>NC_140588.1:59691744-61106869 GCF_964204655.1 Triturus cristatus
CTTGCTCAGATGAAGACTTATTCCACACTCAGCGCTTATAGTACAAGTATCACTCATATGTCACAGATAGCAAAAGTACTACTTACGTGCCACAGTGACCACAGCTATCATCACATGTCAAAGGCAGCTGATTAGTACCATTCATCTGATCATTGCCTTGCTCTTCTGGTTAATTTCTTACTCAGTACAAACAGCAAATCTATCCTTTAAGGTTTTTGTCAGCAGAGCTACTCTCACCAGACAACAGAGCATTCCCAAACAAGTTACAGGGAGCAAAACTATGCCTTAATACCAGCTGAGCTATCCCTGGATAGGTGATTGTCCTTCTGACAATCTGTCCGCACGGTGTCTAAGCAACTAGGGAACAGGGAACCAGTGAACAAGAGGGGTTCGGGAACTAATGCTTTCAGGATGGCGTTTGGAGAAAGAGAGACTCTCATACTTTAGTGGGACAGGTAAAACAAAGGAACCGGGAGACGCAATACTTGGAGACAGACAGACCTCAATATTGAGCGGCTTTAGGCTGGGAAACATCAGGCAGAGTAGAAATGGAAGGCTAGAACAAGACAACAGAGACAATGAAAGCAAGAGACAGGCCAGTTCCAACTACAAGGATACAGGCAAATAAGAATCTAGGGTAGAATGTTTGAATTTGAACCTAGATGAGGAACAATGCATACCAAAGGAGAAACATAAAATCCACAAATATTGCACTAGAATGACTCTTACATCAACCACCTGTGTCATTTAGAAGGGCACATGGCATTATGTTCAAACAACACTACCATAGCTGACACTAATTAGGGGGAAGGATTCAAGGCCCTAACCTCCACTGTGAACCACCATGCAGAACCCCCAAACACACTCAACATTAACACAGGTTAGGCTGGAAAGTGTCAAGAGTCTCTCCTCCCCCCCAACTCCATTTATAGAACAGCTCTATGAGGATAACCAATGTCTTCCAAGCCAGCCACTCACATTAATGTGATTCAGTTCCTCTACTGGAAAACCTCTGACGGATGAATCACAAACGCAGACTGATGTCTGCATAAAGTGCCGAGGCCAAGTAATTGGCTAACTCTGAACCATATCTGGCAGGTCAACATAACAGAACTGCTGCTACACATGCTAAACCTCTTCTCTGTGTGTTTGGAAACGTTGCATACCAGCTGTCCATACTGTCCCTATGCTGTGAGTGAATTAGCGAAGCTTTAAGAGACCGTTCCACTTAAAAAAAAAAAGAAATCAAAATGACTGTCCTTGTCAATTTTGTTTTATATTTAGCTGCTTACAATTGTGTTTCCATTATTTTTTTAATAACATTTCCCAAATTAAGCTTGAATATTGACGTTCAAACAGTTTGAATCAAACTTCTATGTAGGTACACCAGGAATACACTGTTGTATGTATCAAGTCTGCATCATCTAGGGCTGTAAGGGCACAGCCTGTCACCATTTCACATAATTATATTAAAAAGTAACGAAGAAAGCCTTTGTGTGCAAGGATAAACGTTTCCTGTCTCTGTCCCCATTTCTCTCACAAGAGGAACCTAATAGACAAGAACTGCGCCGGGGCTTACCTGTTTGAATGAAGCTCCCCTCACGCTACATTCCACAAACAGTGCTCCAGGTTTAAATGTCCCGTCCTCGCAAGCACCAGGAGACCCCAAGCCAAGGCACCCCAAGCTCCGCTGCACAGCGCCGGCCACAGGAAGTGCAAGCACTATTTTGTGTCCCGACCCGGACCAGACCCCAGGCGGCGCGCACAATGAACCCGGACGCCTCCGCCCAGCGTGCAGTCAACCTTGCAGAAGCTCGTGCGACGTCACGGGCCTATGCTAGGTGGTGGTGGCGGCGTGCGTACGCTGCAGGCAGCAGTTGCAAGCAACAGGTGGCGGTGCGCATGCGCTCGTACTTCAAACATGGTCGCGCGAGTGGCACTGGTGGCCCATTGCAGTGGCCTTTATAATTTATTTGGGGACACTGACACTACTGTAACAGTAGTGTCAGATTCCCCAAATAAATTATAAAGACCGCCGCAACGGGCCACCAGTGCTGCGCGACCGCCACCCCAAAAATAGTGCCGCCTGGGGCGGACCGCCCCCCTCTTAGCTACGCTCCTGGAATCAGGTGAGTGAGATGGGGCGTGAGAAGATGGGATGAAATGGGAAAAGGGAGGGTGGGGAAGGGAGATGCAATGGTGACTGAAGTGTAATGGATGGAATGTGATGGGAGAATGGTGGGATGGAATGCAATGGGATAGGGGATGGGAAAGTAAAAGGGAAGGGGTGGTCTTTGGGATGGGCTATGATGCGAGGTGATGTGATGAGATGAGGAGAGGGTAGGTGGGGTTGGGGTTTGATCTTTTAGCGTTCGGATGGGATGGATTGAGAAGATGGTGAGGTGGGATTTGATGCAAATGGGATGGGGTGGGGTGAGATGTGAGGGAAGAAATGAGATGTGAGGGTAAGGGATGAGATGGGCATGGTGGGGGTTTGGTTTGATGGGACAGGGTAGGGTTGTGGTATAGGGTGGGACAGGAAGGAGTGGGCCAGGGTGGAATGAGGTGTGATGAGAAGGCAGGGTACAGTGCTGCATGGTAATTGTTACTTCAATGCTGCACACTGGAGAACTGAATGTCAGCCTTGGATACATGGAGAATGTGAGAAAGGACAATTGTAAGAGCACTTTTCAAAAACTTCAAATAAATAAGAGTTATTGGCACCTGAAGCATTACTACAATAACAGTAAATTGGATTTTTTTTCAAATTAAATAACATATTCTATAATTACTTACAGAGTGCTCTGGTTATCAACCTTGAAAGGATGAAAGGCTAAGATCCACTTTACTGCGATTCAAACTTCTGACCTGTAGGTAAAACTAGAGGTCTTAACTTGCTGGGCCTTCTTGCTGGCTGCGGACGTATTACCACTCCTCCACCCACTCCTTCCGCATCGTAGTGCAGTGTGTGCACATTTTGAAACATAACTAATCAGTCCAGAAAGAAGTGTGGAGGAGCTATTCAGTTTCACAGTCCCGCAGGTTTTATATTACTAAAAAGAGAGAACGCACATATTAGCCCCACCTTCAGGGGCTGGAGCCTACTTCTGCTGCTAAATTAGCTGGGGTAAGGCTGGTTTTGGATATTCGCGCTGAAGAGGAGAGAAAGAGTTGCTTTGCTGCAGAAGGCGCAGGGCCTGCGCCACTAAAACATTTTAGCAATGCAGTGATCCAACCTCACGAGTGGGCGGTGGGGAGGGCAAAAGTTTAAGCATTATCAAAATTTCACAGGCACTTTTGTAAAATGCGAGGCATTTTTACAAAAGTGTTGATATTGTGATTTTTTTTGCAATCATGACATCCTGAAGGGTTTGATTTACACCTTAAACAATAAGCATGCTAAATCTATTCATCGGTTTCTATGAAATGGTGAATGCAATTCCTCCCGAAAGTTTCCAACAGTCAGTTTAGGTGGCATTTAACCGTTTTCCTATGAAATCACATACAACCCTGTGGAGCAGGTAGGCACAGACTATGGCTGGTGCTTTGAAGAGACAGCCATTGTCACTTGGTGCTGTGTATCTGTGAAAGCATGCAGAACTTCCACAGATCTGACCCAGTGATGGCTCTCTGTGATCTCACTTCCAAGCAATCACCTGCTCGCACACAATCACCAGGCCTCGGGTCATCTGCTGCATGCATTAGCTAGGCTGTGAAACAGTGGCGGTCTGTAGCCAATCAGTTCATGGACTGTCCAGTGCATCACACGTGAAAAACTATTTCAAGATGTTATGCACCTACCACATGTTTACTGCAGAATGTATAACGTCATGCATATGGTTGCTAGATATCACAGCTCAACACTGACACACGGGTTCACCATAAACCCATGGCAAGTTTAATTCAAGAAACTAAAGAAGCTATAAACATATCACAAACACACCCTCCTTCACCCCCACTCAGTGGAGTGTGAACACGGAAGCACATTGGAGCAACTGTGCTTATAGCAGAACTCACAAAACGTATTTTTTTTTTTTTGGCATATTTATATAGCGCAAACTCGACCCGAAGGTATTAGAGCCAGGGCCGGCTTATGTGCTGGTGGCGCCCTGTGCGACAATGTTTGTTGGCGCCGCCCCAATGACCACCTCCACCACCAGAGGTATCTCTCGCTAGCACCCTTTAACAGTGACCAAGTCTCCATAACCACACTCTCTCAGATGCACTGAATTAGTTATAGCGCCACTCATACCAGTGTAGGCTGTCCGAGCACTTTGCATCACACACACATTACACAGAGACAATCAATCATACGCGTGTAAATCAGTGTAGGAAATGTTACATAAGCCAAAGGACTAAAAGTGTAGGAGTCACATGTCATCCATACTGATAGGTAGTATAGTTTAAGAGATCTTGGTGTGGAGAAGTACAAACTCCGAGGCGAAAATGAAACCGCATAGTTGGGAGTTTTCTTTAATAATAAGAATCGATTTCAAGCCAAATTAACCCTTTTTGCAACATTAATTAATGTTCTAATAATGTATACTTTGCAGTCTGTATGCAGTTCCAGGATGAAAGTTAATATCTCACTGTTCTATATTAGGACTTTAAGTTATAAATTGCAAGTAACAAAAGGATGTCTCTTTTGAAAGCAGTAACCTGCTGATCTGTTTACATCATACCCACTCTGTAATCTACTTGGTACACGTTATTTGCAGCAGGCATATTAACCCTCTGCACTAACCACCTAAATCAAAACCTCAACTATACAAAATGCGGATCTCTCGCCAGGAAGGTAATTAATCACACGAGTTATCTTGACATTTATGTGAGGCCTGGTAATTGGGGGACAGGGGGGGAGAAAGAGAAACGCTGCAGCAGGTGCTTCAAAAGCAATAAACTTACAAACACGGCGCCCCCAGGAAGCCAGCAGCACCTGGTGTGGTGACCTCGAGGCTCGAACTCTAGTTTCCAGCACCTGCAGGATGTAATC
Source organism: Triturus cristatus (assembly GCF_964204655.1). Lineage (NCBI taxonomy): Eukaryota > Metazoa > Chordata > Amphibia > Caudata > Salamandridae > Triturus > Triturus cristatus. The sequence goes on from NC_140588.1 coordinate 59,696,738, forward strand.
GGCCACTTGTGTTCTAGTGAGCACACCTCTGGCTCTGTACTTTGCAGCGCATCTAGCAAAACGAACAGTGGATCATTGTGGCCATTTGCGGCATTTCATAAATCGATTGTCAGCTACCTTTCAATGTTGTCATATTATTTATTTTCTAAAAACGCGGCATTTACAATCAACCAATGTGATGACCAAAGGCGGCAGTTTAATCCGGCCGACGGACCACATCCTCTCCCCTTCATCTAACATCACTTACTTGCGCCCGGTGTTCTCAGAAAGTGCCGTGGAGGGTCCTCTGGTCTCTGCCCTGCCTGTAGTCCACGTCCCGTCGTCCCCGAACAATTAACTGCTTCGCGCCTAGGGCGGTACATCGCTTTACCTAGACTCGCAGATTTGTATTGTATCTCCTCTCTGCCTGCAGCTCCGTCGCCGTCGGCCTGCCACCACCTCCGCCCGGATCGTGTCAACCTAGCAGTAGCAGAAGCGCTCGTGTCCTTCGACGTCACGGGCCTATGCTAGGTGGTGGCGATGCGCATGCGCTTGCATTTCAAAGAGGGCCGCGCGCGCGGCACTGGTGGCCCGTTGCGGCGGCATTTATAATTTATTTGGGGACACTGACTGACGCTACTCTAACAGTAGTGTCAGTGTCCCCAAATAAATTATAAAGGCCGCCGCAACGGGCCACCAGTGCCGCGTGGCTGCCGCCCCAAAAATAGTGCCGCCTGGGGCGGACCGCCCCCACCGCCCCCCCCTAGCTACGCGCCTGGTTCTCAAACTGCGAGGGCCTTGACCCTTGATGCATCGCAAAACCTAATTTTGAGATCGCAAACGGCGGATTTTTGCGACTCGCACTATTTGCGATTGCAAAAAGCTTTGATGCATGTGCCAGTAAATCTTTTCCATGTGGTTCCAGTATTATGAGTTGTTACATCAAGTGAAATCAAGAGAGTGCGACAAGAGATCTAGGAAGGCTTTGGTACCTAGAACTATAATTATGAAATCTGGAGTTGTCCATGACAAGGCTGATCTTAAATGTGAGATAACTGAAAAAGCATCTGTATAAAAAAGTGTGGAATTGTATTATATGAATATTTTGTCATGGACTATTGCTGGGATTTGGGCAAAAATGGAAGATAGAGAATGGGTGAAGTTTGTCAGCAATTATACAGTTTGGTATTTTCAGGAAACATCGTCACTGACCGAAAATGAACTTGAGGACTATCACGAGTATTGTACCCTGGCAGGGGATAGATCAAGTGGGGTCCTGGCAATTTATGTTGCATGTTATTTAAAGTGGGAGGTGCTTTAATATTCTACAATAGTAATGGGCTCTAATATGTTGCATGTTAGGCTGCTAAAACCAAACAAGGAAGTTGTTTTGATGGATATAATTATTGTATATATTCCATCAGGATTGGGGAAGGTATAAATCAGGTGTTAGTAAAGTGCGACTACTCACCGGTGAGGGTCTTAAGGCGCTGGGGGGTGTGGGGGTGTTCGCTGGTTCCAGTCCATCAAGGAGGGGGTCTGTGGAAGAACCAGGTTTTGAGGTTTCTGGCAAAGATGGGGAGCAATGTTATCTTTCTGAGGTGGAGCGGAAGGTCGCTCCAGGCTCTGGCCGCATGGAAGGAGAAGGAGTGGCCTCCCGATCTGGCCTTTCTGGTGTGGGGGACAACGGCAAAGGAGAGCTGGGCTGATCGTAGGGTCCTTTGGGGTGTGTGGAATTTGAGTCTGCTATTCAGGTATGCTGGTCCGGTGTCGTGTAGGACCTTGTGAGTGTGGGTTAGCATCTTGAAGGTGACTCTAGCTTCAATGGGGAGCCAGTGGAGTGTGCGCAGGTGCTGGGAGATGTGGCAGTGTCTTGGCAGGTTGAGGACCAGTCTTGCGGCGGCGTTTTGGATGTTCTGTAGCTTTCTGGTGAGGTTTTTGTTTATTCCGGCATAGAGTGCATTGCCGTAGTCGATCCTGCTGGTGACCAGGGCGTGAGTGGCAGTTTTTCTGTGTTTGAGGGGGATCCATTTGAAGGTCTTACGTAGGAGGCGGAAGGTGTGGAAGCAGGAGGACGAGACGGAGTTGATCTGGCGGTCCATTTTGAGCTCTGAGTCCAGGATGATTCCCAGGTTGTGTGCGTGGTCCGTGGGGGTGGGCGGGCTTCCGAGAGCGGTGGGCCAACAGGTGTCATTCCAGGCGTCTGGGCCCATGATGAGTACTTCCGTTTTGTTGGTGTTTAGTTGTTGACAGCTGTTTTTCATCCATGTGGCAACGGCTTCTATGCCTTCTTGAAAGTTGTGTCTGGCGGTGTTGGGTTCGTTGGATAGGGAGAGGATGAGTTGGGTGTCGTCTGCATATGACACAATGTTGAGTCCGTAGGTTCTGACGATGGGGGCGAGCGGAGCCATGTAGACGTTGAAGAGCGTAGGGCTGAGGGAGGACCCCTGGGGGACACCACAAGTGGTAGGTGTAGGGTCCAAGAGGAAAGGGGGGAGTGTGACCCGCTGCGTTCTGCCGGAGAGGACGGAGCGGATCCAGTCGAGGGCCTTGTCTTGAATCCCTGCGTCGTGGAGTCTGCATATTAGGGTGCGGTGAGAGACTGTGTTGAACGCCACTGAGAGGTCGAGGAGGATGAGGGCTACTGTTTCTCCTTTGTCCATTAAGGTACGGATGTCGTCTGTTGCGGCGAGGAGGGCGGTTTCCGTCCATTGTTTTTTTCTGAAGCCGGATTGGGAGGAGTCGAGGATGTTGTGCTCTTCGATGAATGTGGCGAGTTGGCTGTTGATGGCTTTCTCAATGACTTTCGCTGGGAACGGGAGCAGGGAGATGGGTCTGTAGTTTTTGAGGTCGGTGGGGTCCACCGAGGGTTTCTTCAGGAAGGGGTTGATCTCAGCTTGTTTCCAGTCATCAGGGAACGAGCCGGTTGCCAGGGAGCAGTTGATGGTGTGGCAGAGCATGGGTGCGATGGTGTCGGCGGCTCTGTCGAAAATGTGGTGGGGGCAGGGGTCCGTGGGTGCCCCGGAGTATACAGCTGACATGGCGCAATATGAGAGTATATCTGGAGTCATTAAAAAGTTAAAGCATCACTAACTCGGGGGAAGCTACGGCTGAGAGGGGTAAACATCTGTTTTTGATTTGTGGGTATTTCAAAGTCCACCCAATGGACGAAATGGCAAACAGTGAGATTTTGATAGAGGATTGCTATTTTGACATACTGAAACTCAATATTATTTGGGGCAAGACATGTAGAAAGGGTGAGGCATTTATAAAACTGTTTTTGAAGCTGGGACTGCGGCTTCCTCAACATCCGTACTACATCCAACAGTCCAGCTAAAAATATGTATGGAGATGGTACAAGGAGCTCGCTTTGGACTCTGCCTTAATTAACCTCAAGAATTGGGTTGATGTAAATGCTATGCTTGGATCGTAGTGAGATGGGCCAAAAGTGACCATGATCCTCTCACAGTGAGTCTCCCTTTCAGCCTCAGCAGCAACTGGACCCAGACATATGCATGGAATGTTTTTCCTGTTTCAATTCGACCAACTAATAACAGGAGAACCTTCCTCTGGAAGCCTGAGAAATATCTAGCTGAGCTACTTCAGTTAGAAGCCCTCCTAGATTGAGTGGGAGAGTTTTTTTTCTCCAAGCAGGGCGTATCAAGTGAAATTATATTAGACAAATTTCAGGCACTGCTATCGTAGATCAAACTAATGTGGACGTGCCCGGTCAAATATACTAACTGGGGGCAAGTCAATAATCCCATGTTTGCTTGGTATGATGAAGAATACTATGGGGAAAAAAGGTTAGTTTACCAATCTCTTATCCACAGCCACTCCGATTGGAAAAGCGAAAAGTATTTCCAAACCCACAGGCGGGTTTACAAGCATCTGCTAAAAACCAAGAAAGCTAGTCAACAATGCTTGTTATGGGAGGAATTTAAGGAAGTTATAGACAAGAAGAATACCAAGTACTTTTAGAGAATAATTTGTAATGTTGAAAGGGAACCTCTAATCAACTAAGTCATCACATCCGTCCAAAGGATTGAAAAGGCCATTAAAGCAAATTGTATAGAAAGGGAGTGGAGGGGAAACTTCACAGTCACTAGATCACGGACACGAGTGTAGAAACATCAATACAAGTGAGGTTGTCCGACTAAAAATCCTAAAACCAGAAGTTTAGAGAGCACTCCTGTTTATGAAAAAAATGAAAGTGCCAGGCCCGTATGCAGTCCAGTAGATATCTTTCAGACGGATCCAATCTACTGGTCCTGGGTCCTGACTAGGGCCTTCAATGCTGCCATGAATAGTGGCTGTACGCCTGCCTCCTGGCGCACAGTATTATTAATTACAATTCATATAAACGGTAGGCTAGGGAATCCATCAAATTGCTGCCTGAGTCTCTTACAGTTAAGTTCCTGTAATGGGTAGTGGAGAGCTAAAATTTATATCGTGGAATATTAATGGATTACACTGCCCTCGTAGACAGAGGCTAGCGATGAAGTATTTAGAACCAAGCCCTGCCCAAATTTATTTAATCCAGGAGACCCATTTGAGCTATATAGAGAGTCGTGCAGAATTTGCTAGGTACCCATGGATAAACCACTATTGTGCCTCTGAGCAGACGGTCCATTTGTACGGGAGTTGCCATTTTGATTAAGCATGGAGCAGGATGTACCATCAAATGGGTAAAAACTGATCAGACTGGGGGATGGGTAATGGCTAGATTAGATCTCGGAGGGTCGGAGCTGGTATGTGTCTCCTTTTATGGTCCTAACATAAACGATCCCACATATATTTGTAAGTTACAATGGATCTTGATGGAAGAAGCCTCGCCAGTAGTAATAGGTGGAGACTTAAAGGTCCTTTTAGACCCCCTTAAGGATAGATCGAACCGGAGCCATTATGTAGGAGCTTCCCGGGTACGCCAGGCCCTAAATAATATGTTACATTGATGGAGCAAGGTTTTGTAGAAAAAGAAACTTGCTTGTGTGCAATCTCTCGAATAACCTGTAACGTTATAACCAACATGCTTGTGAGTATTAATTTTGCATTACATTTTACATATTGTATCTAGGGGAAGCTTTTCTATGTGCTTTACTAATGAGTAACCCGAGTGTCTTTAAAAATGGCTGCCAAAACGCTGGAACTCTTCTGCGCATGCGTCTACTGCATCTACGTAGTATGACGTCTCCTGTTGCTTGGTGGGAAATCTTTGCAGCTGAGCAATAGCTTTTAACATGGCTGCTCGAAAACCTTGCATTAACGCGCATACTGTGCTGAAACTAACCTATGCAAGTTTTACTAAGCTAATAATGCAAAAGAAATATTAAGTAAATGGGGTTAGAGTAGGAGTAAGTGGTATACAATGAATTCATTTAAGTTTGTATTCTAACATGTTCTTCTCTGACTTTATTAATAGTTCGTATTTGGGCCTTGGAGGGTGACCGATGTCCCTACCCTTTGCGACAACTACGCATGCGTGAAAACCTTCTTGTTCTGAGACCAATGAAGTCATTGAATGGCTGCCCATGCATGTGCCCAGCAAGGACATGGGAAGATCAACTTCTGACCCTACGAGAGGAAGAACCCGAAACATTGTATTACAGATTTATCGATCCACATATGAAATGCTTCTGGGAATAAAGCTTGTGGGTATTAAAATTAAGGGGCGGGGAATTAAACAATAGAACTAAAGAAGATTATTGAACTTAGTATGGTGTGATGTCCTCAAACTTCTGCCTGGCCCAATCAAATTGAGGGGTGTACATAAAATTGAAACATTTGGGGGTGGATCATACATTTGAATTGGTATAACAGAGGTAAGTTCTAGTTAGTTAGACACACTTGACCCACTTGATGCCGATGCTATGCTGGGATGCTGCCCGATTTCGCTGCAATCTGACTGAAGAATTCGACACTAGGGAAAGATCGCGGAGCAACCGAGGAGGCACATCTAGGAAGGGGTCCGGACGAGCCCGAGCCGGAGAGAGTAGCACCAGAGAGGGGTGCAATGCTGGTGTTGCAACTAGAAGAGATAACCTTCCCGGTCCTGAACCTGTCCTGAATCCTTGATACTCTGATGTCTAGGTCCTCACACCATTCTAGGTAAATATAGCTCTGTGGGGTTATGTTACGTATTTGCTCTCTATTCTTTCTGTCCTCAGGTGCTGTCATCACAAGAATTTAATTAATGTGCATTGAGTTATAAGCTAACTGTACTACTTTTACCTGATGGAGGATTTTGGTGTATCTACCTGTATTTTGATTTGACTCACAAAATTATTAATTCAGATAAATCTTTGAAACTCTTACTGAGTCTGTGGTTCGTTGAATACAAGTTAAAGGTATTGTTTTTACTATTATCATTTCCTACCTATTCTAATCTACTACTAGATCTTTCGACAAACGTACATTTACTTAGGAGAAAGGAATACTGGTGTAAATGTTCCCTAAGGTAAATCAAAATTGATGTCCAGCTGATATTTTCTAGCTCATTGAGTGTATGAGTGTATATGGGCCCAAATGAGTGTTGTGTGTGTGTGTGTATGTATAGAGCTGGTAAACTCCGCTGCATCAACATGACTTGGACCTGTGGAGGGCAAAGAAGGGTAACAAGCAGGGATATACCTTTTACAGTAAAAAATATGGGCTTCTCTCCAGAATCGACTATGTCTTGATCAGCAGGCCCATTGTGGAGAATATGACATTGGTAGACATTATGCCCAGTCACATATCTGGCCATGCCCCTGTAGTATTCAACCTAAAAGCAAGTCGAAGTAATGTAAAACCTAAATGGACACTTAAAAGATCTGTGTTATTTGATCCAGAGAGTAAGAGATGTCAAAGGTGCAACTCAGAATTACTTTTTAGATAATATTGGCTCAACATCTATGGATTTTGTGTGGGATGCCTTTAAGGCATATTTAAGGGGATTCTTACATAACCGTATTAGTGCAAAGAATAAGTAGGATGCACAAGACCTACGGCTAATAGAGGAAATAATCCCATTTATAGGTAGAAAGACTAGGCTTAATTAGGGGGCTCCTAACAGAATATCCCAAGTACAGAGAGATCTGGACAATGCACGTCAGGAGTTTAGAGTCAGGCTTGATCAACAATGTAAGGCACAATGGTTGTCTAAATCCATGCAGAATTTCGTATATATAGAGAAGGCAGGAGCACTGTTGGCGTGGAAAGCCAGGGCTGACCATGCAAAAAATCATATAGTGAATTGATCATTAATGATAATGAGGATACCTCGAGTAGTTTAGTAGATATGCAAGTACGGCTTATCTTTCTATTTTCGAAGCTCTATAAGGAGGAAATTACTCCCAATGAGGAGGCCCTTAGGATCTGGCTGAGGGAGAAATCTCTTGTGAGGTTAACAGATGAAAGTCGCTACCTTATTATTATTACCTGATTATTGCTGGAGCGGGGTTTTCTTGAAAAATTATTTACCCTCTCCATTTTGCATGTTTTCATTAACAAGAATAATTAACTAATAGTAATTGTACTAATTGTTTGCTGTGTGAATTGACCAACATTACTAATATAAGAAATACACGTGGGAATTGCATTTGCATGGCCTAATTAATAACGTAAACTAATTTTGTATGCATATTAATAATAGACAATTAGAAATTGCATGATTATATGTTGCTTTCGTGATGTATTCGTGATTTGTGCATTATTAATGTGAATATAACCTGCATTAAGTGTTGCTTCTGCTAGATAAATACACACACATATGGGTATTAGTAAGGGGATGACATTTTATTAGTCATTTCCATGTATTAATTACATTTTTGTGTTTCTTTGCTTAAGTTGACCATTTGGTGGCCACAAAATGGCCGTTATCCCTATCAGACGAATTGACTTCATTCGTGAACGTGTCGGGGTGAAGAGCACATGCGTCACCATCAGCTGCAGTAGCCTTTGGACGACCTTAACTCAACTGTGCCACCCAAGGACACACCGGGCTATCAGCCAGCTGCTCTGAGAGAAACAATGAAAAGATACTATTCCGATGAGAAAATAAGAACTATATCTAAAGACACATTATCCGTATGGGAAAGCTGTGGAACCATTTTAAACGGACCAATTAGAAACGTTCAAAATATCATTCGTTACTTTGTGGAATGTAATTTTACTATAAAAATGGTAGAATAGAGAGGTTGATATGGCGAGACCCTTCAGAAGATTTTCGATTTCCTGACGTTATGCTTACGGAGAGGACGGTGACACTGCAGGACAGCTGTTTCCTAAAACTCTGATAGTATGAACTGATGACCAAGATTTCGACTTAGAGGACGACTTTAGCCAGAATAGGTAAATATGATGGTCTATTGCTTGATTAAACCAGAGACTCAATTTTGATTATTTAGATAAAATTTAAGATTCATTACAAGAACTGTGTTGGGTCGTTATTATGAGAAAAATGTATTTATGTAAATAATGTTATAGATTTTGTTATCACTCCAACCTGTAGCTAGCTGATCCATGGCCTATTCATGGGAGGAGAACTAAAAGGTGAAGTTTAGGCCTTTAGAAATAGGGATATATGAGTACTTCCTTCCATTACAGCGAGTGGAACAATCGCCTCCTTGGAAACAGGTTATTAGAAGGATGAATGTTGGCGTTATGGGCCCCACCAGCGAATGTAGTGATTGTGTGTGATCTATGATTTGTGACGAAGGGAGGGATTTTGCATTCCGCGCTGCATCAGTTGTCTTGGTAGCAGAGATATGGTTAGCTACTGTTTTGGTTTAGTGATCATTGCTTGTAAATAGCTTATTAATTATTGATTGATATTGATTTATGTACTAACACTATATGTTGAGTTACGTTGAGTTATATGTTGTTAGCACGGCTTCTGGGGTGTAGGAAGTCGGAAGTTTGTAACAGTTCCGTAGCAGAGCAGAGGTAAGCGCTGCTCTCGGGAAAGACGGAATTGTTGTTGCCCTGTAGGTACACAGGGGAAACGTGTGACAAGTGAAGTTGCACGGCGCATTGTCTGGGTTCGATTCGGCAGCATCGTCGTGTTTTGCCATTAGAAATATTCTCTGTGTGAGAGAAGTGTGTATGATAGCAAAGGTTACCTGTGAAATTTTGGTCTTTAAGTACCAGGAAACCAAATGGCATACCGATAACACGTATCACTGAAAAGGTAGCAGGTGTTCTCTGAGCTTGTTAGAAGGACAAAGTAGAGGGAAGCGCTGCTTTGTTAACGTGTGTCATAATTCTGTAGTAGGACAGACTGTTCGCTGTTCTCGGGAAAGACAGGATTCTGTGCGTATGTACTACATTTTCTAAGGTGAAAGAGTGTGAATGTAAAGGCATTCGGGTTGATTGCGAAACTCTAGGTTTATTCTTAAATGCTAGAGAAACAATTAGCTAATGCTTGTTAGAAGGGTAAGGTAGAGGGATGTGCTACTTTATCAACGGAAGTAACGATTCCGTAGTAGGGCAGAGGTAAGCGCTGCTCTCGGGAAAGACGGAATTCTCGTGAGAAAGGTCTATTGCTGTTCTTTGGTTAGCGAAGCGGAAAATGGAGATGTTTATGTGTTGTTACTAATGGAATTGAAAAAGTTGCAATAAAAGTTCCCTGAGCGGACTTGTAAAGGAGGGGTAGACAGGAGCAGAGCTGCCGCAGCGGCTACTGACGTCAAAACGACCGCGCTGGGATTGGACAGTCGGTCAGAAGTGTAAAACGCCCCGGATTGGTGCGTTAGTGTAAAGCCGCGCTAGGATTGGAGAAGTACAGGGTGACGTAAACGCTCCTCATTGGTGCATTAGTGTAAGTCGCGCTGGGATTAGAGGACTGTGACAGTGACGTAGACGCTCTTGATTGGTGCGTTAGCGTAAAGTCGCACTGTGAGTGGACAGAATAGCGGTACAGTTGTAAAAGACTAGCAATACACAGAAACCAAGGAAATGTATTACCAGCCACCAGATAGGGAAAAGAAATCCTGGTTTGGTAAAGTTAAAAAGTGGTTCAAGAAAGATAAACAGGTCAAAACTAGGGAAGGACAGTTAATTCCTCTGCCGAAAACTCCCGCAGCTTTAATGATATCATACTTGTATTTGGTTAGATAATTGGGTAAAATATACCAAGGACGATGGAGTCCTGGCATTTCCAGAACATGGTTCCTTTAATTTGGCTGTTTTATGGAATTTGCGCCAAAAGATGATGTACTTAGAACCAAGACCTTGACCGACGCAGTTTGAGGCATTGACAGAGTGGTAAGATGAAGTGCATGAGCGAGAAAAGCAAAGAAATGGTAGAAGTTACAGATATTTGTTTGGCAGGTCATATGGACATGAAACGCATGATGATCGAATGAAAAGATGGAGGAATGCAAGTATGACTGAGGGTATGTTTCCTGTAAGAGCGGTAGGAGAGAATGAAGGAAGAAAATTGAATAATGTGGAATCAAGAGGTTACGGAGCAAATGAATCGGATGATGATGGTGTTGGATGATGTGTTTTATAAAAATCCACCACCGTACCGACCAGAACCAGAGATGTTGACACCAAATGCCCCAATGAGAGAAACATTACGAATTATCAAGACTGAGACTATGTCACCAGATTTAGAAAAGAGAAACTCCACTATAGAAGTAGAAAAGAGGTCGGAGAATAGAATAGATAGTGAAAATTCAGCGGAATTGGCCAAAACAACTCTAGAATTAACAGAGAAAATAAGAGAATTAACTAAGAATCTAGAAGCTGTAACAGTTCAAGTGACCATAGGTCCAGTAATGCCCATTTTTGAGAAGCAAAAGAATAGCGAACATTGCTTGACGGTACCATACCGGAACCATAATTTGGTTGAAAGTCAAGAGCGGAGTCAAATTGAGAATCCATGGGGACCGACCATAAATATGTTTGAACCAAATGTTTCAAATAATCCTTTTATAAATCAGAATTATGCTGAAAGGAGTAGAACGACAGTAGAAACTTTGTTGGAACCCCAAAGAAATCCAGAGCAGAGTAGCGTAGAAAACCCGGTAGGACCGTCTGTGGAAGAACTGAGTGAATGGTTAAGAGGGTTGCAGAGACAAGATAAAGAATCCCAGTCAATAGATGTGGCTAAATTATGGATGGTATTGGAAGAATTAATTGTAGGGAATATTCCTGTAGAAAAATTAAAAGTTTATCAGGATGAGGAGCTGTTATTCCTATGCAAAAGTGTGACATGGAGAGCGAAGAATCTGCATGAAAGACTAGGAGAAGTTGCGAATGAAATGGGTATAGAAATTGATAAGGTAAATGCCTTACAGAAACCCTATCGAGTTGATTTTACTGAAAAAGACATTGAAAATCTGAACACTACGGGACAGATAGGTCAGATTAAGGACATAATCATTGTATTGAGAAAATGGGGAGATGTGGATAAATGGAGAAGTAAATGGTATAGAAAACGTAATGATGCCTCAGAAAGGACAGTTTCGGCATTCCCTGTTAGAGAGAAAGAAAAGGTAGTAACTGAATACCCCATGAGGGAGATCCCAGGAGGAGGATATGTACATGTCCCATGGACAAGACAGGACATTTTGTCATTTACGAATGATTTTCCTTGAATCCGCAGGTGCAGATGAGGTGAGTGGTCAACTGCAGCAACAGCAGCAGGTGGTTACCTCACAGAATCAGGTGCCAAAACCACCTTTCCCGCAGAGCAGAAACACTCAGAAGTATAGTAATGAATCGGGATTCTACAATGAAGAACAGGTAAATAAACCGCCACGTGCTCGCGCTGTTTCACAGTATTGGCTGCAGCGCGATGAGAGTGACTCAGAGGAAAGCTATTGACGGTGCCGAAAGGAGGAAGAAGAGTGCGTACTTGGCGCAACTCTAGAGGTAGACCAGACAGGACCATTTGTGGATGGGAAGGTTAATGATGAAAATATTACTTTCCTAGTCGATACTGGTGCTACTCGATCAACTGTTAGATCGGCTGATGTTAAGAATCTTCCTCTTTGGGATGAAACAATCCAAGTGGTTGGTGTGTCCAACAGACAGATAAAAACGTTTTTGACAGAACCAGTGAAAGTTAGTATAGAGAAATTTACAGAGATGCACCGCTTTGTTGTGTGTGACACCAGTCCAGTGAATTTATTAGGTAGGGACCTGTTGTGCAAGATGAATTGCACTATATTCTGTACTCCAGATGGAATAGCTTTTGAAACACCAGATGAGGATGTGCTGTATAAAATGACTATAGCTAACAGAGAAAATGAGGTAACTGAGACTTATGCAATATTCAACCCTGAGGAATTACCTAAAGAACTAAAACAGTCAGTGAAGGCAGAAGTGTGGGATTTTACTGGAGAAGATGTAGGGTTAATGAGAAACGTAGATCCAGTCAAAATAACTGTGAAGGAAGGAATAAGCTATCCAAATATTCCTAAGTACAGACTGACACCGGAGATAATTGAAGGGGTTACTCCAATAATTGAGAAAATGATCAAGAAAGGAATTTTAAGAGAAATTAGGAGTAGTCTATGTAATTCACCGATAATGGGACTGAAAAAGCCTTATGGGAAATTCAGGATAGTGCAGGATTTGAGAAAGGTAAACAAAATGTTGGTATCATGATGTCCCATTGTGCCAAACCCATCAGTAATTCTGTACCAGATTCCCCATGATGCGGAATGGTATACAGTAATTGATCTATGCCATGCTTTCTTTTCTATCCCATTGCATCATGACAGTCAGCCAATTTTTGCATTTCGTTTTGGAGAGCGGATTTTGGCATGGTGCCGAATCCCACAGGGGTATACAGAGAGCCCCTCAATATTCAATCAATTGTTGAAGAAATCTTTGGAAAGTCTGCAAATGCCTGAAAGTTCAGTACTAGTGCAATATATCGATGACCTTTTGGTGGTGTCGAAAACATGTGAAGCTTGCGAGGTAGACACAATAGCACTACTGAATCATTTGGCAGACGGAGGGTTGAAAGTGTCACCAGCAAAATTACAGTATTGTAAGAAAGAAGTACAGTATTTGGGACATAAAATTGAGAAAGGTCTGAGGAAAATAACGATAGACAGAATCAGAATTATAAAAGGAATGAGAGCCCCCATGACCCAAAGAGAGGTGAGAATGTTTCTGGGAATGGTGGGGTATTGCCGTCAGTGGATTAGCAATTTTTCCCTGATTGCAAAACCCTTGGTACGACTAACAAGGAGTGATGTAAAAGATTCCCTTGAATTGAACAAGGAAGAATTGGCAGCATTCAAACGATTGAAAGAGGGTTTGTGTGAAGCACCAGCACTGGGCATGCCTGACTATGAGAAAGAGTTTGAGTTGTATTGCAGTGAGAGAAATGGATGTGCACTCTCTGTGTTGATCCAGAAGCATGGAAGGTTGAGGAGACCAATTGCATATTTCTCATCAATGCTTGACCCAGTAGCGGCAGCTTTACCTGGGTGTCTAAAAGCAGTGGCCGCAACATGTCGAAGTTTGGAGCAGAGTGAAGGTATTGTGATGGAATATCCATTGAAAGTGTTTGTACCTCATGATGTGGCAAATCTCTTGACAAGGAGTCGTACTCAGTATATGACACATAATCGGCTGACTAAGTATGAGAAGGTCATATTAGGTGCAACAAATGTGAGCCTTGCGAGATGTGTGAATGTGAATCCTGCAACTTTGTTACCTGATGCTGAGAATGTGGAAGTGAGAGATGAAGCAGATCATGATTGTTTGGATGTGCTTAAGTACTGCACAAAGCCACGACCAGATATAAAAGATGTACCTTTGCCAGAAAGTGATTTTGTGTTGTTTGTTGATGGGTCATGTTTGAGAACAGATGAAGGAGTGCTAAGTGCAGCATATGCAGTATGCACGATTGCAGCAGTGATGGAAGCATCTTATTTGAAAGGAGTGAGGTCAGCCCAAGTAGGTGAGCTTGTTGCTTTGACCAAAGCATGCAAAATTGGGAAAAGTGTGAGAGTGACTGTGATAACTGACAGCCAGTATGGCTTCGGGGTTGTCCATGATTTCGGCCAGCTTTGGCTACAAAGAGGTTTCCTGACCTCAAGTGGAACCCCAATTAAGAATGCTGAAGTGGTTGGAAAGTTGATTGAGGCAATACAGCTGCCTAAACAATTGGAAACAGGTATGCGAATGATATGGCACAGTATTGTGCACGGAACCAGAATTCGGTCAATCGGGCCAAGGAGAGAGAAATGTCTTCTTGCTCATTAATGTTTACTAACACAGTAAGAACTTGGGAAGAAGTGAGACAATTGCAGGAAGAGTCAGGAGATGAGGAAATGAAACAGTGGATAAAAGCAGGGTGTGCACCAAGAGAAAAGGATCGTGTGTGGGTCTATCGAGATGGAAGACCAGTGATGCCTGATAGCATGATGTCTACCATGGCACGGATGTATCATGGCCAGGGACATATAGGGAGAGACGCCATTATAAGGTCTTTTAAGCAGACCTGGTACAATCCAAAATTCAGACTTGTAGCAGAATGCCTATGTCAGAGATGCCTAATATGTCAGCAATACAATCCTGGGAGAAAGACAGTGGTGAGTCTAGGAACCATAGGCCGAGAGGGTGGACCTTTTACCAGAATGCAGGTTGACTTCATTGAAATGCCTCCATGTAACAGACTGAGGTATGTTCTTGTTGTAGTTTGCCTATTCTCCAGGTGGGTGGAAGCATTCCCAACAAGAAGAAATGATGGGATGACAGTGGCAAAGCTACTTTTAAGAGAATTCATCCCTAGGTTTGGGTTCCCAGTGACTCTTGAATCAGACAGAGGAGGACATTTCCATAACTAGATTGTAAAATTGATTTGTGAAGCATTGAATGTACAACAGAAACTACATTGTGCCTACCGACCAGAGGCTTCTGGTGTGGTTGAACAGATGAATGGTACAATCAAAAACAGAATTGGGAAAATGTGTTTAGCCACTGGTATGAAATGGCCTGATGTCTTGCCTCTTGTTTTAATGACAATTAGAGCAACACCAGACAGAACCACAGGGTGAAGTCCTAAAGGTGAAGTTTAGGCCTTTAGAAATAGGGATATATGAGTACTTCCTTCCATTACAGCGAGTGGAACAATCGCCTCTTTGGAAACAGGTTATTAGAAGGATGAATGTTGGTGTTATGGGCCCCACCAGCGAATGTAGTGATTGTGTGTGATCTTTGATCTGTGACGAAGGGAGGGATTTTGCATTCCGCGCTGCATCACTTGATGCCCCAATTACTGAGGATGAGATCAGAGAACAAATTGGGAAGTGTAAAAATAACAAAGCAGCAGGCACCGATGCCCTCCCTAGTGAGATATACAAACTTCTGCTGGAAGAACTGGCTCCGACTATTGGAGTTTTGTTTAACTCAGTTTACCAGTCAGAGGGTAAGATACCCAGCTCCTGGAAGGAGGCAACTATTGTTCTTATTTTGAAACCCAGAAAAGATCTGCAAAGGGCGGACTCCTATAGACCGATATCCCTGCTGAATGCTGACTCCAAGATCTTTATGAGAATTCTAGCAGGGAGGTTAGTCAAAATTGCCCCACAGCTGATTAACGCTGATCAGAAAGGCTTTATCCCCAAAAGATATATCCAAGAACTAACGCAACAGTTAATAGGCGATATAGATCTTGCCACAGCTCGATCAGAACCCTTGGCTGTAGTGGCATTGGATGCGGCCAAGTCGTTCAACAGAGTCTGTTGGGTTTATCGTTGGGAGGTTTTAGGGGCTATGGGGTTTGGGCCTATCTTTATTCAAAGTCTGGTAAACTGTTACCAGGGGGCTTCTGCTAAGATATTAGTAAATGGGGTTTTAACATCAAGTTTTGATATTCTTAGAGGGACAAGACAGGGTTGCCCCCTTTCACCCCTACTTTTTAACATCTATATAGAACCCCTGGCTCAAGCTATCAGGGCAGACGTACTGATCACTCCTTTTAAATCTCATCAGTATAGTAGCAAGGCCTCCCTGTATGCGGATGATCTGTTAATATATACGGATGACCCAGTGACAACAATACAAAGGTTTGAAGCCCTGTTGTCAGAATTCGGAGCTTATTCAGGGTATCTAGCTAACACTTCCAAAACCGAGGTGATGCTTTGGAATATAGATAACTGGGAGGGCAATATAAGCCAAGAATTTAAATATTTGGGTATTACAATTATCAAAGAGATTGAGAAAATCCCGCAGTTTAACCTGAATGGGATTATAAAAGAAGTTGGCCGATTATTAGCCAGGTGGAAAAATCTCCCGCTAACAATATATGGCAGGGTTAACCTGGTTAAAATGGTCGTACTCCCCAAATTAACGTATCCCTTTAATGTCATTCCCCTTACTTTCCCAAAATCGGATATTAGCAAAATCCAAAGTAAGATCACAAGTTTTATTTGGGCACATAAAAGGGCTAGATTGGCTTGGAAGAAACTAAGGCGTAGGTTGATTAAAGGGGGATTGACCCTTCCAGATATAAAGTGCCAGTGTTTTGCTTTTCAATTGAAAAATATTCGGATGATGCTCTTAAAACCAGACGAGTCGACCTGGGGTAGGCTATTAGCAGAGATGATAAGGCAGGAGGGCGTAGAAGGTTTTTTATATAAATTCGGAGCACCTAGGTATTTCAAAAAAGTTTGTTTGAAAGTTTTAAAGGATGCTCTTAGTCTTTGGTATAAGGTCAGAACCAGATGGGGGATAGGGTACTATTCGGATTTTGCCCCAATCTGGGACTCCTCCGGGACACCGGAGTTTCTTCAAGAGTGTCTGGCAATATCAATTAAAAGAGCAGGTATCACCATCTGGTCAGATTTGGTATCCTTTGTGGGGGTACATCCATGGGAGGCTCTAAGAGCAAGGATTGGAGAGGGATTTTCCAGATTTCAATATATACAATTGGTCTCCTGGTTTGCAACCGAGAAGAGAACAATTCAAGTGTTATGGGAGGTTGAATGTTCCCTTAAAGACATAAATCCTAAATGCAAAGAAATCTCAAAATGGTATAAAATGTGCGTAGAGGTAGAGGATAAGGAACTCCCCCATCATCTCATATATGGAATCAGGTCCCCCTTGAATGTAACATTGAAGACCTTTATGAACCCTCTCTGAAGTTGCTGTATAAGTATGTCAAGCCGGCCAATCTTAAGAAGAACCACTTCTTTGCTATCAATAGACTATATTATACTCCTGCCAGGATTGCAAAGTTTGCTCCTCTCTCAAATCCTAAATGACCAAGATGTGACCTTATCCAGGCTAACGATCTACACATCTTTTTTGAGTGTCCCAGACTCTTTGCTTTTTGGAGGGAAATCGAGGAAGCTTTATGTGGGATATTCAGAGAGAAAATCATTTTAAATGTGTCTATGGTGTTATTTGGAGACGATGGTGAGCTGCGTAAAAAACTGAGATACACGCACAGAGGTTTATTGTTGTACATGATCTTAATAGCCTGAAGGGAAATATGCCTGAAGTGGAGAGATCCTTTGCCCCCCAAGTCCCAGGATTGGGTTAAAACTGCTTCCATAATGGCCAGACTGGACCAGGGCAGTGATAATGACAATATCTGGCAGGCCTTTACAGATTGGGTTAGAGGCCTGGGCTTTATGTAATCCCTGCTGGTCCTATGATTACACCAAGCTACCAACAAAGGGGCTGGTCCGGTCTGCTTACCAGACCGAGGCGAATGCAGTGTCTGCGGGGCGCACAGGGTGGAAAGGCGGCCAATTAAGAATTGCAGATGCTTTTGGTGAGATGAGGACAAAAATAAAAATCAAATTACTGCCCTATCTCCCCCCTGAATGGAGAGTAAAACATATCAGGTATGGTTTTACTTAATACAAGTGAAGGTTGACTTTGGCTTCAGGTCAAAGGTTGACACAGTTGAGCAGATGTTGCTTATATCTAGTTTGGTTTAAATACAGTTATTCAAATAAATCTCACTGTATCTAAACAACCTTCTTTCACAAGAAGTCAGCTTTTGACCTGGTCGACCGTCATAAACTATTGGAGGCATTAGAGTGGTTGGAGGTTGATGGCCCACTATTGAAAGTGATAAAATTGTTGCACGAGAATAATAAAGCCCTAGCATGTTATGGGAAAATGGGGGAGTGTACTGCATTATTTCCAATAGGTAAACTGGTCACAGGGGTGCCTATTGGCTCCTCTTTTTTTTAGTTTGTTCCTCAATGATGTAGTTGAATATCTCTTGGAAATCCCTCTTGACGTTCCAAAAATTGTAGGCAGCAATGCTCCCACCCTCCTGTTTGCCAATGACGCTGTTCTAATTACCAGAACAGAGAATGCTATATATTGTTATCCAGGTTTTTGGAGTATTGTAATATCAAGGGCCTGTCCATCAACATGAGTAAAAGTAAGGTAATGGCAATGCAACTGTCTTCAGCATTTAAATGGAAGTTAATGGCCAATGACGAGCAAATAGAGGTGGTCAGAAACTATGATTATCTTGGAATCCGTTTGAACAACAGATTAAATTGGAGAGACCATGCAACCAAGGCAACTATCCCCCTTCAGCAATCTTGCTCGGCCGTTCTAAAGTTTAGACATAAGGCAGGCGCAGAGCACTTAAGCATCATCCTTCAAATCTATAAACACAAGATGGCAGTGGCTTCTCTATAGGGTGTGGAGTAATGGGGTATGAGAAACTAAAGAAGCTCCAGGTAGGTGAAAACAGTTGAGTTTAGACCGTGGTACCCCCAATGATTCCTATTTTGGTGGAACTGGATGTAGACACTATTGCAGATCAAGCCAGAATGAAGCCATTCCTAAATTGCATTGGCTAATTAGGACCATAAAGACCAAGAGCTACTTAAGAGTTGTAGAGGAAGTGAGCAAGAGTACTGGCAAGGGGGTCAATGAGGTGGCTTGTAAAGCGTGACTACTCACTGAAGGGTCTCAAGGTGCTGGGGGTATGAGTTAGGGTATAAAGACTACTTGGATAAAATACAGCCTGAACAAAGAATGCTGACATCTATTTTATTTAGACTAGGCATCTTTCCAAAAAGATCACATCTTGTTAAAACAAAATGGATAAAAGAGGAGGAATCACTATATAGCTACTCTGTAGGAGCACACTATACCTCACCTGCTACTTCTTTGTACAAAATGTAGTACCCTCTGAACTGAGAGGGACATTTACTAAACTATTGCACCGTGTTTGCGTCCAAAAGTGAGGTGAAAAAGGCGCAAAATCTTTTCTTTCAATTTACTTTCCAGCGCTAAACTTGTTTAGCGCTGGAAGTAACGAAAAAGTAATGCGAAGCAGCGCAAAGTTTCTCACGCTAAACCCAATTTACTAAGCACATTAGATTGGGTTTAGCATGAGAAAACTGCGCCCTTTCAAACTAGGGACAAGGAAGGAGAAATGCTTTCATTTCTCCTTCCGTTTCCGACTTTGCATGGGTGCTGCACATACAAAGTGGTAACAGCTTTCCCTCGTGTCTAGACATATAAAACCTATGCTGGACTTACACACACACCCTAGCGCTCTGGCGCTAAGGTGTATGGGTGGCGCACAGCAGCTGTAATCAGCGCTGGCACAAGGGAAAGGGGAGGTGAGAGCCATATATTTGAAGATATGGCCCTCTCCTGCTCCTTTGCTAGCACGTAACGCAGCGCAGCCTCGCGGGGGCAGGGCTGCATTAATTTTTTGTACATCTCCCCCTAAGTGACTCTATCCTCTTTTTGAGTTATATGTGGTTAACAGTATGACAGAAGCAATTGCATCATAATATAGAGTAGACAGGGAGGACATCTTGTTATGAGCACCATGGTACCCAAAAGTAGACCTAGGTAGTTGCACAACCTTTTACCTACATTTGTCCTACCTTGCTCTACATAACGGCTCAGGTGCTGACCTCATTTATTATGCATGAGGATTCTTACTATCACAGCAGTTTTACCATCTTCTGCATAATAACTCTGTACAAAAGTCACCACTATTGTAATCCTTGGCCGAGAAGCCCACAGTACCATGACACATCTAGGTAGAGCCTGTGAGGGTACCTCTCGGGTATATAAGTATCACATCTTCACTGGGCAAACCAGAGGAGATGCTTCCATGCTGACAGGAGACGCTGAAGTCCCTGCACGCAGACACTCCAGCACGCAGTGGTCTGACATCCCTCATGGGGTGTCCAACTCGAGACGAAGACGGGGTCCTTCATTCTCTCCCATCAGCTAATAGGGGGGATTGTCATGTCCGATAGTTTCCAGAAACTAATCGCTACTTGGTAAGGCTGTGGGTCTATAGCGGCACTGTGAGCTAGCTGGTCTACAGACTAACATATACTTTGGGGTTACCTGGAATCAGTCTGGCCACCAATCCCTTAGTTTATATATTCTAATCACGCAGACCCTACATAGATTTGTGGGAAAATACACAACAATCTTCTATAATGTATCAGCCTACTTGTGGGGAATTGGCCAGTTGTTAAACAACTGATTGGAACACCTAAATCTTAGGCCCCAGAGATTAAACTTTGAGACTGATATGAAGGTGAAAAGAGTATAGCTATCCATTGTGCTATGCGAATAGCATCGTAATGGCCAAAATCACTATAGATGACCAAGTGACTGAAACGACTTGACTTACTGTTCTCGGAGCCACTCGCACTTGACAGATACTAACAGAATCCTATAAATGTGCTAGAACAAGCTAGAAGTAGAATCTCTGTATAAGTATTTTACAAATGGCCATTTGATGATAACATCAGTATGTTTTGTTTTGATAGCAAATGTATGCTTTTTATTTTAACTTCATCCCACTTAGGCATCCCAAGTATGTGCGTTCCTGGTTTATAAAGTATACTCCTGGTTGACAGCTAGCAACCAAAGTGAAGCTGTAACAGTATTATTTACTGAACTATGGGGCATATTAGCAAGGGCAATATCGCCGCTTTAGCGGCACATTTTGCCGCTAAAGCGGCGATATTATTATCGCCCTATCAGCAAGCTGTCGCTAACAGCTGTTAGCGACAGCTTTCTCGTGAAAGCGACCGTGTTGGGTGCCGCTTTGCATGTCAGCGATATTAATCGCTAATGACATGCAAAGTAGGCGTTCCTGACCACATGACCAGGAAAACAGCCGCTAACAGGCCTATCGCCTATTAGCAATGAGGACCTGGCCCCGGTTAGCGATGTTAAAAGTCGCGCTAACCGGGGTCATTGCTGGATTTTTAACACCTGCCCAAAACCTGACTAGTGCATACTTAACATGGAGGGGGTGGATTATGCTGATACGACCACAGGGTCGTATCAGCAAGGTTTCCCCCGTCCCCCATGCAACATCGCTGGTTTTGTTGCGATGTTGGCCCATTTCCATTTCTCCTGCTATCGCTGGATTATTGATCGCCATGGCGCTAATTGTTGCTAATACAGCATTAGCGGGGCGATCTATTCCAGCGATAGCAGGCGATAATTATTTTCGCGCTAAGCGCGCTCTGCGATGTTTATCGCAGTTTCTTGCTAATATGGCCCCTGGTTTTTGGTGCCTTTCAATGTAAAGGCCACATATGCCAGTGCACACTAATACCTATTGAGATAACTAGGAAATGAAGTTGATCACTTTGTTAAAGAATGAACCTTAGGGAGGAGCCTAGCGCTTGACCAAGATGGCCGCGTGAGCTTTGAGCTCCCGAGACCCACGCGCCCTCCGTCGACTATCCTGTCTTAAATCCTGTTTTATATGCACAGCATCTTGCAGATGACTCGGTACGGAGGCGATTGATGCTGCCCGAGCTCGGATCGCCCACCGGGACCCGGGGTTGTGCACGGCGGAAGATTGAGGCCTATCTCCGAGGGATGCCAGGGGCTGGCGTTGGCAGGATGCCCGGCCTCTGATAGAACAACAGCGGCCAGGCGAGGTGTGAACTGGCGGACGGAGAACGCAGTACTTTCACTTTCACTTTCTCGCCCTTTGTTTGTCTTAGCCCGGGAGTGCCTTCGGATGCTTTACCATCCTCTGGACGCCCTGCGCCCTACTCTGACTGGTTATTGCAGATCTGGCTTCTCCTGTTCCCTCTGACTGAGAGAGGGTCGTCTTTTTGCACCGGACTGCTTGGAGCCAGACATGTCGGGTAAAGCAGAGGTGGATAGGCTGAAACCCAAGGCTACCAGGCGGGGAGCCTATACTCAATCCAATAATATGGATCGCTATGCCCAGCAGAAGGGCTCGCCTGGTGGATCGAGGCAGTCGCTGGATGTTCAGAAGACTGCCTCACCCCCGGCCTCGGAGCTCTCGTTGCAGGATGTCATGGGCGCGCTCGAAGGGATGCAGGCTTCGATTGGGAGACAGTTCGATGCCCTGGCGCACAAAGTGGATACCATCTTGGTGGATGTTAACCTGATCCGCGCGGATTTGGGCAAAACTAATGAGCGGGTTAAAACCCTTGATCTCAAGACCACGGGCCTCGCTGATGAGGTCTCGGAACTTCAGACCGAGGTTCGTAAGCTGCGGGCCGAGAGTGACCTCTCCGCCCGAAGGCTTGAGGACTTTGAGGGCCGGGCCAGGCGCAACAACGTGCGCATTATCGGGGTCCCGGAATCCTCGGATGAGATTTCCGCGGACCTGCTCGTAGAGGACTTGGTGCTTAACCATCTGAAGCCTAAGGGCCTTGGGAAGTTTTTTTGCAGTTGAGCGGGCTCACAGAGTACCGGGCGGGAGGCCCAGGGTGGGAGCCCCTCCGAGACCGATCATCGCCCGGCTCTTTCACTTCCGAGATCGGGACGCTATCCTGCAAGCATCGCGGGTGACGGGCCCGGTCCCTTTTCAGAACGCGTCAGTGAGTTTCTATCCTGACTTCACCCAGCTGGTGCAAAAGCAAAGGCAGAGTTTCCTGGGGGTGAAGAGACGGCTTCGGGAGAGGGACCTGAAGTATGCCATGCTTTTCCCTGCCAGATTACGTGTGGTGTATGAGGACCGAACTTTCTTCTTTGAGTCGCCTGCTATGGCCGGAGAATGGCTGGACGCTTTGCCCCAACGACGGACTGGCGAGGATGCTGCCGCAGACGGGGAGTGTGGCCGGGATGGGCAGGGTTGATGCCTTTGGAGCCGGACTGACTTGATTTGGTACTAGACAATGACTTGAGCTGATTGCAGTAAATACGGAGGGTTGCGGGAGGACGATGGGAGCTCTTTCCTCCCTCAGGGTACTTTTTGTAGGTTTGGGTATTGGTAGGGCGACAGGCACACTGCAAGTTGGGGGGGCTTTGTAAGCTGCAGCAGGGGTGCAGGGTGGGGGGGAGAGTTGGGATTTTGGGATTGTTGTTGGGGGGTTTGTTTTTGCAAGGCGTAGTAATCATTGTCAGGGTTGTCCCATGGTGGCTCTTCGGGTGTGGGGTGGGCCTCTTTGTGTGTGGGGATGGGGGGTAGGGGCTTAAATGTTCTTAGCTGGAATGTTAATGGCTTGGGAGACCGTATTAAGCGGGGGATAGTCTTGCAGTTCTTGAAACGGTCTTAGCCGGATGTGGCCCTACTGCAGGAGACACACCTTATAGGTAATACTTGCTATGCTCTTAATAGGAAAGGTTACAAATTCATAGCTCACTCGGGATTCTCCTCCGGCTCCAGGGGTGTGGGTATCCTAGTTAGAGCTTCACTACCTTTCGAGGTGGACTCCACCATTGTTGATGATAGGGGGAGGTTTGTGGTGGTGGCGGGGAGGTGGGAAGGAAGAACGTTGGTTTTGGTTTCGGTCTATGTCCCTCCTGCCCTGCAGGCCTCCACATTTGCAGATCTGGGCAGGGCCTTGTTGGACCTCCCGGAGGGTATGCTAGTGGTGGGGGGAGACTTTAATGCTGTCGGCTCTGGGTTGCTGGATAGGTACCCGCCCAGGGACACCGGGGGGGCTCAGAAGTGGCTTCCAGACTTTATAGATACACTCGGCTTGGTAGACTGCTGGAGGCTCCGGCACCCCACACAAAGCCAATATACCTTCCACTCCGGGGCGCATGGTAGTCTCTCTCGGATTGATTACCTGCTCACCCTGGCTGCGCATGCCTCATTAGTGTCTGAGGCCAGGCATATGGCGCGGGGCATATCGGATCATTCACCAGTGTGGGTCCGGCTGGATGTCGGCCGCGAGGGAGGGGGCAGGGTTGCTCCTATTAACCCCGGGTACTTCGTGATCCCAAGATGCGCAGTGCGCTGTTGAAGACAGTTGATCACTTTTTTAAGGACAATCAGGGTTCCGTTGACTCGGCCGTGTCGTTGTGGGAAGCATTTAAGACCGTGCTGAGAGGAGAGGCCCTCTCCTTGGTAGTGGCAGCCAAGAGACGGAGAGATGGCGAGGTTATGCAGGTTGAGGAGGAGATCGCGGCGTTAGAGGTGGCCCTGGAGGGGGAGGTTACTGCGGCCTCATTGCACGATCTGAGCTTGAAGCAAGCCGAATATAAGGACCTGGTGACGAATGCCGCCAAGACCCTCAGTAGGGAACAGCAGGGTCGCTTGTACGATGTTGGCGATAAGGCCGGGAAACTCCTAGCTTGGCTGGACAAAAAAGAACGTGTTAATAGAGTGGTGCCGGAGCTGACGAGAGAGGGGGGAGAGGTGGTTGTTGATCCCGAGGGTATAGTACAGTGTTTTTCGGATTATTTTCGTATGGTTTATGCCTCAGTTTCGGATAGGCCGACCGAGGATTCGCTTGACCTCCTGCGTGACATCGCTCTGCCCTGCCTTCCTGACGTAGATAGAGATGACCTCGACGGAGACATAACGGTTGATGAGGTGGCGGGTGCCATCCGCGCGCTGAACTCGGGTAAGGCCTCGGGCCCTAATGGTTTGCCGATTGACTTGTATAAGCTGTTCCCGGATAGGGTTGCCCCTCACCTGCGCGCCATGTTTGTGGAGGCGCGGGGGGGTGGGTCCCTTCCGTTGGACCAGCGACTGGCGACGATTGTTGTAATACACAAGGATGGTAAACCCCGAGACAAGTGTGCCTCCGATCGGCCGATATCACTCCTTAATGCTGAGCCGAAAATTCTGGCTAAAATTCTGGCGGGCCGCTTGGTCAGGGTGCTTGGAGATTTGATCCACCCGGATCAATCCGGCTTTATCCCGCACCGTAACACTGCGTTAAACCATCGGCGTCTTCATGGAGTGATTGCCAGGGCGGGCACGCTGCGGGAACCAGCTGTTGTGGCGTCTCTTGATGCCACGATGGCTTTTGATACGGTGGAATGGGCATATCTGTGGGCTGTGCTTGCCAAGTTCGGCTTTGGTCCTGGTTTTGTGAGCTGGGTGAGGTTGCTTTATGAGGGCCCCCTTGCGAGTGTTGTGGTAAACGGGCGGGCGTCGACTCCGTTCCAGCTTGGGGGGGGCACCCGGCAGGGTTGCCCCCTGTCGCCTTTGTTGTTCGCCCTTGCCCTCGAGCCGCTGGCGGCGTGGATACGCTGGCATCCGGATATACGTGGACTTAGATGGTCGCCCGAGCACGAGGATCGTATTTCGCTCTATGCCCATGACATCCTGTTATATCTCGCCTCGCCCAAGAAATCGCTTATAGTGGTTTGTGACGTTCTGACATCTTTTGGTAGGAACTCGGGTCTCGTCATCAATTGGAGTAAATCATATTTGTATGTTCTGAGCGGCGATGTTCCGCCTGTCCCGCGAACTTGCTCGATCCGGATCGCCCAGCAGGGCTTCGTGTACCTGGGGATTTTTATCTCCACTGATTCCACTCTGCGGTATGAGAGGAACCTGCTCCCCCCGCTGGCGCGTTTGCAGCGGGATGTTGCGGGCTGGCGGAGGCTGCCGCTCTCCCTCGTCGGGCGCGCCGCCTTGTTTAAAATGATGTCTCTCCCCGGTTCCTCTACGCCCTGCAGAATACCCTCGATTGGGTACCGGCCAATTACTTTCGGGAGGTCGAAAGCCTCCAATGATCGTTGTTGTGGGATGGACGGCCGCGCATAGCGATTGCTAAGTTGACGCTTCCGTGGTACGACGGGGGTATTGCGCTTCCGGACATTCGACGCTACTATTGGGCCACCCAGTTGAGCGCGATTAATCATGGTTTCTATGGTTCGGCTCTAAGCCCCGGCTACGCCATGGACCGATGGTTGCTGCGCGGCGGTAACTACCATAGAGCGTTGTACTCGCGGGCGCTGGACTCGTCCCTCACTGGGCCCACTGGGGTGGCGGTGCGCGTGTGGAAGTTGGCGACTGACTCGCTGGGCTGGAAGGATAGGCTCACCCTTGCTACCCCGTTGTTTGAATCCGAAAAATTGGGGAGGCTTTGGCACACGAAAGGCTTTGATAAATGGGACTTGATCGGTATCTCCAGGGTTGGGGACTTGCTGATTAAGGGGAGGGTGAAGTCCTTTGAAGAGTTGCAGAAGGAGTATGAGTTGGGGAAATCCGAGTTCTTCCGCTATGTTCAGGTGCGTCATGCCCTGCGGTCAGTCCTCGTAGAGGGTGAGAAGGTGCCTGAGTCCTCTCCATTGGAGGACCGGATCCTCGATGGCCATATGCCAGAGAGCACGATTTCTCTCATATATAAGAAATTGATTAATGTTCGGGCGGACCTGCTATTGGGGCTGAGGGACCAGTGGACTAGGGACGGACTTGAGCTGGATGATGAGGACTGGCAGTCTGCGGTTTCCTCTCCTAAGGAGGTCGCGATCCCATCGCGTCTGAGGCTGGTGCAGCTCAAAATACTCCACAGAGTCTATGTTACGGGGCCACGGCTGGTTCATATGGGATTTTCTGAGGAGGGCTTATGTAGGAGGGGCTGTCGTATGGTGGGTACCTTCATGCATATCATTTGGGAATGTAGCGTCATCATGGAATTTTGGAGGAGAGTCCATGCGGTGATGGGGGAGGTGACGGGCACTGCTGTGCAGCCGGAGGCGCGGTGCTGTCTCCTGAATGTTTGGGGGCCTACCGATCACGATGAGGCACAGACCCTGTGGGTGACTCTGGGTAACATGGTGGCTAAGCGAGACATCGCGCGCCTGTGGGGCTCTGCGGGACCCCCCACATTGACTGCGTGGAAAGAAAATATGGACTGGAGTATGCTAAGGGAAAAGACAGTATATTGCGCTAGAGGGCGCCCTCGGAAGTGGCATGCCATTTGGGGGCGGTGGAACCAGTATAGGGGGGGCATATGTCTTGCCCCTGATTTGGATCCCCCTGATGAACAGCTCTCTCCCTAACATTCTTTCCAGCTTTGTATATATATCTGACTGTTAGTTGATTTCTTGGGCCTCTGCTTTTCCCCCTTTTTCCTTTTATCACAGTACTGTGACTGTTAGACGAGGGGGGTCCGCTCTCCCCTGAGGGGCAATCACCAGTGGTATTTAGTGTTTTTCGCCTTGCTGGGGTTTTGTGTGAGTTTGTGTTTATTTAAAACAGAACCTTTCTTGCTTCTCCTTTTATGCACTGTGGACGTTTCTTTGTTCTGCTCTCTTAAAGCTGCCGAACCTCCGGGTTGTCGGCTGAATAGCTGTGTCCATGTTTTTTGAAGAATAAAGGTTTTCAAAAAAAAAAAAAAAAAAAAAAAGAATGAACCTTAAGTTGCCCTCTTTTATAAGAGTCTATAGTTGATTAGATGAAAAACTATGCTTATGCAGTTCTAACTTTAATGTATGCACTGCACTTTATTCCAGTCCTAGTGTTTATTTACTTGCCGCTTTACAACTATGATCACTTTGTATCAAGTGGTGCTTCGGTTGGTGCATGGCAATCCGAGTAAGTTATAAACGCACTACTCATCGATCCATACTTACCAAGGTCACCTATGCTAGTGTATACTAGCATAGACTAATATTGACCGTGGTAAAGGCAATCAATTGATTGATCCCCTGCACAGTGCTGAAGCTGTGGTTTAGGAGATACTTGCTCTGCTTATAAGTATTGCATGTCCTTGTACCGCCTAGGCCTATAAACAGCAATTGGTGTTACATTTGAAATCTTTTCATTCATTTGGTTTTCGTGCTTTTAAGCTATAAATGTAGTACTTTATTAGCATATCTCTGATTAAAGAATAAGAAGATTTTTTTTATTTATATTGCATTATTGAGCACGTTACAGATACTCGATTCTTGCATCTATCTAGTCATTGCTGTGAAGGACTCTGTTATACCCTATTTTAATTGATTGTGAGGATTGTTTTTCATACACATAGTATGCACATGGCATAACTTCCTTTCAACAGAGGCCTGGAGGAAATGATGATCAAGAACATACGTTCCCTCCCGCAGAGGACCATCGCAGATTCCCTCCGCAGGAAAAGTAGGGTAAACTTTAAATAATAAAGATGTCCATTGGCCCTTGCTTCAACTATATTTTCAGTACAGTGTTATGAGGATATAAAATCCACTCCTGCCTGAATCGAATGATGTATTCAAGACGTTTGTATGGAACTTGGCTAAACCAAGACTTAAAGCTTCTAAACTCTGCACCTTGAGGATGACTGGAGGCCTCAGACAACCCAACGTAAACTCTTGCTATCAGATATTTCAACCAGCAATGCTTTCCTGACTTTTTTCTGAGCACATCAATAAGCTAGTAGAGGTAAATTATGAAAAAACATATTACCCCGACTGGTTACTTGGATATTCTCTACTAGGTTGGAGAACACATCAAAACATTAATGCAATCTATAGCTCTGTGCATAAACTACTTAAACTCTTTTACCACGTCCCCATGGAGCAGTCTATATGTAGAACGCAAACTCCTAATTGATTATCACCCCAGTCACTTACCAGAGTGGTCATAGTTGGTGATTACAATATTCGGGATCTGATGAGCACAGGGTGCCTGTATTATTTCAGTATATGACCTGCAAACCTCACCATTATGGAACGATTACCATACGTTGAAGGGTGGTATCTTGGTTAAATGGTTCAGTTTTAGACCTACTCTTCTCTTTTACTACTGCCACCGACAGGATGCCATGGCAAGACCACCTTTCTGTAAAATACATGGATGAGGAGTGGTCTGCCTTACTATGCAATCTTAGATACCTGGATGTGGTACCCGCACTAGGTACATTTTCCAAACTTCATTTGTAACTCTGCTTATTATGTACATGGAAACATTACACATTCTTCAGTTGAGCCCCATTGTCTCAATACTGGCTGGGAGGATTCAGTCTACCATGAAAATTTTTAGTTAGCACCACTTACTGTCAACAGCCCCCCCTAGCCAACCATGTTTATATGACTGTATGTGTATGGTGGAGAAGTGTGGCTCAATGGTTAGAGTGGCAGACCCTGATGCAGAGGCCCGGCCCGGACCAGGGTTCAATTCCTGCCTTGGCAGGTCTTGGGCTCAATTTCCCTGGACCTGATAATTCTCACCTCGGTGCCTATTCTAATCATGGGTCCCACTCTGCAACTCTGGGCAATAGCTTGCTTAATCTCCACAACGGCCCCAAAAGCGCTAGGATGCCTGGCTTCATCTTGGGGGTACCCAGGAGTGGGCACTTCACAGGGAAAGGCCAGGAAGGGTTCCACAGCGGTATGTGCACAGCGCCTGAGAGACCCTTTTGGGGGTGTGCGGAGCGCTATATAAATGCACTACATTTACATTTACATTTACATTTCTATAGTGCAGGCCTAGCCAAATGGCAGTGGAGTGCTGTGCATGGTCAAAGACAAGGATAAAGTTTCAAGTAATAAGAGAGGAAGCTGGGTTGTGGACAGTTAATGTGTTGTGATGTACTGTACTTTAAAGAGGTAAGTCTTCATCTCTTTCCTAAATTTGAGCAGAGTTGGTACAGTCCTGCTGTATACAGTGATGTAGTTCCAGATCCTGGGTGTATACATAGAAAAGGCTTGTTCTCTTGTTATTTCATTTTACTCTTCGTAGTCTGCTGTCTGATGGTGTAATGGCTGTGAGTGTGCCAAGAACAACCAGAGGTGGTGAGCTTGTTATGTAGTAGGTGCATGCTACATGATATCGCCAACAATCACGGTGTGACTGTTAACTGAGGTGGTCATTCTTGACATCCTTAGAACTTGCTAAACTTTGCAGAAACCTGCAATCAACTACTGTCCTCACATGTGAAGATGGGATAGAAAGGACTGATCATCATAACAGGCCATCAACAAATGATATATCAATTGAACAACCAAACCAAAACTGTTGGGGCTCCTTCTTATCAATTCCAATGTTGCAATTGTATCCGAGCTAAAAAGTATTGTATCTGAGTGACCCTATCATGGTTGTGTTACTGTTCTTTTTCATGATCTTGTATATTGGAACCCTGAGGGGAGATTGCCTCTCAAAGTGTCACACCACTAAAGGTGCCCACTACTCAGCCCTCTCCCCTTTCCAGGTACCATGCCAACTCCACCCCCGCATCAGCAGTGACTAATGACCCCTACCAGATACCCCATTTGTGCAGTTGTGAAACTGTTAATACATCCAATTGAGAGGCATTGATGTCTTATATACTGGTTGCGCAGTATAAATAATGTAATTACTATCAATGTCCACAGCCCTGGTACGCTCACGCTATGCCAGATAATCTTTTCAGAATCTGATTAAATTATATGCAACTGGGATGACATTGCTGCTGACCAGTATGTGTGTAAATGGTCTGCCGCTGCACTATAATGGCATACATATTTTCCTGTAGTCTTTACCCTAAGTTGTCTAATGATCCTAGACCTTTCCCTGTATCATATTCATTCTTCTCTATCTTACTCCTCCCTCTCCCCTCTACAATTTCCGTCTCTTTAAATTGTGTTGTTGGACCGCGGTTGTTGATATGGATGTGGCCACATTGCCTCTGTACTGAAGGGCTGTTGACTATGTAGGAGTCTTGATACATATATTCAAACTCAAAATGTTCAATAAACAATTATTTTACAAAGAAACAGATGACCTAACTTATAAAACTTTTTAAACACCTCAGTTTACTGTACAAAAGTTGAATTTGCTGTCCAATTTTCCTTTTGCACATGGCTGCTATACATGTTCCAACGGATTGTCTGCAAGGTGGATAATTCACAAGAATTAGTATTGGGTGGTAGGTGCTCTGAGGGAAATCTAAGATTTCAGTAGATTTAGTTTTGTATTTCTGGGATATTCCTGAATGCCCTAAAAGTAAAACATCTGCACAATGATTGAGATAGAAGACTAACAAGCATTGATTTCGGACCGTCTCAGGATTCCTACTTGAGTGAAGACCCAATGAATTAAAAAAAAGTTTATCATGAAAATTAAGACTTCAGTAATTTCGCTATGAAAAGACATACGGAGCCTGATTCACTACGATAAATTTACACGTTTTGGGTATATTTGCGTTTGTTTGCTATTCACAAAGGTATTTTACCTTTAGTATCTTTACGACTGTCAAAGCTCTCCGCACATAAACAGATATGACAGTCCTATCTTTTTATGTGTGGAGACTCCGCAGTCATAGAAAGACCACTTGTAAAAGACGTTTGTGAATAGCAAACAAACATAAACTTACACAAAAGTGTAAGTCTACTTTTGTGAATCACGTACACATTTCCGAACAATTTTTTGCTGAATGAGGTTTACATGCACTCAAGCACTTCAATAACAGCTGGAGATGTCACTTCCTTCTTACAGGGTGCACTTTATTTGGTCGGATTGTAAACGTATTGCCTTGTACCATCTTCTCCAGTGATAAAGTTTGGTCTTGTGTTTTAATCCTGCTGTGATATTAAAAGTCATGAATCGGGCTAGAAATTGTAGTGGGTTACCTGTCAGCCTGTAGAAACAAATAAAAAAGAGAGTAAGTGAAAAACAAAACAGCAGCAATCTATTTGGTCATTTGTGATCAGCAATGTTGACAACCTCTGACTTACATAAACACCATTATATTAGTGTTCATATGTGTCCTTTTCCCTAGGGTCTTCAACTAGACAACATTTCAGACACTAAATTTACGTCACTTTGTAAAGCTGACGATGATTTTACTGTAAGGTAAGAATATACATCGATTTGTATTTCAAATACTCTTTTAGCAAGACCATAGGCAGGGACGTCTTAAGGATTTGAGGGCCCTGGGGCACACGTATGTTGAGAACCCCTGTTCGGAATAGATTTGAATGTATGATCCAGTTTCAGCTCTCTCAGGCCGTCTTTGGCCAGGCCACCCATAACCCACGGAGCACTGGTCCAAACTCTAAATGTGTTTGCATCTAATATTCAGGGATAATGATGTGTGTAATAGTACTGCAAAGAATCTATATGGCCCCTCACATTAGGCATATGTGAGGTCATGTTTTTATCTAAAAGATACTTTTTTCTGGGTGATGCATGAAACATAAACACAACATTTGTCTGCAAAATGTCTGTAAGATCTCACGCATCCCCCATGTTAAAAATAAATTAAAGAAAAACGCTATTTTTAACAATCTGTTTAAGATATTATTCAAAGTCATCAAAGCAAGGCTCTCTGTAGAACACAGCTGGCTCTATTGGAGCCCCTGAAAGACTGGGGCCCCGGCCTGAGCCCACTTTCCCCAGGCCTTAAAACATCCCTGAGCGTACCTTTAGAACGGGTAGTTGTTCGCTTTTCAAGAATCCTTCTTCCTGTTCATTAAACTCAATGCTGGGTGTTGATATGGTTTCATTTGTTTTATCTCTAGCCAGGCGAACTTTCCTTGCAGTCTGTGCTGGAAACGCTCACATTTCCTAAGTCTCATTAGCAACAAGTGGATCCAGCGGAAGCCACATGCAACTGGAATGTCCATCCATGGGCACAGATTTACGAAGCCCTGGCATCATGCAAGGCCACACAAGGGCTTCTGTGATATTTGTTAAGCCACTCAAAGCCACCCTGCGTGAATCTGCGTGGTTTAGAAAATGTAGAGTAACACAAGGCAGTGCAAATCATTGCCTTGTGTTACTCTGCATTGGGAATGCATTCCATGGGTGTGGGCATTCCTAAGGAGAGTAAACATGGGATTATGTAAAAATGCTATGCCATCCTAGCAGAGGCATTGCAAACAGAAATCTGTTTATTTCTACTAATTTTTTACTCATTCTGCAGCACACATAGAAAGAGGAAAATCCTTTGAGGATGGTCCGTTCCTGCACAAAAACAGCACTGCCTCGTGCAAGGGGGACTGCGTTGGCGCTAAGCGGCCCTCGTGTGCCAGTGCTGTGAGAGCAGGAATGTGCTTTCTCTTAGTAAATGACAGATTGCTGCTCTCTCTATTTGACACTGCAGCACATTGCTGCATTGCGTTGTCAAATGTTAGAAAATCTGCCCCTTGTATTCTAATGATCAACCTGGTTTTCTACCACAGTCCTGCAAACCAGCCGCCAGTAGCGGCTCGTGGAGGGAGTTTGGTGGGGCAGTGAGGCGGGGCGGGGCAGGGTGGGGAAATGTAAACACCGGAATATGGATGAACGGAGGTAAGTACACATTTAAATTAATAAAATGAATTCCTTTGCGCGCGCTGCATCGCATTTTGCGATGCAGCGCGCGCAACGAAATACCCCTTTACCATGCATGCCTATAACACAAAATTCTGTGGAAAAAGGCATGCGCGGTAAAGGAATGCGTGGTTAAGACGCATTCGTGGCTGGTCTGCTTGGTAGAAGCACGCGTGGAAAACTATTTGTGCTTCTATCATACAAGCAAGGAAAATTCATGCATGGCATAATTTACTTTTTACAGGACTCTGATGTTCAGGCCATTTGGTGCTCTGCTGCAGCCTGGCGAGCAGATTCATATACCTCTGGGAGAAGAGACAAGTCGAGCTGAGGTGACTACAGCAGCCTGCCCCTCCTGTAGTTCCATAAATGTTATCTTTATGTGTCAAGGCTGGCTTTTCCTGCAGCATGCAAAACACAGAAGATAAAACAATCTGCCTGAAAAAGTCTGCTCTTTAATCAAACCATAACAAAAATATAGCTGTTGGTGTGCTTTTACACAGGAACTGGGAAAGGAGTAGGGAGCACACAGTGTGGGGGGATGAGGATGGGAACGGGAAGGAGCACACAGGCGAGAAGAAGAAAGCATGCACTACCATGGTGTTCTCAGAAAAAGACGTTGTTCCCTAGCGTGAGGCACGGAAGGATACAAGTCAACCAATCACAAGCATGATAAAGAAGCTATGTTACGGGTGTAAGGAACACAAGAAGAGAAAGGGAAGGCAAATAACATGATGCAAGCAAATGTGATTGATAAGAAAGAAAACGAATTATAAGCAATGGGGCTCACCGAAAGCCCACTATACGTACTGGTATAATATACTGACATCCTGACTGGCTTCTAAGTTGTCTGAAGCTTGCTTCCACAACTTAGCCATTTGGCTCCTGAAGACCAGCATGTAGCTCACTACATCCTTGGGAATCCTCCTGGGATCCGGCTCCCACCGCTCTTTCACCACACTCAGAGGTCCTCTGACAGGGTGCCCATACAGAAGCTCAAAGGGACAGAAGCCCACTCCCTTCTGTGGTACCTCCCTGTAGGTAAACAACAGGTATTTCAAGAGTATGTCCGACTCCTCAGATCCTTGGGCAGGTCTCTAATCATGCCTTTCAGGGTCTTGTTGAATATCTCAACAAGCCCATTTGTTTGTGGATGGTAAGGAGTGGGATATCTTGTAGCTTACCCCACACTCCTTCCACATTGACTGCAGATAAGCAGACATGAAGTTGGTGCCCTTGTGAGACACAACTTCCTTGAGGAAACCCACTTTGGTAAAAATCATGATCAGGGCCTTGGCCACTGCGGGTGCCGCCGTGCTCCTCACTGGGATTTCCTCAAGGTACCTTGTGGCATGATCCACCAGAAGCAGGATGGACATATTGCTTGAAGCAGTCTAGGGATCTATAGGCTCAACAATGTCGATGCACGCCCTCTCAAAGGAAATGCCAACAATAGGCAAGGGAGTAAGGTGGGCGTTAAACCTTTGCCCTGTCTTCCCACTGGCCTGGCAGATTACACAAGTCCTACAGAGTGCATCTGAGGATTTCGTGATCCTAAGCCAATAAATGTTGGGTGCAAATCTTGCAAAGGTCATATCTTTGCCCAGGTGTCCGGTCAGGGAAAATTAGTGAGCCAGCTCCAGTAGGTAGGCACTGCAGCATTGGGGGACTACCAGGGCCCCTGTTGTTCTATGTGCAGGAACCTTAGGCTCACTGTAAAAGAAGCTATCCTCTCAGTAAATGTGATGACTACCAGAGGCATCACCAGCTGCTTGGGCTTCAGACTGTTG
Organism: Triturus cristatus; assembly: GCF_964204655.1. Lineage (NCBI taxonomy): Eukaryota > Metazoa > Chordata > Amphibia > Caudata > Salamandridae > Triturus > Triturus cristatus. The sequence continues at coordinate 59,731,871 of NC_140588.1, forward strand.
CCTCGTGCCCTCAAGGGTTGAGCACACCCTCTGTGCCCTACAAAATGCCTCCTTGGTGGGTCCTCATTACACATGCAATCCAGCAAGCTCAGGCAGGCTACCGAGGGGAGCAATGCCCTCTTCAGTGGACTTCAGGGCAGCCACCGCAGGTGCCCCATCCATCTCATTTGGAGTACATTCACTGACTGGTTTCCCATGCCCTCTGCATTTCCCCTTCTTAGCAGCTGGCTAGCCCATTAGTCCAGGCTCAAGCCCTTTTTGACTCCCATCCTAGGCAACCATGGACCTTGTCATAGCGCAGATCCAGTCAGTTACCCAATATCTCCACATGAGCCTTGAGGTCTACTTCTTCCAGGTAGTGTGCTGAAGGTCATATCCAAGCAAACAGTCCACAGGTATGGCAGGGCTCACAGCAACCTGCAGAAGAGCTGACCCCCTCAGCACTCAAATGGAACAAATATAGTGGCTCTCTTTATTGTCAGCCACCACAACCTGGTGGAATGCATGGGGAATGATCTGCTCTGGGGACACCAGCTGACTGCTTACCATAGTCATGCTGGCACCTGTATCCTTCAGAGCCCCAAAGACGATATTGACAGACTATCGGGCTCACTTACTCCTGTGTACCGCGCAGGGGTTCCCCTGATCACAGGATAGCATGCGCTAGGAGCAGGCTAAGGTATTTTTGACAAAGTCATAATTATTTCTCTATCAAGAATTTTTCTTATTGTAGTATTGAAATTGTTGCAAGGTATATTTTATGTTATTCAATGTCGCAGTGGTGATAAATTAATGCAACTGTATTTTGTCTTGAGTATTGTGTTATGTCAATGTCTCAATGTGCAATTTGGAAGTGTTGCTATTTTCACAATCGTTTTTTCAAATTACAGTAAAGTCTTCTAATCGCTTCCAAATTTCATGAAGTTTTTAACAATTGCACTTTCTTCTAGGTTGTGGCCCTTCATATGCATTGCTATTTGTGTTTATGAAATGTACATATTGATGCATCTGTTAATAATGTTGAGCTCATTGTAAGTAGTTAGAAGCAATCCCCATGTATATATTTCCCCACAACTAGAGTAGAACTAAAAAATTCCCCCAAAAAACAGAAAACTCGGGTGTATCTGTCCCATAAAAAGTACCCAACGTATCATGGAGTCACAACTAAAACACATGCAACCCTGGTTTCCCACACACTGAGGCAAATGAGTTTTCCAGGCCAAAAGAGGGAACCTTTGACACTGACATAACCGAACACAATAGGACACACATACTGACCAAATATGCAGGACAGGAGCAAGGCACTATTATAGTTGTGGGCCTGCTTCGAGGAGGCCCAGACCAATATCCCTATACCACAGACAAAACGCAAAGCATCCGCACCTCCCTTGCCATATGCAGATATGGTTGTGCTCTCCCAGATGCTTGTTACCCCTGCGCTACAACACATTAATCCACCAGTTGAGGGAGGTAGAGGGTCCAAAGCTGAACAACAAACTGTTAGGTCCAGGCATGAGAAACAGGCCAGCAGGCCTGGGCAATCCCAGCACCACCCCAGTCCAGGGCTAGAACCCCCGCCAGTCGCGTTCAGCCCATTGAACACCAGCAGCATGAAGACCGCGCACTCCCACTAGGTCAGGTGAACACACCGAGTGACAGGGAGAATCATAGCGGGTCTGGACAGTGATACAACTAGCGATTGTGAGTGCCCCAGTGATCCGATGGCGAGAATGAGGCTACAGGGTTGGCCCAGATAACAAAGGGAAAAAATAGGGGATTGATGCCAGGAGCAGAAGAGGCTCCCAAATACACACACATCCTACTTTCCACCCTAGGCCAATCAGAGACATATCCAGCTATTAAGGTACTTGTGAAAAAACACTGAAAACACAATAAGATGATGGACAGGATGCTGAAACTTTTCTGACACTCACCCCCAGTCACAATTAGATCTAGGTTAAATCCATCATCGGTAGTTAGCTCGCTTTGCCACCCCAGTTTAGACCCAGCCATATGTAAATCAGTCTTGACAGTGTTCCTCGTGGGAACAGCAAAGCCTGAAATGTGAAGCCAGGTCTCCCCTGGACCAGAAACAAGCATCTTGGGACCTTTTCCGTGGTAACACCCCTCATCAGCTAGGCTAGCTTGAATCCAGTGAAAAAGTGAGCAAGGACCCACGTCTGGCCATACCCTGCCAACTTAGGACAAACAATGCAAACACAATAAGATGATGGGTGGAGTGCTGAAGCTTTTCAGGCTACAGTACTCATTCATTAAAAACAATGCAAAACAGTGAGTACAAGAATCAAAAATAAATCTAAAGAAACCACTTGAAAGGGTGCACCGTTATTTAATCACAGTGTGCCACATAGCAATATATATCAAACAAAAATGCACAACTTCATCATGAAAGCATTAGTGCCCCAAAGGGTGAGGGAGGGAAAGTGTCAGTGAAAAAGAGGTGCAAGGTTTGGGAAGGGATAAAGTGAAGGTCATGTGACCTTTATCAAAACAATTCAAAGTACTGGCTTCAGCACAGAGCCAGAGTATCATACAGTGAATGTTCATAAATTATGCAATGCCATGCTTTCAGAGTTTTTGTGCAAATCCATCTGTTCGGGATAGAAGCTGGCAGGTGGACAGTATTGTCCTTTGGGGCGCTAATGTTCAAGTGGTTTCTTTAGATTTATTTTTGATTCTTGTACTCACTGTTTTGCATTGTTTTTAATGAATGCGTACTGGGAACACTTTCCTATTTGTACCGCAATACACTCAGGTCCCAGCGATGCCAATTGGGTATACCCTTCTCTGTAACGTAACAAAGCTTTTCAGGCTAGCACCCATGGTGTCAATTCATGCCCTAATCCTCCCATCAAAAGAATGTGCAAGTGCAATTTAGACATATTATAACCGAATGTTCCCAACATCAGCTTGATACTCTGGACCTGAATAGCATACAATGGGCTCTTTTGGTTCTCTTTCTTGTTAAGGGTGCTACTATCCTTGCCCTATGTTGTAATTGGTCATCTTCCCTTCCATATAATTAATATATACGATGCTACAACCTTTAGATCTCTGGCCGATCAGTTCCATAGCAAAGTCAAAGGGCATCCTTACAGCTCCTCGTACAGCATTTTAAAAACAGAGTGCAGACATAATGCCTTCAGGGATCTGATGACTTAACACAGAGTAGCATAAATGCTTCAAAGTTTAATGGCCACCCAGAGAACAGTCACACATATCAGCTCTCTGGTCATAGTCCTTGGATCACAATTTGGTATAAGACTGAACCTGAGGTTTAGAGCCCTTTTCTCAGGTGGTGAAATCAAGTCAAGAAAAGACTCCTAGCGAAGTTCAGCTTTTATGTCCAGATATTTAGATAATAAGGCACATTTTGTAAAAACCCAGAATTTCCTTTTTATCAGTGGTAAAGTGTCTTTAGTCATATTTTCTGGATTTTAGCATAAGCTCTATGTGTCTGAACCAAGGCAAGCTTTTTTTAATTCAAGCATCTCAGGATGCAACTCAAGCTCTTTTGGTACTTTGCAAGAGTGGGAAGGGTCCAGAGTCATATCCAGGAACTTACTGGGCAAAAAGCTATAAGGTCTGCCACAGAAGTCGTTACCAATTCGGCTGTGAAAATTACCATTGGTGTCCCTGGGCATAGGTATAACTATTGCCTCAGGAAGGAGTTTTCCACTTATTGTATGGCCTGCACATTTACATGCCCCCCAATATCAGCACCAGAGGAGCTTGCAACTACTGCTATGGTTGTTTACGCAGTCAGTGCAGGCTTTATCAGATGGCTATTGCATTTTCTTGGAAATCTCCAAACTCCTCCAGCCTGCTGGGAGAGAACAGCTTTGCATCTGGTTACTTGGCCACCCCAATTAAGCTTGTCACCAGTCCTGATACTCAGATAATCGAAGGTTTTAACCTGATCTATTGGATCTCCATATATCCCAAAGGTTGTTTTTAACTTGGCCTTTGGTTTCATTATCATGAACTTTGTTTTCTGTATGTTGATTATTGATTTCCTAGAACTACAGAAAAGATCAAATCCCTAAAATAGCCAATGCATTGACTGTTCCGTGTGTGCTAGAACGACCGTCTCGTCGGCGAGCATAAGGATCTGGATTTGGTCATTCCCCAGCTTGGGTACATCCTCTGCAAGATCAATGAGTGACTTCCCTATGTTGTTAATATAGATATTAAATAGAGCTGGTGCTACCACGCATCCCTGCCTAACCCTGTATGTATGCCAAACATGGTCATGCACTCGCCTTTATGGCCACATTGTACTACTGCTGTATTTTCGGTATGAAAGTTAATTAGCAGGTTCAATAGGCATTTGGAAACAGCATGATCCTCCAAGATGTGCCATAGTATAGTCCAGTCCATGCTATCAAAAGCGGTCTTTAAGTCTATGAAAACAGATCATGTATAATCGCAGGCCTTGATCAATTGTACTCCAGCCCCAGCAGAAGCTGGCTAGAAGGTGAGATTGTAGTCAATTATCAACCTACTTAAATGGCGGGCTTGAGCCCATGTGCACACTGACACACCTGGCAATAAACCTGTCCTCAGATGTTAACTCACATCATGAGCAGTGTATCATTGGATTTCAAAACTGTAACCAAATGAAAAGTGGACAGGAGCGGACTGGCCTATAGGGCAACTAGGCGTGCCTAATAGGCTGGTTCCACAGGCCAGTGTGTGGGTATGTTTATTGGCTCTTTTTGTGCTTATTTTCAGGTGGGTCAGTTTTAACTAGTGATTTCCATGATATTAAAACAAACATAGCCTGCTTCAAGCTCAAATCCGTGCAGTTTGTATGCCTTGCTAAACCCTTATCCAGCATTTCTTTGCAAGTTCAAAACTGTACCAATTTCCAAACGTGTGCCACTTTATTAGCTTTAAAATTCACTAATGAGACTGCTTGTTTTTGGTGCTGTGGCCTATTTTCTATTCCATTCCGACCCTGACAGTGGGACATGTCACTCTTTAATAAAGTAAGTGGCTTTTTATCCAGCTGCCAGCCAAATAGTGCATAATCTCTGCTATTTACCCAGTGGCTAAAAAAATAGTAGATGATCTCTGCTGTGTAGCCACCTAAATGTCTGTTTATACAGTCGCAGGCTAAATAGTAGAGATGATGTACTCTTTGACCGGTGGGCAGATTAATAGTGGAAAGGAGGTCTTTATTTTTCTGGACATGAAGAAAAAAAGGGACTCCAGGCAATGGTAGGGTGGTCACTATGTTGAAATGGGGCTGCAGCATTTGTGAAACAATTGAAAGTAGGTTCATATACAATTGTACAATACTATGTACAATGCTAAGTGCCTGAATTAAGTTCATTCTTTACAGCTGAAAAAACAGTTAAATCTATTTTGAATAAAAAACATTGATGTTATTGTAATATTCTCACAATTTATAGTCTTTATTTCGATCAATTGAGATAATAAAAGACAGTAACAATATACAAACACAGCAATCAGTTAAAAAGGAGGTATTAAAAGATGAAGAGTTATAAAATTATGAAATTTGCCCAAGAAAAAAAAAATATTACTATTCACAGATTAAGACGGAACAAATTTCATAACAGTTTACCATGTCATAAAAATAAGTTTAAACTAAAATCGCAATACGGGACTAAAAGATTTTTAAAATATACAATCTGCTATATATTTCATACTACTGTACAATAAAATTCCACACTTTGATTCGTCCTTTACTTGCCTGGGGATTCACTGTAATCAGCGGTATTATCCTTTTTCCCTGAATAAGCTACGCCCAACTCAAGAATCGGGCAACAGCTATGACGGTCGGTGTGGTTGTGTCGGTCAACAATATTCTCAGTGAGACGGCACTACTTCAAACACCCATGTTCCTACATAGGGGCTTCAACCATTTACGTCGCAGCATCTGATAAGCCTGACAAACAAATAAGATATGGAAATAGGTCTCCTTGTGCTCCATACACGACTTACATTTATTGTCGTTAGAGTTATGCCATTTACGTGTAAATACATTTGTGGGTAGCTTACCCTCCCGAAATTGAAAATAAAGGCGTCTGTCCCTGGGTTTGGCGATAACGTCCAAATAACTCTCATTGTGGAGGCATGGCTTGTGCTCTAGAAATGCCCCGTAAATGATGATGATTCCGGGGACAGTGAGTTCCTCCTCCCCACCATGGACCAATAAAGCTCCCTCTTTTCTTTTTTAGATGGAAACTGCTGGCCCTCTGGGTCCTCCCATAAATGGCTCACACCCATATTTGTCAATGTTACTTTGATGTTTTGTAACCATTTTATTTTGCAAGATGTATCCGATACCCATACATCTTTCAGGGCAGTTGCATAATGCTGCAGCTCAGGAGTGGTCCACAGTCTACGCCAATACGCTATGGGGCGAAACCTGGCAATATATTCCAGTCTGTTACACCCTAAATCATAATCGACTGGCTTCAATGGGGTACTCTGTGGAACACCAATGATGTGTCTCAAGAATTTATTTTGAGGTAGGGTTAATGACGTTAAATTATAGAATCCCCAGAGTTCCGCACCATAGGTTACTGAGGCAATTACCTTGGAATTGTAAATCTTAAGTAATGGGAGCATGGGTTGAGTCAATGAAGACTTATGTTCTTTCAGCAATGCTCCAGCCAAATGACAATGTTTAAGTACCAAAGTATCGATCTGTGGCTTCCAACTAAGCTTATTAATGAGCGTTATCCCCAAATAATTGAAAACATCAGTTTGGTCGAGCATTACATAATTAAGAACCACCCTTCCCTCAATGGCCTGGTGTTTGTGAAGTATCATGAACTTTGTTTTGTCGGCGTTTATCACCAGGCCACGATCATTACAAAATCCTTTGAATCTCTTTAGTGCCCTCTGCAGACCACTCAACGTTTTTGAAATTAAGAGAGTGTCGTCTGCAAACATGAGTATAGGTATGTTTGCTCCCGCAAGTGATGGTGCATCTGTTGGAAATGAGGAAAAATGATCAACGACCCCGTTAATGAACAACGATAACAGAGTTGGGGCCAAAACACACCCTTGTCGTACCCCTTTCTCTACCGGGAATTTACTGGTTAAATTACCCGGAGTAATCCAGTGGACTTGGGCTTAATTCTTTACATGAAAGCGCTCCACTAAAGATAGTAACTCAGCGGGCATATCCGGGTCTGCAAGAACCTTCCAGAGTTTCGTACGAGACACTAGGTCGAAGGCAGATTTTAGATCTACAAAGGCGACATAGATAGCTCCTCCTGCCAGCACAACAACCCGCCAGTATATCATGGTAAACCGGAAAACCTGATCTATCGTGCACACGTTTGTGCAAAACCCCGCCTAAAGTGGAGTCAATATGTCCATTTCAACAAACCAGTCTTGAATCCTATTTATATAGGGATCCTCACTGGAGCCCTCTTCCTCCATCGCAAATTGATTTGCAAAGTGAGAAACCCACATTTCCTGAGATACGTGATTGTGGGGCGCTGAAGCTTGCCCGCCCTGCCCATTTGACCTGTTTCCAAAAGGACTGTTGGTTCCTTCCCTGGCTGGCCTGATAGAGGTCCAGCTATCTATGCTCGTCCCAGTTCCTTTTTGCTTTATGTAGTGTGGGTTTATAATTCTGATGGGCCTGCTTGACATTGTCACGAGCATTCTGCTTTATAGTAAATGCCTGAGCTTTATAGGCTATCCTACAGTCCTTGTTATATCAACTAGCCTCTTTGCCCCTCTGCTGGTTCAAGGGATTAACTGCTTTTAGGAAGAAGGTTCGTAGTTTGCCAAACAGGTCCTCTGGTACCATTGTGATTTTTCCGTTCAGCTCAGACTGTGATACTAAAGTTTGTAAAACATTCAGGGTATTATGAATTGCAGCCCTAATTTCTATCAATGAGTGGTCTCTATTCATTATCCTATCCCATTTAACCCTCCTAGTGTTATTATTGAGCAGGACTTCATTTGTGGAACATATCACAGAAGGAGCTGGTAACTTGGTTGGACCTGCAATAGCCATCTTTAATGACAGGGGATTATGATCACTTTCGGCCCTCTCCCTAACCTCCATATCGCTGACCGAAGACCAGTATTCTAAATTAATGAATATATAGTCTATTCGACTAGAGCTTATACCACTGTTGTAAGTGTTAACCCCCTGCTTATATATATTGTAATATTAAAACATATAGGAATCATAACTTCTGTACAGGAACTTCGGGGTATGGCACACAGGTATTTTGCACTTCAGTCTAGGAATATTTGGCTGTCTGTAAAGAAGAATGAGTATGGTTTTAAAGCAGGTTACATAAATGTTTTCTTCATTTATGAGAAACCATTGTTTTTTAATGTTCATGATCTTCCTTTTGGTGATTTTTGAGGGATGCGCTAATTTTAGTCTTCATGAGGAAGGCATTGTCCTAATTTTAGGCTTCTTTTTAAGGAGGGTTATGCTTGTTTAGTATTTCAGAACTGGCAACACATCAGCAGTGAACAAGCAGCAACAAGCAGGGAATGCTGATAGATAGGTGGTATCTTGGCCACAGAGGAAGAAACACTTATAGCAGGCAATTAGTGCTTGAACACAGTGCTTTGGGGCACTTGCTGGGAGTAAATTGAGTAAGACACAGTAATGAGACTTCTGTGGAACGGGGAAGTGAAAGCAAGACACATACAAACAATGTAGCTGGATAGTATGCTGGAGGAATGTCTGTTCATACTCTGGCTTGCTGTGTAAAAACATCTTTTCATACTATTCACCCATCCAAGGGGGTTTCAGGCATATGTGCTTATTGGTCCCATGTCATGTGTGGCCCCTTTATCCACACTGACATTTTAGTCACCCGCCCAGTGGATCTTGGGAATGGGGGTTTTGTTTTTAACATGCTAAGCAGTGTTTTTTATGGACAAGGTCTGTCTCTAATGAGCCATCATTGTTGGCCTTCACAGTGCTGTTTCAGCATAAGAAATCAAAAAGCCCCAAAAATATTAAACTCTGAGTGACAGGCTTGGAAGCCATACCTGACTAAAGTCATTGTGGAGGAGACCTGGGTAAGGTACCAGTAGTACTAGTAAGAGGAGGATGATGACCAGAGGGAGAACAAGAGACTGGAGGCTGAACACCAGGAGGGCTAGGATTACCAAAATCACGAAGACCAGGACAAAATGACCAGGCCAGGGTAGACTTAATCCATGAGGATTAATGACTCACAGAAAGGACCAGGAACAAATAAACAAGAAGGAAAAGGAAAAACAGGACTAGGGGTCCCGGGCCAGAGTGAGAAGGATCATGAGGTTCTGGAGGATATGGAACAAGGTGATCTGGACCCTGTGGACAACAGCCTTAAAGAACCGAGGGCCAGCGGTAGAAGGAGCAAAAGGCCCCAGACAATAAAGACAATGAGGGCTAGGAGCGCCCAAGCTTGCCACTCTGGACCAGAGGGATGAGTAAAAGAGGGGCAGGAGGCCCGCTGCTGGGAAAACCATGTTAAAGAGAATCACAGTCAGATGGGTAAGAATACGGTGGAACAGCCAATCTAGAATGCCAGGAGGAGTATAAAACAAGGATGGTGTAGGAGTACCATTGGACAAAGAGGGCTAGGGAAATTGGAGAATGGGATCAGCACTAGAAGGCCTGATACAGCAAGACCAGACAAAGGAGTAACAAAAGTAATTAATCGGTGATTGTTCACAAGCATAGTGACTCACCATTTGTTGTCAACCTTGCCCAAACCAGTATTTTGATAGTAGGCTCCTCTCATTACAGGACCTGACCTGATAAACCTTCTCACAACTTTTTTGCATTGAACGTCATTTTGAATGGTAGGCATCCAATTATTCGGTGATAGTTCACGAGCATAGTTACTCATCACTTGCTCTACATTGATGGTTTACCGTTACCACTTACTCTCTTTCAATAGGAAGTTTCAGCCACTTTTTGATGTTGACTTCCTCCCTGTGTTACTAAGTATACACAAGTCTTTCTGACCTTGCACAGGTAAGACCCTGATCTTTGGGGACACTGAACGCTGTTATCTCTGGCACATCAGAATCTCCCATTAATCCCATGCTTCATTCATATAATCCACAGGCAGCTGCCAATCCTTACGGGACGCTTGTACAAGACAGGGGTGAGTCTTTTTCCTTGCCAATCAATTCGGTGATTTAATTCTTTATGCAAACCCACTCACACAATATCCTCTTAATTTTAGGCTGTTCCCAGTCCGGAAGAAGACCCGCCTTGACATATTAGTCATGCTTTTCATTGGTTCAGTCACTGCTTCCCCCTGGTCTACAACTTAGAGCAATCTTGCCATCCCCAGACTGGTTTTGGTAATTAATCACCTGACCAGCTTTGAAAATTGTATATATTTGTGTATAGTTCCACATTTATTTATACACACCGTGTCACCAGCACTGAGCACTTATTGTCACTTCAAAGCACCTGTCACTTTTATTTTTGAATTTTAACTTGGACAGCCCTACAGTATGTCTATTTGTTATTTTTGATTAAACAAGTTAATAACAAAAAGCTTTACGCAAAGCCTAGTAGTTTGTGTTTATTGGGTTTGTTCTTTAAATTATTACCTTGCGCGCTCAGACTTTTCCTACTCTAAAGTATTGCAAGCTTTATTCAATGCTCAGTATACTGTTTTCAAATGGTGTTTCAATAATCCTTTATACAAGTACTTGTATGACAAGTACTTGTATGACTTGTATGGCACACTTCTCACACCCATTTTAATGACTATTGGACTACACTTTTACGGATCTCTTGTTTTTTTACTATTGAGTAAGCACTACTGATTATTGCCTGGGATGGTCTACACTGGGGTGTCATGGTGAGCAAAAGAATGATGGATTTAACCCAGATCTCTTGACTGGGGGGGGGAATGTTTGATTTGTTCTGCATTCCGTCCATCAATTGTGTGTCTTTTGCTGTGATGAGCCCTCATACACAATCTTGTTTATAGTTGAGACTTTATTTTCTTAATACTTCCTCATACAGATTTTTGGGACCCATTTGTCTTATTGTGGAAATGTGGATTTTCCTGATCAGTTATGTCCCCTATCTTGGACCCCAACGATTCTATGTGCATGTCACAAGTACATGTATGTTCCCTCCAGTTCCAGTTTCCAAGACGCAAACATATGTGTGTCTACCGTCGACATGTTCTCTGTCAGATCCGCCATCAATGGGCTGGATATTCAATTCCTAAGTATGAAAAGCCACCGACTTTATATGGCTAAGGTACTCCATTTTTACAGTTCAGGCAAGTAGGCCCGATTCTTTCCTCAAAGCCTTTCCCTGCTCTCTGTCTCTGACAGTTTCAGCTTGAGCTCGCATCTGTATCCATGAACTTTGTCCTACTCCCTGTGCAGCTAACGGTGCCTGCCTCGGCCAGTTTTCGCCTGCCTGCCAAGAAGCTGTATTTCACCTTCGAATTATCTATTTTGCTCTTCAGCCGATGCATTCCTGTCTAGTGATTTAGGTAAACATTTCCTTTAGCTCACAGGCAAAGGACTCAGCCTTTCCGTCCTCCTGCAAGTGATTCATAGCCCTGTTGCCATGGAAAGTTTTCTGCCCCTCGCTTCTCATATAGACACTTAGACGCTTGTACACGCACATACAGTTAGTATAGAATAGATTCTGTCCGAGAGTCCTTCCTTGTGGATAACATAGTTCTCTAAACATAGGATGTTAGATATGATTTGGGATTAGGTTGACATGACCCCCTAGACTTCTCGTCTCCACATGTAGAGCTAAATGTCAAGTCCCCTTCACCCCCTAGTTGCACGTCAATCACACGTCATGCTGCTGCGCACGCATCCATGTTAAGTATTATCGTATAGATCCACCTATGTAAGATAATGAGAGCCAATCATGTTTCTTTTTGCTCCTTATTACGCCTAGTTTCAATTACGTATCACTATGTTAATTTATCTTATCAATTGTTACGCCTTTTTGCACTTGTTTCATTGTAAATGTATGACCTATAAAAGTTACTTCTTGTCAATAAAGTATTGTACTTCACTTCCTGAACCCTCGTGGTGACGGAACCTGAAGGCCGCGACTCGAGTCGGCCATTTTGGATGGAATAAAGCCCATTTAGAAAACCTCTTATACCACGGATTCTGCCTCTTGTTATTCTGAGCTATTTTACTTTATTTTAAAGATTCCGTATGAAATTCAGTTTCGGTAAAAAGAATATTTACCACATAATGGCGCCCGAACAGGGACACTTTCTCATCTCACGCGCCGGCGGTGCGTTGCAGGCCCGGTCTCCTGCCACAGCTGGACGGACCATAAACGCGTACCAGCAGGATTTCCTGTAAGCTCCCTCCGGTCAAGCGGGGGCGACTGAGGCTGCGATCAACCCAGACGAGGCGGTGAGAAGTGCGAAGTATCCCGACCAGAGCCTAGCTGAGAGAGCAAGATCCGAGGTATACAGAAGCCCACCAGGTTTTTCGAAATCCCGATGTCCAGAGGGTCCGCTATCCGCAGTCATCGAGTCCTGTCCATTCTCTGAGGCCTTCCGTTTCAAGGAGCTACTCGGTGAGTACCATCGCCGAGGAGGCGTGTTGACGCGCACATAGGTTGTGCCGGTCAAGACGGATTTGGGTACACAAATCCGGTCTGCACTGTTTAGCAGTGTATATGTACTGTTTAGCAGTATATCAAGTATTCCGAAGTATTCAGTTATTGTCAAGAATTCAGCGTGGTGATTAGTTAGGCAGACTGTCATCATTGTCGGTTATTGTTAAAATGATTAATGTTCAATGTTTAAAGTGTTCAAATGTCTTGCATATTGTGGTATGAATGATTGTTCTTTGTTCACTGTTCATTATTGTGTTTTTCGTATTAAGTGAATTCAAGAGTAAGTATCAGATCAGTTGTCAATATGCCGCTCTTCTCGAAGTTAAGACAGATTACTACCAGAAAAGGGGTGCTTGAAGAAGCAGTTCCTATTCCTCCTAGGGACACTCCAGGGCATTTTATGTACCACAAGCATGGCTTAGATGCCATATTGTTTCTTGATCTATGGGTAGATTATACCAAGGGATTGCCGGAAAGTCAAAGGTGGCCCGCAGCGGGAACCTGGGATGCAGAGTGCATCATGAAAGTGGAGGAAGAGTTATGGAAAAGAAAGGTCAGACAGTCACAGAAAGACGCTGTTGAGTTATGGCGTAAAGAATCTCATAGACGTACAGAAAAAGCACGTAGACAAGAAGAGAGGAGTAAAGAAAGTTCAAATAAAGTTCAAGAAAATCTATTAATTGAGGAAGGTATCCGAGTGAAGTCAGAACAAGTAAATAGACAAAGAAATGCTCTTATGAATGGTATGTATCCCCTTCTAGCCGAAGGACTACCAAAGGCTGTTCCAGGGATGCCAAAAGACTTGCCACCCCCGTTATTTCCAATTAAGGTACATCAAAAAGGGCATCCCAGAACCGCAGAAGATGTTTTTCTTTCCTCATATCTAGACGACACAGCTCCCGAGTATGCTAACGCCACACCACATAGACCGTCTGGCGGAGGGGTTCAACGTCAGGATCAGGTATCCGACCCCGTGCAACAGCAAGTCCCGATACAAGCTTCGGCAAGCACATCTGTCCCCGCAGTCGATTCTACAGTGGTATCGACACCCATAGTTGCTGTGTCACGTTCAACGAACCCATTCACACCCGATGCCCCAGATGGGGCCACGGGAGGTGCTAGCAATACCTTTACACCACCCAGAATAAATAAACTTGTCTTTCAAGAATCAGCGCATTCACGTACACCTAAATTCGTAAGTGAACGTACGCTTAAGGAACTCCTTGTAAATTGTAGATATGACCCGGTGGTTGGTAAAGAGGACGAAATGGTCCTGGCATCATTACGCATCAGGCGAGCCGCCGAGTATTTAGCAAGGTTACCAGGAATGAGTACGCATCTAGATAACATATATCATTTTGTTCAAACAGGACGAGATCCAGGATGTATTAACAGAGCTATGGAATTCCAGAAAGTAGAGATACAGGGGGAACTGTTACGTTTCCTCATAAACTGTGTGATCAGAAATCAAGACCGTCCGGGGGTAGACCCGAATGCAATGCTTATTCTTACAAGATGGAGCCAGAATATATCAGAAGGGAGACACGATAAGCAAAATTGTATAATAGCCATGTGCCGAAAAATCCGTAGAGAAATAGAGCGTATTCATGAAGAAAGATTGGGAACAGACGAGTTCGAGCAAGATGAAGTGTCCGAATCAGGGAATTCCGCAAGACAGTCAGAGACCATAGCCTATGTAGGCAGAGGAAGATCCTGTGATAATGCTAGATGTTTTTCTGATCCCATACACTCTGTATGCCCAAATAATAGCAGAACGTATCCGACGCCTGTAATAAATCTGAAGTCTCCTGAACATTTGTTTCAAGCCGCAGATAAAATACTACGAGAACGAAGGGGTTACCACCTCCTCGATTCCATGGATGAGCAAGAATTAGCCAGATCAGCTGTTCACTGGATTGACAGTCCTGAAAAATACGGTGATGAGACCGTAGCACACACGTTTTTTAATCTCAGTGCAGATGAACAACGTTTAGCTGGAATCTATATGATTCAGCAACTCCTTATATTATATAAGAGCCAACATGCTGACCCTGGTCCTTTACCTGATATATTAACGGAACTACTCACGAACAGATGGAGAGGTTCTAGTAACAAGCTAATTAAAGAGATATTAGTGTCACGTAAACAGTATGTCCTTTTTGTAAATCCGGATTCTCTCTCGCTGCCCCACAGAGAAAGAACGCCGTACTATATGGATAGACAAAATCCTTTACGAGAAGTGCACCCAATAAAAGGCGAAGACAATGAGTTTCACCGTGTATTTGTTTACACACCCATATCAAAAATGGAATTATTAGAAATGAAGAAAGTAGTACCTAGTCATGACAAAGACCCAGCGGGTTTCCACCGAGAAATTAAAGACATGTTACTAATGGGAGAGTACACCTTTCCTGATATTATGACGATATTAAAGGTGCTTTTGCCTGCTGGCATCTATGAAAAACTGAAAGAAAAAGAGTGGGAAGTGGGAGACCAAAAGATAGACTGGACAGCATTAGCAGAGGAAGAAAGGGCCCGAACTGCAGGTTCAGGGCTCGGGGATAAAGTTAAACTGTTACCAGGTTTACTAGTACAGGTACTGCCACGTCTATTAACTACAAAAAAGGAAGATTGGGGTGCAATCACAGCCTGCAAACAAAAGCAAGATGAAGACACAAGCGATTATTATGCTCGATTTGAAAAATGTTTTGGTATAAACAGTGGTATAAAAGCAAGTAGTGACTCATATCCACATTTATTTGTGACAAAATTAGTGGAAAATGCATTGCCTCCAGTGAAGAATAGAATATTGAAATTCGAGAGTACCTGGCAGAGTAACACTCCGTCACAAATGCTACAAATGTTACAGTATCATCACAATAGAATTAGGGATGAACAAGAGCACGAGCATAGACGCATGAAGGATACAAAAATGAAAATGCTAGTTTCTCAGACAGTACCAGCAGAGGGTCACAAAAAGGGTGTGACACATTCTGGTGATTCTGCAGCTCCTGTAAAAGGAACCTGCAATTACTGTAAGCAACTAGGCCATTATGTACACGATTGTCCAGTCCTGAAACGTAATATAGCTACAGGTATTGCAAAAGAGAGACCACGATTAGTTAGACAAGATCAGAATGAACAAGGAGCTATGCAGCATGGACAGTCCATGCCAGTTCAGCAACAGTCCATGCCAGTTCAGCAACAGTCCATGCCAGCCTCACAGCAGCCCATACAGTTTGTGCCAGCTGCACCACCGTTGCCTGCTACTGCCACACAAACCACAACACGACAAATGTATCAGACTGCACAATATGAATATCCTGAGTATCAGCGTTACGCATGAACAAGCCTAGAGAGGGAAGTTGACTTACCGCTCATCGAGATTCCTGTAGATCAAGAAGGACCGTATGTACATAGTGAATTGTTAGGTCAAGATAGAAAATTCTTACTCGATACAGGGGCAAGTCGAACAACTATAAAACGTAGTGAAGTTCCAGGGGCACCCCTCTCAGGCTCTCAAAATGTTTCCCTTGGTTTTTCAGGAAAACCTATTGTTAATGAAGTATCACAGCCTCTCCCACTTACGATAGGACCTTTGACACGAACTACAGATTTATTGCTTACTAAATCATGCCCAGAAAATCTGTTAGGAATTAAAACTCTGAAAGCACTAGGAGCCATAATATGTTGTTCTCCGGAAGGAGTAAGGTTGTTTCTACGTGATTTTAAAGGTCACTATGTGTCTAGGGACATGGATCCCCGACTACAGACTTTACCAGTACATCTATGGGCACAAGGCCCTACGGATGTTGGCTGCATGAACATTACACCATACCGAGTCACATTGAAAGCAGGAGTGGTACTACCACGAATGCGACAATACAAGTTACCGCATGATGCTGTAGTGGCTTTGCTGAAAATCATTGATGAGCTAATTGCCCAGGGAGTAGTTGTAGAAACAGACTCCAATGTATGTAATTCACCGATAATTCCGATTCTTAAACGAACTGATCCTACTGCCCCACCAGTATACCGATTGGTTATTGATTTGCGTGAACTAAACAAGTGCATTGTACCACAATTTCCTGTGGTCCCTGATATATCATCATTATTGACAGCAATTGATTCCGAAGCAACATTCTTTACTGTAATTGATCTCAAGAATGCCTTTTTCAGCGTCCCAATAGATCCGGAAAGCCAATATTTGTTCGGATTCAGTTTAAATGGGCGCAGCTTTAAATTCTCACGCGCTCCCCAAGGATTCACAGAAAGCCCCAGCATCTACAGCCAAGCACTGAAACGAGAACTTGACAGTATCCACATGCCAGTCAATACTGCACTGCTTCAATATGTCGATGATCTGCTGATCACCGCGAGAAGCGAACCTGAATGTGAAAAGGCTTCTCTGACAGTTTTACATTTTCTAGCAGACAAGGGGCACAAGGTGTCTCCTTCTAAGCTGCAATTCTGTGTCCAGCGAGTTATTTATCTTGGTCACTCGCTGTCCAAGGAGGGAAGGCAGCTTACATCAGATCGCATCCAGTTAATTGCTAACATGTCAATACCCCAGACACAAAAGGAAGTGCGGGCTTTTATAGGCCTCACTTCATATTGTAGGCAGTGGATCCCTCAGTACGCATTTCTAGCAAAACCACTCATTCAGTTAACCACACAGGAGGCAGCCACATCGACTGTTCTCCCTTGGACTCAGGAACATACACAAGCTTTTGAAAGCCTAAAGGAAGCTTTATGTCAAGCACCTGTTTTAGCAACACCATGTTATAGCAAACATTTTACACTCTTTGTTACAGAACGTGAAGGTACTGCCTTGTCAGTACTCACTCAGGATCAAGCAGGATCACGCAAGCCATGTGCTTATTTTTCCAGTACATTAGATCCCGTAGCTCAGGCTTTGCCTGCATGCCTGAAATCAGTGGCGGCGACAGCTTTAGCAATCAGACAAAGCGATGCCATAGTATTAGGACATCCATTGACAGTACAAGTACCACATGCAGTAGAGGTTCTTGTGAACCGAACACAAACACAACACTTGACCATAGCAAGACTTACCGGTTATGAACTGACATTGTTTCAACCACACATAGAGATCCGACGGTGTAATACATTGAATCCTGCTACACTATTACCTGTAATTGGAACAGACCCACTAGCTCATGATTGTGTTGAAATCATTGAAATAAAGACGAAACCTAGACAAGACTTGACAGACGTTCCATTGTTAGATCCAGACCTGACGTTGTATGTAGACGGATCGTGCATGAGAACAAGTACAGGAGATTTAGTGGCCGCGTATGCAGTCACAACAGACACTGAAGTTATTGAGACAAATTGTATAGATACTTTGTCAGCCCAAGCAGCAGAACTTATTGCTCTAACACAAGCCTGTATTCAAGCCACAAATAAGAAAGTTAATGTATACACTGACTCACGTTATGCATTCGGAGTTGTACACGACTTCGGCGTACTGTGGCGAGAGAGAGGTTATTTAACCTCCCATGGTGCCCACATTCAGCACGGACCCCTCATTCATGCCTTGTTAGACGCAATACATCTACCCACTGCTATATCGATTATGAAATGTAAAGCACACACGAAGGTTACTGATATCATTTCTCAAGGCAATGATTTAGCTGACAGAACAGCTAAACAGACTGCTCAGAATCGCACATTAGACATGACAAAGCCAATAGTTCAGACACCAACACAGTGTATGACAATTAAGGATCCCGCACTTGACGTAATTGACATACAGACACATGCTACTGCAGAAGAATTAAAGAAATGGACTGAACTAGGAGGGATCCAGACAGATCAGGGATGGATGACGAAGGAGAAATCTGTATGGTTTCTTCCTGACTCTATGGTCCAAGCCATTATAGCTACAATTCACAGCCCGGCGCATTTAGGAGAAAAAGCTATGCTAGATAGCATTCAACACATTTGGTTCAATAAACATTTACGAGCAGCAGCTAAACAAAAGGTCCGTACCTGTATGATATGTTGTCAGTTCAACCCGGGAAAAAGTGTTCCCGTAGAACAGGGTGGATTCCAGACTCCTGATCATCCTTTTGAAGTGCTCCAAATGGATTATATCCAGATGGAACGATGTCGAGGATTCAAATATGTTCTTGTAGTTGTCTGCGCTCTCTCCCGATGGACTGAGGCGTACCCAGTATCAGATTACACGGCCCCGACTACTGCCAAACAGTTAGTTCGAGAATTCTTCCCACGGTACGGGCTACCACGTGTTGTATATTCAGATAACGGCCAGCCTTTCTCATCCGAATTAATGAAACATGTCTCACTTTTGTTGGGATATCAGTGGAAATTCCACTGTGTCCGACACCCCGAGGCAGCAGGTCTCGTGGAACGACATAATCAAATTTTGAAAATCAGATTGTCTAAAATATGTAAGGAGAAAGGTGTTGACTGGATAGTAGCCTTACCAGTTGCACTATTTTACATAAGAATGGTAGCACACTCTCGAACAGGGCTATCCCCGTATGAGGTGATCTTCGGAAGGCCACCAAATATGTGGGGGACGCCTGTACCACGTAAAATAACTGATGTTAATTGTAATATGCTGACAGATTACCTGGCTTCCTTGATGTCTGCACTACAATCTTGTCGTTCACAGGTAGCTGCAGCTTTTCCTGACAACACTGAGGTGAAACCCCATGACGTTGCTCCGGGGGATCTGGTGTTTGTGAGGAATTTCGATCGGAAAACCCAATTGGAGCCCAGGTGGAAAACACCGAAGCTAGTCCTGCTGACCACAAGAACAGCCGTGAAAGTGGAGGGCCGCAAAGGATGGATACATTCCAGCCACGTTAAGAAATTTCATGGACTATCCTCGGATATAGACACTGTGCCCTGCACTCCCTCACAGACTGATTCAAAACTTCCCTTTGTTGAAAGGAATGACTCTCAGAACTATAAATTAAAACTTAGGCCCAAACAGTCGAGCAATTTGATTGTTTAAGTCCTCTCCAAGGTGAAGCGGTTGAATTGTCTCTGACATGTATCCCTTGGACCTGAGTAGAGAAAATACCAGAGAAATGTTGAAACGACAGGCGTATTGTAAATCACTGCGTAGCTACTGTGTGAGGACATTATTAATTCTGTTTTTATTGAGTGTTTTAATAATCATTACGAGTGTGATTTTGCACATATATCATCCTATTTCTAGACATGTTTATAATATTACTGCTGAACATTCTTTTAGTGACCTACCGCCACATGAATTATCTTATAGACTTGCGCTGCGCAATAACACCTTCATTAGTATGTTACATCATTCCCATCAGACTAGTAATGCCACCAATTGTTGGGTGTGTGGCCGACTCCCTCCCTATCAGAATAACAAAGGAGTTCTGCCTTTCTTTCCACATCCGTTCACACACAATGGCTCCTGTGGAGCATGGTTTAGTTTACTAAATTCCATAGACCCAGACACAGCAGTTTATCAACAACATTGGATATGGGGAAATCTGGATCTAGTTTTATTCAAAGTCTGTCACCCTAATAAGGAGGGTCACCCCAGTAGAACAGGAACTGATTTAGAAAATGAAGTGTATAAATTAGGTAATTTTACGCCTAATCTCATGATTTTGAACGTCAAATCCGAAGTTGAATTAATTCTGCCCACTATGTCAGTATTTCTAGTTAAGGGTGAATTATGTGTGAGAAAAGTTGGTTCCATACACATGGGCCATAGCAAATGCGTTACTACAGTAGAATATAGTGATCAAGGGAAATCTTCATTTAGAGCTTCTCGCCATTCTTACTTTATATGTGGTCAGACGGCATATATGCGTCTGCCTCTAGATTGGGATGGTACCTGTTACATAGCATTCCTTTTGCCACCTGTTTTCCTAGCTCCCCCTGATTATTATCGAAATGTTCATTTAGTACACAAAAGAGAGCGTAGAGATCTCCCAGTTGTCGATTATACTGAGACGGCATGGGACAAGTATGTAGATTTCAATAAAGGTATCTTTCCCTATATAGGTACAATATCAAATAGTAAGCTGATACGCAGACTCACCAAGACTCTTGAAGCTGTAGTAAACGAGACTATAGCCGCCCTAGGCAATCTGACAGAGGAACAATCAGTGATGAGAATTGTTGTTCTCCAGAATCGTCTTGTCCTTGACGTCATCCTGGCCGATAGGGGCGGAGCTTGCAGGGTCATCGGATCCAGCTGCTGCATATTCATACCAGAAAATTCGCCATCTGTATATAAAGCTATAACACGCCTTCATAAGATTGTAAGCCAGATACACGAGAATCCAGGCACTTGGACGTGGTCCGGGTGGTTTTGGAGTGTGATATCAGCCTGGGGATGGAGAGTTCTATCCTTCCTAGGTATTGGCCTTCTTATGCTCTTCAGTTGTTGTTTATGCCTGCAATGTGGACCAGCGATTTGTGGTCTGTGTGCCACATCATGCATTCCATATCAAAGTTCTCGTTCAAAATGCCGGAAAAAGAAGGAAGAAGAAATGATGCTCCATGAGCAAATCGATGGAATAATGAAGATTGATATCTCTTGAAGGGCAAGTAGGGGACAAGGAGGGAATGTGGAAATGTGGATTTTCCTGATCAGTTATGTCCCCTATCTTGGACCCCAACGATTCTATGTGCATGTCACAAGTACATGTATGTTCCCTCCAGTTCCAGTTTCCAAGACGCAAACATATGTGTGTCTACCGTCGACATGTTCTCTGTCAGATCCGCCATCAATGGGCTGGATATTCAATTCCTAAGTATGAAAAGCCACCGACTTTATATGGCTAAGGTACTCCATTTTTACAGTTCAGGCAAGTAGGCCCGATTCTTTCCTCAAAGCCTTTCCCTGCTCTCTGTCTCTGACAGTTTCAGCTTGAGCTCGCATCTGTATCCATGAACTTTGTCCTACTCCCTGTGCAGCTAACGGTGCCTGCCTCGGCCAGTTTTCGCCTGCCTGCCAAGAAGCTGTATTTCACCTTCGAATTATCTATTTTGCTCTTCAGCCGATGCATTCCTGTCTAGTGATTTAGGTAAACATTTCCTTTAGCTCACAGGCAAAGGACTCAGCCTTTCCGTCCTCCTGCAAGTGATTCATAGCCCTGTTGCCATGGAAAGTTTTCTGCCCCTCGCTTCTCATATAGACACTTAGACGCTTGTACACGCACATACAGTTAGTATAGAATAGATTCTGTCCGAGAGTCCTTCCTTGTGGATAACATAGTTCTCTAAACATAGGATGTTAGATATGATTTGGGATTAGGTTGACATGACCCCCTAGACTTCTCGTCTCCACATGTAGAGCTAAATGTCAAGTCCCCTTCACCCCCTAGTTGCACGTCAATCACACGTCATGCTGCTGCGCACGCATCCATGTTAAGTATTATCGTATAGATCCACCTATGTAAGATAATGAGAGCCAATCATGTTTCTTTTTGCTCCTTATTACGCCTAGTTTCAATTACGTATCACTATGTTAATTTATCTTATCAATTGTTACGCCTTTTTGCACTTGTTTCATTGTAAATGTATGACCTATAAAAGTTACTTCTTGTCAATAAAGTATTGTACTTCACTTCCTGAACCCTCGTGGTGACGGAACCTGAAGGCCGCGACTCGAGTCGGCCATTTTGGATGGAATAAAGCCCATTTAGAAAACCTCTTATACCACGGATTCTGCCTCTTGTTATTCTGAGCTATTTTACTTTATTTTAAAGATTCCGTATGAAATTCAGTTTCGGTAAAAAGAATATTTCCATTATGTGGTAAATATTCTTTTTACCGAAACTGAATTTCATACGGAATCTTTAAAATAAAGTAAAATAGCTCAGAATAACAAGAGGCAGAATCCGTGGTATAAGAGGTTTTCTAAATGGGCTTTATTCCATCCAAAATGGCCGACTCGAGTCGCGGCCTTCAGGTTCCGTCACCACGAGGGTTCAGGAAGTGAAGTACAATACTTTATTGACAAGAAGTAACTTTTATAGGTCATACATTTACAATGAAACAAGTGCAAAAAGGCGTAACAATTGATAAGATAAATTAACATAGTGATACGTAATTGAAACTAGGCGTAATAAGGAGCAAAAAGAAACATGATTGGCTCTCATTATCTTACATAGGTGGATCTATACGATAATACTTAACATGGATGCGTGCGCAGCAGCATGACGTGTGATTGACGTGCAACTAGGGGGTGAAGGGGACTTGACATTTAGCTCTACATGTGGAGACGAGAAGTCTAGGGGGTCATGTCAACCTAATCCCAAATCATATCTAACATCCTATGTTTAGAGAACTATGTTATCCACAAGGAAGGACTCTCGGACAGAATCTATTCTATACTAACTGTATGTGCGTGTACAAGCGTCTAAGTGTCTATATGAGAAGCGAGGGGCAGAAAACTTTCCATGGCAACAGGGCTATGAATCACTTGCAGGAGGACGGAAAGGCTGAGTCCTTTGCTTGTGAGCTAAAGGAAATGTTTACCTAAATCACTAGACAGGAATGCATCGGCTGAAGAGCAAAATAGATAATTCGAAGGTGAAATACAGCTTCTTGGCAGGCAGGCGAAAACTGGCCGAGGCAGGCACCGTTAGCTGCACAGGGAGTAGGACAAAGTTCATGGATACAGATGCGAGCTCAAGCTGAAACTGTCAGAGACAGAGAGCAGGGAAAGGCTTTGAGGAAAGAATCGGGCCTACTTGCCTGAACTGTAAAAATGGAGTACCTTAGCCATATAAAGTCGGTGGCTTTTCATACTTAGGAATTGAATATCCAGCCCATTGATGGCGGATCTGACAGAGAACATGTCGACGGTAGACACACATATGTTTGCGTCTTGGAAACTGGAACTGGAGGGAACATACATGTACTTGTGACATGCACATAGAATCGTTGGGGTCCAAGATAGGGGACATAACTGATCAGGAAAATCCACATTTCCACATTCCCTCCTTGTCCCCTACTTGCCCTTCAAGAGATATCAATCTTCATCATTCCATCGATTTGCTCATGGAGCATCATTTCTTCTTCCTTCTTTTTCCGGCATTTTGAACGAGAACTTTGATATGGAATGCATGATGTGGCACACAGACCACAAATCGCTGGTCCACATTGCAGGCATAAACAACAACTGAAGAGCATAAGAAGGCCAATACCTAGGAAGGATAGAACTCTCCATTCCCAGGCTGATATCACACTCCAAAACCACCCGGACCACGTCCAAGTGCCTGGATTCTCGTGTATCTGGCTTACAATCTTATGAAGGCGTGTTATAGCTTTATATACAGATGGCGAATTTTCTGGTATGAATATGCAGCAGCTGGATCCGATGACCCTGCAAGCTCCGCCCCTATCGGCCAGGATGACGTCAAGGACAAGACGATTCTGGAGAACAACAATTCTCATCACTGATTGTTCCTCTGTCAGATTGCCTAGGGCGGCTATAGTCTCGTTTACTACAGCTTCAAGAGTCTTGGTGAGTCTGCGTATCAGCTTACTATTTGATATTGTACCTATATAGGGAAAGATACCTTTATTGAAATCTACATACTTGTCCCATGCCGTCTCAGTATAATCGACAACTGGGAGATCTCTACGCTCTCTTTTGTGTACTAAATGAACATTTCGATAATAATCAGGGGGAGCTAGGAAAACAGGTGGCAAAAGGAATGCTATGTAACAGGTACCATCCCAATCTAGAGGCAGACGCATATATGCCGTCTGACCACATATAAAGTAAGAATGGCGAGAAGTTCTAAATGAAGATTTCCCTTGATCACTATATTCTACTGTAGTAACGCATTTGCTATGGCCCATGTGTATGGAACCAACTTTTCTCACACATAATTCACCCTTAACTGGAAATACTGACATAGTGGGCAGAATTAATTCAACTTCGGATTTGACGTTCAAAATCATGAGGTTAGGCGTAAAATTACCTAATTTATACACTTCATTTTCTAAATCAGTTCCTGTTCTACTGGGGTGACCCTCCTTATTAGGGTGACAGACTTTGAATAAAACTAGATCCAGATTTCCCCATATCCAATGTTGTTGATAAACTGCTGTGTCTGGGTCTATGGAATTTAGTAAACTAAACCATGCTCCACAGGAGCCATTGTGTGTGAACGGATGTGGAAAGAAAGGCAGAACTCCTTTGTTATTCTGATAGGGAGGGAGTCGGCCACACACCCAACAATTGGTGGCATTACTAGTCTGATGGGAATGATGTAACATACTAATGAAGGTGTTATTGCGCAGCGCAAGTCTATAAGATAATTCATGTGGCGGTAGGTCACTAAAAGAATGTTCAGCAGTAATATTATAAACATGTCTAGAAATAGGATGATATATGTGCAAAATCACACTCGTAATGATTATTAAAACACTCAATAAAAACAGAATTAATAATGTCCTCACACAGTAGCTACGCAGTGATTTACAATACGCCTGTCGTTTCAACATTTCTCTGGTATTTTCTCTACTCAGGTCCAAGGGATACATGTCAGAGACAATTCAACCGCTTCACCTTGGAGAGGACTTAAACAATCAAATTGCTCGACTGTTTGGGCCTAAGTTTTAATTTATAGTTCTGAGAGTCATTCCTTTCAACAAAGGGAAGTTTTGAATCAGTCTGTGAGGGAGTGCAGGGGACAGTGTCTATATCCGAGGATAGTCCATGAAATTTCTTAACGTGGCTGGAATGTATCCATCCTTTGCGGCCCTCCACTTTCACGGCTGTTCTTGTGGTCAGCAGGACTAGCTTCGGTGTTTTCCACCTGGGCTCCAATTGGGTTTTCCGATCGAAATTCCTCACAAACACCAGATCCCCCGGAGCAACGTCATGGGGTTTCACCTCAGTGTTGTCAGGAAAAGCTGCAGCTACCTGTGAACGACAAGATTGTAGTGCAGACATCAAGGAAGCCAGGTAATCTGTCAGCATATTACAATTAACATCAGTTATTTTACGTGGTACAGGCGTCCCCCACATATTTGGTGGCCTTCCGAAGATCACCTCATACGGGGATAGCCCTGTTCGAGAGTGTGCTACCATTCTTATGTAAAATAGTGCAACTGGTAAGGCTACTATCCAGTCAACACCTTTCTCCTTACATATTTTAGACAATCTGATTTTCAAAATTTGATTATGTCGTTCCACGAGACCTGCTGCCTCGGGGTGTCGGACACAGTGGAATTTCCACTGATATCCCAACAAAAGTGAGACATGTTTCATTAATTCGGATGAGAAAGGCTGGCCGTTATCTGAATATACAACACGTGGTAGCCCGTACCGTGGGAAGAATTCTCGAACTAACTGTTTGGCAGTAGTCGGGGCCGTGTAATCTGATACTGGGTACGCCTCAGTCCATCGGGAGAGAGCGCAGACAACTACAAGAACATATTTGAATCCTCGACATCGTTCCATCTGGATATAATCCATTTGGAGCACTTCAAAAGGATGATCAGGAGTCTGGAATCCACCCTGTTCTACGGGAACACTTTTTCCCGGGTTGAACTGACAACATATCATACAGGTACGGACCTTTTGTTTAGCTGCTGCTCGTAAATGTTTATTGAACCAAATGTGTTGAATGCTATCTAGCATAGCTTTTTCTCCTAAATGCGCCGGGCTGTGAATTGTAGCTATAATGGCTTGGACCATAGAGTCAGGAAGAAACCATACAGATTTCTCCTTCGTCATCCATCCCTGATCTGTCTGGATCCCTCCTAGTTCAGTCCATTTCTTTAATTCTTCTGCAGTAGCATGTGTCTGTATGTCAATTACGTCAAGTGCGGGATCCTTAATTGTCATACACTGTGTTGGTGTCTGAACTATTGGCTTTGTCATGTCTAATGTGCGATTCTGAGCAGTCTGTTTAGCTGTTCTGTCAGCTAAATCATTGCCTTGAGAAATGATATCAGTAACCTTCGTGTGTGCTTTACATTTCATAATCGATATAGCAGTGGGTAGATGTATTGCGTCTAACAAGGCATGAATGAGGGGTCCGTGCTGAATGTGGGCACCATGGGAGGTTAAATAACCTCTCTCTCGCCACAGTACGCCGAAGTCGTGTACAACTCCGAATGCATAACGTGAGTCAGTGTATACATTAACTTTCTTATTTGTGGCTTGAATACAGGCTTGTGTTAGAGCAATAAGTTCTGCTGCTTGGGCTGACAAAGTATCTATACAATTTGTCTCAATAACTTCAGTGTCTGTTGTGACTGCATACGCGGCCACTAAATCTCCTGTACTTGTTCTCATGCACGATCCGTCTACATACAACGTCAGGTCTGGATCTAACAATGGAACGTCTGTCAAGTCTTGTCTAGGTTTCGTCTTTATTTCAATGATTTCAACACAATCATGAGCTAGTGGGTCTGTTCCAATTACAGGTAATAGTGTAGCAGGATTCAATGTATTACACCGTCGGATCTCTATGTGTGGTTGAAACAATGTCAGTTCATAACCGGTAAGTCTTGCTATGGTCAAGTGTTGTGTTTGTGTTCGGTTCACAAGAACCTCTACTGCATGTGGTACTTGTACTGTCAATGGATGTCCTAATACTATGGCATCGCTTTGTCTGATTGCTAAAGCTGTCGCCGCCACTGATTTCAGGCATGCAGGCAAAGCCTGAGCTACGGGATCTAATGTACTGGAAAAATAAGCACATGGCTTGCGTGATCCTGCTTGATCCTGAGTGAGTACTGACAAGGCAGTACCTTCACGTTCTGTAACAAAGAGTGTAAAATGTTTGCTATAACATGGTGTTGCTAAAACAGGTGCTTGACATAAAGCTTCCTTTAGGCTTTCAAAAGCTTGTGTATGTTCCTGAGTCCAAGGGAGAACAGTCGATGTGGCTGCCTCCTGTGTGGTTAACTGAATGAGTGGTTTTGCTAGAAATGCGTACTGAGGGATCCACTGCCTACAATATGAAGTGAGGCCTATAAAAGCCCGCACTTCCTTTTGTGTCTGGGGTATTGACATGTTAGCAATTAACTGGATGCGATCTGATGTAAGCTGCCTTCCCTCCTTGGACAGCGAGTGACCAAGATAAATAACTCGCTGGACACAGAATTGCAGCTTAGAAGGAGACACCTTGTGCCCCTTGTCTGCTAGAAAATGTAAAACTGTCAGAGAAGCCTTTTCACATTCAGGTTCGCTTCTCGCGGTGATCAGCAGATCATCGACATATTGAAGCAGTGCAGTATTGACTGGCATGTGGATACTGTCAAGTTCTCGTTTCAGTGCTTGGCTGTAGATGCTGGGGCTTTCTGTGAATCCTTGGGGAGCGCGTGAGAATTTAAAGCTGCGCCCATTTAAACTGAATCCGAACAAATATTGGCTTTCCGGATCTATTGGGACGCTGAAAAAGGCATTCTTGAGATCAATTACAGTAAAGAATGTTGCTTCGGAATCAATTGCTGTCAATAATGATGATATATCAGGGACCACAGGAAATTGTGGTACAATGCACTTGTTTAGTTCACGCAAATCAATAACCAATCGGTATACTGGTGGGGCAGTAGGATCAGTTCGTTTAAGAATCGGAATTATCGGTGAATTACATACATTGGAGTCTGTTTCTACAACTACTCCCTGGGCAATTAGCTCATCAATGATTTTCAGCAAAGCCACTACAGCATCATGCGGTAACTTGTATTGTCGCATTCGTGGTAGTACCACTCCTGCTTTCAATGTGACTCGGTATGGTGTAATGTTCATGCAGCCAACATCCGTAGGGCCTTGTGCCCATAGATGTACTGGTAAAGTCTGTAGTCGGGGATCCATGTCCCTAGACACATAGTGACCTTTAAAATCACGTAGAAACAACCTTACTCCTTCCGGAGAACAACATATTATGGCTCCTAGTGCTTTCAGAGTTTTAATTCCTAACAGATTTTCTGGGCATGATTTAGTAAGCAATAAATCTGTAGTTCGTGTCAAAGGTCCTATCGTAAGTGGGAGAGGCTGTGATACTTCATTAACAATAGGTTTTCCTGAAAAACCAAGGGAAACATTTTGAGAGCCTGAGAGGGGTGCCCCTGGAACTTCACTACGTTTTATAGTTGTTCGACTTGCCCCTGTATCGAGTAAGAATTTTCTATCTTGACCTAACAATTCACTATGTACATACGGTCCTTCTTGATCTACAGGAATCTCGATGAGCGGTAAGTCAACTTCCCTCTCTAGGCTTGTTCATGCGTAACGCTGATACTCAGGATATTCATATTGTGCAGTCTGATACATTTGTCGTGTTGTGGTTTGTGTGGCAGTAGCAGGCAACGGTGGTGCAGCTGGCACAAACTGTATGGGCTGCTGTGAGGCTGGCATGGACTGTTGCTGAACTGGCATGGACTGTTGCTGAACTGGCATGGACTGTCCATGCTGCATAGCTCCTTGTTCATTCTGATCTTGTCTAACTAATCGTGGTCTCTCTTTTGCAATACCTGTAGCTATATTACGTTTCAGGACTGGACAATCGTGTACATAATGGCCTAGTTGCTTACAGTAATTGCAGGTTCCTTTTACAGGAGCTGCAGAATCACCAGAATGTGTCACACCCTTTTTGTGACCCTCTGCTGGTACTGTCTGAGAAACTAGCATTTTCATTTTTGTATCCTTCATGCGTCTATGCTCGTGTTCTTGTTCATCCCTAATTCTATTGTGATGATACTGTAACATTTGTGGAAATGTGGATTTTCCTGATCAGTTATGTCCCCTATCTTGGACCCCAACGATTCTATGTGCATGTCACAAGTACATGTATGTTCCCTCCAGTTCCAGTTTCCAAGACGCAAACATATGTGTGTCTACCGTCGACATGTTCTCTGTCAGATCCGCCATCAATGGGCTGGATATTCAATTCCTAAGTATGAAAAGCCACCGACTTTATATGGCTAAGGTACTCCATTTTTACAGTTCAGGCAAGTAGGCCCGATTCTTTCCTCAAAGCCTTTCCCTGCTCTCTGTCTCTGACAGTTTCAGCTTGAGCTCGCATCTGTATCCATGAACTTTGTCCTACTCCCTGTGCAGCTAACGGTGCCTGCCTCGGCCAGTTTTCGCCTGCCTGCCAAGAAGCTGTATTTCACCTTCGAATTATCTATTTTGCTCTTCAGCCGATGCATTCCTGTCTAGTGATTTAGGTAAACATTTCCTTTAGCTCACAGGCAAAGGACTCAGCCTTTCCGTCCTCCTGCAAGTGATTCATAGCCCTGTTGCCATGGAAAGTTTTCTGCCCCTCGCTTCTCATATAGACACTTAGACGCTTGTACACGCACATACAGTTAGTATAGAATAGATTCTGTCCGAGAGTCCTTCCTTGTGGATAACATAGTTCTCTAAACATAGGATGTTAGATATGATTTGGGATTAGGTTGACATGACCCCCTAGACTTCTCGTCTCCACATGTAGAGCTAAATGTCAAGTCCCCTTCACCCCCTAGTTGCACGTCAATCACACGTCATGCTGCTGCGCACGTATCTATGTTAAGTATTATCGTATAGATCCACCTATGTAAGATAATGAGAGCCAATCATGTTTCTTTTTGCTCCTTATTACGCCTAGTTTCAATTACGTATCACTATGTTAATTTATCTTATCAATTGTTACGCCTTTTTGCACTTGTTTCATTGTAAATGTATGACCTATAAAAGTTACTTCTTGTCAATAAAGTATTGCACTTCACTTCCTGAACCCTCGTGGTGACGGAACCTGAAGGCCGCGACTCGAGTCGGCCATTTTGGATGGAATAAAGCCCATTTAGAAAACCTCTTATACCACGGATTCTGCCTCTTGTTATTCTGAGCTATTTTACTTTATTTTAAAGATTCCGTATGAAATTCAGTTTCGGTAAAAAGAATATTTACCACATAATGGCGCCCGAATAGGGACACTTTCTCATCTCACGCGCCGGCGGTGCGTTGCAGGCCCGGTCTCCTGCCACAGCTGGACGGACCATAAACGCGTACCAGCAGGATTTCCTGTAAGCTCCCTCCGGTCAAGCGGGGGCGACTGAGGCTGCGATCAACCCAGACGAGGCGGTGAGAAGTGCGAAGTATCCCGACCAGAGCCTAGCTGAGAGAGCAAGATCCGAGGTATACAGAAGCCCACCAGGTTTTTCGAAATCCCGATGTCCAGAGGGTCCGCTATCCGCAGTCATCGAGTCCTGTCCATTCTCTGAGGCCTTCCGTTTCAAGGAGCTACTCGGTGAGTACCATCGCCGAGGAGGCGTGTTGACGCGCACATAGGTTGTGCCGGTCAAGACGGATTTGGGTACACAAATCCGGTCTGCACTGTTTAGCAGTGTATATGTACTGTTTAGCAGTATATCAAGTATTCCGAAGTATTCAGTTATTGTCAAGAATTCAGCGTGGTGATTAGTTAGGCAGACTGTCATCATTGTCGGTTATTGTTAAAATGATTAATGTTCAATGTTTAAAGTGTTCAAATGTCTTGCATATTGTGGTATGAATGATTGTTCTTTGTTCACTGTTCATTATTGTGTTTTTCGTATTAAGTGAATTCAAGAGTAAGTATCAGATCAGTTGTCAATATGCCGCTCTTCTCGAAGTTAAGACAGATTACTACCAGAAAAGGGGTGCTTGAAGAAGCAGTTCCTATTCCTCCTAGGGACACTCCAGGGCATTTTATGTACCACAAGCATGGCTTAGATGCCATATTGTTTCTTGATCTATGGGTAGATTATACCAAGGGATTGCCGGAAAGTCAAAGGTGGCCCGCAGCGGGAACCTGGGATGCAGAGTGCATCATGAAAGTGGAGGAAGAGTTATGGAAAAGAAAGGTCAGACAGTCACAGAAAGACGCTGTTGAGTTATGGCGTAAAGAATCTCATAGACGTACAGAAAAAGCACGTAGACAAGAAGAGAGGAGTAAAGAAAGTTCAAATAAAGTTCAAGAAAATCTATTAATTGAGGAAGGTATCCGAGTGAAGTCAGAACAAGTAAATAGACAAAGAAATGCTCTTATGAATGGTATGTATCCCCTTCTAGCCGAAGGACTACCAAAGGCTGTTCCAGGGATGCCAAAAGACTTGCCACCCCCGTTATTTCCAATTAAGGTACATCAAAAAGGGCATCCCAGAACCGCAGAAGATGTTTTTCTTTCCTCATATCTAGACGACACAGCTCCCGAGTATGCTAACGCCACACCACATAGACCGTCTGGCGGAGGGGTTCAACGTCAGGATCAGGTATCCGACCCCGTGCAACAGCAAGTCCCGATACAAGCTTCGGCAAGCACATCTGTCCCCGCAGTCGATTCTACAGTGGTATCGACACCCATAGTTGCTGTGTCACGTTCAACGAACCCATTCACACCCGATGCCCCAGATGGGGCCACGGGAGGTGCTAGCAATACCTTTACACCACCCAGAATAAATAAACTTGTCTTTCAAGAATCAGCGCATTCACGTACACCTAAATTCGTAAGTGAACGTACGCTTAAGGAACTCCTTGTAAATTGTAGATATGACCCGGTGGTTGGTAAAGAGGACGAAATGGTCCTGGCATCATTACGCATCAGGCGAGCCGCCGAGTATTTAGCAAGGTTACCAGGAATGAGTACGCATCTAGATAACATATATCATTTTGTTCAAACAGGACGAGATCCAGGATGTATTAACAGAGCTATGGAATTCCAGAAAGTAGAGATACAGGGGGAACTGTTACGTTTCCTCATAAACTGTGTGATCAGAAATCAAGACCGTCCGGGGGTAGACCCGAATGCAATGCTTATTCTTACAAGATGGAGCCAGAATATATCAGAAGGGAGACACGATAAGCAAAATTGTATAATAGCCATGTGCCGAAAAATCCGTAGAGAAATAGAGCGTATTCATGAAGAAAGATTGGGAACAGACGAGTTCGAGCAAGATGAAGTGTCCGAATCAGGGAATTCCGCAAGACAGTCAGAGACCATAGCCTATGTAGGCAGAGGAAGATCCTGTGATAATGCTAGATGTTTTTCTGATCCCATACACTCTGTATGCCCAAATAATAGCAGAACGTATCCGACGCCTGTAATAAATCTGAAGTCTCCTGAACATTTGTTTCAAGCCGCAGATAAAATACTACGAGAACGAAGGGGTTACCACCTCCTCGATTCCATGGATGAGCAAGAATTAGCCAGATCAGCTGTTCACTGGATTGACAGTCCTGAAAAATACGGTGATGAGACCGTAGCACACACGTTTTTTAATCTCAGTGCAGATGAACAACGTTTAGCTGGAATCTATATGATTCAGCAACTCCTTATATTATATAAGAGCCAACATGCTGACCCTGGTCCTTTACCTGATATATTAACGGAACTACTCACGAACAGATGGAGAGGTTCTAGTAACAAGCTAATTAAAGAGATATTAGTGTCACGTAAACAGTATGTCCTTTTTGTAAATCCGGATTCTCTCTCGCTGCCCCACAGAGAAAGAACGCCGTACTATATGGATAGACAAAATCCTTTACGAGAAGTGCACCCAATAAAAGGCGAAGACAATGAGTTTCACCGTGTATTTGTTTACACACCCATATCAAAAATGGAATTATTAGAAATGAAGAAAGTAGTACCTAGTCATGACAAAGACCCAGCGGGTTTCCACCGAGAAATTAAAGACATGTTACTAATGGGAGAGTACACCTTTCCTGATATTATGACGATATTAAAGGTGCTTTTGCCTGCTGGCATCTATGAAAAACTGAAAGAAAAAGAGTGGGAAGTGGGAGACCAAAAGATAGACTGGACAGCATTAGCAGAGGAAGAAAGGGCCCGAACTGCAGGTTCAGGGCTCGGGGATAAAGTTAAACTGTTACCAGGTTTACTAGTACAGGTACTGCCACGTCTATTAACTACAAAAAAGGAAGATTGGGGTGCAATCACAGCCTGCAAACAAAAGCAAGATGAAGACACAAGCGATTATTATGCTCGATTTGAAAAATGTTTTGGTATAAACAGTGGTATAAAAGCAAGTAGTGACTCATATCCACATTTATTTGTGACAAAATTAGTGGAAAATGCATTGCCTCCAGTGAAGAATAGAATATTGAAATTCGAGAGTACCTGGCAGAGTAACACTCCGTCACAAATGCTACAAATGTTACAGTATCATCACAATAGAATTAGGGATGAACAAGAGCACGAGCATAGACGCATGAAGGATACAAAAATGAAAATGCTAGTTTCTCAGACAGTACCAGCAGAGGGTCACAAAAAGGGTGTGACACATTCTGGTGATTCTGCAGCTCCTGTAAAAGGAACCTGCAATTACTGTAAGCAACTAGGCCATTATGTACACGATTGTCCAGTCCTGAAACGTAATATAGCTACAGGTATTGCAAAAGAGAGACCACGATTAGTTAGACAAGATCAGAATGAACAAGGAGCTATGCAGCATGGACAGTCCATGCCAGTTCAGCAACAGTCCATGCCAGTTCAGCAACAGTCCATGCCAGCCTCACAGCAGCCCATACAGTTTGTGCCAGCTGCACCACCGTTGCCTGCTACTGCCACACAAACCACAACACGACAAATGTATCAGACTGCACAATATGAATATCCTGAGTATCAGCGTTACGCATGAACAAGCCTAGAGAGGGAAGTTGACTTACCGCTCATCGAGATTCCTGTAGATCAAGAAGGACCGTATGTACATAGTGAATTGTTAGGTCAAGATAGAAAATTCTTACTCGATACAGGGGCAAGTCGAACAACTATAAAACGTAGTGAAGTTCCAGGGGCACCCCTCTCAGGCTCTCAAAATGTTTCCCTTGGTTTTTCAGGAAAACCTATTGTTAATGAAGTATCACAGCCTCTCCCACTTACGATAGGACCTTTGACACGAACTACAGATTTATTGCTTACTAAATCATGCCCAGAAAATCTGTTAGGAATTAAAACTCTGAAAGCACTAGGAGCCATAATATGTTGTTCTCCGGAAGGAGTAAGGTTGTTTCTACGTGATTTTAAAGGTCACTATGTGTCTAGGGACATGGATCCCCGACTACAGACTTTACCAGTACATCTATGGGCACAAGGCCCTACGGATGTTGGCTGCATGAACATTACACCATACCGAGTCACATTGAAAGCAGGAGTGGTACTACCACGAATGCGACAATACAAGTTACCGCATGATGCTGTAGTGGCTTTGCTGAAAATCATTGATGAGCTAATTGCCCAGGGAGTAGTTGTAGAAACAGACTCCAATGTATGTAATTCACCGATAATTCCGATTCTTAAACGAACTGATCCTACTGCCCCACCAGTATACCGATTGGTTATTGATTTGCGTGAACTAAACAAGTGCATTGTACCACAATTTCCTGTGGTCCCTGATATATCATCATTATTGACAGCAATTGATTCCGAAGCAACATTCTTTACTGTAATTGATCTCAAGAATGCCTTTTTCAGCGTCCCAATAGATCCGGAAAGCCAATATTTGTTCGGATTCAGTTTAAATGGGCGCAGCTTTAAATTCTCACGCGCTCCCCAAGGATTCACAGAAAGCCCCAGCATCTACAGCCAAGCACTGAAACGAGAACTTGACAGTATCCACATGCCAGTCAATACTGCACTGCTTCAATATGTCGATGATCTGCTGATCACCGCGAGAAGCGAACCTGAATGTGAAAAGGCTTCTCTGACAGTTTTACATTTTCTAGCAGACAAGGGGCACAAGGTGTCTCCTTCTAAGCTGCAATTCTGTGTCCAGCGAGTTATTTATCTTGGTCACTCGCTGTCCAAGGAGGGAAGGCAGCTTACATCAGATCGCATCCAGTTAATTGCTAACATGTCAATACCCCAGACACAAAAGGAAGTGCGGGCTTTTATAGGCCTCACTTCATATTGTAGGCAGTGGATCCCTCAGTACGCATTTCTAGCAAAACCACTCATTCAGTTAACCACACAGGAGGCAGCCACATCGACTGTTCTCCCTTGGACTCAGGAACATACACAAGCTTTTGAAAGCCTAAAGGAAGCTTTATGTCAAGCACCTGTTTTAGCAACACCATGTTATAGCAAACATTTTACACTCTTTGTTACAGAACGTGAAGGTACTGCCTTGTCAGTACTCACTCAGGATCAAGCAGGATCACGCAAGCCATGTGCTTATTTTTCCAGTACATTAGATCCCGTAGCTCAGGCTTTGCCTGCATGCCTGAAATCAGTGGCGGCGACAGCTTTAGCAATCAGACAAAGCGATGCCATAGTATTAGGACATCCATTGACAGTACAAGTACCACATGCAGTAGAGGTTCTTGTGAACCGAACACAAACACAACACTTGACCATAGCAAGACTTACCGGTTATGAACTGACATTGTTTCAACCACACATAGAGATCCGACGGTGTAATACATTGAATCCTGCTACACTATTACCTGTAATTGGAACAGACCCACTAGCTCATGATTGTGTTGAAATCATTGAAATAAAGACGAAACCTAGACAAGACTTGACAGACGTTCCATTGTTAGATCCAGACCTGACGTTGTATGTAGACGGATCGTGCATGAGAACAAGTACAGGAGATTTAGTGGCCGCGTATGCAGTCACAACAGACACTGAAGTTATTGAGACAAATTGTATGGATACTTTGTCAGCCCAAGCAGCAGAACTTATTGCTCTAACACAAGCCTGTATTCAAGCCACAAATAAGAAAGTTAATGTATACACTGACTCACGTTATGCATTCGGAGTTGTACACGACTTCGGCGTACTGTGGCGAGAGAGAGGTTATTTAACCTCCCATGGTGCCCACATTCAGCACGGACCCCTCATTCATGCCTTGTTAGACGCAATACATCTACCCACTGCTATATCGATTATGAAATGTAAAGCACACACGAAGGTTACTGATATCATTTCTCAAGGCAATGATTTAGCTGACAGAACAGCTAAACAGACTGCTCAGAATCGCACATTAGACATGACAAAGCCAATAGTTCAGACACCAACACAGTGTATGACAATTAAGGATCCCGCACTTGACGTAATTGACATACAGACACATGCTACTGCAGAAGAATTAAAGAAATGGACTGAACTAGGAGGGATCCAGACAGATCAGGGATGGATGACGAAGGAGAAATCTGTATGGTTTCTTCCTGACTCTATGGTCCAAGCCATTATAGCTACAATTCACAGCCCGGCGCATTTAGGAGAAAAAGCTATGCTAGATAGCATTCAACACATTTGGTTCAATAAACATTTACGAGCAGCAGCTAAACAAAAGGTCCGTACCTGTATGATATGTTGTCAGTTCAACCCGGGAAAAAGTGTTCCCGTAGAACAGGGTGGATTCCAGACTCCTGATCATCCTTTTGAAGTGCTCCAAATGGATTATATCCAGATGGAACGATGTCGAGGATTCAAATATGTTCTTGTAGTTGTCTGCGCTCTCTCCCGATGGACTGAGGCGTACCCAGTATCAGATTACACGGCCCCGACTACTGCCAAACAGTTAGTTCGAGAATTCTTCCCACGGTACGGGCTACCACGTGTTGTATATTCAGATAACGGCCAGCCTTTCTCATCCGAATTAATGAAACATGTCTCACTTTTGTTGGGATATCAGTGGAAATTCCACTGTGTCCGACACCCCGAGGCAGCAGGTCTCGTGGAACGACATAATCAAATTTTGAAAATCAGATTGTCTAAAATATGTAAGGAGAAAGGTGTTGACTGGATAGTAGCCTTACCAGTTGCACTATTTTACATAAGAATGGTAGCACACTCTCGAACAGGGCTATCCCCGTATGAGGTGATCTTCGGAAGGCCACCAAATATGTGGGGGACGCCTGTACCACGTAAAATAACTGATGTTAATTGTAATATGCTGACAGATTACCTGGCTTCCTTGATGTCTGCACTACAATCTTGTCGTTCACAGGTAGCTGCAGCTTTTCCTGACAACACTGAGGTGAAACCCCATGACGTTGCTCCGGGGGATCTGGTGTTTGTGAGGAATTTCGATCGGAAAACCCAATTGGAGCCCAGGTGGAAAACACCGAAGCTAGTCCTGCTGACCACAAGAACAGCCGTGAAAGTGGAGGGCCGCAAAGGATGGATACATTCCAGCCACGTTAAGAAATTTCATGGACTATCCTCGGATATAGACACTGTGCCCTGCACTCCCTCACAGACTGATTCAAAACTTCCCTTTGTTGAAAGGAATGACTCTCAGAACTATAAATTAAAACTTAGGCCCAAACAGTCGAGCAATTTGATTGTTTAAGTCCTCTCCAAGGTGAAGCGGTTGAATTGTCTCTGACATGTATCCCTTGGACCTGAGTAGAGAAAATACCAGAGAAATGTTGAAACGACAGGCGTATTGTAAATCACTGCGTAGCTACTGTGTGAGGACATTATTAATTCTGTTTTTATTGAGTGTTTTAATAATCATTACGAGTGTGATTTTGCACATATATCATCCTATTTCTAGACATGTTTATAATATTACTGCTGAACATTCTTTTAGTGACCTACCGCCACATGAATTATCTTATAGACTTGCGCTGCGCAATAACACCTTCATTAGTATGTTACATCATTCCCATCAGACTAGTAATGCCACCAATTGTTGGGTGTGTGGCCGACTCCCTCCCTATCAGAATAACAAAGGAGTTCTGCCTTTCTTTCCACATCCGTTCACACACAATGGCTCCTGTGGAGCATGGTTTAGTTTACTAAATTCCATAGACCCAGACACAGCAGTTTATCAACAACATTGGATATGGGGAAATCTGAATCTAGTTTTATTCAAAGTCTGTCACCCTAATAAGGAGGGTCACCCCAGTAGAACAGGAACTGATTTAGAAAATGAAGTGTATAAATTAGGTAATTTTACGCCTAATCTCATGATTTTGAACGTCAAATCCGAAGTTGAATTAATTCTGCCCACTATGTCAGTATTTCTAGTTAAGGGTGAATTATGTGTGAGAAAAGTTGGTTCCATACACATGGGCCATAGCAAATGCGTTACTACAGTAGAATATAGTGATCAAGGGAAATCTTCATTTAGAGCTTCTCGCCATTCTTACTTTATATGTGGTCAGACGGCATATATGCGTCTGCCTCTAGATTGGGATGGTACCTGTTACATAGCATTCCTTTTGCCACCTGTTTTCCTAGCTCCCCCTGATTATTATCGAAATGTTCATTTAGTACACAAAAGAGAGCGTAGAGATCTCCCAGTTGTCGATTATACTGAGACGGCATGGGACAAGTATGTAGATTTCAATAAAGGTATCTTTCCCTATATAGGTACAATATCAAATAGTAAGCTGATACGCAGACTCACCAAGACTCTTGAAGCTGTAGTAAACGAGACTATAGCCGCCCTAGGCAATCTGACAGAGGAACAATCAGTGATGAGAATTGTTGTTCTCCAGAATCGTCTTGTCCTTGACGTCATCCTGGCCGATAGGGGCGGAGCTTGCAGGGTCATCGGATCCAGCTGCTGCATATTCATACCAGAAAATTCGCCATCTGTATATAAAGCTATAACACGCCTTCATAAGATTGTAAGCCAGATACACGAGAATCCAGGCACTTGGACGTGGTCCGGGTGGTTTTGGAGTGTGATATCAGCCTGGGGATGGAGAGTTCTATCTTTCCTAGGTATTGGCCTTTTTATGCTCTTCAGTTGTTGTTTATGCCTACAATGTGGACCAGCTATTTGTGGTCTGTGTGCCACATCATGCATTCCATATCAAAGTTCTCGTTCAAAATGCCGGAAAAAGAAGGAAGAAGAAATGATGCTCCATGAGCAAATCGATGGAATGATGAAGATTGATATCTCTTGAAGGGCAAGTAGGGGACAAGGAGGGAATGTGGAAATGTGGATTTTCCTGATCAGTTATGTCCCCTATCTTGGACCCCAACGATTCTATGTGCATGTCACAAGTACATGTATGTTCCCTCCAGTTCCAGTTTCCAAGACGCAAACATATGTGTGTCTACCGTCGACATGTTCTCTGTCAGATCCGCCATCAATGGGCTGGATATTCAATTCCTAAGTATGAAAAGCCACCGACTTTATATGGCTAAGGTACTCCATTTTTACAGTTCAGGCAAGTAGGCCCGATTCTTTCCTCAAAGCCTTTCCCTGCTCTCTGTCTCTGACAGTTTCAGCTTGAGCTCGCATCTGTATCCATGAACTTTGTCCTACTCCCTGTGCAGCTAACGGTGCCTGCCTCGGCCAGTTTTCGCCTGCCTGCCAAGAAGCTGTATTTCACCTTCGAATTATCTATTTTGCTCTTCAGCCGATGCATTCCTGTCTAGTGATTTAGGTAAACATTTCCTTTAGCTCACAGGCAAAGGACTCAGCCTTTCCGTCCTCCTGCAAGTGATTCATAGCCCTGTTGCCATGGAAAGTTTTCTGCCCCTCGCTTCTCATATAGACACTTAGACGCTTGTACACGCACATACAGTTAGTATAGAATAGATTCTGTCCGAGAGTCCTTCCTTGTGGATAACATAGTTCTCTAAACATAGGATGTTAGATATGATTTGGGATTAGGTTGACATGACCCCCTAGACTTCTCGTCTCCACATGTAGAGCTAAATGTCAAGTCCCCTTCACCCCCTAGTTGCACGTCAATCACACGTCATGCTGCTGCGCACGTATCTATGTTAAGTATTATCGTATAGATCCACCTATGTAAGATAATGAGAGCCAATCATGTTTCTTTTTGCTCCTTATTACGCCTAGTTTCAATTACGTATCACTATGTTAATTTATCTTATCAATTGTTACGCCTTTTTGCACTTGTTTCATTGTAAATGTATGACCTATAAAAGTTACTTCTTGTCAATAAAGTATTGTACTTCACTTCCTGAACCCTCGTGGTGACGGAACCTGAAGGCCGCGACTCGAGTCGGCCATTTTGGATGGAATAAAGCCCATTTAGAAAACCTCTTATACCACGGATTCTGCCTCTTGTTATTCTGAGCTATTTTACTTTATTTTAAAGATTCCGTATGAAATTCAGTTTCGGTAAAAAGAATATTTACCACATAATGAAGTGAGGTCGGTTATTGTTAAAATGATTAATGTTCAATGTTTAAAGTGTTCAAATGTCTTGCATATTGTGGTATGAATGATTGTTCTTTGTTCACTGTTCATTATTGTGTTTTTCGTATTAAGTGAATTCAAGAGTAAGTATCAGATCAGTTGTCAATATGCCGCTCTTCTCGAAGTTAAGACAGATTACTACCAGAAAAGGGGTGCTTGAAGAAGCAGTTCCTATTCCTCCTAGGGACACTCCAGGGCATTTTATGTACCACAAGCATGGCTTAGATGCCATATTGTTTCTTGATCTATGGGTAGATTATACCAAGGGATTGCCGGAAAGTCAAAGGTGGCCCGCAGCGGGAACCTGGGATGCAGAGTGCATCATGAAAGTGGAGGAAGAGTTATGGAAAAGAAAGGTCAGACAGTCACAGAAAGACGCTGTTGAGTTATGGCGTAAAGAATCTCATAGACGTACAGAAAAAGCACGTAGACAAGAAGAGAGGAGTAAAGAAAGTTCAAATAAAGTTCAAGAAAATCTATTAATTGAGGAAGGTATCCGAGTGAAGTCAGAACAAGTAAATAGACAAAGAAATGCTCTTATGAATGGTATGTATCCCCTTCTAGCCGAAGGACTACCAAAGGCTGTTCCAGGGATGCCAAAAGACTTGCCACCCCCGTTATTTCCAATTAAGGTACATCAAAAAGGGCATCCCAGAACCGCAGAAGATGTTTTTCTTTCCTCATATCTAGACGACACAGCTCCCGAGTATGCTAACGCCACACCACATAGACCGTCTGGCGGAGGGGTTCAACGTCAGGATCAGGTATCCGACCCCGTGCAACAGCAAGTCCCGATACAAGCTTCGGCAAGCACATCTGTCCCCGCAGTCGATTCTACAGTGGTATCGACACCCATAGTTGCTGTGTCACGTTCAACGAACCCATTCACACCCGATGCCCCAGATGGGGCCACGGGAGGTGCTAGCAATACCTTTACACCACCCAGAATAAATAAACTTGTCTTTCAAGAATCAGCGCATTCACGTACACCTAAATTCGTAAGTGAACGTACGCTTAAGGAACTCCTTGTAAATTGTAGATATGACCCGGTGGTTGGTAAAGAGGACGAAATGGTCCTGGCATCATTACGCATCAGGCGAGCCGCCGAGTATTTAGCAAGGTTACCAGGAATGAGTACGCATCTAGATAACATATATCATTTTGTTCAAACAGGACGAGATCCAGGATGTATTAACAGAGCTATGGAATTCCAGAAAGTAGAGATACAGGGGGAACTGTTACGTTTCCTCATAAACTGTGTGATCAGAAATCAAGACCGTCCGGGGGTAGACCCGAATGCAATGCTTATTCTTACAAGATGGAGCCAGAATATATCAGAAGGGAGACACGATAAGCAAAATTGTATAATAGCCATGTGCCGAAAAATCCGTAGAGAAATAGAGCGTATTCATGAAGAAAGATTGGGAACAGACGAGTTCGAGCAAGATGAAGTGTCCGAATCAGGGAATTCCGCAAGACAGTCAGAGACCATAGCCTATGTAGGCAGAGGAAGATCCTGTGATAATGCTAGATGTTTTTCTGATCCCAT
Organism: Triturus cristatus; assembly: GCF_964204655.1. Lineage (NCBI taxonomy): Eukaryota > Metazoa > Chordata > Amphibia > Caudata > Salamandridae > Triturus > Triturus cristatus. The sequence continues at coordinate 59,774,161 of NC_140588.1, forward strand.
ACACTCTGTATGCCCAAATAATAGCAGAACGTATCCGACGCCTGTAATAAATCTGAAGTCTCCTGAACATTTGTTTCAAGCCGCAGATAAAATACTACGAGAACGAAGGGGTTACCACCTCCTCGATTCCATGGATGAGCAAGAATTAGCCAGATCAGCTGTTCACTGGATTGACAGTCCTGAAAAATACGGTGATGAGACCGTAGCACACACGTTTTTTAATCTCAGTGCAGATGAACAACGTTTAGCTGGAATCTATATGATTCAGCAACTCCTTATATTATATAAGAGCCAACATGCTGACCCTGGTCCTTTACCTGATATATTAACGGAACTACTCACGAACAGATGGAGAGGTTCTAGTAACAAGCTAATTAAAGAGATATTAGTGTCACGTAAACAGTATGTCCTTTTTGTAAATCCGGATTCTCTCTCGCTGCCCCACAGAGAAAGAACGCCGTACTATATGGATAGACAAAATCCTTTACGAGAAGTGCACCCAATAAAAGGCGAAGACAATGAGTTTCACCGTGTATTTGTTTACACACCCATATCAAAAATGGAATTATTAGAAATGAAGAAAGTAGTACCTAGTCATGACAAAGACCCAGCGGGTTTCCACCGAGAAATTAAAGACATGTTACTAATGGGAGAGTACACCTTTCCTGATATTATGACGATATTAAAGGTGCTTTTGCCTGCTGGCATCTATGAAAAACTGAAAGAAAAAGAGTGGGAAGTGGGAGACCAAAAGATAGACTGGACAGCATTAGCAGAGGAAGAAAGGGCCCGAACTGCAGGTTCAGGGCTCGGGGATAAAGTTAAACTGTTACCAGGTTTACTAGTACAGGTACTGCCACGTCTATTAACTACAAAAAAGGAAGATTGGGGTGCAATCACAGCCTGCAAACAAAAGCAAGATGAAGACACAAGCGATTATTATGCTCGATTTGAAAAATGTTTTGGTATAAACAGTGGTATAAAAGCAAGTAGTGACTCATATCCACATTTATTTGTGACAAAATTAGTGGAAAATGCATTGCCTCCAGTGAAGAATAGAATATTGAAATTCGAGAGTACCTGGCAGAGTAACACTCCGTCACAAATGCTACAAATGTTACAGTATCATCACAATAGAATTAGGGATGAACAAGAGCACGAGCATAGACGCATGAAGGATAAAAAAATGAAAATGCTAGTTTCTCAGACAGTACCAGCAGAGGGTCACAAAAAGGGTGTGACACATTCTGGTGATTCTGCAGCTCCTGTAAAAGGAACCTGCAATTACTGTAAGCAACTAGGCCATTATGTACACGATTGTCCAGTCCTGAAACGTAATATAGCTACAGGTATTGCAAAAGAGAGACCACGATTAGTTAGACAAGATCAGAATGAACAAGGAGCTATGCAGCATGAACAGTCCATGCCAGTTCAGCAACAGTCCATGCCAGCCTCACAGCAGCCCATACAGTTTGTGCCAGCTGCACCACCGTTGCCTGCTACTGCCACACAAACCACAACACGACAAATGTATCAGACTGCACAATATGAATATCCTGAGTATCAGCGTTACGCATGAACAAGCCTAGAGAGGGAAGTTGACTTACCGCTCATCGAGATTCCTGTAGATCAAGAAGGACCGTATGTACATAGTGAATTGTTAGGTCAAGATAGAAAATTCTTACTCGATACAGGGGCAAGTCGAACAACTATAAAACGTAGTGAAGTTCCAGGGGCACCCCTCTCAGGCTCTCAAAATGTTTCCCTTGGTTTTTCAGGAAAACCTATTGTTAATGAAGTATCACAGCCTCTCCCACTTACGATAGGACCTTTGACACGAACTACAGATTTATTGCTTACTAAATCATGCCCAGAAAATCTGTTAGGAATTAAAACTCTGAAAGCACTAGGAGCCATAATATGTTGTTCTCCGGAAGGAGTAAGGTTGTTTCTACGTGATTTTAAAGGTCACTATGTGTCTAGGGACATGGATCCCCGACTACAGACTTTACCAGTACATCTATGGGCACAAGGCCCTACGGATGTTGGCTGCATGAACATTACACCATACCGAGTCACATTGAAAGCAGGAGTGGTACTACCACGAATGCGACAATACAAGTTACCGCATGATGCTGTAGTGGCTTTGCTGAAAATCATTGATGAGCTAATTGCCCAGGGAGTAGTTGTAGAAACAGACTCCAATGTATGTAATTCACCGATAATTCCGATTCTTAAACGAACTGATCCTACTGCCCCACCAGTATACCGATTGGTTATTGATTTGCGTGAACTAAACAAGTGCATTGTACCACAATTTCCTGTGGTCCCTGATATATCATCATTATTGACAGCAATTGATTCCGAAGCAACATTCTTTACTGTAATTGATCTCAAGAATGCCTTTTTCAGCGTCCCAATAGATCCGGAAAGCCAATATTTGTTCGGATTCAGTTTAAATGGGCGCAGCTTTAAATTCTCACGCGCTCCCCAAGGATTCACAGAAAGCCCCAGCATCTACAGCCAAGCACTGAAACGAGAACTTGACAGTATCCACATGCCAGTCAATACTGCACTGCTTCAATATGTCGATGATCTGCTGATCACCGCGAGAAGCGAACCTGAATGTGAAAAGGCTTCTCTGACAGTTTTACATTTTCTAGCAGACAAGGGGCACAAGGTGTCTCCTTCTAAGCTGCAATTCTGTGTCCAGCGAGTTATTTATCTTGGTCACTCGCTGTCCAAGGAGGGAAGGCAGCTTACATCAGATCGCATCCAGTTAATTGCTAACATGTCAATACCCCAGACACAAAAGGAAGTGCGGGCTTTTATAGGCCTCACTTCATATTGTAGGCAGTGGATCCCTCAGTACGCATTTCTAGCAAAACCACTCATTCAGTTAACCACACAGGAGGCAGCCACATCGACTGTTCTCCCTTGGACTCAGGAACATACACAAGCTTTTGAAAGCCTAAAGGAAGCTTTATGTCAAGCACCTGTTTTAGCAACACCATGTTATAGCAAACATTTTACACTCTTTGTTACAGAACGTGAAGGTACTGCCTTGTCAGTACTCACTCAGGATCAAGCAGGATCACGCAAGCCATGTGCTTATTTTTCCAGTACATTAGATCCCGTAGCTCAGGCTTTGCCTGCATGCCTGAAATCAGTGGCGGCGACAGCTTTAGCAATCAGACAAAGCGATGCCATAGTATTAGGACATCCATTGACAGTACAAGTACCACATGCAGTAGAGGTTCTTGTGAACCGAACACAAACACAACACTTGACCATAGCAAGACTTACCGGTTATGAACTGACATTGTTTCAACCACACATAGAGATCCGACGGTGTAATACATTGAATCCTGCTACACTATTACCTGTAATTGGAACAGACCCACTAGCTCATGATTGTGTTGAAATCATTGAAATAAAGACGAAACCTAGACAAGACTTGACAGACGTTCCATTGTTAGATCCAGACCTGACGTTGTATGTAGACGGATCGTGCATGAGAACAAGTACAGGAGATTTAGTGGCCGCGTATGCAGTCACAACAGACACTGAAGTTATTGAGACAAATTGTATAGATACTTTGTCAGCCCAAGCAGCAGAACTTATTGCTCTAACACAAGCCTGTATTCAAGCCACAAATAAGAAAGTTAATGTATACACTGACTCACGTTATGCATTCGGAGTTGTACACGACTTCGGCGTACTGTGGCGAGAGAGAGGTTATTTAACCTCCCATGGTGCCCACATTCAGCACGGACCCCTCATTCATGCCTTGTTAGACGCAATACATCTACCCACTGCTATATCGATTATGAAATGTAAAGCACACACGAAGGTTACTGATATCATTTCTCAAGGCAATGATTTAGCTGACAGAACAGCTAAACAGACTGCTCAGAATCGCACATTAGACATGACAAAGCCAATAGTTCAGACACCAACACAGTGTATGACAATTAAGGATCCCGCACTTGACGTAATTGACATACAGACACATGCTACTGCAGAAGAATTAAAGAAATGGACTGAACTAGGAGGGATCCAGACAGATCAGGGATGGATGACGAAGGAGAAATCTGTATGGTTTCTTCCTGACTCTATGGTCCAAGCCATTATAGCTACAATTCACAGCCCGGCGCATTTAGGAGAAAAAGCTATGCTAGATAGCATTCAACACATTTGGTTCAATAAACATTTACGAGCAGCAGCTAAACAAAAGGTCCGTACCTGTATGATATGTTGTCAGTTCAACCCGGGAAAAAGTGTTCCCGTAGAACAGGGTGGATTCCAGACTCCTGATCATCCTTTTGAAGTGCTCCAAATGGATTATATCCAGATGGAACGATGTCGAGGATTCAAATATGTTCTTGTAGTTGTCTGCGCTCTCTCCCGATGGACTGAGGCGTACCCAGTATCAGATTACACGGCCCCGACTACTGCCAAACAGTTAGTTCGAGAATTCTTCCCACGGTACGGGCTACCACGTGTTGTATATTCAGATAACGGCCAGCCTTTCTCATCCGAATTAATGAAACATGTCTCACTTTTGTTGGGATATCAGTGGAAATTCCACTGTGTCCGACACCCCGAGGCAGCAGGTCTCGTGGAACGACATAATCAAATTTTGAAAATCAGATTGTCTAAAATATGTAAGGAGAAAGGTGTTGACTGGATAGTAGCCTTACCAGTTGCACTATTTTACATAAGAATGGTAGCACACTCTCGAACAGGGCTATCCCCGTATGAGGTGATCTTCGGAAGGCCACCAAATATGTGGGGGACGCCTGTACCACGTAAAATAACTGATGTTAATTGTAATATGCTGACAGATTACCTGGCTTCCTTGATGTCTGCACTACAATCTTGTCGTTCACAGGTAGCTGCAGCTTTTCCTGACAACACTGAGGTGAAACCCCATGACGTTGCTCCGGGGGATCTGGTGTTTGTGAGGAATTTCGATCGGAAAACCCAATTGGAGCCCAGGTGGAAAACACCGAAGCTAGTCCTGCTGACCACAAGAACAGCCGTGAAAGTGGAGGGCCGCAAAGGATGGATACATTCCAGCCACGTTAAGAAATTTCATGGACTATCCTCGGATATAGACACTGTGCCCTGCACTCCCTCACAGACTGATTCAAAACTTCCCTTTGTTGAAAGGAATGACTCTCAGAACTATAAATTAAAACTTAGGCCCAAACAGTCGAGCAATTTGATTGTTTAAGTCCTCTCCAAGGTGAAGCGGTTGAATTGTCTCTGACATGTATCCCTTGGACCTGAGTAGAGAAAATACCAGAGAAATGTTGAAACGACAGGCGTATTGTAAATCACTGCGTAGCTACTGTGTGAGGACATTATTAATTCTGTTTTTATTGAGTGTTTTAATAATCATTACGAGTGTGATTTTGCACATATATCATCCTATTTCTAGACATGTTTATAATATTACTGCTGAACATTCTTTTAGTGACCTACCGCCACATGAATTATCTTATAGACTTGCGCTGCGCAATAACACCTTCATTAGTATGTTACATCATTCCCATCAGACTAGTAATGCCACCAATTGTTGGGTGTGTGGCCGACTCCCTCCCTATCAGAATAACAAAGGAGTTCTGCCTTTCTTTCCACATCCGTTCACACACAATGGCTCCTGTGGAGCATGGTTTAGTTTACTAAATTCCATAGACCCAGACACAGCAGTTTATCAACAACATTGGATATGGGGAAATCTGGATCTAGTTTTATTCAAAGTCTGTCACCCTAATAAGGAGGGTCACCCCAGTAGAACAGGAACTGATTTAGAAAATGAAGTGTATAAATTAGGTAATTTTACGCCTAACCTCATGATTTTGAACGTCAAATCCGAAGTTGAATTAATTCTGCCCACTATGTCAGTATTTCCAGTTAAGGGTGAATTATGTGTGAGAAAAGTTGGTTCCATACACATGGGCCATAGCAAATGCGTTACTACAGTAGAATATAGTGATCAAGGGAAATCTTCATTTAGAACTTCTCGCCATTCTTACTTTATATGTGGTCAGACGGCATATATGCGTCTGCCTCTAGATTGGGATGGTACCTGTTACATAGCATTCCTTTTGCCACCTGTTTTCCTAGCTCCCCCTGATTATTATCGAAATGTTCATTTAGTACACAAAAGAGAGCGTAGAGATCTCCCAGTTGTCGATTATACTGAGACGGCATGGGACAAGTATGTAGATTTCAATAAAGGTATCTTTCCCTATATAGGTACAATATCAAATAGTAAGCTGATACGCAGACTCACCAAGACTCTTGAAGCTGTAGTAAACGAGACTATAGCCGCCCTAGGCAATCTGACAGAGGAACAATCAGTGATGAGAATTGTTGTTCTCCAGAATCGTCTTGTCCTTGACGTCATCCTGGCCGATAGGGGCGGAGCTTGCAGGGTCATCGGATCCAGCTGCTGCATATTCATACCAGAAAATTCGCCATCTGTATATAAAGCTATAACACGCCTTCATAAGATTGTAAGCCAGATACACGAGAATCCAGGCACTTGGACGTGGTCCGGGTGGTTTTGGAGTGTGATATCAGCCTGGGGATGGAGAGTTCTATCCTTCCTAGGTATTGGCCTTCTTATGCTCTTCAGTTGTTGTTTATGCCTGCAATGTGGACCAGCGATTTGTGGTCTGTGTGCCACATCATGCATTCCATATCAAAGTTCTCGTTCAAAATGCCGGAAAAAGAAGGAAGAAGAAATGATGCTCCATGAGCAAATCGATGGAATAATGAAGATTGATATCTCTTGAAGGGCAAGTAGGGGACAAGGAGGGAATGTGGAAATGTGGATTTTCCTGATCAGTTATGTCCCCTATCTTGGACCCTAACGATTCTATGTGCATGTCACAAGTACATGTATGTTCCCTCCAGTTCCAGTTTCCAAGACGCAAACATATGTGTGTCTACCGTCGACATGTTCTCTGTCAGATCCGCCATCAATGGGCTGGATATTCAATTCCTAAGTATGAAAAGCCACCGACTTTATATGGCTAAGGTACTCCATTTTTACAGTTCAGGCAAGTAGGCCCGATTCTTTCCTCAAAGCCTTTCCCTGCTCTCTGTCTCTGACAGTTTCAGCTTGAGCTCGCATCTGTATCCATGAACTTTGTCCTACTCCCTGTGCAGCTAACGGTGCCTGCCTCGGCCAGTTTTCGCCTGCCTGCCAAGAAGCTGTATTTCACCTTCGAATTATCTATTTTGCTCTTCAGCCGATGCATTCCTGTCTAGTGATTTAGGTAAACATTTCCTTTAGCTCACAGGCAAAGGACTCAGCCTTTCCGTCCTCCTGCAAGTGATTCATAGCCCTGTTGCCATGGAAAGTTTTCTGCCCCTCGCTTCTCATATAGACACTTAGACGCTTGTACACGCACATACAGTTAGTATAGAATAGATTCTGTCCGAGAGTCCTTCCTTGTGGATAACATAGTTCTCTAAACATAGGATGTTAGATATGATTTGGGATTAGGTTGACATGACCCCCTAGACTTCTCGTCTCCACATGTAGAGCTAAATGTCAAGTCCCCTTCACCCCCTAGTTGCACGTCAATCACACGTCATGCTGCTGCGCACGCATCCATGTTAAGTATTATCGTATAGATCCACCTATGTAAGATAATGAGAGCCAATCATGTTTCTTTTTGCTCCTTATTACGCCTAGTTTCAATTACGTATCACTATGTTAATTTATCTTATCAATTGTTACGCCTTTTTGCACTTGTTTCATTGTAAATGTATGACCTATAAAAGTTACTTCTTGTCAATAAAGTATTGTACTTCACTTCCTGAACCCTCGTGGTGACGGAACCTGAAGGCCGCGACTCGAGTCGGCCATTTTGGATGGAATAAAGCCCATTTAGAAAACCTCTTATACCACGGATTCTGCCTCTTGTTATTCTGAGCTATTTTACTTTATTTTAAAGATTCCGTATGAAATTCAGTTTCGGTAAAAAGAATATTTACCACATTTACCAGACACTAGGGATCATCGAGTGAAAAACATATGGTGTTACATTATGCATATTGGCATCAAGCACTGAAAGCATCTAAACATACTGGTGATTGTTGCTTTAATGAATTATAAGCACTGTATACGGTAGCACAATTTACTCTACATTGGTGAGGTGTCTTGTATCTGTTGCCACACTATTGAGGTGTCTGTAATTAACTTGAAACTTGTACTCTGTTGATCTTCTTGAGTACACACATTAGAAATCATACGGTGAGCTCAGTAATCAACAAGGCTATTTGTCGTCATTGGCTGGAATAATGTGATATCTGGTGACAGTGCAATTGTTTTATGACATTGTCATGACATGGATATATTTAAATCATGCATTGCATACATATTACAGCCTTGAAAAAATCTACTTCAGACAAACCATGTGTTGGCTGTACATCAAATGAACACTTGCTGAAGCTGGAAGTTCATGGACTATTCTTTGCCTGTATTCATGCATTAATGGAAATCACCAGAATAAAACTAAAAGATGGCATATATACTGTTGCACTTTTTATTTAGGTGGGTATTCTTTGCTCTAACTAATGTGGAGTGTGCCAGTCAACAAATAAAAAAGACAGAGAGGGTCCCTGTACAACAGATAAACCAGCAGGGAAGCAGGGGAAAAAGACCACTAAGAAAACAAACAATGAGCTGCCTGGTAATTGAATAGGGACACTATATCCAATCAGCAATTTCAATGTGCAATATGTCACTGCATAGCCCAAATATTTTTTGAGAACAAAACAACTCTCATAATCCAGTATTTGTCAATTGATTGAGTACATCAAATGTATTCATGATATCAAAAAATATTTTTAACACATATGGGAAAATTATATACAATGTATTCAAATGTTCAAACCACGGTAAACAGTATTTATGCCCATATATACTCATATTTACCCTGGGGAACCTAAGGCTCCATCAACCCCCACACAACCACAATCGCACACACAATCACTCAAATGGACATACCGAGCCATTCTCACAATACAGTCATTCTAATACATACTACAGGAATCAGTAAAATCAACAAAAAACTGTTTTTGTGGCAGGCCAGGAGCAAAAACAATAGGCAATATCAAATCATTCTTTAATACATGGATGTACTTATTCCAGTGATTGGCTGTTGATACACCCTAGTTTGCTCCATTCATAGAGACTAGAGTTGTTTAAGTATCCTGGTCTTTGAGTTCCAAATCCAGAGTAAGCGCTGACGCATGTTTTGGTGTAGACCTCACAAGAGGATCAAATCTTCTTCAGGGCGCAAAGTATAGATAACCATAAAACCAGCGGGGGATAATACCTGGAAAGGTCCCCAGGAGGACCTAAAAAGAAAAATTCAACATACGATGGGCTATACGAACATAAAAAGCAACAACATACATGAATAGTGTGGACGACGTAGCAAGACAAAAGAAGTTTCTGTGAGTACCCATTAAGCAAGAAAAAAATCCTGCAGAAGTAGTAAGTTAATGAAGCAAAAGGACAAAATATAAGAAGGAAGAAAAGAAAAATGCCAGAAAGTAGATACAAACACCACACCCAGAGGCTCACACCCAAGGTTGTGCATACAAGATAAAGTTCCAAGAATATACTGTGTTGAAAGACTCAAGAGGAAAAAATGTGTTTACCAGTAGGGCCCATATCTGAAAATAAATTCTCACACTAGCTGAAAGGCTATATGGGTCAAGCACTAACCTACGTCAACTCAAAGGTAGAGTATACAACCTAAATCTAATACAGTAATTTGTATGGGGTTCCTAGACAAAAAGGAAAAAGGGATAAAGATACACATCAGTCATGACCAAATCAAGACAACAAAAATCAAGACCGTACAAGTGGTACAAGAAAAATTAAGACAAAAAGTGCTGTCACATATGCCCTACCTCCGAAAGAGGGGTTCAGAGAAAAATGTAGGAATTTAAAAAAAACATGATTCAAATACATGCAGCAGTCTCCAGGTTCAGAAGAAATGCAGAGTTCAAGGGATAACTCTATTTAAATCCTGGTGGAGAAAAAGCACCCCCATAAATATACTTAAAACATACTCCAGGAGGCTGCATCTAAAAAAGATTTAACAGGCAGGAGTAAAGAAACAGCCGGAGGCAAGGGCATAGAAAGGTTGTGTATATGACGCAGCCCATCAGATTCAAAGGGGAAGAGGAAAATCCAATCTAAGTGGCGTTTGTCAACATGCTACAGAAGAAGAATGAAATATTGCGTAATAGTCACAAGCTTAGATGGAAAGACTGATTTGCACATGTCTGGGTCCAAATTGGGGTGGTGTGGTGAACAAACAATTGATTAAACCCAGATCTGTGACTGGGGGTGAATTTTTGATTTGTTCAGGATTCCATCCATCATTTTTACTTTCAACTTTCTAAAAGTGTCATTTTCAGAATTATGATGAAAAATCTGACTTTACCATTCAAGAGGGATTTTAATTACAATTCTTTGGACACCAAACTCAAACTGTCTACCTGCTCTCAATTGAAAGTTATTACTTATTAAATGTAAATAGGAAATCCAATTTTATCCTAGGGGAGAGGTAGGCCCTGTAGTAGCGAAAACCAAATTTAAGAGTAAAATTGAAAGTACATGTCCAACTTTTTAAACACACTGCACCCTTCCTGCTCGACCCGTTCTGGGCCTACTCTATGGGTGACTTATGTGTATTAAAAAGGAAGGTTTAAGCCTGGCAGAGGTTTATTTTGCCAGGCTGTTTACAACTGCACACACAGGCTGCAATGGCAGGCCTGAGACATGTTTAAAGGGCTACTTAAGTGTGTGGCACAATCAGCCCTGCCAGCCCACTAGTAGTATTTCATTTATAGGCCCCTGACACATGTAGTACCACTTTACTAGGGAATTACAAGTCAATTAAATAGGCCACTTAGGTGTAAGAGAGTTCTACCATGTTTTATGGCGAGAGCGCAACCAATTTAGCATTGGTTAGCAGAGATAAAGTGCGCAGAGTACAAAAGCCAACAAAAATGGGTTCAGAAAACAGGGAGGTGAAGGCAAAAAGTTTCGAGATGACCCTACAGAAAGGGCCAAGTCCAATAATTAGCCACATCTGCAGGTAAAAGGAGTAAATGCATTTGTGGAGCATGAAACAGCCCCATAAAGGTCTCAAGTCACTGTAACTTGGCCCATGGTGTAATAGAGAGGCATTTTATGCCATTTCTGTCAAAATAAATTGCAAACATTTGAACATATGGAAACCTCAGACCTATGAGCAAGCTCTTGCCTGTTTTAGTACTAAGGGGTGCATGTCATGAAATCACAATATCTGTTACCTCAAAAAAAATACTTATCATTTTTTAACAGCACTGATTCCTTGAAGGAACACTGGCTGCTTTGAAAAAAATCTTTCAGTTTTGGAATACAGCATAGGGATGTTAGTGTACTGTCCCTTGCAGGCCACCATAGTTGTGATTACAGCTAATTAGGGATCACAAATCGCCACCTGCCTAATAAATATTAATTAGGCAGGTAATTCTAAACCCCTTACAATTCTTTATTATGTGAAGAGACCTAATAGTACATTGGCTAGTTTGCAGAAGGCTTAATTACACAAAGTTCAAGCTGTTAAAACAGTAACCTGGTAAATAGTTACGTTTCTCTTCTATTCGCACAGCTCCTGGCCAAGCAGTGAATACTGTCTGCTATTTAACGAGCCATTAAGTGAGTAGTGAAGTTTATTTTCTACTTGCAAGACTACAAGACAAAGAGTACATAATTTCTTCTATTTTGCCAGCAGCCAGTGAATTACTAAAATGTATTTGCTATTTTCCAGATTATCGGCCAGACAGTACATAATATCTGCTATTTAACCAGTAGACAGCTAAATAAAGAAGTTTATTTTCTATTTCCGTGGCTGCCAGCCAAATTGTGCTTAACGTCTGTTGGTTCCAGCAGCCAGGTAGAGTTAGGTTTCTTTGCTGTTTGTTTGACTGCTGGCCAAGCAGTACACACTGTATGTTTGCCATAGACCAGCTAAGTAGTAATCTTTATTTGCTTTTGCATTGATGCTGGCTGCCTAGTACATAACCTCTGCTATTTAGCCAGTGGCCGGGTAAATAGTGACATTTATTTTTTATTTGCACAGCTGCAGGCCAAACAGTGCATAATCTCTGCTATCTAGCTAGCAGTTGGGTAAATAGTGAAGTTTCTGTGCTATTTTGAAGGCCGCCAACCAAATGGTAAATTATTTCTATTAATTAGCCAGCGACCAAGTAAATAAAGTAAATTATTTAATTACCCGGCTGCCGGCTAAATAGACCCCACCTTTTATATAATACTTCCTCCATGTTTAAACTGAGTCAAAACATTATGGAAGTGGTAACAAACACTTTAAATATGCATGCGGTTACAAGTGCTCCTATAAAATAGTGTTGCATTTATTTCAGATTATTTAGGGGAAACAAATAACTACTTGCTTAAACAGAAACGTGATAATTAAAGAGTTTTGAAATACATAATCTTTGTTTTCTGGCTCCCTGTTTCTATGTGCTTTGTTTGAAAGGAGAATCAGATGTCCATGGCAACTGAGTTTAAAGAAAGAACAGGTTCACTGCTACGTTTTACCCAACCACCTTTTTCTGTGACTGAAGTCTGTGTTCGATTAGTAACAGATTTATGTGTGTTGCTTAAATACTTTATTCAAATGGCAGGCCTTGCAGAGAATTGAACTGTGTCAACGCACACCCATTAAAGTAAAACCACGCTGAGCAGCAGATAATGTAAAGACTTACGTGTTGGGCTAATTAACCACCACAATTTTTGCAAAACACTTTAAAACGAAAAAAAGTGAAGTTATACTTTTTTAAATTATTGCAGGCTTTCCTATTGGTGAATGATTGTGGGAGTTTGTGAGGCCTTCATAAGAAGCACTATGGCCACTTCCCATAGAGGGCCCAGCATTAGATTGTGGAAGCACCAGGGTGTTTGCACACCCGTACTGGGAAGAGAAACTAGCCCTGGCAAGAAGCCCTAGTTGTGAGCACAGCTGGCGCTTTTATTTTGTTACAGGTGGCTGATTTTGCAGCACTGCTGCAAAACTGGCCCCAAGTAACAAAACTGGCCCCCACGGCTGCTAAACCGGCCCCCACCCCTCCAGCCCACCGCGGAAACATCTGGTGCATGCTATGGCCAGTCCGGCCCTGAGTGTTTGTTACACACATTCTTCTTTGAGGTCATGTTAGTGGAAAAGGAAAGTCGTTAGTTCGAGCCTATACAGCGTTTTTGCTGTTAGGCTGTCTGTTGTCTATACTTTGTAGGGTTTGACTCCTCCCACGCTTTGGATTGGCTTGTGTGTATGTCAGTTAGAAATCGCAGCCTGCAAATGGCTAATGATGGGTGCATGTTCCACCTTTTTTTGAACGTTTCTCTTCCATAGAGTATTGCTGTGGGAGCAAGCAGCGGCACACATGCAGTCCGTACGTGCAGTGCAGTCGATGAGTGCTTGTTTTCCAGTTGTATCCTATTGCTCAGGCACTGATTCTTTCCCCTGCTCTCCGAAAATCCCCAAAATACTTGTATTCTGAAGTACTGCTTCTTGACTTCCTTTTTTGGTCACTGGCCTCAGCATCCCTCTCTCTCCCCTCCCGGCACATCCAGGTGGCTGCACCCTGATTCAGCCTCCTCTGCAGCCCTTAGCCAATCACACTAAGCTCCATGCCCATTTTGATAGGAAATGAAGGCACCAGGGCGCTGTACAGAAAGTTTCCCTGCCTGTACTGAGGCTGAGTGTGGCACAACAGCTTATCTCCTCCCCTGCCCCTGCCGTGTCCCAGTAAGAGAGCCAACCAAGGCCGGTGTTACGTTATGTTAAATGGTATTCTCCGCTATGGTATGCCACCCGATGGGTTGGCACATTACATTAAGATAAATTATGGTACAGTATATTAGGGTAAAGCATGTTATGTTAGGTTATGATATGGTATATGTTAGTGCTAACTGTATTTTGTGTTATGTGATGATGCGGAGTTGGATCATATGTTATATTGTACTCGTTTGTCATAGAATGGTAAGTATTTATGGTATATGGTGCTGGTGTCTGAGCACCAGGCAGTGGCATCAGGAGTGCTGTGGGGCTCAGGGAGGGGGTCAGAGCCCTGCTGGATGCACCGAGGAGGGACAGAGGCTCACCTGCACATCTTGGGAGGGATCTCGAGGAAAGAGGCTCATACCTGGGAGGGAGCCAGGATAAGAGGCATAGCACCACAACACAGGTGAGGCTGAATGCACCTCCCACAGATATTTATTTTATCCATTTATGTATTTATTTATTCAATTTTGCTGACTTGAACTGAAGGTAACAGAATGCTTCTAGGCACTTGCACATCAGCAACTGTATGAGGTCTTGAGCACCGCATCCCTGCCCCCCTCCACCTAATGTCTTCTTGTTAAAATGAGCGTTGTGCATATGTTTTAATGGACTCGACGATGACTGGTTTGGGGTTAGCCCCTCTCCTGACCCCCCCAAATTCCACTGAAATACCCTGTGGACCCTGGTGAACAAAGCAGGCTGTGCATTGGACTCCACCCATATTCCTGTCATCCTTCATAACTGTCTAATTGTGTTGTATCATCCGTGTTGCTGTTACTCATGGGTGTGCATTTTCTCCACATCGGGAGGATAAAAAGATGGTTAAAAACAATTATCTGTGGGCTATTGGCACTTCTCTGCAGCAGGCCCACAATCCACTGAGCTGTCTGTCTGGCCATACTTACAGACCGATAACGGTGATTGAGGGGAGAAAGTGTGTGCCCTGAGTGGGAGGAGGAGGCACCAATGCACATATTTCCTTATGGTCGTATCTCAGTTTTGTCATGCTGCACATCTCTCCAGAGAGGGGTTCCCTCGGTGAGGTCCCCCTTGGGAAGCCCCATCTACTTGAGTTGGATTGATGCACGGCCCCACCAACCCCTCCATTCCAGTCTTGAAGATTACTCACAGATGTTACTGTGTATTGTTCCACCTAACTCCTCATTTTCATTATGTAAAATTACAAAAGGAGCTTAGTGTTCTGTTTTTAAGATGCATTTCTTAATGTTTCTTCACCCACTCAAGCACTTTTTTATCAGTCTTGTGTGAACACTGAATCGTGATAATCACCTTAAAAAAGAGACTAAAAACAAAAAATGAGACAATATGCTGCAATGAATTAAATAATTGCAAATGAATCAATATTTGTTGTCCTGCATTATAATTGCCTGTCTAAACTTAATTGTTAAACTAAGACTCTAAATGTAAAAATACAAATAAGTAATTACTTGTAAAGAGCTATTTTATATGTTTATATAGGACTAATTACCCCAATAAACCCTTGTATCCCTAATATCCTTCATTACTCCAGGTTTGTATAAGTCATGGGGTTTCCTTTGTTTGGAAAAAACCCATAAATTATGATAAAGCACCTAGAAGCTGATTTAAAAGCAAAATGAAAGTGAGTGTCTCCCTTATCATTTTGTTTGAATAATTCAGGTACAAAAGTTCATATGAAGCAGGAAAACATTTATCAGAGAGTAACGAATCATGAAACCTTCAGCATAATTTACAATTATGGCCACTGAGATGTTCAATATCTGTCAGAACGAAGGCATGATCTGAGATAAAGTTTAAGTAAAGTTTTACTAAATTATAATCAATCTCAGTTATTTAGTGATGAGGAGCAGAGTAGAAGGAGTGTTCCAGAAGGACTGGATTGAACATTCTCCAATAATCAGACAAGGGGTGTTGAGATATAGTACGTTGGAAGGCTTCATGAGCTTTATGAGGGAAAAGCTCGGTATAAGAGTATAAAAGTGACGGTCTAGAAAGGAGTCCCAAATCTGATTGCAGTCTCCACCTAATATAAAGTTCTCAGTGTAGTGCTGTGTGATCTTTTGGGAAATTAGGTTCTAAAATTCTTGATCCGGATGGGTAGGGCCTCATACATTGAATAGTGTAAAGGGAGTATCATCTGTCTTAAGCTTATCTAATACCCACCAGCCTTCAGTGTCACTGTCATGGGCTATAAATGTAATATTTAGGTGTTTATGACAGGGAATAACTACTCTTTTTTTGCAAAGGTCAGATGGGAAAAGAACAATTGACGCATTCAACATTTTGTTAACTTGGCAATTTCTTTGTCAGTAAGATGGGTTTCTTGAAGTAGGCACACTTGACATTTCAGTCTAGATAAATGTAACAAGATATGTTGATGTTTAATCAGATTTTCTAGGCCCTTAGCATTCCATGTTATGAATCTAGGATTCGATCTTGAGGACGACATGGCAAAACCACAACAGCGTACATGAAAGTAAACATTGTGGACATGAGAGTATGAGAGAAGAGAGAAAGGAAAATAAGGACAAGGGAAAGATAACGTAGTGGAGAAAATACCAAAAAAGCACAATAAGAGCTAGAAGAGGCAATATAGGAAAATTTTCCTTAATTGCAGATGAAATAAACATGAAAGATGTGAACACCCCGAAGGATAAAGGGGGTATGGGACATCTCATGAAGGTGTGCCAATTCAGACTCTGAACGGAAAAGATCTGAAACACAGCCATTATAAGAAAATAATAAAACAGTGCAAAGAGGAGGGAGAGCAGGAATAAAGAAGTAACATTGGACCATCCCAAACAGGAATACAACAATGAAGGGAATTGGACTATGGACTTAACAATACTGAGAAAGAAAATTGGTGATAGTGGACAAGACCGATGCAGGGATAATCAGGACATATGTGTGGATATTCCATGTGATCCAACACATAAACAAAATGAGATAAAGATTAAAAGGGTTAATAATGAAAAGCCAGAGAATACATCCTAAAGGAATAACACAATTTGTTAGTTAAAAAATGGTAAATAAAGTGCACAAAGTCAGGTTTTAGCACCTGTGACAGTCTCCATAACCCCATGGCTGTGTTGAGAAATGAAGTGTTGAAAACAATCTGGGTCTTCGAAAGTTAAAGGTTTGTTTTCTTTATAAATTATATTAAAGAAACATGGATAAAAAACCCACATATCTAATGTTCATAGTCTTCAGCTGAGGGAGCATCTGAAGAAAACTTTTTCTTCTGGCTGCAGTGGAACTGGAAACTTCCTGTGAAAAGAAGACTCTGTTTCCTACCATTGTACAGTACCAAGTTGTTTGGCTGCTGGCATTATTTGCCTCACATAGAAATCTGATTTACAATACATCTAGCCTCTCTCTACTTGCGACAAGCTCTGGACAAAAATTCATTCCACTGGTCACCCGGCCAACCTGACACAAACATTATACTACTTTTAAAATAGATTATTTTATACTCCAACTCGTTTGTTCAAACTCAAGCTTCTCAAACAAGAAACTTATTGGTGTGGTAATTCCCATTCCGGCTCCTCCATTCATATGTTTTTTCCATACACAAGCATATCTATTTTTTGGGATCAGTTTTGAGATAGAATTGTAGCTATTACTGCAGTATCTGCACCATTTTCATTAGATAAAATATTCCTTGATGGATTACATTTCATATGGTCAGTTCACAGAATAATTGGTCAATTAGTAGATCTTTTACTAGCAATTGGTTTACATGTGATTACGTCCAACTGGAAATCTACAGACAGTCTCAACATTCAACAATGTGGGAATTTGTATGCCACAACCATAGACTGGATAGATATAATCTACATTCTATGCCATTGTTTGTTAAATTATTGTCACCTCTCACTACTTATCATTATAATGCTGCATTTCATATTCTCATTAATCTCTACTAATGATTCTTCTGTCTTCTTTACTATAATATTACTGCAGGTTTTGCCTGCTTATGGTATTTTTGTGTATTGACTCGTAATTTCATAGATATTGTTATGTTGAAAGTTAATATTGGATGCTATTTCCTTTCCTTCTCTCTATCTCTCTTTTTTCTTTTTTCCTCCCCACATTTGTTCTTCTTAGGATGTCTTTCCAGGATTAGATTCTCTCTAGATTAATTTCTATTTGTATTGTTTTTTTATTTGATATTTCCATACAGTTATATATTTTTGTGGATGGGCATGATTATTGCATGTACATTTGTATTCTGAAATAAACATTGAACTAAAAAAAACCAAGAAGGCGGCATAATAAGTATTGCTTGAAGACACCAATTGAATATGCAACGTTCACAGATGAAACATTCTCATGTTAAAACTGAACTAAAAACATCTGCATTTTTTACCCAAATACAGATTCATTGCAAAAATGCTGTACAGATGTTCCTGTGAGCAGTATGAGTGGTTCTCTTGAGGCAATAAACTGCTCATATAACATATAAGTGAAGCATTGAATATGAAGTTGCTCTTTTGAACTTTCAGATTTACCATATATTTGATTCCATAATTTGTAGAATTGGCAACATAGGCTTGGAGTGAAGGGCAAAGTGCTAAAAAAGTAACTATGTTGGTGGTGGGGCGAATAGTGGAGCATGTCGGAAGAATTTTTGGAAAGTGTTGGCAGATTGGCAAGGAGATGTGACAGACAATGACAAAGGAGAGTGGGCAGAGCAGTGTGTTTACCGTGTCAGAAGATACCCCATTTTGTCCCCTGTTTGCCTGGTTACCCCCACTGTTTGCTAGTTTTTTTGCTGGCTTTTGTACTCTGCACACTGAGTCACTGCTTTTCACTGTCCAATGTATGTGCTCTCACCCATAAAAACATGTCATAATCGATATACACCTAAATGGCATATTTATATATATGTTCCTAGTATATGGTACCAAGTAATACATCGATTCTGCTCCTGCAACAGCGACGATGTGTTGGCTCTGCTACACACAGACAGGAGATGCATCAGTTTGACTGGAGCAAGCACTTGGGTCCACTTCCAATGGACTGGGCACAGGAGCAGGTGATGACACTTTGATATCCCTGAGTCTCAAGCAAAAGGAGGCAAGCCAGCACGCTCTTGGAGATCACTTTGGGTTCAAGAGAGAGCCCAGCTCTCCCTCAGCAAGGTCAGAGAGCAGAATGCAGCATAGCAGCAGAACAGAAAAGCAGTTCATCCAGAGTAGCAGACAAGCAGAGTACCAGTCTTTGTGGACGCATAGCAGTTCTTCTGACAGAGGTTCTTTACTGGTCCAGAAGTGTCTGATTTGGTGCGGTCAGAGACCCACTACTTATACCCAGTTATGCCTTTGAAGTATGGTTAACTTCAAAGAAGGGTCTTTGGAGTACAGAGAGGTCCTTTCTTTCTAACCCTAGCTCCAGACTCACTACAGATGGGTAATCAACCCTTTGTGTGGGAACAGGACACTGCCTATTCCGGTGTAAGTGTCAGCTCCACCCTCCGATCCTGCCCAGGATAAGCCATCAGGATGCAGATGGGCACTCAGATATACCTAACCTTCCATTATGTGTGGCTTTCTAGAGGGAATGCATGTCACCCACCCCAGACGTGTAGTAGAGACAGGCGGCAGGCACACAGAGCTTTCAGAGCAAAGAAATGCCCACTCTCTAAAAGTGGCATTTCTAAAATAGTAATGTAAAATCTAACTTTACCAGTAAAGAGGATTTGCCATTACAATTCCAAAGATATAAACATCACAGAGCTACTCCTTTATCAGGAATTACAGCTAAAAAGTGTAATAAGAAATTCCTAATGTTAACCTGTGAAAGGAGTAGGCCTCACAGTAGTGAAAAACAAATGTACGTGTTTTTACCTACCAGGACAGGCAAACCTTAAAAAGACATGGCCTACATTTTACTTACACAGCACTGCATTACCTAAAGCCTGCTGTAGGGTTGAGGTATGTGTAATAAAAGTGGAGTTTACTGCTTGGTAAAGGGTTTTAACTAACTCTGGGCGTAGTTGGCGTAGTGGGGCTACGTGGAGCAGCGCATAGTGTGGCAAAATCTACGCACACTCGCGCGCAACGCGTAGCCCCACTACGCGCCGCTCGCTACCCGCCCGCCCTCATTTTAAACTACTTGAAAGAATATAAAAAGTACATAAAATGTCCTTACCTGTAGTGCGGCGTCTTGCGAGAAATGCGCATGCGCGGGCGTCCACGCATGTGCATTTGTGTAAGAAGTTACCGGCAAGCAGGAAGAGGGAGCCCCGGGACGCCGCACTACAGGTAAGGACATTTTATTGACTTTTTATATTCTTTCAAGTAGTTTAAAATGAGGGCGAGCAGGCGGCGGGTGGCGGGCAGCTCCGCTTCGCAGCAGCGTGGGCGTAGCGCTGCCTGCTACGCCTACTTCGTAAACGGCGAAGCAGGCAGCACTACGTGCACTCCGTGGGCAAAGCGGAGCACGACGCCCCCCCTTAGTTTTAACTGCCAAGCTCAGATGGCAGTGAACGTACACACACAGGCACTGCAGTGTCAGGCCTGAGTCATGCTTGAAGGGATACCTGTTTGGATGGCACAATCAGTGCTGCAGGCCCACTAGTAGCATTTAATTCACAGGCCCTTTGTACAGGTATTGCACTCTAATAGGAATTTACAGATACATTAACTATCCCAAATGTAGAACCCATCAAATGTAACCATGTTTACAGGAAAAGTGCATGCACTTTAACACTGGGCAGCAGTGGTAAAGTGCTCAGAGTCCTAATGCCAACAAAAAGAATCACCAAGAAGAGGAGTTAAGCAGGCAAAACGTTTGGGTGAAGACCACCCTAATGCTGACAGGTCTAACAGGCAGCCAATTTTAAATGACTTTCTTTTTACTAGATGGGCTCTTTATTAAATCCCTCCCCCCAAATGCAAATGCTTTCTGAATGCCCCAAATAACTGCTTCAGATGCACCATAATGGTGCAGGGGGATTGGTCATATATCATATATATTCATTTTGGCCCCGGATATTCACTGTTTTATCTCAAATAATATCTAAATGGATGGAGCCTGGTTTATTAGTTATACTCTTTGGGGTTTTAATGGATAATGAAGCTTTTACTTGGTCTGAACAGAAGTTTATTTTCATGGCAATCATGATTGCTAGATCACTCATTTTTCAGTGCTGGAAATCCTCTAGATGTCCATCTTTTGGCCAATGGCAAACCAAAATGAGTAGGATACGACATCTAGAATATATGTATGCCAAAAGGAATACCTAAATCAACAAATTTGAGCAGTTGTTGGGGTACTTCCCAGTGTGTACAGCAGGGGATAATGATATATAGGAGCAGCAGGAGATTTGTATGTGTTGGTTTGGAGATCTCTTCTGTAGTTCTTTTGAGTTGTTTCAGTATTTTTATTGCTCTTCATACTTTATTAGAATTTTTGCATATTCTATATTGCACTATGTCAGTTTGTTATATGCGCTTGCAGTGACTACGTTCTGATTATGTGGATAAATCGTTTCCCACTAATTTGAGCTGGCTGGAATCATGCCTTGAAACAAATTTGTGGCTTTATTGCACTGGTTCATTTTGAACTTTACATTTGTATGATTAGTAGAATATTTATTTTACTAGCATTCAAATATTTTAATGTCAGTTTTTGCTATGTCTTTTTAATAATTTTTTTAAAATGTTCAGGGTTGCCATTTTGCACTTTATGAATATTTATGGATATCTTTTTTTATATGCTGTGGGGCTAGGTTTTGCAAAAAATGAGAGTACAGCAGTTTTTAAGACTGTAGGTTTTTGGTACCTAGGTAACCTGCTATTTTGTGAAACGATACTACTTGTTTTGAACAACTCCTTGTGACAAGTTTGGTATTATACTCTTAATTTACTACCTAACAAAAATATTTTTAAATCAACTTCAAAACGCTTTTTCCACCTTGGCACCGGCTGCAAAGTTAATTCATGGACTTTAAAAAATATTTATTACAAGCCCACTTCACTGGTAAAGTCAGATTTGTACTAAATATTTTACAAAAAGTCCTTCTTAACAGTCACCGTTTACCTGCCTAAAGCCTCCAACCCATTAGAATGACCTTCCAACTATCACCTAGGAGCTGAATAGCCCCTTTGATGAGGTACAAACGTACTCCCAAAGCTGAGACAAAGGCCCTGGTTGTGAGATGGTATTCTGTTTCTCTGATATGATGAACATTTGAGCAGTGCTCAGGAACTTATTTAACTATAATGGGCCTACCCTGTCAAAGGCAGATGACGGTAATAGCTAGACATACTCATGCCTTTGTCCCACTTGTTAGCCGGGCACCAATCCCAGTAGGAGAAGAGCTACCACCAGACCCAGTTGTGGGTGACACAGAGGAGAGGTTTCCAGGTTCCTTGACCATACATCTATGGTGGAAACAGAGGCTCTGCACAGGCTCGGAAACAAATGTTCTGCTATGTTGGATTTATGTAGAGAGAGGCACTATGAGATTGTTTGCAGTAGAGCACATAGGAACTGCTGTAAAGGTGGGTATGGTTACGCCTGTGACCCTTTGGCTTATTGGTTAGTAAGAGGCCAGGAGTCACTCCACTCCCAGACTTTTGCCAGGAATAATTGTGGCACCTCTGAGCACCCTCTTGAGAACACTACTGGGCCTGTGGAAGGCAGAGGAAGTACTGCACCTGCTGCTGTGACCTGTAAAGGGACATGAGAAGCTGTACCTGCTCCCACTTGTACGCAGGAGACAGAAGTGGACTACAAGGATTACTTAGCTGACCTCCTGTTAAGCTACAGGGACACAACAAACTGCTTTTTACTGAAGAGCCCAGCTGAACGTTCCAAATGAACCTACCCTGGACCTTGCTGGTGGCTACTGCTGGAGTGAGGTATGACTCTCTTGGGGTCCTTGCTTGTGTCAAAGTACACTGCTCTTATCATTCTGAAAAACCTGCCCCTTGGAAACTTTTTGACGCTACAAACCTCCGGAGGACCGTGACAGACCTGTCAAGTCAAGCTGATAAAGGTACATTGCCACTGGACCAAAGATTCAGATTGCTGCAGTTGTGAGTTTTTAGGCAGCAGAAAATCCATTTCAGTGAGATGTTGTGGAAAAGGGGCCCTTTTCACCTATCACTTTCAGGCTTACCCCACTGGAGGAATCCGTGCTCCAAAAAAGTGACTAAGTCCAAACATAAAAATCTTTACATGGTGAAAACGTCAAATGTATTCGGCCTGCAATGGACCCATCTTGGGAGCAACTTTTGAATTTCTTATGCTCTGTGTTTATCCACTGAAAGTCAATGGCTTCACCAGGACTCTGTCCAAAGATTATCTGGCCATGAGAAGCCCTTCTCGCCACAGTCTGCAGCTTTGTCCCACTGAAGGATTTTGATTGCCATTTCAGAGACTAAGGGCCTAATTTAGAAGTCGACGAAGGGAATACTCCATCATAAATGTGAAGGATATCCTATCTGCTGTATTATGATCCCCATAGGATAGAATGTGATCACAATATAAGTGTTTCCCCCACTGACTTCTAAATCAGGCCCTAAGTCAGAAGGTAAAACCTTCCAACCGTGACAAACTTGGTTTCAGTATCCAACCTGCGCTCCATCATGTTCAGCCTTTGTTCACGCCTAGGTCCCGGTCAAGCGCAACAAGATGACAGCGGTTGGTGCTTCACTCTGTTAGGCCCTATTTTTATTTTTTTGTAAATGGAATTCATTTCTCTGGTTCCCCTTGATGAATTTTAGTCATGCCATTTTGTTCAATTAAATGTTCTTTATTTTTATAAATTGGTATGGGATTTTAATTGCGTTCTGTTTTTGACTTTTTAACTGTTTTGCAACGTCTAAATTGTTGGCACAATTTTATAAGTAAAGCTTGCTTGCTCTGTGCCATAGCTACCAGAGGCTGAGCACAGGTTTAAACTACTGAAACCTTTATGAGACCTAACAAAAAGAGTGACCTTTTTACTTGATGTGTACTACCATCCACCCCGACTAATAATCCACTTTCTCACAACCTACATTACTGTCATTATGTTCTCTTTGGTCAAATAAGATTACAATTTAGATGAAATGCTGTGTAGGTTCTAGAGGGTCTTATCTGATATTTCTTTTTTAAAAGGGTGCATATATAACTTACTTTTTGGCATCCAATATGTTTTTTCACTGTCTCTGTTGTGACATTTCTAGTGATTGTACACCATTTCTACAGTCAATAATATTTCAAGTATGAAAAAGAACACTACTGGTACAGTGACAATTTTTACATCAAAACCCATGGAGTTTTTACATAGTACAACCCTTTATTGTCAAATGTGCCATCTGCTAATGTACATGAAGATCCATACTCCATGAGATTCTGATAGCTACCCAGAATAGATCAAAAAGATACCATGCTCATGTTGTAAATAATAAAAAAGGGCACACTTTTTCCACTTAGGGGCCGATCACAATGTCGTCTGGAAACTTTTCCAACCGAATCGGTTTCGGAATCGTTTCCGTTCGAATCGGGTTTTGCGAGTCCCACCGAACGATTAGGATGCTTCCAGACATTGTTCGGTCTGACTCGCATTGACTTCAATTGGAGCCTGTGGTCCGTATGAGAACACAGGCTCCCATTGACAAAAGGGGTGGTTGGAGAACACCTTGCACCCTGGGTAGGCACCCCATGGTGCCTGCCACACTGAATGCATGGGAAGGGGGACACATGAGTCCTGCCCATGGTCCAATTCGGAGGGCCGCGGGTGAAGGGGGGCCTGCTACGGGCCCCTAAAGTCAGATTCCGGCAGCTGATCCGTGTCAGCACAACCGATTCTGAAAGGCTGTCCGAATCTGACATCCTAATCACTCGGTGGGAAACGCGGTCCATAGACCGTTACGATTCGGCTCCGACCGACTCAGTTACTCCGTGTGCCTTTCAGAACCACAACAAAAAACAGGAGGTCAAGGCACTCAAGACCTGCACCAGTCAGTCAGTGTATGGAGGTTAGAGCAGAAATGTGGTGCAAAAAGCCGGGAATGTGACCTTCCTACGTACCCACTAATTGGGAAACCAAAAACACAAAGAACAGGCTGGCTAAAATAAGTCAAATAAGACATCAGATTATTGGAGACATGTCCTTCCTTTATTCTTTTATTCTTTTGTTCATGATTCTTTTGTAAAAAACACAACACGGAATTCATAGCCGACGCGGCGTGTTTCGTCCCAACAGGACTTCTTCAAGGCTGTTATGTTTTTAAGTGATCCGCGCAAACGTTATACAACAAAATTTTGTGTCAAAATGGAATTCCTTTACAAGAAGAATCCTAATATTTAGAGAGAAGAGAGAACACACGACTACTATATGTCGTGGGTACTGAAGTACAAAAGGGTATTAAGTAACCCGATATGCGTAAAGTGTAACTCAGCAGCGTAAACCGAACTCTGGATTCAAAAATCACTTCAGAAGAACCAAGTTGGACAGTTCGAATGCTTGCCAGCCATCAAATCGGTAGTTGGGAAAGGTGTCCGAGAAAGTCGGAAAGGTCGGTTCCAAATCGTATTCAGGTGAATCAAATGCCGTTTGGAGCCTTTCCGGACAACATCATAATCAACAGCTTAAAAGTACAGCATCTCAATGTTAGCAAGTTTAAACAAGCATTTACAATGCAATGGTCTCGGCAATATTATAGGTAGAGCTATTGGTATTGCTCATTATTTTTTTATCATTTTTGTATCCCTAAATAAATGGCATTGTCATTTCTATTGGCATTAGCTTTTTTTTTGCATATGTGATACCTCTTGCATTAGCAGAGAGAGAGTGAGGTAGTGAGATACAGAGAGAGAGTGAGGTATTGAAATAGAGAGTGAGGTAGTGAGAGAGAGTGAGGTAGTGAGATAGAGAGAGTGAGGTAGATAGAGAGTGAGGTAGTGAGATAGAGAGAGTGAGGTAGTGAAAGAGTGAGGTAGTGAGGGAGAGGGATGTTGTGAGGTAGTGATATATAAGCATAGAGTGATGTTGTGATGTGGTGAGATAGAGAGAGAGGTAGTGAAAGAGAGAGTGAAAGTGAGTTAGTGAGATAGAAAGAGTGAGGTGGTGAGATAGAGAGTGATTGAGGTAGTGAGTGAGAGAGAGTGAAGTTGTGAGGTTGTGAGCTTCTAATTCTGAACTCTGCATCTTATTAATTTTCGGTCAATGCATATACGCTGTTCTCTTAAACCTACTCTGCACATTTCTTTGAAACCTCGCTGGTTTAAGGCATCGTTCTGTGTAACACAATACATTCATAACATAAATTAAGCAGTGTGTCCTGCTAAGGAGATCACGTCCGAAGGCGTCACTTGGAGCAGTTTGTTCTGCTCTGTAGTGTTTATCGACAGCATTGCCTCGTGGTGATTTTTTCGGATGCCCATCTGAAATACTAGCAGTTGTTAAAGCCGGCGACCATGTAAAGCCTGTGCGTCGCAAGGCTGCAGAGAAATTAGCCAATTGTCTTTCTTTTTTGGTTTCATGCTGCCGTGGCTTGCGTGCTATTGTTTTTACTGCACTGACATTTTCAGAATTCTGCACATTTCTTTATTGATCTGAAAGGTGGGCCCTGCCACCCTTCAGAGTCGCTGGGGTGCTTAACTTGCTAAAATAGTGCAAAGGTCTAAAGTTGTTCTTAGGAGCCCGCCGCTGCCGAATGCCAGGGCTGCAGACTAGTACTATTCATGCCAGTTCTTGATTCTTTCTTCCCTAAACCCACACGTCCTATCTTTTTAGTTCACTCCTGCATGTTCTTTTCCCCCTGCTTTCTCCCCACGTAGCTGATTTATGTTATCGTTATCTGCGTCCTTCTTTCAAACTCTCTTCCTACGCTCCTCAATTTTGCTTTAGCTCGGAGTCGGATACTGTACAACAAACCCGCTCCCCAAAACTGCTCACCGCCTGTCCAACGTGAGCACCGGACAGAGCGGGCACGTTTCGTCATTTCTGAGGCGGGCCCCCGCTGCCCCAACGCGCGGCGTTGCAGTGTCCTATTGTCCTCACTATCAGCCCTTAATAGAAGACTCTGGCCTGCAGCCTTTTGATGCCGAGCGGAGAGCAATCCACTTCGAGCGGGACAAAGGCCGCAAAGATGGCAGATTAGATGGGTCTGGCTGTGTTTGAAGGGCTCGCAGGCTTCATTTGAATACAATGAGCTCCCAGGTCTCTTTAAGTGTTAATGAATGTATCGCCCTGGACTCTGGCCAGGCATGGGGGCGAAAGGGGGGCATTCAGCCTGTGAAAATGACCGGGCTGTGTTTTTGTTTTTAAAACATTTAAAGAAACGGCATTGTTATTTACAATGTCAATAGCTTAATCACTCACTGTTCGCTCTGTTGCATATCTCTCAATATGTAGAGCACACGCAACAACAGCACCAACTCGCCTCACACGCAGAACAAATGTATTGCACCCAGAAGCAGTGACACTTCCCACGCACACGTGACAGTGGCAGCCGTTGCACCAGATTCTTCCAAAACACAGACAAGCTTCCCTCCCGCACAACAGACTAAAGTGGGCAACAGAAGCAACGCAAGCATCATTCATGGGGTAAGCGCAGCATGGTCACCCGCACACAGCACACGGACCGAGCAGATATTTTAAGTCCGTATATGATAAGTTCCTGCGTTGCGTAGAGTTTTGTTAATTGTCAAGTTTTGTCATCTGCAGACTCAACACATTTTCAATCGAAACCCCAGTTGAAGCCAAGTTAATCCCGTCAGGCTTGATTCCTCTGCGGCTTGTCTTTGTTTTCTGCCACGGCCAGCAGTCACTTCCGAAACGAACTTCGCCGCCGCTTTCCTGCTGCGGCGTTGCAAGAGCAGTCTCCCGCCTGACGTTTTCCGTGGGAGTGGATTTGGGGCGGGGAGAGAGCCGCTGTCTAACTCACTCCCAGGCTCACCTCTTCTCAGGTGTTCTTTCGAATGGGGTCCAAGTTTGGGCCTGCGCTGCCCGGGGCCACCAGCTCTACAAAAAAAAAGTGACTAACTGGCGGCAAATAGATACTATGGAAAGGAGTGGAGGAGGAGGAGGAACCCGAGGAGGAGGATGCACGAGCGGATAGGGTAAATGAGAGAGTTGGTGATGAAGGAGGTGGGAGAGCAGAAACAAGCACGTACCCAATGAGAAGATCGCGACCTGGCTGGAGGACTGCAGGTAAGCCCCGACTTTGGAAACTTTTTGCTGCGCAACTCTTACGCGTCAGTGTGTGGGGGCATTACATCCAAGACATCCTTCCATCAGCAAACAAGCACACCACAGCCTTTCTCCGAGGCGAAGCAGAAATGCCTCGGAGAAACGCAGCGGCGTTTCAGATTCGGGGGCGTGTTTTTCTTTTCTCTCCTCGAATCTGAAAAAGACGGAGCCTATTTGGAGGGACGGCTCTCTCCTCCAATGGCTGGCCTCCGTTTAGGAAGCCAGCCAATGGAGGAGAGGCAAAGAGAGAGGCGGGCTAAGGAGCCACTCTCAGAAACATTAAATCTCCAACTTCTGGTTTTGCCTTCGGCAGACCGGACGGTCCTCGACCTAAAAAGGAACATTTTGGCCCCAAGCATTCCTTCCCACCTTAATTACAGTAATGGGAGGACCATACTTTCTGTGACCCTTTTTAACATGTGTAGGAGACTTTACACGCACCAAATCTCCCTCAACTACAAGAACAGTTTCAACAGCCATCTTTTTATCATTACAAGACTTCTGTTTGGATTGAGAAATTTAGACATTTTCTCTGGCAATATCCATAAGGCAATCAACATCACAAATAGTTTTAACCCATTTGTTCATCCATGCAGGCTTAAAGCTAGTGTTAGCTCTTCTTCCTCTCAACAGTTCAAAAGGAGATACTTTGCTCGTAGACTGGGGAGATGTTCTGTAGAACCACAACATGCTATTGAGAGACTTAATCACATCATGGTTACCAGATTTTGCCCATCTAATACAGTCACCTACTACCCTGTTCAATCGCTCCACAAGGCAATTGGACTGGGGTTAATAAAGAGAGCTCTTCACATGTTTAATATTGCATGACTTCAGAAATGATTGGAAGCTGGTACTAATTAATTATGTACCATTGTCTGTAACGATGGTTTCAGGAAACCCTTCCCTCATAAAGACCTCTTTAAGAAAAGAAATGACAATATCAGAGGAGGGATCTCTAACTAGATTAATCTCTGGCCACTTTGACCCATAATCAATAAGCACCAAAATGAATCGACAACCACTAATAAGTTTTCAAATGGACCCATGATATCTAATCCTAGTTTGTTCCAAGGTGCATAAGGATACTCAATGGGAAGAAGAGGTGGAGTTGACACTTTCAAACCTTTATCAGCAGTACGGCACACAACACACATGTCAACAATATCACTTATTTCTGCATCCATAGAGGGCCACCAGAAACATTCCCGTATACGTCATTTAGTGAAAGTGGATCCCAGATGACCATCATGAGCTTTAGTAATTATCCCTTTTCTAAGACTCTGTGGCGGAATAAGTTTGTCAGATCACAGAAAAAACTCCATCCTCTATAGATAACTCAGATTCAACCTTCCAAAACGGATGAAGACGTGGAGAGAGAACACTTTCTCTGGGCCACCCGCACTTAACAAATTCACACACTTGCTGCAAAACGTCATCATCGCTGTGAGCTTTCAACCAGTTGTCTTCAGTGCAAAGATCATGTTCATGTAAGTCAAGAGAGACTACAAAACAGTCATCAGAGTCTTCCTCATCTTGAACATCATGTTCCTCATCAGTATTTTTCACAGGAAATCAAGATAAAAAATCAGCCCTAATGTTCCATCCGGACAATCCTGGGAGAACAGCATTTATAGGTTCCAGAACCAAGAATGCTAATCAATGGCTTATGGTCAGTCCTCAAAAGAAACCGCCTACCTCATACATATGGGCGAAATTTCGAAATAGCCCACAGACAGGATAGAAGTTCCTTCTCAATGACAGAATACTGTAACTCTCCATCCCTTAAAACCCTAGAAGCAAATGCAATGGTATTCTCGTCATTGTGAGTATTTTGGGTTAACACAGCCCCTAACCCAACTTGGCTTGCGTCAACAGCTATGCACGTGGGTAGATCAAGATCATCGGGTTTGAGTGCTCCACTATTATTAAGACCTTCTTTCACACATTGAAGAGCAGACTCACACTCATCAGACCAAATGAATTCAACACCTTTTCTGAGAAGAGCGCTGATGGGTCGTACAATTGTTGCATAGTTGGAAATACATTTTGAATAATATTCCAAAAAACAAGCAACGACTTGACCCCTGTCTTGTCTACAAGTGCAGAAACATGGGTAATAGCATCCAAGAGCCCCTTCTAGGTCTAATCCCTTCAATAGAAATGAGATGACCAAGATACTCAATCTCCTCGATGATAAATTTACACTTCTCCGATTTCACCACAACACCATGTTCTTTGAAAGTCTCCAACACTTTGCTAAGTAAGATGTCATGTGATGGGACGTCTTTTGAATGTATAAGAACGTCCTCTTGAAAAATAAGAACTCCTTCAATTCCACCAAGTAGTTTCTGCATGACACGTTGGAAAACAGAGGCAGCGGACGCTAGCCCAAAGGGCATAAGCTTGTACTGAAATGTGCCCAGGGGTGATACAAACGCCGTGAGGGGACGTGAGTCAGGATGCAACTCTATTTGATGATAGGCACTAGCCAAATCTAACTTGGAAAGGTACCTAGAGCCTCTGACATTTGCAAAAAGGTCACAAATTTTGGGTGGCGAGTCAATCCAGATCTCTTTATTTAAGGACCTCAAATCTACACAAACACGCAACTTCCCACACCTTTTGCGTGCAACGACCAAAGGCGAAAGCCAGAGAGAAGACTCTGTCGGCTCGATAATGCCTTGTTCGCACAAGGACTTGAGTTCATTTTCAAGATCGTCCCTGACACTAAAAGGAACACCTCTCAGCATATGCTTAACTGGAAGTGCGCCATCCTTCACAATAATCTCGTGTTTGAACTCCTGTACCATTCCCAAACCATCACCAAAGACAGTTGGAAACTTTTCCCTCCAATGAAACTGTTGCAGTTCTTCCGACACTAAGAGAACTTGTTCTTTTGAACCTGGCTTAAGAATCATACCAAATAATCCTTGATCGTACCAACCTAGAATGTTCAACCCCTTAATAGCAACATAGACTTTGACTCTGATCTTTCTTTCCTTGAAAATCAAAACATCCTCAAATACCCCAAGAGTTCGATTTTACGTCCCTCATACGAAACCGGGGAGCGATCAGGAAGTTCAAGTGGTCTGTGTCCCCATATTTCACAAAAACTGTTTTTGTGTTACCATTGTAATTCTGGCACCAGAATCAACTAATAAGTTTAAACACTTATCACCCACCAAGATCTCAACAATAGGATCAACACAATTAGATGGATCTCCTTCGACTGGTTTAGAATCATAAACATCTGTAACCACTGAGATTACGTGAGAATCAGATTCGTGATCAGATTCTAACACACATGCCACAGTTTTTTTCAGATTCTTCATTTTTAAACATACCTTAGCAAAGTGCCCAACTTTTTTACAATAATTGCAAACAACATTGGCACCTGGACACTTCACACCCTTCTGATGAGGTGGATTTCCACAACAATAACAAATTTGTTTAGAGTTTGGAAAATCTGACACATTCTTTCCCACAGATGTTTTTTTTCTTGTAGTATTCTTTGGAGAAGTATAACAAAAATCAATTTGTTTACCCTTAGTATTAGCTATTACAACATTTACAGAATCAAGAGCTTTGTGCTCCAATTCTTTCAGTGAAATAGTTTTTGCTTTTTTGATGGTTTCATCTAGAGTAGGATTACTAAGAGACAACAACTTTTGACGAATATGTTTGTCCTTGCACTGACATACAAATTGGTCTCTGATTAATTGATTTGTAAAAGCTTCAAATTGACAAACAGAGGCAAGTCTGCGGAGCACAGAAATATAAGCGTATACATCTTCTCCTTCACCTTGATGTCTGTTAAAATATTGGTGACGTAAAACCATGAGTCTCGGTTGCTTATCGAATCTTAATTTAAGTTTTGATATGGTGTCTTGATAATCATCAATGTCATCTTCTGAAAGGTGAGGAATTTCAGGAAGATGCTTAAAAATAGACCTCTCTTCAAACCCCAAGGAGTGAAGAAGTAGACATTTTTTACGCTCACTGCTGAATCTGCAAGCACCAATTGCTCCAAGATAGGTTTTGAAAGCATCAAACCAAATCTCCCATTGAACAGGAGGTCTCCTGGAGATTCCAGAAATTAAGGAGGAGTAGCAACAGATTGCATACTCAAAGCACATAAAGACAATATTAAAGAAAACAAGTGTACAAATCACAGAGTGTAAACAAGAAATAAGGTGTTAGAAAATGGAAAGTATGCTAATGATTGTGGTTGATTTGATGTGAGACACTTGTAACTGTATTTTACAACAAAGGTGCGCCAATCACCGTAAATGGGTTGGCCAAAAAAATAATGTGTAATAATATTGGTGTGTGGATCACCGTGAAATAATCCACAGTAATAGGCAAGAGTAAAATATGGCACTTCTCTGCGCAAGAATAGACGTGCCAATCGTCGTAATCTGCTTGACTGAAGGAATAATGCTTGCTAAACAACAGCGCTGTATTCAGTGTATCGGTGGAGAGCTAAATAGAACTGTCAATAAACGAAAAATACATGGATGGCAAAAACGAACAAAACGTGGTTGGCAAAAACAAACGGTACGTGGTTGGCAAAAACGAAGAGTCTCGCATACAAAAGGCACAAAAATTCCAGTCTCAAGATGGCGGCATGTAAGAAACATCAAGCCATGTGGTTGCAGGCACGGCTATGCAGTAAAGCGTGTAACGGCAGCTTCAAGAACCTACAAGACGTCAAAAGAGTCTCTCAAACTGATCCACGAAGCACTGTGAAGTTGCGTGAGCCATACAGACTGTTTGAAAGAGGCCAGGCAAAGCCAGGCAGATTTGGGCCTACAGCTGTGCATGCGCATGTGAGGCCTAAACAACGCGCAGATTTTATGCATGGAGGCAAGCAAAGAAAACTTTCCCTTAATGATGAAAGCAATGCGCGCAAGGAAAACAAACCGCAAAATCAGGACAGCATGAGACAGTTTTCAGACACGCGTTGCTGCTAACAAGAGAGCTTAGAGGCCGAGAACCAAGGAACATGTCCAATGGTGCGTCATAACAATGAAAAAGACAGTCTTACTGCCGATGAAGGTAGGGGCACTCACGACTTTTCAATATTCTTCAGCAGTGTTGTCGATATTTCATTTTTCTTCATAAATGTTGTATTTTGAAGAATGCACACGCAAGTTCAGCGTGTTGTCGTGTAGCCCGCTCATCACCACAATTTGTTGTGAGGAAGCAGGAATGCAGTAGTTGATTTAGACAAGTTTATTTATAAACTGCTACATGACGGATAGGAGACATAAGGAAATCTCCATCCAGCTCCAACCGCCCTCCAAGCCTTATGAATAAAGCAAAACCCAACAACAAGGCAACTAGGCAACAGTGGAACATTCTAAAAAGCATTGTAAGATTAAGCTGTAGCATAAGGCCACAGCATGAGTACAGTTAAATAAGAGAATACAACAGTTCTCTTGTTTCCCATTCCGCCTTGCTCAGTGTTGTAGTTTGACCATGTGGTATTGCCTGGCAGCTATTTTGTGCATCCAGCCAGTGTGCTTTTGCCATAGGCTTGCATGTGTTCTTTGTTCTCCATGCCTCCTTGCTTAGTGTTGTAGTTTGACCATGTGTACTGGCTGGCAGCCATTTTGTGCATCTGGCCAGTATGCTTTTGCCATAGGATTGCAGGTGTTCTTTGTTTCCACATGCCTCCTTGCTAAGTGCTTTAGTTTGACCATGTGGCACTGTCTGGCAGCCATTTTGTGCATCCAGCCAGTGTGCTGTTGTCGTAGGCCTGCATGTGTTCTTTGTTCCCCATGCCTCCTTGCTCAGTGTTGTAGTTTGACCATGTGGCACTGGCTGGCAGTCTTTTTGTGCATCCATCCTATGTGCTTTTGCCATAGACTTGCATGTGCTCTTTGTTTACCATGACTCCTTGCTTAGTGTTGTTGTTTGACCATGTGGCACTGGCTGGCATCCATTTTGTGCTTCCAACCAGTGTGGCTTTGTCATAGGCTTGCATGGATGGATATGAAATATACGTTTAATAATATGCTTGAGGATCATTGTAGTATATGTATATCAAGAATATGATTTTGATGGACAGTGATTATATAATATCACAAATATTTTTTTGCATTTGTTTTATTTTGCACCTCCAATAGGTTTCTTCTTACCCTCCCTTATAAACATTGGCAATTATTGTTTTTTTATTCTAACTTTTATGTTATTGTTTACTTTTATTTCCTTCATTTTTTAAACTTTTAATTTTTACATTTTTTTATTTTGTTATTTCACTTATTTTTGTTTTTTGTAATTTCATTTTTTTAAATCGTATTTTTTCCTACTTTACCTTGGTTGATCCATCCATCTATACATCCATCCACCATAGGCACACAGCTGCGCAACAGCATTCAGCTATTTTTAGGTATATAATTCTACTTCCTCCTGGACACCCTGGCTGAGGTACACTTTAGACACTTCAGAATCATGCTTATATGTAACAATGATTATTCCATTTCCCCCTGGACCATAATTGCCTGCCATACGCGCACACTGAATTCCAGGCACCAGTTTATTCCTCAGAGACTCAGTCTCCCAGGTGGCATTGCTCTCAGGAGGGAGGCGGCTGCATCTGGCATCGCGCATAAAAGCGCCAACAAACATCGCGGCGCAGGACGCGCGCACTGAATTCCAGGCACCAGTTTATTCCTCAGAGACTCAGTCTCCCAGGTGGCATTGCTCTCAGGAGGGAGGCGGCTGCATCCGGCATCGCGCATAAAAGCGCCAACAAACATCGCGGCATGGGACGCGCGCACTGAATTCCAGGCACCAGTTTATTCCTCAGAGACTCAGTCTCCCAGGTGGCATTGCTCTCAGGAGGGAGGCAGCTGCATCCGGCATCGCGCATAAAAGCACCAACAAACATCGCCCGGGCCGCGCCCGGGCGAAGCCGGGCCAAGGGCGGGCCCGTCCTTGCCCGTCATCGCCAGTAAGAGCCAGGGCAGGGCCAGCCCCCTAACTCATGGGCCCCTGTGCTTACACTTGGATTGCTGAGAAAGGTACAGTGATCATCTCTGTTGTTTCTACGTGGGAGCGCTTTTTTCTTATCAGCACCTAATGATTGAATGCTGAGAATGGCGCGCGGCTTGTGAGGATCTCAACCAACTCACACGGATCCACATAATATTAGCATTGAAAATAGGGTGATAATAGGTGGATAAGTGACCGGATTGGGGTGATTGTTGAGACTGCTGAGATAGTGCACAGGTGGGGATTTAAGGCAGTGTCATCAAGGTTCTGTGTTTTTGTGTTTCCTGCATTTTCCTGTGTGGGGGGGCCGATAATATTGACGCTCTCTACCTGAAGGAGGTCTGTATAGGTCTGCGTGGGACTTTCAGTCCTAGGACCCCCGTGATTGCCTCACCTGAACTCACCTGAATTTGGGCCTCTTCAACACCCATTGACTTCTGATTAAGAGGCTACTTAGTTGACGCGCTGGAGAAAAGCCCGGGGCAAGGGTGGGACAATTTAAACGCAAGCTTGTGCCCCGGTATTAGGGGCTGCGTGCATTATTATTAATAGCATAATTTGTGTTGTTGTATTGTTTATTTGATTTTTTTTTTTTTATTTGATTATGGCAGGTAGCCGTGAATCAATTGGGGGAAGCTCTAACTTTGGTGTTGCTGGGACATTAGATAACTTCATTATAAGAGCTACTTCGGTCTTGGAAAAAGAGATCGTATTAGCCGAACACTTGGGTGCCGATCACGATCCGGCAAAAACCGGGTACGAACCGTCGGACGGAGCACAATCTCCGGCCGACGCGTACCCGGTCGTCAATTTAAACAAACAAGGAATTACGATTCGCACGGGTACACCATTACCGTACGAATCGTAAAAAAGCCCGACCGAACAAAAAAACACCTACCAATGTGATCCGGGAAAGCGCCGACCTGACGTCGGGACGCTCGCAGCCAGCCATTCACGAACCAGGAATCACGATTCGCACCGACGTCACCCCGCACGGTGAAGATTCTGCGGCAGCCAAAAACTGCCGGGAAATCAGTACGACGCGAACAAGGACCACCAGTACGCGACGGACAGACGACGACGCGAACAAGGAGGACCAGTACGCGACGGACACACAGGACGACGCGACCAAGGAGAACCCGTACCCGACAGGACGACGCGATCAAGGAGGACCCGTACGCGACAGGACGACGCGAGCAAGGAGTTCCAGTACGCGACGGACAGACATGGACCCGAACCTACGAGTCATCCCTGCCCTCATAGCAGTCCACCTGCTCTACAGGCACCGACGCAGACGCCGCAGAAGGTAAGAATAACTAAGGGAGGGGGGAAAGTGGGGTGGGGTGGGGGTGGCACGACCAGGGCAGGCCACAAAACAACCACATAAGTCACACATGGCCTGGACATACCTGACTCCCATGCCCTGGTCACCACGAGGGGGTGGGGGCGTGTCCTGATAAGCCAGCTACCGCCACAACGGAAGTCCGTCACCACGCGAACCGGCAACACAACCAGACAGGTACGTCCCGTACCCACGCCTGAAGAGCGTGGGTACGAGTCGTACCACGCCCACACACACGTCACCCCAACAATGGCGGGACGGATCGTACCCACGTGGCAAAGGCCTGGGCACGGCCCGCACAAGCATCACATAGCGTGGGGACGGATATGTACGGACCCTACCCCCACCCCGTATGCATGGAGCGTACCCCCCATGCCAACAGTGCAAGTACGACCCGTACCCTCACCCGCGTATGCATGGAGCGTACCCCCACCCCAACAGTGTAAGTACGACCCGTACCCCCACCCGCGTATGCATGGAGCGTACCCCCACCCCAACAGTGTAAGTACGACCCGTACCATCACCCGCGTATGCATGGAGCGTACCCCCACCCCAACAGTGTAAGTACGACCCGTACCCCCACCCGCGTATGCATGGAGCGTCCCCCACCCCAACAGTGTAAGTACGACCCGTACCATCACCCGCGTATGCAAGGAGCGTACCCCCACCCCAACAGTGTAAGTATGACTTGTACCCCCACCCGCGTATGCATCGAGCGTACCCCCCATGCCAACAGTGTAAGTACGACTCGAACCCTCACCCGCGGACGTACGGACCGTACCCCCACCCCCACCAGTGTAAGTACGACTCCTGGACTCACGGACCGTACCACCACCACACCAGTGTAAGTACGACTCGAACGCTCACCCGCGTATGCAAGGAGCGCACCCCCCACCCCAACAGTGTAAGTACGACTCGAACCCTCACCCGCGTATGCAAGGAGCGTACCCCCACCCCAACAGTGTAAGTACGACCCGTACCATCACCCGCGTATGCAAGGAGCGTACCCCCACCCCAACAGTGTAAGTACGACCCGTACCATCACCCGCGTATGCAAGGAGCGTACCCCCACCCCAACAGTGTAAGTACGACCCGTACCCCCACCCGCGTATGCATGGAGCGTACCCCCACCCCAACAGTGTAAGTACGACCCGTACCCCCACCCGCGTATGCATGGAGCGTACCCCCCATGCCAACAGTGTAAGTACGACTCGAACCCTCACCCGCGTATGCAAGGAGCGTACCCCCACCACACCAGTGTAAGTACGACTCGAACCCTCACCTCGAATGCATGGAGCGCACCCACACCGTGTATGTCCCAAGCGTACATATCCAGAAATTGGAGGTGTGTGTGCAGAGTCCTCCCAGCAGTGCCCTGAGACAGGAGGGGTGTGTGCAGAGTCCTCCCAGCAGTGCCCAGACACAGGAGGGGTGTAACACATGTGTGTGATGCCAGAATTACCCACATCCATACTGCCTACAAGGGAACATGTCCCCATGAACTCATGTCAACTGACTCCACACACAAGTACAGTGATCACCAAGGATGCCACGATTGTTGCAGGTGGAGACATGGCCATGCATGCATGGCCAAAGTAGAAGGGCTCCGTCACACACACAGCTCATGTAGACACAGCTCTGCGCTAAACATTGTGAACACCCTGCAGGGAAGAAACTGGGTACACAGAGGAAGGAATACACCCTGGGACAATTGAACCATGCAGTAACTGCTGACATGACCTAAGGAAGTTAGCCAACACCTTGTGATGGCACACAGATCCCAGGGTCGCCCCAAAGAGCAGAACACTACTACAAATCCCACACACCCAAAGCCGTAAACACCACCCAAAACAATGTAGCAGCCCCACCAACACCAATACCACCATAGCAGGAGTGTGATAATGACAACAAAAATAAGCTTTATTCAGCATGAGCACAATGTCCGTGGATCAAAGGCAGTTCTAATTCAACAAAGGCCATAGGGCAGTCAATGATTCCCAGCTGCATGGGGGACACAGTGGGATGTGTGTCCCCTACCTTGCCTGCACAGTCAAATGCCATCGTCTTCCATACTGGTGAGGGCATCAGGGGGGGGGAAGCAACAGGCACCGCAGGGACATCAGGGCAAAGGGGCGGCGTTGTGGGTGCAGGGATGGAGGACTCAACCACAGGGGGGGTGTCATGGCCAAAGGCGGAGGCCAGGATGGCACTACACACCTTAGCAAGGTCCTCCAGGGAGTCCCCTGCACCCGAAGTGACCTCAGGCCCCAAGGAGGGGGGGGGGTCAGAGGGATGGGTTGCAGCGCCACCGGGGGAGGGTGGAGACAGGGGGGGAGACTCAACCACCCTGACCGAGGACTTCCTTGACCGCTTGCGTGGTGGCGTAACTGTGGGGCTCAGGGACAGAGCGGCCATGAAGGAGTCCTTGGGGGAGATGTGGCCAGGAGAGCTGAGGGGAGGGGATTTGGAGGGAGTGGATTGTGTGGAATGCGGACTCCCACTCTGGCTGCGTGTCACACGTTTGCCCCCCGACCCAGTGGGTGTGCCTATCTCACCCTGTGTGTGCGTGTCAGGAGGAGTGCGGTGGACCTTCCCTGCTGGTGTGGTGCCTGTGTCTGTTGTGGTGGGTGCATGCCGACGTCTGGGTGTACGTGGGACAGGCATGGAAGTGGGAAGTGTGGATGGGGCAGGGGTAGGTGGGGGGAGGTCGCGCTGCAGGAGACCCACTGCTGCAGTCAGTGTGGAGTCTATGGACCTCAGCAAGTTGCGTTGGTCAGCCTGCGAAGAATGAATGCCCTCCAAGAATGCCTCGATGTTGGTGAGGGTTTTCCCGTGGGAATGGAGGACATTAAGGATCGCAGCCTGACCAACCTGCATTTGCCGCTGGATGTCCATAGACTCAGCATTGGCGGCAGCAGTGGAGACAGGGGCAGGGGGTGCGGTGCCTGGCAGGAAGGAGACATGCGGTGACCGGGCACGCTGGGAAGGGACAAGAGCAAGTGGGAGGCGGCTGGTGGGAACTGAGGGGGCGGTGCCAGGTGTTGTTCCACTGTCAGCTGCTGGTGCAGCCTCCGCCAACTCGGAGACATCCTCCTCGGACCTGTCAGCTTCGTAGTCTGATGTGCCAGTCGACAGGTCCTCGGCCACACTATCCTCCGCCTCTGTCCCACTCGATGTGCCAGCCCCGATGTCACGGCTGGCACTGGTGCTCGGTCCCTCCGCCTGGTCTGTGTCCATGTCTCCCTCTGTGTCCCCCGACGATGCTGTGGGCAGGGTGGAGAGACAGAAATTAATCAGACACCTGTACACATCTGTCACATGAGTCCAATCTACATAGTCAACATTGCATAGCCTGAAGAGGAAGATCCCTAACATCTGCAAAACAAGGTACCGATGTAGGGCATGAAACACACAGTTGGTTGAGCCACCATGCCACTGAAATACCATGGAGAGCATGAGACAATAGCTGAAGACAGGAAACGGAGTCTGACATAGCACCCAGGCCCTGGGGACAATCCTGCACTGCATCTGCACCACACAGCGTTGGTGAAAATACCGATGACCAGGGACAATAACCATGAACTGGAGACACATGCTGCATAGGTAATGCTGCAAACATGCCCAACATAACTCGGTCACTGCACCTTGCGTGTGTGTCCAGTAACATCACACACTGGCCAGACCCAGCAATTAGGAATCAGGATTTGACACATAGGCATTGCCCGCCCCAAGCAACCCCCACACGATGCTAATTGTTGAGACACAGGTGGCACCAACATCTCATAGTCTGGGTGATAAACACAGTGGCAGGCAAAAAGCAAGATTGGACGCAAAACAGCCAAGGTGCGCCTGTACAAATAATGAGGTACCAGTGCCCATCCTCAGATGAGTATAACAAGACACACAGGCACTGGCAACTGTGAGTATGAAGAAGGACAATCAGGTCAGGCTGCACAGTGGACACCTGTACATAATAGCACGTCTATATACATGGTGACAGGGGACAATGGCACAGAGCACAACCTACGCTGTAGACAGTGAGAGTGTCCACGTTGATGATGACACAAACAACACTGATGATAAGGTGCCCCAGGGGACAGTATTGGGCACGCAACTACATGCTACTGAATGGTAATGACTGCTACACACGTCACCATCCCTGCACTATGCGTATCGCACACTCATGCACATCATGTCACAGGCCACTACATAGGACATGCGCGCTGTAAGGCATGACACATGAGAGACCAACTCCCATGTCTGGAGCCAGCATCAGTGCCAACTGACATGGAACCCACATGCAGTGAACTTGACAGTTCACAGGCAAGGTCCCACAACCTGTTACACACCACCACCACACATGATGCTACAGTCATTGTTCTCGTGGACAAAGCGCCAGCCTACATTACCTTGT
This sequence comes from Triturus cristatus, assembly GCF_964204655.1. Lineage (NCBI taxonomy): Eukaryota > Metazoa > Chordata > Amphibia > Caudata > Salamandridae > Triturus > Triturus cristatus. Next base: position 59,815,008 of record NC_140588.1, read on the forward strand.
GAAGGAGTGACTACACACAGACCAGGGAACACATTGCAAGGAGGGGAAGGGTGGCAGGGGCGCAGCGCTACACTGGGGCAAACTGGATGTGCACAGCACCTTTAAACCCTGCCAGTCAATTAATGCCACTGTGCCCTTACAAATGCCGGTGACACACAACAAACGCACATGTACCTACCCCCTTCCGCCTGCTGCATCGCCTGTAAGCGCCTCTCCAGGTCTGGAAAGACCACCGGCAGCACACGCCTGTGGAGGTGGGTCAGACGGCGGCGGCCGCGGTTCTTGTGGCTCTCAGGTGAGTCCCCCAGCAGGAGCCGTGCAATCCTCCGCGTCCAGCACCGGATATCCTGCCAGCGTTTCCTCACCTGGGACAGGCTCCGCCTCCGACCATCCACACGCCTCACGGCACTGACGGCGGTCAGCCAGATCTGCTCCTTGGCAGTGGCGCCTACCTGTGAGGAAGAACAAGTGACACCACATCAATACACCAGCCACATGTCACATAGAGACAAATGAGAACAAATTAGCTGTTTACAACAAGGCATGTCATGCAGCCAACGCATTGCACCTCTGTCATAGGGACATCATCCTCTGGTGAGGGTAAAGCCAGTACGTGCCATAGTGGGTACACAGGTGGAATGATGGCTATGTCACAATCAATGATCAAGGCTCACACTGAGCATCACACCCACCCCTCCTGTCTCAGGGCACTGCTGGGAGGACTCCGCACCCACCCCTCCTGTCTCAGGGCACTGCTGGGAGGACTCTGCACCCACCCCTCCTGTCTCAGGGCACTGCTGGGAGGACTCTGCACCCACCCCTCCTGTCTCAGGGCACTGCTGGGAGTGTTAGGCACACACCCCTCCTGTCTCAGGGCACTGCTGGGAGGACTCTGCACCCACCCCTCCTGTCTCAGGGCACTGCTGGGAGGAATCTGCACACACCCCTCCTGTCTCAGGGCACTGCTGGGAGGACTCTGCACCCACCCCTCCTGTCTCAGGGCACTGCTGGGAGTGTTAGGCACCCACCCCTCCTGTCTCAGGGCACTGCTGGGAGGACTCCGCACCCACCCCTCCTGTCTCAGGGCACTGCTGGGAGGAATCTGCACACACCCCTCCTGTCTCAGGGCACTGCTGGGAGGAATCAGGCACCCCCCCCCGGTACCCCCCCGACAGTACATGGCATGTGTGTCACACCAGGACACAATGCCGGAAGTCACAGTCAGAACATAGGGACAGTCTGTGGCAGTGGCCTATGCACTCACCTGATACCCTGGTCGCCCATACAGCATGGGGTACTGTGGGAGGATCACATCCAGCAGAGCCATGTTCTCCTCCAGGGTGAATGGCTGTGACCTCTCCACAGCCCTTGACATGGTTCCAGGGAATCAGTAGCAGCAGCTTGGTCGACAAATGCAAAGATGTGCAGGCAAGTACTCCCTCATGGGACCTGGCTGCCTTATATGTGCCCTTCTGCCCAGTCTCATGCACAGGAGTACAGAGTGATTGGTCACTCACATTTGCATCCTATGTTTCCACCAATCCCTTCAAACCTAGCAGTCTGTGGGTTCTCTATCAGTTTCATTCTCCTGCATGATGTCAGCCCCACAAACACATTGCAACAAAGTAGAACAATTCCAACTGACTTCTGCTGTGCACCTTCCAGAACAATTTTGAAATTTGAACTTGGTCTCCATGACAACCAGCATGCATGTAGGCCTTAATACTTGTCCCCCATGTAATTTGGAGAATCACACACAGGTACGGTGCGTTTCGGGGCCCTAGGGCACCCAAAATGCATGGCAACGGCCCGTACATGCATGCCTACGTTCACTATCACTATGGGTCTGCACGCGTATGCGTACACGTAGTGGTAGGGACCGTACACACGCATGTACGCTCACTATCACTATGGGTCTGCACGCGTATGCGTACACGTAGTGGTAGGGACCGTACACACGCATGTACGCTCACTATCACTATGGGTCTGCACGCGTATGCGTACACGTAGTGGTAGGGACCGTACACACGCATGTATGCTCACTATCACTATGGGTCTGCACGCGTATGCGTACACGTAGTGGTAGGGACCGTACACACGCATGTACGCTCAACATCACTACGTGTACGCATACGCGTGCAGACCCATAGTGATAGTGAGCGTACATGCGTGTGTACGGTCCCTACCACTACGTGTACGCATACGCGTGCAGACCCATAGTGATAGTGAGCGTACATGCGTGTGTACGGTCCCTACCACTACGTGTACGCATATGCGTGCAGACCCATAGTGATAGTGAGCGTACATGCGAGTGTACGGTCCCTACCACTACGTGTACGCATACGCGTGCAGACCCATAGTGATAGTGAGCGTACATGCGTGTGTACGGTCCCTACCACTACGTGTACGCATACGCGTGCAGACCCATAGTGATAGTGAGCGTACATGCGTGTGTACGGTCCCTACCACTACGTGTACGCATACGCGTGCAGACCCATAGTGATAGTGAGCGTACATGCGTGTGTACGGTCCCTACCACTACGTGTACGCATACGCGTGCAGACCCATAGTGATAGTGAGCGTACATGCGAGTGTACGGTCCCTACCACTACGTGTACGCATACGCGTGCAGACCCATAGTGATAGTGAGCGTACATGCGTGTGTACGGTCCCTACCACTACGTGTACGCATACGCGTGCAGACCCATAGTGATAGTGAGCGTACATGCGAGTGTACGGCCCTCTCACTATGGTTCAGCACGCGTATGCGTACTCGTAGTGGTACGGACCGTACAAATGCCTGTACGCTCGCCATCACGATGGGTACACATACGTCAGCACTCCCACAGTGATTTGGAAACATACACAGGCCCTCTTAGCAGCAGTACGGCGGTTTGTACACATCACTGTGGTGAGAGGCGACACACAGGTAGGAATAGGGCGCACATACATGTCCATGGATGGACATACTTGTCCAGGAATGGACATCAAGGCATCGTCTGTGCATTACTACATGTGTGGGGCACAGGTGTCACAGGCTGTGATGTGGAACATGCCACCTGAGTGGAGGAGGCACCAGATGTATGATGAGATGTGTACAGGTGTACTGTGTGAGGGTGCAATGTGTGCCAGGCTTGCCCTTGACTCCTATGACATGTGTGCATGTCGTACTGCGCACTTGGGGTGAGCGTCACTGGCATGGCACGGACACCAACACACGGAAGTGTCCCATGATGCCCGGTACAGGGGTCATGACACATGACTTGTCACTGCCCACAGTGCACAATGTAACCATGTCATATATGTGTCCGGGATTTACATCAGGTTGATGTAGTAGCACCCTCAAAAGCTGCAGCCGTTGCAGCAACCAACATGTGTCTGTGTGTAGATTGTCATTGAACACTGTTCCGCACACCATGCCACATGTGTTATCGTATGTGAGGTGCACATGTATGCATGGGACACGGAGTAGCGTGACAAGGCCATGTCAGCATCCTCACAAGGAATGTGTGGTGAGTCATGACATGTGCACCTTCATGGCAAGGTGTGTGGGCTGTCCTAGTGTAATGTCATGTGACCTGTGGCTCTAGTGTTCCGCTACCAGTCTCTGCAATCGGCATCCTACTTCTGCTGATGTGTGGGTGTATGTCACTCCTGTGTTGCGTCTGGCAGTTCACTTGCACTGGGACACAGCTATTCCCATGGCGTGGCATGGGGAGGTTCTCAATCTCCGTGTGTAGCTGGGTCTTGGAAGGAGTGTCACCTTGCATCCATACGTGTCCTGGGCATGTAGCACATATCTGACTCCCTATGTGGCATGTGTGTATTGCCAGATTTACATGTGCTCAGTAGACATGAGTTGTTGTCGTAGTGCACTCACTCTTCCTTGTCACTTCCTCATTACTGCAGAGCACCGCCTCTTGCCCGGATTATTCCAGACTTGGCTGCCATGCAGGATAATGACAGGATCCGGCTCTACCGCTTCACCCAACCGTTGATTCTGGAGCTGACGGCGAGACTGGCACCACACCTGCAACCGCAGCACAGGTATCCTACGGCACTGACACCCCAGCTGAAGGTAATGGCTGCCCTACATTTCCTTGCCACGGGTACCTTCCAAAATACCATAGCTCATGTTGGTGGCATGTCCCAGAGCATGTTCAGCGGTGTGCTGCATGATTTCTTGGAGGCCATGTTGATTCACCTGGATGACTTCATCAAGTTCCCAACCCCTGAACAGATGACAGAGGTCAAGCGTGGATTCTATGCCCTGGGAGGGATGCCCCATGTCATTGGGTCCATAGATGGGACACATGTAGCTTTGGTACCACCACACGCACGGGAGGTGGCGTACCGCAATCGGAAGCACTACCACTCCATCAATGCCCTTGTGGTGTGTCAGTCCAACATGGTGATTTCACATGTCTGTGCTCGTTTCCCAGGATCAGCACACGATGCCTACATCATGAGGCATAGCGGGATGCCTGATATGATGATGCAGCTGCGCAACGAACGGGCATGTGTTGTTGGTGGGTACAGTCTGTCTGTCCTGTATTCTGTATAGCCGAGCAGCACGACCGCTTCGCCAGTTCTAACGATATCCATGTGCTTTCCATGTAGGGGACGCTGGCTATCCCAACATGCCTTGGCTGCTCACACCTCTCCGCAACCCCATCACGCCGGCCCAGCTCCGCTACAACACCGCCCATGGACGGACAAGGCGTGTGATAGAGAGGACGTTTGGCATGCTGAAGAGCCGATTCCGGTGCCTCCACAAGACCGGCGGCGCACTCCCATATGCCCCGGCGAAGGTTTGCAAGATCTTCATGGTCTGCTGCATGCTGCACAACATGGCAGTTGAAAGAGCTGTGCCACTCATCCTGAATCAACATGACGAGGACCATCCACCCGTGGAGGACGAAGGCCTTGGCAATGGGGCTAGTGATGTGGAGGATGTGGAGCCGCAAGAGGACATCCGGACTCGGCTCATACGAGACTTCTTTGCTTAGTGGTGAGTACCAGTGTCTGAGTGTGCACGCCTTGGTCCCCGTGTGGCATGTGTTGTGATGTGTGTCTCCACCTGCATGTCTGGCACGTGAGTCAGAGGTGTGTGTGGGTGTGTCACTGGAGTGATGGTGGCAGTGATGGTAGTATTTCCCCAGTCATAATTGTGACCTAGCATGTGGTCATCCATACATGTGTCAAGTCAATGCACATGCAAGTGGCTGTGCTTTTTGTGGCTGACTTCTTGTGTGTCTCTCTTCCCCAGGTACCTGCGCATGCCATCTGCTGGTTGCATTGTTGTGGCACTGCTATTCCTCATGGACATGGCATCGTGGGCTGACTCAGCGTTACAGGCACGGACACGTTTGGAAGTCTCCATGGGGTAAGGGATGCATCTGGGGTGTATTGGGTGTGGCAGTTGTTCACGATGTGTGCACACTGCCCAGGTCGGGGTTTTGTTCCTCTGCAGTCATGTGGCATCCCCATGGGACACGACATGCAGCTGTGTACACCAGAATAGATGGGCTGCCTGGTTGTCAGTCATCAGTGATGGGATGGTGGATTGTGATGATGGCATCAATGTGTGTGACACTGCCCTCGGACACATACGGTTGACATTGGCTTGACATGGCGTGGGACTTCCACATCAGCGGATCTATGGTGTATGGCAGGCTCTCCGTGTGCAGCTGTGGGTATTTAGCTGTTAGCCGACGCTTGTGTGCCAGTACCATGGCTATCACGCATTTGTGCTGCAGAAGGGGGGTGCCAGTGTTGGACCCACATGTTACTCCACATGAAGTGTTCATGTGTACTTCAAGTTGCCTCTGCTATCCCAAACACATGACTAATAAAGGTGTCCCTATGCCTCCAAGGTGCCCCTTCTCAGTCAATGCTGGTGTGTTGGCACGGTGCATCCTGCATGTCTGGCATGGTATTCCCTGATTGTGGCTATGTGTCAATGTGTCGAGTGGCGAGATGCAAGCTGTGTGTGTGGGCTGACACTGTGTATTGGGCATGATGTCCATGACTGCGTGGGTATTGTGACATGTGCCATCCCCATGCATCCAACGTTGGACAGGCCCCCATTCTCTGCATCCACCGGACTCAAGCTTGCAGGACATGGTTCTGCCACCTGTCTACACATACCTGGGTGCCCCCCAGGACACTGGACAGGATCCCTGACCTCTGCGCATGACTGTTGCTGTACTAAATGTGTCTGTCAGCACGGTTGTTCGGCCACCCCCTCAGCTGGTTGTGCCCATCACGGGTGTGTATGGTGCTCCATGTCTGTCTTGCCTAATCAACTGTGACCCATGTGTCCTGTGGCAGACTCAGGCCCCAGGGTGTGGATGGTTGAAGAGAACAGATAACTCAGGCATGTTTAGACTTTCCAAGACACATGTTAGGTAATAATGCTACCAGCAGGCATCTACTCATCATAGTGTGATTTATTGGTGGGGGTGGGGGGGGGCAAGTAAGGGTCTATCCGGGATGTATGAATCCAAAGTTCAGTAGGGGAGTTGGGGGCCTTGGCATTGGAAATCCTCAGAGTCCATGCCACAGTCTTTGTCAACATTGGTCAGCCAGTGACCAGCAGGGCCATGTGGTAGAGAATGTCTCTTGATGCTGTGATGCTGTTGCTCCAGTGGGCCAGGTGCCAGGCCAGGTGTCCTGGGAGATGGTGATGTAGCAGCCACCCTCACGGTCCTTTCCGTGGACGACCCGGCCTCCTGCGGGGAACCTCACCAGCAGGCCGTGACGACGTCTGGGATGCTCCGTCGGATGTTTCCTCCTCCTCCTCCTGATCCCTCCCTGTGGGTGGTGATGTTCTCCGCCTTCTGGCACAGGGAGGGTCGGCCATGGTGTCGGCCATCCGACGGAGTGTAGCGTGAATCCCCTGGAATGCCGTCACTTGCTCAGCCTGTCTGTCCTCCATCCTCCGTTGGTGTTGCAGTTGACAGGCATGTTGCTGGGCCTGCTGGGTCTTTATCGCATCGAGGCTCCCCTTGATCTCATTGAGGGTGGACACAACCTGGGCCATGCCCGTGGTGTCCTCCCGGTATGTGTCCAGGATGTTACGGACATGGGACAATGCGGGATCCCCAGCCAACTGGTCAGGCTCGTGCCTCCGCCGTCCTCCACTCCCACCACCCCTGCCCACTTGCGCCTGGACTGCCCTTGTGGGCACATGGGGTCTCCGGGACCCCTGAGGGGTGGCATTGGCTTTGTCGCCTGCCTCCTCCTGGGTGCCCGGGACACCGTGTCCCTCCTGGCGAGCCTGGCTGCATTGTGGTGTTGGGGCAGGGATCCTGGGTGTCTCCTGGGATGTGGCAGGAGTGGGGGTGGTGGTTGGCACAGTTGTACCTGACGCAGGTGCTGCAGGTGGTTGGACACCAGAGGGGCCAGGTTGGTCGGGGTCGTCCGCAGAGTGCTGAGAGTGGTCGCTGCCGGTGGGATCGGTCTCCTGCAGATCCGGGTCCTGTGAGTGTTCCCCCCCAGTGTTGGGGGGTGCAGCACGACGTTGACCTGTGTGTGAGAGAGACAATGTTAATTTTGGTCCATGCAACATCCATGTTTCATCCGTTTCACACTTGGCACATTTCCTCGTGGAATTAGGATCTGTCTTGCATTCCACTCACAGTGCACTTGTGCATGGGTGTGTCCCTTGGGCACCAATTTGGCACCTTTAACTATGTGTGGCACAGTCTTACTTGCTGCGTCACGTGTGACTGCAGTCAGCAGTGGAGTGTGCAGGTGTGGCGATCCATGCATTTGCGCCTTCCTTGTAGCACTGTACATGTGCACATGGAGTGGATCCACACACTTATATGATGCAGGTAGCTGTCCTTGTGCTCGTGTACAGGTTGTGACATGGCCCTGCATTTTGCCATGTTGAAGAGGGGGGGTTCTGGCACTGGCCACCGTTGTCTACATGCACTCAGTCCAGCTGCTGACGAGCAGACATTCCCACACACCAAAGGACTGATTTGCTCTCCCTGTGTCTCCCTCCTTCTCTGTCCCCCTCTCCCTCCCTCTCTGTCCCCCTCTCCCTCCCTCTCTGTCCCCCTCTCCCTCCCTCTGTGTGTCAGCCTCCTCCCTCTGTCCGTCTTCCTGTGTCTCCCTCCCTCTCTGTCCCCCTCTCCCTCCTTCTCTGTCCCCCTTTCCCTCCCTCTGTGTGTCACCCTCTGTCACATCGGCCCAGCTTCCTGGGCACAGACTGTTGGCAGATCTTTGAATGGCCCTTGGCTTGTTGATGTGAGTTTGTTTCAGATCTCCAGGCACCCATTGGGTGTAGTGTCTGTGTGTGCGCTGCTGCTGTGGTGGTGTGTGCTGCCACTCTTTCACTATGTTGGCTGATCATTAGCTGCCGTCATGTGCAAACCAGTGCCTTCACCCCCATGTTTGAATGCAAGGCGTCCGCCATTTGCTGGCAAGTCATTCCTGTGTTGGGACACACTGTTTGTCTGGCTGTGACCTAGGCCATATGGGCAGAGGGCATTGTTGTCTGCTTTGGAGTCGCACTATGTGATTTTTGGTGCCCAGCCTCCCGCCATCCGGGTTACCGTGTCATGTGTTGTTGTCTTCTGTGGCCTGTGACTTGACATTGTCCAGCTGGGTGCATGGGGCATGGTGGCAGCAGTGGCATGTGCCTGCTCATGGAGTGTGGTTGAGTCATGCGATGGCTTGTGGTGGTTGCGTGCCGGTTGGTAATTTTGGTTGTGGTTGCAGTTCCCCCCATGTGAGGTGCGTTGTTTGTGTACTCACCCGGGTCTCGGAGTCCTTCTAATCCTTCGACTGCCTCCACCGGCAGTATGGCCATCACCCTCTCCTCCCAGGGATGGTACTGTACGGGTCTGCGGGAGGGCCCTCCTCCGGTGACGTTGGCCTGGTCGTGTTCCTCCTGCCTCTTGGCTCTGACCCTCCTCCGCAGATCGTACCACCTGTTCTGGCAATCCTGCTTGGTCCTCCTGGTGTCCGCAACAGCATTCACAGCATCGACGATGGTCTGCCACATGGCTGTTTTGGCTGCCAGGCTGGTGCTTCTGACCAATGTTCCAAAGATCTGTGGCTCGACTCTGAGGATTTGATCAACAAGGACCTCCAACTCTCGGTGACTGAACTTTGGATTCTTGGTAGTGGGCATGGTGAGGGGTGTGGGTGGGGATGGTGGGGGGGGGGTGTGGATGTTGGGGGGGGGGTGGATGGTTGTGTGTGTGTGTGTGAATGTTATGAGAGGGTGTTTGTGAGGGTGGTTGTGTAAAGGTGTGCAAGTGTAAGGTGTGGTGTAGCTTGTAGTCTGGTTCTGTGGTGTCTGGCAGCAGTGAGTCTGTTGCAAAGGCTCATGGTTTGTGTGTGTGGGCCCTTTTTATTGGTCCTTGGGTGGGTGTGGCAGTGTTTGAAGTTTGGGTGGGTGTGTTATAAGGAGTGGTGGTGTATTGGGCCTCTGTTTGTTTTTGGCAGTTGCAGGTCAGTGATAGTGTTTTTTTAGTGGTTGTTGGCCATGCTTAGTGGCTTTGTGCCTTTCGAATGGTGTATTCTTGTGTTGTTTTGTTTTGTCCTGGTTGTGTACGTGCGTTTTGAGCGTGTGTACGGTGTGTACATGGGCCATTTGGTTGTACGATGATGTCCTTGTGTGTGGCTTTGTACGACTCGTACATGCGGTTGTGATGTTGGGGCATGGGGTGCGCTCCGTACTTAGGTGGTTGTGTTGGGGGTGCGCCTGGAACTACTGGGGTGTAGGTACACGGGTGGTACGACACGTACTGGGGTGGGGGGGTGTACATTGACGGTGGTACGACACGTACTGGGGTGGGGGTACGACTGGAACGTACTGGGGTGTAGGTACACGGGGGTACGACACGTACTGGGGTGGGGGTGCGACTGGAACGTACTGGGGTGTAGGTACACGGTGGTACGACACGTACAGGGGTGGGGGGGTGTACATTGACGGTGGTACGACATGTACTGGGGTGGGGGTGGGGCTCGTACGTACTGGGGTGGGGGTACACGGGGGTACGACACGTACTGGGGTGGGGGTACGTCTGGAACGTACTGGGGTGTGGGTACACGGTGGTCTGACACGTACTGGGGTGGGGGTACGTCTGGAACGTACTGGGGTGTGGGTACACGGTGGTACGACACGTACAGGGGTGGGGGTGCGACTGGAACGTACTGGGGTGTGGGTACACGGTGGTACGACACGTACAGGGGTGGGGGTGCGACTGGAACGTACTGGGGTGTAGGTACACGGGGGTACGACACGTACTGGGGTGGGGGTGCGACTGGAACGTACTGGGGTGTACATAGACGGTGGTACGACACGTACAGGGGTGGGGGGGTGTACATTGACGGTGGTACGACACGTACTGGGGTGGGGGTACGACTGGAACGTACTGGGGTGTAGGTACACGGGTGGTACGACACGTACTGGGGTGGGGGTACGACTGGAACGTACTGGGGTGTAGGTACACGGGTGGTACGACACGTGCAGGGGTGGGGGTGCGACTGGAACGTACTGGGGTGTACATAGACGGTGGTACGACACGTACAGGGGTGGGGGGGTGTACATTGATGGTGGTACGACACGTACTGGGGTGGGGGTACGACTGGAACGTACTGGGGTGTAGGTACACGGGGGTACGATACGTACTGGGGTGGGGGTACGTCTGGAACGTACTGGGGTGTGGGTACACGGTGGTACGACACGTACAGGGGTGGGGGTGCGACTGGAACATACTGGGGTGTGGGTACACGGTGGTACGACACGTACAGGGGTGGGGGTGCGACTGGAACGTACTGGGGTGTAGGTACACGGGGGTACGACACGTACTGGGGTGGGGGTGCGACTGGAACGTACTGGGGTGTACATAGACGGTGGTACGACACGTACAGGGGTGGGGGGTGTACATTGACGGTGGTACGACACGTACTGGGGTGGGGGTACTACTGGAACGTACTGGGGTGTAGGTACACGGGTGGTACGACACGTACTGGGGTGGGGGTACGACTGGAACGTACTGGGGTGTAGGTACACGGGTGGTACGACACGTGCAGGGGTGGGGGTGCGACTGGAACGTACTGGGGTGTACATAGACGGTGGTACGACACGTACAGGGGTGGGGGGGTGTACATTGAAGGTGGTACGACACGTACTGGGGTGGGGGTACGACTGGAACGTACTGGGGTGTAGGTACACGGGGGTACGATACGTACTGGGGTGGGGGTACGTCTGGAACGTACTGGGGTGTGGGTACACGGTGGTACGACACGTACAGGGGTGGGGGTGCGACTGGAACGTACTGGGGTGTACATAGACGGTGGTACGACACGTACAGGGGTGGGGGGGTGTACATTGAAGGTGGTACGACACGTACTGGGGTGGGGGTACGACTGGAACGTACTGGGGTGTACCTAGACGGGTGGGGGTATACATACACGGGGGTGCGTGTCGTACGTACGGGGGCTGGGGGGAGTGTTGGGCGCGTATGCGGGCTCATGTCTCCATGGTTGCTATGGATGTTCGGTGCGGACGGTGTTTTTTTCCATACGGTTGTACGCTCGGACGCACGGGATGGATCGTGATTCCTCGGTCGGACTTCGCTTTTCACGTTTGTAAGGTAAATCGTCCGAGGACGTGTCGGACACATTTTCCGACCCGAGGACGTGTGGGGACTGATTCCCAGTGCGGTTCGTATGGACTTTTTCCCATGCGAATCGTGATTGCCAGTTCGTACGGCACTTGTACGATTCGTACGGTAAAAAGACCCGATACGAGTCGCACGGGGATATTTTTTACCGGATCGTGATCGGCACCCGAGTGTCTCTGGAATTGGAGTATACTAAACGTTCCTCGCTGGGGAGATTGGCCAGAGTTCCCTCCCCGGTTCAACCTCCACCTGATGGCCTAATTCAGTCCCACCCGGTAGACTTAGTTCTGCCCCTATCTGATCAGATTGTTCATTCAGAAATTGAGGGATTACCACAGAGTTCTGCTTCAAATCCTGTGACATCACGGGTGTCAACGAGATCTACACCGCATTTGTTACCAAATAAATCTGTGTCCTCCCCCCTAGGTGCTCATGTAGGTAAACGTAAACGGGCTGGAGGCTTATTGAGACAGACAAATGCGAAAGCTGGTAAATTAAACAATGGTACCAAAATAGGGAAAGGGAAGCATGGTGTTCCTCCTGATCCCCCTACCAATAATGCCACCCCGGGCTTGGTGCAGATACCTCCACCCAATGAAATGGAAAATTTGGTCTCTTCCATTGTCTCTCCTTTAAATGAGCGGCTAACGTGTATTGAAGAGATACTTCGAGCCATAGATATGAGGGTGGGCTCAAATGTTGATGCGGTGAATATATTAACAACAAAGGTGGAGAGTTTATCCGCACCGATGTCGGTGCCATGTCAGTAATCCATTTTAAATAACCCAGGGCTACCAGTTGTGCAAGCAGGTGTTTTACCATCTCCCAATAATATTCCTATTACGAGGTTGGTTGCTGCACCTGTTAACACTGATGCAGCGGACAACATATCGCATGAGAATAGGGGGTTCCATCCTTTTGCCCCTAGAGTTGCTAATACTGGAAGCCAACTGAGCAGTGCTCGAACTGTAACAAAGCGAAAAAAAGGTCCTTTTGGACTTACCCCCAGATTGTGCACCCTATGTTGTGGTCTTGTCTGGGGTTCCTGAGCTTGGTAGTAATACCCCAGAATCTTATGACGAACTTAAGAACAAATCCCTACATTGGTTGAACAAACATAGACCCCTACCTTTACATGTGTTTAGTGAGATCATTCACGTGCGTAGAGTAGGTTGGGTGGGTACCCGAAAGAAGGATTCCACAGGTGATTGTATTGTTCTCAATTTTAGAGATAAACGAGCTGTGGAATTTATCTGTGAACGGGGAATTGAGGGTATGGCATCTTGCATTAAGTCTCATCTTCTCTCTTATTTTTACCCTCGTGGAAATTACTTGGGAAGGCAGAAATGGTCGGCCCCTGTTTACGACATGAGGGAGCGAGAAAGAGGGTGGTTAAACAATTGTTTATATAACATTCCTATAAACAATAGTTTTGGAGTTTTGGATCAGGTGGATTGACTCTCCCTTTCTATAGGGAGTTCTGAACCCAATGTTGGGATGGCTTTTTGTGATAGTGGGGGTGGTAATAGGCCGGAAAATATTGTTGGTGAGATTTTTGGTGGTTCCACAATGGCTTTTGGTGAATTAGAAAGGCCGGCCACTGTGATCCCTGTGTGTGAGGGCTCAGGTTTGGGAAGGGAAATACCACAGGGTCAAGTGGTATTGGAAGCCCCCACACAGTCTGTAAATGCTCACTTTTTGCAGGCCAGAGTAGTTATCTTTCTTTGTTCAAGTTTGCTTCCTGGAATATTGCAGGTTTACAGCGTAGACTTCCGGTAACTGAGTGGTCAGACTTTGTGGAGGAGTATGACATCTGGGCTTTTCAGGAGACATGGGCTGTCGAACCCACTCACCACTTAGGATATTTAAATTTCTTTAAAGCAGCAGTGAGAGGGAAATTAGGTAGGCCCTCGGGGGGGCCTTACACTTTGGGTTAGGCAATCAAACAACTATTGTCTGGAGGTGATTCCTACAAATAGCCCAGATATCCTCGCTGTTAAATTACACCGTCCTGCCCCACAGGATATTCTTATTGTAAACGTATATATGCGAGGGATGCCAGGGGGCAGAGTTCGAAAACCTTTGCTGATTTTGACTCCTTTTTTGATTTAGTGGGGCATGATTGTATTACGATCATAGCGGGGGATCTTAACTGCACATTTGAACCCCTAAACCATGAAGGGGAAAATATTATGGATGAGGAGGACGCCGAGTGGAATATTCCTCTTCTCGATTTACCACCAATAAAGAAATGGTCTGAATTGGCCTTACAACTGCTGGGCTTTTGTTTGGAACGTGGCTTTAGGGCAGCCAATGGACGATCAACTTCAGACAAAATGGGTAGGGCCACTTTCGATAATGGTCTGCATAAAAGCGGAATTGATTATATTCTAATCAAGATTGAGTACTGGTCTATTTTAGGTGACATGATGATCCTTGAACGTCCAGAAAGTGATCACAATCCTTTGCTTCTTAGTCTCAATCTTATTGTAACGTCTACTGGTAATGAACCAACAGAGGTGGCCACTGCTGATGCCCTACTAACTAACGATTTACGTAGGGTTCGATGGGTAAGAGTGTTTGATGATATGGAGGCCCTAGAAAATATAAGATCAGAGGTTGTACGGTCATTGGTTATACTGCGATCCTTTAAAACTCAGGCTGAAATTAATGATAGTATCTCCAATATCCATGAAGATCTATTTTTGAGTTTAAAATCCTATTTTTCTAACACCACTAGACCCCAGAAAGTAATGAGTCAGTGTAGAGATAAATCATGGTACAATAAGTTGTGCCGTGAATCTTACAAACTTTTGTCTCTGGCAATTAGGTCTAAATTAATGCCTAATATTAGGACGGCCAGGCAAAACTATAGAAAAGTCTTGCATTGTGCCAAAAAAGAATGGGATGAGCAGCATTGGAAAGATCTTCTCGATGCTAGTAGATTAACAAACATGGCCAAGTTTTGGCATATTGTGAAATGGGGAAATGGTATACAATCACAATCCCCCGCAAATTATGTTTCCCCAGACGACTGGGTAAATCACTTTGGTGCCCAGTTTTCTGTGTCAGGGGTAGTGACTGATCCCTTGCCGTCTGACTTCTTATTGGAGTTTAATTTTTGTACTCCAACTAATAAACATATTATACCTTTTGTCAGTAAGGAGGCAGAGGATGCCCTAAATAAGGCCCCCAGTGGTAGGGCCTCTGGCATGGATTGTGTTCCTGTGGATCTTTTCAAGTATGATACTGCCAACTTGGTGCCCTATATAGTATTCATTGCGAATACAATAGCTAATGGGGCACGCATCCCAGATTCATGGCGGGGAGCCGAGATTTTGCCAATTTACAAGAAGGGTGACCGCTCCAATCCAGGAAATTACTGTCCGATCAGTTTGATCGATTGCATACAAAAAATTGTTGCAAGGATGGTTCTCGTAAGAATACAGAGTTGGATGGAGCTTGAATATATATTGTCCTCACTACAGGCTGGGTTTCGACCATGTGTAGGCACCATCAAGCAAGTCTTTAGGTTTTTATTGATTTATTGGCATGTGGTGAGCTTGGGTGGTGGTACCATCTATGCCGCCTTCATTGACCTCAAGTCTGCGTTCGATTTGGTGCCTAGGAGTAAGCTATGGAGGGCACTGAGCGAAATGGGGATGCCTTCGGATTTATTGGCCCTAGTTATTAAGCTACATGAGGAAAATTTTGCACGTGTTCGCTGGGGTCTACAAGGGCAGGTTTCAAACAAATTTACTGTGTCACGCGGGGTTAGACAGGGATGTGTCCTAGCACCAACACTCTTTTTGTTGTTCATCAACAGGGTAATGGAGTACTTTTCTGCTTTTCCAACGGATGCTCCATCCCTGGATGGCACCAAAGTACCGTTACTTATGTTTGCGGATGACACTCTCTTGTTATCTTAAACCCAGTCGGGATTGCAATGGGCACTGAATAAATTTAAAGAGTTCTGCTCTGACAATGATTTACAGGTTAATGTTGATAAAACCAAATTCATGATCCTCTCTAAGAAAAAGCAAGTGGATGGCTCTGTAACTATGAATAATACTAAGTTAGCCCAGACCAATGTAATGACCTATTTAGGAATTACATTGGAGTCCAAATTAAAATGGAATCCCCAGATTGATGTTTTTTCCCTCAAGTTCGCCCAGTTGACAGGGTGTCTAATCAAAGAACAGCGATCGTCCCTGACCAAAAGGATAAGTCCTGCCCTTAAAATTTACAATTCTAGGATTAGCTCTGCGATCCTGTAGCTATGGGGCTTCTCTGACCTATCCATGTTGGTTAAGGTTCAAAACAAATTCTTGAGGAATCTGACATGTCTTCCTGGTTCTACTCCATTAAAGCCCCTCTTAATGGATTTGGGATGTTATTCCATTGAGGATGTGGCACGTTACAGGCCGCTGGCTCTTTGGCGGCGGATATGGATTGCCCCAGAACTTGATCTATTTGCCAGGGCAATCCTGGATGTTAGATCCGTAGCAGGTTCAGGAAACATCCAATGGTTTAAGGAAGTTAGAACGCTTTTGGTGGATATGGGGATGAGTAACCTGTGGTTAGATTCTGTTAATAGCCAATTTCCCACAAAAAAGGTCTTTAAAGAAACATACTGGGCACTAGTGTGTCACAAATATATAATGAAGACTGAGGCTACTTCCCTGACTGGACTATTCTTCGAACACAAGATCGTCCCCCTTATGGAGGACTATTGGGACATTATCACTAGGTCTTGTGATCGTAAATTGTATCACCAATTTAGGGTTGGTAGCCTGCCCATCAAAACCTTCACCAAATCTAGGAACAGCCTGCAGGATGATGTTTGCAAATGGTGTATGGGCCAAAAAGAATCTATCGCCCATATATTCTTTGTATGTCCAGCCTACACTGCCCCACGTAAAAAGTGGCTGATACCTATTTGCCGAAATGTAGGCACACGTGTAGGTTCTGAAGCACTGAGGATTCTGAGAACTAACACTCAGGAATCCCTGGTTATAGCGGTTGCTAAATTTCTCGGGTGGATGTGGATTATTAGGGCCGGGAATATACAAACAACAATAATCTAATTTGGGGTCTTCCTGATTGTTGCTAATAGAGCTGTTTCTCTGCTCTCATTCTGATAACTGACGTTATAAGACTGATAATAATCGTGTGGTTTTAACTTACCGAGTATTTTATTAACATTATTTATCTTTATATTTGTTTTTAAAGAAATCTGGATCTTATTGTATGTTAATATGTTTTATGAACAAATTGGAGTATATTGTATGGTATTTTTAATTATGACTGATTGTCATTTTTACTTGCTCTCTTGTTATTGTTATGTCTTTTATGATGAAATATCGAAATAAAGACTAATGAAATGGAATTGCCTGCCATAGGCCCACACTAACCTCAATTTTTTCAAAGAATACTATTCCATTTACCCATGCACTTGCCTGAGTGCCAGAGGTGTCTCCTATAGAATATATGGACATAAAGGAAAGGGCTCTATAATTCTGTATATTGTGTGTTATTCTGATGGGGAATTAAATGTTATGGTGGTGTTTGACTTTAAAGTGGTTATTACCTAAGTAACGTATCACACTAATAGTGCCTTTTTCTGAACTAATTCAAACTGCAACAATGCCATGTTTCAATAAATGTTTTTCTTGCCTGTTTGCTTTTAGGTGCACAAGAGTAGAGACATTACCCGCAGTACTGCCAAACAGAAGGCCTGTGCAGTGACGTCACATATCAGTCCTCCAATCTCTTCCGCTTGTGCAGCTTAGTGCAACTGCCAACTGAGAGTTTTAAGATGAACCAAAAGAAAGATGCTTCCAAGAAAGTGGTCAGTAAGTAGAAGCAGCTTCCCACCACTGGCGAGTCACCCCAAACCCTTTTTGGACCCCGCCTTGTGCCTGCCACACCAGCCTCCGGGGAGCAAGCTTCAGCACTCCTGCATCAACAGCATCACCCCAACCTAAGCCCAAGACCATGCCTGTCAGTGAGCCAGCCACTACAATGATTGTGACGCAGATGAGTAGTGACACTGAATTTGATTTGTCCCTTTTGTAAAGTAGTATCCAATTGTTTCAGGAAACAAAGCAAAGTGGCCAGCAGCTGCAGCCAGCAATAGTACATATTTCTTATGTTGGAGCAGAACAGAAGGTTGACTTTCCTTCCAAGCAAGAACTTTCTCTATTCAAATCAATGGCTCCAAGATCTCTAGCAAGGAAAAGGAAGGGTACTACTCCACCATCTTCTCCAAGCACCAATTCTGATGATGATGATAGAGACATGGAGTGCACCTCAGCAGAGTCCAGGGGACGACAGGAGAGGCAGGGGAAAAGAAAAGTTTCTGAAAGACTTAGAATTATGGAAGGGGATGATGAGAAAGATGATGGCAATGGGCCAGTCATTGTGGAAGGTGACACAGAGGAGTTTGGCACTGTTATTCAACATCCTCAAGGGAAGTGACACAGGCAGCACCACCAGCCCAGGAGAGACCTGAACTAGTAGGTACTACCTCAGTAGAAGTATGCACTGCAGAAAGGCAATCAACAACACACCCACCTACCTCCAGTTCTTCAGGCTTCGGCAGTGGCACAGTAAAAAAGTACTCCTCTTAAGTTTTGGATTTTTTTATGGTCAGCAAAGAGGAGAGCACATTGCACTATGTACCATTTGCCACATGAATGTTCATCAAGGTAAGCCTAGTACAGGAGTCTCCAACGAGTAGCTCGGGAGCTACTGGTAGCTCGCCAGTACCTTCAAAGTAGTTCTCCGAGGTGAAGTCAAGCCCAGTATCAATTTCAGAGAAGGTGCCTATTAAAGAAGGCAGCACTGATCATCTCAAGACCCTAAGAGTGACAGCCAGCCAAACTTATCACAGTGACTCATACTAACACTCAAACACACACTGTGTCAACTTTTAGGACCTGCTACATGACAGTCTGTATCCAATCTCAATATAATTAAGCCACAAGGAGATTGACCATGTTGCAGTCCCTCCTTTATCAGTCACAACATGTGTGTGAACAGTGCACCATCAAAAAAGTATGGCAGCAGTAGCCTGAACTCTAATCAGTGCTGACCCACCAAAGTGCGGGACTGCAGGAGTCACAGTGAAAATGTGTCAGTTAGATGCATGATCAGCTCAAGACCTGAGGAGAACAGGGTATGATCCATAACAGAGAAAATTAAGAGATTCATCAACATTTATGTGTGTGCCCATAATAAACACTATTGCTTCCTGAAACTATGCCTGGTGCCAAGAACCGCCAAATACATATGGTAGCCCCATCATAAGAGTATTATTTTTGGCATAATTGTGTCCATTCCTGACATAATAGTGCCAATGGCATAATTATGGTCATCCCTGACTATTTTAGTATTTTTGGTCTAGTTGTGGTATGCTGGCAGCCATCATATACTTACTCTGAGCATGACTGGCCTACATGTACCTATTACTGGCATATTAATGGTCATGACTGATGTGTGGTCTTATCCCTGATCCTTCTGGTTTCCAGCCTTCACACAACTATGGCCCTAGTTACAGTACATATTATGGTACTGGAGGCCGAACGACCCATATGAAAAAATACCACACAATCTGGTGGGAGGAGCACCTTTAAAAAATTGCAGAACGTGGTTGTGGTCGTGAACGTGAGGAGAGCCGGGGAACATCAGCTACAAGCCCAACACAGCGGGAGGTGACGATGAGGAAGAAAAGGGTGACATCCTCAGGTAAAGCAGCCATATCCCCAGCAGTGTGCAGGCAGAATCACCCACCTCAGCGACTTCGCAATGGCACAAGACTCCGAGTCAGCTAGAGACACCACGGCATGCAGTGACTGCCCCACTATGATGCGCACTGAGTCACCACCACCTACTTCTCAAAAGTCACCTGCATCAGTGGCCGCAGAGAAGAAGAAAAAAATACAGGCTACCATTATAGGCATTTTCAGGCAGGAGGGGCCCTATGACCGCAACCAACCAACAATGAGAAGCTGGCAAACATTTTACAACTGGACATTTCTTCCCTTTTTCTTTTTTGGAAGGAGTGGGATTTTTAGAATGTGCGACAGCCATCTGCATGAAATCAAAGGACCTGTTTTGCCAGAGTTGCGGTTCAAGCGCTGCATCACAATGTGCTGCTATTGGTTGGACAAGCTTTGCAGCAAAGGGTTGTTCACACCATCCACCTGACAAAAGGAATGTGGACCAGTTGTCAGGCAACTTATTACATGTGCATCACTGCACACTGGATCTCCTTTGCATGGTAAAGCAAAAGATATCTACAGGTTTTGGCCCGAAATAAATTTTCAAGAGCATTCAGCAGCATGTTCGGCATGGAGAAATCCCATACAGCTATAAACATCTTGGACAAATTTAACAGCTAGGTGTATGAATGGCTGTGACCCAGAGGACTCAGAATTGGATTTGTTGCCACAGACATTGACAGTAATATAGTCAAGGCCATGTCGACGGTGGCTATTTTAGGGTCCTGTGTTTGGCCCAGTGCATCACTCTGGTGGTGCAAGACTTTCTCAAAAAGACATAGTCAGCAACATACAAACCTCCTGCAGAAGAATCTGCACTCATTTCAGCCATTATTTTAAAGCCCGGAAGAAGTTGCAAATTATTCAGCATGCAAATAGAATTCCAGTTAAAAGCATGATACAGGAGGTGCCAACATTTGGAACTCAACCTATTACATGTTGTAATGTCTGTTTGAGCCATATAAACAGATCAACTACTATGTAATTCGAAGAGGAGGGGATGCAGTTTGGAAAGCTATGACCATGGATGCAGACAAATGGTGCCTAGGCAAATGTCTGACAGAGATGTTACTCCCTTTTGAGGTTTTCACATGGCAAGTTAGCAAGGAGGGCAGTATTATGGGCCAAGCTATCCCATTGTTGCATCTGCTCCAGGGCCAGCTAAAGAAGATGTCTAAAAGGTTTGCCCCCACGGGTGTGACTGAAAACGCAGAAGCACATGCCTTGGTTGAGAGCTTAATCTTTTGCTTGGTTTGTAATACAAGGCTGCAACATGACATCATCTCATCCAAAGAGTACATCTATGCCACACTACTTGATCCACGGTACAAAAACATTCTGCTCACTTTCATTTCTTTTTCAAAATACAAGAGCTGGATCGTTGAGTAAGCTAGAGACCTGGAAGAAGAACAACTGGAACTTAGAGTACCAACCGCAATTCTGGGGTGCCGCATTCAACATCCAGAGAGGGTAGTCTTGTCTCACAGCAGCAACAACACCATTAACCAGAACATCAGTAAAAACAGAAACAGAAAAACCAGAGCCAACATCTGCATTGTATTGGTTTCAGTCAGCAGGGCCTAAGTCCTGTGCAGAGGCTATGGCAAAAAAGGTCCAGCAAGTGGCAGCACCAACGATCATCTACAGTATGTTCCAGTAATATCTGGATGATCCAAAAGAGGTCTATATGGATCAAAACCCAATGATGTATTGGTATGGGAAGCTGCGCCGATGGCCTGAGCTCAACAGGCTGGCAATAAAGTATCTGGCGTCTGAGCATGTGTTCAGTGCAGCTGGTGCAGTTGTTACAGTGAGAACGACCAGTTTGTCATCTCAAAATGTGGATAGATGGACTATGATCAAAATGAACCAACATATCGTACTACACAATTACACCATTCCTGAAACAGTAGAGGAGGAAGATTTGTCAGAATCAAGAGTGTTAGCTGATTAACTTCTGGGTTAACCCCATGAGTTTGAGGGCAAACTCTACTTCCCAGATTGAGTATGCTAGTGCCACCATAGAACTTTTTAATTATTTCTTGTTGAACTTCTTTCTTTGCAAAAATAAAAGTAGCTAGTGGAAAGTTATGTTTGTGTCAGATTTATACTGCCCCACCATTTTTTAGTCACATATATTGATGGATTGCAGTTGGACCAGTGTGAAGTGAAGAAGCCTCCACAATTCCTTCATGACACTGGAGACAATGCAGGCCTCCCTTGCATGCCTATCCTTTTTTGCATCACTTAGCAGGGTCAATACCAAACTTCAATGTGTTGCCTGCATCAAAAATGCACTTAGGTACCTACTACCTAACCTATCCATGCTTGGATTAAAGGAGGTGACTACAAGTGCAATGGTGAGTAAGTGATTGTGAGTGATGATTGACCACTCATGTGGTGGCAGACAGTGAGGGAGGGTGCTGAACTATAATTTGGGAATTTGCTTGAGATGATTTGCAATGTTTGGGGCCTGAATGATGGGTGATAATTTTTTCCTGGAGGTGATTGCATTACTTACTTACTTAGCAAAACTTAACCTGTACGGTCCACTAATATGACCCTTCAGTTTTTTCATCATCTTGGAGGGCTGCCCCAAATGATCATTTGATTTACAAGACTGTAAAATGTAAATCTGTGGCTGGCATCAAAGAGGATATTGTGTACCTACCGCCGTGCTTGAATTGGAACAAGGAACCATTGCACCAAGTGATTATTGAGTGATTGTGAGTGATGATTGATGATTCATGTGGTGGCAGACAGTGAAGGAGGGTGTTGAACTGTAATTTGGGAACTTGCTTGAGATAATTTGCACTGAATGATGGGTGAAGTTTTTTTTCGTGGAGGCGATTGGCCCTTTCACAGTTAGCCAGATTTACTTGTAAGACCTATAACTTTTTTCTGGTTCTTCAGAGACCAGAACAGTCACTTTAGTTAACCAACAAAAACCTATACAATATGCTGTAATTCTGTTTCTCGACTTGGCCTTCTCCAGCAGTACACTTCATGTATATCTTGCTTGGGTCGTGACTGGGACGGAGTTTCTTGGAGTCAGGAGGAGGAAGGAAGAACTCAGGGCGGGACTACCTCATCAACAGCAACAGCAAGAAGTCATCGACTTCAAAGGGAAACCATGATTCTGAGGCCTAATACTCAGTTATGTGGCAAGGAGAAAAGTGTGTTGATTTGTCTAATGCTGATGAATGTGTGTGTGTGAGTGTATTTGTGTATGTGTATGAGTGTGTGTGTGTTGCACTGGTGGCAAAAGTGAAACTCTGAGTTCTCCAGTTTTTTTGCTCTGCCTCTGAGTCTTCTTAATGCACTCCCCATAAAGCTTACCTTCTTTCTGTCCTTCTCCTTGACTCTGAAATACAGTTTCTGTATTGCAACCCACAGGGCTTCGCTTCTCCTGCATGGACCAAAGGTGAAAGCTGAGCTCAACACTCCTGCTTTCTTACCAGACCATCCCAGACAGGCACCCAAGAGTGATGGACATTCCAGAGGAGAATGCAATGGCACCACCTAATTTTGCAATACTGTGTCATTTTACTTTTAACACTCATATTTGGAGAACTCGGTGGGTGGATTCACTCCTCCATGATTTTCTTTTTTCCATCCTAGAAGATAGAAAATATAGATATCTGATAACTTAGGTCTTTGGGGCAGAAGGACTGTTTGCAATTTATTTAACTGTACTGTGTCATACTCATTTCTTCGTTTCCTTCCACAACAGATTGATGATGATGATATGCTGTTCATTGCCCTGATGAATGTTGTTCTTGTGAAGTTTTTGTCTTTGCCACACCTTTCCCCAAATCCCCTTTCCCATCTATTCATGAAACACCTAACCCTCTTCTCCCGAGCTGTGTGATTTATTGAGGTGTGGCTTAATTTATACCAGCAATGGATCACAAACTTGGTGGGGCAGATGTGGTGAAAGCAACACCAACTCACTGCAGGATCTTCTATTACCTAAGCAATAGGCGACACAGGCCCCATTTACCCACCCGCGTATAAAAGTGATCGATATTTTAGATATGCAATGAAGAGCGTCAGTCGTCAGCATCATCATTCAGGCCTTGTGTTATAGAAACGTAAACACCTAACCATGTCCTCTCCAAACTTCAAGTCCAGTTTTCATGAATTGAGGATTTTGTAACGTTAGTTTTAATTAAATAGTAGCTTCCCATTGATCAGAAGGAAATGCTGCTATTTTTTGTTGTTATCAATATCAGGAATTCTTTGTTGTGTCATGTAGAAGTCTGGTCTGCAAAGCTTTGATATAATTTTTAACCCATTAAGTCAGTGTTTTTATTTCCAATTAGTTGCCTGCGATGGATAATACTTCTGATGAATCCTACAGTTGGAGCTCTCCTGGGTGGGGGTGGGAGTGGGGCCCTGCTTGTGTAGTTGTGATGCCTTACCTGTTATTGCTTTATCTTTATTCAGGTAAGACAACTATGGAGTGAAGTGAACTAGTTAAGTTAGTAAGTAAGTAACTAACTGCTACTGCAAAACAATTGTTTATCTCGGTTATTATAGACAAAATAGGTCACGGATTGGCAGCATCCCTTCCAATGGTCAAGATAGTTAAAGAGGTATAACTATCTATAGCTAAGCGGTATACACTAGGCCCGGGCGGAGCTGGCGTAGTTGCACTACGCAGAGGTCCACAGAGTTGGAGAAAAACTCTGTGGAGCTCCGCTCCGCTCCAGTCCGCTCTGCTCCACTCTGCACCTCCAACCCCCTAAATTAAGTAAATATCCAAACAGAAAGAAAAATTAGATATAAACACACTTACCTCTATCACAGCATCTCCTGGCTACCCTCCTTCTGCAAACTGAAACCCCTACGTAAACGCAGTCCTACCACGACGTACATCTGACATAGGGGATTCTGCAGGAGAGACCACGGCAAGGAGGAGGAGGGCAGCCTCACATATAGTAGCATGGGTATAATTTTTATAGACTGCTATTTGTCATAATCTTAAAAGGATAGGCCCTGTTGTTAGCTAATATATGCTCTTCTGACTAATTGGTAACAGAATGTGCCCTGTTTAAGATGTTTCACCTTCTTTATTTATAGGTGCTGAGCTGTTGATTTTGTCTGCTTTGGCCCACCTTAGTTGTGTGTGACCAGGCGGTTCACTTTAATTGGATGCACCGTGGAAGTCCGGCATCTGTTACTAGGACATAGCTACTTATATTTATGTTATGTGAGTATCCTGCATTTGTTTAGATACCCCTTCATGCTCTATATTTCCACAGCACATGTTTTATGAGTATTGGGATACATCCTTTTCCTTTCTGCTCTCTCTATCAGACCATATACAGAGTGATCCATTTGTCCCGTCTACAGTTATATGACTATATGCTGATTATCTATATTTGTCAAGGGTACAATGACACCATATGTTAGATGACCTCGGATATGGTGGGTAATGAAGATAGTCCATTTTTGGGGCATTTGTTATTCCCTTGGCTCTCACTCTGCTTGGACAACTATTTGTGGTGATGCATGGACCACGTTAGTGTTCTGTTTGTTTTTACCAACTATGGGTATGCACATGCTACTTGTTCTTGCTCTCATGTTTGGGGCACTCCACTCCCTCTTGGAGTCTTCTTAAATGATTATATGAAATAGGGAGTGGTCACTGTCTCAAATGTTATGTTATATACGTGAACTTAGATCTTAGATTCTATGTACGTATGTGTTGTCTTGGTGGGTCACTTCTATGTTGCACCATTATATTTTTATTACACATGGATTAAGATCATTTGGAAGCACTCTCTTCCACAATGGACATTCGTATAGTTAGTCCTGTCACAATGTAATTGTCTGTTGGTCATATTGTTAGTCATGTTTTCAATTGGTTTAAATGTATTTATATGTGTACATATGTGTTACTCTACAGCCCTGAAGAACTCCAATGTTTTGGATGAAACGCGTTGGCTGGTCTACTCAACACGGTTTATGATATGTTCAAATCAAATTGTGATTAAATAAAAAGGAGGACTTGAAGAACATCTTTGGACACAGACTTTGGACTCTGTTTTGTTAAACTCTGTTAAGTCCAGTTGAGGACTGCACCATGACACTGGGTGCTTATGCTGTGTGCACACGGATTTGGGGTACTTCCCTTCTCTTATACAATTTAGGGATAGCAGGTTAGGAGTTAGCTTCTGCAGGGTACCACTGTCAACTATTGCATGTTTTTAGCTCAAAGGGACTCGACTTATTACAAGAGCGTGCCCTTTAAGACTCCACCTAATGCTCTGAATATATAGAATACATTTGTTAATCTGTATGGAATAAAACCTATAAATAGCTATTCACGGTTTTCTAACAATTTATTTCTACCCAATTGTTTTCTGAGGTTATACCATTAAGTAATGGACTAAACCTTGAGACATGATTTCTTTAAATATCTTTAGGCACATGAGATTTTTTAAATAAAGACAAGCTCAACTCTATGATCCGAGCGCCAATGAATGTTGGAATGTATGAAGTAAATCATTAGTTTCAACACATAGGGCCCTCACCTCAATATGATCTGGAATGGGGGCAAGTTAACCCTATTTCTTGAAAACCTTTACTGATGCAAAGGTCCTCCAGACCAAGCAGAGAGATACAGGAGGTTAAATGTACTATATGGGCCTGGAGTAGATTGGCCAAACTCTGTGGAACAGCAAAGGTATACTTCCTTGTAATGTCATTATGTAATAGGCCTTATATGGAAGCCCACAAGACATGTGACAAACACTAATCCTCCTCTGCATCAAAATGGTGTCCTATTTTATTTTATGGGTAAGTCAATCTTAGCATTCTCCCAAGTAGTATGGCATTTCACTCATAGAAATTGTGTCTCTTCATGCAACTCCCAATCACCTATAGCAACATCCTGAATTCAATGTAAACAGTTATCACTAGTGCTGACCAAAGTGGTATATATCCCCTACACTATGGGGGATATTTAGTTTATACACAAACCGAAGACCTGTCTTCCTCGAGATATGCTGTTTGTCAGGACACCGCGGTTAAGTATGGGATGATGTAAATGACTGAACATGTTGTGGGGTAGGGGACGGTCCCCTAAAGTTTAGGAATGGCTCAAGGACTTAACAATATGTGAAGACTTCACTAGGAACTGCTCCGCACAGGTGCATGCTGCCTCCCACCCTAAGGAAAATGGGGCTCACTGAGAGACTAACTGACCCCTCAGCAAGCTGAGACAACTATTGAAGCTGGGGCTTGGTGGGGAGGAGCAAACTCTGAACTGGGGATCAGAGAGACAATTGATTAGGTCAACTATACTTCGGTATGTCTATCATTAGGGCTTTGGTGACTACGAATATATTACAATTATATTTTTTGTCACTATATAATTCACGGTGTATGTATGTAACAATTGTAAACTGTTGTAAACTGTTTTAAATTGACTATATCTCCACGGGCTAAGCATAAATATATAGAAAAAAATACTTATCAGAAAAATACTTTTACAGTTTTTTAGTCAAATTTGATAAACTTTTTAACTTGTCCCAATAATTTATCATTGGGAAATCTCTGTCTCATTGGCGGACACCTCGACTGAATGTGAAAAGTTACCAGTAGTAGCTTCACACTCATAAAGTAGGATCCACTCCTTCAAATCATTGAGTTGGGGCATGTAAAAATATATGTGCTTTATGTTAACCTTTCACTCAGATATTGTGACTAGATAAAAGTAGTAAAGTGACTACAAAGTGTAGGAGCAAACTTACATATGTTGATTTACTCATGTGTAAATTTACCTTTTTGAAAAGGGCCCTAAATATTTTTGTGGCTATTTCCATTTAATGCTTGTTGGCACTACTTCGAAAACACAACCTTTTGTACATTATTACTGTTGGGACAGATAGTCTGGCTTTTAAGAATGGATAATCCTTTCTCTAAGAAAGTAAAGGATCAATCCCCTCATCCCTCCTTTGATGGATTGCGATGTCAATGTTTCCTGTTTCTTTAGCTTCTAGAATCGACTACAAGGGCTAATATTTTTTGGACAACATCTCAGAATGAGACTGCTGCATTTACATAAATCCTAGCCATATTTACTTGTTTAAATACACTTTTAGTGGCTGCTGCTGGCCTCACATTCAATAGAATCATCTATAGGTGAAGACTTTTGTAGAGCCCTCTTGGTGCAGTTTACATTTTGCCCCTTACAGTTTTATACAGACACTGAAAAGGTTGTATTTTGAAAGGGAGTCTGTGTGACTTGGGGTGGTTTATACTGCTTGAAGAACTATGTATTATTATTATTTTTAAAGTGAATGTATTCGGTTTAAGCCACATACTAGCAATTAAATTGTCAGAGTACATGGGGAGTACAAACAGTGCATATCAGTTCAGAGGAGACATTGATGATTTGGGCTTTTTTCTTTCCAGTATCATGATAAAATTATGTTACCTATTCATACTCATCAGTCGGTTTCTCATATAATAGGTTGATGATCCATGATACAGCCATCTCAGTACCCCCTCCCGAAAACTCGCATGTCTTAAAAATGCAAGCAGAAACTGCGAGTGACATCTCCAAGTTATCAGCCAGCACCACTGACTGTGCAACTTTCTCATTGCTTCTATGGTTGATTTGGGTATGGAGCAGTGCTGATCTGCTGTCACATATATTCCAAAGGTCACTGTACTAAAAGATCTGTTCAAGTTTTGTACAATATGAAATGCAATACATCTACCTCTGGGGACTTTCAGTGACCAGTTCTGACATGGCCTTCTTTAACTCATGTATGGTCAGATGGGTTTAGAGTTCCTCTTTTTCTATTGCAATAGAATCCTTGGTACGTATGATTTTTGACAGTGTAGTAATCCAGGAATTATTGAATTATGTACTGAGGAGAAACAACTAATCCTTGTTTAGTGCACACACCCATCACCAGAGAACTCCTGCATTTGATAGAATATGCTAACAGCCTCCCTATTTTATCCCATCCGGATGTTTTTGTCAATTATTTCGTATAATTAAGGCATCACAGTCTATCTTCTAGGTGGGCATTTCCTCTTACAGTGGGCAGGTTTTGAATTGCTTTCCTATCACCTAGTGAAGCAATCTTTATGCCCCCAAATTTCATTTCAAGGGCCTCTAGTTCTCTTTATAGCTCTCTCCTTATCCCATGTGACTTTTATGATACAATATTCTCTGATGACAACCTAACATGCCTCTAAGAAAGTTATGATGCTCCCCACCATCAGGCCTCTCATGGGGGGATACTTGAGCTCTCCCTTCATTCGATGAGGGTTGCTTCCCGCAACTGTTTCACCTTAAGAGCCCCAGCCCCAAGAAGTGCCTCAGCGCCTCCTTACTGGGCATACTCCGACACTAGATTATTGCTTTCACTAGTTTGGACAGTAGGGCTTTTGCCTTCTGACCGCTGTATTTTGTTTTTTCACTGATTTTTATTCCATCATTTCATCCCAGTTGTGTTATACCTATGAGCTGGATCCCTACCTGCCAGGACCCTCTAGACACCATCTTAGACTCTGGGGCCCCTGACACACTCACCTCCAAGTGGAAATCTGGGTGAGGAGGTAATGGGAGTCTAAACACACCACATAATTTCCTAGAATAACGGGGGAATGCAGACCCCAGCCAGGAGTTACTTCATACACACATATCTTAAACGCAAAGGGGGTTCATATTGCGATGCTTCAGGAATCTCATATTACACAGATCGAGGGGGTGAGACTTCAGAAACAATGGAGGGGTCACGTGACGTCTATGCAACCAATTATTCGGCCTACGCCAGAGTCACACTAAAATGGGTGAAAGCTGGGACCCCTCTGGAGGTCCTATTAAAGGAGGTAAAACCTGAAGCCAGATTTGTCCTCCTGAACACCAGACTAAATGCCTACCCTCTCCTTATTGAAAACCATTAGGCCCCCAACATGGATTAACTGAAGTGTTCCTACAGACTCGCTTCTCTCCTCGAAAAATTGTCACACATCCCATGGCTTCTGGGGAGGAATTTAACTGCATCCTGGATCCTATGCTGAATTGCTCTCATTCCCCACTTCCCCACACCCCCATCACCATAACCAGTGCCAATTGCCTGGTAGCAATAATTCAGCACAGAGCCCTGACAGACATCCGGACGCATTATAATTTGTGAGTCAAACTTTATTGTTTGTACTCTCCAGTGCATGATGTATATATGCACGTCTTCACTGGATAGTTTGCCCATCCTCCACACTCCAGAAGGTTAAGGTGGCAATTAATAAACTATCAACAAGTAAATCTCCTGGCACAGATGGTCTCCTGGCCAAACTCTACAAGATGTTCATGGGTTCACTAGCTTTCAGATTGCTTAAATTATATGAGTCAGAGTTGGAGGCTGGACGTCTCCCTTCAACCCTTTGGGAGGCCTCTCTCGTGTCACTGCTTAAGCCTCAAAAGGCTTGCCTTGACCTTGCCCTTAAACCGTCCCATAGCTATACTGAATATGGATTATCAAATTCTTAATAACATAACAGGCGTATTTGTAAAGCGCACGTTCACCACTACGGGTATCTTGGCGCTGAATAACAGATGTTTGTTGTTACCCAACTCAATGGTACTCATTTTATCGACCTCAGATGGATGAAAGGCTGAGTGGACCCGCCAGGATTTGAACCTGTGACCATGAGGTCGAACACAGGCCCCTGCAGCAGACGCATTAGTCCACTGAGCCACCAGACCCGGCAATAATAAGATAATAGTTAATCGCATCCAGTAGGTGCTTTCATGCCACGTCCATAAGGACCAATACCTGGTCGTCCCAGACAGAAATACCTTCATAAATATCCACTGGCTGTACGATATTATGGAAGCCATCCAGGACACATGGGCAAACGCATCTGCCTTGGTTTTAGATGCACAAAAGGCCTTTTATACCCTTAGTTGGAAGCACTTATTCGTACTCCTGTCCAAATTTGACTTTTGCTCTCATATCACCAGGCTAATCTGCCTTCTCTACACTGACCCTTCACTCTATATCCGCATTGGTGTCAACTTTCTGAGTCCATCTAGGTCAGATGGCATACCAGACAGGGATGCCGCCGCCCCTGTTTGCAATCGCAATGGAACCGCTAGCTGCCCGGGCCCTCCTGGTAGTAGCGATGTGGGGCATCCTGCTCTATGAGGGCCCTCGTGCATTTCACTGTACGCAGACAACATATTGTTTTATCTTAGCTATGTCACTTCTGATCTTAAGTCTATTGCCTTCCTTCTGGTGGAATTCAGCCCAGTATCAATATTACACATAATTTTGAACAAATCCTGCATCTTCGCACTAATGACTGGTGCTGCACCACAAATACTGGACCTGTGGGAGCGCCCCACTTGTGGGGAACATGTCTCCTTTCGCTACCTGGCTATCCTAGCATACCATACCATCCCGGACCTACTTGATGGCAACTAAACAGCAGTGGTTACCTTGATCAGATTGCAACTGGCCTGTTGGAGATCCTTTCCCCTGTCAGTTGTGGGCTGCCTAGCCATAGCCAAAATGGCGATGCTCCCCTGTCTCCAGTACTATTTTGCACACCTTCCCGTTATACTCCCACAGAATTTCGTCCGGGAGCTCTATAGACTCCTGGGAGACTTGATTTGGCATAAAACCTGTAGGCTGGTAGCGCTAGATATGCTTCAACTTCCTTTGGAACAGGTAGGCCTTGAGTCTCTGACTTTGAATATTATTACTTGGCAGCTCAGCTTCAGTGACTTTCATACAGGTTAGCAGACCATTATCTGGAGGACACAGGCGAGACTCACCACCCACTCTCTCCGGGGGAACTCCTCCAGTTACTAAACCCTGGGTCTTGACCAACTTACTCTCCCCCTTCTTCTCTGGGTGACTCTCTCCTGCCTTGCCAAAGCAATCAGACTGATCAAGCACCTACCTCCATATATGCTGGCTTTTCCACTGCTCAGCCTCCAAAATTCTAGACACCACAGCTTCAAAACCCAACTGCAGGCCTGGGAACAAGTCAAGCTCTTGAAGGAAGTGATCCAAATAGGGTCACCAAGGTCACTCTCGACCTCCACTAGCCTTCCAAGAAATGAAGAGCCGATAACCCAGTAGATAATGCAATCAAACTGATTTATTAACAAAATACACTGAGGCGGATTCCAGTCTGACCAGCCGCCTATGATGGCTGACGAGGGACTGACTTCAGAACACTTGGTAACACAAACTAAGCCTTCCAACTCCTCTCAAAACCACGCCCCTGGTGAAAAAATACAGCTTGGGCTGAAGACTAAACTAAGAAGGCGCTGAGGGATGAGCCATGGCACAGGGCTGGGTACATGCTATCTCGACCCCAAGGCCGCCCAGCCGGTATCTACCATTCGAAGATGTAGGAACAAGTCTATCCAACAGCAAAGGCATGCAACAATAGATAGTACATCCATTAGTGTAGCAAAGCTTCAACCTTGAGAAGTAGAAGCTGGGGGCCCAGGGACAGCCTTTCTTGCTGAGGCAAGCATTATGAGACAAAAGCTTGATCTTAGTTACAGAACAAGATGACGCCAATAAAGATTGGGCCATGGATGCTAACTTAACACGGAATAGAGTTTGAGCATAGCAAAGGGAGCATTTCGAGTCTGTGCATTACGGAAATAACATTTCAAATCTAACATTCTCCAAGTTGGAGACCTATTCCAGGAAGGATAGTTCTTATCATTCAAGGCCCTGACAGACCAATTCACTCTCAACAATGGTCAATTTTCCTATATGCCTCATTGAAAGGGGCTCTTGGGTATGCTTGGACAGCCCAGGAGATTAAACCCATTACACCAATTCATGCAATCTCCTGTCATTTCCTGTTGGTTAGGTCCTCAACCTTATTTCTTACCTTGAAGTTCCAACTGCGCCCAGAAGTCATCTCAGAGGTTTTTTTCCCTGTAGCTTTTTCGTCCTTTCTGTGGCTAATTCTAGAAGGCACCTTCTGTCTAGGCGCTTTCTGTGTCAGCAGCAACGTGGCTACTGGAAGTGTAGCAGTTGTAATCCTCCTGTGAGCAGTTATTCCTCTGCACTAGAGTTTTCCTATGCAGGCACTACACTTGCATATAACCGAACCCTGCCTTGAGGCTGCTTAAAAGTTCTACAGGAGAAGAAAGGAGCGAACAGAGTGGAATGGACTGGTAACGTAAGGAAGGTGCACTTGAGTGGGTAGAAGGAAACATAGTGTAATGAAGGATTTTGTCTGATGTCAGCCAGTCATGCAAACAATTAATACAAAATATTCTTATAAATGATGTAAATCTCTGTCAGTCAAGAACTGTGAATGTCTGGGCCTTCGGTACTCAAAGTCCAGTCTCAGCCTGTAAAACATGGAACAAGATCCAGCACCACTCCAAACAGTTCCAGCTGGCCAGGTTCAGGCTCTTGTTCAGACTGTTTAGCAGCAGACATATAATAGCTGAGAGATGAAAATTTGGCCTTATGACAAGCTTCAACATCCCGTGCCTCAGATGTTCCAAAGGTCTCACCAACCACTCCACGGTTTTCTGTGGACCCTAATAAATCAAAGGAGTTTCTTGATGCTTTGACAGTATTCTTTGCATTTCGCCCAGCTCAGCTTTCACAAGATCGGGCTAGGGTGGGATATTTGATCGGGTACCCTGTTCGGACCTGCACTAGCCTGGGGGACTTCTTTAGTGGCGCCAGAAGATTCAAGTCTCTCTAACTATGCCACCTTTTTGACTGTCATTAGGAGAATGTTTGAAAGACCAGAAGTGGAACATTCATTTTAAGAAGACCTCTGTGTAATCCAACTGGGAAATCAGAATGTTTTAACATACATAACCCTCTTGTATCAACTGGGAGCTGAAACGGCTTGGGTCGAACAAATTCTTGTTCACTCAGCTCGATCTTACTCCTTTTCTACTTTAATTGATCATATTCTTCAGAGCAAACACAGCCTACTCCAGCGTAAGGCAGAACAAAAAAGGGTTCATCTTTCTTCTGGCTTTGGTCTGTCTTGAATTTAATCTCAGAGGTTAGTAGTTCCTTCTGAAGAATCCTCAGCTTCAATTTCCAATGAAGAACCTGTGCAAATAGGCCTTACCCAGGACCCTCTTACTGAGGCTGAAAGAAAACTCACCGGAAAAAAGGCGTGTGTGTATTGTGGATCTCCTGAACATATAATCGGCGATTGTCCAGTTTGTCCTATAAGGCCGTTGGGAAACCCCAAGTTCCGTCCTTTATGAAAGAGAGAAGGACAGGAATATCTCAAGTCCCTTTTGTTAGAGTATCAATTGATACTCTAGTTCTACTTTGTCTGTTACAAGTGTTTATTGATCTACCTGATGGAAAAAGAGAAAATATCCTGGCTTTACTGGACTGTGGTGCAAGTGGCCTATACCTAGATGAGTGCTGGGCAAGAAACAAGAATGTACTTAAGATTGGTAGAGTCCCCGGAACAGGTCTGGATTGTCGATGATAAACCTTCTCCAAGAAGTTCCCTCCCAGTACCGCTTTTTTCTGACCTCTTTGAGAAACATAAAGAAATATCCCTGCCTCCTCATAAAAAGTTTGATTGTGCTAGTCCCAACAAACATTGAGCAACTGTCCCTTTTGGAGGGTGCATTCTCTCTCTGAATCTGAAAAGAAACCTGCCTCATAACCCGGTCTGCTTCTCTTGCTGGGGAATCACTCTTCTTTGTTCCCAAAAATATTCAAAGAGGTGAGACCATACATAGACTTCAGAGGCATGAATAAAGTAACCATTGAGCGCAAATATTCTCTACCTTTAATCAAGAGCATCTTAGAATCAATAAGGAATGCTAAAACATTCATCAAACTAGATCTGCAGGGAATTTAAAATCTTCCCCGGATAAAGGAAGGAGATGAACGGAAGCTGGTCTTTCGGACTCCATAAGGTCACTTTGAATATCAGGTTATGTCCTTTGGCTTTCTCAATCAATTTGTCGTAGTGTACCTTGATGATATTCTTGTCTTCTGAAAACATCCTCAGTTTCATTACAAGCATGTCAGACAAGTGTCACCTAGACTGTGCCAAAATGAATTCTATTGCAAGCTTGAAAAATGTGAATTTGACTAGTCTGAAGTTGATTACTTAGGTTTTCACATACTTTATGCTGGAATTTCCATGGATCCATGCAATGTTTCAGCCATTCTGGATTGGCCGTCTCCTACAGGTGTCAAGGAAACCCAATGCTTTCTTGGTCCAGCCAATTTCTACTGTCAGTTCATTGACAATTTTGCCCAGATAACCAACAACATCACTCGTTCTCTTAAAAAAGACATGCTCAGCCACTGCTTTCGATGGAACTCTTTAGCTGAGGAAGACTTCCAGGCTCTAAAACAAGCCTTTATTAAAGATCCCATCTTACTTCACCCTGATCAACAAAAAAAAAAAAAATGATTTCTCTGACTGAGCTATTGGAGCTGTTCTTCTTCAGCTCCAAGAAGACGACGGGTTAAAACATCCTATATTCTATATCTCTCAGTCTGTCAGATTCTGAGAAAGATTACTCAGTTCTAGAAAGAAAACTTTAGCTAAGGAGATGGCATGTTCTAAAAGTTGCCATTTCTTAATGCGATTTCGAGAACCCTTAGAAATTCACATTGATCATTGGAATCTGCAATTGCTCAGGAATGTGCAGTGCTAGAACAGTAGCCAAATTTGATAGGCTTATTTCTTTAATCAGTATGACTTTATCATCACACATATTCTTTGTTCCAGAAATATACTGCCTGATGCCCTTTCATGAAGATAACCTAAAGCCCCTTCTATTTTTGGTCATCACATTATACTGCCTCGAAAGATCATTAGAGTGGCACCATAATATCTTGACAGAGTTCAGGCCAGTTACTCCTTTGGGCCCAGGAAAAAATGGGAAACCTTGTCTGGCTCTGCTGGTACGAAGGGGAATGTTGTCTTTCAGGGTAAGGCCCTTTTTATTCCATCTAAAGATCTGAGAGTTGAAGTCTTCAAGAGGTGTTAGTACTCCCCAGTTGCTGACCATAAGGAAATCAAATCTACGTTGGAGCTCATTTTTTGCTCTTTTTGGTGGCTAACTGTCTGACGTGATACAGATCTCTATGTTGGTTGCTGTCCAACCTGCACTCAGGCAAAATCCTCCCATTCACGATCTTCAGGATTTGTTTTAACCCCTTTCTGTTCCACCAGAACCGCGGCATACTATTTCTATTGATTTCATCGTGGTTCTACTTCCTTCAGAAGGGAATCGGGTGATCATGGTCACATTTGACTATTTCTCCAAAATGGCTCATATCACTGCCCTTAAAAAGTTACCCTTGGTCAAATCTTTTTGCAAGAAATCTTTCATTTGCATTGTCTACCTAGTTTCTGATCATGGTCCTCAGTACCTTTCCCACTTCTGGAAATCCTTTTGTAAACCTCTTCAAATTGAAGTGGCCTTATCCTCTGGTTTTCACCTTCAGACTGATGGTCAAACCAAGTGACTGAAGTAAGGGTTTGAACAGTAGCTCCACTGTTTCTGTATTTCCACTTAAAGTGACTGGTTATCCTTTTTAGCCTTGGCCAAGTTATCCTACAATAATTCCATCCATAGGGCTACTCAATCCTTGCCATTTTCCTGTCTCCATGGCCTTTATCCTCAAACTTTTCCTTCTGAAATCCAGAGTTCTCACCTGGTGCCCACCGCCACAGGTTTTGTTCGACAGATACAAACTGTTCCACAGAAGATCTGTCTTAATCTTCACCCATCTAATCAATGGATGGAGTTGTATGCATATTTTTGCTGCATCTCTTCGTCTTCCTCCAAGATTGGAGACAAAGTCTGGGTTTCCTACAAGTTCTTGCCATCTCACATCTTCCATCAAAAATTAATTCGGAGATTCTATGGGCCTTTTAAGATTGTTTAAGTCATCAATACAGTAGCCCACAAGATTCAACTGTCTCTCCACTGGACACTCCATCCTGTGTTTCATGTATCCCAAATGAAACCTCACCACATCGATCCCTTTCAATGATTCTTTACTCTTTCTCCTCCTATTTAGGTTAGGGATGAGCCAGAGTTTGAGGTACATGAGATATATGATGTTCATACCTTTTGAGGGAAACTTCAGTTTGTGACCCATTGGAAAGAATGCCATCCTAGTTTAACAGTTTTGGGAAGATGCCTCTTCTGTTCTCGCTGCGGCTTTGGTTCTTTGCTTCTTCCGTAGATATCTGGATAAACCTAGAGCTTCTGGAGGCCGGCATACTGTTGCACCTCGCCCCATGGCTGGTTTCCGACAGTAGCTGGAATGTGAGCTTCCATGGGAGCCAGAGTGACCACAGAGGTACTGGTGGGCTGCAGCAGGCCCTAAACATACTTACCAAAAGGTGGCCATATACCCATACATATTGAAAATACCTCAAAAAATAACACTAGAAAACTGCAGGTAAGTGGGATTCAAATTGGGTTCTCAACAACTCATTTGGGGAAAAAACCAACAGCACTGGTAACTATCGAAGGATCTCCAGATTTTTGGAGATAAACTGTCAGTGGAGGAAATGTAATTACCGCGGACATGCTTTGTTTTTAACGCCACAAATCCGACTCCTTCCTTAACTCCACAAATCCGACTCCAACACATTTCTAACAATTTCTATTGGTTGCTAGGGAAGCCCTTGTAAAAGTTTGACAGAATACCAACTTCCTACGAAGGGCTTCATTATAACCTTTAAAATAGGTTCATAAATAACATTACACTTCGGACACTAAACTGTCGAAAGAGAAATGGAAATAATTCATTCCACTTCTCTTTGATCAAAATCGGCACCATAGGGTCTTCTTATGCGCATGAAATGTTTATATTCTTAGGGCTACTGACCCAATTGAGCCTAGACTGCAATGTTCTCGATTATTTTGGTGGGCGTTGTTGCAGACTGACTACCTTTTCCTATAGTACCGTAGGCACGGAGTTCCTTCTTGCTATTATGATCTGAAGTTTTGCAACACAAAATTAGTACTAACAAAAAGTTTACTAATTTCAAGAAATTCAGTGTTTTTGATCTCACTTACCTACACTTTTCTAGTGTTGTTTTTGGAGGTATTTTCCTCCAGGGAGAAGCTAGAGTTAGCAAATTAATTGTATTTCACTGACAAGGATTGTGGTCATTTTATGTAGGGAAACTAGATATATCTTTGTCCTTTATGTATTTTATCACAGAATACACGTTTATCAAAATGGCAGCAATAGGAGCAGCTTTGTGGAACAACGTTTTACATCTTGTGCAGAGACAAGTGCCTATTCAATCTGCTGTTGGCACTCGGCAGGATGTGGCATTCCATTATGCACTACAAACTAGAAGAAGGTACAAGCAGCACGTCTACATCTGTTTGAGAGAATGGGTGAAGAATGGGTGGAGAACGCATTCTGGCAGAAAAACAGATTTTTGCCACAGAAAATAGAGTGCATCACACCAGATGTACACCTTGATAGAAAAATAAGAGCTAGGAACAAAAAAAACAGATTGTTTTGAAAGCCTCTGACTGAACCCTGCAACAACAACAATCCTATAATTAATGTCATTTAAATACGGCGCGGTAATTAGCCCCAGATTTCCTAGACTCAACGATACATGCCATAAAGCAACATAGCCCAAACACATGCACGATATATACATTAATGAGAACCAGAGATCCAGGCTCCAACTAAGCATGTCTACTTAAACTGCAGACCAGGAAGGAGTGCAGCAGTTTTAAAGGCTCCAACATGGCCTTTCTTGTTTGACAACACAGACATTACTAGAAAAGAAGTTTGCTTCAGGCCTTTAGATAGTATTTACAATACTGAAATGAGTAACAAGAAAAGGACAATTCGAAAGTCGTATTCTTTGATAATGAGGTTTTCTAATACATGTGCATCAAATGTAAAGCTTGTGAAAATTTAAACTGACTCACATATCAATGTGACCATAAATATCTCTAGAAATGCACACACTTTCATATGTGCAATAACAGAGGTCAGATGACTCTAAACCTGCTTCCATTGCTCATGCACTACTGTTTACATCGAAATCATTGCAGTCATGTGCACATCATGCTGATAGTAAAAGTCACATCTACTACATGCCAGGCTGTCTATGCAAGGAATTAATTTCTGAAGCTATATAACAATGAACAACCTTTAAAAGGGCAATAGAAAAAAGCCACTTCTTCCAAATGCCACATTTCTATAAAAAATAATTGGTTTTGGCCAGTCCATAATTGCACTATGGGCCTATAAATTAGAGAATAATGATGTGGCCTCTTTAAATTAAAAGGCTAATCCTCTGAACAGAAAAATGTTTCTGTTATGTTCCTGAACCAGGCTTTTCCAGCAGCAGCAGCTAATTTCAGAATGATTTATTGGCAGCAAAGTCCACAGGCTAGATTATCTTTCAGCATACAACAGACTGACAAGGATAGTGGTCATTTCATCTAGGGAAACTAGTTATATCTTTGTCCTTTGTGGGTTTTATCATAAAAATACACATGTTTATCAAAATGGCAGCCATAGGAACAGCTTTGTGGAACAACGTTTTACATCTTGTGAGGCGACAAGTGCCTCTTCAGTCTTCCGTTGGCCCTCAGCAGGTTGTGACATACAATTATGCTGCATTGTATATGCTTTATTTCGCCGACTGGTTATGAAGCTGTAAAAAACATTTATAGAGAAAAAAAGAAAATACGAAATAACATATAAGAACATGATCAAAGTGATATATACAGGCAGTATTGTCCCTTCAATAGGGGTTACAGTTGTCGAAAACTACATGATAAAAACTGTTATACATTTCATTAGTAAAAGCATAAAAGAGTTTGTACTAAAAACCGTTTTTGAAAAAAAGAGTAGCAGCATGACGATCCTTCATGGTGTGGGCCTCATGACAGGCACAATGTGGAGCCCCCAATGCACACCTGGTAAAAACGGGTTTAAACCCTCTTTGGGTGACAGCATGGGGATTCAGATATAAAGTGCAAGTCTAAAAGGTGTGGTTTCAGTGGAGGGCTAAACAGTCATCAGACGCTGCCACAATTTCATCACATCTTTGGGCATTGGAGCGTTGGACTGCTCCTGACGAGGTTTTTCGCCTGATTAGCCATGCATGGCTGAGAAACTTGGCCACACCACACGCAAAAAGAGGTCTGGGATCAGACCTAAGAATACGCAGGGCAGCCTGATGGTCCTGTGTACCCAGTTGTCGGCAAATTGGTTTTAACCATTTGGATCTTGGAGCGTTAAAAGCCGGACAAGAAAACATAACGTGTGCTACACTTTCCATCGGGGCTCTGCAGCAAGGACAATCCCCTGGTGTCTGGATGGGTGGGTGACATTTTACGGTTGTTGCGCAGACAGGGAGCGTGCCGAACCTAAATTGAATATGCAGCATCCTGTCCCTCGGGACCTGGATTATGTCTAAGTAGGGCTCAACAACGTTGTGCGAGGCAACAATACGCCCCTCTCTCAGTTGCACTGCGCATTGTGCTTCTTTAGCTCCAACTTATACTTTC
This sequence comes from Triturus cristatus, assembly GCF_964204655.1. Taxonomy (NCBI): domain Eukaryota; kingdom Metazoa; phylum Chordata; class Amphibia; order Caudata; family Salamandridae; genus Triturus; species Triturus cristatus. The sequence continues at coordinate 59,854,973 of NC_140588.1, forward strand.
AAACATTTTACTCATATTCTTCAACTTAATCCTCATTTTGTCTTGTTATCTTTTTTCTTTTAGTTTACTCAATACAATCCACACGCAGGAATTCTATGCCATTTCCAAGGTTTCCCATGTTTAGGTGTGCCCTCCGGGCCTCTAACAAAAACACAAACTAATGCAAATTTATCCAAGGCAGTGTTTATTAAAAACCCAATGCATTTTGGGCTGACAAAGCCCTTCTTCAGGGGTAACTGAAAATAACAATATAAATTTCCAATTATTTTATGCTGCATTACTTTCAATTGTTTATCATTGCAATTCACCTTATATTGTTAAACTTAGTTTTGCAATATTATTCATTATGTAACTTTAACTACTATACATATTTCTCCATTAATGTTCCTCTACATGAATAACACCGATGATAAACCCCCATTTATGATTCGACCGTTAAAATTACATCATTGGCCACACGTCGTTTTGACTTTACCCGCCCTTTCTTTGATCACTGTCAATCACCCACTCATTTGCCGACAATCGTTTATCCCCGTAGCCTCTTGGGAAATATCCATGCCACCATCTTATTTAAACTACCTTTGTACCCTTATTTTTACAAACCTCTCTCTGGACTCACACTCTGTTTATAAATCACTCTCTTCAGCCGCGTCATTCTCAAACATCTTTCATCCTTTTCACTCGGTTTGAAAATGCTTTCCTCCAACCTCCCTCATAAGCCCACATTCTCCCCATCACCTCTTAACCCCAATCCTCACTTTGAACTAGTCTGCCTGTGTTGATAAAATTCTGCCGTCAGTCTGCCAACATTGGGTCTGCAGGTTTCCTGATGATCCACCCATTCTCAGTATGATCGTTTGAGCTCCTCTTTGCTTGGTGGTTCCTGCCTGTCCCAATGTCCTTGAAAACCCAGAGTTGACAGTACTTTCCTAATGTTAGAAATCCATCCAATTCTGCGGCCAGTGTCTAATTGTATGACCTCAGTAAGGACTTCAGCATACTTAGAGAGTTTGGTGGTTCACCTGATGCGAGCCCAAAAAAGCAGTGGGCACAATCTTGCTATATCTCCAATCGACCGCCTGCCTATGTCAAGCAACATCACCAGGTCCCTAAAGAACTTATTTTCAGATCTACGGATATCATCAACATTGTCGAACCCCATAGCTCGGCTCCATAGAGAGCTGTGCTGACTGCTTTGGCGTCATAGACTATGAGGGCCGGTGTGACTGGCCTTCTATGTGAGGAACGATGTTCTTTTCCTAGTGCTGATTATTTAGGAATTGGTTAGGGGAAAGTCAGTGTGTCATAATGACCAGGAGTGTATCTTTCTACCCATCCATTTAATAGAAAAAAAACAATTTTTAGTGAAGGTGTAGACCACATGGCAATGTGCCTCACCTTCTCTCGAGTTTATGAACAATCCATTTCAATTTCTAGCATGAGTGGGTCACGTGTGAAAGTTTCACTCTGAGTCATATTTTGTCTACTCATATTAAATCTATGTATACAAAGGGAGATAAAAGCAGGAGGAAGGAATGTAATTTGGTCATATACGATTAGAATCTGTCACTGATCAAATTATAAATCGGGAGATGCATGGAAAACAGCCTCTACCAATAAGATCCTAATTCTTGCTTACCGGCAGCATGTGAGTTTGTAGAGCCAAAGTTGAAAGCATGGCAGAAGCTATATCAATATCTGTCCTTATATTTTAAAGGGTCCCATAAGCACCACACAACTGGCTCAATCCTTCTTATAAAACGCTAGACTCTGATAACTCAGCTGCAAAACAAAGGGAACAAGTATATGGGAATTCGAGTCAATGATCTATCAGGAGTTGTCAAAAATAGAGCTTCACTAATTGCAGAGTATGTAGTACATTGGAGAAGGACTAACTGCACAGGTAAACCTTACCGCAAATGACACCAGGTCCAGAACTTCACCCAGACATTCGGACTTCTTCGGTTGGGTCCGAAGTCGGTGCCATTTCAGTTATGTATGCAACTGGTGCATTCGTAGTTATGAACAACGGACTGAAGCCAAGGAGTGCTGTTTTGTGTAAAGAAAGCAGAGCAGCCATATTGGTCTAGTCAAATCTACCATTGAGTGATATGTATTCTCTATCCCTGCAACAATCAAAGGGGTGTCATACCTTTGTTGTTTCGATAATTGTTTGAGAATATCTTGTGTTATAAGGCAAAGATTAGTCACGCTATTTAAAAAGCGGCAACCATAACTCATCAAGTCAAGAAGTGAAGGACCGTAAAATTGAGTCATACGATGTCACACATGGGAGGTGGTTCATATATCTCTTGAAAACAATGTTCTGAGCTAGGAGTCTAGCGTACTAAGAGGCCAACAGATAAATGAAATACGAAGTAAAACATGGTGTGGACATCCAAACTGTTTTGAAAAGCCACACTATTACCATTTACAGGGAGGCCATTTTGATGTAGTTTAAAAGGACCCTTGAACCCTTGTTTAAGGATTAGGTTATCAAGTGAGAGTATATTACTCTATTGATGTAAGGATGGACTCAGGAAGACCGTCAGTAACAATTTAATATTTACCAGTCCAAAATTAGTTGATCCATCTGAGTGATTAAAAAGATGTTAACATAGCTCCAATTACTCATACCAAGGGAGTGAGTTAGTACTAGAACATGCTACAGCCTCATTGGAGGTAGGGGCAATTGTTAGTTTTGGATTTGGTGTGTTGGAGAAAGAAGGAATAGTTCACCCCATGATACAGAATTTCAAAAGACTGAAATATACATTTGGTACAAATGCAGTTATGTTTCTTAAGGAACTCAAACATTTCTTTATCAATATTTATACCGTGTTCTACAAGCCTGAGTTTAATAATCCATTCACTTTCTGTTTTTCTGAAGTTTGGTCAATCTGTTTCCACCCCTTATTCCAGGGCGTATAACATCAATACCATGGAAGCCCAACTTCACCATTTAATTTAATTTGTGGACTGTGTTAAAATGAACAGTCAAAGGATATTGTTCATTGTTATTGCGTATGGCTCTTTTATGCTCTTGGATTCTTTCTTTTAACAGTCTCACAGTACTGCCAATGTAGGTTTTCCCACAGATACATTTGATACAGTAGATTACACATTTTGTATTATAGTTGATGAAACTACGCACCGTATACATTTTCTCTGTGTTGTACTTAAAAGTCATGGTTTTGTGCATGGCAAAACAACAGACGTTGCATGATCGACATTTATGAAAACCATTTGGAGGAGATGGCAACCATATTTGTCCTGATCATTGGTGGTATGAAACTGGAGCACAAGTATTGTCTAAGAGTTCTCCCCCTTTCATGGGTGATTATGGGTTTAGATCCAACCACCTCTTTTAGAGTGGGATCATGTGTTAGTAGATGCAGATGTTTTTAAAAAATGTTATACACATCCATACTCATGGTAGTGTATGGTGTAATGAAAGCAGCTTTTCTCCTGTTGTGTTCCTTCCTTTTGGTGTTGTTGGCCAAGAGACATGCTCCTTTGACCTTGTTAGCCTTGTAGCGAGCCTCTTTGATGGTTACTTGTGTATATCCTCTGTCCCTGAATCTTTTTTCTACCAGAGAAGGATGGTCCTAATCTGTGAGGGAGGATGGGAACTACTTGCATGCAGTGTAGCATTACATGCCGTTGGTTTTATATACGGCACTGTTGTTAGTCTATTATTATCCACTCGAATAGTAATGTCTAAGAAATGTATCTGAGTGGTACTTTGCTCTTTAGTGAAGGTGAGATTGAAGGAATTATCATTGATGTATAGAGAAAATTTTTCTAGGGCATCACTAGTCCCTGCCCAGAATATCATAATATCATCAATGAAGTGTCCCCAATACTGTATGTTCTCCAATAGGGAACCGGGCCCTTTTAACCACAGATGTGTATGTTCATACATCCCCATGTAGAGGTTCGCAAATGACGGCGAAAATTTCGCACCCATCGCTACCCATCGCTACCCCTTGCATCTTGCGAAACCAGTCGCCATTGTCTGTGAATATGTTGTTACTCAGTACCAGTTCAATCAGATCTAATAACATGTTGGTATGTTCATACATGTTCACTGATCGCGTATCTAAGAAGTGTTGTACAGCATTCAGACCCAGTCCTCCTGGTATGCTAGTGTATAAAGAGCATACATATAGAGTCACTAACTGGTGACCTTCCACCCACTCTACATGCGCAATTTTGCTCAGAATGTCACGAGTATCCTTGATATAAGATGTTAAATTAAAAACCAAGCGCTGTAAAAATAGATCTATATATTCAGATATTCTCTCTGTGGGAGACCCAATTCCAGAAATGATCAGTCTCCCAGGGGGGAAGCCCACCCCTATGTGTATTTTTGATAAGCTGTAAATGAAGGGATTGGTTGGGTTCTCATTGAAAAGATATTTGAATTTAAGATCTGAAATCAAGCATAAGTCATTCCAATGTCGCAACTTATTTTCTACAATTTTAGTTGTTGCTTTCATGGGGCTACTGCTGAGTTTCACTTAGGCAGTGGTGTCTGCTAGTTGTCTATCTGTCTCACAGAGATAGTCAAGTTTATCCATAAGCACTACGTTTCCTCCCTTGTTAGCTTCTCTTCTCCATGACCGGTCATCCTGACTTGACATGTATTCCTAACCCTTTACTTTTCCCTCCTCTACCATCTATGCTCCTTGGACTTGTTTTCTATGTTATTCTCATGCTCTAGCAACAGATGTATTTTTGTAACATTGTCTTTCTCCATGCTATGTTATGCTCTAGAAACTAATGTAACTATGTTACACTATCCTATTGTAACCACTTCCTTATGTAAAGCGCTGTGATACCTCCGGATCTATCCAGCGCTATATAAAACTCTTCAAATGAATAAATAAAATAATAAGGGAGTTGCCATTTTTGAGACTTTCAGGTGCCTTTATTTCCTCTATAGTGATGTTTTGTTTGATGTTAAAACATTTTTAGTGGAATTTGTCCTGAAATCTATCAACAGGATTTGAACCTGGTAGGTGAGGAGTGAATCTCAATTTTTTCCTCAGACCACTATCCACACAGCGAATGTGTCAAAATCTAAATCTGCTACCATGGTCTGTATGGACGGTGATTCTTCCCGATCCACCAAAGGCAGTAGTAGATGCACATTTTTTATATCCCTGATAGTCAGAATGGGATCTATGTTCTCAGCTGCTCTAACGTGAGGAGTTGAGTGTTGTTTGTCTTGGAAGAATTTATGTAACTTCAGTTTCCGAGTAAACTTAAAACAACTAACATGTAATAATGTAAAATCGGGCAAAGAACTTGGACAGAAACCTAAACCCTTGCTTCACAGTTTTATTTCCACATCAGTCAAAACACGGCTTCATAGGTTCACAATATTGATGTTATCAGATATGTCAATCATATTCATATTATTCACATTTTCTGATTCCCTGACCCAGTCGTGACACCCACTTTTTCCTTTGTGTTTGCATCTGAGTCTTGATTTAGTAAAATGTCATCAATACGTGACGGGCAGCACCCTGACTATCTGAAGGAGTTCTACCGTTAGCTGCCCTCAAAGCAAACTTTCTGGTGAGGGCATTAAGTTAGAGTGCTAACTGTGTTCATCTTTTAACTGGGGGTAAGTTTGATAGGGGGACAGCCCATTTGTGGATATCCTCCTCAACCCCCCGCAGGCCCTCTGCAGTCAAGGGCTCAAAGGTGCAGTTAAAGTCTCCTTCCAGCACAACTCTAGAGTGGGGCGAGCAACTGGATAAGCTTTCTTCCAGTACTGTGATAATAGGTGAAGGTCTACCCCCTTTAGTCCCCCTTACGTAAACATTAAAAAGGTCAATAGTGCCGCCCCCTTGGTCCCCGTGATGCTAAGTCTCGAAATATCTGGACAAGAGGTTGGTTGGCAGGTGATTCGACAGCCAGGGCGATGTTCACCCAAATAGTCAGTCCCCCTGACGGGCGCCCTCTCCCTACAGTTATTGCTGGAGAGTGGAAACAAGCATAACCTGATTTATGTAGGGGGACAAACTCCAGGTCTCTTGAAAAATGCAAATGTCAAAACCCTCAATTAGTTCGTTCCAGTGGGGGATTGACAATTTGCTGCTTAGCCCAGCCACGTCCCATGATATTATAAAATGATGATCTTTTTGCAATGTCAGATTAACACATTTTAAAGAATTACAGACTTGATTCTCACACAATATTATTCATACGTGACCTTTTAAAGTGTGATTTAGAGCCCAATAGTAATATTAGAACTGCTGTCCCACCACTGTTTAAATTGTCAGTTTTGCACTTTTCTGCAACTTGCTCCATTCAAGGAAATGTTGCCATGACTTCTGGACTCTCACAGTCTGTCTTCAGTAAAGTATTGATCAAGTACTCAGTGCTATGTTGAAACATATGCAGTGTTTCATCATCTTCAATAAAACTGCAAGTGTGCTGATCAAAGTGAAGAGTGCATTTTATAGTATTGCTGGGTTCCAAATGCTGTTGGAGCCATTGATTGTACACACATTCACATTGTTTCACCTCATGCTCGAGAACAGATGTTCAGGAATCAAAAGCTGTACTACTCCATCAATGTTCAAATGACTTGCACTGCTGACCTCATCATCACACACTGCAATGCAATGTCCCCAGGATCTTCACATGACTCCTTTATCCTTTATGTAATGGAGGCAGAAATAGCTACCGAACAGAGGTTACAACCCCCACTTTCGCCCTCTGTAATTATCTTGAGTCAGGGTGATCTATATGCAATGAAGCAGTTGAGTCTTTCCCCTGTCCAGCAACAAAAAACACTGCATCTCTAGTTCCAACAGGAGGGAAAAGGAAACAAACTGCCCTGGCAAGGGCTGACTTTAAATTAAAAAAGCCATTCATCGAGGGTCAAGAGAACTAAACAAACCCAGTTAATCCAGAACACATGTGGGAGGGGGCAACCACTGCATCAGAGGAAATGGACATTTCTGTCGATAGATTCAGTAAAATTGTACAAGAGGCTTTGACACTTATTTTATCCCAATTAGTCTATATTAAAGAGCAACTTGCTTGAGTTCTGTTGGGCTTAGGGAATAAGTCGGTATCTGAAAAGCAGAACGATATGGCCATCAGACCAAGTAGCATAGATGAAAAAATCAGATGATGTTCCTTCTAGTGTCCCACTGAGTCTGTTGGCCCCTTTAAGCACAATACCCACTGTAAGTGGTCAGGTCCCCTATCAATATGCCCTTCTTAATAATACCAGCAATAACCCCTTGGTCCAAACACAGGGCATCCCGAGTTTTATGGAAATTCCCATAGGAACAACCTAAAGCTGAGACAGGAGATATAGATCGGCCAAGATCAAGCATGATAAGTAGGGGCAGACTCTTACAAGGAAATATAAAAAAACAATGGCCCAGCATATGATCCTATGAGTGGGGGGTGCAACTAATGTACTAAATCTACCCCCCGAATGCACACCGTATACTATGATCTTGATGGGGGTTTCCCATCTGGCAGCCGGCCAGCAAGAAAGCCGTCAAAACATTATTAATAAATCGGCTCGTTGGCGCGTTACGTTGGCGCGTTATTAAAATTCCATCTAAGACAAATTGGTTTGAATATATCATCATTGCACAGCGGGTGAGCTGGTTGGGTTACACGGCCAAACGCTTGGAAGGGGACTGTGTTGTGCTTAACTTTAGCAATGCTAGGTATATACACCTTACACTGACGCACCTCAGAGATTCTCCTGGTGATTTGATAGGGGTTCGCCCGCTGGGTTTTTTCCATCCTCCCCACCAGGAGCCTGTCTTGACACAACAGCCCTCATGGCTAGGCCCAAATATGCATCCCCCCATACAACCCTATCCATTTAGTCACGCTAACCGTTTTGATGCGCTCTCTGGTTTGTCAGAAATTCACTAACTGACTGGGTGATTTAGACATTCAGTTGTAATGAGGAGAATGGGTTTGCATTATAACATCCAAGGGAGAGAAACATATGTAGATGAACTTGGTAACATGGAGCCTGTAGATTCACCAGGCACCATTCTGAAAAATATTCCTTGCCTCCTAACCTAATTTTAAATTCTATTCCTGGTAGGGAGGGGCCTGGTTTGTCAACCACCGTTATCATGCCTGCTATTAATAATGTATCCGTGGGATTGGTGAATCAGGGACACACCACTTCCCCACTTAAACTCATTTCATGGAATATTGCAGGAATTCGTCCTAAATTAACAGGCGAGGAATGGTTAAAATATATCAAGGGTTTTGGCATCATCTGCCTTCAGGAGACGTGGTATAAGGATGATATCGTGTTGGATGGTTACTGCTCCTTCACGGTCCATGCAACACCTTCGTCAGCAGGGAGGGCAAAAGGAGGGTTGGTATTGTCAATTTCAGTCAAATATGACACCATAAAAACTCTTGTTGTTAGTATGTCTCCATGGTATCAACTAATCATGATTTCTAGCATGATGCAGGTTAAGCTAATAGTGGTGAACTGGTACTATAATATTTTTAACCAAAATAGTTGTCATGTAATCGAGGCCTTACAAGTGGAAATTAACAACATCCCTGGGAAATGGCAACCATTATGTATTCTCTGGGTGGGTGATTTCAATTGTTCTGCCTGCCCCTATAGCTCCAACCGAGCTTGTGGGATGTTGGACACAGAGGGTCAGCCCCAGCAGCACTTTGTCAACACTTCACAGGGTGAGGCCCTAAACGATATCATCGCCGAGAATGATTTAGGCCTCATTAATGATCTGGCTAGTAGTCTCTCATTACAGTGCCCCACTTATGTTGGAGGTGGCAAGAAAAGTTCTATTGATTTTATGTTTATTTCATGGAAGTTTTAGACAGTTGCTGGAGACTTTGAGGTTGAACCAGATAATGCTAGTGACCACAACCCCCTCATAGCTTCTCTTAGTATATTAGCCCAGACAGGGAAAGGTTGAGCTTGAGCCATTATAATCTCAATTAAGGGGTAAGACTAAACTGGAATAGAATAAACCCCTCCCAATTTGAGGTAAAAACTGTCAAAGCTAACTATAACTGGATTATGAGGTGTCTTCATCATGATTCCCCCCCAGCCGAGTTCATCTCCGAATTTGAATCGATTTGCTCATATGTAGCCAAAAATGTGACTAAATCAATTAAGAATAGGGATCCCCAGGAGATACGGTGGTTCAATACAGAATGTTCTAGAGCCCAAAAGATTTAAAAATTGCCCTCCATGCCAACCCTCGTGATAGGATTCAAATCAAAAACGCAAGGAAGGCTTATAAAAGTACAGTTAGCCGAAGGAAAGAAGAAATAAGGAGTCTAGCCTGGGGAGAGAGTCAGTTCCCTTAAGGACTCCAAAAGTTTCTGGAAATTATTAATCGCCCTCTATTCACCGAACAGGTGAGGCAGTTAGATTCCCAGATTTTGGGGGATGACTGGGAAACTCACTATGCGGCCATATTTAAACCAAACGGCATCCAGTCAGAGGTGAAAAGTGGGAATTTGTCTTCGGACCTAATCTCGGCGTCTTATTTAAGTGCATCAATTTCAGTAGATGAGGTTGAGGAGGCCATAGCGAAGTGAATTTGCATGAAAGCTCCAGGTCCAGAGGGTGTCCCATTAGATCTGTTTAAAAGTAACCCTAAGTTGTGGGCTCCTATTCTGACTAATGTTTTTAAAGCAGTGGTACTCAGCTCTGTTTCAGCAATCTGGAAGGAGGCCATTTTAGTTCCAGTGTTTAAAAAAGGTAATAGGAGTGACCCTCCCTATTATAGGCCAATTTTCCTCATTGATGCCACAGAGAAGTTGTTGTGGAGGGTCATCCTTGCTCGACTTGAGACATGGGCGACTGATACAGGGGTCATGTCATAAACGCAATATGGCTTTAGGAGGGGTTGGGCACCACAGAGCAGTGCATCAACGTTTCCCTTATTATGGGCAAGTACATGAAGGCCAGGAGGGGTTCTATCCACCTGGCCTTCATGGACTTGTCCGGTGCTTTTGACACTGTAAATCGGAAGTAATTGTGTGCACTCATGGGGAAAATGGGTGTCGAGGAAGCATTAATTTCTCTTTTGCACAGGTTTCCGCTTCCACCATTGTAACCATAAGATATGGCCCACAAGGGGAAAAGACCAGGCCTATAGTCTCTGCAGAAGGTGTCCGGCAGGGGTGCATTTTGGCTCCCTTTCTCTTTTTAATTTATACCAATGGCCTAGAGGCTTTTTTATCAGATAAGCACTCTGGTCCCGCTACTCTCATATGCGGATGACACTGAGGTAATGGCTCTGACCGCAAATGACCTTCAAAAATGACTTAATGCTTTTACAGATTTTATGTTGCCACTTGATTTATAAGTCAATTTTATTAAATCATGCACTTTGGTGGTCCCAAAACGACTAAAACTAGAACATTTGCAGTAAGGGATAAGAGAATAGATAAATTGAATAATTTTAACTATTCAGGGAATATTTTTAATAATAAGATGAACTGGTAACCACTTGCCACTGCAAGGGTGCAACATACGGGCAGGGTTGTGGAGGGGCTTTTTTGCTTTGCCTTCAAGCTGTGCCACAAGTCAGTGAGTGAGCCGGTTACTCTCTATAAAGCCAAATGTTTGTCTGTCGCAATATATGGGGCAGGAGTTTGGGGTTACCATAAAAGCCGACATCTACAGGTCATGGAGAATAAGTTCATAAAAAGGCTACTGGGGACCCCAACTAGAGCTCCTACACTCTTCTGTCACTGTGAGTTGGGGCTTGAATTCCTAGAGGATCGCATAGATATGGCCCCCCTGCTCTTATGGGCAAAAATATGGTTGTCTGAGGAGTTCATGTTCTCAAAGGAGGTTATTAAAGATTGTATTACCTAGACAGAGCATTATCTATCCCCCGGCTCTGATTTGTAAGAGATAAACTCCATGAGTTAGGCTTGGGACATTACTTTGACAACTCAGCTACTATTCATAAAAATGCAAAAGCCATCATAAATGAGGCACATTATTCAGGGCTAAATATAAGCCGCTCACAATCCGAGATGACAGGTCTTACATGTTTATCTCCTGTTCAGCAGCAATTTTATTTTACATTTACTATAAATGTACAGACACGATTTTATCTAACTAGATTTCATTTATATACTTTGCATTTTTTAGTGGCCTTCCCGAGACAATCGTGATGGGCAGATAAACTTACGCCTTTCCCCTTGCGATAATTAGCCAGTCCAGAGCACCTTTCACTTTACGCTATTTAGCCCCCTTCATAAAGAGCTGAGGGGAAACCTTTTAGTTCCACTTTTAAGAGGAATTTGAGCATGTTCTTATTTTGAAGGTTTTAGTTAGCGGCACTCTTTGGCTACCCCTGTTTTATGCATTATGGTTTCAAAATACATTAAGTCGCACTGGCTATCAGGAAATGGTATGAGTCATAGTAGACGAACATGAACGCTGTAACCTACTTAACACACAACTTAAGTACCGATGAAATTGTAAGATGGGGGGTCAAGTGCCTTGTACCATGGATCATATCTTCACTAAACGATTGAATTTTAAGGACTATATGCTTTTTTAATGATTGAATTTTATGAATTTCTTTTCAATAATTACTTATACTGTTTTGTAAATAGGCCATGGGAATACTAATTTGTAATGTTGGTTTTTTAAACTTTTGAGGTTTCTTTTTGGAACTGAATAAAGTTATTTTGACTTGACTTGACTTCTTTATCCTAAGCAGTAGTAGTATTCTTGAGGTTATAAATGCTCTTCAGCATGAACGTATTTGATTACTTTGTGAGTGTTTTAAGTTTTTGTACATTTCTTTTTGTCACTGCTATTGCCATTAGTTTATCATTATCATACAGTCATAGGCATGAGAAGTAAGGCATATAATATTCAAATCCTTGTTTATTACAGTGGTAAAATAGTGAATCAAAAGTTTGTAATTTTCTTCAGTCTGCCTGTAAATATTAAGCCTTCCTTTTTTTACATATATTTGCAGTGGCCATGCTTGCGGATCCCTTCTCACATATGATGATCTTGCCCAATGCTGGAATATTACTGGAGGTTATTAGAAACAACACTTATTTACTGGGACAGTAACATTTCAAGATTAAGAACAAAGTTCCATATTTACTAAGTTTTTTCTATTCTGCGAATCAGTCCATTTGCAACCGCAAAAATGCATTTTGGTATGTATGAAACCCAAACTACATTCAGTAACACGTTACAGAATGACAATATGGGTTTGGAAACCAAATACCAATTTGACATTTGGAAGGGATGTGTTTAAGGTGTCCCATCCAAACACCGAATTGGAGTGGAGTGTATTAATGTTTTCCAACAGAATTCTGGTTGCAAAACAATAATATTTTGCTGACTACATACGAGTAGTGGTAACCCTTTCAGAAAGGGGAAGGGATTCCGCTGGAACCCCTTCCCCTCTGTGAATGTAAATAAAAAAGCTTCTTAAAGAAGAGGCAGTAGAACCATTGCTTCTTCTTAAACAGACAAACAAAAAAAAACAACTAAACAATCTTTTCTTTATAAACCTGGGGGCATCTGTCCGCCCAACAGTGCAGTGGGCCCCGAAACAGTAGTGTTCGAACAGAAGGTGCTACAGGATATCCTTCAGTTGGAACTAAACATGCAAACCACGACCCATAGTAATATGAGTTATGTAGATTGGCAAGCACTGAAGAGTATACAGAACAATCAATCCATCACTATCAAGCCGGCCGACAAGGGCGGGGCTGTGGTAGTGATGGATACTCAAGATTACGACACCGAAGTGGCCAGGCTTTTGGGCAATCGTAATAACTATCGACCCTTGGTACGGGACCCCACCAAGGAACTACAAGCAACGATTACCCAACTAGTGACGGAAGCCAAGGAAAAGAAGTGGGTTACATATAGAGAAGCTGAATTCCTGATCAATTTGAAACCAAGGGTTCCGGCGTTCTATATAGTCCCCAAGATTCACAAAGCACAACGCCCACCCCCGGGCCGCCCCATAGTATCGGGCATTCAATCCCTACTGGAACCACTATCCCAGTTTTCAGACTTCTTTCTGAGAGAATGTGTCATCACTCAACCCTCATACGTCCAAGACACCACGGATGTCTTGAGAATCCTGGAAAATGTATCATATAATCCTGACAACCATTATCTTGTCACTATAGACATAGAATCTCTATATACGAGTATCCCTCAGGAGGCGACGCTGGTGGCAGCAGCACGAGCCCTGAGAGACTCTGAATGGTTTTATGATACACCACAGACCTTTGTTCTCCAGTGTGTTGAGATTGCTCTAACAAAGAATTTTTTTGCATGCAAGGAACAGTTATACCTTCAGGTATCCGGGACATCGATGGGGGCTACCTTCGCTCCAAGCCTGGCATGTATTTACGTGGGCCAATTTGAGGCCTACCATATCAATCCAGACACCAATCCCTTCCAGAGGAACATTGTCCTCTGGAAGAGATACATAGACGATGTTCTATGTATTTGGGAAGGCTCAGAAGAGAGACTTAATGAGTTTCTCACGTGGCTCAATGGCCTTGACGGCTGTTTGAATTTCACATGGTCGGTGAGCAGTACAACTGCAGTATATCTGGACCTTGATATACAGGCCGAAAATGGGGGCCTGACCACTACGGTCCATCAAAAACCAACGGACAAAAACTCCCTACTGCATTATAGATCATTTCACCCTAGAGCACTTAGGGATAATTTACCCGTGGGGCAGTTTCTGAGGTATCGCCGTAATTGTTCAACTTTACAACACTATTCTGAACAATCTCAGGTGTTAGCCAATAAGTTGCAGGACCGGGCATACCCAATTAAGGTCATCAAACAAGCAAGAAAGCGAGCTTATAACACCCCGCGCGCTGCTTTGTTAGAAAAAACTCAGAAGAAAAGTAGCGACTGCATTCCAGTAGTGACCACTTTTGGTCCACTCTCTACTAAAATCCGACAGACCATTCGCAGGCACTGGCATCTGCTAAGTACTGCTACCATGCAAATGCCACCTCCCCGCTTCGCTTTCAAGCGATCAGCGAACATCCGTGATCGCCTGGTCCATACAAGACCAAAACAAGACCCCCGTGAGACCAACATCCCGCAGGGACATTACCCATGTGGGAGCTGTTCGGTGTGTGCGTTTACATCTGCCACCAAAAGTGTTACTCTTGCAAACAATACTACCTGGTTTTTAAACCAATTTAGCAATTGTAACACATCCAATGTTATTTACAGACTGACATGCCCCTGCGGCCTCCACTACATCGGCCTCACCAGTAGGAAGGTCAAAATCAGGATACAAGAACACCTGAGTACATTACGTGCAGGGAAATTGAGCACCAGACTGGTGCAACACTATCAGTCCCAAAAACACATGCCGAAAGATGTACAGTGGGTGGTCCTTGAAAGGGTGATGGGGGACCAATTTAATATGGAGACCAGATTAAGCACCAGGGAAGCACGTTGGATTTATCAGTAGGGGGTGGACAAAACCGGATTAAATGACCTTATCGAGTGGAATAGGGTAAGTGTATAGTCCATCAATTACCTATTCCCCTAGATAAAACAATTGTGGTGCAGTATGCCAGAAATTGAGACCCAGGTCCAATCACGACCATGCAGTAACAACAGCAAAGAACTACCAGCAGATAAACTCTTAATGAGAGCCTCTTACCTCTTTGTGAGATAGGTTTGATCGACACATCCTGATGTTGTGTGGAATCGATAATTATAGGAATAAATAGAATACACTGCCCGCTATTAATCCTTATGGATGTGAGTCACATTCAGGGGATTGATCGTTCACAATAAAGTTGTGGGGTTTTGAATCAAGCAATGTTAAGTGCAGCCTTAACTCGTACCATATTGATATGGTGTAAGCGGAGAGCTGGGGTACTCCTTTATGACAATAGGGCGCCATGTGACACTAGACAATTAATACAGCCAAACTACATATATTTACGTATTGACAGCTGTAGAAAAGAAAGAGATGTAATTGCAGTGTATCCAATGGCAGGCTGGTATAAATATAATGAGCCACCTATTATGAGCGATCGAGATATTGTTTAATCTCATTTCCCCATGAACGAATAGCAGGGTGAGCGACAACCTGTTTACGGACTCCAGTCCAAGATGGCGGCGATGCACGACATAGAAAGGAGCGCCTTACTAGACACTCCTTGAGCAGGGCGGTTCCCTTCCGGGTTTGCACACGAGGTGAGCCAGAGTGTATTTATTCGTAGGTAACAGCATACCGGGTTGATGCGGTGCTGAGCTAACGCCGGACGCGCAAGCAATTAAGGTGGGTTCTGCAACATGAGAGACCGGTAGGACAGGGCCCCTCGGAACCCTACAATAATGGGCACTTTTAAGTAGCTAGAATTATGAGCAGTGGATTTGGGGTCACAGAGTGTAAGACGGGAGGGTCTGTAACATACCCAGGAGGTTTCTTCCCAACCTTTTTTTAAAATACAACTATGAGGGCTACAGTAGCGAAGAAGCAGCGTCCCACTACAGCTATAATTTGAGATGTGATGACACATTGCGATCAGGGGACAGCTGCGAGATAGGGGGGTGCCATAGATACCAGCAGCGTGAGGCGTAAAGCGGAAGGATAGACGCATAGTGAATTACGCAATGTCAAAACCCATAAAACAGGCTTGTGATTCATGGTTATGTGTTACAGGCTCACAGTAGGAGCCAATCTGAAGAGCCCAGAACGAGTGCAGTCTAACGCATACAAGAGCTCCAGGGTAAAGGTATACCCACGCTGGGTAAAATCCCGGTAAATGACATGGCCTACACGCTACAAGGGAAAGAGTACACTTTTTCAACTTTGCCCGATGCCAATTAATGTTGCTATGTGTTGTTGTTTGTCTCTTTATCCTTTGTCTCTTACAGCAGTTTTTATCAAAAGATAGGCGGAAATGCAGGGTTGAGAAAAAACCCCACGCCCTGAAGAAATTGCCGTGAGTGTACCCAAAGGCAATGAAACATGTCGGCATTTTAAATAGAAGTAGACACACAGCATGGAATAAAATTGTAAGCCAGTGTGTTCTAGTTCACTTTTATATATAAGTAGTGGGGTTTCTTAGGTGCACATAATTTGGCACTTTATTTCTCTTTACACACACCTTAGCACTTTTTAGGTTGTTATCCATTTCTCCTCCCTTACACACAATTTGTTTTCGGAACGAGGGTAGCTGATGATGAGACCTTGAGGTAGCAGGCGAGTACCTTCCTGCTTAAACCTCCCTGGTGGTGCTACCGTGAGGCTCCCTCGCTCCTTTTCTACACTTTTTCACCACTATTGGGTGTTTAGAGACAGACACTTGGGATTATTGAGACGATTGTACCTCGTATGAATCTCTTCTTCTTTTTCTTTTTAAATAGGTGAAACCATACCCATAAGTAGCATAGATGGTGTGACCACATGCTGTATAAATGGTCTTAAGTATATGACCAAGGGTATAGAGGTTTGAACGGTTTTTCACCTTGGGAACAGGTCACTTGTTGTATAGAGGCATATGTATGAAACCAAAAGTTAGTCGCAAACGCTGCGAATCGCAAAAAACAGCGTTTGCGACTAAATTTTCGCAATTTCATATGTATGACACACATTCCTAGTGAAAATTAAGAAATCGCTAAATTAGCGATTTCTTAGGCTGCGACACTCAAAAATAGCGAATAATTGTGCGATTCCTTAAATTGCGATATTCTTAATTAGCGAAATTCGCAATAAGGATATCGCAAATTAAGAAATCGCTAACAAATGTATGAAAAAGTCGCTAATTGCGATTTCACGAAATTCGCTAAATAAGAAATCGCAATTAACACCAATTGCATGCAGGTGGTAAACTGGTGCAAGGTACTTAAACCATCCCACAATGCAACAGACCCAACCACAATGGCAGCAATGTTCGTGATAGCCAGGAGGCTGCGTATTCGGGCTCTTGCACAGAGGAGAATGA
Organism: Triturus cristatus; assembly: GCF_964204655.1. Classification (NCBI taxonomy): domain Eukaryota; kingdom Metazoa; phylum Chordata; class Amphibia; order Caudata; family Salamandridae; genus Triturus; species Triturus cristatus. The sequence goes on from NC_140588.1 coordinate 59,871,965, forward strand.
GACAGGAACGTATATTCAGGATGCGCATCACTCTGTTCCAGCACACTGAAGAGGACATATATGACAAGTACAGGCTGCACCCAGAGACCATAATGGACCTGATTGAGGATCTGAAACCCTACTTGGAACACCCTACACGCAGGACACAAACAATTCCCACACATGTGCAGGTCCTGTGCTCCCTGCACCTCCTGGCGTCAGGGAGTTTTCAACGGGTAATAGCGGAGGTTGGTGGGGTGTCACAGAGTGCACTTTCGCACTTCTTACATGCCTTTCTAGATGCAATGCTACAGAGGCTCCCACATCACATATACTTCCCAAACACCCAACAAGCATTACAGCAAACAAAACTGGACTTCTACCAGATTACACGTTTCCCCCACGTCATTGGCTGCACCGATGGGACCCATGTGGCCATCACACCCCCATCAGCAACTAAATATGTCTACAGAAACCGGAAATGCTACCATTCCCTCAATATACAGATTGTGCGCAACGCAAAGTATATCATCACTGACATTGTACCCACATACCCCGGCAGTACACATGACTCTTTCATCTTTAGACACAGTGGAATACACAGACGTCTGAGGGCTGGAGAGTTTGGGAAGGGATACCTGCTAGGTAAATACATGGCACACATCAATACATCCACTACATCACTGGAGGGTGGGGACATTGACTTACCTATTGTGTCTATCCCTGCAGGTGACAGTGCCTATGCAGTGCGGGACTTCATCCTGACCCCATATCTGAATCCAGCAAATGCAAGTGAGAGAAGCTACAACAGGGCACACAGATCTACACGCTGTGTTATTGAGCGTACGTTTGGAATCCTGAAGAGCCGCTTCCGGTGCCTGCATAAAAGTGGAGGCGCACTGCAATACAGCCCTGACACCTGCTGTAAAATCGTGGCAAGCTGTGCAATGCTAGATAACATGGCAATGAGGAAAGGCACCACAATTGATGTGACCGATACAGACACATCGGATGACGATCGCCCTGCTCCCCCTGGCAGACCTGCATCAGGAGGCGGGGCAGCTGCTGGATGCCAGAGACGGACTGAGATCACACAAAACTACTTCTAGGTGAGCAATGATGACATGAGACAAAAAAGCTTGATAATGTGTGCAGTGTTTATTCACACTTCACAGTAATGAAAAATGTAGCTGTCCCCAGCACATGTTATGCACACAGTGCAGGTAAGGCACAAGTAACTGTGCAAACAGCATAGTAGGGTTACTTCACCCTTTTTGCATTAAGTGTCACCGCACAGTTCACCTCCTTCGGTGACGCATTGGTGGTGTTTGGCGTCCAGGCTGAGTGCTCCCCATGGTGTTCCCTTGTTCTGCACCCTGTCTGGAACTGCGCCGTCTTTCTCCTGGCAATGTAGGAGTGATGCTGCTCCTACTGGAGGTGTCTTCACTCTCGCCAGAGGCCATGAGAGCGCTGCCACCTGCGTTGGCCGTCTGCAGCTGCTCCACAGCACTGGTGACCTTTGCTAGTCCTCTGGCTATGTCCTGGCAGCAGTGTGCCATTTCCACCTGCATGGTGACGCTTCTGCGTGTGAGAGTGCTGGTGGTGGTGCAGAGGCGGTTCACAGCCTTGGTATAGTTGTGAAGGCGTGCATTGACACGTCGGCCAGCCCTCTCACTGGCGGCTTGGTTGTGCCTCAGAGTGTCACATAGGTCACGGATGGCACCTGCCATGGCCATGATGCCCTCCCCCATGTTTTTCTGATCCTTGTGGATACGGCATAGCTGCCTATTTATTGACCTGAGTGATTTACTTTGCAAGCGCTGTTCCTGCAGCATGCTGTGTTCCAGGCCAGAAAAACACGGTTTCTTTGGCTTCAGTGGCAGTGCTGCTCCTGGGCCTTGACCTGCGTGTGTCCTGTGTTCGAATCCTTGGCCTTGGTGTGTCCTGAATGGGCATGTGTGACACATCCTGACTCCCCTCTCTCCTGTCACTGTCCTCCCCTGTGGCCGGTATTTCATCCTCAAATGGAGGCTGTGGGGGCACATGTGTGCGCTTCCTGCACTGGATTGGTATGAGCTCTGTCTCGTCACTGGAGTCCCCAGGATGTGCAGGCTCCTCTCCCTCTGCACTGTCTTCACGTGCCCTGGATTGTGCTGTGGATGTAAAGGGGACTACATGAGTTTGTGTCTTTGTCTGCAATTAGCAATCAATAAAGTTCATACAGTTTGTATCGGCTAACCTCTGACACTGAATCATTCACTTATCCCCAACCCACATGTTGCATTAGATTTCCTTTGTCTCATGGACACACTGTCAGACATAGTACTACAAGTCCCATGATGCATTGCTGGGTGTGCTTTAAGACTTGGACTGGAATGACATTTTGTGAGGTTATTTAGCGCATTTGGGGAAGTGTGCATGGGATGGGGATCAGTGCAGATTGATTTTGCATGTATCTTACCTTGGCTGCTGGATGCAGGGTCGGAGCTGTCAATGTCAGCCACACCACCGACGCTCTCAGGCAGGAGAGTGGACTCAACAAGCACCTCGTGGGGTGTTGGTTGTGCTGCTGTGGATGGTCCTCCCCCAGTCTGGTTTGCGTCCTTTAGTCTGGCTGCCACCCTCTCCTTCGACCTCTGGCGCATATCATACCATCGCTTGCGCAATTCTTCGATGGTGCGATTGGTCACTCCCACTGCATTAACCTTACTTTGGATGTCCAGCCAGATTTTGCATTTCCTTGCCTCTGAGACACGCAGTGCCTTCTTGCCAAACAGGAGCTCATGGCTGCACACCATCTCCTCAATGAGGACCTCCTGCTCCTTTTCTGACAACTTGTGTTTCCTCTTCCTCTTCTCTGCATCCTTGCCCTCCTGTTGTTTGTTGGCCTCCATTGCTGTTTGCTCTCTCCTGGGATGCCTCCTCACACTCTCCAAGCAGCCTCTGGGTGTGGCTCAGGTGAGCAGGTGCAGGAAATCACTCCAGTTTCCTGTTTGTGATGTCATCAGGCTGCACCTGTATTCCAGATTCCCGTTTTTGCGATTTCTTAATTTGCGAATTTCGCAATTAAGAAATCTCAAATGAGGTTTCTGAGAATATTTTGCGATTTTTAGGAAATCGCTAAACATTAGCGGCTTCTTTTTTACATCCCGCTTTGCGAATCTCAATTTGCTAATCGCTAAATATCGCAAATTGGGATTCGCAAAACGGGAGTTTCATACATATGCCCCCAGGTCCCGTTTCCTATACGGGAAACAGGCTTCATTTAAATTCAAAAAGACTGCTTCATTAAAAATTGGTAATTTGCGAACCAACCTATTAGGGTTGTATGACACAACCACATTAGCCGAAGCCATGTGTACCTTAACAATGTGGTCGGAACCACGGATGTCTCTTTGCAACACATTCCTTTACAACGACATACCTTAAGGAAAGAGCTGGACTTTGAGGCAGTATAATTTCCCATTTCAATTCCAGTCCGCGCAACAGTAGGGCAAGCGTTGGACTTTAAAGTCCAATGGCGCTTTACCTCAGGCATGTGGTTGTAATAACATGAGTGGTAAAGGAATGCGTGGTTAAGGTCAATTTGTTGTTCTGACTGCGTTCAAAGGCAACACGTGGTTCGGCCGTCATTTTAACTGTTGTTTCCAACCTATTAGTACATAGTCCATTCGCAATTTACCACACTGGTTGCAAAAATACTGGTTGCAAATTGCAGCCAGAACTTTGCAACCAGTTGTACGTATATCTGGCCCAAAGTGTACAAAAAAGCAGCAAACATTGACATCCTGGTTTAGGAATGTGGCTGAATGGTCGACAGTAGAAGAGATTTGTATGAATTATCTGTTTGAATGGCAGATGGTAGTGAACAGGCTAATCCATCTAGAAGATGAATATCCCCTACAACTGATGAAAAATGATAAATTCTGAAGCCCAACTGTGTAGACCACTGTGAATGACAAACTGAGTACAGAATGCATCAGCAAAAGGTTAGTTACTACTAGATCACGACAATAAGAAATCATTGTATGAGTCCTTGATTCCAGAGCATGGATGATTTTTTTTTTACTTTGGTGGCCAGTTGTACCAACAACTGTAAGTTCTTGATTAGAGATTAGAGAGGTCCAGCAGCGAGTCAGTTTTTACCTGATGCCCTCAAATAATAACATACTATTTCCAACACAGTGTGCACACTAACTGTTACAGTGACTGTAAGTGCCTTTTCCCAAAACTTTTACATTTTGTATCTCTGGAAAGAAGTTTTCAGCTCCAGAGGTGACATTTCTGATCATTTCTAAAATTATTCATTTCTTAGTTTACCTAATTGTAGATATCTAATTGATGGCTCGCTGTGCATTGTGAAGATTTGAAAGAGATTTTGCTGGGAATCGATTATGCTCTGACATCTGGTTAAGCCGCTCTATTTTTTTTTTAAACAACTTTATTGGTTTTTGAAACACCACAAAGTGGCCAACAAGATTAAAGCACAGGGTCATTTTCAGGTTACATGTACATAGACAAACAACCAAGCCAGTCGAGATCAATACAGTAGTGAGTTATTGAGTCTCCTTGGGTCAACAATGTGAGTGATACAGATCACAAGTGCAGCCATTTATCCCATACCCGCCTATTTTTGAGGACAGCCTCTGGCCTCGGACACCACCCTCTCCTGTTGAGCGCAGCAGTCAACTCTGCTTCACCACTTTGCAATGGTAGGAGGGATGGAGTTCACCCATTTCACGGCAATGTCATGCTTGGCAACTAAGAGGGCCGTGTTCAGAAGGGCCTTCTCGAGCCTGGTGCCACCAACACCCTCCAATATCCCCAAGAGGATCAGGTTGGGGGACACCAGAGCTGCCCACCCCAGGGCTTCTGTCAGTTCATTCATCATTGTCACCCAGTATATTTGTATTAGGGTGCAAGACCAAACCATGTGGAAAAAGTCCACACCAGGGGCTGTGCATCTGGGGCAGGCGAGGGGGGTGAGGTAGACTGCATGGAGGTAATAGATCTGTATAAGCCTCAGTCTGGAGGAGATAGTGAGCTCGCGAGGCGCCCTCAGGGCGTCGCGCCAGTCAGCATACTCCAGCCCTCCCACTCGGTCCGTAGAAGACAGAGTGTGTCAGGGGTGTTTATTGTGAGGGCTCCTTACCATTGGGCAGACCACCTGTAGGTGTGTTTCTGCATCTTTCATTTTCACCACCACCTTCTTGTGGTCCTCCCTCAGGATCCCCACCTCATTGAACACAGCAGCTATTTTGGCCTCAAGTGTAACCTTGGTATCCTTTTCACCGCCAAAATCACTGCATAAGTGTCTCCAGCAAATTATCTGAGCCATCTGCTACCAATGTATCATCTTTGCCCCACGCCATCATCAAAGCCTGCAATTTAGCCTTGACCAGCGGGGTTTTTCCCATCACCTTCTGTAGTTTCCTGTTAATACCATTGTAGCACTGCCGTAAGAGTCCAGCAGCTCACATTGCTGGTACTCCCTTCCAGTTCCTCGGGGACGGAGATCCCCCTCCTCCAGGCTACACAATGGGTGCCCTTATCCCCCACCAGCGTTGAAACCCACAGGCAAAAGTTAGAGAGGCAGCTGCTCAGAAACTTTGCGCCAGGTGCTGTACAGTCTTGTTGGATGATGAGGGGCCGGGGGTCGTCTGGGCTCCAAGTTTGTCCCCAATGCCACAATGCACCACTAATAAGTAGTCCTTTATTTACAAGCCTAGGTGGGACATGATCCAGGCCTATCCTGGCCTTCTTCTCCTCTGGACTCGATCTAAGGGGGTGGAGGGGTGGGCACGCACCACCAAAGCATGTTGTTACTGGTTCTGGTGCTCACCTTCAGCCCCAGAGGGGGTTTCGAACTCTGCCCCCACCTCAAGCACACCTTGTCTCTACCAGGAGGGGAGCAGGATCAGCTCGTGCAGGCCAGTACTCCTTTCTGCCACCCAGGAGACCTCCAATCACCTCAGCCATAATCTTCTTTGTTGTTGGGCCTTTCCGATGGTCGGCCCTACCTCTCTGCAAGTCTTTGAAGGTACAGGCTTCGCCGGTCTCTCTGTCCCTGGCCCACCCAGATCACTCCTGCTGCTTTGGGTGTCCAGGGCGGGGGGTGCTCGATGCCTGTCACTTACAGCCCAGCAACCCACTCCCAGAGACTCGGGACCCGTGTTTGTGCACTGCAGTCAGTGCACCGCTATCCCAGGAGGACACACGCCACCTTGATCAGGGGTCTGGCAGGTAATAGACAAAGGATCAACATCCAACATTTCTCACTATTTTGGTATTTATTACAAATCCCTATCCTTGCAAACAAACTCAATCAACAGTATACTCAGGCATATGAGGCAAGATTTGAGGCACATGGGAAACAGACTCTTTTACATTCTGTACTTCAGCGAGGCTTAATTTTAGCCGCTAGTTTGCCTCAACACAGATGGAACCCTGATATACACCTTACGCACAACACCTGGGGACAAATCAACTCAACCGCTGCTTTTTATGCGCCGGCAGTGTGTAAAGTGAATTTAAATCACTCAGGATTTCTTTACAGCTTGATTTCTCGAAAATACAACTCAGAAACAGTAAGACTTTTTTAAAGCTGTGCGGTCTAAAATTACACATTAACTATATTGAGGTTAAATTAATTCCCTTTACGCACTCCAGCCCCATAAAAGCAGGTGCGCCGCTCTGTACTGAGCCATCGCAATCCATCATTTTTAGTTTCAAAAGTAAGTTTATTTAAGAATAGCAATTAATCAACAATACTTTGTACAAGTAATCAATTGAAGAAAACAAATAAATAAATAAAGGATATTGATGATACATTGGAATTGAAAAGAAGAGCACATTGGGGAATATGCAAATCTAAAGGCAAAGAAAGTCTGGTTCATATTAAACATAGCATAGAATAAAATGAAGATATAATGTTGTTTGAATATATTATCATGTACATATTGCAAAAAAGGATATTAAACAATATTAATACAAAATAAAGGAAGTCAGGGAGGCTTAGCAACTTCTTGTAGTGAGGGTTGGGGAAGAAAGGATTTTTTCGCACTACCATCTAAAAATTGTGTGACAGGAGAACATAGGTGTAATCCTTTTGTGTCGAGCGAGATTGGATAAACAAGAGTCGTGTCTAATCTGTGATTGTGGCAAGTAGCATACCACCAGGCGAGGTAAGATAGTTTGGAGGTGTCTTTCCAATTCTTTGTTATCTGTTGAAAGGCAACTGCTAATAGTAAATCCATGATCCGCAATTATGAGTGACTTATCTGCCAATCAGGTAACAAGCTACCTAAAATAATATTTATAGAGGACAAGGGAACTGTGGTGTTGAAAATAGTGTTAATTTGAGACCAAACCTGTTCCCAAAACCTGAAAACATATGGGCATGTAAATAACATGTGTTTTAAGTCAGCAATGTCATGAGAGCAAGTCCAGCATGTACTTGGAGTAGCAGCATGAATCCTGTGTAGATGTGCGGGTGTAATGAGCAGTCTGCTATAGATAAAAAAAATTGTTTGAGTGGTGCTTGCCGCTGTAGAGGATTTCCTTAATTTGAACCATATTTTGTTCCATAAAGAGACAGGCCAATCAACACCCAGGTAAGTCTCCCAAGAAAGTTCTATTTTAGATTTATCTCTATTTGTAGGAGATTGTGTTAAGCGAGAATAAATAGTAGAGGCCTTAGGATGTACACATAGAAAACTGTTCCAAATGTTAGGAGATAGAGAGGATGGAGAGGGCGTTTGTGAGAGCTGATCACGTGTAGGAAATCGCAGTTTGTAGGGTTAAAATGTATGCTTGAAGGAAGTCGGAAGGTGATACAGGTCCTGTGCTTGAGAGAATTGAAGGGGTATGCCTTGGTCAAATAATTGGAGTACGCAAACTAAGCCTTTATTTCTCCATAATTTCCCGTATATAGGTTTATTTTCAATTAATACAAGTTTGTTATACCAAATTGTGGAATTAAGAAAAGTATCAAGATTATGCGGGAGCAGAGAAAGAGTTGCTTGTAATAATGAGATCCAATGTGATAGAAGTTTCAGTTGAAATGCTTTATGATAGCTGGAAAAATGGAGGAAATTAACGCCTCCTTCTGATTTTGGTCGCGTTAATTTTTGTAGTGCAATCCACGGTTTTTTGTTATTCCATAAGAATGTTGTCAGTATAGAATGAATCTTTTGAAAGTATTTGGCTGGTATAGGTAACGGTATATTAGAAATGATATAAAGTATTATAGGGGTGAGCATCATTTTGATGGTGTCTAAACGACCCCACCAAGAGAGATGAAGCGGATACCATCTTGCAGTGAGCATTTTTAATTTATCTATGCATTTATCTAAGTTGAGAGATATAGATGTGACTATGGAGGGAGAGAACCAAAGTCCAAGATATTTTCTATGTTTGGAGTTCCATGTAAACTTGGAGATCTGAAAGTCTTCCTTAATCGTGTATTTGGTAAAAAGGCAGAATCTCACACTTGTCAGTATTTAATTTGTATCCGGACACTAAACCGCAAGCTTCAACCTCCTGTAAGAATACAGGGAGTGAGGATTGTGGCTGAGAAAGGAAGACCAATACATCATCTGCATAGGCTGCTAATTTGATGTGTTGCGATTGGGATGTAAAACCTGTAATGGAGTGATTCTGTCGTATTCAAGAAAGAAAAGGTTCCAACGCTAAATTAAAAAGAAAAGGGGATAAAGGGCAACCTTGGCGGACACCTATGTGAAGAGTGAAGTAAGGAGATACAAGACGATTGGAAGAAATGGCTGCCTTGGGTTCTGAATATAGTAAAGCGATTAACTAAATCATTTTTGGGCCGAAGCCGAACCATTTAAGGGCATGAAAAATAAATGGCCATGAGACTCTATCGAAGGCTTTCTCCACATCAAGGGCAATTGCAGCTAGTGAACCCGAGTGATGAGACATCCTAGATAGAATGTTGAAGAACAATCTCGTGTTATCTGTGATATTTTGACCTTTAACAAAGCCTAATTGCTCCTTACCAAGCAGTACAGGAAGATGCGGTTCCAACCGTATAGCTAATGCTTTCAAAAGCTTTTTATAATCCACATTAACTAATGAAATGGGCCTATAATTTTTGCAGTATCTGGAGTCCTTGCCATCCTTGAAATGAAATGAAATGAGATTAATTTATAACGCGCAACTTAGCCCAATGGGCGTCAAGGCGCCTAACCAAATATAGGATCCACCATCACAGTTGCTTACTAATAGGCCTTAGAGAAGTACCAGGTTTTGAGTGCTTTCTTGAACATAGTCATAGAGGGTTGAACCTTGATGTCAAAGGGAAGAGCATTCCACAACCGTGGAGCCACGATAGAAAAAGCCCTACTTCCCCATCTAACTTTCTTAAAATGAGGAATTACTAGCAGGTGCAGATCTGCAGAACGAAGAGCCCTGCTAGTGGCATAGCAAGTCAAAAGAGAGCCCAGAGCATTAGGAGGATCTGCCCTTAAGGCTCCAAAAACCAGAGTCAGAAGTTTAAAAGAAATCCTATATTGGATGGGGAGCCAATGAAGGCTTTTCCTGGCTAAGGTGGCCGAAGATGCAGCAGGAACAGATAGAACAGATCTAGCTGCCGCGTTTTGTATCACCTGAAGGCGATGAATCAGACCCTTGTTAATTTCGGCATATAAAGAGTTGCAATAATCTAGTCTTGATCCAACCAGTGCCACCACAATCTGCATACGTGACTGAGGAGAAAGATAGTGGACAATTCTCCTCAGAATCTTAATGACCCCCCAGCATGTAGACACCGTTCTGTTAACCTGGAGGGTCATTAACAGTGAGGTGTCAAATATGACGCCCAGGTTCCTGGCGGAATGAGATGGAGTAGGACAGGAACCCAGAGACGGGGTTCACCACTCATTAGACCAACAATCCTGATTGTTCCCGAAGATCAGGACTTCGGTCTTATCACCGTTCAACTTCAGAGAGTTTAGAATCATCCATTCGGAGACTGCCTGCATGCAGCTCCTAAAGTTGAACGCTGAGATATTCTTTGAGTGGGTCAGGGACACCATAATTTGGGTGTCATCGGCGTATGACACAACTTCCATCCCCTGCGATTTCACAAGCCTTGTCAAAGGGGCTATATAGATATTAAACAGGGTCGGGCTAAGGGCCGAACCCTGTGGGACCCCACATTGCAAGGCTTTAGCAGGGGAGAGAAACTCGCCGAGCTTAACCCTTTGTTCTCTTTGCTCTAAAAAAGAGGACAAAAGACTTAAGGCAGTACCCGTTACTCCTAACTCCCTCAGACGGGATGTTAAAGTCGAGGGAGAGAGGGTATCAAATGCTGCTGTGAGATCTAAGAGGACCAGGAGAGTGGTCTGACCCTGATCCACCTTTTTTCGAATATAGTCTGTCACCATAGTAAGTGCCGATTCAGTGCTGTGACACCTCCTAAAGCCATGCTGGGAGTCATCCAGATATCCAGAGCGATCTAAAAAGGCCGACAGATGCAAATTAAGATGAAGTTCTAGCATTTTCGCAGGTGCTGGAAGCAAAGATATCGGACGAAAGTTCTTAAGAGTTTCCGGATCTAAGGTGGGCTTCTTAAGCAGGGGCTTCACAATTGCCTTTTTCCAGATAGCCGGAAAGACTCCCTGTGTTAACGCACCATTCATCACCTCCATCAGAGGGGGTGCTAAGGTATCCTTACATGCTTTCAGCACTTTCAAAGGACAGGGATCCAAAGGGGAGGCCGATTTTATTCTATTTAAGAGAAGGTCCATCTCCTCAGAAGATAACAGCGGGAAACAAGAGAGAGTCTTAGAAGGATCTCTCGTCCAGGCTTCAGAACTTAGATATGCCGAATGAGGTTGGAGACCCAAAGTGCTCCTCTGAACTTCCAAGGCAGTAAATATGTCCTCAATTTTATTATGAAAGAAGTCTGAGATTTTATTACAGAGCTCCTGAGATCCTACTACCGGATCAGGCATTTGCAGAGAGCAAAGGGAGTCCACAATTTTAAAAAGCTCCCTAGATGAGGTAAGGGAGGCAGTAAGGTTGGTGAAAAACTCCTGCTTTTCACTTATTAGTCTAGCCTTATAGTCTCGTAACAAACGCTTATGTGCCTCGCTTTCAGCAGGGTCCCATGTCTTTCGCCATCTTCTCTCCTGCCTCCTACAGGTCTGTCTCAAGAGTCTTAGTGTGTCAGTGAACCAGGGGGCCGAGGGACTGCGCCTTGCTATATACCGGAAAGAAGCAGGTGCCAATGCTTCTACTGCTCTAGAGATAGAATTAGCAAGTACTTGTGCAGCTTCCCCAGCTTCCCCAAGAGAGGAGGGCGGCCCAGCCCTTATAAAAGGAGAGAGGGATTCATTGGTTATATTCTTGAAATTCCTTTTAAGTTGTTTATTACAGGTATTCCGTAAAGGCACACATGCTGGGGGAGCTTTTAACTCCAAGGGTACTGCCAGATGATCAGACCAGGCCAAGCGAATAGGTAAATCGACCGACAGTCTCAGATCACTGGTAAATACTCCATCTAGAATGTGGCCGGCCTGATGAGTAGGGCTACTAACCAATTGGGAAAAGCCACATGCGTTAAGCGAATCCAACAAGGAGTGAGTATCTTTACAGCCCGTATCCTCAAGATGAAAATTCAGGTCCCCAAGTATGGTGAAAGAGGGCCTACCAAAATATGGTTCTAAGATTCTGAGCAACTCATTACTGAAATTGGATCTAGGTCCCGGAGGTCTATATATGAGGATGCCAGTAAAGGAGGCCGACGAAGAACAAGAAATAGAAAAGTATAAGGCTTCAAAAGAGTCCGAGGACTCGGATAGAGCCCTTATACTACAGATGAATGACTTTTTATAGAGAATGGCCAGCCCACCCCCTCTACATCTAGTTTTATCCAGTCTCTGGAGAGCATAGCCCTCAGGTATCGCCAACAGCAGATCATGGCCCGAGGAATCCGAGGCCCATGTTTCGGTGACAAACACCCAAGAGGGATCCCTAACAGTCACGAAATCATAAAAAGCAACGTTATTTTTAATTAAGGACCTAGCATTGATTAGGAACCCATTACCCAATGGTAGTATATTTGGCGGAGAGTGAGAGATATGGTTAACCTCATAGTTGGGACGGGAGAATGACAGGCATACCTTACACGAGTGACATGCTATGGCATGCCGAATACCGTTAGGCGAAAAACGGTGATGACAAGGCGCTGGCAGAGGTTTAAGAGCTCGCATATCAAGTTGCGTGTACGCAAATTTTACCTGACCCGTTGAGTCCAGCACCTCCTCCAGCGCGTCCTCAGCGCGGACGGGCGCAGACGGGCTGAACTCAGGCGTAACTCCGGCGTCAGTCCGGCGATCACGCTGCGCGATACCGCTGCGCGTAAGCATGACCCTCTTATATAGACGTCTAGCGTCCTTATGACGACTAGAACGTCAAGCCTCCAAAATGGCGCCGCCAGGCGTCACAGTCCACCCCAATACACACCCAATATGGCCGCTAGGAAATCTCCGCGTCTCCGTGAAGGGGTCCGCAAAACAGCGGTGAGATCAAATTGTTTTATGGTGCAAGTGAGGGGCAGGTAATTAAAATCAGGGGTACAATAACTAAGAATAAACAAAGATACAAAACAGGGCAGATTAAAAGGCCGCTCAGAGCAACTGCGTGCAAAGCGCTTAGCAGATCGCGTTCAATACAGAGTGCATTCAAAGCGCTCCTAAATAGCAAGGGCCTTTGCCTAAAATCATCCCCCTTATGTAGACGTCTAGCGTCCTTATGACGACTAGAACGTCAAGCCTCCAAAATGGCGCCGCCAGGCGTCACAGTCCACCCCAATACACACCCAATATGGCCGCTAGGAAATCTCCGCGTCTCCGTGAAGGGGTCCGCAAAACAGCGGTGAGATCAAATTGTTTTATGGTGCAAGTGAGGGGCAGGTAATTAAAATCAGGGGTACAATAACTAAGAATAAACAAAGATACAAAACAGGGCATATTAAAAGGCCGCTCAGAGCAACTGCGTGCAAAGCGCTTAGCAGATCGCGTTCAATACAGAGTGCATTCAAAGCGCTCCTAAATAGCAAGGGCCTTTGCCTAAAATCATCCCCCTTATGTAGACGTCTAGCGTCCTTATGACGACTAGAACGTCAAGCCTCCAAAATGGCGCCGCCAGGCGTCACAGTCCACCCCAATACACACCCAATATGGCCGCTAGGAAATCTCCGCGTCTCCGTGAAGGGGTCCGCAAAACAGCGGTGAGATCAAATTGTTTTATGGTGCAAGTGAGGGGCAGGTAATTAAAATCAGGGGTACAATAACTAAGAATAAACAAAGATACAAAACAGGGCAGATTAAAAGGCCGCTCAGAGCAACTGCGTGCAAAGCGCTTAGCAGATCGCGTTCAATACAGAGTGCATTCAAAGCGCTCCTAAATAGCAAGGGCCTTTGCCTAAAATCATCCCCCTTATGTAGACGTCTAGCGTCCTTATGACGACTAGAACGTCAAGCCTCCAAAATGGCGCCGCCAGGCGTCACAGTCCACCCCAATACACACCCAATATGGCCGCTAGGAAATCTCCGCGTCTCCGTGAAGGGGTCCGCAAAACAGCGGTGAGATCAAATTGTTTTATGGTGCAAGTGAGGGGCAGGTAATTAAAATCAGGGGTACAATAACTAAGAATAAACAAAGATACAAAACAGGGCAGATTAAAAGGCCGCTCAGAGCAACTGCGTGCAAAGCGCTTAGCAGATCGCGTTCAATACAGAGTGCATTCATAGCGCTCCTAAATAGCAAGGGCCTTTGCCTAAAATCATCCCCCTTATGTAGACGTCTAGCGTCCTTATGACGACTAGAACGTCAAGCCTCCAAAATGGCGCCGCCAGGCGTCACAGTCCACCCCAATACACACCCAATATGGCCGCTAGGAAATCTCTGCGTCTCCGTGAAGGGGTCCGCAAAACAGCGGTGAGATCAAATTGTTTTATGGTGCAAGTGAGGGGCAGGTAATTAAAATCAGGGGTACAATAACTAAGAATAAACAAAGATACAAAACAGGGCAGATTAAAAGGCCGCTCAGAGCAACTGCGTGCAAAGCGCTTAGCAGATCGCATTCAATACAGAGTGCATTCAAAGCGCTCCTAAATAGCAAGGGCCTTTGCCTAAAATCATCCCCCTTATGTAGACGTCTAGCGTCCTTATGACGACTAGAACGTCAAGCCTCCAAAATGGCGCCGCCAGGCGTCACAGTCCACCCCAATACACACCCAATATGGCCGCTAGGAAATCTCCGCGTCTCCGTGAAGGGGTCCGCAAAACAGCGGTTAGATCAAATTGTTTTATGGTGCAAGTGAGGGGCAGGTAATTAAAATCAGGGGTACAATAACTAAGAATAAACAAAGATACAAAACAGGGCAGATTAAAAGGCCGCTCAGAGCAACTGCGTGCAAAGCGCTTAGCAGATCGCGTTCAATACAGAGTGCATTCAAAGCGCTCCTAAATAGCAAGGGCCTTTGCCTAAAATCATCCCCCTTATGTAGACGTCTAGCGTCCTTATGACGACTAGAACGTCAAGCCTCCAAAATGGCGCAGCCAGGCGTCACAGTCCACCCCAATACACACCCAATATGGCCGCTAGGAAATCTCCGCGTCTCCGTGAAGGGGTCCGCAAAACAGCGGTGAGATCAAATTGTTTTATGGTGCAAGTGAGGGGCAGGTAATTAAAATCAGGGGTACAATAACTAAGAATAAACAAAGATACAAAACAGGGCAGATTAAAAGGCCGCTCAGAGCAACTGCGTGCAAAGCGCTTAGCAGATCGCGTTCAATACAGAGTGCATTCAAAGCGCTCCTAAATACCTTCAGTATTAAACATATCAATGCCTCTAAAAATGAACCTGATGAGTTACAAGAAAAATTGAAAGAACAGATGAGAGTATATAAGTATGAAATAAGCAATTGGGCGAAGTGTAAAAAAAATTCAACTGTAAATCCGTCAGGACCAGGAGCTTTATCTTTTTTGGGAGTCTTAAGTGCAGCTAGTATTTCATCTTGTGTAATGTCGGATTCCAAAGTGTCTAGACTAGAAAGGGGAATATCACGCTTCTGCATATTGGAAAAATATTGAGGTATAGCTGTATCCGGAGGCATATTTTCTGGTGCATAAAGAGATTTGTAGAAATGTACAAATTCCTGAAGAATCTCGGAATCTTTATGTTTTGGTGTTTGATTATCAGCTATAATGGAGTCAATGTGAAGCCTGTTTTGCTGAATCTTAAGATAATTGGCTAATAACTTGCCTGATTTATTTTGGCCACCATAGGATTTCGCGCTCGTCTACAATAAAAATAAAGAGGCACTCTCAGTCGAAGATTTATTATAAACAATCTTTGCATCTATAATATCTTCGAGGCTGGCTTTCGTTTTAGAAGTGTAAAAGTCATGTTCTAATGTTTTACTTGTGGTAGGAAGTGTATTGTGGATTGTTTTAAAAGATTTGCATTTGTTTGATGAATACCTAATAATAAAGTCTCGGGCGGTAGCTTTAAAAGCGTTCCAGATTGTACTAAAGGGGAGATCGTCAGTCTGATTGGTTTGAAAAAATTCAGGGATAAAAGTGGTGAAAGAGGCCTTAAAATTGGGATCGAGAAGTAAGGAGCTGTTGAAACGCCATCTCTTGGGGGACGTAGGTTGTTGGAGGATATCTAGTTGGATCATAACAGGATCTTGATCAGAGATGAGGATGGGCCCTATATCTGCTGAGAGCAGAGATTAGGAAACACTGCATCTGATGAAAATATAATCTATTCTGGATTGTGTCTGATGTGGTGAAGAAAAGAAAGAGTACTCTCTCAAGGACGGGTTGCAAAGTCTCCAGGCGTTAACCAAATTTCTCTGTTCTATATTTTGTAAAAAAGCTTTGTGCTGTTTGTTTGGGATGAAGGAAACCTTGGAATTCCGATCAAGGAAGGGATCTATTACTTGGCTACAATCACCTGCAAAAATGAGATTCTCTGTGGGATGTTGCAAGAGTAGTTGGGATATGCGGGTCCAAAAGGAGACATCACCATTGGTAGGAGCATATATGTTAAATAGTGATATGGGAGTTTTCCCTATCAAAAGATTGGTCAGCAACCATCTACCCTCGTTGTCTGATTCCTGTGAGATGAGTTTGACATTCAAAGCTTTATGACATAAGGTTATGACACCATTTCTTTTACCATTTCCTAGTGAGAAAAAAATTTCACCCACCCAATTCCTCTTAAGCTTTAATGATTCGCTTTCAGTGAGATGTGATTCCTGTATCAAAGCTATGTTTGCATCCATTTTAGATAAGTGGGAAAGAACTCGCTGTCTTTTAAAAGGGGAATTTAAGCCTCTGACATTCCAAGTGACAATTTTTAGGAACATGTATGAATCAAGTAAAATGAGAATTCAATGGAACCATTAACAACATATATATTTCCAAATAGAAAGCATATAATAGATACAAAGTAAAACATTATGAAAAACATTTGGTAAGTATATGAATGGCATATAAAGCGTGTAATAAACGCAAAAATAAGAAATGTAAAAGCAATTTAGGTAAAGTTTATAATAAGTACGAAGTCAAGAATTATAACAGTCGTTTTGAGAAAAAAATGATGAGAAGGAAGGTAGAGAAACAGGATTGGAAAAAGAAACATATGATAAAAGCATGCATGATAGAAAGAAAGAAGAGGGGATATAGGAGAAAATGTGAAAGCTGTAAAGAATAGTAGAAGAAAAAGGATCATACCTACAAAAAAGTTTAAACACTAGAAGGATGGGGGGGAGAGACCACATGGAACGATGACGTATCCGGACTACATGAAGTAAGGCAGGGGGACCTTGGGATGTAGGCAACATACAAGACGAATAGGCAAAGCACATGAGACTGGACCCTGTGTGAAGAGAAAAAATTTGTTAATACAATCAAGATAAAATATGACATTCCATTTCTTGAGATCAAATGATATAAGGTTATATCCTGAAAGGGAAAAAGTTAATGAAAACAAGCAAACCAGCATACCGCAAAAGAATCCATTCTATAACTCTGCAAGTAAAACAACACATTGAAAATCTAGACCATATTCAAGTGAACAGCGTAAGAAGAGGTATTTAAAGCGAGTGCTGGAAATGTCCATCCGTTCTGGGCATTGTGTGTTGAGGAAACACTTCAACTTTGTTGAATCCTTGTAGGTCATGGTGTTGTTGTTAAGAGTGACCTTGAACAAGCAGGGGTGAAATAATCTGAAACGTGCTCCAATAGAACGTAACGCTGGCCGCATAGCAAGGAACTATTTGCGTCTATCTGCTGTAGATTTAGCACAGTCCTGTAAAAAAAACAATTGACCTCAGAATGAAATACGCTTCAGGAGCTTAACTGCTGATAATACCTTGAGGAGATCTGTGTACTCTAGAAAATATAATATGACTCCTCTCGGTCTTTTCTTGCTTGAGGATGTTGAATGCGGTGGGCCTAATGTATGGGCACGTTATATATTGAGAGTAGTGTCCTCTGGTAGATGTAATATTGTCTGTAAAAAAATTTGAAAAAAGGAGATAGGATCTGACCCTTCTGCCCCCTCCGATAAGCCATAAATGCGAAGGTTATTACGTTTTTTTTCAATTGGAAAGTTTTTCAACTTGTTTTTGCAGAGATGTAATCTGGGAATGAAGAGTGTCAACTTAAGTGTATGATGCATTGAGAGTTTCAACCTTAGTAACTCTTTCTTCCAATTTTTCCCAGCCGTCTGTTAGGATTTGTATCTTGGAGTTTGTCTCCTCGACAAACGGTCGCAAGGCTCGGATTTCCTTCAAAAGAAGATCCATGGGGGGAGGAGCCTAGCGCGCAACCAAGATGGCCGCGTAGGTGCGAAGCTCCCGAGGACCTCCGCGACCTCCTGAATTAATCCTGATTATATCCTGTCTTTGACGAGGGGACTGTGTCCGTGTACCCGAGCTGAGGCGGCACCCGTTTTCCGTTTTCGAATCGGACCCCGGACACTGGTGGGAGCACCGATCGAAGATTGCGGCCCTCTCCGCGCCGCCCCCCCGGATTGGAGTTGTGGGGCGATCCGGGGACAAAGCGAACAACAACGGCGGGCAGGGCTGGGCGACTCGCGTACCCCGCGCTTTCACTTTCGCTTTTGCGCCCTCCTTGCCCTCAAGCGAGGTAGGGTTGCGGAGCGGGGTGCGGTGGTGTGGCCTTGCCCCTGTGCCCGGCTGACCCGCCGGCTGTGAGTTGTCCTGCAGTGCAGTGGTCAACCACCCCCCGGAACCCGTGAACTGGTTTATCGGCCCTTTCGAGGAGATTGGCACGACTTTGGGAGTGCGCCATGTCCACAAAGCAAGATGGCGACCGGGCCAAGGTGAAATCGACCCGCCGCGGCCCGGCACATCAGTCAAACAGTATGGACCGCTACACCCTCCAGAAGGGATCCCCGGAGGCACAGCGTACATCCCCCGCGGGCCCGGCTGAGGCGTCTGCTCAGCCCGCGGATCTGACCCTCCGGGACGTCATGGGCGCCATTGCCGAAATGAAGGCCTCGGTGGACCAGCGCTTTGATACTCTGGCGCAGAAGATAGACTCGGCCCTGGTGGAGGTGGGCCTAGTGAGAGCCGACTTGTCTAAAACAAATGACCGGGTTGATTCCCTGGCCCACACCACCTTAAGTCTCACTACAGACGTGGCGGCCCTTCAAAAGGAGGTGCACCGGCTTGGCCAGGCGAGCGCCATGATGGACCGTCGATTGGAGGACGCCGAGGGTCGGGCCCGGAGGAACAACGTTCGTATTGTCGGGGTGCCGGAGGGACGGGAGGAGGAGGCGGCAGATTTGTTTGTGGAAGACCTGATCCTCACCCATCTCCAGCCCCGGGGGCTGAGTAAACTTTTTGCGGTGGAACGTGCTCACAGGGTCCCCGGAGGAAGACCTAAGGTCGGAGCTCCGCCGCGGCCTCTCATTGCCCGGATTTTTAACTTTCGGGACAGAGACGCTATCTTGCAGACTTCCAGGCTACAGGGACCGGTCAAGCTTGATAATATGGACGTGAATTTCTACCCTGACTTTACTCCGACGGTCCAAAAGCAGAGACTGAGTTTTCTCGGAGTTAAACGTCGCCTACGGGACATGAACCTTAAGTACTCAATGCTTTTTCCAGCTAAGCTGAGGGTGGAGGTGGATGGTCGCACGCATTTTTTTGACCGTCCCGAGGCGGCTGGGGACTGGTTGGATACTCTGCCTGGGGATCGGGGCCGGGGGGGTGGGGGGGGGTGCGGTTGGCGGGGAGGGCGCACCGGATCAGAACTGAGGGGTGAATAGTAGGCCTTGCTCTGGACAACATTTTGGTTACCATTCACTGATCGTGTATGTTCCCCTCCTATGGAGGTCGTACGGGGTCCGTTGGGGGCTTTCCCTCCTCCTCTGGGGGACTAGTTAGTTTTTCATCTATGGGGCGACAGGCACACTGCACTTTGGGGGGGCTGTCTGGGCTCATGCAGGGGTGCAGGGAGGGGGGAGTTCTGTTGGGATGGGTGGGTGGGGGTGGAGTGTTGTTTGTTTGCACCGCAAGGCGAACCCTTTACTGTATTGTTGTTTTTGAGATGCTCTTTGGGGGACGATTGATGGCTTTCATGTACGATGGGGGGTAGGGACCTGACTGTGTTATCATGGAACGTTAATGGACTGGGGGATAGGATTAAGCGTGGTGTGGTCCTGCAGTATCTGAAAAGAATTTCACCAGATGTGATCTTCCTGCAGGAGACACACCTTATAGGTAATTCCTTTCATGCCATGAATCGGAGAGGCTATCGCTTGGTGGCCCATTCGGGCTTCACCTCGGGCTCGCGGGGGGTGGGCATCATGATTAAGAACTCGCTCCCATTGGAGATTGATGAGGTGCGCCATGATGAGAGGGGACGTTACACTGGCTTGGTGGGTAGAATGGAGGGCAGAGTGGTCGTTTTTCTATCAGTGTACGTTCCGCCGGGGTTGCAATCTACCACGTTTGCGGACCTGGGGCGCCTCCTCCTTGACCTCCCGGATGGGCTTCTGGTAGTTGGGGGGGACTTTAATGCGGTGGCTTCAGGGTCTATGGATCGGCATCCCCCCAGGGACCTCCCCCGGGCACAGGCGTGGCTGTCCGGCCTCTTAGATACACTAGGATTGGTAGATTGCTGGCGACTAAAGCATCCCGCTCAGCTGCAATACACCTTCCACTCGGGTGCCCATGGTAGCCTCTCGCGGCTTGATTATATCCTTGTTCCTGCGGCCTATGCTGGGAGGGTGGGAGAGGTGCGCCATTTGGTGCGGGGTATTTCAGATCACTCCCCACTACTGCTGCATCTGGATGTCTTCCCGAGGGGGGAGGGCAGGGTGGCCCCAATTAATGCCTGGTACCTGCGCGACCCCACTATTCGAGCCGAATTGATCAAATCCTTGCAGCGGTACTTTGAGGAGAATGTGGGGTCTGTCCCTTCTGCCATCTCCCTTTGGGAGGCTTTTAAGGTAGTTCTTAGGGGGGAGGCCCTCTCCTTTATCTCCCATGCCCGGAGGCGCGAGCGGGAGGAGGTAACCCGGGTGGAGGCCGAAATTACTGAACTAGAGGGTGCCCTGGGGAGCGGGGTGACGGATGCCACATTGCATGTTTTACACCTCAAGCAGGCGGCCTATAGGGCCCTCGTCACGGAGGCGGCCAGGGGCCTCAGTAGAGAGCAACAGGGGCGACTGTATGATGTGGGTGATAAGGCTGGTAAATTGATAGCGTGGTTGGATAAAAAGGAGAGAGCGAGTCGTGTGGTTCCGATGATCGAGAGGATGGATGGTGTATGTGTCACCGAGCCGGACGCCATTGTCTCCTGCTTCGCGGATTATTTCCGCGAGGTATATTCCCCGGTTTCTCCCTGCTCGGAGGAGGATTCCCATGCCCTGCTTCGGGACATCGCGCTGCCCTCCCTTTCGGTGGAGGACAGGGATTCGCTGGACGCTCCTCCCACCTCGGACGAAATTGCCCTTGCTATCCGCTCGGTCGCATCTGGCAAGGCCATGGGCCCCAATGGCATTCCTATCGAGCTGTACAAGCTGCGACCGGATGTGCTGGCGCCCCACCTGCGCGCGATGTTCCTGGCGGCCTGCTCGCGGGGTTCCCTTCCGCCGGACCAGCGTCTGGCCACGATCGTGGTGATCCACAAGGAGGGGAAACCCCGTGAGCGGGTCACATCCTATAGGCCTATCTCGCTCTTGAATGCGGAGCCCAAAATCCTCGCCAAGGTGCTGGCCAACCGGCTGGTCGGCGTGGTGGGCGACTTGGTCCACCAAGACCAGTCCGGCTTCATACCCCATCGTAACACGGCCCTTAATCTGCGACGCTTGCACGGGGTGCTCGCGCGTGTCCCGTTCGTGCGGGAACCGGCCATCTTGGCGTCCTTGGATGCCACCATGGCGTTTGATACGCTTGAGTGGCCATACATTTGGGCGATGCTGGCGAAGTTTGGCTTCGGACCGGGTTTCATCAGCTGGGTCAAATTGTTGTATTCCGGCCCATTGGCGCAGGTGGTGGTGAATGGACGAGTTTCGGCCCCATTCGCACTGGGACGGGGTACGCGACAGGGCTGCCCCCTGTCGCCTCTCCTGTTTGCACTGGCCCTGGAGCCCCTGGCGGAGTGGCTGCGGTGGCACCCTTCCATCCGTGGTCTCCGTTGGACCCCCGAGCATGAGGACCGTGTGTCCCTCTACGCTGATGATATCCTTCTATATCTCGCCTCCCCGCGTAAATCACTGATCGTCCTAGTTGATGTTTTGCGCTCATTCGGTCGCAACTCAGGCCTCGTCATCAACTGGGCGAAATCCTGTGTATATCTGCTTGCCGGGGAGGCTCCGGTCCTACCACGGGACTGTCCGATCCAGATCGCCTCCCAGGGGTTTCGGTACCTGGGTATATATATTACTCTGGACCCGGAGGCCCGCTACGAGCGGAATTTGCTGCCCCCCCTCCAGCGCTTGAAAGAGGACGTGGTGCGTTGGCGGCGTCTGCCGCTTTCGCCGCTTGGCCGAGCGGCCTTGTTTAAAATGATGTCGTTGCCGCGCTTTCTGTACGCTCTCCAGAACACTATGGATTTGGTTCCGGCGCGCTACTTCCGAGAGGTGGAGAGTTTGCAGCGTCGCCTGTTCTGGGACGGGAGGCCACGTATCGCCTTGGCTAAATTGACGCTCCCGTGGTACGATGGGGGGGTTGCCCTCCCGGATATTAAACGGTATTACTGGGCCTCCCAGCTAGCTGCGATTAATCATGGCCTTTACGGGCCCGCCCTGAACCCGGCATTTGAAATGGACAAGATGCTCCTGCCCGGTGGCGACTACAATCGGGCGCTTTACTCTGGCGCGCCGGACCCTCGCCTGACGGGACCGACGCATGTCATGGTGCGTGTATGGCACGCGGCTAACGCAGCTATGGGGTGGAAGGACCGTTTGACCCGGGCGTCACCGCTATATGCATCGGCGAGGCTGGGCTCCTTGTGGACCTCGAAGGGCTTCGAGAAATGGGACACGATCGGCATCAGCACAGTGGGAGATCTCTGGACGAGGGGGGGATTCAAAACTTTCGAGATGCTGCAGACGGAGTTTCAGTTGCAAGGCAGTGAGTACTTCCGGTACTTACAAGTCCGCCACGCGCTGGGCTCCGTCTTCCCGGATGTCGCGTCCATTCCGGAGTCTTCCCCCCTGGAGGACAGAGTGCTGGATGGCCATGTCCCAGACAGCACGATCTCCCTTATATACAAAAAACTGATTAACGACCGATCGGGCCTGCTGACTGGCCTCCGCGAGGCCTGGGTTGCCGATGGGCTGGAGTTGGACGACGAGGACTGGATGTCCGCGGTGGCTTCTCCGAAGGAGGTGGCCATCCCGGCTCGCCTTCGCTTCGTCCAGCTTAAGATCCTCCACCGGGTCTATGTGACGGGGCCAAGGCTTCTACGTATGGGCCTAGCTGAGGATGGACTGTGTAAGCGTGGCTGTGGTGCTTTAGCAACTTTCTTGCATATTCTGTGGGAATGCCCAAAGGTGGAGCGATTCTGGCGTGGTGTGCATGAGGTCCTGCGAGTGGTTACGCGTGTCGTGCTGTTGCCTGAAGCGAGGAGATGCTTGCTGAATGTGTGGGAGCCAACTGACTACTCGGTTCCGCAGACGCGGTGGGTGACTCTGGGATACATGATCGCTAAGCGTGACATTGCTCAATTGTGGGGATCCCAGAGGCCTCCGGCGGTGTCGGCCTGGAAAGAACACATGGATTGGTGTATGTTTCGTGAAAAGGTGGTGTATGTTGCGAGGGGTAGGCCTGGGGCGTGGGTGAAAATCTGGGGCCCCTGGAACGCCTATCGCGGGGGTATTTGCGAGCCGCCGCTGCTGCCGGCTGCTTCACCAGCTCCGTCCCCCTAGCCGACCCCCCCCCCCAGCCATGGGCACGTGGTTCCCCAGTCCCTGATCTGTTCTCATTCCCCTCTTCAGAGTTTGGCGATTGGTTGGGGTTCCCCACTTAAGGAGCGCGTGCTGTTACTTGGGATTGCGGGTTGCCTTGCGGGTGTGGGTGTTTTTGTGTTGTTGTGTTTTGACAAAAGGAAACCGTATTGTTGGTTTGGAGTTATGTGGCCTGCACTACTGATATCTCCTGATTTACCCTTTTTGCGCCGCCAAGAGATTTTTCTGTATGTATGTCATATGCTACTGCTACTCTAGCGGCCGGCCAGACGGTTGTAGGCCCATACTTGTAACTATTTGAGATTGTAATAAACGGTTTCAAAAAAAAAAAAAAAAAAAGAAGATCCATGGAGACAGACGAGGGTTGCTTCTGCGGAGAAGGGGGATCCTTTTTGAGACACTTGGTCGTTACTTTGTTAAGAGTAGAGGAACCATTAGCCATAGCTGCAGAAGCAGCTGTTTTAGATGTTGGTGCTAGGGAGTTCTCCATTTGAATGAATTTCACACTTGGCTTTGAAAGGACAATAAACCTACGATTCAAGGATACTTGTAGTGGAGATACTTTTTTTAACCGCCCCATACATGAAAAAGAGTCAAAGCCTATACAAGAGGCTGTGTAAATCTGCAAGATGTAACTTAAGTGAGCAATTACATTGATAATAGTAGAGAAAATACGCTGTATTGGAAATTGTGTGTGCTTGGCATGTTACAAGTTGTTAGAACACAATTTAGCATATAAGCCTGGAGCGAGATATGAAATTGCTGACCTTAGGCTTAATGAGAAGTATAATAAATGTGTGAAAGATAAGTCATCACTTGTTACCAGAAGTCAATTGATATATTTCGCCTCAATACTTAACATAGGCTTGCCTACAATAAAGCAAGTAACATAGTATGCAGAGTCTAAATGTCATATTCTAGAAACTGAATAGTAGACATAAAGCAGCAGGAGGACCCATGAGGGGAGAAGAAATTCTGTTATGATATTGAAACGAGCAGTCTTTGTATGTGTTAGGCAGAAAGAGGAAAAAAAATCTGCATAAAGAGTCTTATTAAAGAAGACCGCCTTATTCTAAAATAACTAACTGTGAGGCACATCAATAGAGCGGTGCAGGCTCTGAGGAAATCAGCCGCGTGATGTAAGCAGTTTCTCACAGTGCACTGACAACTCTGAAATGACAGTTGCTGTTATGCCTGTTCAAAGCATAATGAGAAACAGAAAGGGGACACTGCGCATTGGAATAAGGCCAGAAGTCACTTCATTTCTTAACTCTCAAGTTTCGACATTCGTTGGTTTATTTCCCTGTCGCCAATAAATCAGTGCAGACATTGAAAAAACATAAAAAACATAACGCGTGCTGAGAGCGTTTGAAATGACAATATACGTGCTACTCAGGGATTTTTGTATTGAAGATGTCTCCTTCAGCCATACGTTGAAAGTGGTTACTCTCAATACAGCAGCAGTTTGAAAATGACGGGCGCCATTATGACTGTTGACAGCACAGTAAAGGACAAAGGAGGGTTGATGCACGGTGAATTAAAGTCCAAAGTTACCTCACTTTTCAGCCCTCAGGTTCAACTGCTATTAATTCCCTGGCTATAGTAACTCAATGCAGGCTTTGAAACGTGAAACGCATGAGGAAAGCGTTTGCCCTCAGCGCGCAGACAGATTTGAAGTGGTGTGTTCCGTTTCGCGCAAGAACCACACTCCACGCTGTTACTTGAAGCGTAAAAGGCCATTTTATTAGGACATGGTTGCAATCATTTAGACTTTATTTGACAGTACATAAATGCAATAAATATACTTTCCCCAACCCATACCGACTCATTCTCCTTTCCTCCATTCTCAAAACCATCTCACCTGTTAGACTCTTCCCCCATTCACTCGGTGACCTCCTTCCTCTCCCCATCACTTGCCCTCCAAGCATCCTCAGTGTAATTTCCTTCATTGGTCATTGCTTCCCGCGTCCGCTATCAGTCACCTGTGTACCGTTCTCCCCTCCCGAGGGGTGGATCCGCCCGTATGTGACTACCCACCCCTCCAAAGTACCGTGACGCCTCTACTCTGCAACCCTGCCCTAAACTGGCACGCTCATCCCAAAATCTATCCCCACCCTTCGCCTAATGTCTGTAGGGTGGGTGGGCGGACAAACTTTTTTCCTCCCCCCGGTGGTGCTCAGGTGTCAGGAAGAGGCCGGATACTCCTCTCCTGACACCTATATACCCTCCCAACTCCCGCCTCTCTCCTTCCTATGATCCCACCCCCACCATGTCCTTCCGGTCGTTGCGCGAATTCCCCGGGGGAAGACTGGTCTGCGACCTTCACTTCCCCCGGGGCCCGCATCGCGCAAGAACCACACTCCACGCTGTTACTTGAAGCGTAAAAGGCCATTTTATTAGGACATGGTTGCAATCATTTAGACTTTATTCGACAGTACATAAATGCAATAAATATACTTTCCCCAACCCATACCGACTCATTCTCCCTTCCTCCATTCTCAAAACCATCTCACCTGTTAGACTCTTCCCCCATTCACTCGGTGACCTCCTTCCTCTCCCCATCACTTGCCCTCCAAGCATCCTCAGTGTAATTTCCTTCATTGGTCATTGCTTCCTACGCCCGCTATCAGTCACCTGTGTACCGTTCTCCCCTCCCGAGGGGTGGATCCGCCCGTATGTGACTACTCACCCCTCCAAAGTACCGCCAACCAGGGAAACCCCCGGAGGGCGGTTCCCTGCCCCACCCCCAGTTCTAGTGCGCCTTTTGCCTCCATCCAGTCTTCCCTGCGGCACCCTGTGGATGACCCCCCATCCCCTAAAATCTGCATCCCGTACAACGTTCTCTCTCGCCAGGACACCCCAGACTGCGAAAGGCGCACCTAGTCGAGGTAGGACCACCGGTCCCCCCAGGTTGCCCATCCCAACGCTCCAGACACCAGGTGGATGACCATCCACCCCTGAAACTATGTCCTGCGGCAACCAGCAGCTTTTCCCACACGAACCCCGCCCGTGACAAAATTGCCATCGCAAACAACCACCTGTCTTTCTTCCCTCCGTCTCCTTAACCGCGGACTGTCCCCCTGTAATCCTGGTCCATCGCCCCCAAACTCCCTTCTTGGCAAGGCCCCGTCGGTGGATGACCATCCACCCGTACAGCCAGTATCCGTTGTAATCCAGTAACCTTCCAGCCAATCCCCCAACCCTGAAGAGCGTCCCAGCCCCAACAAGACTGCCTGTGCCTCGTCCAATAGTCCCATTACCTGCGGGCCGTACCCCCGTAAGCATTTCCGACAGCCCTCAAAATCCATCCTCTGCCAGGCACCCTCGTTGGCCTACCATGCCCCCATACAGCCAGCGCACCTTTCCGACAAGGTACATTTCCAGGGCAATCCAGCCATGAAAACTGCTCCATCCCAAAACCAACCGTCCCCTCAAACAGTCCCCCCGACCTGTGGGCTAGTAGCCGTAAAGCATGTTTAACCGCCCCCACAAAAGTTCCTCCTCTGCAATGCACCATCGGTGGATGCCCATCCACCCTTACTCCAGTGTCCCTCGTAAACCAAGAAACATGTCCAGGAGCCTTCCCATCCATGAAAGCGCCCCCCCTCCCCAACCAGGCCACCAGTGTCCCCCTAACAACCTCATTCACTACAGCCTGACTCCTTGTAAGCATGCTAGACGTCCCCCAGAGACCCGTCATTGCACTGCGCCGTGCTGCTTCCTAACCCGCTTCCCAAGTTCCCCGTCATTGAACCATATCCCTAGCCAAGTCTCTTGGAATAAACCAGACCTGCCCTGTTCCGAAGAACCTTCTCCCCAATGCGTTTGCTTGTAGTGGAGCCATTTCCCATATCGTATGGCACAGTCACCCACTGGCCGCCACGCTCACCCCGAGTCAATTCCCCCGTTCCCCCACAATCAAACATACATCCCAAATGACTGCGTTCCCCCTGCCAGATGACATCCGTACACCCGCTATGTCGCCTCTAGTGCTGCCCAACGTTCGGGAGAGTGTCCGCCTGTCCATGCGACCACACTGGATCCCAGGCCACTCCCCCTACCTGCAGTAGAAAAAGAATAATTAGTCCCGCAAGTATTATGTTTCTGTCCTTTCCATCCCCAATCTCTCCAAAACCCTCGCCCAAACCCTTCTATTCCCTACAACGGCACCACACACCCTCCTATGCCGCCATCTCCCCAATCTCCGACTTCCCCCCGCCATCCCCGAACAGCCCTCCTGCTGACACCTCTGTGCCCGCCCTCAGGCGTAAGATTCGTGCCACTCCGTAAAGGAGCCACTTCCCGTCGGCCCCAGTCCTTGAACGAAACCGAAACAGCCTGTAGCGCCGTTAAACTACCGTCCACATTTGGCAACCCCAAATCCCCAGCCATAGGCCTCCCTTCGCTTACCACCAATCACTGGTGCCTCATTCCCACCCCCCCTGCGCTCCCCCTCACCACAGCCACTGTGCCCATGTCCGCTGCCCCACCTGTACCACGTCATCTCGTCTCTTGTGCCCTGCACTACCATACTCCCAGATGCCCCCGACGAAATCGCCATATTGTCCGTGGTGTTACGACACGACCACCGAGTGTTGGCTCCTCGCCCCTGACACGTAACACATCCCCTGATGTGTAAAGAAGAGTGTGACAGTTACCACCTTACGACACCGACAGCGTGTGCGGAACTCGAAACCCCAGTCCTGCGAGATCCTTCACAATTGTAGGCACAAGACTTACCATTGAGACACAGGTCCTGGCCCCCTTACCTAAACTGCGCCCTGCAAGTCCGAATCCCTGCTTCCAACTTATTGCCAGCTACAACCCTGGTGACGATCCCCAAACGCATCGTGCCGTGCCCGAAAAAACCCCCGACCCCGTCCGGTTACCTCACGCAGCGGCCCCAGCCTTCCCCGTCTCCTCCGCTACCCCTCCGGCGCACCCCCGCAGCCCTTTACTGCGATGCCTACCGAGAGGTGAATATCTTACCAAGTGGCCCACAAACTACCTCCACCAGTCCCCATGCAAGTCCCCACCAGCAGAACACTGCCCTCGACACGTTTCGCGACCCTCGCGCGCCAGATACTGCGGCCCCCCAGGCCCCTGCCTACCCTGCAGGTGTCACCACCGAACTCCCCTGCTGCCTCCGCTGCGCGTCAGTCGGGCCCCGAATTCACCAGGCCCCCAGCATCGTCCCCACCGTACTGAAGGACTACCAATGCAGACACTGAGGAATGAGCACCCGGTGCCAACCAGGGCGTGAAACCTAAGCTTCCAAGTACAACTCCGAGACATTCAACCACCCCCTTCATTTACCTGAGCATCCGTCCAGGACCTCCTCTGCCAAACCGGAGCCACCACCCCCCTTGGATCTCCTTGCCCCCTGCTCCGACTGCGGCCGCACTCGCCTGAAACAAACAACAAAATGGACTGGTTACCTGCCCACACCCCCCCCCCCCTTCCAGGGCAATCCCCCACTCCAAGGTCCATTGGCGACATACCAACCCTTGCATGTATCACCCCCGAACACCCCTGCGGACCAGCTATGCGTCACGTGGGCCCTGGGTTCCCCAGGCCTCCAGCATTGTCCCAACCTTATTGAAGGAAATACCATTGCCTACACTCAGAAAATGAGCACCCGGTGACAACCAGGGCGTGGACACGGTATCGGCCACGTACGACCAAGACTTAAACCCCCCCAGTCATTTACCTGAGCGTCCGTCCAGGACCTCCACCTCCAGCCCGGGGCTCCTTGCCCTTGCGCCGTCGAAAGGCCGCACTCGCCTGAAACAAATAACAAATGTGCTGGTTACCTTGCTCCCCCCTCCCTCCAGGGCAATCCCCCGCTCCCAGGCCCCATTGGCGCCGTACCAATCCTTGCGTGCATCACCACAGAACTCCCCCGCAGACCAGCTGTGTGTCACGTGGGCCCTGGGATCCCCAGGCCTCCAGCATTGTCCCAACCTCATTGAAGGAAATACCATTGCATAAACTGAGAAATGGAGCACCCGGTGACAACCAGGGCGTAGACACGGTATCGGCCAAGTACGACACCAAGACTTAAACCCCCCCTAGTCATTTACCTGAGCGTCCGTCCAGGACCTCCTCTTCCAGACCGGAGCTCCTTGCCCCTGCGCCGTCGAAAGGCCGCACTCGCCTGAAACAAATAACAAAGGGCTGGTTACCTTGCTCCCCCCCTCCCTCCAGGGCAATCCCCCACTCCAAGGCCCCATTGGCGACGTACCAATCCTTGCAGGTATCACCACCGAACTCCCCCGCTGACCAGCTGTGCGTCATGTGGGCCCCGGGTCCCCCAGGCCTCCAGCATTATCCCAATCTCATTGAAGGAAATACCATTGCATAAACTCAGAAATTGAGCACCCGGTGACAACCAGGGCATGGACACGGTATCGGCAAAGTACGACACCAAGACTTAAAACCCCCCCCCCCCCTCAGTCATGTACCTGAGTGTCCGTCCAGGACCTCCTCTTCCAGACCGGAGCTCCGTGTCCCTGCGCCGTCTGAGGCCGCACGCGCCTGAAACAAATAACACAATGGACTGGTTACCTGCACTCCCCCCCCCCCCGCCCCTGGCAATCCCCCTCTCCAAAGCCCCATTGGAGACGCATGGCGCTCCTTGCACTGACCGAAACATTAGCACCCGGTGCCAACCAGGGCGTGAACACCCAAACCTCACAATATAACGCCACGCCATCGGACATCCTGCCCATCGCACTGCATCCGGCACACCAACTCCTCTTCCATCGCACACCATCACAGGCTTCCATCTGCACCCCCAACCACAGCCATACCACCCATCACACCGCACATACTCGGAACTCGGTAGGATTCACAAGGTTGCGTTGCTCAATGCGCGAATCCCTCGAAGGAGGGCAGGCCGCCGCGGACCCCCCTACTGCTACTGGCCAGCGTCTCAGAGCCGTTGTGCGCCCCGCTGGCAACACCCCTCATATGCCGGCCTTCTCTGCCGGTCCTGGATCCCCCCCCCACTCGGTCGCTAAACTGAGTGGGTCCCCCAGCACCACCGGGTCTCATGCCGTCCTGGCAGTCCCTCATCCGGACTCCGATGACCTCCGCCACCACTGCCTGCTGCTCCCTGACTCCCCTTGCACCTCCTTCCCCGGCAGCAGCCTACGCAACGCCCTGCCTCGCTGCTCCTACACTGCCCCCCGCTCCCGCCTCTGCCCCCCCCCCCCCGAAACCTATGCCGGACCCTACCTAGCTGTGGTTAAAGCCGCTGGGGTGAGCCCCACTATCCGCCACCGAGAATAGGCTCCACAAATGCTGGGCAAGCCGAAAAACAACCACCCGTGCCGCCCCCCCACCCCGCACCACGTCCCTCTGACCCCCGTGGGCAATGTGTAGAGCCCATGTCGCATATTAATGGATAGCGCGACTCGCCATAAGGTAGTGGGGCGCTTTCCCAGGCCCCGTCCCGCATTGCCCATTCCGTACGGGGGGGTGAAGTGATGTGCCCCAGCATCCCAGGGGGGGGGGCGCGACCGCGAGGCTCGAACCCATGAGGACTGCGCGCCGGGTGACACACGCATACCCCGCCCTCCCTCGCCTCAGTCCCGCCCTGAGCCGCCTGACAAGATCGCGCTGCCGAGCGAGCCGTCCCTGCCCCCCCGCCCCCCTCCCGCATGGATCTCCACAGCACGCTCGCGCAAACGACAGACGCGCCCGCATGCAGAGCCCCTCCCCCCCAACCCCCCCCGCATCCCGGACACCGCGATAGGCATCCCCCCCCGCCCCCTACCTGAAGAGGACGGTCGACTCCGCCAGCCACGCCGCCCCAGGACGTAGAGTATCCGCCCGGCCGGCCCAGCCAAGACCCCATGCCGCTCCAACGTCCGCCGCACCGAAGTCACCATGCCGTCCAGCCAGTTGCGGCAAATTCACGGTCCCCGCCCTCCCAACCAGTGTCAGCCCCCCGCCGATCGACAAATCGGCAGATGGCCTAACCCTATAAAACTCTCCACAAACTTTTTTCCTCCCCCCGGTGGTGCTCAGGTGTCAGGAAGAGGCCGGATACTCCTCTCCTGACACCTATATACCCTCCCAACTCCCGCCCCTCTCCTTCCTATGATCCCACCCCCACCATGTCCTTCCGGTCGTTGCGCGAATTCCCCGGGGGAAGACTGGTCTGCGACCTTCACTTCCCCCGGGGCCCGCATTGTGCGTGGACAGCGCAGTGAAGGAACGAAGAGGGATAATTCGCTTTAACATCAGGCTAGAGAGTTCCTCACCTTTCAGCCCTCATAGATCAACTGCAGTTGGTTTATTTTTGGTTTCAGAAAAGCAGTGCCAGCTTTGAAAACCGAAGCGCATAATGTGAACGCTTCTCTTCAGCGTGTGGGTAAATTTAAAATGGCGGTTACTAATAAATCCGCTGAGAGCGCATTAGAGGACAAAAGAGATAATGCGCGTCAAAGTGCAGTCAGAAATCGGTTCACCTTGTAGTGTTTGTGTTCCGACCCACACTGCTCCATTTTCCTGCACCTCACGCCACAGCTAGCAGAGAAAATCCGCCACCATCTTCCACGGGCGCTAGCCATGCCCCCCCATCGCAATCCATCACGATACAGTCCCTGACCTCTTCCCACATTGGCCATATCATAAAACCGCTGTCTCCCAACCATGAACGAAATGAAGTAGGTTTTTACTTAGCACCTCAAAGGCTTTAGGCTAAAAAGGGTTCTGACAAAGCCAATAAATACATTACAGTTTAATAAAAACTGTTCATAAACGTTTTAGCATCAAGATCCCTGGAAAAGTTTGCTTAGAGGTAGAATATTGAGCCAAGGAACAGACACTACCCAGGGTTTTTTTAAAATCTCAAATTTTTAAAGTCTGCTATTCAAACAGAAAAGACTGCATTTTTTCCAATCATGAAAAAGAGATGTAAGTTCATAATCATGGGTATTATTCTAGATGCTGGCTAATGATTTCAAATGCAGTTATGCAGTTGCCAACTACATAAAAGAAAGGTTTCCATTAAAAAACGAGTGCTGGAAGAAATATTAGTTTCATCTGTTAAATCTATTTTTACATTTGCAAAATGTTATTTTAATAACATGAGCCCAAAAAAATGACAAGGCGCCCTGCTGTGGGTCTATGAAATATTTATAGTGTGAGTTTTTGATTTTAAATGAGAAAGGTGGAAACCCAGTAAAAATATTAAAATGTATTATGCCCACTGCACGGTTCTGATTATCTCACACTTTCATTCTAGCACACTTAATTATTGCAAATGAAAACAGCAGGAGAGTCGTGTCTATCTTACCTCCTTCATTAGGATAATACAAACGGTGTATAAGGAGGAACTGAGCTTCCCAATTTAAATGCCAGAAAAAATAGATTTTTTAGCTTACCATCATTTGGTACTGTGTGTAACATCTAAATCTGTTTTTCTATTAACTGCTTGCTTGCTTTGACAGGTATGTTTGGGGACAATGTTCTCTCAACACGTGTTGCTTTCGGTGCTGTTGTTTCCCTACTAATTACAAATGAGATACCCGAAGCCTGCATGCAAAAACATTTGTGTGCACATTTTTTCCACCTCCGAGCAATTCACAACAAAGTTGACCAAAAGTTCACAGCAATGATATGTCTTCTGATGCCTCACTTAATACCGCATTGAAAAATAAAAATCTTCAGGAGAAGAGCAACAATGCAAAAAATACACACGCAATAAACTGAACTAACATAATTAATGCTAGATGTGTAGCAAAATGGTATGGAAGACACCCTTCAAGAGTTATTCTAATGATATTTACTAATATCGATGCTAGGCTAAATATAGTCATACAATAGAGTGCATAAATAGCAACTAAATTACCTGCCGAATTTGTCGCCTAAGGGAATAAACACCGATAACAATTGTTTGAAAGAATATATCATAAATCTTACTTAGGCCACAGAGCTTGTCTTGCATTTTAAAGCTATTTTATGTAAACATCATGAAGGTTCAGCAACACGATGAACATCTGCTGTTCTTGATGTTATTTTTTGATGTGCATCTGTTTAAGGACAACGATCTTACAGACTGAGATGGGAGAGTAGCCAAATACACTAATGTTGTTGTGTAGTGTAAAGGAAATTTATGTCAAGACGGACCAGATATTGTTTATTTTAATATGTTAGCCAAAACCCATGCAGCACTGTCATAGGGCCCCTGGTTTAACTTATGTCAGTATCAAAAAACAGATGGGAAAACAATAGCAAACTATAATGCAGAGTTCAAAACACCTGTACCCAAATTCAAATGCAAATCTGAAACACTATTAAAGTGGTAATGCTTAACCGAGGTATGCTCTGAGGAACAAAGTTCTACTAATTTCCGGGATTGACTCTCTGAAACTCCACCCAGGAAGTGGTCAACCATCTCGTGGATCTTCCCTAAGCTGGAAAATAGCTTGTATTGTCTTGTAAAGCCAACTAAATTGCAGACATAATACATTTACAGAAAGTCATAGAAGCCACCTTATTGCCCCTTCCAGACTGGCTGAAAGTCACAAAAAGGAGCTAGGTTTCCTGTACTGCAAAGACTGAACCTAAATCAAAAGAGCTCTTTTAACAACGAGTCTATTCAACTACTGCTCCTCCGCAGAAGAGGAACAAGGGAAAAAGAAAGAGAGAATTATTTCCTGGGATTTGTGAAAGATAGAGTTGACCTTTGAAACAAACAAGGGGTCAGACCTTAAGATCACCCCCATCTTTGATAATTCGCAGAAACGAAGGGCACCAGTTGAAGGCTCCAAACTCTACAATTCTCCTAGCTGAGGGGATAGCGGCTGGGAAAATAACTTTATGAGACATAAACTTCAAATCTACAACTTCAAAAGGCTCAAAATGAAAGTACTGCAATGTCGTAACACAGTGGGAATATCCCCAAGCAGGACAAGGAGGATTTTCCATTAGTATACCACTGAGAAGCCTTTAAACAACCTACAGACCAAAGAATTTACTAGCTAGGAAGATTCAGCAAACTCCCTGAAGCTTTATTAGCAAACCATTGAGCTCTCAGAGTCGACAGAGAGAGATTTAAGTTAAATCCATCCAGAAGAAAGTGCAAAACATCAGACCAATCACAGACAGGCGCAGGAAGATCCTGAGAAGAGCACAATGTGTCAAAAGACTTCCAGTGCTTTGAGTAAGACTTAAAAGTGGAAGGTCTTTTAGAGTGCTAAATTACCTCCACCAAGGAAGGGAAAGACCTTTTGCTAGAAGTCTGGTCTTCTCAACCTCAAAACCGACAGAGTGATTTGGAGCAAGAAGGCCAGGTCTAAAGCTTGAAGAGGAGAAGGAGACTTCAGAAGTAGCCAAGGAGGAAGAATAGCCAGGGATTTCAGAAGTGGAAATGAAAAGGGCCATGACCAATGGGGAAATAGAAGAACTGGGAGAGAAACTTCTGTATCAATGGGAAGGGGGGGGGGAATGCATAGAAAAGTTGTCTCTGCCTTTTCATTACCAATGTATTCCCTCCCCAAGCTCCCTTTTCTGGAAACCTGGAGAAGAACCTGTGAAGATGAGCATTGCCCTTGGTTGAAAATACAGCTGGAAACGGTTTTACGAACTGACTGCAAATTCTACAAAAAGTCATTTTGCATAACCTCAACTCCTGTGAGGTCACAAACTTCCTGCTGAGACTGGCAGCTGCCACATAGCCGATGCCCTTGATGTCCACTACTGATAAATGCAACAGGTTGATCTCTGCTCAGGTGCCTAACTGTGCTGCTATTGCATTGAGAGAGCTGGAGTATGTGCTTCTTTGATGATTGATGCAAGTGACTGCTAATGTATTGTCTGGTTTGACCAAGACATTACTCTGAAACAGATAGTGATGAAAAAGCTTCAGCACTCAGTAGATCACCATCAGCTTCATCTAATTTGAAGATCCTGCGACTCTGTAGGATTGACCACTTGAATTGGCAGCACTTGTCCAATAGAGTAGCACCCCAGCCTAGTTTGTTGGCCTCTGTGGTGATGGCCAGTAATGGATCCAGCTGCATTTTCACTCCCTTGGAAAGAATCCAGGTCTCCAACCACCAGAGAAGACTGAGCTTGACTTCGACAAAGGAACTAACTTGTTCAGAGAGTGAATTGATGAAGACCAATGACAGTTCTGAAGCCCGCAGAAGAGGATGGTGATGAAGCTTTGCCCATTGGACTGTATGTACTGTTGCTGCCAAGTACCTTTGAACTTCAAACCAAAGTCTGCTGGTGCCTGATTCCTGGAGATAAGATCTTGCACTGCCAACGTCAAATGAAAAGTCATTTTTCTGGACAAAGGACTTTACCCAGATCCATTCTGAAGCAGGCCCTTATGAAGACCAGATCTTCTGAAGCATACAGCTTTTGGGAACATTCAAGTTGAGACGTAAGCTGGTGATCACCTCTTTTCTCTTCTCCCAGAAGAGATGGATATGGACTAGACTTGGTGCATGCAGGAGCCAATTATCCAAGTTCGGGAAGACAGGAATCCCCAGAGGAAGAAAATGAGCTACCACTGGAGCCATCATCTTGGAGAAAACCCTTGGGCTGACTTCAGACCAAAGGAGAGAACATTTTAAACTGCCAATTGGGGATCCCCTAATGCAAACCTCAAGAACTTGTGATGATGGCTCAAATTTGGAATGTGAAAATAACCATCAATAAGATCCAGAGTTATTAGAAAGTGGTTGAAGGGAATCAGCAGAATATTTCTCTGCAAGGTTTCATTTGTAAAGGTGAAGTTCTGAATGAAGGGAATGAGATTCTTTCAATTGATGACCAGATGCAAGTCCTCTGAAGCCTTTGGTGCAACTAAGAGAATTGCATAGACCTCTTGATTCACTCCTCTCTGGGAACAGCAACAATAGCACCCTTCCTCTGAAGTGACCAAACTCCACCCAACAAAGCTTTTTTCTTGATTGGCTCTGGAAGCAGCAGAGTGTGAATGATCCCCCTAGAGACTGGAAGTGACAAGAAGTCTATAAGATAACCTCTCCTTACATTCTGAAGCACCCAATGATCCGTTGTTGACAGCTTCCACTGAGAAGCAAATGGCTGAATCCGACCACCGACCCCTAATGGAAAGGTTTCCATCTCAGGGAAGTCAGGAGCACACCCCCGTAGAGTTTGGGTCTGAATTGCTTTTCTTAAAAGACTTGAAGGAGGATCTGGGTCGAAATTACGCCGGCTGGTCCTGATTTTGTTGCCTTCTTGAGGGTTGCCAAAAAAAGGAATGGAACTTTTACAAACTTATCACCTTCAACAAATGGCGGTGAAAAGAGGGAGAATGTTTTCTCATCTCAATGATACGGTTTGTCTTCCAGCTCCACACCAAACAAATGAGAGCCCTCAAATGACATCTTGAGGGCAACTGCTCTTTGTACTGTGTCCCTATTCATATCCTTCAAATAGAGATGTCTTCTGGTGACTATGGATGCAACTCCTGCTAGAGCTGCTGATCTAACAACATCATAAGAGATATCAGATAGAAGTTTGATTTGGCGTTCAATAACATCCAGCAAGGGCAGGCAATCTGTCTTGTTCAGAATGTCTTCAAACAGTGCCTTGACATCCGTGATAAGGGATTGCACAGTGTAAGTCCCATAAATCTCTGATCTCATTGCGACATGGGAACCAGTAAAAATCTTTCTCTAGGCAGAATCGACTTTCTTGTCTGAATAGTCCTTTAAAATGTTCTTCTCTGCCATCGAGGACCGGCCCACAAACCTTGCCACTACAGCGTCAATTTGGACATTGTCTGGTGAAATAGTGTCCATGTTCTCAAGGGGATATAATTTAGACATAAACCAAGGTAACAAAATCCTATCAGGATCATTCAATTTTTGTTTTATGACATCAGTGACAAATTGATGGATTGGCAACCCAGATCTAGAGGGCTTCCAGGAAAGTCTCAAAAGAGATTCCTCAGATGTTCCCAGCTTTTCAATAGGAGGAGAGCCCATAATCTCCCTGATATGAGCCACCAGATCCCCAAGAATACCCTTATATTTACAGTTTAAATCAGCAGGAGCAAGAGCCTCATCTGAAAGGTCAGAACCCCCAGAGACAAACAATGCCTCTGTTCCCCTTTAGATATGACTAGAAGGACCCTTTTCCTTGAAGGCAGACAAAGTTTCAAGCACAATACTGTGAACTCTCTCCTCCTCCTCCTCCCTGCTTATGTTTTTCTTCTGCATTTGGAAGAATCAGAATGCCCAGAAGATGAAGACGAAGTAGATGGTGAGGGAGAAACATGCCTTCTCTTAGCTGAATGATTGACCGATAGTGCCCTCCAAAATATAGCATATTGTCAGGAAAATGGTTAAATATGATGACGGGAGAGTCACTTACCATGACCCATATATATATATATATATATGTCATATTGCCTGCAGCTGACAAGTCTCGGATCTCTGAGTCTGTGCAACATCATTTCCTTCCTTGCCTAGCAAAGATTGCACGCCAATGCGAGAAGAGGCGCTCTGATTTGAATTGTGGACTGGAGAGAACAAAGACAGCAGCGGCATTTGATAAAGGAAATTATTCCGAAATGCATCATGCCGTAACTGCATATGCTGGAATAAAATACGTTTTTGGAGATCTGTGTGGGCTTTGAACTTTTTCGCAAAGGAAAAGGTTGTTGGATTTCATGTTTTGGGCGGCCACAAGCACCTGAAAGCCCCCACCCCTAAGCTGTCCGGTGGAAATTTGTGGCAAACAGTTTGGACATTTTCTCAAAACTCTTGGGATACGCTGGACCGCCATAAATCCTCAACGGTAGTAAGCTGGTAAACGGGACTGTGACTTCACAGTTGACATGCATACTTAATGAAGGATTGCGTGCTCTGTCACTGTAGAGGAAATGTTTGGTGGGTGAAGATCCAGGAAACCCGTATTCCCTCCACAACAACGCGGCATGAAAGGTAACGCTGCAGGCACCGCCCACTGGGGCAGTACTCAAGTCATGTTGTCAACAGCTGACAATGTAATGTAATGTAAGGTACACTTATATAGCGCTCCTATCACTCCAAGGAGTATCTTGGCGCTCACCCAACCCAGATGGAAGGGTTGGAGGGAAAGGAGACAATTAACGCTTTACAGACACGCACAGACGCGGATCTCCGAGTCTGTGCAACACCATTTCCTTCCTTGCCTAGCAGAGCGTACGGACCAATGCGAGAAGAAGCGCTCTGACTTGAATTGTGGACTGGAGAGAACAAAGACGGCAGCGGCATTTGATAAAGGAAATTAGTCCGAAACGCGTCATGCCGTATCTGCATATGCTGGAATAAAGGACGTTTTTGGAGATCTGTGTGGGCTTCGAACTTTTTTCGCAAAGGAAAAGGTTGCTGGATTTCATGTTTTGGGCGGTCACAAGCACCTTAA
This sequence comes from Triturus cristatus, assembly GCF_964204655.1. Taxonomy (NCBI): domain Eukaryota; kingdom Metazoa; phylum Chordata; class Amphibia; order Caudata; family Salamandridae; genus Triturus; species Triturus cristatus. Next base: position 59,910,838 of record NC_140588.1, read on the forward strand.
AGCCCCCACCCCTAAGCAGTCCGGCGGAAATTTGAGGCAAACAGTTTGGGTATTTTCTCAAAACTCTTGGGATACGCTGGACCGCCATAAATCCTCAACGGTAGTAAGCTAGTAAACGGGACTGTGACTTCACAGTTGACATGCATACTTACTGAAGGATTGCGTGTTCTGTCACCGTAGAGGAAATGTTTGGTGGGGTGAAGATCCAAGAAACCCGTATTCCCTCTACAACAACGCGGCATGAAAGGTAACGCTGCAGGAACCCCCACTGGGGCAGAACTCACGTCATATTGCCTGCAGCTGACAAGACTCGGATCTCCGAGTCTGTGCAACATCATTTCCTTCCTTGCCTAGCAGAGTGTACAAGCCAATGCGAGAAGAGGCGCTCTGATTTGAATTGTGGACTGGAGAGAACAAGGACGGCAGCGGCATTTGATAAAAGAAATTATTCCAAAACGCGTCATGCCATAACTGCATATGCTGGAATAAAGGACGTTTTTGGAGATCGATGTGGGGTTCGAACTTATTCGCAAAGGAAAAGGTTCTTGAAGTTCATGTTTTGGGCGGCCACAAGCACCTTAAAGCCCCCACCCCTAAGCGGTTCGGCGGAAATTTGAGGCAAACAGTTTGGATATTTTCTCAAAACTCTTGGGATACGCTGGACCGCCATAAATCCTCAACGATAGTAAGCTGGTAAACGGGACTGTGACTTCACAGTTGACATGCATACTTACTGAAGGATTGCGTGTTCTGTCACCGTAGAGAAAATGTTTGGTGGGGTGAAGATCCAAGAAACCCATATTCCCTCCACAACAATGCAGCATGAAGGTAACGCTGCAGGCACCGCCCACTGGGGCAGTACTCACATCATATTGCCTGCAGCTGACAATACTCGGATCTCCGAGTCTGTGCAACATCATTTCCTTCCTTGCCTAGCAGAGCATACAAGCCAATGTGAGAAGAGGCGCTCTGATTTGAATTGTGGACTGGAGAGAACAAAGACGGCAGCGGCATTTGATAAAGGAAAATATTCTGAAATGCGTCATGCCGTAACTGCATATGCTGGAATAAAGGACGTTTTTGGAGATCTGTGTGGGCTTTGAACTTTTTCGCAACGGAAAAGGGCATTGGATTTATATATATATATATATATATATATATATATATATATATATATATATATATATATATATATATTACCTACTGGCGGTCGCCAGTAGGTAGATATAGTTAGGACCCTGTTTCCATAGGAAATCCGCAACATTCTATTTGGAATAACTTTGGCGCCGGTCGACGAATCCTCGCGAAATTTTCAAAATAGGTGGGGCGCTCCGCTCCGCTCCTACCCTGAAAGTCTCGGGGGGATTCGTCAAGCAGGGGCCGAGAAAAAAGGGGGGTCCCAAAACGCGTTTTCCCCATGCATTTTTCCATAGGACCTTTAGACACAGCCACAGCCCGAACGGCTGAACAGAATTACTTGAAATTTGGCAGAGAGGTAGCCATAAGGTCAAGGAAGCGCCTTTTGCAGGTCTGGTGTAAATCTGTTCAGTATTTCCTGAGAAAATAGCATTTAAAAGCATATATATATGTGGGCGGAGCCTAACCACACATCTCATCCTGAGATCTGAATGGCTGTCAGCACTTCATCCAAGAAGTGTTGGCAGCCATCTTGGGACCAATATACATGATAGCACCTCATTAAAAAGCATTGCAGTTAATAGAAGGTTTTAAGACTTTAGTTACATTATAAATCATTTGTTGATGGTACCATACTCATTTTAGGAATTGTGGTATGTTCTAAGGTGATTTCACCATGTGAAAAAGCCTTCTGCTGGGATATCATGATTGAGAGAAAAATATTTTCTCATGCTTTTACCACAGAGGTTTGGAAGGTGATCTATAGGCTAAACTGAGAGCTTATTTTCTGTAAATTCACATTATCTTTCTCAGTCATGTGAGAATGAAGTCTGACATTCTCAGTAAAACATGTACATCCAACAAGGGCAGAGACTGTCAGTTGATTCCTTTGTGTTCTACTGCAGCTTCCCAGAGTGTTCCAAAGAACTACTAGAGCGCTAACAGTCCTACTTATGATAAACGTATGGCACACCTTAAGCCATCTTGCTTGGATTAAAGTGGTAACTCTTAAAACATTTAATTTAAAAAGGAACAAAATGAGGGGGTTCATTTTTCCATAAAAAGTATGATTAGTGCTGCAGAAAGAAAAATTAGGGCACATTTTGAGTGACTTCTCAAATCCTCTTCTATTTCATTAAAAAATTCTGACATGCAGACTGAAACATGCACTTTCAATACCAGCAGCAGTTTTCCCTGGTGAGCAGTAGCTTTACTACAGTGATCTAATGAGCAAAAAGAGTGCTAACATTCTGAATTTATGGCAAATGTGTGACACATCTGAATGCCTTCTTGATGGAATCAAAGTAAAAAACTGAAAGTATTTCCTACTGAGGAGACTGCAGTAAATGAGGAAATTAGGAAACTTCATAACAAATAAGTCTCCCAAGATGGCCACCAGAGACAAAAGAGCCCAAATGTAGCCCAAATATCACCCAGATGTAGCCCAAGTATAGCCCAATGACAGAATGTCCCAGAATGTTCTTAAAAACAACTAGAGCGCTTACTGTCTTCATTATGACAAAAGTAAGGCACACCTGAAGCCATCTTGATTGGAATAAACTGGTAACACTTAAAACATTTAATTTAAAAAGGAACACAATGAGGAGGTTCATTTTGCCATAGAAATTATGATTAATGCTGAAGAAAGAAAATGAGGGCACATTTTGAGTGACTTCTCAAATCCTCTTCTATTTCATTAAAAAATTCTGACATGCAGACTGAAACATGCACTTTTAATACCAGGAGCAGACTTCCATGGTGCAGTAGTTTTACTACAGTGATCTAATGAGCAACTAGAGTGCTAACATTCAGAATTTATGGCAAATGTGTGACATATCTGAATACCTTCATGATGGAATCAAAGTAAAAAACTGAAAGCATTTCCTACTGAGGAGACTGCAGTACATGAGGAAATTAGGAAACTTCATAACAAATAAATCTCCCAAGATGGCCACCGGAGACAAAAGAGCCCAAATGTAGCCCAAAATCACCCAGATGTAGCCCAAATATAGCCCAATGACAGAAGTGTGCAAAACACTTATTATTTTGTGTTTTTGCAGTGTTATATAGTGCAGACTTGTCAGGTATTGGAGTGCTTTACATGAGCATTGGTTACATCACACAAGAACAAATTCATTTTGGTTGTAGACATGGGGAGACTAAGTGATTTGACCAGAATCACAGAATGTCGAGCTGAAGCAGAAACTTCAACCTGGTTCCCCAGTTGCAAAGTCTGCAGTTCTGGAAGTAACACCACATCCTCTCCCCTAAGTGCAACATTTAATCAAGTGGTCAACTGGATAAAAAAACATAAAGATAACAAATAATTTAAAAGTGCTTTGTCGCTATTTGAAAACTCAGAAAATATGTCCTTATTTTAGTCTTTTAGAGCACTAACCATAATTTTGATGCCAATAAGACCCTCTCATATATGTAATTTCTAAAGGAAATGCTCTAGGTATTACAGTTTTGATTACATCAAGATGATGTCAGGCGTTCCACACTTTTGTAATAAATATAGAATGTTAGCAATTTAGTTGTTCATTAGGATACTGTTGAGAGGCAGAGGCCAGGGGCACGGACTCTGAAAATTGAAGGCAGGTAGGAGGGTGCAAAGGCAACAATTTAACCACACTGAGCAGGCAGGAAGGGCCGTGGAAGCACAACAGACTATGGAGGGCAGTGGAAAGGGGGGCAGGGGCAACAAACCAACAATACAGGACTTGCAAGAGAGGCTGTTGGAGGGAAGATCTATTACGGGTCAAGGAAGCTAGGGGCGGTCCCCAGATCCCCGGGAGCCACCACAGAACTGAGCAGGAGAGTGAGTCAGGGACAAAAGGGGCACCTTAATTTGAGCCGGGGTGCCTAGGAACGCTTGCTCCAAAAATGAAGAAAACAGACATATGAGACATGGAATTGGAGGCAGAATACAATGGCAGTTTAATGAGAAGATGCAACTTCAAAGAAACCGCAGAATAGAGACATAAAATACAAAATACAGAATCCAGATAATCATACAGCTGTCATAATATTCTCTGTATCTCAATTAATGTACTGACAGAGAGAGAGAGAAAACACATCTATAAATGCATCATGAGAAACAAGTTACACCAAGGAAAATGTTACCTAGGAACACTCACGTTTACTCTTAGAGCAAGCATTCCTGCAATTACAATACAAAATCTTTTAAATGCAAAAGTAAAGAGAACAATGGTTAAACATAACATGACATTTCATATAGGTAAAATAGAATAAGATACTTCAAGCAAAGCAGAGCAAGACATTTTAAGCAAAGGAAGACAAGAGCTCCCAGCTCTTGGGGAAAACCTGCACTGCCTGTTAACCTACATACAGACGGCGAGGTAGTCCGTCGATATCTGTGGGTGCTCCCTTTTTATATCATTTTGTGGGCTCCTTTGCACGCTACATCTACCTACGTATGCTACCCAAAAGCTTCGTCTGCAGATTTTACCAGACATTTCGTCATTTACCCACTTAATGCTGACAATGGACTGGGTGAAAAGGTCAGTCTCTCAGGCCAATCGCTTATCGTAAGTTCCATAGAGCAAGCAGAAAATAATGGGTATTGTACGGGAATTCAATATATTCATGTATAAAATCTCCTCAGTTCTCCTAACTTGACGCTCTGCGGTTGCCACTTCCTTAAAAGCGGGAAACCTGCCCAGGAAGCAAGTACCAGTCCAGGATGCAGCCTACTGTATGTCGACAGCTTCAGGGGGATGTTGAACTTTGATACCGAGCACGGAGCACTCGGGTAGGGTGGGGGCTACTAGTTTGGATCAGAAGGCCTCGCAGACCTGCCTTCAGACTGCTATACACTAAAATTGCAGAGCTATGGTCAATTTAACAAAGAGGCCTACATATTGAACAGAAGGGCCTACACAGGGGTTTTATGCTGGCTGAGTGGTAAGGATGTCTCAGGATAATTATATAGCAACACAGGACCCGCTGGTCAATTTAATACGGCCTACAAATGCAGCTGGCAGGGCAAGGACAAGGGTCTCATACTTCAGGTGTGGACAGAACGGGCCAGGGGCCCCCTGTGATACAAAATCTACCCTCCTTCAAGGCTGTGGCAATGTAATAGACCATTGTGGGCAGAAGGAAGAGGCAATGGTAGTACAACCATACATGCCAACAGACCCGATTCAGCCAGGAAACGTCCAATGTTTTTAAGCTCAAATGGGCTTTATTTGATCTGTCTCCTGTCTACAATATCCTCTTTTTCAATGTAACTCAAAGGGGAAAATCAATACCCCAGTTTTTTTTCAAAATCTCCCTTTTACCAAGTTCAAAATGTTCGCAAGTATGGTACATTGGATCATGGAAGGAAATGGGATAGGGACATGGACTTGGATAACAGAGGACAGGAGGGACATGGAGAGGTGCACCAAACTGACCCTGCAGGGCAGGCATCAGGGTTTGCAGCAGCACAATACACCACACAGGGCATGCAGGACGGGAGTGCAGCACAACAATCCATAGAAAGCAAGAGGGAGGGGACAGGACCATGCACATGGACAACAGAGAACAGAGGGGCAAGAGGCAATGGTAGCTAGCTGACCATAATGGACAGACAGGAGAGAAAGCTGCAGTATAACAGACCATAAAGGGCAGGAGGGACGGATCAGGGGCATTACAATGGAACAGACAAGCCAGGAGGGAGGGAGTAGGGCTGGGGGCAAGGGGGCAGGGCAGGAGCAGCAAGATAGCCATGGAGGTCAGGCAGGATGGGCACTAGAAGCAAGACACACCATGAAGAGCAACAGTGAGACTGTGATGGCATACACACAGACCATGGAGGGAAGGTGGGAGGGGGTCAGGGGCAGCTAACTGACCACACAGGGAAGGTGGGAGGGGCCATGGCAGCACAGAAGACCATGCATGGCAAGTGGGAGGGTTAGTGGCAGCACAATGGCTATGATGGGCAAGAAGGAGGGTGGAGGGGCATGCACAAAGGACGATGGAGGATAGAAGGAAGGGTCAGGACCTGTGCACAGACAAGAAAGTTCAGGGGAAGGGACCTCACAACAGACCACACGGGGCAGGCAGGAGGAGCAGTTGCAGCACAACAGACCAGGGAGGGCAGAAGGGTGTGGCAGTACAATGGACCATGTAGGACAGGATGAAGAGGATAGGGGCATGGCATGTGGACAGGCAGGGTGGAGGTGGCAGGGACAGGTTACAGTCATCTGACAATGCTAGGCAGGTGGGAGGGGAGTGGCAGCTCAACAGAACACTCAGAGTAGATAGGAGTGGCAGGTCCATGGGACATGGTGGGCAAAAAGGATGGAGCAGGGGCATGCACAAAGACATCGGAGGGCAGGGGGAAGGAGAATAGGGGCAGCAAGCTAAGCACAGAGTTTAAGCAGGAGGTCAATGATGGGGCATAGAATTGGGCAATGGAGGGCAGGAGGAGTGGACTGGTACATCATACTAAATTGAGGGCAGTGGCAGCACATCAGACCATGCATGGCAGGAGGGAGGAGGCTAGTCCATGGATTCACACAACAGAGGATAGGGAGGAAGGGGATGGGGCAGCAAGCTAATTGTTCAGAGAAGGCGGGTATTAGGAACTTTATTGTTTTTAAAACATTGTGTCTGTGCGAACTACTTAAAATATGAACAAGTATGCAGCATAATCTCACTTTTATTCAGGAAGAAGAGGACGTTTGTGACTGTGACTCCGGGCTCACTTGGCAGAAACACCCCCTGACCCTCCACCCCCTATCGCAAAATGTAATGCCCGTGAAAAGGGTAGGTGAACACAGTGTTATATAGAACATAGTCCTGAGAGCACGATTGAAAATGAAAACTAGATATAGTGTATGGTATAAACTATGCACCGAAAAGTGTGATATAAGATGAACCGGGCGTGAGATATAATATGCAATACATTGTGCGCAATGACAGATTCATGGGAGAGCGCGAGATAGCACAGGCACTAGCGCGTGCTATGCGATATGCGCCTTGGAGTGTAATATGCACAGGGCAGTGTTGTGTAACCTAACTAGTCTCTAAAGTTGTAATATAAAATATGTGCTGGGGAGTGTAACGTTGCATATGCACTGTGACAAAGATATGGATCCCAGATTGTAATATGTATGGCATAGCACTGTGCGTTATAACATAGGCATCGAGAAAGGCACGTTAGATGGGGCAATATAACCCGTGCGAAGACAAGTGTGGCATGACATATTCACGGGGTGGTGTTACAGTGCACATGGGCTAGAGAGTGTCATATCATATGCACTAGCTAGTGGAATACAACACAGAGGTGTGTGGCACTCGGCAGGCAATGGTGGGTGTAACATAGCATTGGGCTCTGTCAGGAGCACGCTGTGACTCTCAAGTGATGTTCGTCCCCTTTCCAGAGAGTAAAATAAAAAGTATTACACATCCGGCAGTGGATGTGTGTTTTATTAACCGTGAGGGGGGTTTCTTGCATAGTTTTGGTCGAATTTTTGTCGAATCCCCTTTGAATGGCTTGGTGTGCATGTGTATTAAATGTGCCCGTCAATAGCTACCCATGTTTGTATAAATAAACGACAAGGGTGTCTACCAGGATTAGGCACGGTAGGGCATGAGACATGTCAGAGCTTCACTAGTGGTGTAAATACATTCCACGTGGATTCATTGCATGCATAGTCGCCTTTTAATGAATATCACGCAAATCGTCATGGTGATAGGTACGTACGGTTTGTCCAGCATGTCCTAGGTGTGTCTATAAATATATTTTTTTTTAAAATAATAAAAAACAGTGGCCGGCCCTGGGGATTGGGGTCAAAAAAATATAATTAGGAGACTGGCCCTGGGGGATGGGGTCATCAGGGCCAATAAATTAGAATAAGAAGGGGAACCACACAGCCCCCCTTCTTAAAAAATTAAAATAAATAAAAGACTGGCATCGTGCCGGAGGCCATGCCCCCTCCGTGCAGCACTCTGCAAACGCGCCCCCAACAGGCATCTCCAGTATGCGCCAGGGAGCTGCGCTGCAGCCAGGTGTTCTGAGGCCAAGCCCCTTTTTACACCTCTCTGCAACGCAGCTCTGTGGCGCTTACTGGAGGTACCTAGTGGTCTTGTTTGACCCTAGGGACCCTTAGGATTCAGGGGGACTTAATCTCTCAACTTAGAACAGCCACAGGGCGCGTTTACACAGTGGTGAAGGGAGGGGACGTGGCCTGAGGTGACGTGTGCAAACACGCACTATGGCACGTTTTAAATTGGGGATATAATTTCCCTTCAATACTGAGGGCCCCTGGGGGCTAACTAGCCCACCAAGTGCTTCCAGTAAGCGCCACTGAGCTGCATTGCAGAGAGGTGGTCCAGGCCGTGCCACTTTTTACACCTCTCTGCAACGCAGCTCTGTGGCACTTACTGGAGGTACCTAGTGAGCTAGTTGGACCCTAGGGACCCTCAGGATTCAAATGAACTTAATCTCCCAACTAAAAACGGACACAGGGCGTGTTTACACAGTGGTGAAGGGAGGGGACGAGGCCTGAGTTAACGTGTGCAAAAACGCCCTGTGGCCTGTTTTAAGAGGTAGTTTTAATCCCCATGCCCTCTTATATACTAGGGGCTTACAGAGGAGGTCATGCTAATCACAGGGGGACCCCAACGCATAATGTTCCCTAGTGTATGTAGGTGTTTTCACTGTATTCTAAGTGTCTTTTAACATAGCACTGGCTCTAGGACTGGTTAGTCAGGCTCAGTTACCACCAGTATCCGTCTGAAAAAGTTGAGGGTACAGGATGATTTTGCAACAAGGCTTCTTTCTGCTCTTCTTTTTGTTCTTTCTGCACGTTATCCTTCTTCCTGCACTTATCTTCGTATTTGAGGACTTCTGTTGCTTCTTTCTGCACTTCTTTTGTTTCTTTCTGTGCATTTTTTCTTCTTTCTTCACATGTCCTATCTCTGTAGGCATAGTTAGAAATTAGCATTTAAAAAACCTTTGAAATTCACAGAAAAAACCATAGGTTTCAGGCACGTTATAGTTAGGAATTAGCATTTAAAAAACCTCAGAAATTCACTGAAAAAACCATAGGTTTCAGGGGTGTTATAGTTAGCTGGACTTTTCACTTGTACAAAACCATTGAAATTCCCCCGTTATAGTTAGTTCAGCTAACTATAACTCGCGCGCCCGCAATGCACTGCTGATGACGTCACATATTACATCACTCATGACATGGTCAGTGACATCACTCATGACATCACTGATGACATCTCAAATGACATCACTGATGACATCACTGATGACATCATCCTTGTGATAGAGTGGCAGACCTCCTCTTCCCCTAATATAACCTTTGATACACACATTCAAAAATAGAAATTAAAATTTTAAAAACAATGGACATACCAATACCAGTTACAACAACCTATACAGTAATTCTAAGATCCACATACACATCCACTCATTCACCAACAGTCCTATACAGTCACTCATACATGTACTCACTCATCATATGTACTCATACACCTATACATCCTGTTACACAATGCCACTCATCCATAGAGGTACTCACACACATAGTCACTCATGCTAATAAAGAATCAAACATACATTTACTTGCATATACAGTTATACACACACCACCACACTTACTTCTACGGAAACTTACACATACTTAGTCTTTTAAACAATCACTTATAGAAACACATACTTATTCATATAGGAACTCTTTCAATCTCTCACTGTCACATATACTCGCTTATATACACCAATAGTCACATATACTAGTTTAAAACATATGTAGTTACTCATAAAGACACTATTGAGACAGTCATTCACTCACTAACACACCCATACACTCACTCATCCACCCATAGAGTCCTGCACACATGCTGTCTTCAACACATACAAAGAGTGAGTCATTCATTCATGCACCTATGCACTACGTAATACCCCCACCGAACCATGCAGACACTCAGACTGATACTCATAAAACCAACTAATAACCTATATAAACACCCATGTAGCTACTCACCAACCCATGCAGCCACTTATACACAAAGTGAGAGACTGATACAGATATTTACATATTTAAACATTACTCACTAAGCCATGTATTCACTATGAAACACTTAATCAGTCAGTTACACAATCAATTTTTCAAAAACAAATCATCCATTTAGACACTTATATACCCATTTATTCTTCCATCGACCTTGAGATATACATATATAAAACATATTTAATTTTCAGAAACACACACATTCACTGGATGATGTCATCAGTGATGTCATCAGTGATGTCATTTGAGATGTCATCAGTGATGTCATGAGTGATGTCACTGACCATGTCATGAGTGATGTAATATGTGACGTCATCAGCAGTGCATTGCGGGCGCGCGAGTTATAGTTAGCTGAACTAACTATAACGGGGGAATTTCAATGGTTTTGTACAAGTGAAAAGTCCAGCTAACTATAACACCCCTGAAACCTATGGTTTTTTCAGTGAATTACCTACTGGCGGTCGCCAGTAGGTAGATATAGTTAGGACCCTGTTTCCATAGGAAATCCGCAACATTCTATTTGGAATAACTTTGGCGCCGGTCGACGAATCCTCGCGAAATTTTCAAAATAGGTGGGGCGCTCCGCTCCGCTCCTACCCTGAAAGTCTCGGGGGGATTCGTCAAGCAGGGGCCGAGAAAAAAGGGGGGTCCCAAAACGCGTTTTCCCCATGCATTTTTCCATAGGACCTTTAGACACAGCCACAGCCCGAACGGCTGAACAGAATTACTTGAAATTTGGCAGAGAGGTAGCCATAAGGTCAAGGAAGTGGCTTTTGCAGGTCTGGTGTAAATCTGTTCAGTATTTCCTGAGAAAATAGCATTTAAAAGCATATATATATGTGGGCGGAGCCTAACCACACATCTCATCCTGAGATCTGATTGGCTGTCAGCACTTCATCCAAGAAGTGTTGGCAGCCATCTTGGGACCAATATACATGATAGCACCTCATTAAAAAGCATTGCAGTTAATAGAAGGTTTTAAGACTTTAGTTACATTATAAATCATTTGTTGATGGTACCATACTCATTTTAGGAATTGTGGTATGTTCTAAGGTGATTTCACCATGTGAAAAAGCCTTCTGCTGGGATATCATGATTGAGAGAAAAATATTTTCTCATGCTTTTACCACAGAGGTTTGGAAGGTGATCTATAGGCTAAACTGAGAGCTTATTTTCTGTAAATTCACATTATCTTTCTCAGTCATGTGAGAATGAAGTCTGACATTCTCAGTAAAACATGTACATCCAACAAGGGCAGAGACTGTCAGTTGATTCCTTTGTGTTCTACTGCAGCTTCCCAGAGTGTTCCAAAGAACTACTAGAGCGCTAACAGTCCTACTTATGATAAACGTATGGCACACCTTAAGCCATCTTGCTTGGATTAAAGTGGTAACTCTTAAAACATTTAATTTAAAAAGGAACAAAATGAGGGGGTTCATTTTTCCATAAAAAGTATGATTAGTGCTGCAGAAAGAAAAATTAGGGCACATTTTGAATGACTTCTCAAATCCTCTTCTATTTCATTAAAAAATTCTGACATGCAGACTGAAACATGCACTTTCAATACCAGCAGCAGTTTTCCCTGGTGAGCAGTAGCTTTACTACAGTGATCTAATGAGCAAAAAGAGTGCTAACATTCTGAATTTATGGCAAATGTGTGACACATCTGAATGCCTTCTTGATGGAATCAAAGTAAAAAACTGAAAGTATTTCCTACTGAGGAGACTGCAGTAAATGAGGAAATTAGGAAACTTCATAACAAATAAGTCTCCCAAGATGGCCACCAGAGACAAAAGAGCCCAAATATAGCCCAAATATCACCCAGATGTAGCCCAAGTATAGCCCAATGACAGAATGTCCCAGAATGTTCTTAAAAACAACTAGAGCGCTTACTGTCTTCATTATGACAAAAGTAAGGCACACCTGAAGCCATCTTGATTGGAATAAACTGGTAACACTTAAAACATTTAATTTAAAAAGGAACACAATGAGGAGGTTCATTTTGCCATAGAAATTATGATTAATGCTGAAGAAAGAAAATGAGGGCACATTTTGAGTGACTTCTCAAATCCTCTTCTATTTCATTAAAAAATTCTGACATGCAGACTGAAACATGCACTTTTAATACCAGGAGCAGACTTCCATGGTGCAGTAGTTTTACTACAGTGATCTAATGAGCAACTAGAGTGCTAACATTCAGAATTTATGGCAAATGTGTGACATATCTGAATACCTTCATGATGGAATCAAAGTAAAAAACTGAAAGCATTTCCTACTGAGGAGACTGCAGTACATGAGGAAATTAGGAAACTTCATAACAAATAAATCTCCCAAGATGGCCACCGGAGACAAAAGAGCCCAAATGTAGCCCAAAATCACCCAGATGTAGCCCAAATATAGCCCAATGACAGAAGTGTGCAAAACACTTATTATTTTGTGTTTTTGCAGTGTTATATAGTGCAGACTTGTCAGGTATTGGAGTGCTTTACATGAGCATTGGTTACATCACACAAGAACAAATTCATTTTGGTTGTAGACATGGGGAGACTAAGTGATTTGACCAGAATCACAGAATGTCGAGCTGAAGCAGAAACTTCAACCTGGTTCCCCAGTTGCAAAGTCTGCAGTTCTGGAAGTAACACCACATCCTCTCCCCTAAGTGCAACATTTAATCAAGTGGTCAACTGGATAAAAAAACATAAAGATAACAAATAATTTAAAAGTGCTTTGTCGCTATTTGAAAACTCAGAAAATATGTCCTTATTTTAGTCTTTTAGAGCACTAACCATAATTTTGATGCCAATAAGACCCTCTCATATATGTAATTTCTAAAGGAAATGCTCTAGGTATTACAGTTTTGATTACATCAAGATGATGTCAGGCGTTCCACACTTTTGTAATAAATATAGAATGTTAGCAATCTAGTTGTTCATTAGGATACTGTTGAGAGGCAGAGGCCAGGGGCACGGACTCTGAAAATTGAAGGCAGGTAGGAGGGTGCAAAGGCAACAATTTAACCACACTGAGCAGGCAGGAAGGGCCGTGGAAGCACAACAGACTATGGAGGGCAGTGGAAAGGGGGGCAGGGGCAACAAACCAACAATACAGGACTTGCAAGAGAGGCTGTTGGAGGGAAGATCTATTACGGGTCAAGGAAGCTAGGGGCGGTCCCCAGATCCCCGGGAGCCACCACAGAACTGAGCAGGAGAGTGAGTCAGGGACAAAAGGGGCACCTTAATTTGAGCCGGGGTGCCTAGGAACGCTTGCTCCAAAAATGAAGAAAACAGACATATGAGACATGGAATTGGAGGCAGAATACAATGGCAGTTTAATGAGAAGATGCAACTTCAAAGAAACCGCAGAATAGAGACATAAAGTACAAAATACAGAATCCAGATAATCATACAGCTGTCATAATATTCTCTGTATCTCAATTAATGTACTGACAGAGAGAGAGAGAAAACACATCTATAAATGCATCATGAGAAACAAGTTACACCAAGGAAAATGTTACCTAGGAACACTCACGTTTACTCTTAGAGCAAGCATTCCTGCAATTACAATACAAAATCTTTTAAATGCAAAAGTAAAGAGAACAATGGTTAAACATAACATGACATTTCATATAGGTAAAATAGAATAAGATACTTCAAGCAAAGCAGAGCAAGACATTTTAAGCAAAGGAAGACAAGAGCTCCCAGCTCTTGGGGAAAACCTGCACTGCCTGTTAACCTACATACAGACGGCGAGGTAGTCCGTCGATATCTGTGGGTGCTCCCTTTTTATATCATTTTGTGGGCTCCTTTGCACGCTACATCTACCTACGTATGCTACCCAAAAGCTTCGTCTGCAGATTTTACCAGACATTTCGTCATTTACCCACTTAATGCTGACAATGGACTGGGTGAAAAGGTCAGTCTCTCAGGCCAATCGCTTATCGTAAGTTCCATAGAGCAAGCAGAAAATAATGGGTATTGTACGGGAATTCAATATATTCATGTATAAAATCTCCTCAGTTCTCCTAACTTGACGCTCTGCGGTTGCCACTTCCTTAAAAGCGGGAAACCTGCCCAGGAAGCAAGTACCAGTCCAGGATGCAGCCTACTGTATGTCGACAGCTTCAGGGGGATGTTGAACTTTGATACCGAGCACGGAGCACTCGGGTAGGGTGGGGGCTACTAGTTTGGATCAGAAGGCCTCGCAGACCTGCCTTCAGACTGCTATACACTAAAATTGCAGAGCTATGGTCAATTTAACAAAGAGGCCTACATATTGAACAGAAGGGCCTACACAGGGGTTTTATGCTGAGTGGTAAGGATGTCTCAGGATAATTATATAGCAACACAGGACCCGCTGGTCAATTTAATACGGCCTACAAATGCAGCTGGCAGGGCAAGGACAAGGGTCTCATACTTCAGGTGTGGACAGAACGGGCCAGGGGCCCCCTGTGATACAAAATCTACCCTCCTTCAAGGCTGTGGCAATGTAATAGACCATTGTGGGCAGAAGGAAGAGGCAATGGTAGTACAACCATACATGCCAACAGACCCGATTCAGCCAGGAAACGTCCAATGTTTTTAAGCTCAAATGGGCTTTATTTGATCTGTCTGCTGTCTACAATATCCTCTTTTTCAATGTAACTCAAAGGGGAAAATCAATACCCCAGTTTTTTTTCAAAATCTCCCTTTTACCAAGTTCAAAATGTTCGCAAGTATGGTACATTGGATCATGGAAGGAAATGGGATAGGGACATGGACTTGGATAACAGAGGACAGGAGGGACATGGAGAGGTGCACCAAACTGACCCTGCAGGGCAGGCATCAGGGTTTGCAGCAGCACAATACACCACACAGGGCATGCAGGACGGGAGTGCAGCACAACAATCCATAGAAAGCAAGAGGGAGGGGACAGGACCATGCACATGGACAACAGAGAACAGAGGGGCAAGAGGCAATGGTAGCTAGCTGACCATAATGGACAGACAGGAGAGAAAGCTGCAGTATAACAGACCATAAAGGGCAGGAGGGACGGATCAGGGGCATTACAATGGAACAGACAAGCCAGGAGGGAGGGAGTAGGGCTGGGGGCAAGGGGGCAGGGCAGGAGCAGCAAGATAGCCATGGAGGTCAGGCAGGATGGGCACTAGAAGCAAGACACACCATGAAGAGCAACAGTGAGACTGTGATGGCATACACACAGACCATGGAGGGAAGGTGGGAGGGGGTCAGGGGCAGCTAACTGACCACACAGGGAAGGTGGGAGGGGCCATGGCAGCACAGAAGACCATGCATGGCAAGTGGGAGGGTTAGTGGCAGCACAATGGCTATGATGGGCAAGAAGGAGGGTGGAGGGGCATGCACAAAGGACGATGGAGGATAGAAGGAAGGGTCAGGACCTGTGCACAGACAAGAAAGTTCAGGGGAAGGGACCTCACAACAGACCACATGGGGCAGGCAGGAGGAGCAGTTGCAGCACAACAGACCAGGGAGGGCAGAAGGGTGTGGCAGTACAATGGACCATGTAGGACAGGATGAAGAGGATAGGGGCATGGCATGTGGACAGGCAGGGTGGAGGTGGCAGGGACAGGTTACAGTCATCTGACAATGCTAGGCAGGTGGGAGGGGAGTGGCAGCTCAACAGAACACTCAGAGTAGATAGGAGTGGCAGGTCCATGGGACATGGTGGGCAAAAAGGATGGAGCAGGGGCATGCACAAAGACATCGGAGGGCAGGGGGAAGGAGAATAGGGGCAGCAAGCTAAGCACAGAGTTTAAGCAGGAGGTCAATGATGGGGCATAGAATTGGGCAATGGAGGGCAGGAGGAGTGGACTGGTACATCATACTAAATTGAGGGCAGTGGCAGCACATCAGACCATGCATGGCAGGAGGGAGGAGGCTAGTCCATGGATTCACACAACAGAGGATAGGGAGGAAGGGGATGGGGCAGCAAGCTAACTGTTCAGAGAAGGCGGGTATTAGGAACTTTATTGTTTTTAAAACATTGTGTCTGTGCGAACTACTTAAAATATGAACAAGTATGCAGCATAATCTCACTTTTATTCAGGAAGAAGAGGACGTTTGTGACTGTGACTCCGGGCTCACTTGGCAGAAACACCCCCTGACCCTCCACCCCCTATCGCAAAATGTAATGCCCGTGAAAAGGGTAGGTGAACACAGTGTTATATAGAACATAGTCCTGAGAGCACGATTGAAAATGAAAACTAGATATAGTGTATGGTATAAACTATGCACCGAAAAGTGTGATATAAGATGAACCGGGCGTGAAATATAATATGCAATACATTGTGCGCAATGACAGATTCATGGGAGAGCGCGAGATAGCACAGGCACTAGCGCGTGCTATGCGATATGCGCCTTGGAGTGTAATATGCACAGGGCAGTGTTGTGTAACCTAACTAGTCTCTAAAGTTGTAATATAAAATATGTGCTGGGGAGTGTAACGTTGCATATGCACTGTGACAAAGATATGGATTCCAGATTGTAATATGTATGGCATAGCACTGTGCGTTATAACATAGGCATCGAGAAAGGCACGTTAGATGGGGCAATATAACCCGTGCGAAGACAAGTGTGGCATGACATATTCACGGGGTGGTGTTACAGTGCACAGGGGCTAGAGAGTGTCATAGCATATGCACTAGCTAGTGGAATACAACACAGAGGTGTGTGGCACTCGGCAGGCAATGGTGGGTGTAACATAGCATTGGGCTCTGTCAGGAGCACGCTGTGACTCTCAAGTGATGTTCGTCCCCTTTCCAGAGAGTAAAATAAAAAGTATTACACATCCGGCAGTGGATGTGTGTTTTATTAACCGTGAGGGGGGTTTCTTGCATAGTTTTGGTCGAATTTTTGTCGAATCCCCTTTGAATGGCTTGGTGTGCATGTGTATTAAATGTGCCCGTCAATAGCTACCCATGTTTGTATAAATAAACGACAAGGGTGTCTACCAGGATTAGGCACGGTAGGGCATGAGACATGTCAGAGCTTCACTAGTGGTGTAAATACATTCCACGTGGATTCATTGCATGCATAGTCGCCTTTTAATGAATATCACGCAAATCGTCATGGTGATAGGTACGTACGGTTTGTCCAGCATGTCCTAGGTGTGTCTATAAATATATATTTTTTTAAAATAATAAAAAACAGTGGCCGGCCCTGGGGATTGGGGTCAAAAAAATATAATTAGGAGACTGGCCCTGGGGGATGGGGTCATCAGGGCCAATAAATTAGAATAAGAAGGGGAACCACACAGCCCCCCTTCTTAAAAAATTAAAATAAATAAAAGACTGGCATCGTGCCGGAGGCCATGCCCCCTCCGTGCAGCACTCTGCAAACGCGCCCCCAACAGGCATCTCCAGTATGCGCCAGGGAGCTGCGCTGCAGCCAGGTGTTCTGAGGCCAAGCCCCTTTTTACACCTCTCTGCAACGCAGCTCTGTGGCGCTTACTGGAGGTACCTAGTGGTCTTGTTTGACCCTAGGGACCCTTAGGATTCAGGGGGACTTAATCTCTCAACTTAGAACAGCCACAGGGCGCGTTTACACAGTGGTGAAGGGAGGGGACGTGGCCTGAGGTGACGTGTGCAAACACGCACTATGGCACGTTTTAAATTGGGGATATAATTTCCCTTCAATACTGAGGGCCCCTGGGGGCTAACTAGCCCACCAAGTGCTTCCAGTAAGCGCCACTGAGCTGCATTGCAGAGAGGTGGTCCAGGCCGTGCCACTTTTTACACCTCTCTGCAACGCAGCTCTGTGGCACTTACTGGAGGTACCTAGTGAGCTAGTTGGACCCTAGGGACCCTCAGGATTCAAATGAACTTAATCTCCCAACTAAAAATGGACACAGGGCGTGTTTACACAGTGGTGAAGGGAGGGGACGAGGCCTGAGTTAACGTGTGCAAAAACGCCCTGTGGCCTGTTTTAAGAGGTAGTTTTAATCCCCATGCCCTATTATACACTAGGGGCTTACAGAGGAGGTCATGCTAATCACAGGGGGACCCCAACGCATAATGTTCCCTAGTGTATGTAGGTGTTTTCACTGTATTCTAAGTGTCTTTTAACATAGCACTGGCTCTAGGACTGGTTAGTCAGACTCAGTTACCACCAGTATCCGTCTGAAAAAGTTGAGGGTACAGGATGATTTTGCAACAAGGCTTCTTTCTGCTCTTCTTTTTGTTCTTTCTGCACGTTATCCTTCTTCCTGCACTTATCTTCGTATTTGAGGACTTCTGTTGCTTCTTTCTGCACTTCTTTTGTTTCTTTCTGTGCATTTTTTCTTCTTTCTTCACATGTCCTATCTCTGTAGGCATAGTTAGAAATTAGCATTTAAAAAACCTTTGAAATTCACAGAAAAAACCATAGGTTTCAGGCACGTTATAGTTAGGAATTAGCATTTAAAAAACCTCAGAAATTCACTGAAAAAACCATAGGTTTCAGGGGTGTTATAGTTAGCTGGACTTTTCACTTGTACAAAACCATTGAAATTCCCCCGTTATAGTTAGTTCAGCTAACTATAACTCGCGCGCCCGCAATGCACTGCTGATGACGTCACATATTACATCACTCATGACATGGTCAGTGACATCACTCATGACATCACTGATGACATCTCAAATGACATCACTGATGACATCACTGATGACATCATCCTTGTGATAGAGTGGCAGACCTCCTCTTCCCCTAATATAACCTTTGATACACACATTCAAAAATAGAAATTAAAATTTTAAAAACAATGGACATACCAATACCAGTTACAACAACCTATACAGTAATTCTAAGATCCACATACACATCCACTCATTCACCAACAGTCCTATACAGTCACTCATACATGTACTCACTCATCATATGTACTCATACACCTATACATCCTGTTACACAATGCCACTCATCCATAGAGGTACTCACACACATAGTCACTCATGCTAATAAAGAATCAAACATACATTTACTTGCATATACAGTTATACACACACCACCACACTTACTTCTACGGAAACTTACACATACTTAGTCTTTTAAACAATCACTTATAGAAACACATACTTATTCATATAGGAACTCTTTCAATCTCTCACTGTCACATATACTCGCTTATATACACCAATAGTCACATATACTAGTTTAAAACATATGTAGTTACTCATAAAGACACTATTGAGACAGTCATTCACTCACTAACACACCCATACACTCACTCATCCACCCATAGAGTCCTGCACACATGCTGTCTTCAACACATACAAAGAGTGAGTCATTCATTCATGCACCTATGCACTACGTAATACCCCCACCGAACCATGCAGACACTCAGACTGATACTCATAAAACCAACTAATAACCTATATAAACACCCATGTAGCTACTCACCAACCCATGCAGCCACTTATACACAAAGTGAGAGACTGATACAGATATTTACATATTTAAACATTACTCACTAAGCCATGTATTCACTATGAAACACTTAATCAGTCAGTTACACAATCAATTTTTCAAAAACAAATCATCCATTTAGACACTTATATACCCATTTATTCTTCCATCGACCTTGAGATATACATATATAAAACATATTTAATTTTCAGAAACACACACATTCACTGGATGATGTCATCAGTGATGTCATCAGTGATGTCATTTGAGATGTCATCAGTGATGTCATGAGTGATGTCACTGACCATGTCATGAGTGATGTAATATGTGACGTCATCAGCAGTGCATTGCGGGCGCGCGAGTTATAGTTAGCTGAACTAACTATAACGGGGGAATTTCAATGGTTTTGTACAAGTGAAAAGTCCAGCTAACTATAACACCCCTGAAACCTATGGTTTTTTCAGTGAATATATATATATATAGGACCTATAGGACCTATTATCCTTAGGAAATTCGTAACATTCTTTTCCCAATAACTTTGGCGCCGGATGACGAGTCTTCGCGAAATTTTCAAAACTGGTGGGGCACTCCATTCAGATCCTATCCTGAACGTTTGGGGGTGATTCGTCAAGCGGGGCCCCGAGAAAAAAGGGGGTCCCAAAATGCATTTTCCCCATGTTATTTCCCCTAGGAAATTTTAGACACGGCTACAGACCGAACTGCTCAACGGAATTACACCATATTTTGCAAAAAGGTAGCCCGTGGTTCAGAAAGCGCCCTTTTTTAAAATGATGTAAATCCGTTCAGTAGTTCCTGAGAAATTAAAAAAATGGAGGTCAAAAAATGTATTTCGAATAGGAAACTTTAGACACGGTTATAGCAAAAACTACAGAACGGAATTACACCAAATTTGGCAAAAAGATACTGTTTGGCTCAGAAAGCGACCTTTTTAAAAATGGTGTAAATCCGTTAAGTGGTTTTTGAGAAATTAAGAAATAACGATAGTGATATCTATGGCTGCGGTGGATCCGCGCACCCTCCCGATCACGAGCTTCATGCAAATTGGCTGTCAACACTCCAAACCAGGAAGTGTTGGCAGCCATCTTGTGCCTTGGTAGAACAGAGGCAGAAGAAAACCGAAAAACAAATGTGGAAAACAGGAAAAGGGGGCAGGGTAGAAACACCCTGATCCCCTAGGTGTGCTCAGGGTGTCCCACAAGGACCCCCAGGGCAAAAAAAGCATTATTTTTTTTCAAAATCGGCCGAATACACGCTGGGTGTGCGGATCCAGCCGCGAAAATGAAAAAACGAAGTGTGGTGGGCCAAATCCTGGGGGCATGTATAAATAGTAATTGCGGGGGCCCTGGGGGACCCCCGGGAACCCCCCCAGGCCTTCTTTTTTGTTGAAAAACAAAAATGTGTGGGGGCTCGAGCCCCCCACACACCCGAGGGACCGCCACCTCCCCGGGGCACTAAGTTGTAAATATGGGGGTCCTTTAAGGTCCCTCGAGCCCCGGGGTCCACCACCTCTCCGGGGCTTTGTACAGATTTGAAGGGGGGGCCTCCTGGAGCCTGTGGTGGCCCTGGGGACTGCCACCCCCTAGGGCCGGCTCCTGCAGTGTCCCGGGGTGCCCACCCCGGAACATTGTTGTTTTCAATGACAGGT
Source organism: Triturus cristatus (assembly GCF_964204655.1). Taxonomy (NCBI): domain Eukaryota; kingdom Metazoa; phylum Chordata; class Amphibia; order Caudata; family Salamandridae; genus Triturus; species Triturus cristatus. Next base: position 59,932,074 of record NC_140588.1, read on the forward strand.
CGGGAGCCTCGTGGCTCCAGATCTGTCATTGCAAACTGCTTTGCTTCATTGAAGCGAGAGCAGGGAAACCTTCTCTTGCTTCAATGAAGCAAAGCATATTGCTTTTCCTCATGGGGAGCTGCATGTTAGCAGTTCCTATGTGGAAAAGCAATGCCGGCTCCCGTAGGACGCGACAAGCCGGCTAGGTACGCGACTCCTTATTTTCCCGTAAAAAAAACAAACGGCTCCTACTATTAATTTCTATTCCCCCCAGGGACCCCATCCCCTGAGGTCCATATGATACCATGGGGGCATTGGGGCTCCTCCCACAGTCCCCAATGTATGATATAGGCCCTGGGGATGGAGTCCCCAGGGCAAATTGATAATTATTGGTAGGAGATGGGGTTTTTTAACGGAAAATAAGGAGTCATGTACATAGCACGGCGCTCAGCGCGGCCCTTAGTGTGCACGCGAGGGGTACGCGACTCCCAGTGCGAAAAGCTATGCCGGCTCCCAAAGGTCGCGGGGAGCCAGCGGGACCGTGGGGGCATTGGTGCTCCCCCCACGGTCCCCAAGGTATCATATGGGCCTCGGGGGATGGGGTCCCCGGGGCGAATTGAAATTATAGTAGGAGCTGTAGTTTTTTTTAATGGGAAAATAAGGAGTCGCGTACCTAGCTCGGCGCTCAGCGCGGCGCCCTAGACTGCACGTGAGGGGTACGCGACTCCAATTCGTGCAGGGTGCGCGAGTCCAAGCAAAAATAATATAATTTTTTTAAATAAAAACCTAGGTTATATGTTAAGATATTGGGTGGCTTTAAAAAGAGCCCTTGTGTTTATTGGGAGATTTTAGTAGCTACATGTAAGTGCCAATGCAGACTCTTAAGTTGTTGAGAAGGACTCTGTTTCCTTATCTGTGAAATGTACACCATTAGTCTTGTAGATGCCATCCATATTAAAACGCAGGTTGTTGTTGTATATGGACCCCATACTATGGTCTCTGAGATAAGCAGAAACAGCTTTATTGACATTTTTTCTAGCTTTCTCAATCTGTGGACAAAATCGATTGGACCTGTTCCATTTCTGTCTTTGGCATATGTTAGAGTACACAAGGCAGTTTGGGGGAAAAGCAACATCAATTCTGCAAAGGTGTCCTTCATTAGCATTTCCAGAGCTAACCCAGTCAATGTGCCTAGGTCATTGCCACCGCAGTGCACAATCATGAGGTCAGGTGGTTGGAGATGCAAAAAGGATTTAACCAATGGCATCATTTGGGTCAACTTTAATCCTCTCTGTCCAATCCATTTAATGTCTAAATTTTGCACAGCTAGGTCTTTGTCAATACCTCTGCTTGCAGCATATCTTTTGCACCAGAGAATATAGCTGTGTCCAATAATCCACACAGAAAGCATCTTGAAGGGATTTCTGTAGGTAATCAGAAGATGTCTGCAGCTGAGGTAGGCAGGTGGAAGAATGAAATCTATCTAAAATGGTGGACAAGATGCTGTTTTTAAGAAAGAAGAGATTTGATTTGTTGTTTAGGAACACTCTACATTCAAATATAGGGTGCATTTTACTTTGTTTACAAAGCATGTTTCTTATTGGTTATTAACATATGCTGGAAAGGTACAGCAGAAAGGATAAGGTCAAGCATAGCAAAGCCAACAACACTTGCTGTTGCCATTTGCAACATTGTGTGGTGAACTTGTGACCTGGCAGCTAAGTTGAATGTTGCATGACCTGCTGTTATGGAAACTGACATTAGGACAAGTGGTGAAGATGTCAGTTGAAAAGCATTATTCTCTATGACCAATGGAAATTCGTTTTTCAATTTGAAAAATACTGGGAAGCAATGCCATTTGTTGTTCATGTCTATGTGTATGGAAAAATAGAGGGCAAGTTTGCCAATACTGGTTCACCCTTGCAGAGTGTGTTGATCTACATTCTCTGTGTGAAAAAGAAAATCCTGACTTAGTGTGTTAGATTTTTCATTCAACAGATTTATTTAAAAGGTGAGTTACATATTTTTGAGGTTAATTTAAAAAAGATTTGACATTTTTATTAAACTGTGTTGTTTGAAATATACTAATAAATGCAGAGATGTATATTGGGATTATTTTTATTGTACTTGAAGTTTGCTTAAAAAACAATATGTACAGTAAAATATGTATTTAAGTGTGTTGGGAGATATAGTTGAATGAAGGCTCTTATTTACTATTAGGCATGATTATTTCTTCTGTGTAAAAAGGTATAGTTTCAAAATATTGCATTATTATAGATAGTGTGGTAAAATTAGGTACAATGGTGCTGTTTGCAAAATGATTATATAAGCTGTTAATAATTATGTATCTGTTATTAGTTGGTACAGATTGTGCAGTTTAAAAAACTCCTTATAAAAAAGTGTTCTTTATTACTCTTCTTCATTAAGTCTGTTGAGAGGTACAGTTTGATGAAGTTGCATATTTGTAGATTTAAAGGACAATATGTAGCTGCAAAGAAAGTCAGTACATTTTATTCTTTCTGGTATGTAGTAGTTGGTATTTCATGAGTCAGTTATTTTTTTGCATTATATTTATATTTTTATGGATTAATGAGAGGTATCTGATACATTAGAGGATTGCACACGTGGTGAAAATGTGATTTTACTAGTGTATGACAAGTGATTTTGTGGTTCTATAATGTCTAATTTTGTAGTTAGTATATAAGTAAATCTGCACAATCTATGTGGTACCTTTACCTCCAGCACACTACTGATTAACTCCTGTAAAATCCATACAGTAGCCATGCAGATAAGCAATCACACTGTCAGTCCCTGTCCACTGCTCATATCATCCTGACAGCACTCTGTCTGTATCTAATCTCTGTGCTGAAACACAAGCACTTGAAAACTCACTCTCCCATCAACTATCAGCACTGTCACAATCTAGTCACTGTCCATACACCTGTAGAATGCCTCAGGCATTAAGACACATAGTGCTACAATGAAATGTGCGCCATGTATGCAGGCCCCTAACCCCCAGCAGAGTACTGATTCCCCCTTACTATAAGCCCAGTAGTATTTATGCAGTTCCCCAATCAGCCTATCAGTCTCTGTCCACTCCTGCAATTATCCTGATAGAAGCATGTCCTTATGTAATCGCAGTTACAACACAGAAGCACTTATAAACTCTCCCTGCTGTCAACTACCACCATTTAAACTATCAAGTAGTGCCCCAATTAGACTGACAGTCTTTATCCAGTCCTGCACTCATCCTGACAGAACCATGTCCTTATCTACTGTCTGTGCCAACACACAAGCACTTAAAAACTCACCCTTCTGTCAACTTACAGCACTGTCACTATCTAGTCAGTGTCCATACACCTGTAGAATGCCTCAGGCATTAAGACACATAGTGGTACAGTGAAATGTGCGCAATGTATGCAGGCCTGTACTCCCCAGCAGGCTACTGATTCACCCTTGCAATAAGCCAGGTAATATTCATGCAGTGCCCCAATCAGCCTATCAGTCTCTGTCCAGTCCTGCAATTATCCTGACAGAACCCAGTCCTTATCTAATTTCAGTGCCAACACAGAAGCAGTTAAAAACTCACCCTCCTGTCAACTACCAGCACTCTCAGTATCTAGTCACTGTGCATACACCGGTAGAATGCCTCAGGCATTAAGACACATATTGGTACAGTGAAATGTGCACAATGTATGTAGGTCTGTAACCCCAACATACTACTGATTCATCGTTGCAATAAGCCCAGTAGTATTTATGCAGTGCCCCAATCAGCCTATCAGTCTCTGTCCAGTCCTGCAATTATCCTGATAGAAGCATGTCCTTATGTAATCGCTGTGACAACACAGACACACTTATAAACTCTCCCTGCTGTCAACTACCACCAGTTAAACTATCCACTCAGTATCCATGCACTTATAGAATGTCACAGTTATTAAGACACTAACAGCCTCATGCATCAAGCCAAAATCCAGTCGGTAAAGTACCGAATCGCAAATAACACCCGTTAGCGATTAAAAATAACCGAATCCCAATGCATCAACCAAAACTGTGACCAAATAACGAATCGCTAAATGAAATCCGGTAAAATACCGAATCGCAATTAACCAACATGCAAAAATACCGATTCGCTAAATACCGAATTAGCAATCACCGAAATCACTAATAGCTCCCGGCAAGTGCCAATGGCTAATAACGAATCGCTACCCAATGCAACAACAGTCGCAAATACCGAAAATCCCCAAAATCGCTATTTAGCATGAGCTAAATAAGGGGAATTAGAACCTGGAGGTAAAGTTAAAAAAAAAATTAGTGAATAAAAAAAAATGATTCTACAGGTGCAACTGATTGTGGTAATCACCAACCCCTTAAATGTGGCCAAGGAGACCCTGTTGGCTACCACAAAATGGCAGCCCTCTACGTGCTTGCAAGGAGGATGCGTATCAATGCGGCAGGACAGCGCAGGAGAAGGGTCCAGGAGAGAGTTTTCAGACTGCGCATCACCTTGCTCGGCCAGAATGAGGACGAGGTGTACGAGAAGTATCGACTCAATCGTGCCATGATCATGCGCCTCATTGCAGACCTGGAACCATTACTGCAGCACAAGACACACCGGACCAATGCAATCCCTGCGCACGTCCAGGCCCTATGCAGCCTGCACCTACTGGCCTCAGGAAGTTTCCAGGGGGTCATTGCGGTAGCCGGAGGCGTATCGCAAAGCGCACTCTCACGCTTCTTCCAGAAATTCCTAGATGCCATGCTGACAATGCTACACTCCCACATCAGCTTCCCCACAACCCCACAGCAGTTGGACCGCAACAAACAGGCATTCTACCAGGTGGCACAATTCCCCCATGTAATTGGATGCATCGACTGTACGCATATCGCCATATGTCCACCGGCAGCAAATGAGTACATATTCCGTAACCGCAAGTCATACCACTCAATCAACGTGCAGGTTGTGTGCGATGCCAATCACATCATAACGGACCTAGTGGCACAGTTCCCAGGGAGCACACACGACTCCTACATATTCCGCAACAGTGGAATCCACAGGCGTCTACTCAACGAAGAATTTGGAGAGGGACTCCTGCTTGGTACGCACAAATCCCGCTTCCCAACATGAACACCACACATGTATGAACTTCACCATTGCTATGTCTTTGCTTCTATCTTCTAGGTGACAGTGCTTACGCCCTGCGTGATTTTATACTCACCCCATACATCAATCCAGCAACCCCACAGGAGCAACGCTACAACGCAGCACACATTAGCACCAGGAATGTAATAGAGAGGACATTTGGGATTCTGAAGAGTCGCTTTCGAATCCTACACAAGACTGGCGGCGCCATGCTATACAAACCTGAAACCTGCTGCCGGATTATTGCCGTATGTGCAATGCTGCACAACATTGCGACCAGAAGGGGGATACCCATAGAGGTGGACAGGAATGGGGACCACCGGGATGACCAACCACCCGCCCAACACCGACAGGCACACGTCCCTAACACAGCAGAGGGCCATAGGAGGCGGACATACATCATGCAACATCATTTCTGAATCAGGTGAGAATGATACATAACTAATTTGTTGGGGGTGCAACTGTTTAATGCACAGTAGCACTGCGGTATGTGCAACAAAACAAGCAATGGAAATAATGCACCACATGTAAGAAGTTAAAACAAATGTGCGTTAAAGTCACGGCTGTGCAGACTCAGGAAGGGGAGGACCATGGTTGCCCCACCACGGTCAGGTAGGCCTGTAAATCTGTCTAGTGGCGCTTGCCACGTACACCAAGCCTCCACTCAGGTGTCTCCGACGCCTCACCACGCCCTGTCCCCGTGGAGGCCAGCGAACTGCGGCGCCTGGTGCTGGCCTCTGCCACTGACACACTGCTGACACTCGAGGCAGCCTCACTGCCATCTTCCCCTCCCAATGCACCAGCACTGAATGTGCCGCTCTGTAGGTGTTCGACAGCAGCGGTCATCTGCCCTAGTGCCTTTGCTACATCCCCGCAAAAGTGCCCAAGGTCCACCTGCAAGGACACAGAGCGGCGTGCCAACACTGCAGTGCTGTTGCTGAGACGTGTGATGGCCTTTGTAGAGGCCGCGGACCGCAACAACTGCTGACGGTGCCTCCTCCTCTCGCACTCATGGCCCTCCCTCATGGCACGGGTGAGCTCTTGGATGTCCTCCCTGAGGTGCCCATTGCCCTCTGCCACCACAGTGGACATGTCCCTAACCGCCGCACTCATGGCACGCATTTCCCGAGCAAGGTGCACGATATTAGAGCTAATTGTTGCCATGTGTCGTCCCTGCAGGTGCTGTACACGTAGCATCCTCTCCTCGATGGCAGAAGTGTGTGGGAGATCAAGGTCGCCTGAGGAGACATAACTTGGCCGAGCCCTGCACCGCCGTTGGAGTCTGGCACGTCCAGGTGGTGCAGCAGGCGGTGTGATGGTGCGCAGACTTTGTCCCAATTGTGTGGAGGGTGTTTCCATCACCTGCAAGGGCGCTACTTGGGACCTGTGCATCTGCGCTTTAGTGGCTGTTGTTGCTGCAGCTGGTGTGGATGGTGCAGGTGCTGGTGTGGCTGGTGCTGGTGCTGGTGGTGCTGGTGCTGGTGGTGCTGGTGCTGGTGGTGGTGGGGTTGGTGGTGGTGGGGTGGCAGGTGGAGGTGATGGATGCGCATCCTGCGCTGTCTCCATGTCGGAATCCACCGGTGTCTCAGATATGATCAGCTGGCCGCTGTCATCCGATTCCCCAGGAGATGCATCTGTGTGTGAGACAGTGCATGGTTAGTGGGATAGTTACACCTCCGTAGTGTTGTACACGTACATGTCCCTCTGTGATCCACTAAATAAACAGTCTATATCCATGTTCAACTGATGTGGTGATCCGTAATTGTATTTACGCCTTTACATGCACACTGGGCTGACTAGACTACAACTCCCATGATGCACTAGTGTTAAGAGTGAAACTGTGTGGCCCAAAGCTGCATACACACTCAGGTCCTGCTGGGGGCATGGGAATGGATTAACGCTATGCTGGGTATGGGCACAGGCATGCATCTTACCTTGGGCACTTGTGGCTGCGCCAGATGTGTCCATCTGGGTCACTCCCACGACGGCTTCCCGCTCGATCGTCCCTTCCACCAGGTCCTCCTGGGCAGTGTTGGATTGTACTGTTGAAGGGCCGCCTCCGGTCCTGCTCGCCTCCCGGAGCCTCTCCGCAATCCTCTCCTTGGCACGCTTCCGCAGGTCGTACCACCTTTTCTTGAGGTCGTCGATGCTGCGGGGCGTTACACCAACTACATTCACCCTCTCCGGGATGCGCAGCCATATGCGCCGCTTCTCCTGCTCAGGCACCTTGAGGGACAGCTTACCGAAAAGGCGATCGTGCTTGCTGCTGACTCCCTCTATAAGGTACTCCAGCTCCCTGTCAGAGAACTTGCGCTTGCGCTTGCGTGCTGACTCAGCGCTGGATGGCACTTCCTTCTCCATGATGAATAGTTTTAGCGAATTGCACAGTCGGTGTGGCTTCACTCTGCACAGGCAGTCTTCACTCACAGCTCCTGTTTGCTCCTCTGTCGAGGCAATGAGGGTGGGGCTGCAGTATTTCCTGGTTGGTGATGTCATCTGCACGTTCCCGGAGCGACGCGGTCAATTGCGATTTCGCTAATACCGAATTCGCTAATAGCAAATTCGGTATTACCGAACTCGCAAATAGCTAATCGGAGTTTGCATGCCCCGCTATTGATTATTCGGTAAATATAGCGATTTTTAAGGAATCGCTAAAATTTACCGAATCTGTTGATGCATGCTCAAAAGCGATTCCTTAATAACGATTCCTTATTTCTCGCTATTAAGGAATCGCTTTTGGTTTGGTTGATGCATGTGCCCCATAGTGGTACAGTAAAATGTGTGCAATGTATGCAGGTCTGTCATCCCCAGTAGACTACTGATTCAGCATTGCAATAAGCCAGGTAGTATTCATGCAGTGCCCCAATCAGCCTATCAATCTCTGTCCAGTCCTGCAATTATCCTGAAAGAAGCATGTCCTTATCTAATCGCTGTGCCAACACACAAGCACTTAAAAATTCACCTTCCTGTCAACTACCAGCACTCTCACTATCTAGTCACTGTCCATACACCTGTAGAATGCCTCAGGCATTAAGACACATACTGCTACAGTGAAATGTGAGCAATGTATGCAGGCCCCTACCCTCCAGCAGAGTACTGATTCACCCTTGCTATAAGCCAGTTAGTATTCATGTAGTGCCCCAATCAACCTATGAGTCTCTGTCCACTCCTGCAATTATCCTGACAGAAGCATGTCTTTATCTAATCGCTGTTTCAACACACAAGCACTTAAAAGCTCACCCTCCTGAGAACTATCAGCACTCTCACTATCTAGTCACTGTACATACACCTGCAGAATGCCTCAGGCATTAAGACACATAGGGGCATATGTATCAAACTCCCGATTAGCAAATTGAGATTCGCAAAGCGGGATGTAAAAAATAAATCGCAAATATTTTGCGATTTCTTAAAAATCGCAAAATATTCTCACAAACCTCATTTGCGATTTCTTAATAGCGAAATTCGCAAATTAAGAAATCGCAAAAACGGGAATCTGCAATCCAGGTGCAGCCTGATGACATCACAAACAGGAAACTGGAGTGATTTCCTGCACCTGCTCACCTGAGCCACACCCAGAGGCTGCTTGGAGAGTGTGAGGAGGCATCCCAGTAGAGAGCAACCAGCAATGGCTTCCAACAAACAACAGGAGGGCAAGGATGCAGAGAAGAGGAAGAGGAAGTACACGTTTTCAGAAAAGGAGCAGGAGGTCCTCATTGAGGAGATGGTGTGCAGCCATGAGCTCCTTTTTGGCAAGAAGGCACTGCGTGTCCCAGAGGCGAGGAAAAGGAAAATTTGGCTGGACATCCAAAATAAGGTGAATGCAGTGGGAGTGACCAATCGTACCACTGAAGAATTGCGCAAGCGATGGTATGACATGCGCCAGAGGTCGGAGGGGGTGGCAGCCAGACTGAAGGACGCAAATCAGACTGGAGGAGGACCATCCACAGCAGAACAGCCAACACCCCACGAGGAGCTTGTGGAGTCCACTCTCCTGCCTGAGAGCGTCGGTGGTGTGGCTGACATAGACAGCGCCGACCCTGCATCCAGCAGCCAAGGTAAGATGCATGCAAAATCAATCTGCATTCATCCCCATCCCATGCACACTTCCCCAAATGCGCATAGTAACCTCACAAAATGTCATTCCAGTCCAAGTCTTACAGCACACCCAGCAATGCATCATGGGACTTGTAGTACTATGTCTGACAGTGTGTCCATGAGACAAAGGAAATCTAATGCAACATGTGGGTTGGGGATAAGTGAATGATACAGTGTCAGAGGTTAGCCAAAACAAACTGTATGAACTTTATTGATTGCCAATTGCAGACAAAGACACAAACTCATGTAGTCCCCTTTACATCCACAGCACAATCCAGGGCACGTGAAGACAGCGCAGAGGGAGAGGAGCCTGCACAGCCTGAGGACTCCAGTGACGAGACTGAACAGATTCCAATCCAGCGCAGGAAGCGCGCACATGTGCCCCCACTGCCTCCATTTGAGGACGAATTACCGGCCACAGGGGATGACAGTGACAGGAGAGAGGGGAGTCAGGGTGTGTCACACATGCCCATTCAGGACACACCAAGGCCAAGGATTCGACCACAGGACACACGCAGGTCAAGGCCCAGGAGCAGCACTGCGACTGAAGCCGAAGAATCCGTATTCTCAGGCCTGGAACATAGCATGCTGCAGGAACAGCGTCTGCAAAGCAAATCACTCAGGTCAATCAATGGGCAGCTACGCCGTATCCACAAGGACCAGAAAAACATGGGGGAGGGCATCATGGCCATGGCAGGTGCCATCCGTGACCTATGTGACACTTTGAGGCACAACCAGGCCGCCAGTGATAGGGCTGGCCGACGTGCCAATGCACGCCTTCACAACTATACAAAGGCCGTGAACCGCCTCTGCACCACCACCAGCACCCTCACACGCAGAAGCGTGACTATGCAGGTCGAAATGGCGCACTGCTGCCAGGATATAGCCCGAGGACTTGCACAGGTCACGACTGCTGTGGAGCAGCTGCAGACGGCCAACGCAGGTGGCAGCGCACTCATGGCCTCTGCCGAGAGTGAAGACACCTCCAGTAGGAGCAGCATCACTCCTACATTGCCAGGGGACAGACGACGCAGTGCCAGACAGGGTGCAGGACAAGGGAACACCATGGGGGGCACTCAGCCTGGACGCCAAACACCACCAATGCGTCACTGAAGGAGGTGAACTGTGCGGTGACACTTAATGCAAACAGGGTGAAGTAACCCTACTATGCTGTGTGCATAGTTACTTGTGCCTTACCTGCACTGTGTGCATAACATGTGCTGGGGACAGCTACAATTTTCATAATTGTGAAGTGTGAATAAACACTGCACACATTATCAAGGTTTTTTGTCTCATGTCATCATTGCTCACCTAGAAGTAGTTTTGTGTGATCTCAGTCCGTTTCTGGCGTCCAGCAGCTGCCCCGACTCCTGATGCAGGTCTGGCAGGGGGAGCAGGGCGCTCGTCATCCGATGTGTCTGTATCGGTCACATCAATTGTGGTGCCTTTCCTCATTGCCATGTTATGTAGCATTGCACAACTTGCCATGATTTTACAGCAGGTCTCAGGGCTGTATTGCAGTGCGCCTCCACTTTTATGCAGGCACCGGAAGCGGCTCTTCAGGATTCCAAAGGTACACTCAATGACTCTGCGTGTAGATCTGTGTGCCCTGTTGTAGCTCCTCCCACTTGCATTTGCAGGATCCAGATATGGGGTCAGGATGAAGTCCCGCACTGCATAGGCACTGTCACCTGCAGGGATAGACACAATAGGTAAGTCAATGTCCCCCCCCCCTCAAGTGATGTAGTGGATGTATTGATGTGTGCCATGTATTTACCTAGCAGGTATCCCTCCCCAGACTCTCCAGCACTCAGACGTCTGTGTATTCCACTGTGTCTAAAGATGAAAGAGTCATGTGTACTGCCGGGGTATTTGGGGACAATGTCAGTGATGATATACTTTGCATTGCACACCATCTGTATATTGAGGGAATGGTAGCATTTCCGGTTTCTGTAGACATATTCAGTTGCTGATGGGGGTGTGATGGCCACATGGGTCCCATCGATGCAGCCAATGACGTGGGGGAAACGTGCAATCTGGTAGAAGTCCAGTTTTGTTTGCTGTAATGCCTGTTGGGTGGTGGGGAAGTATATGTGCTGTGAGAGCCTCTGTAGCATTGCATCTAGAAAGGCATGTAAGAAGCGCGAAAGTGCACTCTGTGACACCCCCCCAACCTCCGCTATTACCCGTTGAAAACTCCCTGACGCCAGGAGGTGCAGGGAGCACAGGACCTGCACATGTGTGGGAATTGTTTGTGTCCTGCGTGTAGGGTGTTCCAAGTAGGGTTTCAGATCCTCAATCAGGTCCATTATGGTCTGTGGGTGCAGTCTGTACTTGTCATAGATGTCCTCTTCAGTGTGCTGGAACAGAGTGATGCGCAGCCTGAATATACGTTCCTGTCTCATTCTCCTCTGTGCAAGAGCCCGAATACGCAGCCTCCTGGCTATCACGAACATTGCTGCCATTGTGGTTGGGTCTGTTGCATTGTGGGGTGGTTTAAGTACCTTGCACCAGTTTACCACCTGCATGCAATTGGTGTTAATTGCGATTTCTTAATTTGCGAATTTCGTGAAATCTCAATTAGCGACTTTTTCATACATTTGCTAGCGAATTCTTATATTGCGTTATCCTTAGTGCGAATTTCGCTAAGTCAAAAAAATCGGTATTTAAGAAATCGCAAACATATACGCAATTTTTCAGTTTCGCAGCCTAAGAAGTCGCTAATTTAGCGATTTCTTAATTTTTACTAGGAATGTGTGTCATACATATGAAATTGTGAAAATTTAGTCGCAAACGCTGTTTTTTGCGATTCTCAGCGTTTGCGACTAAATATTGGTTTCATACATATGCCCCTTTGTGCTATAGTGAAATGTGTGCAATCTATGCAGGCCTCTAACCACCAGCAGACTACTGATTCACCCTTGCATTAAGCCAGGTAGTATTCATGCAGTGCCCCAATCAGCCTATGAGTCTCAGTCCACTCCTGAAAGTATCCTGACCGAAGCATTTCCTTATCTAATCTCTGTGCCAACAGACAAGCACTTAAAAACTCACCCTCCTGTCAACTGCCATTACTTAAACTATCCACTCAGTATCCATGCACTTATAGAATGACTTAGGTATTAAGAGACGCAGTGCTACAGTCAAATGTGCGTAATCTATGCAGGCCCCTAACCTGCAGCAGACTATTGATTCACTCTTGCAGTAAGCAAGGTAGTATTCATGCAGTGCCCCAATTAGACTGTCCCTCTCAGTCCACTCCTGCAATCATCCTGACAGAAGCATGTCCTTATCGATTCTCTGTGCCAACACACTAGCACTTATAAACTCTCCCGGCAGTCAACTACCAGCAGTGTAAATATCCAGTCACTATCCATGCACTTGTACAGTGACTCAGTCATTAAGATAAGCAGTGCTACAGTGAAATGTGCACAATCTTTGTAGGCCTCTAACCACTAGCAGACTACTGAATCACCCTTGCAATAAGACAGGTAGTATTCATGTAGTGCCCCAATCAGCCTGTCATTCTCTGTTCACTCCTGCAATCATCTTGACAGAACCATGTCTTTATGTAATCACTGTACCAAAACCTAGGGATTTATAAATTCACCATTCTCTTTTGTTGCATTACTCTAATCATTCAGTTAGTATGTATGTACTTATGCAATGAACCTGGTAGTAATACATCAATATTACAAACACCTATCCCCTATTCATGCAGTCCTCTAAACACATAAACACTACTTATTTAGTCCTTCATTTTTCAAACTACTACCTCTGTATTGCAGTAATTGGGTTGTGATTTCTAAACTAAGCATATTCACTATTTTTTATGTCGAAGATTTTTGTTTAATAATACAATAAATTATTTTATAGCTTTATTTTGAATAATATTATGTATATTTTTTTTCAAAACAGATAGTGTTCATCATCGTTACAAAAAAAATTCACAATGACTAAAAAAACAGAAAGAAGGAAACAACAAAAAAGGAGTATTATTTGAAGAAAACACAACAGCAACATTTAGATGAAGAACAACATGTGGGGGAGAAAAATCTTGCGGTAAGAGAACAAAAGAATTTATTAAAAGACTTTCAAAGGCTAGAAACAGTGTGAACAATGTGGAAAGTAGAAACAATGCCTCAAGAAGAAAGAACAATAACAAGAAAAAAGGAGAAATTAATGAGAAATTAAGTTTTGTAGAAAAAATATATGGTAAAAGGAGAAAGAATCAATTTACTGAAATAAGGAAAAGAATGTTTTATAATATAGTTGTCTTTAATTTGTTGAAAGATGTGAGGAAATATAAAAAAAATCAGCATTTTATAAAAAGAAAAAACAAATTGAAACTATTGTTGAAAAGGCTTTTGAATTAAAAAGGAAATTATTCTTTTTAGTATTATATAGAATTTGATCATTAGATAAGTCAATATGCTTTATGAAGGCCAAAAGTAAAAGGAAGAGAATAATTAACAGAACTAACTTTTGTGATTTTTTTGGGTGAATGGAAACACAGTTCAAGTTCTGAGCCTTTTTTTAATGAAGAGAGCTATTTTCAAACCAATATATTATTGCATGCAGTTGATACCAGTGGTCGTGCTTATGAGGTTAAAAATGGTTGTCCAATTGAAAAAGAAAAAATGGTTCCAAGAAATGTAGAGGAAGTGGTAGCTGATGAAGTTCTAGGGAGACGTACTAAAGCCCCAGTGTATACTTGGGATTGTAGTAGCATATGCAGTATACGTCAGGAATCTATTGATATTTTTCGGAATTTCTTATGAGAGTATAGTAAAAAAAGATTAAGATGTTGCAAGGTCTAGATCCTTGCAGAGTGAGAAAAATTACTGGTTTGCAAGGTCATTCTCTGGCTTGTCTTTCTAGAAAAGTATGTCAAAGTGTTTTTCATCATCTGAGAATGTTAGCAGTGCATCATTCTCAAATGCGGAAGTTAGTCAGAAGATTGTATTACGCAAAAAGTCCAGCAATATTTTTAAATGAATTAAACAGTGCACTTGTGCATGGGTCAGTATCAGATGTAAAAAAAGTTTGTGATGAAATACAGTTTCGTTACTTTGGTCCTGAAGAAGAGAGTAGACAAAGTGAGACATTGATAGAAGTAGGCATTGAAGAAAACGTGGAAAAGATTACTACAGAGAAATTTGAAGAAGAAATTTCAAATTTTAAGGTAATTTCGTGTGAAAGGCCAAATTATACATGTATTTGTTGTCGACGAACTCACTATAAGAATCAGACTAGGACTGTTGATTTGTATTTAAAAAGTGAAAAAGAAAATAATGATAAGTGGAAGGAATTTGCAACTTATTTGTTGGTAGAGGATTTCTTTGATTTGAGTACTGATCAGCGTATTTGTAAATATTGTTATAACAAATTAGAGGATAATAAAATGCCAGGAAGAGCTGTCCATAATGACCTGGAGTTGGTACCTATTCCTCAAGAACTGATGGTTTTAAAAACGTATGAGTGTATTCTAATTCAATCTGTGCACCCGTTTCAGGCTATTGCTCGTATGGAGCCTAAAACAGGTAAATTGCCTCCCACAGATTTACAGAGAGGATTAAAAGGAAGAGTTGTAGATTTACCTCTATATTTAAATAGAAATATTGAAACTATTTGTGGAGAGAAAGAAGAAAATGAACCATTAATTATTCTTGTGAATGGTGTTCCTACTAAGAGTAAGAAAATCTGGCAGGAATTAGTGGATGTCAGGAAAATGCAAAAGGCAACATTGTATCTTATAAAAAACAAATGAATACTACAAACATGGATATGTGGAAGAAGAAGAAATACTTTTAGGGGATGATAGTGAAATGTCAAGTGGTCAAATTGAGAAAGTGGACATATCCAAAACTGAAGAAATTTATAAACATTATAGTGTACATCCTTTACATTCTAAAGAAGTGTTGGGGAATAGTATTGAATTATTCCAAATGAAGAAAGCGAAGGGGCATCCCTTGAGTATTTGGGAAAAGAGTTTGGAAGCTCGTTTTCCGCAGCTGTTCCCACTGGAAAAGGTGGTTGATATGACGAACGATCAGTGCAGATTCCTGAATCACAATATCGGACAACAAGATTGTATGCAGAAGATCCTAGATTTCGATAATGTATCCCATATATATTTCATCTTTTGTTTGAGAGTGACTTGTCTGGACTTTCATATGCAGTCAACCATATATTAAAAACAGGAGTACATCTTTGAAATGTTTCTGCAAAGGAATTTATGGAAAAAGTACATCAGAGAGATGATCATTTGGAATCTCAACTGATTAATTTGATGGCATGTCAGCGTGGTACTAGCAAGTATTGGTATCGTCGTCATGGAGAACTTAAATGCATGCTAAGGAATTTAGGAACTCCAATGGGGGTTCTTACCCTTAGCTGTGCTGAATACGCATGGGATGATTTACTTCAATTTCTTTGAGAAGCAAATTCAAACATTAAAAACATTGAATTCAAGACTCCTGGAGAATTTTGTTCTTTGGATCCTGTAAATGTATGCGGATATTTCAATCATAGGTTTGAAGCTATGATGTCTTTCATCTGCAACAAAAAGAATCCTCCTCTTGGAGAAGTTATTGATTTTTTGGGGAGAAAGGAGTATCAAGCTAGAGGTGCTCCTCATATACATATGTTTCTATGGATCAAGGATGCACCCAAATTTGGAACTGATTTGGATATCACTGTTTTATCTTTTATTGAAGATTATGTTACATGTGCTATACCTAGAAGAACAGAAGAAAACACCTTAAGGCAACAAGTGTTACGATTCCAAAGTCATCGATGTGGGAAATATTGTCGACGGAAATACAAGTTGAAGGAAAAGTTTTATACCAAATGTCGTTTTGGATTTCCACGTCCAGTATTATCCAAAGGAAGAGTGAATAGTTTCATGTCAGCGGTGAGACATACCATCACTAGAAAATCTCCCAAAAATACGTTCAATTTGAGAAGAGGTGAAGAATCGAAGTATATAAATGATTATAATCCAGTTATTCTGTCAATATGGAACGCTAATATGGATATCCAGTATGTTGCGGATAATTCCATTGATGTGGCTCGGTATGTATTTTCATACATAACAAAATCAGAAAAAACGGAGTTGAAAGAAATGTGGGAAGAAATTTCCTACGAGAAGAGTCTCAGTAAGAAATTGAACAGCTTTAGTTTGAAGATGCTGTCACATCGAGAAATTGGTTCATACGAATGTTCGGATCGGGTATCATCTGCAAGTTTATATTCAAAGTCAAGAGGAATTATTTGGGTTAGTCTAGGTCTTGCTGCAAAACGAAATCCAGCACTTAAATCTATTCAGGAAATTGAATATTTAGCATTAAATGAACCTGAAAACACAGATATAGTCAAAGCAAACATGTAGCACTTCTCTGTTGACCTCCAGTAATGCGCCACACAGCTAGATTGCAGAGAGGTGGTCTGAGGCCACACCCCATTTTACACCACTCTGCAAACGCGCCTCCTGGTGCACTGCTGGTGGGGTGATGAGGTCCTCTTGTGTCTTGGGGACCTCATGACACAAGTGGACTTCACCCCGGAGCAGCAGTGCGCCAGGAGCTGTGTTTGCAGAGTGGTGTAAAAGGGGGTGTGGCCTTTTAGCACTCTCACCAATCCAGCTGTATGGAGCTCACTGGAGGTAACATGAGGGCTAGTTGGCCCCTAGGCACCCTCAGGAGGAAAGGGGACCTCATCCTCTAACCAAGAGCACACCAGGGAGGCATGTTTGCAGAGTGGTGGAGAAAGGGAGCGTGGCCTGTGTCCACCTCTCAGCAGTCCCACTGTGTGGGGCTTACTGGAGGTAAGAGATAGGCTAGTTGGCCCCTAACCACACCCAGCAGCAAAGGGGACTTCAATCCACACTAAAGAAAGTGCCAGGGAGTGCGTTTGTAGAGTGTGTGGGCAAAGGGGGCATGACCTGCTATGAGAATTTAGCAATCCTGCTGTGTGGGACTTACTGGAGGTAATAGGAGGGGTAGTTATCCCCCAAGGATGTCCTTGGGGGCCAACCACCCCTCTTGCTGCCTCCAGTAGTCCCACACAGTGTGATTGCTAAAACGTCTTCGGAGGCCATGCCTCCCTTTCTCCACCACTCTGCAAACATGCCTCTTGGCAGACTATGGGATGGGGGATGAAGTCCAATTTACTCCTGAGGGACTTTGGAGGCCAAGAAGCCCTCTTTGTACCTCTTGTAAATCCTACACAGTGGAATTCCTGAGCATTGGTCAGAGGCCCAGCACCATTTCTCCACCACTCTGCAAACGCGACTACTAGTTAAAGAAGTGTTTGCAATGTAATAGGTTTCGCATTTGCGAAAATTAGAGCTATTGGCATTGTAAGTATAAACGTTTTTTACTTATGTTTTTCGGAGTGGAGAGGAGTGGTTGTACGTTGTGTGTAGTGGAATTATGTAGTATGTTGTGCAGTAAAATTATGTGGATAGATATTATGTGGTATTTAGTGTATAGGAATTAAGTAGAGTGGGATTATGTGTTATGGAGAGTAATAATGTGGTATGTTAGTCTGTGTTGTGGAGGGGTAACCTCAGGTTTGGTCTTCCTTGTTTCCATAGAAGCTCAACTATGAACTCAGTGAGACGAAAAAAGAAGGACTCACTGAGGAGCACTTGCAGACCTAGTCAGAGGTATGAGCAGGGCCACGGGAATTATGCAACTGTCAGGCTGCACCGACGTTTGCACAATTATACATTTTCTGCATTAGCCACATAATTTATCATCTGCTCCCTAATCTGCAGATTTGAACAAAAAAAGCCTTGTTTCTAGCTCCAACAGCTCAAATGTTACCAAAAATGCAGCGACAGGTGGTGCAGCGTGATGGAAGGCCCTTTGCAAACCTAGAATGGCCACCTGTTACTTATTGCTAAATGTGGGTGTTAAATTGGTACTAATGGTGTGCAAGCCACTCTTGCTTCCGTCTGCGCCTCTCTTGCTTCTTTTTACACATTTCTTTCTTTTTCTGCACTTCTCTTGCCTCTTTCTGCAAATCTCCTCTACTGTCTGCACCTCTTTTTGCTCTTTCTGCACGTCTGTTGCCTCTTTCTGCACCTCATTTGTTTCTTTCTGTTCCCCTCTTACATCTGTTTCTGTACCCTTCTTCCCTCTTTCTGCACCTCTCTTGCCTTTTTCTGTACCCCTCTTACATCTTTCTGCACCCTTTTTCCTCTTTCTGCACCTCTGTTACTTCATTCTGTACTTCCTTTCCTTCTTTCTGCACCTGTCCTGCTTTATTTCTGCACCTCTCTTGCTTCTCTCTCCACCCCTCTTCGCTTAACTTGCCTCTTTCTGTACCCCTCTTGCCTCTTTCTGCACCTCCGTTGGTTCTTTATGCACTGCTCTGGCTTATTCCTGCACCTCTGTTCCAAATTTCTGCATCCCTTTTGCTTTTTCTGTACCCCTCCTTCCCTCTTTCTGCACCTCTCTTGCCTCAGTATGCCCACCTGTTCCCTCTTTCTGTACCCCTTTTTGCTGGTTTCTGCAAATATCTTGCCTCTTTCTGCAGTTCTCTTGCCTCCTTCTGCACCTCACATGCCTCTTTTTTGCATTTTTTTGCATCTCTGTTGGTTCTTTTGGACTGCTCTTGCTTCTTTCTGCAGCTCTATTGCAAATGTTTTCACCCCTCTTGCCTCTTTCTGCATGCCTTTTACCTGTTTCTGTACCTCTCTTCCCTCTGTCTGCAACTCTGTTCCCTCTTTCTATACCTATTGTGCCTGTTTCTACAACTCTCTTGCCTCTTTCTGCAGTTCTCTTGCCTCCTTCTGCACCTCTGTTGCTTCTTCCTGCACTTCGCTTGTCTCTTTCTGCACCCCTGTTGCTTCTTTCTGCACTTTCCATGCTTTTTTCTGCACCTGTCTTGCTTCTTTCTGCACCCCTGTTGTCTCTTTCTGCACTCGTCTTCCCTCTTACTGTACCTTTCTTGCCGGTGTCTGCATCTCACGTGCCTCTTCCTGCACTCTTCTTGCTTCTTTCTACACCTCTGTTACTTCTTTCATCAATTTTCTTGCATCTTCCTGCACTTCTCTTGCCTGTTTCTGCACCTTGCTTGCCTCTTTCTGCACCTCACTTGCTTCTTTCTACACTTCTCTTGCCTCTTTCTGCACCTCTGTTACTTCATTCTGCACATTCCATGCTTCTTTCTGCACCCGTCTTACTTCTTTCTGCACCCCTATTGTCTCTTTATGTACCTCTTTTGCCTGTTTCTGCAACTCTCTTGCCTCTTTCTGCAGTTCTCTTGTTTCCTTCCACACCTCTGTTGCTTCTTTCTGCAGCTCTCTTGCCTCTTTCTGCTCCCCTGTTGCTTCTTTCTGCACTTTCCATGCTTCATTCTGCATCTGTCATGCTTCTTTCTCCACCTCTGTTGTCTCTTTTTACACTTGTCTTCCCTCTTGCTGTACCTTTCTTTCCTGTCTCTGCATCTCACTTGCTTCTTTCTCCACTTTTCTTGCTTCTTTCTACAACTCTCTTGCTTCTTTCCGCAATTCTCTTGCCTCTTTCTGCACTACTCTTGCCTGTATCTTTACTCCTCTTGCCTCTTTCTGCATCCATCTACCCTCTTTGTGCAACTCTCTTGCCTCTTTCTACACCTCTCTTCCATCTTTCTGTACCACTCTTGCCTCTTTTTGTACCACTGTTGCTTCTTTCTGCACTTCTCTTGGTTATTTCTGTACTGCTCTTGCCTCTTTCTGCATCCTCTTGCCTCTTTGAGCACCTCTTTTGCTTCTTTCTGCACTTCTCTCTCTTCTTACCACGCCCCTCTTGCCTCTTTCTGTACCTCTGATGCTTCTTTCTGTACCGCTCTTGCTTCTTTCTGCAGCCGAAGGGCCTCCTTCAGCACCTGTTGCTTTTTTCTGCCTGTTTCTTGCCTCTTTCTGTACCTCACTTGCCTGTTTCAGCACCTCTGTTGCTTTTTTCTGCAGATCTCTTGCCTCTTTCTGCACCCCTCATTTCTCTTTTTCACCTCTCTTGCCTCTATCTGCACCCCTGTTCTCCCTTTCTGACCTTTCCTGCCTGTTTATGCACCTCTCTTGCCTCTTTCTTTACCTCTCTTGCCTCTTTCTACACTTCTCATGCTCTTTCTGCACCCTTTCCACCTCTTTCAGCACCTCTGTTTCTTCTTTCTGCACTTCTCTTCCTTCTTTTTGCACCTCTCCTGCCTCTTTCTGTACCTCTCTTGCCTCTTTGTGCACCCCTCCTACCTTTTTCTGCACCCCTCTTGTCTCATTTTGCACCTCTGTTGGTTCTTTGTGCCCTGCTCTTGCTTCTTTCTGTACCTCACTTGCCTCTTTTTGCACTTCTCTTGGTCCTTTCTAAACCTCTGCTGCCCTTCTCTTGCTTCTTTCTACACACCTGTTGCTTCTTTCAGCAATTCTCTTACCTCTTACTGTACTTCTCTTCCTTCTGCACCCCTCCTGCCTCTTTTTGTGCCTCTCTTGCCTCTTTGTGCACCTCTCCACCATCTTTCTGCACCCCTCTTGCCTCTTTTTGCACCTCTGTTGGTTCTTTCTGCCCTGCTCTTGCTTCTTTCTGTACCTCACTTGCCTCTTTTTGCACTTCTCTTGGTCCTTTCTAAACCTCTGTTGCTTCTTTCAGCAATTCTCTCGCCTCTTTCTGCACTTCTCTTGTTTGTTTCTGCCCCTCTCTTGTGTCTTTCTGCACCTCTGTTACCTCTTTCTGTACTTCACTTGCTTATTTCTATACCTCTCTTGCCTCTGTTGGCACCTCTGCTGCTTCTTTCTGTACACCTCCTGCCTCTGTGTGCACCCCTCTTCCATCTTTGTGCAACTCTTTTGCCTCTTTCTATACCTCTCTTCCCTCTTTCTGCACCACTCTTGCCTCTTTCTTTACCTCTGTTGCTTTTTTCTGTACTTCTCTTGCCTCTTTCTGCACCCCTTGTGCCTCATTCTGCACCTCTGTTGCTTCTTTCTGCACTTCTCTTGGTTCTTTCTGCACTGCTCTTGCCTCTTTCCGCATCCCTCTTGCCTCTTTGAGCACCTCTTTTGCTTCTTTCTGCACTTCTCTCTCCTATTTCTGCACCCCTCTTG
Source organism: Triturus cristatus (assembly GCF_964204655.1). Classification (NCBI taxonomy): domain Eukaryota; kingdom Metazoa; phylum Chordata; class Amphibia; order Caudata; family Salamandridae; genus Triturus; species Triturus cristatus. Next base: position 59,953,373 of record NC_140588.1, read on the forward strand.
CATCTTTCTGCACCTCTGTTGCATCTTCTTCTATTGCCTCTTTCTGCACCTCTCTTGCTTCTTCCTGCACCTCACTTGCCTCTTTCTGCACCTCTGTTGCTTTTTTTCTGCAGATCTCTTTCCTCTTTCTGCACCTCACTTGCTTCTTTCAGTACCCCAGTTGCTTTTTTCTGCAGCTCTCTTGCCTATTTCTGCACCCCTCTTTCTCTTTCTGCACATCTCTTGCCTCTTTCTGTACCCCTGTTCCCTCTTTTTGCACCTTTCCTGCCTGTTTCTGCACCTCTCTCGCCTCTTTCTGTACCTCTGTTGCCTCTTTCTGCACTTCTCTTGCTCTTTCTGCACCCTTCGGACCTCTTTTAGCACCTCTCTCTTGTTTCTTTCTGCACTGCTCTTGCTTCTTTCTGCACCCCTCCTGCCTCTCTCTGTACATCTTTGGCTTCTTTCTGTACCTCTCCTACCTCTTTCTGCACCCCTTTGCCTCTTTTTGCACCTCTGTTGGTTTATTCTGCAGTTCTCTTACCTCTTTTTGTACATCTGTTGCTTCTTTCTGCACTACTCTTGCTTCTTTTTGCACCCCTCTTGCGTCTTTCTGTACGCCGTTTTCTCTTTCTGCACCCCTGTTCCCCCTTTCTGCCCCTTTCCTGCCTGATTCTGCACCTCTCTTGCCTCTTTCTGTACTTCTCTTGTCTCTTTCTATACTTCTCTTGCTCTTTCTGCACCCTTCGTGCCTCTTTCAGCACCTCTGTTACTTGTTTCTGCACTGCTCTTCCTTCTTTCTGTACCCCACCTGCCTCTTTCTGTACCTCTCTTGCCTCTTTCTGCACCCCTCCTACCTTTTTCTGCACCCCTCTTGTCTCATTTTGCACCTCTGTTGGTTCTTTCTGCACTGCTCTTGCTTCTTTCTGCACCTCACTTGTCCCTTGCTGCCCTTCTCTTGCTTCTTTCTACACATCTGTTGCTTCTTTCAGCAATTCTCTTGCATCTTTCTGCACTTCTCTTGCTTCATTCTGTACCCCTCCTGCCTCTTTCTGTACCTCTCTTGCCTCTTTGTGCACCTCTCCTACCTCTTTCTGCACCCCTCTTGCCTCATTGTGCACCTCTGTTGGTTCTTTGTGCACCTCTCTTGCTTCTTTCTGCACATCACTTGCCTCTTTTTGCACTTTTCTTGGTTCTTTCTAAACCTCTGTTGCTTCTTTCAGCAATTCTCTTGCCTATTTCTCTACTTCTCTTGCTTGTTTCTGCACCTCTCTTGCGTTTTTCTGCACCTCTGTTGCCTCTTTCTGCACTTCACTTGCTTATTTTTGTACCTCTCTTGCCTCTGTCGGCACCTCTGTTGCTTCTTTCTGCACCCCTCCTACCTGTGTGTGCACCCCTCTTCTATCTTTGTGCAACTCTATTGCCTCTTTCTACACCTCTCTTCCCTCTTTCTGCACCACTCTCGCCTATTTTTGTACCTCTGTTCCTTTTTTCTGCACCTCACTTGCCTCTTTCAGCACCTCTGTTGCTTTTTTCTGCAGATCTCTTGCCTCTTTCTACACCTCACTTGCCTCTTTCAGCACCTCTGTTGCTTTTTCTGCAGCTCTCTTGTCTCTTTCTGTACCCTTCTTTTCTTTGTCTGCACATTGCCTCTTTCTGCACCCTTGTTCCCCCTTTCTGCACCTTTCCTGCCCATTTATACATCTCTCTTGCCTCTTTCTGTACCTCTCTTGCCTCTTTCTGTATTTCTCTTGCTCTTTCTGCACCCTTTGCGTCTCTTTTAGCACCTCTATTGTTTCTTTCTGCACTGCTCTTGCTTCTTTCTGTACCTCACTTGCCTCTTTCTGCACTTCTCTTGCTTCTTTCTAAACGTCTGTTGCTTATTTCAGCAATTCTCTTGCCTCTTTCTGCACCTCTCCTGCCTCTCTCTGTCGCTCTTTTGCTTCTTTGTGCACCTCTCCTACCTCTTTCTGCACCCCTTTTACCTCTTTTTGCACATCTGTTGGTTCATTCTGCAGTTCTCTTGCCTCTTTCTGCACAGCTGTTGCTTCTTTCTGCACTGCTCTTGCTTCTATCTGCACCCCTCTTGCCTCTTTCTGCACCCCTCTTTTCTCTTTCTGCATCCCTCTCACCTCTTTCTGCACCCCTGTTTCCTCTTTCTGCACCTTTCCTGCCTGTTTCTACACCTCTCTTGCCTCTTTCTGTACCTCTGTTGCTTCTTTCTGCATTTCTCTTCCTTCTTTCTGCACCCCTTGTGCCTCTTTCAGCATCTCTGTTGCTTCTTTCTGCACCTCTCTTTCTTCTTTCTGCATCCCTTCTGCCTCTTTCTGTACCTCTCTTGCCTCTTTGTGCACCTATCCTACTTTTTTCTGCACCCCTCTTTTTGCACCTCTGTTGGTTCTTTCTATGCTGCTCTAGCTTCTTTCTGCACCTCACTTGCCTCCATCTGCACTTCTCTTGCTTCTTTCTACAGCTCTGTTGCTTCTTTCAGCAATTCTCTTGCCTCTTTCTGCACTTCTCTTCCTTCTTTCTGTACCCATCCTGCCTCTTTCTGTATCTCTCTTGCCTCTTTCTGTACTTCACTTGCTTCTTTTTGCACCCCTCTTGCCTCTTTCGACACCTCTGTTGCTTCTTTGTGTACTTCTCTTGCCTCTTTCTGCACCTCTGAGTTAGAGGTAGTTTTAACCCTCCTGCCCTATTATGTACTAGGGCCTTACAGGGGAGGTAATGCCAATCACAGCGGTACCCCAACCCATAGTGTACCCTAGTGTAGGTAGGTGTTTTCACTGTATTCTAAGTGTCTTTCAGCATTGCACTGGCTCTGGGCCTGGTTAGTCAGAGTCAGTTACCACCAGTACCAGTCAGCAAAAGGTTGGGGGCACAGGATGACTTTGCAACAAGGCCTTTTGCTGCACCTCTGTTGGTTCTTTCTGCATATCTTGTGCTTCTTTATGCACCTTTCGTCATCTTTCTGGACTTCTGTTGCCTCTTTCTGCATTGCTCTTGCTTCTTTCTGTGCCTTTCAACCTCTTTCTGCACATGTACTACCTCTGTAGGCATAGTTAGAAATTAGCATTTAAAAAACACCCTAAAATTCACAGAAAAAAACATGGGTTTTAGGGACGCTATAGTTAGAAATTATCATTTAAAAAACCTTTGAAATTCAGTGGAAAAACCATAGGTTTCAGGGACGTTATCATTAGAAATTAGCATTAAAAAAACATAGAAATTCACTGAAAAAAAACACAGGTTTCAGGGACGTTATAGTTAGTTGGACATTTCACTTGTACACAACTATAGAAATTCAGCCATTATAGTTAGTTGAGCTAAGTATAACTCACACCCCTGCAATGCACTGCTGTTGATGTCACATATTACATCATTCATGACATGGTCAGTGACATCACTGATGACATCTCAAATTACATCACTGATGACATCACTGATGACATCATCCACATGATAATCTGATGTACCTCCTCACACCCTAATATAACCTTTGATACACCCACTCTAAAATACAGACTACCATTTTCGAAACCATAGGCACACCAATACCAGTTACTATATACCAACTCACTGATTCCTAGGTGTACACACACATCTACTCATTCACCCATTCAGTCACTCATACATGCAGTCACTCATCAATACAGCACTATCATATGCACTCATACCCCTATACAGACACTCACACACCACCACTCACCCATAGTTACTCACACACCTAGTCAGTCATGCAAAGAATCAATCACACTCCCATTGACTCACCTATACAGTTATACACACACCACCTCACTTATTCATACAGATACTAACACATACTTACTCTCATATAAAAGTACTGATACAAGCACACACACATCTGTGCAGCCACTCTCATGATCACTCACTCTCACATATAGTCATTTATATACTCCAACACTCACATATACTGCCTTTCACATATGTAGCTACTCACACATGTACCACTGCGACATCCATTCACTCACCAACACACCCTAGCACACACTCACCTACCCATACAGCCCTTCACACATGCAGTCTTGAACCCATACACCCAGTGAATCACCCACTCACATATCTATTCACAAAGTCACACACCCCCACCCACCCACGCAGACACTCAGGCACCCATACAGATACTCAGACAACCAATCAATAACCCATGTAGACACTCATGTAGCTACTCACCAACCCATGCAGCTGCTTACACACTAACTGACAGACTGATACAGATATTCACAAGGATTAGTCACTAACCCATGCATTCAGTAAGACATTTTTAATCACTCACTTATACAGTCAATCAGTCACCTACTAAATCATCCATTCAGACACTCATACACCGACCCTGTTCAGTCTTAAAAAGCAGCTTCTCCATCTGCCTGACGCGTTTCAAAATAGATTTCTTCTTCAGAGGCGTGGCGGTTTCAAGGTGAGCAAGTGCGGCATATACCAGTATTTATCATGTGTTATGGCGCGCCCCGTTGGGCAGTCCCAATGAAACCTGTGCCGTGCATGCTGGGATTGGTAGTTGCCATTGAAATCCTGAATGGTTGCACACCAAATTCCTGCTACAGTGACCAGTCCTCAATCCATAACAGTGGCCCCACAGTCACGGCTCATTAATATCAACCGATTGTGGCCCCCTGTAATTCGCGGGGTGGTGCACACCTCGCGGCTGGGCTGCCACGTTTAAATCAAAGCTCAAGGTTACCCATTCTCAGGAAGCACTCGGACCACTGAAATAGCTTCAAGCGTTTTATTGGTACGGGCAGAGTCCTGTTCAGTTTTAAAAAGCAGCTTCTCCATCTGCCTGACGCGTTTCGAAATAGATTTTGATATATACATATATATATATTCACTGAAAAAAACATAGGTTTCAGGGGCGTTATAGTTAGCTGGACTTTTCACTCGTACAAAACCATTGAAATTCCCCCATTATAGTTGGTTCAGCTAACTATAAATCGCGCGCCCACAATGCACTGCTGATGACGTCACATATTACATCACTCATGACATGGTCAGTGACATCACTGATGACATCACTGATGACATCTCAAATGACATCACTGATGACATCATCCAGTGAATGTGTGTTTTTCTGAAAATTACATATGTTTTATATATGTATATCTCAAGGTCGATGGAAGAATAAATGGGTATATAAGTGTCTAAATGGATGATTTGTTTTTGAAAAATTGATTGTATACCTGACTGATTAAGTGTATCTTAGTGAATACATGGCTTAGTGAGTAATGTTTAAATGTGTAAATATCTGTATCAGTCTCTCACTTTGTGTATAAGTGGCTGCATGGGTTGGTGAGTAGCTACATGAGTGTCTATATAGGTTATTAGTTGGTTTTTTGAGTATCAGTATGAGTGTCTGAGTGTCTGTATGGTTCGGTGGGGGGTATTACGTAGTGCATAGGTGCATGAATGAGTGACTCACTGTTTGTATGTGTTGAAGACAGCATGTGTGCAGGACTGTATGGGTGGATGAGTGTGTGCATGGGTGTGTTAGTGAGTGATAGACTGTCTCAATAGTGTCTTTATGAGTAACTACATATGTTTTAAACTAGTATATGTGACTATTGGTGTACATTAGTGAGTATATGTGAGAGTGAGAGATTGAAAGAGTTCCTGTATGAATAAGTATGTGTTTCTATAAGTGATCGTTTAAAAGACTAAGTATGTGTAAGTTTCTGTAGAAGTAAGTGTGGTAGTGTGTGTATAACTGTATATGCAAGTAAATGGATGTTTGATTCTTTATTAGCATGAGTGACTATGTGTGTGAGTAACTCTATGGATGAGTGGCGTTGTGTAACAGGATGTATAGGTGTGTGAGTACATATGATGAGTGAGTACATGTATGAGTGACTGTATAGGACTGTTGGTGAATGAGTGGATGTGTATGTGGATCTTAGAATTACTGAATAGGTTGTTGTAACTGGTATTGGTATGTCCATTGTTTTGAACATTGTAGTTTCTATTTTTGAATGTGTGTATCAAAGGTTATATTAGGGGAAGAGGAGATCTGCCACTCTATCACAAGGATGATGTAATCAGTGATGTCATTAGTGATGTCATTTGAGATGTCATCAGTGATGTCATGAGTGATGTCACTGACCATGTCATGAGTGATGTAATATGTGACGTCATCAGCAGTGCATTGCGGGCGCGCGAGTTATAGTTAGCTGAACTAACTATAACGGGGGAAATTCAATGGTTTTGTACGAGTGAAAAGTCCAGCTAACTATAACGCCCCTGAAACCTATGGTTTTTTCAGTGAATTTCTAAGGTTTTTTAAATGCTAATTCCTAACTATAACGTGACTGAAACCTATGGTTTTTTCAGTGAATTTCAAAGGTTTTTTAAATGCTAATTTCTAACTATGCCTACAGAGGTAGGATATGTGAAGAAAGAAGAAAAACGCACAGAAAGAAAAAAAAGAAATGCAGAAAGAAGCAACAGAAGTCCTCAAAGACGAAGAAAAGTGCAGGAAGAAGGATAACGTGCAGAAAGAACAAACAGAAGAGCAGAAAGAAGCCTTGTTGCAAAATCATCCTGTACCCTCAACTTTTTCAGACGGATACTGGTGGTAACTGAGTCTGACTAACCAGTCCTAGAGCCAGTGCTATGTTAAAAGACACTCAGAATACAGTGAAAACACCTACATACACTAGGGAACACTATGCGTTGGGGTCCCCCTGTGATCAGCATGACCTCCTCTGTAAGCCCCTAGTATATATTAGGGCAGGGGATTAAAACTACCTCTTAAAACGCGCCACAGGGCGTGTTTGCACACGTCACCTCAGGCCCCGTCCCCTCACTTCCCCACTGTGTAAACACGCCCTGTGGCCGTTTTAAGTTGGGAGATTAAGTCCCCTTGAATCCTGAGGGTCCCTAGGGTCCAACTAGGCCACTAGGTACCTCCAGTAAGCGCCACAGAGCTGCGTTGCAGAGAGATGTAAAAAGGGGCACGGCCTAGACCACCTCTCTGCAACGCAGCGGAGTGGTGCTTACTGGAAGCACCTGGTGGGCTAGTTGGCCCCCAGGGTCCCTTAGGATTGAAGGGGAATTATTTCCCCAACTTAAAACGCGCCACAGGGCTTGTTTGCACACGTTAACTCAGGCCCCGTCCCCTCCCTTCACCACTATGTAAACACGCCCTGTGGCCGTTTTTAGTTCGGAGATTAAGTTAATTTGAATCCTGAGGGTCCCTAGGGTCCAACTAGCCCACTAGGTACCTCCAGTATGCGCCACAGAGCTGCGTTGCAGAGAGGTGTAAAAAGTGGCACGGCCTGGACCACCTCTCTGCAACGCAGCTCAGTGGCGCTTACTGGAAGCACCTGGTGGGCTAGTTAGCCCCCAGGGGCCCTCAGGATTGAAGGGGAATTATCTCCCCAACTTAAAATGCGCCATAGGGCGTGTTTGCACACGTCACCTCAGGCCCCGTCCCCTTCCTTCCCCACTGTGTAAACATGCCCTGTGGCCGTTTTTTAAGTTTGGAGATTAAGTCCCCTTGAATCCTGAGGATCCCTAGGGGCAAAATAGCCCACTAGGTACGTCCAGTAAGCGCCATTGCAGAGAGGTGTAAAAAGGGGCACGGCCTGCACCACCTCTCTGCAACGCAGAGCAGTGGCACTTACTGGAAGCACCTGGTGGGTTAGTTGTCCCCCAGGGTCCCTCAGGATTGAAAGGGAATTATTTCCCCAACTTAAAACGCGCCACAGGGCGTGTTTGCACACGTCACCTCAGGCCCCGTCCCCTCCCTTCACCACTGTGTAAACGCGCCCTGTGGCCGATCTAAGTTGAGAGATTAAGTCCCCTTGAATCCTAAGGGTCCCTAGGGTCAAACTAGCCCACTAGGTACCTCCAGTAAGCGCCACAGAGCTGCGTTGCATAGAGGTGTAAAAAGGGGCGTGGCCTCAGAACACCTGTCTGCAACACAGCTCCCTGGCGCACACTGGAGATACCTGGTGGGCTAGTTGGCCCTCAGGGACCTCAGTATTGAAGGGGAATTAATTCCCCAACTTACAACTGGCCAGGGGGCGTGTTTGCAGAGTGCTGCAAGGAGGGGGCGTGGCCTCCAGCGCGATGCCGGTCTTTTATTTATTTTATTTTTTTAAGAAGGAGGGCTATATGGCCCCCCCCCTTCTTTTTCTAATTTACTGGCCCTGGGGACCCCATCCCCCAGGGCCTGCACCCTAATTTTTTTGTTGAATTAAATACATTTGGCCCTCCCAAGGCCTTAATCGGCCCCGGGGACCCCAACCCCCGGGTCATGGCCTTTTTTAAATTTAAATTCTTTAGGAGGGGGCTGCGTTGCCCCCCTCCTCTTGCCACTTATGGCTCCGGGGACCCCATACCCCGGGGCCGGCCTTTGTTTTTTATTATTTTAAAAATATATATATTTATAGAAACACCTAGGACATGCTGGACAAACCGTATGTACCTATCACCATGACGATTTGCGTGATATTCATTAAAAGGCGACTATGCATAGAATGAATCCACATGGAATGTATTTACACCGCTAGTGAAGCTCTGATGTGTCTGACGCCCTACCGTGCCTAATCCCGGCGCCCTCGCCGGTGGGTACTCTCCAAGTAGACACCCTTGTCGTTTATTTATACAAACATGGGTAGCTATTGACGGGCACATTTAATATACACGCACACCAAGCCATTCAAAGGGGATTCGACAAAAATTCGACCAAACTATGCAAGAAACCCCCCTCACGGTTAATAAAAAACACATCCACCGCCAGATGTGTAATACTTTTTATTTTACTCTCTGGAAAGGAGACAAACCTCACTTGAGAGTCACAGCATGCTCCTGGCTGAGCCCAATGCTGTGTTACACCCACCAGTGCCCGCCGATTGCCTCACACCTCTGCTATGACACTCTCTAGCCCATGTGCACTGTAACACCACCCCGTGAATATGTCATGCCACACTTGCCTTTGCACGCTATGCCATACATATTACAATCTGGGATCCATATCTTTGTCACAGTGCATATGCAACGTTACACTCCCCAGCACATATTTTATATTACAACTTTAGAGACTAGTTATGTTACACAACACTGCCCTGTGCATATTACACTCCAAGGCGCATATCACATAGCACGCGCTAGTGCCTGTGCTATCTCGCGCTCTCCAGTGAATCTGTCATTGCGCACAATGTATTGCATATTATATTTCACGCCCCGGTTCATCTTATATCACACTTTTTGGTGCATAGTTTATACCATATACTACATCTAGTTTTCATTTTCAATCGTTCTCTCAGGACTATGTTCTATATAACACTGCGTCCACCTACCCTTTTCACGGGCATTACATTTTGCGATGGGGGTGGAGGGTCAGGGGGTGTTTCTGCCAAGTGAGCCCGGAGTCACAGTCACAAATGTCCTCTTCTCCCTGAATAAAAGTGAGATTATGCTGCATACTTGTTCATATTTTAAGTAGTTCGCACAGACACACATTTTAAAAATAATAAAGTTCCTAATACCCACCTTCTCTGAACAGTTAGCTTGCTGCCCCATCCACCTCCTCCCTATCCTCTGTTGTCTGAATCCATGGACTAGCCTCCTCCCTCCTGCCATGCATGGTCTGATGTGCTGCCACTGCCCTCCATTTAGCATGATGTACCAGTCCACTCCTCCTGCCCTCCATTGCCCAATTCTATGGCCCATAATTGACCTCCTGCTTAGCCTCTGTGCTTAGCTTGCTGCCCCTATTCTCCTTCCCCCTGCCCTCCGATGTCTTTGTGCATGTCCCTGCTCCATCCTTTTTGCCCACTATGTTCCATGGACCTGCCACTCCTATCTACTCTGAGTGTTCTGTTGAGCTGCCACTCCCCTCCCACCTGCCTAGCATTGTCAGATGACTGTAACCTGTCCCTGCCACCTCCACCCTGCCTGTCCACATGCCATGCCCTTATCCCCTTCCTCCTGTCCTCCATGGTCCATTTTACTGCCACACCCTTCTGCCCTCCCTGATCTGTTGTGCTGCAACTTCTTCTCCTGCCTGCCCCGCGCGGTCTGTTGTGAGGCCCCTTCCCCTGAACTCTCTTGTCTGTGCCCAGGTCCTGACCCTCCCTTCTATCCTCCATGGTCCTTTGTGCATGCCCCTGCACCCTCCTTCTTGCCCATCATAGCCATTGTGCTGCCACTAACCCTCCGCTTGCCATGCATGGTCTTCTATGCTGCCATGGCCCCTCCCACCTTCCCTGTGTGGTCAGCTAGCTGCCCCTGACCCCCTCCCACCTTCCCTTCATGGTCTGTGTGTATGCCACCATAGTCTCATTGTTGCTCTCCATGGTGTGTCTTGTTTCTAGTGCCCACCCTGCCTGACCTCCATGGTCATCTTGCTGCTCCTGCCCTGCCACCTTGCCCCCAGCCCTCTGTTTCCATGTGCATACCCCCTATTCCCTCCCTCCTGGCTTGTCTGTTCCATTGTAATGAACCTGATCCGTCCCTCCTGCCCTTTATGGTCTGTTATGCTGCAGCTTTCTCTCCTGTCTGTCCATTATGGTCAGCTAGCTATCATTGCCTCTTTCCCATCTGTTCTCTGTTGTCCATGTGCATGGTCCTGTCCCCTCCCTATTGCTTTCTATGGATTGTTGTGCTGCACTCCCGTCCCGCATGCGCTGTGTGGTGTATTGTGCTGCTGCAAACCCTGATGCCTGCCCTGTAGGGTCAGTTTGGTGCACCTCTCCATGTCCCTCCTGTCCTCTGTTATCCGAGTCCATGTCCCTACCCAAATTCCTCCTGCCTACCAAGATTCAATGTACCATACTTGCGAACATTTTGAACTTGGTAAGAGGGAGATTTTGAAAAAAAACTGGGGTATTGATTTTCCCCTTTGAGTTACATTGAAAAAGAGGAGATTGTAGACAGGAGACAGATCAAATAAAGCCCATTTGTGCTTAAAAACATTGGACGTTTCCTGGCTGAAACAGGTCTGTTGGCATGTATGGTTGTACTACCACTGCATCTTCCTTCTGCCCACAATGGTCTATTATATTGCCACAGCCTCTCTTGCTAGTCCTGTATTGTTGGTTTGTTGCCCCTTCTCCCCTTTCCACTGCCCTCCATAGTCTGTTGTGCTGCCACTGCCCTTCCTGCCTGCCCAGTGTGGTTAAATTGTTGCCTCTGCACTCTCCTACCTGCCTTCAATTTTCAGAGTCCGTGCCCCTGGCCTCTGCCTCTCAACAGTATCCCAATGAACAACTAGATTGCTAACATTCTATATTTATTACAAAAGTGTGGAACGCCCGACGTCATCTTGATGTAATCAAAACTGTAATACCTAGAGTATTTCCTTTAGAAATTACATATATGAGAGGGTCTAATTTGCATCAAAATTATGGTTAGTGCTCTAAAAAACTAAAATGAGGACATATTTTCTGAGTTTTCAAATAGCGACAAAGAACTTTTAAATTATTTGTAATCTTTATGTTTTTTTTCCAGTTGACCACTTGATTAAATGTTGCACCTTGGCGAGAGGATGTGATGTTACTTCCAGAGCTGCAGACTTTGCAACTGGGGAACCAGGTTGGAGTTTCTGCTTCAGCTCAACATTCTGTGATTGTGGTCAAATCACTTAATCTCCCCATGCCTACAACCAAAATGAATTTGATCTTGTGTGATGTAACCAATGCTCATGTAAAGCATTCCAATACCTGACAAGTCTGCACTATATAAAACTGCAAATACACAAAATGCACACTTCTGTCATTGGGCTACATGTGGGCTACATCTGGGTGATATTTGTGCTGTATTTAGGCTCTTTTGTGTCTGGTGGCCATCTTGGGAGATTTATTTGTTATGAAGTTTCCTAATTTCCTCATTTACTGCAGTCTCCTCAGTAGGAAATGCTTTCAGTTTTTTACTTTGATTCCATCAAGAAGGTATTCAGATATGTCACACATTTGCCATAAATTCTGAATGTTAGCACTCTAGTTGCTCATTAGATCACTGTAGTAAAGCTACTGCTCACCACGGAAGTCTGCTGCTGGTGTTAAAAGTGCATGTTTCCCTCTGCATATCAGAATTTTTTAATGAAATAGAAGAGGATTTGAGAAGTCACTCAAAATGTGCCCTAATTTTTCTTTCTGCAGAACTAATCATAATTTCTATGGCAAAATGAACCCCCTCATTTTGTTCCTTTTAAAATTAAATGTTTTAAGTGTTACCACTTTATTCCAATCAAGATGGCTTCAGGTGTGCCATACTTTTGTCATAAGTAAGACTGTTAGCGCTCTAGTTGTTCGTTAGAACACTCTGGGACATTCTGTCATTGGGCTATAGTTGGGCTACATCTGGGTGATATTTGGGCTACATTTGGGCTCTTTTGTCTCTGGTGGCCATCTTGGGAGATTTATTTGTTATGAAGTTTCCTAATTTCCTCATTTACTGCAGTCTCCTCAGTAGGAAATACTTTCAGTTTTTTACTTGGTTCCATCAAGAAGGCATTCAGATGTGTCACACATTTGCCATAAATTCTGAATGTTAGCACTCTAGTTGCTCATTAGATCACTGTAGTAAAGCTACTGCTCACCAGGGAAGTCTGCTGCTGGTATTCAAAGTGCATGTTTCAGTCTGCATGTCAGAATTTTTTTATGACATAGAAGAGGATTTGAGAAGTCAAAATGTGCCCTAATTTTTCTTTCTGCAGCACTAACCATAATTTCTATGGCAAAATGAATCCCCTCATTGTGTTCCTTTGTAAATTAAATGTTTTAAGTGTTACCACTTTATTCCATTCAAGATGGCTTCAGGTGTGCCATACTTTTGTCATAAGTAAGACTGTTAGCGCTCTAGCTGTTCGTTAGAACACTCTGGGACATTCTGTCATTGGGCTATACTTGGGCTACATCTGGGTGATATTTGGGCTACATTTGGGCTCTTTTGTCTCTGGTGGCCATTTTGGGAGACTTATTTGTTATGATGTTTCCTAATTTCCTCATTTACTACAGTCTCCTCAGTAGGAAATACTTTCAGTTTTTTACTTTGATTCCATCAAGAAGGCATTCAGATGTGTCACAAATTTGCCATAAATTCAGAATGTTAGCACTCTAGTTGCTTATTAGATCACTGTAGTAAAGCTACTGCTCACCAGGGAAGTCTGCTGCTGGTATTGAAAGTGCATGTTTCAGTCTGCATGTCAGAATTTTTTAATGAAATAGAAGAGGATTTGAGAAGTCACTCAAAATGTGCCCTAATTTTTCTTTCTGCAGCACTAATCATACTTTCTATGGCAAAATGAACCCCCTCATTTTGTTCCTTTTTAAATTAAATGTTTTAAGAATCACCACTTTATTCCAACCAAGATGGCTTCAGGTGTGCCATACGTTTGTCATAAGTAGGACTGTTAGCGCTCTAGTTGTTCTTTAGAACACTCTGGGAAGCTGCAGTAGAACACAAAGGAATCAACTGACATTCTCTGCCCTTGTTCGATGTACATGTTTTACTGAGAATGTCAGACTTCATTCTCACATGACTGAGAAAGATAATGTGAATTTACAGAGAATATATGTTCTCAGTTAGCCCATAGATCACCTTCCAAACCTCTGTGGGAAAAGCATGAGAAAATAGTTTTCTCTCAAACATGATTCATGATATCACAGCAGAAGGCTTTTTCACATGGTAAAATCACCTTAGAACACACCACAATTCCTAAAATGAGTATGGTACCATCAACAAATGATTTATAATGTAACTAAAGTCTTAAAACCTTCTATTAACTGCAATGCTTTTTAATGAGGTGCTATCATGTATATTGGTCCCAAGATGGCTGCCAACACTTCTTGGATGAAGTGCTGACAGCCAGTCAGATCTCACGATGAGATGTGATGTTAGGCTCCACCCAGATATATATGTGATTTTACTTTTGATTTTCATAGGAACTACTGAACGGATTTACACCATTTAAGCAAAAGGCGCATGCCTGACCTGAGGACTACCTCTTTGCCAAATTTCAAGTAATTCTGTTCAGCCGTTCGGGCTGTACCTTCGACTAAAGGTCCTATGGGAAAATGCATGGGGAAAATGCGTTTTGGGACCCCCCTTTTTTCTCAGCCCCCGCCTGACGAATCACCCCGAGACTTTCAGGGTAGGAGCTGAGCGGAGCGCCCCATTAGTTTTGAAAATTTCACGAAGATAAGTCAACTGGCGCCAAAGTTATTCAAAATAGAATTTTCAGATTTCCGATGGGAACTCGGTCCTAACTATAACTATCTACTGGCAACCGCCAGTAGATAATAATATACATATATATATATAATATATAATATATGTGAGAAGTTGGCCTTGCATCTGCTGGTCACTAGTTATAGTGGCCACCTTGCACCAGTCCAATTCGACTCTTAAGGTGATAGGTTAAAGACAACCTTTAAAGAAAGCTATCCTAGTGGTAGCTGTGGAGAGCAGCCTTCAGGCTAGGTCTTGAAGGAGTGTTAAGCTTATTGTTTTACCATAGATAACCTCTTGAATGACCAAATGAAAGAGTAGTCCACACAGGTATATATATAAAATATATGTATTTATTCTAAACAGAATCCCACAAGTCTCTTTATGAGGCTAGAGGTAAAGTTACAATTCAAACAAGCATTTATAGATACATTAAATAGCACTGGAATCACAGGGCCCCAGGGGGGACCAAACAATATATTAAAAAAGTGGTATAAGAACCACGACAATTCTACAGACAATGCCTAGGGCATTTAGGATCGCTGGCCCCTTAAGAATCCAACCCAAGTTATGAGGAAGGGGACCCACGGGAGGCGCGTGCAGTGGTAATAGCTGCTATCGGGATCTCTTTTAAAGCCTATGGAGAATGTCGCGGTTTGATTTTAAAAGATTAAAGACACTTCTCGCAGGAGTTCAAAGTTACAAACTTAGAGTTAAGCTTTTAAGGAGCCCACTACCACGAGAGTACTGAGGTACCACTGTTACCTGCCTCAGGGAAGCCGCGTGCATAGGTTGTTTTCGATGTCGGGTCGCTGGCTGATTTTCAATGGGAAAATGTACAAAACTGCTGCTAGCCAAAAGCGTCGATGATGTTGTGAAGAATGAAGTTGTAGCTCTTGTAGAGGAGAACCTGAAAGCAGAGGGGACAGAGTCTGGGTCACGGCACAGTGACCAGGGAGCTCAAGGAAAAGAGCCCTTCAATGTCGGGTGATTCAAGTGGAAAAGGTGTAGCTTGGATCTGCCGCCACAGTCTCCGGGAGGCTTCAAGGAAAGCCAGCTTCCGAAAGGCAACTGTCCCACAAAATATGAGGGTCGCTGCGGTGTTAGTGTCCAGATTGGATCTACTAAGCCTTGGCAACTGCAACCCACGCAAGATGAACAAATCAGCTACTGGTGCAGACCCACGAGGTCTGAGCAAGGTCTCCTTCAAGGAGACTGTAGAGCAGGCCTGGAGCAATCAGGGGAACTCTTAAAAGTAAAGGTTGACCTCCGCTAGGGCCCACAAGTTGAGAGACAAGGGACCACAGGAGGCAGCAATTTGGAGTGCGTAAAAGGGTGCCCACGGGCCACCGGAGTAAGCTAGGGCGCTGATCTTTGGCACAGTTGCTGCTGAGAGGTTGGCCCAATATTGGGCCAAAGCAGAACTTTCCCACTGGTCAGGGTCGTGTGCTACGCAAGAGGTGGCTGGTGTCCTGGGGTATTGGGGATCTCGGCACCCACGCGGTCCACGGTGCTCAGACTTGCTGGGCACACTCACTGGCCTCTGGGATGCTAGGAAACCCACCTCAAGGTTGAGAGGAGTCGTCGATGTCCAAAGGAGCAGCGAAGTTCCAACCGGGTCACTTGCAGTGTTTCAGGTGCCTGCCAAGCAGGGGGGTAACTCCTTTACCCCAAGGGAGATTTCTTCAGTCAGCTGGGCAACAGCTCGTCGAAGGTCAGGTCTGTGAAGTCCAAGATTAATCTGAGGCTCTGGGGACACGGTATTCACTTTTATCCAAGAGATTAGGGGAGGGTCCAGATCAGAGCCCACCAATGAGAGTTGAGACGGGAAAGGGTGGCTACACCCTCTCCCCTTTGTGTGTTTCCCACCTGGGCGAGGGGCAGGATGCCCCTGAACCGGTTCCAGGCGGTGTATGCAGAACGTAGGCGCTGTAGAAGCCTACGTGCAACTCTGAAAGGCATCCTATGATGCACCCACCCAGTTCCAATCCACATAGCCTGTCTGGGAAGGTGCTGGCACCTCCCTGCAACAGGATCCCTATTGTCCAGCTTCTGAGGCTGGGGTTTTGCCCAGCAACAGGCAGCCAGAGTCGTCTGGGTGGCGAGTAGCATCCATTTTGTGATACGTGTGCACTTTTAAATTGGTGTCTAAATTCTGCCGCTTTTCCCATATCGCCCCTCTAGCAGGGGGGAATCATGCCCTCATGCCCATGGCTGGACTGGGTGTATGATTCCTACATGTTTGACACCAAACACGATATGGTTCTGTGTAGCCATTCTCAAGTTATCACGCTATTGCGATATACTTATAATGCGGTTAAGAGTATATGGTATGGCTACACTACAAACAACCCAGCAATGATTTTTACGAGGGTTGCAGAGGGGCCCTACTCAGGTAGGGGTCCCCCCTCACACATATCTCAGCACCCTGCCTTGTAGAATTAGCAAGGCCTGCTTGAGAGGTGACCAATGAGAATACATGTGTTATACATAGGTAGGATACAGGGTACCTGTATCCCTGTAAGGGGGAGCAAGCACCACCTTACCCAGACTACAGTAGTGGTCTGGTGGTGTCATTTGGTATGGCTGTCCCAGGTTGGCACAATAAGTGCTGCAGCCCTGGTAGGCCTCTGAGGGACCCATGCCCTGGGTACCTAGGGTACCATCTACAAGGGCTGACAGGGTATCCTCAGTATCCAATTGGGTTGTACCTAGGGTACTCACATCAGTTTTAGGGAGGAAGCAGATAGGCTGGGGTCCTGGATAGCAGGATCCCAGCCAGACTAGTCAAAAACCATCCAAATACCAGGCAAAAAGTTGGGGGCAACCATATAGTCAGATTCCACCTTCCTACATAACCCCCCCACCAAACGAAAGGAGATAAGGCTGACCTTGTCCAGATAAGCCTTTATTTCCTGAGTGGCCATATAAGGAAGAACCTGCACTAGCATGGTTGCTCCCTGTCTCATGGTCCACTTGGGAAATCCTACCCCAAGGGGTTTTAGAGTTTCTCCAAAGTCTAGGGAAATTACCTGTATTGGGTTTTGGTACAGACGTAGGCTGGTGGGGTGTCTGAGTCTGGAAGTGAGGCCCTATTTGGGGTGGTCTCAACCTCCTCAGGTCACTGGTCACCATTGAAGCCTTTCTGTCCATGACGGTGTCATATCTGGCCCTAAGGGTCAACCTCTGGCTGCCTACAGCTGGGGGTTGGGTCCCTCTGGTTGGAATAGTGGAAGGCCCTTGAAGGTTTGGGGCAACTATGCTCCAGGTTTCCCTGTGCCCCACAAAGTCCATCTGGGGGGTACCTGTACCTAGGGGTAAAGGGGAACCCTCAGTTTGTGGAGGAATGGTCACCTGGCCAAGGTTACTCTGCTGGGTGTCCCTAATCTGCCGATGAGGGTGTTCCTCTGGACAGGGAACCACTAGGGGTCCACTGACCTCCCTGACCTCTGCAGCCCTGGGCTGACTGAGGCAGGGTAGTGAGGGACAGGATACCTGCTCCAGACTAGGTACCACCTCGGAAGGATCCCCTGCTATCAGAGCTGTGGCCAGGACAGGCCTGACCACTTCTGGGGCAGTTACTTCACAAGGGGCAGGATCAGTTCCCTTAGGAAGCTGACCCTTACCTTTAGTCTGGTGGGGGGAGGACTGTTCCTCACCCCCTATGCTCTCTGTCTGGGTGGAGTATTCCATAATTTCAGGCTTCACTCCCTTTAATTCTTCCTGGGGTGGAGGTGAGGCCCTCAGGGTCCCATCCACTCTCTCAGGGATGCCTAACATTCTTAAATGGGCATTGTGGTCTACCTCAGCCCAGGCTAAGATTTCCAGGTCATTCCCCAGTAGACAATCTAGAGGCAAGGTTGGGGACACTGCCACTCTCTTTGGGCCAGTGACCCCTCCCCAGCTGAGATTTACCACTGCCATGGGATGATCTGTACTAACTCCATCAATATTGGTCACCTGGTAGCTAAACTCAGGTAAAAGCTGTTCTAGGGGCACTCGTCTCTTTGTCACCCTGGTGACACTAGCCCCTGTGTCCCTGTAGGCCACAGCCTTCTGACCATTGATCATGGGCTCTTGTCTATACCTGCCCAAGATATTGGGACTCATGGTAAAGTTGGCAAACCCCATGCCACCATCACAGACTAGAGTTGCTTGTATAGGGGACCTGGTTAGGCCAGAGTCCACCTGAGCTCCTCAAGAAAGCCCAACTAAATCTTTGGGTGCACTCCCACCACCTGGGGGATTACTACTAGTAGTAACAGGAGGTGTTGGAGCTGCAATAGGAGGAACATTTTCTTTATTGCCATTCTTTGGACAACTGGGGTCAGTTTTCCAGTGGCCAGGTTGCTTACACACATGGCAATATGGTTTCTTATTGGTAGTGAAAGGATTTTGGGACCCACCCCCAGAACTGGATTTTTGGGGCCCTTCAGGGGATTTTTCTTTTTTATTATCCCCACCTTTCTCTTTGGGCTTTGTGGAATCTTTCTTCTGGTCACCACCTTGGTTCTTGGGCCTAATCCTGGTTCTGACCCATTTGTCTGCCTTCTTACCCAATTCTTGGGGAGAGGTCAGATCAGAGTCCACCAGGTACTGGTGTAAGAGTTGGTTTTGACAATTATTAAGAATCTGCTCCCTCATGATGAGATTGTACAATCCTTGATAATCATCTGCTGCGACACTTATTGGAGGGTGCTCCTTACCAGACCAGCCGTGAGGGGAACGGCCTGCCTTCCCTGAAATCCTTGCTTTGATATCCCGGAGCCGTGAGGGGAACGGCGGACAGGCGCAAACTACAACTCCCATCACCCCCTCACCCGGGCGCCTGCCAAACTCGTCATCAGGCAGCGCCGGGGAGGGTTAAAAGCTAGCGAGGAGACCCGCAGCGCGGGACGCGCCCGGGCCGCGCCCGGGCCGCGCCCGGGCCAAGGGCGGGCCCGTCCGCGCCCGTCGGAGCCAGAAGGAGACTGGGCTGGGCCACGTCCCTGTCAACTGCAATATGGGTAAGAGGAAGCTGGCTGCAACTCAGGTACAGGGGGGCTCAAATGCAAAAGTCCCTCGTAAATCCACCTCTATTATTACCTACCTGACTACAGCGGTGGGTGTGTTGAACAATGAAATCGAGGTTGTGGAAAGGGAGTTGGGTCTAACAGCTAGAGAGGGTGTGGACTCACTACAGGTTGAACTGCCATCTATACCATTGGAACCTGAGGTGATCGTAAATAATGGTCCTGGAACTGTCATTGCTCCCTCGGGGATTGCTGGAAGCGATATGGGGGAGCGGGACCGGTTCTTGGAAGTATCTACTATTGACTTGGCAAAAGGATCCAAACATCAGGCAACCAAGACAGAGGGACCTCGTGCTTCACTTAAAAATAACGGAAAAAAACAAAAGGGGTCTAAACCAAATATAGTAAAACCTAGCCACGGTTTGGACGACAATATACAAATGGCATTGCGGAATCTGGTCGAAGAGATTTTCTCGTCACGGTTTGAGGCTATTCTGACAAATGTTGCTAAGGATGTCATTGATACCATGAACAAGTGTGTGGCGGACCTACGGTGTAAGTGCGACCGACTAAATGTTATGATTGACTCATTTAAGTCTGACGCTAATCGTCTTTCATTGAATAGTCGGCGGTCTAATTCAGGTCCGAAAACACACTTTAACGTTGATTTGGTTGAAAGTCCCCTACAAAGGAATTGCCCCTTATCCACGGTTATTATAAATCATGAGCCACTAACGAACCATTTGGCTTCTAATGTACAAAATCCTGGTGTTGAATCACATTCGGCTGGGGACAAGAATTGTGGGATTCAACTCGCTGATAGTAAGAAGGTGGCATGCAACATGAATGTAGAGGCTTGTAACAAGAATACAGAGCAATTGGGGAAGTTGTTTTCTCCCAATTCATCCATAATTAATCTACCTCCAGAAGCTACCCCCCTGGTAGTAGTTTTAGTGGGGGTCCCTCCTCTACCGGCTGGTGAAGTTGAATCTACAGCCGCCCTATTGAGAAAAACTAAGCACTGGTGTGAGCGTCATTCCTCAGGTTCAGCGGGGATTTCTGCCAATATCATTATGGCAAGGCGAGTTGGCTGGGTGGGTCATGGCCCCAAACGTGTTACTGGGGATTGCATTATAGTTAATTTTAATAACCAAAATATACCAGGAAGCTTGCTATGGAATGCAACGGATCCTCTCAGTGGGGTTATTAGAGTTGTGCCCCTGGGGTTTTTCTATCCACCCTCTAGGAGAATCCATGATCCTTTTTTCCCTTCCCATGTGGATAGGCCTGTCCCTCAAGATGGAGTCATTAGCCCAACTAAAGATAGAGTGAGTAAGGTAGTGTTACCACCAGCACAACATTCATCTCTATTACCCACTCCCAGGGATACAGGGCTGTTGTCCTCTAACAGATTTTTTCCCCTTTCTCAGCTGGGTCAAAATGATTGACCATCAGGGTTAGGGGTGTCCAGAGACGACTTGATTCCTATGGTTCAAGATTCGGGTGAGATCAATGTAGATCCCATTCGTAATTGTAAAATTATTACGTGGAATATTGCTGGCCTTAATTCTAAGAAACACGATCCCATATGGCTGAACACCATAAAGCAATATGACATTATCGCCCTTCAGGAAACATGGGACATGGGGGACAATTTCTGGTTAGATGGATATAGATCTTTCTCCCTACCGCCATGTCCATCTAAGGCTGGTAGAGCGAAGGGTGGCTTGTTGTTCCTCTTGTCCCTTAACCTTAAAGGTTCTTTATCGAGACTAGAGGTTGATTCATCTAATATATTGGCTCTAGAAGTAAGCCGTCCCAACAATTTTAATTTGTTATTAATTAACTTCTATAATTCAAATGAATGTATAGATAATAATCAGCATTTGGGAAAACTGAATGATTTTTTACATGAATATAGGAGAGATCATTCCACTAATTGTTTTATTTTGCTTTTGGGGGATTTTACTATACACTTATGTGAACATGCTTGTCATATAGTAGACAACTTGGTCTATACTATTTCAGAGACCCCGCACTTTGAGCACTCTCCTCGAGGTGTTGCCCTAGAAATTTTTTTGTCTGAATCAGATCTTTTCGAACCCTCTTTTGCTAACTCCTCTGATCGCTATCATACATTCAAGAATGGTGAGACCATTATCGATTACATTTTTCTGACTCACAATCTTCTTGAAAAGGTTATTTTTTATAATGCTATATCATCTTCCTTTAGCGATCATAACCCTGTTCTGCTGGAATTAGCTTCAGACTGCGGGTTTTTAGAATTGAGTAGGAGAACACTTGGCCCTAAAAACCTGGTAACCCGGGATCAAGATAGGAGGCTTAAGTGGACTAAAGTGATACCAACACTATTCTTTACTGATTTATGTGCGAATACCAGGGATCTCATATTATTATGTAATGATCCCTTAACTTCGGAGGATGTAACCTTGGAAGCCTTTGTGGGTATTTGCTTGCAGATTGCTACAGATCTGACCACTAAATCCAAGGGATTTGTCGAATTGCATGAAAAATGGTTTGACCAAAGTTGTTCGCAAGCACATAGTGCCTTAATCTCAGCATTGAAGGCCTCTCCGCAAGATAGGCCTTTGATAGCGAGCCGTAGGAAACTATACAAATTGGCGATCCATAAGAGAAAATCTGAAATTAAAGCAGATAGTTGGGATGCCCTGCTATCAGTCAACGTCTTAAAAGATAGTGCCAAGTTCTGGTCAATTGTAAATACCCCCTTTTTTTCAGGCTTGGCTAACAGCTGCCAGGAAACTAATGTTACAGAAGCCCAATGGTTAAATCACTTTGAAGGGATCTATGGCTCTAATGACCCCAATAATTATGAGTTTAATAATTTTCCACAGCAAGGGAGGTCACCTCTTATTTTTGTTATTGAGGATATAGAAAAGGCCATAAAGGATACAATGAGTAATAAAGCACCAGGCCCTGATCATGTCCCAGCGGATGTTTACAAACATAATCCTACAATCTGGGCAAAAATTTTGGCCAATGTCTTTAACGCTGTGGCTTTGATTGGGCCTCCTCCATCTTGGTGTCATTCGACAATTATTCCGGTTTTCAAAAAGGGCCAACGGAGTGAACCAAGGTGCTACAGACCTATTTCCCTGATTGATTCGGTAGTGAAAATACTTGGCAAAGTGATTCTTGGAAAGATCACAGCTTGGGCAGAAGATAACAAAATTATAACTAATTTACAATATGGTTTCCGTAAAGGTCGTGGCACTATAGATCAATGTTTGAATTTGTTTATGCTAATGGGAATATACACTATGGCCAAGGAGGGCACGTTGAACTTTGCTTTTATGGACTTGTCCTCAGCTTTTGACCTGGTCAACAGGTCAAAGCTGTGGACAATTCTATTGGAGATGGGTCTAGATCCACCTTTGGTCTACTTTTTAGTAGATCTTCATCGTAATCTTACCGCATCGATCAGGTTATCTTGGGATGGTAGTTGTTCCAAGCCCTTCAAATCTAGAAGAGGGGTTAGACAGGGGTGCATTATGGCACCTTTGTTATTTACCCTTTATATTAATGCTTTGGACAAAACCCTGGTCAAAGCGTGTCTGGATATTCCGTGTGTAGGAGACACTTTAATTCCAGTCCTCCTTTTTTTTTTTTTTGTTTAAATTTTTATTGAGGATTCATGTTACACTATAGCAATACAATATGAATACATTTTGACTAAATAAGAAAGCTGAATGAGGTATAAGCAAATTACAAAAATAGCCAAAAAAAAAAAATAAAAAATAAAAAATATGGATAAAGCAAGAACAAGGCATGTAGAAGTCGGTTGACGAATTACATTTCTAGTGTCTAATTGAGATTGGAGGTTGTAAATCATAGAATGATGTGGCGTCGATGTTGATATTGAAGTTAAGATACATATAGTAAAACAAAGAGCCATCTGCCACAATCAGAGGAAGAAAGAGAGCGAGAAGGAACGTATAGCTAATGAAGATATAAATATTAGAAGACAGACGTAGCTATATTCTGAAAATCAGTAAGATTATGACAATCTACTAGTGCGCCAGGCAGCCACTGGTGCCCAAATCTTCAACCCCAATTCTCTTGATTTTTTCCCCTTAAGTTGATACAGAGCCGCCTCCACATTATGTATACCTAGAAATCTGGATAACCACATTTGAAATGTTGGGGCCTGTGTATCTTTCCAAGCTGCTGAGATTAAGATTCTGAGTACAGCAGTAGAGATGAAAATTAGGGCTTCAGTCTCAATATTTAATTTCAATTGACTTTGACATCCAATAATCATGAGTGTCGAAGACAAAGTTATCTGGGCATCCAGCAGTCCTAACCAGAATGATTCGATCTCTCTTTTAATTGATTCTAGTTTCTCACACTTATAGAACATATGAATGATGTCGGCTGGGCCTTTACAGCATCTGGGACAGTTGCTATTGTCCCTCTTGCCCCAATCATGAAGTTTAGAGGGGTTGTAATAGAGATTGAATAATGTTTTAAAATGTTGAGCTCTTAAATTGGAGGAGCGTAGGATTCTTCTATCCATTTCAAGGGCTCTATCCAGGTCAATATCCGGATCCTCCAACTTTGCAGCCCAGGCTGCCTCGGTTTTACCAATATCGTCCTGGGATTCCTGCAAAAACAGCCTGTATACACCGTTAATTCTAGGATCGCCAACCTTCAAATAATCCAATAATTTACACCTCTCCCTTAAGACGATTCGGGGCCTTATTGATCTGATAGTACTGACCACCTGAGCATATTTATAATCTTGTACACCCAGAAGGGAGTGCCTTAGTCTTAGTTCTTCCAGAGTTCTACACTCATCCCTAAGAATTACTTGCCCCAGTGTCAGGATACCTTTTCCAGCCCAGTATCTCCAGGGCCCATCATTGCTTAGATTGGGAAAAAGGCCAGAATTCCAGAGTGGGGTATGGTGGTTGTATTTGGAGATTGAAAATATTTTCTGAGTTGCTGCCCAGACCCCCCAAATTCCTTCGAGTGTCTTAAGTCTCTTCTTACTATAATATTTCCTGTCGGTTCTCCTTAGTAAAACACCAGTAGCCTCACTGCCAAGTAGTAATTCAAAGATAGATGGGATTGCGTCTTGACTTCTCGGGAAGTTTGAGCTTCTTCCCACTGGTTCAAATAAGATAGCCATCTGTGTAAGAAGACAAGACCAATGATAGTATCTAACGTTTGGCATTCCCAAACCACCCCTTTCCTGAGGTAATGACATGTATTTTAAAGATCTTCTGACCTTGCCGTATTGCCACAGGAAATTCATAAAGATGGATTCTATTTCCTTAATGATTTTCCCCTCTATTTTAAAGGGGATCGACCGGAATTTGTATAGCACCTTGGGGAGCATAGTCATTTTGATTACATTGGCACGGCCAATGATTGAGAGTTGTAGGGTATCCATTCTTTTCAGATTCTCCTTCATGGATTCCATGAGAGGGATGAAGTTGTCTCTAATTATTAACTCCGGCTGTGCATTGATCGTTATCCCCAAGTAAACCACAGAGTCGACAAATCTGGCGTCTAGTTTGTTTATATTCTTAGAGCAAAGTACCTGTGTCTTGCCCACATTTAGACGGTAGCCAGATTGTTCGCCAAACTTACTCGTGGTACCCACTACTTCTCGCATAGCTGTTTCGGGATCAGTAGTAATGACAGCAAGATCATCGGCATATGCCAAAATTTTTGTTTGAAATCCATTTGTAACTACTGGTTTAATTGCTGTGTTATTAATTATTTGGCGTATTAGGGGGTCAATGTATAGTGCGAATAATATGGGTGAGCATGGACAACCCTGCCTTGTCCCCCTCGTGATAAAGATCTTATCTGAACTCTCGCCCATCATTTGAATTTTCGCCACTGGAGAGGCATACATGGCTTGAATAGCCTTCATAAACCTTGGTCCATTCCAGTCCTCCTATACGCGGATGACGCTGTCTTACTGGCTAGGACGTCGGTAGGTCTACAGCGCCTACTAGATGCTTTTGGTGAATTTATGTCGTCCCTGGACCTAACTGTAAATATAGGTAAATCACATGTCATGATAATTGGCAGGAGAGCTAAAAAAACAAAAACTTTCTCTTGTAATGGAGGACTAGTGTCGTGTGTCCCCTCTTTCACCTATCTTGGGGTAGTTTTGATGAAAAGAGTACTTGGGCCCCACAACAAAAATTAAAAAAGAACGCAGTAATCAGATCAACTTCTGCTGTTCTAGGATTTGCGAAACGTTTGGGGGCAAGACCAATGGAGGCCATTTTAAAAATATACTCCTCCAAGTGTTTGGCCATAGCGGGCTATGGCTCCGCTATTTGGGGATATAAACCCCAACCAGATCTTCAGGTGGCTGAAAATAGTTTTCTGCGGAAACTACTCTCATTACCACAATCTGCCCCCATTTTCTCTTTGCATCAGGAATTAGGTTTGGGATATTTATCTGACACCCTGAGCATGGCTCCGTTACTCTGCTGGCTCAGAGTTTGGCTTAATTCAGATTTGAGTCTCAATCACGAGATACTTAGAGATTGTGTTAAATTGGATAGAGTTGATAAGATCAACTGGTTGGTATATGTTAAAACTATGTTCGCCAAATTGGGACGTCAGGAGTTATATGACCATCCGGAAAACATCAGGAAGGATGATTTGAAATGGGTAAAAAGCAATTTTATTAAACTAATGACTATGGAAAGGGAAGGGATTGAAACACAAAAACCTTTGGTGAGGGCACATTCCCTTTTAAAAACTACTCTGTTAATAGAACCCTACCTGCTTATAGTCACTAAACCATTTCATCGCTGGCTCCTGACCAGACTGCGATTCAATCTATTACACTTTATTTTGGGGGATTACCCGACTTGGTCGAAACCCGAGGATGCTGGGTTATGCTCCTGTGATAACTACTCCATCCAAGATACTCTACATTTTGTATTATTTTGCAAACACTATTCGGGGGCCCGTAAGAAGTTCTTGGTTCCCTTGCTTAGACAGAAGGGTTTCTTCCAGGCCAAACCTGCCCTACTATATTTACAAATGCTATCCAATAATTATGAAACTTTTTGTATAGCGTCTTTTCTTGTGGCCGCAGTTAGGGTGAAGGGTAGGATGATAGCCAGTAGGACCTCGTCGATCGATTAAAAAATGGCATGTATTTATGGAACGGTATTCCTTATGTGATTTTGTCTGTTTATGCACTTTAGCTTCTGTACTATGAATTATTTTTAAAATTGGTTTTATGATGAATGTAATAGTGTTATTTATTGTATTTTGTATGTATATATAAATGTATATGTTGTGTGTACTTTTATGATTTTAATTAATCGATTAAAGTGGAATGAACTGAACTTGATAATCATTTACTTTACTGCCATTTAACCAACCTTCCAGAGCCTTGGTAGCACAATCCACAGTCTACCCAATCTTGATCCTGTGCTTTCTGAGTGTCTCTGAACTGTATCTATATTGATCAGTGGTTAAGCCAAACCCATCTATCAAAGCATCTCTCAAGATATAATAATCATCTGCATCCTCTTGTCTGACAGAGAGGAGCTTGTCTCTACCTTTGTCTGCAAAGGAGAGCCATAAGATTGCTGCCCACTGCTCTACTGGGACCCTCTGAACTTTACAGGCCCTCTCAAGTGCAGTGATCCATTTATGGATATCATCCCCTGACTGATAGGGGGGCACAATCTTATGTAGGTTCCTATTGTCAGGAACTTTCTCTCTAACTCTAGGGGTATTACTGCCACCAGGGGTCTCTAGACCCCATTTTCTTGAAGCTTTCTGAAGCTCCAGGGATTCCCTGTCCAATGCTAACTGTTCTCTCCTGAGCTGTAGTTTAGCCTGCTCAAACTGGATCAGTCTGCATTTCCTCTCCTTGGAGGATTCTCTTCTCTGAGAAGAGGCAGAGGTCCCTTTGGATCTCTCAGAATGGTTGGACCCCACTGAGGGGGATCTGTTCCTTCTGTTTGGATCCACCATTCTTCCTTTAGGGATGGAGAGAGTGCCTCTTGGGCCACCATCTCCATGTTGTGAATGGTCTTGTTCTTCCAGGTCAAGTTCATCTTCCTCTTCCTGGTCCTCATCAGAGTCCAACCCTGGGGTGTCCTCTTCTGGGGGATGCCCACCCAACCTGTCTACCCCATCAGACACTAAAGTCTGCTTAAACTCTGCTATGAGCAGGATTTCCCTGAGACGTTGAGTATTGGCACCTTTGTTTGTCCTAAGTTGCCTAGTGGTGCACATCTCCCTAAGCTCAGCAAAGGAGAGATTATCAAATTTGTCGACTGGGACCCTATGGGGTCCTTCCAGAGCCTTATGGGCACCTGAACTTAAAGACATTTCTAGTGTGGTGGTACTGGTGTATCTACCTACACTAGGTGTGGCCTACTGAACCCTTTCATGAATTGTAGTCAAGGTGTGCTAAACCCTCTACACACAACTCCTAAGTTCAGTAGAACTTATTATATTCTAAGCTTGAATTTATATGTACCTTTAGTACCAAGTGGCTTTCACTTTAGAAATTCAATTTGTTCACTGGTAAAACAATGGCAACCTTGAATCCAACCGCTGCACACCAATGTGAGAAGTTGGCCTGGCATATGCTGGTCACTAGTTATAGTGGCCCCCTTGCACCAGTCCAATTCGACTCTTAAGGTGATAGGTTACAGACAACCTTTAAAGAAAGCTATCCTAGTGGTAGCTGTGGAGAGCAGCCTTCAGGCTAAGTCTTGAAGGAGTGTTAAGCTTATTGTTTTACCATAGATAACATCTTGAATGACCAAATGAAAGAGTAGTCCACACAGGTATATATATAAAATATATGTATTTATTCTAAACAGAATCCCACAAGTCTCTTTATGAGGCTAGAGGTAAAGTTACAATTCAAACAAGCATTTATAGATACAATAAATAGCACTGGAATCACAGGGCCCCGGGGGGGGACCAAACCATATATTAAAAAAGTGGTATAAGAACCACGACAATTCTACAGACAATGCCTAGGGCATTTAGAATCGCTGGCCCCTTAAGAATCCAACCCAAGTGATGAGGAAGGGGCCCACGGGAGGCGCGTGCAGTGGTAATAGCTGCTATCGGGATCTCTATTAAAGCCTATGGAGAATGTCGCGGTTTGATTTTAAAAGATTAAAGACACTTCTAGCAGGAGTTCAAAGTTACAAACTTAGAGTTAAGCTTTTGAGGAGCCCACTACCACGAGAGTACCGAGGTACCACTGTTACCTGCCCCAGGGAAGCCGGGTGCATAGGTCGTTTTCGATGGCGGGTCGCGGGCTGATTTTCAATGGGAAAATGTACAAAACTGCTGGTAGCCAAAAGCGTCGATGATGTAGTGAAGAATGAAGTTGTAGATCTTGTGGAGGAGAACCTGAAAGCAGAGGGGACAGAGTCTGGGTCACGGCACAGTGACCAGGGAGCTCAAGGAAAAGAGCCCTTCAATGTTGGGTGCTTCAAGTGGAAAAGGTGTAGCTTGGATCTGCAGCCACGGGCTCCGGGAGGCTTCAAGGAAGGCCAGCTGCTGGAGGGCAACTGTCCCACAAAGGATGAGGGTTGTTGTGGTGTTAGTGTCCGGATTGGATCCACTAAGCCTTGGCAACTGCAACCCACACAAGATGAACAAATCAGCTACTGGTGCAGACCCACGAGGTCTGAGCAAGGTCTCCTTCAAGGATACTGTAAAGCAGGCCAGGAGCAACCAGGGAAACTCTTAAAAGTAAAGGTTGACCTCCGCTAGGGCCCACAAGTCGAGAGACAAGGGACCGCGGGAGGCAGCAATTTGGAGTGCGTAAAAGGGTGCCCACGGGCCACCGGAGTGAGCTAGGGCGCTGATCTTTGGCACAGTTCCTGCTGAGAGGTTGGTTCAATATTGGGCCAAAGCACAATTTCCCCACTGGTCAGGGTCGTGTGCTACACAAGAGGTGGCCGGTGTCCTGGGGTATTGGGGATCTCGGCACCCACGCGGTCCACGGTGCTCAGACTTGCTGGGCACACTTACTGGCCTCTGGGATGGTAGGAAACCCACCTCAAGGTTGAGAGGAGTTGTCGATGTCCAACGGTTAGCGAAGTTCCAACCGTGTCACTTGCACTGTTTCAGGTGCCTGCCAAGCAGGGGGGTAACTCCTTTACCCCAAGGGAGATTTCTTCAGTCAGCTGGGCAGCAGCTCATCAAAGGTCAGGTCTGTGAAGTTCAAGATTAATCTGAGGCTCTGGGGACACAGTATTCACCTTTATCCAAGAGATTAGGGGAGGGTCCAGATCAGAGCCCACCAATGAGAGTTGAGGCGGGAAAGGGTGGCTACACCCTCTCCCCTTTGAGTGTTTCCCACCTGGGTGAGGGGCAGGATGCCCCTGAACCGGTTCCAGGCGGTGTATGCAGAATGGAGGCGCTGTAGCAGCCTACGTGCAACTCTGAAAAGCATACTATGGTGCACCCACCCAGTTCCAATCCACATAGCCTGTCTGGGAAGGTGCTGGCACCTCCCTGCAACAGGATCCCTATTGTCCAACTTTCCCACTGGTCAGGGTCGTGTGCTACGCAAGAGGTGGCCGGTGTCCTTGGGTATTGGGGATCTCGGCACCCACGCGGTCCACGGTGCTCAGACTTGCTGGGCACACTCACTGGCCTCTGGGATGGTAGGAAACCCACCTCAAGGTTGAGAAGAGTCGTCGATGTCCAAAGGAGCAGCGAAGTTCCAACCGGGTCACTTGCAGTGTTTCAGGTGCCTGCCAAGCAGGGGGGTAACTTCTTTACCCCAAGGGAGATTTCTTCAGTCAGCTGGGCAGCAGCTCGTCGAAGGTCAGGTCTGTGAAGTCCAAGATTAATCTGAGGCTCTGGGGACACAGTATTCACCTTTATCCAAGAGATTAGGGGAGGGTCCAGATCAGAGCCCACCAATGAGAGTTGAGGCGGGAAAGGGTGGCTACACCCTCTCCCCTTTGAGTGTTTCCCACCTGGGTGAGGGGCAGGATGCCCCTAAACCGGTTCCAGGCAGTGTATGCAGAATGAAGGCGCTGTAGCAGCCTACGTGCAACTCTGAAAGGCATCCTATGGTGCACCCACCCAGTTCCAATCCACATAGCCTGTCTGGGAAGGTGCTGGCACCTCCCTGCAACAGGATCCCTATTGTCCAGCTGCCGAGGCTGGGGTTTTGCCCAGCAACAGGCAGCCAGAGTCGTGTGGGTGGCGAGTAGCATCTATTTTGTGATACGTGTGCACTTTTAAATTGGTGTCTAAATTCTGCCGCTTTTCCCATATCGCCCCTCTAGCAGGGGGGAATCATACCCTCATGCCCATGGCTGGACTGGGTGTATGATTCCTACATGTTTGACACCAAACACGATATGGTTCTGTGTAGCCATTCTCAAGTTATCACGCTATTGCGATATACTTATAATGCGGTTAAGAGTATATGGTATGGCTACACTACAAACAACCCAGCAATGATTTTTACGAGGGTTGCAGAGGGGCCCTACTCAGGTAGGGGTCCCCCCTCACACATATCTCAGCACCCTGCCTTGTAGGATTAGCAAGGCCTGCTTGAGGGGTGACCAATGAGAATACATGTGTTGTACATAGGTGGGATACAGGGTACCTGTATCCCTGTAAGGGGGTGCAAGCACCTCCTTACCCAGACTACAGTAGTGGTCTCGTGTTGTCATTTGGTATGGCTGTCCCAGGGTGGCACAATAAGTGCTGCAGCCCTGGTAGGCCTCTGAGGGACCCATGCCCTGGGTACCTAGGGTACCATCTACAAGGGCTGACAGGGTATCCTCAGTATCCAATTGGGTTGTACCTAGGGTACTCACATCAGTTTTAGGGAGGAAGCAGATAGGCTGGGGTCCTGGATAGCAGGATCCCAGCCAGACTAGTCAAAAACCATCCAAATACCAGGCAAAAAGTTGGGGGAAACCATATAGCCAAATTCCACCTTCCTACAATATATATATCATATTTAAACTTTTCAGAATCACACAGTCACTGCATGATGCCATTATTAATGTCATCAGTGATGTAATTTGAGATGTCATCAGTGATGGCACTGACCATGTCATGAGTGATGTAATATGTGATGCCATCAGCAGTGCATAGCAGCAGCGTGAGTTATAGTTAGCTCAACTAACTATAACGGCTGAATTTCTCTGGTTTGTCCAACTAACTATAAC
Organism: Triturus cristatus; assembly: GCF_964204655.1. Taxonomy (NCBI): domain Eukaryota; kingdom Metazoa; phylum Chordata; class Amphibia; order Caudata; family Salamandridae; genus Triturus; species Triturus cristatus. The sequence continues at coordinate 59,984,775 of NC_140588.1, forward strand.
GCACCTAAAACCTGAGTTTTTTTCAGTGAATCTATAATATACTTTAAGTTTCCAGCAAGTCATCTTCATCTGTTGGCTGTTATTCTGTCACTCACATCTTCTTCCATCCACTACAGTAAACAGCTTTGGGCACTGGGTTAGCCTGTTTCACATATTGCCTAACTTCACTGTAAGCGAAGGCATTCTGCTCTTTCTAAACCAGCACATCGCCACACAACAATTAGTTCCCTTGAGTGCAAGAGACTATACTGGCAACAAATGCTTTTTAAGACCCAAAACATGTTTTTGCTTGTAGGGTTTTTGTTTTTAATATATTGGCAAGGGCCCAACAGCTCCTCCCATCAATAAACTTTTACAAAAACCTCAGAAAAACAAAAAAGAGCAATGACAAAGTCAAAAGGCTGGCAGTCAATGGCAAACAAATTGGCTTTTCCAAAATGTGCTTTTTGCTTTTCATCTCATATATAGGTCTCGCAGAAAGGTGCCTGTGTTGGCCCTTTTTCATCTTGGGATGACACCGCTGTGTATTCACCTTGGTGTTACTCATCTGAACAATAGTAGCGCCACATAGGCTTTTTTTTTTATGTTTGAAATGCTTTATTGAAGAGAAACATAGCGGACGACAAATACAGGTCATATTAAGAGCATTGTCATACAAAGTCAAAAGGAGAGAAAAAATATTACAGGGTCATTATAAGCTCAAAAATCTTAGGGACCTGGGGAAAAAATACGAAAAGCATTTTATAAAATTTTAAAGGGAACCGAAAGGAAAAAGAAAGAGGGGGAGAAGAAGAGAAAAGGGGAGGAGAAAGGAAAGAAGGGAAAAGAAAGAGAAAGGGAGATATGAGGCGTCTAGTGAAGAGTAAATGCTATAGTCAGACAGAAGATAGATAAAATAGAGAGGGCAGATAAGCTAAGAGTAGGGAATATTGAAAGGTAGGGAATAAGAATGTAAATATAAATAAGATAAAGAGGATAGAGAAGAAGAAAGAAAGAGGAAGGGTAGAGCCGGTGTACTTCATGGGGGTTTGAAATTCTCAGAGGATAAGGGAGAGACAGATTTTGACTTTAGGGCCATAGAATCAAGATAAGTTGTGAGAGGCAACCAGAATAGATCTCTGTTGAGAGTAGGAGTGGAGGCAGCAGCGAAGCGAACATCAAGTCTGTGATAGTGACAGAGGGAGTTCCACCAACATTGTATCGAAAGCTTAGAAAGATCCTTCCAGTTGGAAGCAATGTGCTGGAAAGCCAGAGCCAACATGAGATCTAATAGGCCTGAGGAACTAGAAGGAATGTTAAGAGCGTCAGAAATACTACCTAAGAAAAGAAGAGGGATAGAATATGGAATAGAGATAGAGAATAAGCGAGAGACATAAGACCACACCTGATCCCAAAGTGCTAGAGCAGAAGGACATAGAAAAAGTAAATGATACAGATCAGCATTAGGGGCAGAGCAGGTCCAACAGGTAGAGTCTTTATCAGGAGAGAAGCGAGAAATAGAGAGGGGAGAGAGATAAAGTCTATGATATAGAAAGAACATAGACTGAGTTAGTGAGGCAGAACGGGAGACTTTCAAAGATCTGAGCCAGACTTTGTCCCAAACAACTATAGACCATTCAGAGCTCATATCAAGCTCCCAAGCAATTTCTAATTTGGATTTTGGACGAGTCGGATTGGGGGAAGAGAAAAACTTATAAATAAGAGAGGCTTTGGGAAGAACAGAGAGAATCTGAAGAAGCGGGGACTGGGAAACAGAAGAGGGTGACAAGGGGAGAGAGTAGTAGACCTCAAGTATAATGGCCATTAGGACAGAAAATCTATGGAAGAAAGACGGGGGACAGTGGAACAAGAGTCGGAATCGAGGAAAAGAACACGGGAGAAAGCCATCAAAAAGCTGGTTAACCCATATCAGCCCCTTAGATCTCCACGCAGTCCAGCAAATAGGGCGATTATGGAGGAGAATAAGTGAATTGTACCAAATCGGGGAAGCTAAGAAGGATTCACGGGAGATCGGGTTAGGACGGACCAGAGCATGTAGAAGAGAAGTAGTATGCTTAAACAGGGGTAGAGGGGTGGTTAAATTCTTAGCGGTGAAGTGTACAACTTCAGAAAGGGAAAAAGGAGAGAGGAGTGAACGTTCAATGGAGAGCCAAAGAGGAGCTAGAGGGGAAGGTGCAAGGACCAGCCAATTAGAAGCCTGACGGAGAGAAAAGGATTTATGGTAGAGACGGAAATCCGGAAAGTTGACTCCGCCGTTAGCCTTTGGTTTACGAAGGGCAGTAAGCGCAATTCTCGATTTTTTATTATTCCAAAGGAACTTAGAAAGACAGGAATCAATGCGTTTGAAATAAACATCAGGGATATGAACGGGGAGCATGGAAAGAATGTATATGAGGATGGGAGAGATCATCATTTTGATCGAATCTAGCCGACCCCACCAGGAGAGAAAAAGGGGATTCCAAGAAGAGAGCAACTTATCTATACGGGATAGTACAGCAGTGAAGTTGAGCCGAATAGATGAAGAAATGGAGTTGGAGAACCAGATTCCAAGGTATTTAATTTTAGAGGGATTCCATGCAAACCCGGTGGCCGAAAACTGGTGAGGAAGACAAAATTTAGTAAGAGGGAGAATCTCAGTTTTATCGGAATTGATCTTGTAACCAGAAACTTGGGAAAAGGAGTTAAACTCAGTTAATAAGGCCGGAATGGATTGGTCAGGATCGGAAATAAACAAAAGAATGTCGTCTGCATACGCAGAGAGTTTCAAGTGGGTTTTATCATAAGGAAAGCCAGAAATAGAGATATTGTTTCTAATGGACGAGAGAAACGGTTCTAAAGCCAGAACAAAAAGTAAAGGGGAGAGAGGACAGCCCTGGCGGACACCACGCTTCAAAGGAAAGTAAGGGGACGTTCGGCCGTTAACTAATACAGACGCTTTAGGAGAGGAATAAAGTAGAGAAACAAGAGAGATAAAATTAGGGCCAAAGCCGTGCCAACGAAGGGAGGCGAACATAAAGGACCAATCTACTCTATCAAAAGCCTTCTCGGCATCCACTGATATAGCAGCTAGAGAGAAGTTAAGAGAAGGTACTTTATTGAGAACATTAAGAAAAAGACGGGAGTTATCTGAGGTAAGTCTACCCTTTACGAAACCGCATTGTTCCTTACCGATAAGGTGTGGAAGGAGAGAATCTAAGCGTCGGGCAAGAAGTTTAGCAAATAATTTATAATCTACATTAACGAGGGATATTGGGCGATAGTTTTTACAGAATTGCGGGTCACGACCATCTTTGGGTATTAAGCAGATGGTGGCCTCGTGAAAGGTACCAGAAGCAGTGCCGGAGGTGAAGAAGGATTGAAAGAGGGAAAGAAGTTTGGGAAGCAAAAGATCCGAAAAATGTAGATAAAATTCCACAGAAAAACCATCCGGACCCGGAGATGAGAGGTGGAGGGGGCAGGAATTTTGTCCAAGTAGGATTGAATGAGAGTAGCCGAAGGGGGGGATTCAGGGGTATAAAGAGATTGGTAGAACTGCTGGAATTGGGCGAGTATATCCTCTTCCTTGTGGAGGAGACGGTTATCGTTGGAGTATATTGAGTCAATCAGGTTACGCTCCTTGCGGGATTTAAGGTAATTGGCCAAAAGCTTACCTGACCTGTTACGACCTCCGTAGTAGCGGGCGCTGCTGCGGAGAAGCAATGAGGATGCATTGTCAGTAGAGATTTTGTTGAATTCGAGTTTAGCACGTATAAGGTCTGGTACAACAGTTGGAGTAGAAGAGGTGTAAAATTTATGTTCTAAGGATTTGATATGAGAGAGAAGGTCTTTTTGTTTCTTAAGATAAGATTTCTTTTTCTTTGAGACAAAGTCAATCACAAAGCCGCGAGCCGTAGCCTTGAAAGAGTCCCAAATAACATGAGAGGGTAGAGAAGGGTCAGAATTAAGTAGGAAAAATTCCGTGGCAAAGGAAAGGAAGGAAGAGGAAAAAAGGGGGTCTAGAAGGAGAGAGTTATTAAAGCGCCAGCGGGAGGATTTGGGGTGAGGGGGAAGAAGATCAAAAACAGTGACAATAGGAGCATGGTCTGAGATAACTATCGGCTCTATAGATGAGGAAAGAAGATTTTGAGAGAGAGACTGAGAGAGGAATATATAGTCAATCCGGGAGAAGGAAGCATGAGGGGGTGAGAAGAACGAGTAGTCTAAAGAGTCAGGATGGAACAGTCTCCAGGAATCAAGAAGGTGAGATTTGGAGATAGTGTCAAGGAATTGTGTGTGAGATTTGTGGGGGGTGAAGCGGGCAGAGGATTTGCGATCAAGAAACGGGTCAACAATTTGATTACAATCCCCCCCTAGAATGAACAAAGAATCACTATATTGGAAACATTTAGAAGTTATTAGAGGCCAAAAGTTACAATCAGGGTGAGTGGGGCCATATACATTAAAAACAGTCAAGGAAACAGAATTAATTAACAGCTTAGCTAAGACCCAACGACCCTCAGTATCATTTTCCTGAGAGAGAACTTTACATTTTAACTTCTTGTGACACAAAATGGCCAAACCATTCTTTTTGTTAGAGGTAGGAGAAAATAAAACCGTTCCCACCCAACCTCTTTTTAACTTAAGAGACTCCGCCTCAGAGAGATGAGTCTCTTGCAAAAGAACTAAGTCAGGGGTGTAAGAGGCTAGATGGGAAAGGACTCTCTGTCGCTTAATAGGGCTAACAAAACCTTTCACATTCCATGAAATAACTTTAAATTAAATCGCAATAAAGCGTGTCAGGAACAGAGAAAAGGGATGAGACCAAAAAACGCCACAAAGGAGGATAACGAGTGGAGGAAAGGCAGGAGCAAGACAAAAGAAAGTCGAAGAACATGGTGGAAAAAAAAAAAAAAAAAAAAGAGCAAGAAAAGAGGAAAGGAAGGAAAGGGGAGAAAAAGAGGAGAAGAAGAAGAGACAGTACATATCCAAAACGGACGACTGAAGGAAACATACCTGAAGGGGGAAGGGAGATGAGAAGATGATGACGATGGGGTGTGGGAGGATTCGACAAGAACAGCCCTCCGAGCCGGAGAGCGACAACCCACCGCAACAGGACGGATTATGAGGAACACGGATCAAATGATACGGAGAGGATTACAAGAGGGTTGGTCAAACAGAAAATCTGGGGGAAGGAAAAAGAAACACGTTATGCAGGGAATATGGAAAAATAAACAGTACACAACAAACAATTATATGCAAAAAGCAGAAACCCCAAACGACAACCATTGTGAATCACATCAGATGGAGGGAGAAACAACGAAGGAGGGAAAAATTCCAGCAAGAACCTGTAAGGAGAAACGACCAAACAAGTAAATAATCAACCAGTAGGAGGATTGGATGTGTCCATGCCAGCAATAGTCTGAGTGTGGATGAATTTCTTGAGCTCAGCCGGATCTTGAAAAGTCCAGGTATTGTTCTGGTGGGTTACCTTGAAGGTACAAGGGTGAAAGAGGCCTTATCTAGCTCCCATAGAACGTAGGGGAGCGCGAAGAGACAGAAATTCTTTTCTTCTGGCAGCAGTGGCACCTGAGACATCCTGAGAGAGATAGACTCTCTGACCCAACCAAGATATTTGGCGTTTCGCTCGAGCTGTGGAGAGGATCAGGAGGAGGTCCGTAAATTTAAGAAAGAGGATAATGACCCCCCGCGGTTTGGTGGAGGAGGAGGAACGAGGACCAAGTCTGTGGGCACGTTGGATGCTAAGAGAGGTGGTAGCAGGAAGGTCTAACAATTTCAGGAGGAAAGAAGAGAAGAACGCGACAGGATCATCCCCCTCCAAAGATTCCGGCAGGCCGTAAACACGCAGGTTGTTCCTCCTGTTCCTGTTCTCCAAATCCTCAGTATGCTGCTGAAGTGCAAGAAGAGACTTCTCCAAAGAGGCAATGCGATGGGAATTTGACTGAATTTCTGGAAGCTGCTGCTCCACAGAAGAAACACGGGCCTCCATAGTTGACCATTTGGCCTCAAAAAGCTGCATCTTAGCGTTAGTCTCCTCCACGAATGGGCGCAAAGCGCGAATCTCCTCAAGTATCAGCTCCATTGAGATAGGGGGTGGAGATGACTCAGGTGGAGGAGGAGAGGAGTCCGGCTTCATGCGCTTAGGTAAGGAAGCAGGAGGAGAAGATTTGCTGGAGGAAGATTGTGATGAAGAAGAGCGGGAGGGACCTGCTGTCGCCATTTGTTCTGAGGAAGGAGATTGAGGAGAATGGCCTGATGGTGAGGAGGAGGCAGAGGAAGGCGGAGCCTTCGAAGGCACAAAGACAAACTTCGGATTGCGAAGCTTGCCCATAGAAGCTTGAAACGTGCCAATGATAATGAGCGAAAGTCAAATAAGCAAGCCAACACAACAATCTGGGTTCAGAGGCAGGGGTTGTCAATATGGCTACATGACCAGACCAGATCCAAATAGCCCAGTGATTATCAGAAGTAATAGAGAAGACTTGGAAAGGTCATTGAAAAACTCCTGGCTTGAAAATGATGTGAGCAGGTTTTAGGAGGTGTTTCCACACATAGTAATCAATTAAGTATGGTTGTCCAATACCACGTTTAGTACCACGTAAGGCTTGACAGGGGCATCCTCAAGATTACATACAGGTCATAGAGAAAGAGCCCCTGGTATAAATCCATCTCCAAGGTTCACAAAAAGCGCGGAAAATAAATTAAGTCATTTCTCTGAGGGATTAAAGCATACATGTAATCCTCGGGGAACAGCTCAAAACCACAGAGATATTCACCTACCAGGGAGGTTGTAATGAGTCCTTCATACAGCTGCTCCTTGAAAAGCGATTGGGAAGTAGGAATTACTCCACATTGTCATGGAAAGGAGAGCGCGTCTGAAAAAACATGGGAAAAAACTTGCTGTTCCAGGTGCGCGCGCCGGTTACAGGCAAGCGTTGCTGAGGAGACAAAATGGCGGGTGTTCTGAGGAGCGCATTTAGCGCGACGAAGATAGCGTGTTTCAAACGCGAGAGGGATCACCCTTGGCTCCCCAGGTGCACATTCCGTTCCGCAGGCTGGACCGTCTCCGTGGTGCTGAGAAAAGAGGCTGGAAACTGCTATAATCAGTCCGGGTCCATCCCGGTGCGGCGGAGCTCCGGGTCTAAGCGGCCATCTTAGTCGGCGTCCAAGCCACGCCCCTGCCACATAGGCTTTTAATTGGTAGTGAGTGGGTGTCACAATAGAGTAATGTGCTTTCTCTCAGAGGCAATTCCTGTGCTGGGTCTGATTTACAGCAGTGTGATTAAAAATCAATCTCACCTCTCAGCAGCAAAACGACAGCACATTTTTATGGGCAGTCCCATTATGTTTTGCAGCCTGGGTTGAAATCACCTGAGTGCGTTTCATAATACAATTATGAAATACATGTTTACTTTTGACCACCATCAGCTGAAATGCACAACGCTTCGACGGCTAACACATTGTTTTATATTGGCATTCACATGCTGTCAGACCATGCTTATTTATGCACAAAGTGTCCCAAGCACATGCTGCTCCCAGCAGACTACAAATGATTTCCAGCCCACATAAATGTTTCATTTCCTGTGTAAAACTGAATCCTGACAATCAATTCAACGGAGGTCCCAGAGCATTGCAATTCTCAATGGACGACCACAATGCTGCCAGATTACCTTATTGTGGATATCGATTGTTTCAAGGGTCCTCATGAAACTATGCATTGTGCCTTCTTTGTAACTGATTTCATTGTTCCTGTCCCACTATACACTAACAATAGATTTCTGCATGCGTGGAAAGGAGTTTCAGCACAGGGCCATTTATTGGTATTGAGGAAAAAGAGAAAAATAATTTACTGAACACCTAACAGCGTTTCTAGATTCCATTTTTTATATTTGTATCCTAATATTTGTTGATAATATGCACAGTAGTTTCCTCATTGACATCTGATTTTTATCATTTATCAGGAAAGGCGACCGTCCTTTTTTATGTCCAAGGCTGTAGCCTTTTTTCTACCAATCAGCGTATAGTCCAAACTTCAATTTGAGTGCGCGCGATCACCATGACGCCTCCTTTTCTTTGTTACTCCAACCAGTCAGCAAAACCAATTCAGCTCGTAAAGAGATATTTGCTTGTTGTATTTGTTGCTCATTTATGAATAATATTTAGAATGACTATTGTTGGGAGATGCTGCAGAGTTCACACATTTCAAAGATTAATGATTTTGGTGGCTATTCCTGCTTCCGTTTTTTTTTTTTTAAACAAAGGGAGGGACCGGGGAGGGGAGAGTTTAACGAGGTCCAGCGTACATACCACGCAAGGACTAGTATGCAAAAAGGTACGGAGTTCCTCTGTATAAAAATGCTGGAGAAAACACAGGATGTTTAGTGCGTCAATGGAGGCCACTGTATGTCTGTGAGGGGAATTCCCCTTGTCGGAACTAGGGCTCTCTTGATGCACTAAACATCCTGTGTTCTCTCTAGCATTTTTTTACAGAGGAACTTCTTTCCATTTTTGCATACTATTCCTGCTCCCTGTCAGTTAGGGAGATGAACAGCTTCTCTGTCACTCAGCATTCGTGGGGAATTTTTCTTAGTATTTGGGGGAACATTACGATGGACTAACTATCGCCACTGCCGGCTCGGCGGTGGGGATCATTACGCCATTGTAATGAGAAATACCCCCGCCATATTATGATGGTGGTGGGTATGTTGGCGTACGCATAGTCGGTCCGCCACTTTTCCGCCGGTTGGCATTCGTTACGATTGGGCAAGTATAGGCCTTTCCATGGCGGCTGGTGGGGACTGGCTTTGGGGGCCCATTGTGGGCCCCCTTTTTGGGGGGTGCATTGGGGGGTACCTATGGTACCCCTCTCCATTTCCATGCACAAGGTAGCAGGCACAGAACGGTGCCTGCCACTTTGTGCATGGAAATGCACAATATGGCCACTGGGCATCGCGGCGGGTGCCGCAGCCAGCAGCACCCGCCGCAATGTTTAATTACCAGATGCGACCGCTGCAGTGGTGGTCGCATCATTATCAGGGCTGCGGGACCGCCGCATGGCAGGAGGGTGGTCCCGTTACCGATGGGATGGCGGGCGGACTGAAGTTCGCCCGCCATCCTAATGATCCCCTTGGTTTGTCTCAGCGATGCATTCTGTGTGCCATGGGACCAAGTTAGTCTCTATTTGAAGATATAAAGATATTCACACCAGAGCTTTGGTAAGACAAGTCCTTTATTGTAAATAATTCCCTGGTGCAGTAAAATAACCAGGGAGCGCTTCCAACATGGCTCCAGTTGTTGAAATCATCCTTCATTAAATATTTCCCTGATATAGTTCCAGGTTGCATCATAGGGTCATACAATGCACTGTGTCCACATTGCTACAAGTAAGGATTTACTTGTAAAATAGCATTATAATAAAATTCTTAATACATACCACCACAGCATATCCCACTCCTTTCATATGTCAGTATTTTGAATACATTCTACTACTATAGTCTATTAATATGACTAATTCAATAATGATAAACTAAAAATATAGCTTAAGAAATATAGGGCCTCATTAGATATGATGGCTTGACAAGCGTCCAACCATCATCGTTTCGTTTCAGGTTCGAGACCATCTGACAAGGAGTCAGTGGTTCCGACAGCCCAATTATGATATGACCACCATGCAGGCGGTCGCGAACATACAATTTTCTAATGAGGCTTGTGCTACGGACCAGAAAGGGGCTGCAGCACAAGCCACAGTAGAAAATGGCATGTTTTAAACATCCATGCACCCTATGCCTGGTACACGGTGAATGGATGTTCGGGGGAGGACCACATGTGCCTCCCCGGGCCACATAGCGGTGGCCCACAGGTGACAGGGGGTCTGCTGGGGACCCCAAGTCACTTTCCAACAGCATTACTTCATGGCGATCGGACCGCCATGAAAAGGCTGTCTGAAACAGACATCCTAATCTCTAGGGGGAGATGTCCATTACAATGCAGACATTACATCGTAATGCCTTTACAACACAACTTTGACAACGCAGGTGCCATTACATCACATGCCTTTACAACACATTGTAAGGGAAGTAATCATTGTAATTGAGGTAAGTTGTTAATTTTGATTATTTGTAATAGTTATAGTATTTTTGACAAATATTAAAATAGTAAAAGAAATGTTTTAATTAGTTTAAAAAAATAAATATCATATAATGTATTTATTTTAATTAGGTTTGGCTCGGTAGTGTATTAATACTCTGTTTAAAAAAAAATGAGTATGAGATTGAGTTATTTAAAAAAAAAATTAAAAAATCTAAAATAAAATCTAATAAACTAAAATATATTAAATATAGTTTGCATTTTTCCCTCGGACGGGATATATGGGAATTTGGGGTTTTGAGTGGGAGTGGGGGGGTGCTAATACTCAGGTAATAATGTTAATACTTGAGCGTTTAATGATAATTAGTTTTAGTCATATCATTTTTATATATTGAAATATCCTTTGGCTTATATCCTCTCGGATGTGTTGTATGGGAAGTAGGGCTTTTGGCTGGGGGAATATTTTAATACCCAGGTAATATTTTTTTAATGTATATTAAAATAATTGTAATTTATAATGAAAAAAGTGTAATACAATTTTAATTTATATAATTGTAAACTGTTTAGGCTTCTATAATTTGGGGATAGATGTATGTGAAACATGAGTTTTGGGTGGGAGAATGTATTAATACTCAGGTATTATTATTAATTCTTGAGAATTAAAAGAAATTTAGTTTTACTGTTAGTTAATTTTTCAATTAATTTAAAAGTAATTTAATGAAAAAGTATTTTGCATCAAAAATCAGGGAAATAGGTGTTTGGGTAGGGGAGAGTATTAATATTCAGGGATTTTTTTTAAATTCAAGAGTATTAATTGATATTTAGATGTACTGATAGTAAATTTTAAAGAAATATTTAATTAATAATATTTACAAAGGCATTTGCACCTAATCTCTGGGATGGGATACAAGGGAAAAAGGGGTTTTGGGTGGGGGAGTGTATTCATACTCCGGTATTAAATGTATTACTTGAGTATTATTCCTTTTTTAATTTTTTTTTTTATTATTAAACTTATAAAAAATATATATAAGTAATGTGCACATAAAATTAGGGTGATTTTGGGTGGGTGGGAATTGATGTAAAGGGAAAAATGTAATTTATAATTGAATTTAAAAAAATATTTTTAACTTACATTTTAAAAAATTAAAAATTATTTATAAGGAAATTATAATAATTCTAAAAATGAATAGAGCATAATTGTACAACAGAGGTATGCATAAATAGACATATAAAAGCTGTCGAAGTCAAAATTTAATTTAAAAGATTTAGTGGTATATTCACAAGAACGTGTGATAACTACCGCAAGAGTAGCGTAACACAACTTTCAATATCGCAGCCCATTGCGGGAAAAAAACCCCGTGTCAACGTGCAATTCACAACAAGGTGGTACCATGCGATAGACACCAGATAACGTGTCAAATGACAGCGTCAAAATCAACACCATGCCGCAAAAATGAGAAACGCGAACACGGAAATTCATGCGATGAGGCCAATCGCTGCATAAAAAGTAGCGAAAACCAGCCACAGGCCTGCAAATCCCACGCGTCTTGTGGGAAAATGCACCATAAAAACCACAGAAACAACACACCAGAAAAAAGCCTAAGTATGGAGCAACATGGATGCACCCTGACCAAGCGCAGAGGACAATGTGAACCCCACAACCCCCACAGACCACCAGCAAGGAACAATGGGCACGGGGAAGGCCAAGGAGAAAAGGGAGAGGAAGACGTGGTGCAGAACGCAGGAAAACAAAACCAACGTCAAGGAGGTGACAGAAGACTACCAGCAACTGACCCACAAGCAGACCACCATGAATGCAGCCGGAGTGTCGAGAAGGCCAACGGAGGGGGCCATGAGGTGCCAGCAGGACGTGACAAGCTAAACCATGTAAAAAAAAACCCTGCCAACAGGAATTCATCAACGGCGACAGAAGGTGGCAGTCCAGCGTCACTGGAGAAGCTGGAGGAAACCCAGGCCACAGTCATCAGTGTGGAGACGGCGCAAGGGGAAGGGAGTACGGACACAGCTCGAGAGGACCTGACAACATCAACAGGGAAAGTAAGTGACAGGGACTGGGTGGCTGGGGGGAGATGGGCACAATGACACACATGCATAACGAGGCGTAGCACACTCAACACCCACAATTACCCAGGATCATGTCCCACATCCCCTTGGCACACTGCAGCACACACATATAGCAATAACAGCACACACACATCATCGACAACGTGGTACAATGTGCATAGCCGACACTGCAGAACAGAGGACACAACTGGCTCCGCACATGCACAGAAACATGCCTACCACAACTGACAGAGCAGGAAACTGTGAAATGGAAATGTACGTGTACAACCTCACATCCGTCATGTAGTCCAATGTACACTGTCCCGCAGAAGAATCCAGCACCTCACAATGTACATTGCCAAACAGTCTGCATGTAAACCAGAACAATGCACCAACATACATGTCAACACAATGTCAACATGCATCTCCCCTTTTGCATTGCAGAGGGGCACACAACTCCTCCAGCAGAGCACAGAAGACAAAACGTCTGTGATGCTGGAGAGGACCACCACACCTTCGACACCGACACCCTACAGCAGCCGATGGATATCCCACGCAAACCACCACCAGGAACAGAGCAGACAAGCTACTCAGAGGAGACCACAGAGCCTGCAACAGACCACACAGCAGGAAGCACACGCAAGCACAGCTGGCCCATGACACTTCACCCACCCACACAGGGCACCCCATGCCATGTGTCAGTACGCCAAAAGGAGGTGGCCGAACAGGTGTGGGTGGGGTCCCAACCCATGGAAGGTGAACTAGATTACATACGTTGGTGTCTATTACCCTTCAGGGACCACCTACACCCCACAAAGGAGACCCTCACTGCCATAGAGACACATACAGATGCACATTCACAGTACACAACCACGCCCAGGGGCACGCACATATCAGTCACACGCCCACATTGGCCCTGCATACGATGGCCCTGGTCACTCCCCTTACGAATTGAGTGGATGACGACATAGCTACATGTCCAAGCTCCAACCCGCTGCCTGCGGTGACATGTCTGCATCCGATGTACACAGCACACTGTAATGTCCCAGGACCCAGGGCCCTCATGCATACAACAAGACCACAGGGACACACATAGATATCATGTCGAACTGGCTACGGGCACGTGCGCACGGCCCCTTTATTGGCAGGGCACATGTACAGTGACGCCTGTGCTGGATGTGTGTTGGGTGAGTGTAAGCCAGTCCGCACGGAATGCTTGGTGCTGGCAACAACTTGAACATTGGACACCAGTACAATGGAAACAAAAAACACATGCATAACAGATTGTGTCCCTTCGGGTTACTCCTGATGCATATGCAGTGGGGTGTGTTACACCTACATCAACTTCCTCATCAACGTCCCAGGTCTCCCACACTGCCTGAGGTGACAGTTGCATCCGCAGTCCACAGCGCAATACCCAGTAATGGTTCCGGGTGTGTGGCTTGACTACCACCTCCAGTCTGCATTCCTGCCTTGGGGATGTTGCCTCCTGCCCTCCCATTGTCTGTGCCATCTCCCGTACGCACACTTGACACATCTACCCCATCATATTCTCAGGTCTTCCCCACTGCATGAGGTGACATAGCTGCCCAACATCTCCACAGCACAAAACTCAATCACTAACGAACAATGGCTTGTGGTGCACTGAGTCACTGGCACCTGGAGTGCTGAGCAGGGTATCAGGCCGATGATGGCATCCACGAGAGGTCTGAGCAACTCCGTAGGTCTGTCAGGACTACCGTATGAACTCTGGCAGATGGCGTTTGGAGGAGATCCCTGCGGTGGTGGCGTGTGCCTCCTGCAGTGATGCCATGTCCGGGTTGGTCAGGACTCGATTTGGTGTGTGAGCCCTGGTGGGACACTGTTGGGCCCGGAGGCTGCGTACAGCACAGGGCCACAGACAAATGGCGTTAATGACCCCAAGGCCAACACTTCAGGGGCCCTCCAATATCTCAGAAGAAGGGGTCCCGGACCTGACATGTACAGAGTTAGTGGCCCGGTTGCACAGCAGCTGGCACAGGCACCCAGCCACGGCATGGTGACTTGCTGTGCAGTCAGATGGGCCATGCGACCTGAGCGGGTCACCATCAATGTCCGAGGTGTATGTTGCGGAGAGTTTCGGGGAACAGTGGAAAGTGTCCTCCAGGGCATGACACCAAAAGGTTTAATTTTATCTGGAAGCAGCAAATGGAGGAGTGGAATGCGACAGCCTTGTTGCCACCACCAATTCGGTATCAGCTACATGAGGATGAAAACTGCCCCCTAGTCCATGGACTCAGACGCCACCAAAGTTCGACCAGAGAGTGTCCATGATTGTCGGGAAACAGACTTAGTGGCACCGGGGCTGAGAAGGGATGCTGTTTGCAATGATGCCGGTATGCTGAACTCAGCCATTGCAAAATGAAGTCTGTAACCTACTGAACCGCAGTGTAGGCCAGAGGCAGCGGTCAGCAGTGGCCCACAGCCACGTGTCGTTGGCTGGCGAGGTACAGAGTCACAAGGGCAGTTGTTGTCGGTAGTGTTCAATCACCTCCGTAATGATGATTTTGTTCCCTCCAGACTGCAACACGTCATCCTCTTACGCCTCTCCATGCGTGAGATGACATGTATTCTGCCTTTTCAATAACCGATGTTCAGTTCCAAATCTGTGACCCACTCATGCGCGGAGTAGGCCGAGGCCAGTAGTCCATGTAGGGCCACAGACACCTGTGATTTTGATGCCATGCACAGACTTGTTGGCACCACATCGAAGTGAGTATAGTGACTTGTCCTATGCCTTAAGTGGTGTTCACTGCCATTGTGTAATCAAGACTCAGTTCCAAATGTGTGACCTACCTGACCGTGGTGTAGACCTAAGGCAGCGGTCAGCACGGGCCATTCACCAAGTGTCGCTGGCATAGGTTGGATGGCCCCACCCGCCTGCATAGTTCAGATTCAGTGGCACCAGGTGTCGCCGGTTGGCACTGAACAGGGTCAGTGGCAAAAGGTATCGCCGACTGGCGTTCAACAGGGTTAGTGGCACCACGTGTCGCCGGCTGGCATTGAACAGGGAATAGGGCCCATCTCCCTCCTCCCGTTCCCGGCAAAGGTAATCGGGAAAACCGTCAACAGACAACTGACCCGCTACCTCGAGGAGAACAACATCCTGGACCCGTCCCAGTCCGGGTTCCTCAGAAACCACAGTACCGAAACTATCCTCATCGCTGCCACCGATGACATCAGGGCCCTGCTGGACAATGGCGAAACCGCGGCCCTCATCCTCCTGGACCTATCAGCCGCCTTCGACACTGTCTGTCACTGCACCCTATGCACACGCCTCCACAACGCACAATACCGAGACAAGGCCCTGGAATGGACCACCTCCTTCCTCTCCGACAGAACCCAGAGTGTCTGCCTCCCCTTTCCATTCCGTAGCCTCTAAGATCATCTGCAGCATACCCCAAGGATCTTCCCTCAGCCGACACTGTTCAATGTCTACATGGCACCACTCACCCACGTCACCCAACTGCACGACCTCAACATCATCTGTTACGCCGACGACACCCAGCAGATCCTCTCCCTCACCAAGGACATCCTCACCGCCAAAGCCAACCTCTACGATGAAAGGAAGGCCGTCGTCAAGTGGATGAATAACAGCCATCTGAAGCTGAACTCGGACAAGACGGAGGTCCTCATCCTCGGCTCCTCCCCTCAGCCTGGGATGACTCCTGGTGGCCAACCGCACTGGGATCAGCATCAACACCCACTGACCACGCACGCAACCTGGGGTTCATCCTCGACTCAACACTCTCCATGACCAAGCAAGTTAACGCCGTCTCATCCTCCTGCTTCAACACCCTCCGCATGCTCTGCAAGATCTACAGGTGGATCCCCACCGAAACAATAAGAACGTCACCCAGGCTCTCGTCCGCAGCAGGCTGGACTACTGAAACGCCCTCTACGCAGGAGCCTCAGCCAAACTCCTGAAATGACTTCAACGCATACAGAACGCCTCTGCACTCCTGATCCTCGACATCCCTCGCCACAGCCATATCACACCCCACCTGAGAGACCTGCACTGGCTTCCCGTCAACAAGAGGATCACCTTTAAGCTCCTCACCCACGCACACAAGGCACTCCACATCACCTGAACGGCATACCTCAACAGACGACTCACCTTCTACTCCCCGAACCGCCAGCTCCGCTCCGGCGACCTCGCCCTCACCACCGTCCTCGCATCCGAAGAGCGGCCACCAGTGGCAGATCGGTCTCCCACCTCGCTGCCAAGACCTGGAATACCCTCCCCATCCTCCTACGACAGACCCAGGATCTACTAACCTTCAGGAAGCTACTCAAGACCTGGCTATTCGAGCAGTAGCAGCTCCCCCCAGCGACTTGAGACCCTTACGGGTGAGTAGTGCGCTTTACAAATGAGTGATTGATTGATTGCTTGATTGGCACCACGTGTCGCAAGAAGCCCATATGGAACTATTCCTCACTGATCGGGTGGGGCCTGGTGCTGTTGCCGCTGGCCTGCATTTGGGGTCACTGCCATTCATGACTCACGACAAAGTTTCATACATGGGAGCTACTGGGCCAAGAAGTAGGCCTGAGGCGGCAGTAGAGTACATCAACGAAAAAGGACTAAAGCGGGCCCGTGTCGTGGAGGCCGTGATGGTCTGAGGAGGCTGCCAAAGTCACGGGACTCGGGCATGGAGCTTGCGCCAGAATGTGGTGGGCCCTCCTTGACACACGCCGGTGTCGGCAGGTGATCAGGGAGGCCTGGCTGCGCAGGGGCAGGCCTGGCAGGTTCATGGTCCAGCGTGCCGGGGTCCAGCAGCCGCACAGCGTCGCAGGCAACTCGGCTCTAGAGGACGGCGTCGGCCTCGTGGCGGGGTGAGAGGCGCCGCACTAGCAGAGACGTTGGGCTTTCCAGACCCAGGGCTTTGTGCTTTTTATTCACACCCCTATGCTGGCGTGGCGTATGCCGGGCCATGCCACTTCGGTCATGCTTAGGGGGGGTGTAACAGGCAAGATTTTCGTGAGGTCCCCACCTGGCTGTGGTGACATGGTTGTGTCATCTGGCCACTACACTCCATTCACCAGAGGTGTATGTCGCCATGGATATGGGTGTGTGCTGCATACTGCGGTCTGTCCAGCACATCTCCGCCACTCTTGGCATTGTGTACTTTCCCAATCATGGTACTACTGCATCCTTCACACATGCCTGTTTGCCACCTCTCCCCATATTCGGCTGTTGTGTGGCTGAGGTGCCATGCCGTTGATGGCTCATGTTCACGGCTTGGACAGGTAACCATTGTGAGTTGTTCTGTCATGTCTGGTGGGTGGGCATGTTGTTGTGCATGTTGGTTGTGATTTTGTGACTTGTGCATTGCCAGAGTTGTGATTTGCATGGTTGTGGAGTTGAGGTTAGTGGGGTGTTCATTTGGAACTTGCCAAGGGGCTGTACATTTCCCTTGGTGCCATCCTGGGGACACTGGTTGCTGATGGACTGTCTGAGGATGGAGGAATCATGCACACTGGCTGTGTATTTGAAGGCGACATTGTTGGAGGTTCCACGGTGTTCTGTTGTTGCCTGCACATTATGGTGGGACGTGTGCTTTCTGTTGCGGTGATTGTGTGCTGTATCACCAAGGGGCACAGGTGGGACATGTGTGCTGTAGATTGCCCCCAACACATGCATGCATCCTGCTATGGTGTGTGGTCCTTGCTTGGTCTCCAGCGTGACCTGCGCATTAGGTTGGACATTTTGGGACTGGGGTACCAGGGTGATGGTGATGTCCAGGACAGGTGTGAGGGACTTGGATGTGGCTGGAAGTGAGACTCTTCCGACTCTTGTGGGTGTTGGGTGGGGTGCCAGGGGCCAACAGGTACAGCCAAGCCAGCAGCTTGGTGCGGGGTGGGATGTTGGTTGTCCGCTGTGTTGGTGCCGTAGGACTGTTGGGCAATGATGGTCAGGATGCATGGGATGGTTGTCCCTTTCAGCCTGTGGTAGATAGTGACATTGTCACAGGTTGGGTCTGTGAGGCTAGTACGCTTCCTGGGGGTCCTCTGTCTTTGTCTGCACTGTGTCTGTGGTGGTCCGGGGGGTGTTCCGGGTGTGGGTTGTGGTCCTGGGGTGGTGTCGGTGGGTGATGTGGCCCTCTTGGGTGTCCAGGCCGCATGATGGGTGGCTCAATGGCATCTGTTGCCCTTCCGATGTGGCCCTGGACTGTACTCCCTTTTGTTGTGCAGGCTGCCGTCCGACTTTACACCAGGTCAGAGTAGGTGGAGATTTTCTGGTGCTAACGCGCCTTATCGCCTGTTTTGTGTTTTTATTGCAGTTCTGTCTGGTCATTGAGAATGTTGAGGTGTGATGTCGCGGCTTTTGGCACAGGAACTCCCACTCTGCATCTCATTAGCGATAGTTGCGGGGGGCCTCTGTGGCGATGTTTTTTTGCGGTTGCTATTGCGGGTAAACTGGTGCTGTGGGCTGTTAACACCAACTTGTGAATGGGGCGATAGATTTATCGCAACTTTGGCTGCGATAAAATGCTGTTGACTCGGTGATAGTTCCTTGTGAATATGCCCCTTAATATTTAAAAAAAATCAATAGACACATTAATAGTATTGTAAATATTTTGATTGTATTTATTAGAAATGTAAAACAGAATCAATAAATATGGCAAAAAAAGTAAATATATTCATATTTTTTGATTTTTGTATGTATCCTAACATATATTTTTAAATTTCTTTGTAGGTTTTCCCACGATGTCCAATTGAAGTCAATTGTCCTTTTTTCCTTTTTACAGAAAGAGATGACGTTGGCGCGTATACGTCATTGCGAAATTCGTCGCGGTCCAGATCAGAAGCAAGGGAGAGCTACATCCAGGTAAGGCGAATTTAAAATTATTAAACCATTGCTATATGGATTTTGGGACTTCTGCTGGACTTTGGTCGAGAGAGGATTGCAACAATGGATTTCTGGGTTGTGTTGTTTTTCAAAACATTACTACTTTTTCATGGTTTTTTTAAACTTGAATTCGAGCGAGATAGGATTGCATGAATGGAATCTTGTTGCGTTTTTCGCCAAACAAGAATTCTTTTTCAGGATTTTTTTGGGGGTGCGTTTTTTGTAGGTGTGCACAGTACAGTATACAGTTTAATTATTTGCTGTAAAATATGGCTTTGCCGAACTGTGCCATTTTTAGTTAGTTTAACTCGGGTCGTGAATAATGTCATGGATTATGGATTATTTGCAATGGTTTAAAGGACTGCTCAAGACTCTTGGTGAAATGCTGGATTGTATGTAAGTCCAAGAGTTGAAAAAGGAAGACAACTGAAGGTAACAAACCCGACTTTTTTATTTATTTAAGTTTTTTGTTAAAAATGGCAATTGAATTAAGTGGATTGTTTGTCAAAACAGGTAAGTAAGGTGGTTTAGGAGTTAGTGTAGATTAGAAATGTAGGATGTGTGCAATATTATCTAGGTAGTCTGAGGCCACCATCAACAAAAATTGTTGAATTGCACCGATAGTCTCTCGGTCGTTTCTTTTGTCCTTTAAGAGATTTGTAGGTTCAGACTACCAGTTAATGATTGCGGAATTCGGGCTGGACTGTTCCCTTAAGGCACAGGGTCAAGACTGATTTGCATATAGCTGTGTGTGAACTGGGGTGGCAAAGTGAGCTAAAGAATAATGATGGATTCTACCCAGATCTGGGACTGGGGGTGAGTGTTTGAAAAGTTTCAGCTCACCGTCCATCATCTCCTTGTATTTGCTTTGTTCGCCCTAAGTTGGCAGGGTATGCCTAGACGTGGGTCCCTTGCTCACTTTGCCACTGGATTCAAGCTAGCCTGGCTGAAGAGGGCTGTTAGCCTGAAACCAGTCCCAGGATGCTTGTTTTTGGTCCAGGGAAGACATGGGTTGGCAGTTCGGGCTGGACTATTCCCATGAGGCACAGGGTCAAGACTTATTTGCATATAGCTGTGTGTGAACTGGGGTGGCAAAGTGAGTTAAAGAATGATGATGGATTCTACCCAAATCTGGGACTGGGGGTGAGTGTTTGAAAAGTTTCAGCACTCCGTCCATAATCTCCTTGTGTTTGCAATGAATGCGCAATTCTCATTTCTTGGAAACGTTGCTCCTTCTTCAAAATTGCCAAGAAATGATAAAAGTTAGGATGTGATTTACTGATAAATTTGATGAAGGAGTTGTGTCCTCCCTCAATGACAATATTTGTTTTAGCTCCTCCCTCTAAGCAGGTCGAGTAGCAGTTCCAACACTTCACATGGTTTCCTCCTGCAGCCTGACCTGCTTGGCCAATCAATGTGTCTAATAAGTAATTTAGAAGGAATGCCAATTTGTTTTCATTTGCAGTAAGGTAGTGAGATTCAGCAATGGATGTGTAGTATTCATCTACACTGTCAGGAGGAACAAAACAAAGTGCAGTTTTTTTTTAATTCAAATTGTAGTTTGCTGTCTGATATATAATACTTAACTAAGGATGTTTTTTGAATTTTTCACCAATATGCCTGTGAAAAGTGAAAAAAACATCCTTGAATTTGGGTAACCGTGTACAATTTGGTAATTGTGTTAATTATAGGTAATTCAAAGTCAATCAACACTTTTCTAGGACTTTGGTTCATGGTTTTAGCTTTTATCACAGACAAAAATTCAGTATATGTTGAGAATTGTTTATCAGGGAGCAAATTGTAAACTAAGGGCACTACTGTTTGATTAATGTAGGCTTGTACAGTGTATATTTGGGTGAATGGATGGGGTTTGGATTTAAATGACCTATCCATCATCCAAATATCACTACTCTCCAACTGAACAAGATTATGGGGTGTGTTAAAGATTAGTATTCTTTTATGAGGGTTTTTGTTGTCATGCAAAATAAACGGTTCAGTAATAACAGTTACAGAAAGTTCAGGAGGAATGTTAATGTCAGAAAAGGTTTGGGGTGTTACAGTAGGGGGTTACTTGCCTGTATTTTATGCTGAATAATTCTGCATAGGTTGGGGATTGTGGACATACAACTTGCTACATGTGTTGGAATATTTTGAGACACCTTCCTCAAAACTGAGCCTCAGGGTTCATTGGAGGTGGATGCCACGGCTTTAATTTCATCATACTCTCTATTACCTCTATCTCCATTGCAGAAGCAGAGTGGGTATGCTCGGTGGTCCCTTCAACAGTGTCATCAAGAATAACCGTTCTGTCTGTGCAATGGGATGAGTAATAATGCACACACCTCCATTGACACCTGGGCTCAGTTAATCTGTCCTTCCAATAAACGTAGCCACTGTGTAAGAGTCTATTACCACGGCTTGATTGGATATATTTGTCTTATTTTTGTGCTGCCATTCTCTGTAAGAAGAAGAAAAAGAGAAAAGGATTTTTTTGTGATTTTAAGTGTGGTTGTTTTAAAAAACTAATTTGCCTACAAGTGAATAATTAGGACACATTGTTTATTATACTGCTTTAATTTTTTGCTAAATTGTACCAGGTTTTGATTGCATTGTTTTGAAAATATTTTGATGGAATTGTTTACTGCTTTTGTTCCTTGGATGAAAAAAAAGGTCAATTTTGGTTCGATTTTACAGAATGATAAAGGTTACCTTTTTAAGGTTTTTCTGTTGTCTTGTGTATTTGCTGGTTTACTTGGGTTTTTGTTGCAGTTCTTCACTATGTTTTGTTTGGTGGTTTGGATTCTTTGGTTCTGTAAAAAGTGGAGAAACATTTATAATATTGTTATTTGGATTTTTTTTGTTTTGCAATTAGCCTGCAAAGAAATTGATTAGCGTTTTTGACATTGAAAAAACCTCAGTTGGCTGTTGTTTAAGAGGCTGACATTTTTATTGCAAAGATACTTTTTAAAATACATTTATTCTGTACTTGAAACCTGCACAAAAAAGCTTAATGTTGTTTTTGAATATTTTTACCTTGTAAGCTTTGGCTTCTCCAGTGGTGATGAGCTTTTGATTTTACTGTGATTGAGGAGAGTGTTCCTTTATTCTTGCTGGTTTTTATTGTATAATCTGTTGAGAGGTTAAAAGAGAATACAAATGTTTGAATGTATGCTTGACAAATAACAGAAAAGTAAATAGGACAATTACTGTAAAAAACTGTAATTTCTTTACATTTTGTAGAATCAATTTTCTCCCAACAACATCCAGCCCTTTCCCTGAGGCCAGCACTGGTCGGAGTAGGAATAGTAATTTCCCCCCCACCATCCAGCACTTTCCCTGAGGCCAGCACAGGTTGGAGTAGGAATAGTGCATTTGCCCCCACCATCATAGAGCACTTTCCTTGAGGCCAGCACAGGTCATAGTAGGAATAGTAAATTTACCCCCACCACCATCCAGAACTTTCCCTGAGGCAAGCACAGGTTGGAGTAGGAATAGTAAATTTGCCCCACCACCATCCAGCACTTTCCCTGAGGCAAGCACATGTCGGAGTAGGAACAGTAAATTTGCCCCCACCACCATGCGGCACTTTCCCTAAGGCAAGCACCTCTCGGAGTAGGAATAGTTAACTTGCCTCCACCACTTTCAAACTCTGTCCCTCAGCCTGTTTCCTGAGTTAAAAGCATGAAGTAGTTAAATTAGCAATATTTTAAAAATAATTCCGATCTTTGTTTGCTAATATTTTATTTCTGGGATCAATTATTATTATTATTTTCTTACGTTCAGAATATTGTTAACATTTTACTTACATTTGATTCTGTAAAGGTTTGTTTCTTCCTGCTAGGTATTTGGAGTTGTTGTATGTCCAAAATCTGTTAATATCAGAAGTAAAATGTAATTTTTTCCTGCCTTATGGGTTTTTTAAATGTACATTTTTTTTTTCGTTTAATCGCGGAAAAGCGGCGGACGGTCTTTGCGTCTGCCGCGATACCCACCGCCATCCTAATATGGCAGTGGATAAATCTCCTCAGTGGCGGTGGCGATTGTTCCACCATCGTAATGAGTCCCTTACTTCGGTCTGTAGATGGCAGTGTTCACTTTGTCAAATGAAAATATTTTCCTGCTACTCCTGCTGTGCGTGGTCACCTCGGAAGTCATTTAACCACTGAGCACAAAATAGTGGCCAGCTACTTTTATATGTTTTTTGAGGGTAAACAATAATTTAAAGTAAAATATGTATTGGAAACAGTATTTTCACGCGATTCACAACCTGACAGAATGGATATTTATTTTGTCATGTGTAACCATGTTTGTTTATACGTTCCTTTTTTGGAATGTGAGCCATTTTGTGGCACAGGGAGAGTGATAAAAATTGTTGAAGGACTTACGTTTTATGTTCTTCAAAGCAGATTGTATTTTTAATCTATTTTTGGCTCCCAGAGATGTGTATTTAAATGTTTAAAATGTATGCTTTTTTCCCCCGTCTTTTTAAAAATGTTTTATTAATACTCAGGTATTTTAATGAAAAGGTTCTTTAAAAAGTACAGGAGCATTAAATTAATACCTGGGTATTAATAATCTCCACCACCGAAAACCTCTATTTCCCTTGCATCTCGTCCCATGGGGAAGATTAGAAAATAAAAAATACTAATTTATAAAAAAAGAATATTCAAAAATAGTATGCGTTGTAATGGAATGTGTTGTAATGGTTGTTTTAATGTATCTCAATGTATAACTGGGAAGTGCACTATATATATATATATATATATTGTACTTCACAGTTATAATCCAGCAATATAATGGACATGCTTGCTATGATGATGTGTTGTACATGCCTTTGCTAGTTAGCTCTTTGATGAGTGGTTTATGATCACTGCGCAGTATAACATGTGTTCCCCAAATATATTGTCTGTAGTGCTCTAGATCCCAAAATGCACGCTATAACTTCTCGTTTCATAACAGAATACTTTTCTTCTGTAGGAGTCCAAAAACAAGAAGCAAAAGCAATTGCACTTTTCCTGATGTTTGTGTCAAGTTTTGTTAAAATCGCACCAGTACCTTTACCACTGGCATCTGTTGTAACTATAGTGACTAGCTCAGGATCAATTTTAACTTTTGGAAAGCACATGGACAGTCAGCAGACAACTCGAAATTATTTTTGTTTGTTAAAGGTGACAGACGTAATACGTCTTACTATAAAAATATTGGACACACTTTGAATACAACTGAGAGAGCCATAAATAAAACTCTTACATCATGCTTATTACAAGGCTCAGGGGAATCTGCTATTGCTTCTACCAGTTCCTTCTTGGGCTTAATATCCTTCTCTGTTTCTACATGGCATAGATATGTCACATTATTTCTTGCAAATTTGCATTTACTGTATTAGGTCCGTTTGTTTTAGAATATTCAACACTAATATACATTTTGGAATGTGCCTTGATCTATTTATACCCATTATAAGGATATCATTGTGGAAAAATATCAGGTCATGGATCTCTTTAAATAAGTCATAGATTGCTTCTGAAACACAGCTACTGCAGAGGCTAAGCCAAAGGACACCCTCAGGAACCAGAAACATCTAAAATGGGTGACTAAGGTAGTAAGACTCCTACCCTCTGGATGCAGCAGAATCTAATGGTATGAATCAGAGAGATGTACTGTGGTAAACCACTTAATGTCCTATCAAAAGACAGCATTTTGTTGATTTTGGGTAGTGGGAATATATTCTTCTTAAAGTCTTTCAAACCAAGGCACAGTCTTCATTTGACAATAGTCATGCTATGACTAAGGAGTTAACTCATTCAAAGGACTCCACCAGATCTATTATACATGCCCTATGTAATTTATCAAGTTCCTCAGTAACTTAATCTCTTAACGTTATAGGTAGATTGCTTGCTTTATGGATGCAAGGCACAGCATATGGGGGCTCATTATGATGGTGACCGGACATCATAACAGTGATGGGACCGCCTGACAGATGTGTGGCGGTCCCACCAGTGCAATTAGGATGCGCCCACCATAATGGCAGGAGCATCCTGAACTTATACCATTGCGGACGGTGCTGCTTGCTGCAACAACGTCCGCAATGGTAAAAGAGCATGCACAGCATTTCCCTGCACCAGGTGGCAGGCAGCAAGCGGTGCCTGTCACTTGGTGCAGGGAATGGGTACCCCCCCAGTGCACCCCCAAACACCCACCGACAGAGGGGGCCTGCAACGGGCCCCCAAAGCCAATGCCCGCCAGCCTGAAAGGCCTGTCCAATACCCTGATCCTAACATGGCGGACTGTGTCTGCTAGGCACCGCCATCATATTAATGGCCCCGCTCCGCCCGGCAAACAATCGTAAAGATTGCCGCTGGCAGAAAAGCAGGGGACGGACCTTGTGTCCACCACGATACCCACCGCCATCCTAATATGGAAGTGGGTAATTCTCATTACGATGGCATAACCATCGCCACCGCTGGGCCGGCAGTGGCGATCGTTACGCCATTGTAATGAGCCCATGGTTTTAAATGTATCCTATGTTAAAATCCAGTCAATTTTGCGATTCTACCAGAAAAAAGTTTAGGATTAGAAATTAGGATATGATGCTCAAAGTTTTCAGCAGGTTGGAGTGATAAAACTGGTCCTGCACTGTTGGGATCTAAAGTAATTCCCAATTGTCCTTGACCTCTCCAAACAAGAACTCCCGGGCTAGTAACCAATACATACAATTTACCTTCTGCTTCTTTATTTTTAGATTGAAATAATAATTCTCTGTACCCAGCCATGTCTATCGTCTCTCCAGTGAAATGTCGGAAGGTTCTAAATCTTCACCTAGGATTGGAGCAAGCTTGCCATTCCATACTTGCTTATTAACAATGGTATATTGAGAGTCTGAATCTGTAAGTATGGTGATATACACCCACCCAGCTCATAGTTTTCATTTTTACCATTAAAATTTAACACATCAGTGTGAATGATCAGAACACATAAATTGGGGTCCTCTTCCTCCATTCTTCCTGACTGAAAGCCAGAATCACGTGAACCAAAGTCACAGATTTATCCTTCCCTTTGCAGCACAAATTGCAAAAATGGCCAACTTACTCCCCAATCTGAACACTTCTGTACAAGACACACATTTTTTATCATCGGCTAGGTGACCTGTGTTCCCACAACAGAAGCCCGTGAGACGGGTATGCCCAGACGTGGCTCCCGTGCTCTCCATGCCACTGGAATCAAGCTATCCTGGCTGAACAGGGGTGAAACCCTGAAACCGGTCCTAGGATGATTGTTTCCAGTCCAGGGAGGACCTGGCTTGGCAGTTCGGGCTGGACTGTTTCCATGAGGCACAGGCTCAAGCCTAATTTGCATATGGCTGGGTTCAAACTGAAATGGCATGGTGAGCAAACAAAACGATGGATTTACGCCCAGATCTCTGTACTAAGGTGAATGTATGACATTGTTCTGCATTCTGTCCATCAACTGTTGTTTTTGCATTTGTTACCCCGATTGGGACGGGTATGCCCAGACGTGGGTCCCGTGCTCTCCATACCACTGGAGTCAAGCTATCCTGGCTGAAGAGGGGTGAAACCCAGAAACCGGTCCTAGGATGCTTCTTTCCAGTCCAGGGAGGACCTGGCTAGGCAGTTCCGGCTGGACTGTCCCCATGAGGCACAGGGTCAAGACTGATTTGCATATGGCTGGGTTCAAACTGGAATGGCATGGTGAGCAAAAAAACAATGGATTTAGGCCCAGATCTCGGTACTTGGGTGAATATATGACATTGTTCTGCATTCTGTCCATCAACTGTTGCTTTTGCATGTCACCCCGAGTGGGACGGGTATACCCAGATGTGGGTCCCACGCTCTCCATGCCACTAGAATCAAGCTATCTTTGCTGAAGAGGGGTGAAACCCCGAAACCGGTCCTAGGATGCTTGTTTCCAGTCCAGGGAGGACCTGGCTTGGCAGTTCAGGCTGGACTGTTCCCATGAGGCACAGGGTCAAGACTGATTTGCAAATTGCTGGGTTCAAACTAGAATAGCATGGTGAGCAAAAAAACTATGGATTTAGGCCTAGATCTCTGTACTGGTGTGAATGTATGACATTTTTCTGCATTCTGTCCATCAACTGTTGTTTTTGCATTTGTCATCCCGAGTGGGACGGGTATTCCCAGATGTGGGTCCCGTGCTCTCCATGCCACTAGAAACAAGCTATCCTGGCTGAAGAGGGATGAAACCCCGAAACAGGTCCTAGGATGCTTGTTTCCAGTCTAGGGAGGACCTGGCTAGGCAGTTCGGGTTGGACTGTTACCATGAGGCACAGGGTCAAGACTGATTTGCATATGGCTGGGTTCAAACTGGAATGGCATGGTGAGCACAAAAACGATGGATTTAGGCCCCAGATCTCTGTACCGGGGTAAATGTATGACATTATTCTGCATCCTGTCCATCAATTGGTGTTTTTGCATTTGTTACCCCGAGTGGGACGGTTTTGCCCAGACGTGGGTTCCATGCTCTCCATGCCACTGGAATCAAGCTATCCTGACTGAAGAGGGGTGAAACCCCGAAACCGGTCGTAGGATGCTTGTTTCCAGTCCAAGGAGGATCTGGCTTGGCAGTTCGGGCTGGACTGTTCCCATGAGGCAGAGGGTCAAGATTGATTTGCATATGGCTGGGTCAAACTGGAATGACATGGTGAGCAAAAAAACTATGGATTTAGTCCCAGATCTCTGTACTGGGGTGAATGTATGACATTGTTCTGAATTCTGTCCATCAACTGTTGTTTTTGACACTGTGAATGATGCACAGATCCTGACATTTTTGCAATGCACCTGAGCAGTTCAATGACGCGGATGGTAGTTGCCTGTGGAATCTTGAGGTAATTATAAAAACACGAGGACAATAAAGTTATTTCTAATAAATTACAGTGAACGGTCAACACTTGTCTTTAGTACTCACACAAACTCTGTCCAGTATGTAGAATATCGACTTTGTTTGACACCAGATTTATAAACTGAAGTGCATTGTATTTACAATCTTCAATCTTGCTTTATGATGGGTTATTGTACCTGGGTGTTAATACATATTGCCAAGTTCATGATGATCTCCTCATCAGAGCTTTGGTAAAACAAATCTGTTATTGTAAATAATACCATGGTATAGTAAAAGGACCGGGGAGCATTTCCAGCACATTTCCTTAAGTCATCCTTCATAGAATGCCCCCGTCATAAGGTTCCAGAGTGCATCATAGGGGCATAAATAAATTCACGGTGTCCACACAGGTACTTACTTGTAAAATAGCACTACAATGACATTCCCAAAAACGGCCATCGCAACAGAAGACAGAAGTGTTTAGCTGTGCTTACTCCTCACAGTGGCAGTCAGCAATGTTCGTGTTGATGTCCCTAAGTTTTGCCATGGGCCAGCTGTCTCCCATTGGAACTTATATTCATTACAACTGGAAACATTTTGCTGAGTGGAGACTGCTCCCCTATTTTAAATCAGTTTGTTGTTCTACTTGTATGAGAGTGATTGACTCTTGGTCTTAAGTGGTAGCAAGTTTTTCTCTGGAAAGAATTTACTTTCAGATTTGGCCCCTAAGCAGTCAGACAGGCCATATATGGATTCAGGTGATGATAAGATGGGTAGATGATAGCCAGTGAGAGTAGATGCAACAATTTATTAGCAATTTAGCAATAAACATAGAAAAGCAAGGGAAGGCAGCAGTCTCCAAGGGCTTTCAGTTCAGCTGACAGAAAACTTAGAATACTCCCTTTCCATGTGTTCCAGTCTTGAAGTACATTCCATAATTGAACACACAGAGGTGACAAGGCACACATTAGCAAAGAAAATAAGGTCAATCATCAAAAGCAGAATAATGAAAGAAAGCAATAGAAAACGAGGAGTAAATGCAGTATAGGAAACCAACATTAATTTTCTTGTTATTCTTTCAACCTAAGAGGAATCTACCTATCATGACAACAGCATTGTATATATCTGTGATTGTCACTTTGTGGTACTTCAGTTGTCATCCCAGACATCAGGCTTTAGTAGCCCTTGGTAAATGGTCTGCTGTACCACAAGGTCAATGGAGCAATAACCTCCGCTCCCCCTGCAGAGGACTGACTGCCATATTTGGAGATCCCCATCTGCCAGGGAGGAATTCCCCAACTTTTAAAGGAGTCTTCAATGTGGCAGCTTCCTTTCAGCAGGGGAATTTGCCGACTGGATACCATGTTTAAGGCACCCACTCTGCCAGCTTTTTTGTTTTCAATAAGTAAACTTCCAATGCAACTTCAGATACTCAGATTGGGGCCGATTCACAGAACTAATCTGAGATAAAATTCTAAACTTACTATTTTTGGTATTCACAGAAGACATTTAGTAGTAGGAAAGTTAGGTCTCCTAACTTTACTACTACTAAGCTGAGACAAAATCCTAACTTTACCACTTTCGGTATTCACAAAAGGCATTTAGTAGTAGTAAAGTTAGGACTCCTAACTTTACTACTACTAAATGCCTTTTGAGTGCCTTAGTGGTTTGGTGAGTGGGTGCATCTGGTGACTCAGAGTGAGAATAGATGCAGTCAGGACGTTCAGAACATGGGTGCATGAATGAGTGCAGCGTCTCTGTTCTGTCCAGTTGCACTGTACCAGCTAGTCCATCCCACTTATGCTTTTTCAATGTTTTCCTGATCTCAGAGAAGGCAGTTATACATTCTATCTGTCCCTTCGTGCTACCAGGAAAGCTGCCTGTTTTTCCTCAGGATCAACATCTGCTGACTCAACTCATGCAGCATCAGTATTGTGTCAGTAGTGGCTGTCCATCATTTAGCAATGTACCAACTATATCCTTCAATCTTCAAGGTTGTCAGATTAACTCATCACCACAGTGATTCCCTCCTCAAGGCCTTCAACCGGAAAAGCATGATATTCTCTTCCTGGATGTGTGGTCATTATTTACTCACTGACATCATTTGCCATTATAGGGGTACAAAAGGCTGGGCACATACCGCAGATGTGCTGACGGTGGTGTGATACACAGTGTGTGGTGAGGTAGCAGGTGTTGTGGCTGTTGATATGGCAGATGTTGAGGTTGCTAGGGCGTTAGGTGTGGCTACACCTGAGGTAGCTGTGGTACATGAAACTGTGGTTGCAGGACTGATTGCTGTTGTCTCATCTAGATTGCTCTGTGCTTTTTCTGATGCGGTGGTGGGTGTGATCTTGCTAGCAGTGCTGGGTTTCTTCTTGGGTATCACTGAGTGCAGTCTTTCCAATGATGGAAAGTGCAGTCTTAACAACGGTGGGGGTGCAATCTTCTCAGAAGTGGAAGTGGCAGTCTTATCAGCTATGGTGGGTATCGCCTTTGCAGTGGGTGAGGCTGCAACCTTGAGTGCTTGGGATTCACTTGGTAGGACACTAGAGCAAAATGAGCCTTCGTTTCACAGGATGAGTAGCTGGCAAGTAGTGATGTCCTTCAGTCAGTGGATGGTGTCTATACTTTAGTATGCACTGTCAGTCTTCATATTATATAATGATGGCACCTAGGTGGGGTGCACTTAAGGGTCATGGTCATTGTCAGCCCTTCAGCTTATGTATGTGGGTGAAAAGCCCAGATTTGCTGATCATGAAAATTCTGCTCATACCATGGTTATACATCCTGTCCCAGTTGGGATTGATATTAGCCCAACAGTAAAACTTGTCATCTTGTTCTTGAATGCCAGTTTTGTTAAGTTCCCTTTTGGTGTTAAGGAGAAGTGTTTGTTTGCCAGCCAGTTCCATGAGTGACTTTGCACATTGTGTACAACAATCTTCTCCATGCCCCTTCCTGCATACTTTATCACAAATAAGCCCACCAAGCACAGTCTCTTGAACTTCCACGATATCCACTGGATGGCAGTGTGCATGACGTACATAGAAGTTCATGTTTTGTACATTGGTTAATTCCACACACACATCCTCGCAGAATAATTAACTGGCAGTTAAAATTTACTCTGCAGGTCTCATGATATATTTCTTAGCTTTCTTTTACTGGAATATTCAGAAATCTACTTGAATGATATTTGTTATAGGTAGTCCACTTTGGGGGATGAACAGTGGGTGAAAACATGTAGGCAGCTAAATTGCACCTACCTAGCCAGAGGAGCAGGGGGATACTGGGTGCCTGTACACCAAAACAATGATAATCAGAGCAGGCTCAGTAAACCACATGCAAAAGCAGGGAGTATGTCAAAGGAATAAAATGATGCCAAATGGGTATGAATGGAAGTTTTTGACATGAGTAGTAGCCACACACTTTTTAAATTACGCTTACTGCTCTAGACATACACGACATGAGAAGGAAGGAAGTAGAACAGCATATAAGGTTGGTGAACTGAGCCTAAACTACACAATCTTTAAAAGGCCCAGATTTCACTTATTTGGCTGAAGGAGGCCAAATTTGTGTACTTGGACTCACACTCCATGTAACACTTAGTCTCCCAAAGATGTATGAACATAGATTGGGTGAGCCCTATTTGGGCCATTGCTGAGACTTTAGCCAGACTACCACCATATATTTGTGAGGGTGAGAGATAAAGTGCTTGGTAGGGTGCTGCCTTGACCACACAAGAACAAATCAGCTGATTTGATGTTTCCCCCCTGTCCTGCTCTCTCCTTGCATACTCACTGCTTTTCTTAGATTCCAGAGACTCTTGCTCCTTCAAGATTACATGAGCAGGCATCCTACTGTCCTTCTAGAATTTCCTCCCAGACAACGTCCACTTTCAAATAGCAGGAACAACATTATGGGGTAAAAAAGAAGCCAATGTGGTGAAAGAGGCTTACCCTGCTTCTATTATTCTGGCTAGGACATTAGCTTGGCATAGATTTGGTAGTTTTCATTTGGTTGAATCTCAGCCCCAGTCTAATCTGACATGCAAATGTGGCGAAAAACAATTTTATATATGTCTCCACAAATTACATTTAATTCTGATCTCTTCTGCCTGGTCCCTACGTACTCTCACCCTCCCCCAATTAACTTTGATCTAACCTCTAGCAAGAGGCCCTATATCCAAAACAATAGTAGACAAACAGGTGTAATTTCCAGCTCTAGAAAACTCCTATGTCAGCCTCTCATAATGCTCACTCAATTCAGAACAAAATATCTATTGAGTCTGTTGGATATGCAGCCCATTTCTGCCTTTGGTGAGCAGAGGCTTTGCCCGCCTTCATAGCCTGGTGCCACACAAATCACCCTTGCGATAGCATTAAAACTTTCATTAATGATTAACATCCATATATTCCTAAGCATATTGCTAGAACTGATTCTTCAGTAATGCCCTCTGCCATTTCCCATGCTTTGGACATTTGCGACATTCATCCACCCTAACAGTTATGAAAGCCCCATGGTCTTTAGCAATCGTATGCTTGCTCCATTCTCTCAAATGTTGAGGATACCATCTACCTTGATTTTCAGTCACAGCCTCTATTTATTCTTCCCTACCCTTGTGTCTACTTTTATTACATACCATTCTTCACATTATTCTTCTCATGCTCATGGGCACTGTTGCCCCAACAAATCTGATCAATCCTCTATGTTTCTTACTCTTCCTCCAACTATCATTTCCCCGAGCAATAAGGTCTCATCTATTTTTGCTCTTTTATTCAGCCTAAAACTTTAATTCCACTGCAACATGGAACACTGGATTCCCCAAAATTAACGCTGCTACTCGTGGCTGCTTCTATTACTGCTGCTGCTTTATTTCCCCACACCTTATGCTCAACAGGTTTTGATGGAAAGAGTGTTTCACGTTTTATCCCTCCTACTTTGATTCTAGTTTTAATTTTTTACTCCCTGTCCTTCCTATATTTGAGTATAATTGCTGACGCAGCCACTCCCTCTGGTTCAAGTGACCTACTAGCTGAGCCTGTGCAACCTGGGATTGATATTGAATCTAGGCCCTATGTGCCTGCTAGGTGCAATCCTACTCCCACTAGGGCTACTGAAAGCCATACAATGCAACCATTATATATAGCCTCTTGGAATATTGCTGGCTTAGCCAGCAAATAGGATAGGTTAGATTGGCTTAAGTTCATTGAATGCCATGCTATTATATGCTTACAAGAGACGTGGCTTATTGACCCTATTTATGTGGATAGGTGTGCTACCTAATACACACCAGCAGTTGCTAGCAATTTGGGTAGGGCCATGGGTGGTTTGACCATGTTTATTTCTCTTTCCTTCCCTTCGAAGGTGTTATGGACAAAGTGTGATTCAGTATTTTACCAGAGGATCTTGTTGCAGTGTTCAGCAACAAAGGGTCGGTGGTATAATCTATAGGAATACTGGCGCTACACAGGTGAAGTAACAAGCTATCTCGTTAACCACATTTGCTTCAACGATGCTGAAGGGTGGAGCGAACCACCAGCCTCCCCAAACCTTGTGGCCTAAGCTACAATTAAACGTAATTGCAATCCCCAGCACACATTACTTAATTTCAGAAAGTGACAGCAGTAGCATATGTAAGTTTACTTGATCACAAAACAAACATAGCAGCGAGGTTCTTTGTTTCTTGTATTCTTGTCCTCTGTTTCTTTTACTCGTACAGGGTCTTAGCCAGCCAACACATGTTTCATTGCCACAGTGGGAATATATACCCGTACCTTTTTCAAGGCTAAGTAACATACAGAATAAATATCCAATGTCACAGAGTCCAGACAAACGGTATATTGTAAACAAATCTCAGTATTCTACTCCATCTCCTCAGTGGCATTTGTGATGTCATTGTTATGACAACAGAAGGGGAACAACCTTTACAACGGAACTTTTACAACGCACTACCATTACAACAAAACTTTTACAATGCAAGTGGATTTACAACGCATGCTTTTACAACGCAAGTCTTTACATCGACTTGCGCTAGATGGCGTGCTAACATTACAAATAGTGTAGTTTACTATCCCAACACCTTCCCTACTGTTACGTGGACTGGAGTTGGAATAGTAAATTACACTTTTCTAATGTTAGCACGCCATCTAGTGCAAGTCGATGTAAAGACTTGCGTTGTAAAAGCATGCGTTGTAAATCCACTTGCGTTGTAAAAGTTACGTTGTAACAGCACGCGTTGTAACAGCACGCGTTGTAACGTCATACATCCCAACAGAATGTTCTCATTTGAATGTCAGGGTCCTGTTAGTTCCTGGGAGCTGTGTAGGCAAACTGTCAATAAACATTCTGATCGCTTTGCAGTTTGTTAAAAAAAAAAAGTGCTGTTGAAACAAATAACTTTTGCATCACAGGTGGATTTACAGTTTGCTCGACGCTCTGCAGTTCATCTTCAAAATCTCTGTTACTCACAACCAATTATTGTTTTGCAGGTGGACTTTAAGTATTGCTTCAGTGTTTTCTTAAAAAAATAGTGTGTTTGTTACAACTAACTCTTATCTTGCAAGTTGAGTTTCTGCATTGTGTTTCATAGACTATTTAGTTCACTAAAGGTTTTTTAACATACAAAATGTACAACCTCCTCCCCTCTTTTCACAGCTTCCAGGTGATCCACCAGTATAGAGGAAAGTTTGGTACAGGGCGTTTGAAAATTATTTAGGCGCCATGGGGGGTAGCAGATTTAGTGGACAGAGAAAACGTTTCATCTTAGAACGTAATCTGGAGTTTGAAGGACAAGCTGGTTTGGAGCATCTTCCTCCTTTGGAAGTAGTTCAAGGAGAAGATGAATTAGATGAATTTCAGAAAGCAGTTAGTATGTTGCAGAAGCAATTTGATGTAGAAAGTGGTCTTATCGTAGCAAGATATACATTTTTTACAAGGGAACAAGACAATAATGAGAGCATTGTGTCCTATGTAGCAGATTTACACATACTTGCGTCAGAGTTTGAGCATTTCACATCTCAACATATTTGTGATCAGATTGTTCACTCTAATGATAAGAAAGTTCAAGAAAAACTTCTTACACTAAAGAATCCTTTGTTACAGGAAACAATATCCATAGTTAAGAATATTGAGCTTTGTCAGAAAGCATCGCGAGAATTAAAACCAGAAAAGAATGCTGTAGGGGTTATCAAGGATAGTAAGGATAAAGTTGACAAAGAGAACATGGATAGAGACAAACCTCAATCTGAACAAAAAAGGGTTAGGTATTTCCAAAACAAAAATGAGAAGAGAGGTGGATTTTCCAAAAATGTTTGTTCAAAATGTGGTTTCCCATCTCAAATTCAAATTCAAATAATCTTTATTCGGTTATTAAAAATAGCCATAAAAGATACATATTATACAATCGGGCCTTATAAAACACAGTTTTACATACACTAATAAATAATTCATGTTAAAACAAGCAACTTTAAAAGCAGACATTCCATGTCGTCCTTAAGCGGGAGAGCTATACACTTATACTCTACTTCTTTCTTAATTTTGGTTCCTTTGTTGCTGCGCCTTTTTGGTGCCGTTGGCCCCATTACTCCTCTCCCCTAGTCTTCCTCAGCTTGACTGCCAGGCGCAGAAAATGTACCATGCTAAACAATGTGAAGGGATCAGCAGCGAGCTTAAGAAATAGGAGGGCCACTTTGGCCTGTTCAATATTTACACGTTTAAGTAATGTTTTTAAAAACAATGAACGTGGATAAGAATAGTAGGGGCACAATAAAACAAAATGCAGGGTATCTTGCGGAGATCTAAGATCGCAGCCGCAGCACCCTTTTATGCTTATGTCATGTACAAAACCTGCTGGGACGGCCAAAATGTGGTGTAGCAAGTCTAATCTAAATCTAGACATTAAGTATCTATCATGTCTATCATACATGTTTGCTAAATAAAATTCCATGCCCGGCTGAGTTTTGATAAGCTGGTGTGATCTCACTGTACTTTTAGACCCCTCTTTTATTTCTCTAGTCCTAGCCAAGTACTGCCTACAGGCTTTCTTTATGCTGCCCTTATCTTTATTGGCCTGCGTGCTTGGCTCCTTGAAAAAATTTTCATAACCCAGCCTGGTCAGAACATCCCTTACATATCTTAGCCATGGTATTTTAGTCCACTTATCCCCTTTCATGCAATCCCATCTCATTTTCCCAATTCTAAGATTTGTCCAGCAAATAATGCATCATGCCGCAAGTGTAGCAAACAGGGTCATTTTGCAAAGATGTGTGGTTTTCAGGGCAGTGTGAGAGTGGCGTATGATGAAGAAGAGAAGTTCAATCTGGTGTGTGAGGTTGTTAGTTCTGTAACTGATTTAGTAGTGGTCGTCAAGGATGATTCTGAAGATTGTGTGGATCCTGTTGTTGAGGTTGTAGTGGATGGTAAGTCTCTTGATTTGTTGGTGGATTCAGGTGCGTGCATGACAATGATCACTGAAGAGCTATTTCAGAAGTCATGGGGGAACAAATATCTCAATCCACCAGACAAAAGTCCTGTTTCTTATGAAGGCAGGACAATTGAGTTATCAGTTATTTTATCTCTTGTCTGTAAAGACAGACATATTCGAGGGAAGGTGCATGTGGCAAAATAAGGTCTCAACATTCTTGGCTGGTACCACCAAGGTCTTTTTGGTATGACACTTAGACCTGGCACTCTGGAGCACGTTTCGGTTGTGAATGTACATCCTCAAGGTGAAAATGTAATCGCTTGGACCAACAAATTTCCTAAGGTTTTTAGAGATAGTTTGGGATGCATTAAAGGTTTTAAGCATTTGATCAAAGTCAAAGTTACACAATGTGCAGTTCAGTATCAGGGATGATCTCTCAGCTGAACTTAGGAGAATTTGTGAGTCTGGAGTCATTAAACCCATTGAATCCTCCATTTGGTTGTCTCCCATTGTCGTTGCATGAAAAAAGAATGGGAGTCTCAGAGTCTGCATAGATTTGCGTAGTTTGAACAAGGAGATTAGGGAAGACTCACATCCCCTGCCACGCATAGATGATATTCTCTCCAAGTTTCCTGGTGCAAGATATTTCTCAAAAATTGATCTTGCATCAGCGTATCATCAAGTTAAATTAGACCCTGCTACCAAACACTTGACTGCTTTTGTGTCTCCCATAGGGACATTTCCGTTTACGAGCGTGCCTTTCGGGTTAGCCGCAGTGGCATCAGTTTTTCAACGTATCATGGAAAAAATTTTGGAAGGAGTCACTGACACGGTAGTGTTTCAAGACGACATTTTGATTGCTGGCAACTGTAAAGAATCTCATGACAAAAATCTTACTATTATCTTAGAGAAGTTGGAGGCTAAAGCCATTGTGGCTAATAAGCTCAAATGTGTGTTCTGTGTAGAATCCATGGAGTACTTGAGGTATTGTTCCTAGAGAAGGGCTTATTGAGGCTATTGTAAATGCTCCTTGACCTTCTTCAAAGGAGTTGGTGTCCTCATTTTTGGGGATGTGTGAATTCTATACTAAATTTATTCCAAATTGTTCGGCCTAGTCTGTACACATGAGAGAGTTGCTGAAGAAGAAAGTCAAGTTTGTTTGGGATGATGTCTGTCAGAATGAGTTTTCTCAGATTAAGAAAGAATTGGGGTCTTGCAAGATTCTTACACCTTTCGATCCTCGCTATCAGTGTACTGTGTCTGTTGACACCAGTTTATATGGTCTAGGTAGCTTGATTTCTCAAGTTAAACAGGGAAAATAATTCACTGTAGGTTTTGCCTCACGGGCGTTACGCCCAAGTGAAAAGAACTATTCAGTTATCGAGCGTGAGCTGTTGGTGTGTTGTTGGGCGGTGGAGAGATTCAAATGTTTTTTGTGGGGTAAGACTTTTAGTCTTCTGACTGACCATAAACCACTCTTTCCTATTCTTGAGGGTAAAATTGTAAAAGATCATACTCCTAGGATTGCCAGATTAAGTTCTAAGCCCTTGCAATATAATTTTGTGGTTGCGCATATAGCTGGGGGGAAAAACACCAGGGCTGATTTTCTATCGAGGTTTCCTCTACCTCTACTTAAACGAGAACTTGATGATGATGCTGATGAGGAATGTCTGATTGCTGAGGTCGATGTTTGCTCTTTGAGTTGTTTTTCAGAACAGGAGTGGTTTAATGGGTTGGAGTCAGATTCTGTTCTCAAGAGAGTCAAAGAATTAATTGTCTCTGGGTGGCCTAAGGAAAAACACCTAGATGGTCATCTTCAACCATTTTCAAAAGTTGCAGATGAACTCACGTTGGAGGGTGGGGAAATGATCATGGGGGAAAAATGTGTTCCTCCTGAGTCTTTGAGAAGTCGTATTGTGGAGATTTCCTGCGTTTTATTGTGCGGATACTCCTGGTCAAGTCAACATGTTTCGAAGCATCAAGGCTTCTTCATCAGGACTAAAGATGTTCCCTTCAGTGCTCACTATGTTGCTATCAAATGGTGCAGAATAAAAAGTGCTATGTACAAAAAAGGTGGAAAAATGTATATTAAATACAATACCCAGTCGGTATTGTTAATATGTAAGCCCAGTCAGTATTTGACTTAATGCTTCGGAACATGTTGACTTGACCAGGAGTATCCGCTCAATAAAATGCAGGAAATCTCCGCAATACCTTTTTAACAGTACCAGCCTATGTCCTATTAAACTTCTTAAGTCTATAAGGCCAGGTATTTTTTAACCCACTCACCTCATCCACCCCTGACCCTTCCTCTCACTACTCATACATCACAAATAGCACTACAATAACAGTGCTCCTGCGTAGTCGCTAGTCGTAGCACGCCCCCCGCAGCGGGGCGGGAAGACCCCTATGATGAAGCATGACACCAAGGGCCCTTTTGGTGTGTGAGGGGTATTTAAGCAAACACTATGTGTGCCCTACCAAGTTTGGGAACACTTTCCTTTGAACCTCTTTGAGGTGGATCCTTTTGTTTTGAATAATACTACCATAAGTGAACCCACGGTCATTGGGAACAATTTTGTATTCATTTCCCACTCAGTCACCTACTTTAACCCCTTGCATGCGGGTTTATTTCTCCCGCTGAGCGGGAGAAATAAACGGCGTTCGCGAACACGACGGCTCCCGGCCATCGTGCGCACACGCCCACCGTAATGCACGACGGCCGGGAGACGTCGTGCGCACTCAAGGGGTTAAATGTGGTGATAATTCCAACCCAAACGATACTTTGGCGAAGAAATTCGTAATTATGTAGTTCTAATATTTGTCTACTGACACTCGACATCTCGGTCAGGTGGCTGGCTAAGAACCTGTATGAGTAAAAGAAACAGAGGACAAGAATAAAAGAAACAATGAACCTCACTGCTATGTTTGTTTTGTGATCAAGTGGACTTACATATGCAACTGCTGTCTCTTTCTGAAATTAAGTAAAGTGTGCTGGAGATTGCAATTATGTTCTGCAACAAGACTGCTGCTGAATAATCTAAATAATAACGTTTTTGACCATTCCAAGGTTGACCTAGTGTGCTCGTTACTCAAGGACATTGAGAAATGCACCAGTAATATTCACTGTGGCTGTGTTCTGGTACTGTTGGGGGATTTTAACTTAAAAGTTTGTCAGTTCTCTCATGAGAATATTTGTGGGCTGAAGGATGAGGCTGGGGTTTACCCATTTTGTACATTGTCCTCTTAATGATGAACTCAACCTGTTGTTGGCTAAATTCAACCTCAATTTCTCATTTGATGCTCTAAGTCTCACACCAAATACTACACGCACGTTTGTGGGGCGAGGTACATCGAGCCCAATTAATTTCATAATTTTTTCTAAATCAGTAAGAGACTGGGTTTTGGATTACCATCTTGCTGATTCCCCCCTTAATGACCACAGTCTTCTCTCTCTCTCTCTCTCTCTCTCTCTCTCTAAATGGCTCACTGAGCTCTAGAATCTCTGTAGCGGTTCATCCTTTGCAGTTATTATCCTCTAGGAATCGTGGGGTAATAAAAGCATGTTCCAAGGTCGACGAACCCTCTTTCTAAGCGCAGTTAGTGGTTTCCTCATACCACAATTTCTTTATATGTTTATCAGAGGATTACTCCTTGGGGTGGGGTCCTGCGCTCCTCAATAGCTTTGACAAGATCTGCAGAGCAGCATTTGACCTCCTTTTGGTTTCGTACAATAGGGGACATAAGCCACCTGAAAAGTGGTTTGATGCCAATTGCACCCAGGCAAGGCACATAACCAGTTACGCGCTGCACTGAGAAAAACTCCTAAAGAACAGGCCTCCAGCCGTTGATAACCAAATTGCTGGAATACACAGATGCGCTTGGACTGAAACTAAATTATAATAAAACAAAGGTTATCTGTTTTTCTGCAAACACTAAGTGCCATAAAATTACATTTAAATTGACCACAGCAGGGAACAGAATGGAGTTGGTCGGATCATACAAATACTTAGGGGTGGTTGCAGGCTCCAAATAAAATGTAAAGAGCATCTAATGAAAAGACGAGCCCAGGCGAACAAAGTACGCTTTCCACGTAATGCTTTACTAACAAAACTAGGGTGCCATTCTAATTCCCACCTTTTACAAGTAATTGTCGTTAAGTTCCTTCCAACATTCACATATGGTTCTGAACTTTTTATGGGTAAAGATGCAAATTTCCTGAACCTACAGCAATCTAAGCTTTTTTAACGCATTTTTTGAATACTGCAATTTACCCTACAGGCACAGGTCCGTCTGGAATTTGGGCTGTTTCACCAACTGCCTGTTAGGTCAGCAGCAATAATCAAACTGCTGGAGAATGAGAGCTGCTCATCTAGAATCCCTGGCAGCACTCTGCTGGTCAGAATGAAAGAATCAGCCCAAAACCAAGAATGGCTGGCCAACAGGGCTCCAGCAAGTGTTCACTGCCCTCAATCTGAATGAAGGTGGGGTTTAAACATCAGTTTCCCCGCATTAAAAAAAATCGCCCACAAAGCAGCAAAACAGCATGCTTGGTTACTTGATAAAGCGGTACAAAAGGGGGTGGTGATGGACGGAGCATCAGAACCAATCAAACACTCACACCCAGTCAACAGATCTGGGTTTGATCCATCACCGTTCTTTAGCCCACTCTG
The DNA here is from genome assembly GCF_964204655.1 of Triturus cristatus. Taxonomy (NCBI): domain Eukaryota; kingdom Metazoa; phylum Chordata; class Amphibia; order Caudata; family Salamandridae; genus Triturus; species Triturus cristatus. The sequence continues at coordinate 60,025,759 of NC_140588.1, forward strand.
CCACCCCAGTTCAGACATGGCCATATGCAAATCAATCTGACTCTGTGCCTCATGGGAACAGTCCAGCCTGAACTGCCAAGCCACGCCTTCCCTGGACCGGAAACAAGTTTCCTAGGACCGGTTTCTGGCATTTCAGCCGTCTTCAGCCAGGCTTGCTTGAATCCAGTGGCAAAGTGAGCAAGGGACTCCGTCCATCACCACCCCCTTTTGTACTGGTTACTTGATAAAGCTGAGATAGCAAGGAAAAAACATGGATGGATGGTTTTATTCTCATATGGGAACTGGGTTTCACAGCTGTTCCTTGTAAATCATATATCGCCAACAACACAACACTCTCTTCTTCTTATTCGACTGGGAGCTTTTTCTTCAAAAGATCAGGTTCCATCTTAGAAACAAACCTGGCCGAACAATATTTGTCAACTGTGCCGGGTGCGGAAGAGACAGTTCATCATTTTCTGTTCATTGGTCTCACCATCAGTCAATTGAGATGACAATTCCTAGTTCCGGCTCTTCGGTCACTCCGGATAAGATCTTGCCGACCCGCCGTGATGGCTCTTTTGAACAACCAGTCGCTGCAGCTTTCTTGCAGGACAGCAAAGTTTCTCCAACAAGTAACCAAACAGTTACATACGCAGCAGGGGTAGAGGGGATTGTTTAAATTCTTTTAACTATCATGCGCTTGATGTTTTAAAAGATATACTATAGAGCTAAGGATCTCATTGAACGTAAAGCATTTTATAGTTGGACTGTTTTTAACATTTTAACACAGTCATATTAATTGTCGCATATTGGGCATCTTTTACACTAGAAACACACTCAGAAAACTCGGCAAATACGTACAATGGTTTTTAAAACAAATTGCAATTGTTCGATCTAATCAATATTAAAGACTTTGGGGCAGATTTATGACTTCTGGCGCATCTCTGCTAATCAGCAGAGATGCGCCAGAAGAGTTGCGACGCATCTGCCCACCCGTGCGCCACCACTGATGCGCCGCATTTACAATGCGGCACACCATGGCACTCGGATTGGCAGATGCGTGACGCATCTCCAGTCGGAAATGCGGCGCATTGCTGGAGTTGCGTCGCGACACAGCTCCAGCAAGGCTCGGGGGTGCCCCATCCCTAACATGCTGCATCAATCCCTACGCCTGCTTCAAGCAGGCGCAGGGTTTTGACGCAGCATGTCCTTAAAAGTGACTGAGTGAAATCTTGTAGATTTCACTCAGCCACTTTTAGGGGGCGTTCCTGCGCCAGAACGCCCCCCCCCTGCGCCTACATGTGGCGCAGGGCTTTACAACGTGACGCATCTCCCAGCTGCGTCATGTTGTAGATACCCCGCACCATGATGCAGGGTTTGCGCCGCCGCTGCATCACAAAAGTGATGCAACGGCGGCGTAAATGAGGCGCAAGGGCCTTATAAATCTGCCCCAAAGAGGGCAAAATGTACTTTACATGCCAAGCAATTTGCATGTAATTTAGGAACACCGAAGACCAACAATGGAGTGTAAGTTTCCCCTGCCCACTTTGCACACCTGATATACTTTTAAAGAAGGCTGTGACGTAAGAGTAAACACACGTGACAATTTTGGTTTGCATAATGCACTTTATACTCCCGGCAAATCAGGCCAGTGCATACTCTGAATATTTGCACACTGAATCAACTTTCTTAATTTTGCAAATTGCACCCTAATCTTAGATGAAATGTGTATTTTGTAAGATATTTAATGAAGTCTGTGTTTTTAGTTTCAGCTAGTCTCAAATATTATGAGCGCATAAATAATGTAAACTGTTCAGCCTATCTCCATTTAAGGATTTGATAGCCCGATGTGATGTATTTCATATCCCCTTTTAATTAAAAAAAAGTTTTGTATTTTTTCTATTTTTCTTATGGTTTTAACTAACTAAACAATAAAAAACGACCTAACTACCTACATCCTAGAGAACAGAGATGTAGAACTCTGTATTCAGAAGCCCTTAAAATCAGGAAAAAAAACTATCAGAGAGGTAGCTTTTTCATCACCGGTTCAGGCGAGTGAACTTAGGGACAGCAAGGCCTCTTGGGCGACAGTAAACCGCAATTTCTTTGAGGCCAAAAAAGATCCTGGTATCGACATTGTTATCCCCTCTGACATCTGGGTTGCCCATTTACCAAGCTTTAGGCTGACCCTTGCTTAGGCAACCCAGATATCCCGATCATATCCCTTTAGTTTCTCACCAGCCGCCGACCGGCATAACAACTGTGTCCCAGCATCCCACTAAGTTTTCTGTGCGCCCAGGTATTGAATTAGAAGAGGTTATGCAGGCCGTGGCTAGTTGTCCGGTTGGGCGTGCTCCTGGTCCAGATGGGCTTTGCACTGATATGTTTAAAGCCAACATATCACTGTGGGCACCTATATTGGCAAATGTCCTCAATGCCACCTTAGTTGCTGGCCCCCCAAGCACTGGTCCCATTTGACTATTGTGCCTATTTCCAAAAAGGGTTAAAAAAGTGAACCCCACTGTTATCGCCCCATCTTACTGATTAATTCCACTGCAAAGATTATGGGACAAATTCTGTTGGACTGTTTGCAGCTATGGGTCAGCCTAGGCACAATCAAGCAGTCCTTAAATCTATATCTGTTACTTGCCAAATACATTGTGGCATGGTGTATTTGGCTTTTATGGATTTGAGTTCTGCCTTCGACTCTGTTAATAGGTCTAAATTGTGGGGTATCATGACTGATATGGGGGTTGAACTTTATATTGTTAATTTCACTAGAGATCTGCACAATGATGTTACTGCCAGTGTAAGGTACGGCGCAGTAGGGAAACAACATCAGCTTTCAGCCTGGCAGGGGGCGTACGCCAGGGCTTTGTCTTGGCTGCTTTTCTCTTTTACAATAATATAAAGAGTTTGGAGGATAAACCGGTAAACCTTTCAGCAGATTGTCCTCGTTTAGGTGCCCGTAGTATTCCCACAATAACTTATGCAGAATAAACTGTCCTAATGGCCAGGACCGCAAATGGCTTACAATGACTGCTGGACTGTTTTTGTGAGTTTATGGCCGGTCTAGATCTTATGGTAAAACAAAACAAGACTCACATAATGATTTTTGGGGGACGAAAGAAGGATGTTTCTTTTGTAGAGAACAGCAAGAAAGTTGGCCCTGTTCCTTCTTTTCCCTATCTTGGCATTCCATTAGATACACGTCTCTCATGGGGAACCTTAAAGATCAGTAGAGCTGTTGCCTTCTCCAAATCAGTGGAGGATGTTCTCAATTTTGCCCGCAAACCTGGTCAGAAACTTATAAAGGAACTCTCAATGGTTTACTAAGTCAAATTCCGTGCTATTGCCTTCTATGGGGCAAGGGTGCGGGCAGTGAAGATCAGGGGGGCCTGAAAAAATGAGAATGGCTTAATTATCAGATTGTTAGCTGTCCCCCAAAGCACTAACTCCTTTGTCTGCCACACTGAGGCAGGGATTGGCTACATAAGCGATCTCATCAAAATTCAACCCCTCCTTCAGTGTCTCAGAATCTGGACCAAAAGCCAGACTTCCATTAACAGGGCTGTGCTTGTGGGCTGCTTAAAACTCTATCACTGTTTGAGTATTCCCTGGCAGAAGTATATTCAGAATACTTGTCGAAGTATGGGACAGGAGGACTTGTGTATCTCTCCTAGCAATGCACTAGCCAGCTCTATTAGGACTCTGAAGAATGTCTTTTTTAGGGGGATGCTTGGAGGATGGAATGCAGAGTGCTGTAGATAAACCAATGGTCCACACCTATATGGGGATTTGTCAGTTTGTTAGTCCTGCGCCATATTTCGAATGGGTGGGAAATATGCATCATAAATCTTTATAGACTAGACTCAGGTAATGCACGGTTCACTTTATTGCTGCTTTTCCGTCACAAAGTCCTTATTTTTTTACAACTTCCCTTGTGTCCTTGTGATGACCAATCACCCCAAACTACCCTACATTTTATGTTATTCTGTAACTTTTATTAGTTGCTAAGGAAATAGTATTTGCTGCCCATTCCTCGGGACTACCATATTTGTTATTGTAGAGCTGCTTTCATCTACTTGCTAACCTTGCCCGCGAACAAGATCTGCTTTTCTGCTGCCACATATATTGAACGCACCATTAAGCAGAGGAATACTGTTTTTCTGTGATGTTTTATGAACTTTAGGTGGATATTTAATGCGTTTTTGTGTATTGATTGTTGTACTTTTTGTCTATACATTAGTTGTTTTCTATATAACCGATATTTAACTAGGAGAACTGGAGTGACATAGCGGACCCTCCTAAGGACTTTTTTCAAGGTGTTTGTTCCTCTGCCTTTCGTCTGAGCACTGTGGTAGCTTTTCTGGCAACTGATGTTATATGACTGTTTTATATATTGTCATGAGCTGAGATTTGTATTTATAATGCTTTTAAGTATATATTTTGTTTTGCACTGTGCGCTTTTATGACTCATCAAGCTGATATAAAGTTGATTGACTCACTGAGTATAATTGCATTTCTTTTAGCTGCCCTTTCTCTATATTATATAATTGTCTGGCAGCCTGCTAATCTCCATTTCTGTAATGATATCAACATTCTGCTTGGCTCCTTCAATCCACTTCCCTCTCTTCTCTTCATTCATGAGAACTTTAATATCCATGTACACTCCACTAATGTTAACATTCCTTTTCTTTTCAATTCTTCATTCATACCATTCTACACAAATTACTTCTCCTCCCTCACATTCCACTAACTTTTTTCCTGACCTCACTTTCTCTTTAGTCCCATGCACCACTCCTCTTTCTTCTCCTCCACTTCGTTCTTTTGTTTTATGTTTATTTTTCCCTCTTCCGTTACTGTCCCAGTCTCTTCCCAGACCACCTGTTATGATGTGACTTTTGTTTTTCATTATGTCTCCAATCTTTGAACTCTGAAATCTCTCATTGTTAGATAACTCTCATCTTCTACTCCCTTTTACTTCCTCTCGAAAACATCTTCATCCCTGGTTTACCCCTTCCCACCAGTCCTATCAGGCATGCCTACGTACATAAGGCTGGTTGACAGTGGCAGAAGACCGCGGCAGTTGCAGAACATACCAGTCTCTCATCTCTCCTGCCTGTCCACGACTAAGCCCTTATATTTGCTAAGCAATTCTATTGAAACCATAAGGCGACTTTTGCTTTCTCCATGCATAGTGCCTATTCTTGCTATTCATTGTCTTCTTTCTGCACTTTTTCTGAGATGCCTTATTGTTCCTCATTGTTACCCTCTAATTAATCTCATATTTTGGTGAGTTTTTTTGTTTCTAAAATTGCCCAACTTTTTTTCCTTCGGGTAGGCAGTCTTACCCAGCTCCATCCTCCTCAGATGTCTCTTTTTTCCTGATTTTACCCCAGTTCTAGGCCTCAAACTCCTTTCCCTCTTTCAATGAACCACACAGTAGCTTCCTCTGACCATATGCCTACTTCCCTTACCTCCAAGACCTATCCTCTTTCCCTTCACTCCAGCCCTCTTTGATCTTTCACTGCTATCTGTTTCCTTTCCCATTTCCTTTAAACATGCTGTAATTTTGCCTCTGCTCAAAAAACCCTCTTGTGATCCCTAAGTGCCCTCTAATCTAATTCTGAGGAGGATGGGCCAGGATTGTTTTTTCTGGGGAATAGGATTTCTTATCTGAAGAAAAAATCCAAACAGTGCCTGGCTTCTTTCTGGCTACAACTGTAAAGGGTTAGGACCCTAATCAGTGAGGCTAAGCCCCCATATATATTAAACAACAAACCAATGCCAACACTGATCGCTGATTCATTTTTCACAAAAGAAACATTCGAAATAAACAATGTCTTGAAGGAAAACTTCAATTCAACACACTGTCATATCTTAAAAGAACTTCATTCCCAACCTTTTTCAACCGCTCTTTTTCCTTCCATCCTTCAATATTTTACATTCGCATCCCTTTCAGCACCCATTCATTTAACGTGTGTCACACCTATTCTCCAATCCTACTAACCATACGTCCCAAAAATTCACAAACCTTACAGACAACCCACACCCAGCCCACATTCCCAGAACAATCGATATAAATAAATTCAATATTTAACAAGGCCAAAGATCAAAATGCGTTTCAAATAATTCAAAGTTTTTTTGTTTTTAGATAACATATAAAAAACAATTGGCCATAGAAACAAAGGTCGACGCGTTTCGAACCCCTCTCACTACAGAGTTCTCTTCAGGACCAGAAAGCTGTAAAACACAAATGACATAATTCCTTTTAGTCCCTTGCAACCTCTAATACCTGCCCCTACCCGCTTTTGCTGCCAGCTGCAGCAATGGCACTCTTACCTTAATTTTTGTTATTGCTGGATCAGCCGATCCAAGCCTTTAAATCACAAAATTCCACATCTGAAAAACAATTTAGCGTCATAAGAATCCATTTTAGAATATGGAATGTAAGAACCATCTATATCTTCAAGAAAACTTACAGTACGTGTGTGATGGTGGAGAAAGAACAATAGCGTTTTTTTCTTTTCTGATGTATAGCTCAGCTCCCTCAGTATGGCACTAGAAAACATTGGAAACCTATTTTGAGTTTGGGTGCCCACTCCTTTTGTACTTGCAAAATTCGGGGGAAAACATGCAGGAAAATCGGTTCCTACCTCTATTTATTTACAGTTGCAGCTGCGCCTGACTGGTTGGATTTAATACAATCAACGCCGCTTCTTTCTGGGGCACAGACTCACAGTTCTGTGTCCTAGCAGAAAGACAGATGTTTTGGGGATTTTTCTTTGCCTAAGAAAAAATCCAAACAATGCCTGGCTCATTCGTGGAGCGCAGACACACACTCTTCCTGTAGCTGACATGCATAGTGGTTGTAGTTTGTTTGAAAGCCTAAGGTACCCAGAGCCAGCAATTGAGCCATTGTTTACAATGGTTTTTCACTGTGTTCCAAAACATGGTCATTTGATCAAAAAGAAATCTAATGAGTAGAAATTGGGGGTGCATGAAAGCTATATATTTTCATTTATAAATGCACCCAAAATTCTGAAATAGTGCTAGGGGACTTTTGCACTAATCTGAATTCTGGATTACCCAAAATGGCAGTTGATTTTGAGGACGTTTTTTTCAAAAATTGAATTTTGTGGACACTGACAGACAATAATAAGCTAAAACTGTAGAGAAATTCAATAGATATTAATGTTTTACCATCCTGCATCCCCGCATCACTCGAATTTAAAGCAGTTGACCACCAGTGCATTACCTGGGACAGGAGGGTCCAAGAAGTTGACTACAGAAGGCACAAGGAAGAAGCTTGAAATTAGTTTGATATTTGGGATGTGTGGTATTTGGGCATATGATTGTCCTGCTCCCAGGGACTCCTACTAACCCCGGACAATTATAAACATTAGAAATCTAGAGATCTCCTAGGCGGTAGGGCCTGTGTGGATGATACCACGTTTTCTGTGAATGAAAGCTCCAGAATTAATATGGCACAGCAAAATTCCTATTACCCATTGTTCTCACACTCCGACTAATAAAAGCATTACCTGTTTTGGCCTTTTCCTTACTTATGCAATAGTCCCACCCAGACACATGGTATACTGTTTTTATTATGTGTTAGGAAATTGAAAAAGGGGATCTTTTATAGTTACCTGAAGTTCTAGAGTTTTTTTTGTCACAGAAAATTGAAGAAATTGTGACTTTCATAACCCTTTTTGACATTTGCAGGGAATTATTTTTCATAAAACAACGTTGTGACTCATTGTGGGCACATCACTATCGATTTCCCTGCCTCTCTAATTTTCTGAAATGTCAGTGGGTTCATAGATTTCCCTGCATGGTGGCTGCCCCAGGGCTAAAATACTGAATAAATCCCCCATGGAATCTTCCTCACCCAATCAAACACATCCTTTGTCTGGCATGTGGATTCCTGATGAAGTCACTTTACCTCACACATGTTTGATATTGCCACACATGTTTGATATCCACACACTCACTGATTTGGGTCAAGAGGGAAATGGTCCTGTTTGAGGAAGCCTAAAGAAAAATGCCATGTTTTGGGGATTAAAATGCATCCATGGATAGAAACCTTAGGAAGTGTGGATGTTGAAAATATATGAATGTGATAGGTTTCTATAGATCCCAGGGTCGTACTGGTGAACGAGACTGGTATCCTAAATCAACATGTCAATTCCAGTTGCTTACCTAATTTCCCACGTGTGCTGCACCCAGTTTATCATCTAAGGCAGTTGGTCCTGGAGGTCAGGATCCACCCAGATTTTTAAGAAAACTTCATTGATCTAAATGAGAATATGATCAAAATCTGGGATGGATCCGGCCCTCGAGGATCCATTCTTAAGAACCACCCTAAAAGTCAGTCTTTGTCAGATTTATGCTCCTGCTTGAGTGAGACTGGTGAAAATCACTGTGTTTTAGAAAAAATGCATAAAAGTTGACAAATGTTGTATTGAGTGCAGTTTTACCGCCAGCCAATCAGTGTGAGGGAGGTCTGGCATCCAAATATACTAATCTTAGAATGTGTAGAGGTTAAAAATAAATGGTTGTGGTATGTTTCTGTACAACCAAGTGGTGATATATGCAGAAGACAGATACAGTAACTGGCATTTCACTTGCAGCTGCTTTCCAAATTTACAAAATGCACTGCTCCCATTTTACCACCCGTGGGTACCTTGTACCCATTAAAAACCTTATATGTTGGTACCCTGATTTTCACCAAACCTAGAGGAAAATATTTTGGGGACAAGCCTTGGAAGAAATATGTTTCTGCCCGAGGGAGACAGAACGGAATTAGTATGTTTTTGAAACAATTATTACAAATGTAACAAAGGAAACGTTCATTGCAATCTCTCAGACTGTACCAATAAGGGTCTAGCACCCAGAGACTCCAGACATTCATGACAACATTTCCTTGGCTAGCATTTCAGTGTTTATGTTTGACCATTTGAGAAATACAAGCAAACATTGGACACATTTGCTAAAATACTGTAAATATCTCCACATCTTTATTATATAGTCAGGCATCAATTAAATATTGATGCAAGGATTGCATCAATATGTAGCACCAAATTAAACAAAACACATGTAGTTTGTATGGGTGCACAAAGAGGCCACATTTTTACATGTATTTATACAATATAACACAATTTTTTGTTTTCTAAAAAGCCTCCTACACAAAGGTACACAAATGGCACTGAAAGTGTTAATGCGTTTTTGTGTTTCACAGAGAGCATTCCTACATCTTGAGGCATTCCCCGGCAGTCTTTAGTTCTGCTAAACATGTCTGTGCCGTTTTTGCTCTGCTACTTTGGCATTTCCACTAATTTATTTTGCTAAGATATTTTGTAATTTCACTCTGTACTGTACATATATGCATAACCGTTTACCAAATAAAATACATTTCAAAGAATAACTATGCCTAAAAACATGCTTTCATGGCTTAAAGTAGAGAATCCCAACAATTGCATAATGTACAAATGTTGAATGTCCTGAGTACCTGAGGTGTCAGGATGCTGTTGTTATGAATTTTGCCTTCCGTGTCACAGACAATGGTGTCCATGCACTTGTTGCCAGTTGACAAGATGGGGGGACAACAGCTAGTCTGATGTACATACTACCATTTACCAATAATATGAGTTCAAAGTAATTGAAGGAAGCAACTGTTAGAGCCTTTCATCTTAACTGTCTAAAATCTCTGAATATTCCCTCGCCATGTGGTCCATACTAGAGGGAAATCTCAGATGGAAGGACATCCCAGGTTATTGCTCATGTTTATTTAATTAAAGGGAAGAGGAGCCTGGTGACAGGCTAAACAGAGAACAATAAAGATGCAGTTTTAAGGTCGATGAATGTAATCTCAGCATTCTTCAATCAACAGCTAGGCATGATGATGGCAACAGGAGTGACCTTGTAGAGGTTACAGTGATGGCAACAGCCACATCCTCACCCAGAAGAGAAATTGTATTCAGCAGAGGCCGTTCATATCTTCCCTTTCAATGTTGACATGGGTAGATGTGGCCTTACGAGTTTTAGATGTATCAATGTGCATAGTCAGTCCAGTGTGGGGCCTTAAATTTGACAGCAGCGTTGTCATTAGAATATTACTCGTAAGAAAAAGTTAGTGTTTCCCCAAGTAGGATATCTCTGCCTTTCTGCTTTCCAAGTCTTGACCGGTCTTTGCTAACTATAGAGACTGATGTTTGTCACCCTCCTCCAAATACTGACCTTCCTGGTGGACATGATCAATGTAGGGATGATTCAGAGAGCCAGAGTTGGGAGTTTTGACTAATACTGATGTGAGTCCCCATTTAGTGGCATCTTAAATATGTTAGGTGCTCCTTATTTCAATCTCAGTATTGTAATGCAATATTCATCTTCAGAGTGTTCTTGTTCTCAACCCCTTGAAAATGTTCAGCATCAATGGGTGCATATTTGTTAAATAGAATTTATAAATTATGCACTCTTTTATACATAAATAAACTTATATCTGAATGCATGTAAATATCTTTTCACAATAAAATAATAACCCCCCACATTAGCCTCCAGATGGCAGTTTTTTTTCATAAGAAATGGAATGATCCCAAGAACTGGGGTTATTTGGAATTGAGGGTCTAAATATTCTTTGTGTATTGACTTTTATCTTGGTTTTAGCAGAGGAGCCTGTTTCAGGGCAGCCTTTATACTCTCATACATCGAGCCAGAAGCTTGAGTCATGAATGGTTTGTCTTCTCTATGTTCAAAAACTCACAACCTTTGATAAGCCTCAAACCAAAATAAAGTTTACTGACTCAGTGTTTTCCTAAAGGCCTTAAGTGGTCAAGTTTAAACTAATTGAACATTTGATTAAAGTGGTTGGTTGCTAATCATTCAGTAGTTACTGTGTGCTATTCTGCTTTTACTATCAAAATAGGAGGTCTGGAAGAGGATGTAATAAAATAGGGCAAGGGCATTCCTATTCCAGCAGTAATAGGTCTGACGTTTCTAAACCTTTGTTTCCTGAGTGGGTTCGTGGAAGACTGACCTTATTTCCCCATGAGTGAGAAAGGTCAATTTCAGACTGAATGGTCCTTGATGTGACTCAGGGGTATTGAAACTAGTTTTATTTTCAGCAAGTTCCTTAGTTCCTCCTCACCCATTAGTTCTCTTGATTTAAAATCAACAGCTGTGGTGCCTGAGGGAGTTCTCTTTGACACAATTGGTTTTTCAGCAATGTATTTTGGCCCTAAAAGGGGAAGAGGATTTCTATTGAGTAATAAAATTGAAATTGTTGAATAGTTCCTTCATTACACACACGTCAGGATCAACTTACTCTGGTACTCATTTCTCCATGATAAATAGACAGGGAAGGAGGATCTAAATGAGGGTGAAGATTAGAATTCCAACAGAAATACACATTGATGGCAGTCCCTGGGAGAACGCAGGGGGTATGGTGGGCAATTCCCCCTTTGCTGGGAGTATTGGGTGGGAGTTCAGGGTGGGGGGGTTGCAAAGGTTTAGCGAGGGAAAAAATTAACAAGAAAGCAGTACAATCATTTGGATAAGGGTATTGTGGCACCAGAATTACCTAGGAGATATCCGTACGAGGGATGTAATAAAGGGCAGGATTGATCCGGTGATGAAAATAACCATCAGTGAGTTACGAGAAAACCTAGGACGAAATCAAAAATGGGACCAAAATTGCAGAATATAAAAATAGTTACATGTAATGTCAATGGATTATTGAATCCACGAAAAAGTTTGGCTTGTTTAAAATCGATTAATTCTCTTTCCCCTGAAATTATATTTCTTCAGGAAACTCATTTTAGGTCTGATACCCCGAAAATATCCCTTCCTAAGAAATACATGTAAGCTTATTTTTCATCTGCCAATTTAGCGGTAAGAGGTGTAGGTATTTTGTTCTCTAATTCCCTAGATTGGCAGGTTAAAGCGGTACGACAGGATGGTAAAGGAAGATGGATCTGGGTAAAAGTATAGTTAGACGAAACAGCCCTGAACCTGGTTAATTATTACGGCCCAATAGACGACGATACGGTGGCCTTAGAGCACATTTATCAGTTGATAGCACAAATGGAAGGTATACTAATTTTGGGTGGGGACTTTAATTTTATCCAGAATTTGGTATTGGATACATCAAATAGGGTGAAGCGTCAGTTAAAGCCCAAAACCACAAAATTAATAAGTAGATTAACAGAAGATTTCTTTTTATCAGACCCCTGGAAGCTGGGAAATTCCGGACTTCAGCAGTATACCTGCTATTTAGCTAGATTTAGATCAGCATCCCGTCTTGATTTTTTCTTAGTAGATAAATTGTTCACTAACGGGCTCATAGAAATACTTTCCAACTCTTTTTCAGACCACTCTTTAGTCTCATTTATATTAAGGATAAAAATGACTCTAAAAAACAGGCCTAGGTTGCAATTGGATAAATCCTTACTACAAGATTCTACCTGGATAATGGAAACCAAAGTATTTATAAAGGAGTTTTTTCAGCGCAATGAACATTCTGCATCCATGTTCATGGTATGGGAGGCATTTAAAGAGACCTTCAGAGGTCACACAATATCATACAAGGCTAGAATAAATTTACAAAGAAAAGAAAAGATTCAAGAATTACAGATAGAAGTAGAGAAAGCAAGACAAAATATTGATTTAAAAAAATACTACTAAGTCCATGTTTAGAACACATCAGCATGAAATAGTTAAAGTAAAGGAACAGCTGAAGGAATTTTTTTTATTGGAAGAAATATCTGGGAGTAGGGCTTATCAACAGAAACTTTATGAAGAAAGTCAACAGATTGGGAGATTCTTGGCTTGGTCTACAAAAAATCAAAAATCAACCCAAATAATTTCCCAGGTTAAGAACCCCTAAACTGGGATACTAGTTGATGATAAACAAGCTAGTTCCGAGGTATTTCTATCACAATTTAACGAAATCTATGCGGAAACGCAGGGGGTAGATGTAGAAGATTTGATGGGTTATTTTGAATTTTTAGAGTTACCCCAGATACCCTCACATGCTTCTGAGATATTGAATAGTGCAATTGGGACTACAGAAATCTTAGCAGTGTTAAAAAGTATGCCCAATGCTAAGGCGAGTGGTGCAGATGGAATCCCAGTGGAGGTTTTTAAGGCATTTCAGGAAGAAATTCTTCCTTTTCTGGGAAAATTGTTTAACCAGATAAAGGAGGGTTTGGATATCCCGAAAAGTTTTAAGGAATCGGTCCTAGTAATTTTTCTTAAAAAAGGTAAATATCCCTGTGATCCTAACTCTTACCGCCCAATTAGTCTATTAAATACGGATTACAAATTATTTATGAAGATCTGGGCAAAAAGAATAGTCCCATGTGTACAACAGGCGGCACATGAGGACCAAAATGGTTTTAGCCCGGGGCGATTGATGGCAGTTAACACATGTTTCTTAACACAAGCCATTGACTATTTCTCCACTAATAAGATGGATGCGGTGATCATGATGATGGATGCCGAAAAGGCTTTTGCTCTAGTAGATTGAAGTGCTTTATTCTTTATTTTGGATAAATTTGGGTTTCCGTCACTTTTTTTACGAATGTTAAAAGAACTTTATAGCTGTGCGGAAGCCAAGGTTGTCGTAAATGGAGAAGAGGCTGGTAGGGTAAAAATTAAGCGAGGTACACGCCAAGATTGTCCTCTATCCCCCCCTTTTGTTTTCTTTATTCATTGAACCTTTAGCTGTTAAGATACGGAAGAGTTTGTTGATTTTGCCTCCAATTGAGGGGATGTCAAAAGTCAAACTCTATGCAGATGATATTATTTTATATCTTAAGGATGGGGATTCTAATGTTCAAAACGCATTAGATTAAATACAGAAATTCACGCAGGTGGGGGGGGGTATAAAGTAAATCAAGCAAAAAATGAAATCCTTTTATTTAACTCCACTCCAGCGGATATTCCCGCATCCATCGCCATAAGACCACCGCATCCAATTAGATATTTGGGGATATACGTTACTCAGGATTTTAGTCATCTGTTCCCCTTGAACTATAACAGAATGCTCACAAAAGTGAAAAATGTATTGGACAAATGGACTCTGCTTAATCGATAATTAATAGGACGGATCTTGATGATTAAGATGTCGATACTCCCACTGTTCTTGTTTCTTTTTAGCAATCGTCCTCTAAAAATTCCGAGTTCTTATTTTAAGGAACTAGATCAAGTAATTCGGAAATTTGTCTGGAATAACACACATCCCCGAGTGAAATTTGCCACACTACAATTGGATGTAGCTTCGGGAGGCTTAGCTTTACCACATTTTTCAACGTATTACCAGGCATCATTACTAGATTTGTTTTCTCAATTGGGTGCGGAAAATTCAGTATTTGATAATTTTATATTGGTGCAGATGCTGAAAGAGAGTGCAATGAGGCTCCCGAATTTCTTACGGCTGGCAAAATTGCCCAAAAGGTCCAGATACAAAGTGATCTGAACATTAGTAGAAAGAATGCAGCTTTTTTTTAAATGGCGAGATATTCCAGCATTTCATGCTTTTACTCCTATAGAGGACTGTGCAGTAGGTGGTCTCATATTATCTAGAGGCCTTTATCAACAGTGGCAAGAATTAGGTTTAAGTCGGCTCGGAAATTTCTTTAATCGCGAGACATTAATAACTTGGGAAACAGTCCGATTACAAACTCATTTTTTAACAACAGCCCTCAATGGGTGCATATTTGTTAAATAAAATTAATAAATTATGCACTCTTTTATACATAAATAAACTTATATCTGAATGCATGTAAACATCTTTTCACAATAAAATATTAACGCCCCACATTAGCCTCCAGATGGCAGGTTTTTTTTCATAAAAAATGGAATGATCCCAAGAACTGGGGTTATTTGGAATTGAGGGTCTAAATATTCTTTGTGTATTGACTTTTATCTTGGGTCTAAATATTAAGCACACTATTTAAGAACTGCTGCTAATTAAACAAAGGTCTTCATGATGTACATAAGGCTTTAATGCTAGCTCGGTATGGCATTTTAATAAAGAAATTGCTGCTATTTCCATTACGTATTTTAAAATAGCTCTTGTCTGTATCTAATTTAAGCACAGTATGCTAGTCTACCTCTTTTTGGGTAGATGTTGCACTCTCAATATTCACTTTCTCTGTTTGGATTATGGTTATAATGTAGCATACTAATTAGATAAATGTTATTACTGATTATTACGTGTAATTTAGATGACGTCATGTGTTATGAAGGTATAATCGCTATCTTACTTCTTTCTTGTTCAAATAAAAAAATAAAAAAATAAATACACACTGAGAGACCTCTATGTCCTATGGAACCCTGCCTTAGACTTGTAGTGCGCCTAGATGGAACTACAAAGTGCCTCAAGAGACCTTGGGAGGTCTGTTGAGGTTGAGAAGGAGCAGAATGATTGTGCACTAATAATGCAATTACTTGTTGTTCAATATATCACTTCATACCACCCTCATGCCATTTTAAGCACTATAAATAGCAGGTGTTTTATTAACCAATTTAAAAATACTCATCCTATTGACCTCGGAATGATTGAAGGTTGAGTTTGCATCACGGAGATTCAGGCGCCTGATCTTTAGGTCACTGTGCATTTCAATATACCTTCATGTCAAATTCAAAAAGTTTTATTTGTTAAGGAACTCCTACGGAGGTCCACAAAGTGCATTAATACAGTAAAAGAGACAATTTTAAATACAATACAAAAAATATTTCCCTTTTTTTCCTAAAATACAACAGTAGATAAAAAGAAGGGTGAATATGCTTTTAATACAGTACAAGCTTCATCGATATACACCCATTAGACAATACAACCTAATAGCGAGATTTTAAGTATTTCTTAATAAATAGCCTGAAAAGTTGTAAAAAATTGGAATATCCTATAACAGACCATTTCATTTGGTGGGGATAAAGCAAATATTCTGGCCTCCTGGGCTGAATGAATATTAAATTTAATAAAAGATGGTGTTAAAAACATACGCCTTGCCCTCTGTAATTCCGGACACACAAATAGGACATGATTAAGATCCTGGATTTGAGTATAACACAATTCGCAAATACTCTCCTCTCTCGGGATTTTATCCCATATGCCAGTAACATCTCTTAAGGGCAACAGATTAATTCTTAAAAGAAGCATCAATCTTCTAATCCCATCTGGATGATTTCAAATTAAATAAGGTTGTGGCTTTTCCCCAAGGCACTACCACAGACCAACTCATTTTGGGACTTAGATTTACTTAGAGCAATATCTCTTGCCATACTAATCAAGCTTGCAGACTTATTTATGAATAGCTTCAATGCAGACTTTGTCATAGATTAATTACTATTTAAGCTGAGCCCAAATAAGTCATTTGCATAAGCAAATGATCTAAGAAATGCTGATTGATCCTTTAGCTTGTCAAAGATTTCCACTCTCAGGGCCACCCTGAGGGAACCCTCATCTCCCCAAAGAGAGCGTTTCCCCACCTCAGAACCGCTGACAGAGCTAAAATAGAAGAGGAGACTAAACCAAATTCCAAACGTAAAACATGAGGGGTGGCCAGAGAATTTAGATTACAAATTTGGCGGAAGAACCGACCTTCAGCCTTGTCAAAGGCGAGCCAGTAATTATTATCCAATACTTCTGCAGCATAAGTTAATGAGGGCGGAATTTTACCCTTAAATACTGACAGGAGATGACTAAAATGACGTCTCCCACAAATTTTATAAAATCTATTCAGAGCTTACCTTCAACATATGCTTTGCATTGCCCTGTGCACAAAGTCCCTATGCAAATGGCAGTGTCAGTTTTGCACAAACTAGGGTTTGTGATCTTTCAGCCAAGATTTAGCTATTGGGTTTCTTGATGGATTCATAGAATGTCTCTCTCCACCTACCTAATGTGAAGTTGAAGTCCATGAAGTAGGGCATTTGCTCCCTGCTAAAGGAAAAAGCCTTTCCTTTTTTACTGGTAGCCAATAGTTGCTTTAAGTGGGATCATTAAAAATGTTAATTGAACTTATATACTTACTGGAATATTTGCTAGAGTCTGTTTGTGTTTTTCATAATTGGAGAATTAATTTTAAGGAGAAGCTGAATAATTGACTGAGATAATCCTGATCAGCATGGAGTTTCTGAAAATAAAATAAAACATCCCCAAAAAAACAATACAAATAAGTTAGTAAACAATTGAAAACTGTTAGAGGAAAACTATACATAAAATATCTGCAAACCTCACCCCTCATTAACAGGAAAGTTAATATTATGGACGGACGCTTCCTGCGAACGAGCATGTGCAAATAAAACTATGTAGAACTACCCCACATCAACATACATGTTCTGCAACCGGAAACTCACCATGTGTATATACATAATAAATATTCGCTATAGTAACATCTTCGTTAATGTTATTGAAATAAGATAAGGTGTTCCCCAACAATCATTATTTTGTTGTTCTTCAGAATAACAGTATGAGCTTTCAAATGCCAATATTCCAGAATCCCTTGAGAGACTTGTGTGAAGCTTTTTCTGACCTGGTATGTACTGTTGCACTAAATAAATAGCAAAATAGGAACATGCTGGTCCCTCAGTCTTGGCATTAATCTGAATATGACCGAAGCCCACAGAAGAAGGTTGGTTTTAAAGAAATCTATAAACACAATAAAATGTGTTTACCACAACTCTCTGAGTGAAATTACTACAGGATATAGTAGTACTCATCTCCGAGGAAGTACCACGTCAATCAAACTCTTAACATCTTCAGATTACTTTGAGAACTGGTTAATCTTAGATACAGCAGAGACATGTGAGGGTAATTAAAGCAAATGCTTTCCAGCACCCCATGCCTTAACTGCCAAAAAAGTGAATTTATTTTCCTCATTACAAGATCCTGGAGGTTTCAACAGGATTAATTGCATCCTACTACTTCTTTGTGCTATTACATCCTTAGACCCTAACCTTTTGTACAGTTGATCTTCTAAATTAACTTTCCTAGGAGCTTGACCTGAAGATCTTTTCACATCTTTGGAAGTGGAATTGAGCCAGTCATATAGTTACCTCTTACTATCCCTTTATGTGTCACAAATGTGGGTACCAAAGTAGAAATGCAGGGTTGTTATAAGTCAGCTCTATGGCTGCCTAGATCACTCACATCCCCTTTCTACACCACGAATTACAGATATATTCCCAAGCCCTGAGGTAGGTCAGTCTACAGGTATATGCTATCGCCACTTTAATGCTTGGGCATTTAAAGTGACATTTGCGTTCATTTGGACCCTTTCTTCTTCCTGGAATATCTTGTGAATGGTCTCTATAGATAAATATGTCATTAGGAGACAATCAATGGCTACCACCTATTTGATTATAAACAGAGTTTTGCATTTATAGAGCTTTGTTTCTTACATTTATAGTATTTTATGTAGGATGGGCTGGATTCTATGTTGGGTTATATCACGAAGGACTATTAAATTATGTATTCCCATTACATATGAAAACTGCAATATGGCTTTATTAATTCTACATGATAAAGGTGACATGACTGGTATGCCCTACATTTAATTTTGTTGACCTTGATGTTCATCTTGCAATGCCACCTTACTGTTCTGGGCACCACATTCACCCATTACAACTCTTATGTATTTGGTCACATCATAGACTGTTCTCTGAACCCAAAATGTTGGGCTTTTCCGTTAAGCCAATAAACTGTCCCTCCCACCCTGGTTGCAGTATTGCAGTCATTCACAAACCTGAGCTATCCGATTGGCCTGACTTCTGAGGTGGAATCTTTCTTTGTTACCATCACTATGAATACTGATTATTCAATCAAAGTTCTACTTCTCTACAGACCACCTGGCACTGTGAAGAATTTTAACCGCTTTCCACAGGACACTACTTCCTTGGAGCATCTCGATACTAATAACCTAATTATACTTGGGACCTTAATTTGCATCCTTTTTGTTACAAAAAGGGGTTTGCCCTAATAATCCGCCCGCACCTGGGGAGCCGAATTCTCCAACATAAATCGCGTATAAAATGTTAGATCACGGGGGCTCCACTCGCAGAGCACTAGCATAGCCATGGGCATACTGAAAAAGATATCCAATGGTCAGTGTTGATCACACTACAAAATGTTACCCAAGCAAATATACAGGCAAGACTGAACAGGCTCGAAACAAGATTAATTGAGAAATATCATACAGCAGCGACAGGCCTGAACGATAGAGATGAAATTTGGGCATTGATACATTAATAAATGATCACCACCTTGTACAAATAACTCTTGAGAATAATTTTCCTTAGAAATACGAGTAGTATCTTACTAATGTTATAGCCTAGGATAGATGTCTACATAAGAGAATCGTATATATATACTCAACCAAAATAGTACTTACAGGGAGCTATTCCAGAGATGTCTAGACATGTTGATAATTTGCTGTATGATTCATTCTTTGTATATAATAGAATGCATTCTAGTATTTTATCTTCCAAAATATATTTTTTGTCTTGGTGTTTGATATGTGAATTTCCAACAAATATTGTGAGGAACAACAGAGAGCTAACACATTATCAGGTGCCCATATAGCTTTGTCTTGGTGATGGGACCTTTATTTCTTTCTTTATTTCGCATTTTTTCACTTCATTATTTTGTACGATCTTTTTTGTATGCTAAAGTATTTATGCGATTATAAATATATAAAAAATAATGTATTTGTCGATAAAGGTTTTATATTCCTGGGCAGTATAGTTATGCGTGTATTTTAGCTAGTCCCGACTAATGAGTCTTGTTTATAACCACGCATTGGGAGCATACTATTAAGCTTGCTTGCTTCTTGAGTCATTACACGGAAGGACTCCATTCAAAAGAGCCGTCCGTAGTCTGTTTTCTAATCTTATTTTGAGCGTCAGTTTATTACGCCGTGACGTCTCTAGCCTGAAACTTACTGTTTTGGCGCCATCAGTATTCGCTCGGAGAGGACCCGGTTACTTAGAATCTATTCATTAGGTAAGCCCGCACTGCACATATTAATGATTTGGATGCGGTGAGAGCGTTTTGCAGTACGACACTGGTTTTACTTGCTGACATGTACCCGTTTCTTTTTGGAGATTCTCCCGTTACATTGACGGCCATGGGCGAGGAGTTTCAAATCACTTAGTCGAAGGACCATATAGAAAAAAAGAAAAAAGAACCGAGGAGCTCGGCTATCCGACAGCATGTGTGTACATTATACTAATCAGTGCACGCAGTAAGATCCTCAATGTTGAGAGACGCCCATATATTTATACAAGTTGTCTGCATGCGTTGTTTCAGATTGTCAGTCTATATACAGTTGCGGTGCAGTCCAGAGTTATCTGTGCCCACATTAAAACAGTGGTTCCGTTGAGGTATGAATTTTTGGGACTGATGGACTTATCACATGAGAAGTCAGTTAGACTACGACATGTGTAGTGGTGTCTTATTAAAGCTCGGTATGATTCTAGCTACCTATTCATTCCGGTAGTTCCTATCAGAATTAAAGTCATGAGAATGGAATAGCGACTACTTTTTCTTTCTTCTATTGGTCACTTGTTTATTCACGCACTGGGTGAGAGTATGGAGACTTATTGAAATAGTGATAGGGTAGGGTTTCCCTCCTTTGTTTTTACTTTCAGCTCGACTGTTGTCCACAGAGTACATTTATTTAAGATATCCACATCGCTGTGAGACTCTTTTTTGAGTAGCTAGGTAGTTCCCCTATCTGCAAAAAGTTGTATACATCTGTATATATCTGTATATATGTGTATGTGTAAATAAGAGGGATCATATTTACTTTTGTTTCAGATTTCCTTAATTCCCTAGTCCTGATGAGGCCCAGATTAAATGGGCTGAAACGCATCAACTTCTCATTGAAAAGAAGCCCACATCATTATGATTTGGATTTATAAAGAAAATGTATAACACTAGCCTTTAATAGAAATAGGGTTGAGATATATGTGTCCCCTAGCAAGTGTTTTTGAGAGGGCTATCTTTATAGATAGGCTGCGATTCATAGTTGTTTGTGAAATAATTGTTCACTCGTAGCCACACAACTAGTAGGGCAGTAGGGACTCCATATTGTGAGACAGAAATATATCGATTTTATTTGTATCATTATTTGTGTTTGCATTAATGTATTTGATGTAAATGTTCGCAATTGATATGTTTCTAAAAACATATATATGTGTATATATATATATATATATATATATATATATATATATATATATATATATATATATATATATATATATATATGTAAAAAAACGGATGTAGAGTGATATGCATCTGATTTAATTAGCCAGTGTGAGCGCCATTACAAATAAAATAATTGGCTCCTCTAAAAGTATTGTTTCCGATGGATTAATGTAGGTTTCCATCAGGTTGAGAATTTAGTTTGTTGGATCTATTCCACCACACCATACTTTTTTGCCCTTGTGGTTCTAAATTTGCATCCTGGCGAGGAGCAGTGGAATAACTGCATTTATGCTCAATCAGTGATCTCATTCAACAGGTTCATAAGCCCACCCACTCATCAGGACAGATGCTTGACCATATTTGCACATGACAGAATTTGGTTGATCATCCACACTTATCAGATCTTGTCTGGACTCAACACACAGCTATTTTATCTGTATTACTAAGACTATTTATAAACGAATGCTAACCTTCCTGCTAAGTGTTTAAACAATCCTTGGATCAAACTCGCTCTTCCTAAATGGAGTATTACACTTGATAATACACCCCTTTCTATACATGAAGATATCAATATCTCCATGGGCAACTTTCATAAAGGTTCACATCTGCTCTTGGTGCCACTGTTTCGATAAAAACATACTTTTCTCACAGAATAACACCATTGTATACTGAAGAACTAACAGTGGCTAAAAGGAATGTAAAAGTTTGAAAAGACATGGTGACTCAATTATTAACACTGATGACAAAATGCACTACAAACTAGAACTTCACACCTATTAAAAGATCATTCTAAATGCTTGGGCTAAACATTACCTTGACTATATTTTAAGGGCTAAAAATCCAAATATAGAAATGTACTCTATTTACAATTCATTAGACCACCCGGATGCCAAAATCTCTGCTAAAATTCCCTTACAGAAGCACTACATTAGTGATACTCAAAGTACAGCCTGAGGGCCGCTTACAGCCCTCTTGACCTTTAAATGCGGCCTTCCTGGTGAACAGCAGCACGAGCTACTGTTTAGTTGCTGAGCATTAATATTCAGAAAACAAATGTAAATAAACGGGCAAGCATTTATTAACCTGGAAATAAATGCTTGCCTGTTTATTAACTGTTTTAGACCTACTTACACAATTCCTGACCCACCCAGACCCCCAAACGCCACACTGCTGGCATCAGTGCGGCCCTCGGCCACACCACCGACTGTATTTTGTGGCCCCTGGAGAGATCTTTGGATCTAGCAGATTTATTTCAAGATAATATCATAAACCTCCTTAGCTCTTTCACTTCTGACAATGAACCAGACTCCCCCTTTCAATATGCCTCTTGTTCTCTCTCAGTCTATGCTTCACTATTGCACTGATTTGAACTCTATTAGCCAGGAAAAGAGTATTTTTAAATTTGCCTCAAAATCATCCGGCTTCCCACTTGCCCCATGTCCTGCTGAGGTTATTACTGTCATTGCGCCTTTAATTGATGAGGCTGTAACATCGATTTGTAACAGATCACTGACTACTGACAATGTTCCTGAGTTTTGCAAAATATCACTAGTCATTTCCCTTTTGCAAAAACCTGATCTGGATGCTAGAAGTCTATCTAACTGCCACCCTTTTCCCTTCTTTCTGCTACTGATATAATTATTGAGAATAGCATTAACATGCAATTATAATTTATATTGAAGAAAATATCTTTATTAAATACTCATCAATCAGGCTTCCACCCCACGTTTAGAACCGCAACTGTGTTAACTGCCGCCAGCAATGATATCTGTATGACTTTAGATGCTAGAGGCTCAGTGGCCTTATTCGTCTTGATTTGTTGGCAGCTTTTCACCCAGTTTCCCATGCTAATCTTCTGGACAGACTTGCTGCAGCCTGCCTTCAAGGAAATGTACTATGCTGTTTTTTGTCCTTAAAGGATTGCAAACAGTCTGCATCCCTTATTCATTCCCATTCTGCTTTTAAAACTATAACTTCTGCGGTACCTTAGGGCTCTTCATTGAGCCCCATGACCTTCAATTTATATGTGGCCCCTCTACTTGATCTTATTGTCTCCTTTGGCTTCCAAATTTATTTGTATGCAGACGATACACAAATCACAATTCCTTAAGTCTTAGTACGGGCAAGGAGGAGGTCCTGGTTTTGGCAATCCTTTCCTCTGGAGTTCAAACTTGTGGCCTGAGTCCTTAGGAATCTGCCCCATCCCCTCTGTTAAGGGCCGCAATCAATGGTTGATGTTTGATCCTAAACTATCCTTTGAGGCTCTTATTAACAAACTTACAGTTACTTGCTTCTCTACGATGAAGGTCCTGAGTAAAAATGTGCTTGTCCTGGGGACGCACGTGAGGCGCCTTTCAAGATGGCCACCTGAGCTTGGAGCTCCTCACTACGTCGGGAGATCTTCAGGGTATTTTGGCAGTTTCAACACCGCTTTCTGGATTCCATGGGGAGGTCTCTGCTGCGGAACGTCCCTGAACATGAGGCTGCCTATTGGATCCTTTCTCCTACCTCTGGCAATGAAAACATTGTGGGATACCTTTTCCTGCCTTCCGGACACCATTTTCTTTCTTCTCCTGACTGGAATATTTCTTCTCAGCTCTACTTCTTACATAAGGTACTGTGTTCACGCATTGGCTTTTGGGACTTGCATCTTTTAATTCACGGTAACTTGCTCCAGCTATTTTCAAGGGACATTGTTCACGCCACAGGTCTTTTTTATTTCTCATTTTTCATTAAAGGGAGAACTTATTTATTTATTTATTTCATGCTGGATCGATTAGAACTTTTTATTTCATGGGCAAATCTAAAAATCTGTTGCATTCTAGCAAAAAATCTACTACTGGTGTGCTTGTGATGCTCTCAGCTTCTTGGTACCCCCTATGGATGACTTGCAGAACCCTGTCAGTATGGCTCATTCTAATTCTTCCTGGGCAGCTTCTTCATCCATTGTGCCTTCAAAATTAAATTCACCGTCATCTACTAACAAAAGGCTCAAACAAGATCCTTCTTCCCCACCGAAACTTGCATCGCCTGTGTCTTTAGACACTGTTCTAGAGGAAATACGTGCTTTATGCCCATTTATAGAGGAAATCAATACATGCCTACAGGTATCGGATACTAATGGTTTACGCTTGAATCCAGGCTATCCACGGTTGAACAACAAGTCAGTGACTTTCAAGATACCTCTACAAAAATTTAATCTCAAGAGAGGTATGTGATCCTCTTGAAGAAATCTGCTGAGGATCTTTAAAACAGGAATAGGCACAACAATCTTCGAGGGAGATGATCCTGTGACCTTTTTCACCTTTTTTTTCGGAAGCTTTTGGACCTCCCTGCTTCGACTTCTCTAAATATCCAGCGTGCCCATAGGCTGGGCCCTTGCCTTTCTTCCACATCTGTTCCCTCAAGACCTCGTGGCATGATCCTTCTCTTTTTGAAATTCACAGACCTTTTGCAAGTCCTAAATGCGGCTACAACTAATATGATCAGGATCTACAGTGTTCATATCCCAAGACGTCTCTACAGTAACAGCTAAATGACGGAAGGAATTTCTAGATCTTAGACCAGCTTTATGTTCCATTGGTGCCTGATATGGCTTATTCCTTCCATGCTTGCTCAAAGTAACCTTTCAAAACAACACCTGTACTTTTAAAGACCCTGCAGACCTTCAAAAATGTCTTCATACACACCCTACGACTACCATGGCTACAGCTGGTCCTCCTTCCATAACGTGATGTGAAGTCTATCTGATTTTTTTAAAGGCTCATGTAAGGTTGATTCCAGCCCTCATTAATCATTTTCTGTGCAGGTTATGTTTTGGTATTTATATCTGTTTATAATCACCCGTCTTGTATTTTTTGCTCTTATCATTGTTACAGATCATCTGGACTCCCTACATTAACCTTGCCTCCTTTTTGATTTCCCGACGTGGCCCGTCTCCCCTGCGGATGTACCATCTTAGATCTCTGTAGCCAGTCCTAGTTTGAAATGCTCTGTTATATCTAAAGAAATTGTTTTAGAAGGTAGATGGTTATTAGTTAAGTTGCTCATTAACAATATTTCTCTTTCAGTTTTTAATTTTTATAGTCCAACTCAGCCGGATTATTCCTTTTGGTCTAATATCACAAAAAAATGCGTTTAACATAAAAACAAATTCTTTATTTTAGGAGGTGACTGTAACCAAGTTGTTGACCTTTTCATTGATCAACAATCCCACGTTTGTTTCATCCCTCACAAGACCCACAAACAATTTCAAAGTACAATATCTCAGACACACCTTGTGGATGCTTGGAGACTCTGTAACGCTGGCAATACAGAATACAATTTTTTCTCTCCCCCACATGGTACTCTGGCCGGATTAGACTACCTTTTAATTTCTCCCACTTTAACATCAGAACCTTATTTCCTCCTCATTTGAACCCTTTGTCATTTCGGACCATGCACCAGTTGTTGCTGATTTCGACTTGGTTTGCTCACACCCCAAATCTTCTAGATGGAAGTTTAATAATTCTCTTTTGCAGGATCCACTTTTTTCTTCGTCTCTCATTTCCTTTCAAGGAGGAATTCTTTTCTTTAAATACGTCTCTATATACGTCTCCTTCACTGCTTTGGGACACTTTTAAAGCTACAGCACGTGGCTTTATTATAGACTTTGTTCACAGGAAAAATAAACACTTACTTAATCAGCAAAAAATGTTGATAGCCACTATCAAACGTTTAGAACACCAATTTTTTTCATCCTCATCTGAATATGCCTTAAAGGAGCTTGTTCGTGCGAAACCCGACCTTAATAAAACAGCTACTGATAATGCCGCTTCTGTTCCTCTCCGAACAAGGGCTCGATATTATGGTGGACATAATAAAGCTGGCAAGCTCCTGGCTAAATATCTTAAATCTTGGAAGTAACGTGTTTTGTTAGGTTCTTTTTATTCATCAGATGGATAACTCCTCTTTAAAGATCAGGAAACTTTAAATTAATTCATGGAATTTTATAAAACTCTGAATACCCCAGAGTTCTCTTCACATCCCTCTTCTATCAATACATATCTTAACCACGTCCCACTCTCAACTCATGTAGACCTAGACTTTGCTCCTCTAGATTCTGATTTATCAATCCTGGAAATATCTCAATCTTTAAGTCTTCTTAAGAAAAATAAAACTACAGGCCCGGATGGTTTTACTGTAAAATTTTATTTATACTTCTCAAATCTTCTTTTTCCAAAACAGCTCTTTCAATATTTTCATACTACTGGTAAGGCACAGGGCACTTTTTTAGAAGCTACAATCTGTTTAATCCATAAAGATGGTTGTGATCCCAAACAGTGTAAAAATTACCATCCTGTTTCCATAGTGAATGTGGACTGTAAAATATTTGCAAAATTGCTCATGTTGCGTCTTGAACCTTTTTTACCGAAACTAATTGGTTTAGAGCAATGTAGTTTCATTAAAGGTAGATTAACATCTGACAACTCTCGTTTATTATTTAATGTTTTGAATAAGGTCTAAACTCTTTCATATCCTCTACCTGCAGTCTTCATTCATGCAGAAAAGGCTTTTGATGGAGTGAACTGGTCATTTTTATTTAAAGCTCTTCATTGGCATAGTTTTGGTCCTAAATTCATTTCTCTGATCTCTCTGTTATATTCAATCCCTAAAGCTTCTATTGTAGTTAGTGGTCTTGTCTCTCAATTTTTTGATTTACAGCGAGGTGTATGTCAAGATTGCCCTCTTTCACGCCTCCTTTTTATTTTATCACTTGAGCCCTTTTTATCTCATATCCGCCAGAATACATCCATATCTGGTTTTATATATGGTGATCAACATTTGAAGTTATCTACCTATGCGGACGATATCTTACTCATTATACCTCATTCTGAAACTTCTATCCCTCCTCTTTTGCAAGAAATTTCAGATTTTTCCCTTGTGTCAGGTTATAAAATTAATTCTGACAAGACAAAAATTCTCCCCATCACCAAATTTAGTTTTAAACAACATTTTAATGTAACTGGGTTCCATTGGAACAGTTCCCAAACCAAATACATAGACATTTGATTTAATAATTCCATATTAGATTCAGTTAACATCAATATTTAAGGAAGTGCTTAATCATCAATCTCTAAACTTCTCTTAGGGCTAGAGGGTGCACGGCAAGAATGCTGTGCTGTAGTGCAGCTCTGCCGGCCAACTAGCTAATCCTTCAACTATCCTGTTCCCAAGACACCATCTCAGCAAGAAAACTGGTGGCGGCTGATGGCGATCTGCGAGGCGACTGCTGGCGGCGTCTTTGCTGTGATTACTGTCCCCCGTGGTGCTTGTTGATTGCTGGTGGAGCGACGATGCCGAGCGAGACATGGCGGCCGTGTAAGCAGTTTGGCACCTGGTGGAGCCTGACGGCTCTCTGAATGCCCGTGGCTGGGGCGGCAGGGACCACCGGCAGGTATAACAGTGTCCGCGAGTGCCCAGGCGACCCAACCCTATGGTAAAAGTCGGAGGAGGAAACTGGAGCTACGGCCAAGAGTGCGACGCAGCACGGGAGAGGAGTCTCCAGTAGCCCAGCTCAAACGTCCATGGCTAGCCCTGAGGTGAGCCCCTGTTGCCCGAAACATGTCGCCGGTGCGAGCCGTGCGAGCTGTCCGGCGGCTGCCGCGACCAGCAGAGCCAGACGCTGCGGTGCCCCTCACCCCCGGAAATAGAGGAGCTGTTCAGGTAATGTTGTCCAGAGTAAAGCAGCAATGCAACATGGCGGCTACGTAGGACAAAGGCCTAGACATCTGCACACATCCACTGGCATATCGCTTTCTTCTGCCTGCCTGCGGGGACCACTGCAACTTTATCCCTCCGGTGAGAACACGCTTATACAGGGGGTGCCTGGATAGAGGTGGGCGGCGGGGGGGGCGTGCTGTAGGCCATGTTTCTCGTCTGAGCTCTGTAACACCGCTGTGAGGCAGGGTGACTGTTGTGAGGCACGTCCTTTTCGCACTGCCCCAGCTGAGTGTGGGGACATCGTTCGGTGGTGCTGGCTCCCTGGACGACAGCCTGGAAACTGTGCCCCCCCATGTGACACACCGGGGTGATTCCCTAGACTTAAACAATGGCACACTTAGTTCTGTCAGAAGCAGTCGTGGACGACTGTCGGTAGTGTTGAGACCATAACGACAGGGGCGAGGGCGGGACGAGGTAAGCTGTTCCTTCAGCCCGGGATATTCTGGTGGCAGGGCAAACCTACACTTCAACACATATGCCAGCCTATACTGTCTCTGTCCAAAGCAACGGTTGCCAAGAGTGTGGGCCAGCGCTTAGAGACCAGGGCAGGAGAGCTGAACTTGATACATGCCCTATACTGCAGTACTGTAAATAAGGCATCTCTGACCTACCAATAGAAGAACAGGCAGTGAGACAGGTGCACAAAGAAGGCAGCAAGGGCGGTAACTACTGGACTGCTGAATGTGTGCTGTCTACGGGGTGGTGGCTGCATCCGTGTCACAAAGAGTCGACCACGATGGGCAAAACTGAAAAAAAACAGCTGCTCCTAACTTTTGACCTGCGGAAGCCTGGTAAACCTCAACAGAGAGCTACCTCTGACTCTAAGCTGGACAGTCCCACTGAAACTCCATCCTCCCTGAAAAAGACACTGTCTGCTATACAAGCCAGTCTGCAGTCCATAGATGGTAAGATCGAGGCCCTCAGTGGTCGCATGGACCACATGTCAGCCAAGCTAGACAGACGCGCAACCAGGCTAGGTGAAGCTGAACAACGTACCTCGGACATGGAGGTTGGTCTGCAGCAAGTAACCTCCAAAGCACTGGACATGGAGAAGATTCTCGCAGTCATCCAAGCCAAAAATGAAGACCTGGAAGCCAGGTCCAGGCATAATATTCTATGCATAATGGGACTGCCGGAATTCACAAATGTGGGCAGGCTGGAGACATATGTGGAAAATATGCTCCGTGAAATTTGCGGAGCCGAAAACCTCTCTCAGTTGCTCATTGTGGAGAGAGCCCATCGCTCCCTGTCGGTTCGTCCACCCCCGGGCGCTCCACCCAGACCAATTATTTCATGTCTGCTGAATTTTAGGGACCGTGACTCGGTTCTGCGAATATCACGCTAGAAGGGTACCATCACCTATCAGGGTAACACTGTGGCTTTTTACCCTGATTTCACGGCTGCAATTCAGGCTGCGAGAAAGGAGTACCAGCAAGTCAAGAAGGTCTTTGTTAGAAAAGCCTTGTTTATCCACCTCAGGAGTAATCAATAGCGAGACGACATATTTGTGATAACGGAGTAGTTTATTCACCGTCCTTACTCCAGCCGTGCATCTTATTAATGCCGTACAACTGATTCAACGTTTTTCTCACCAACCCCTCCATTCTTAAATTAATACAACCCCGCGTGATCTCCACGAGCACAAACAACACGCTCGTGAAGGTCACGCTACATCAACAATGTAATTCATACATATACAACACATCTTCCCCCTTTTTTTTTTTTTTTTTTTTACCACATAACATAGTCTTTGAATCTCCCTGGATAATGATATTCACGTTTCCCCCTTGATTCACCACCCCATTTTGAACAGTTGGAATGCTGTTCATTGTGATCTTCAGTTGAACTTGGACTCACTTCCAGACTTTTCCTTAAATGAGCAATTCCTTTAAACAATGAAATCCTGTTCAAATTCCAAACACTTCCTCCCTCAACACGTACAGCATTACTTAACACTTCTATTACCCTTTTTGGATCCGACCAGCACTGTGAACCTTTAGAAACACATCCCATCCTCGTCGCCAGTGTTAGAAAAGCCTTGTTTATCCACCTCAGGAGTAATCAATAGCGAGACGACATATTTGTGATAACGGAGTAGTTTATTCACCGTCCTTACTCCAGCCGTGCATCTTATTAATGCCGTACAACTGATTCAACGTTTTTCTCACCAACCCCTCCATTCTTAAATGAATACAACCCCGCGTGATCTCCACGAGCACAAACAACACGCTCGTGAAGGTCACGCTACATCAACAATGTAATTCATACATATACAACAGTCTTGATCGTCGAAAATGTACAGTATGCCATGCTGTACGCGGCCCAGCTTCGTATTGTCACTGACGACAAATCCAGGATTTTCAAAAACAGAAACAGGCCATGGACTATGCAAAATCCCTCTGGCACAAAAAGCAGGCCATCCCTGATGCCTCGGATAATGAAGGTTAAAGGTCAAGGAACACTGTTCTGAGTTTTTTTTTTCCTTTTTATACTAGCTGACTTTCTGGCAATGGCTGCATTTTATAACTTTGATGTGCGTGCTGGTATTCTGCATTGGAGCGCGTTGCTCCTGCTGAAATATATCCATGACTGGGGGAGAATGTCTGCATTGTCAGCATTCCGTCCATCATTTGTTTGTTGTAACGCTTTTCGCCCTAAGTGGGATGGGTATTCCCAGACGTGGGACCCGTGCTCACTACGCCACTGGAGTCAAGCTATCCTGGCTGATGACGGCTGATAGCCAGAAACCGGTCTAGGATGCTTGATTCCGGTCCAGGGAAGACATGGCTTGGCAGTTCGGGCTGGACTGTTCCCATGAGGCACAGGGTCAAGACTGATTTGCATATGGCCATGTCTGAACTGGGGTGGCGTAGTGGGCAAAAGAACGATGGATTTAACCCAGATCTCTTGACTGGGGGAGAATGTCTGCATTGTCAGCATTCCGTCCATCATTTGTTTGTTGTAACGCTTTTCGCCCTAAGTGGGATGGGTATTCCCAGACGTGGGACCCGTGCTCACTACGCCACTGGAGTCAAGCTATCCTGGCTGATGACGGCTGATAGCCAGAAACCGGTCTAGGATGCTTGATTCCGGTCCAGGGAAGACATGGCTTGGCAGTTCGGGCTGGACTGTTCCCATGAGGCACAGGGTCAAGACTGATTTGCATATGGCCATGTCTGAACTGGGGTGGCGTAGTGGGCAAAAGAACGATGGATTTAACCCAGATCTCTTGACTGGGGGAGAATGTCTGCATTGTCAGCATTCCGTCCATCATTTGTTTGTTGTAACGCTTTTCGCCCTAAGTGGGATGGGTATTCCCAGACGTGGGACCCGTGCTCACTACGCCACTGAAGTCAAGCTATCCTGGCTGATGACGGCTGATAGCCAGAAACCGGTCTAGGATGCTTGATTCCGGTCCAGGGAAGACATGGCTTGGCAGTTCGGGCTGGACTGTTCCCATGAGGCACAGGGTCAATACTGATTTGCATATGGCCATGTCTGAACTGGGGTGGCGTAGTGGGCAAAAGAACGATGGATTTAACCCAGATCTCTTGATTGGGGGAGAATGTCTGCATTGTCAGCATTCCGTCCATCATTTGTTTGTTGTAACGCGAAATATATCCATGCAGCAGTATCCTTTTTTTTTGTTGCATATACTGTCCCCGAAGATGGGCTGAGTGTTATACTTTCAAATTGATTGTGTCTGAGCTCTTAAGTGTAAAAGTTCTAACGATGGTTAATCTTGGGAGTACGCTTCATACTGATCGGTCACCTAGGGAGTAGATTGTGCTCTGGCGTTCCCCAATGGGTATTCCTAACTACACAATAAGAACATGTTTAACTCTTTGGGGGTCTGTTCTAGTTTACAAGATAGCTTTGACGAGTTGGGTATGCTAAAGTGGGTGGGGGAGGGTGGAAGAAAACGGGGAAGCTGGGGATTGTTGAATGTGATTGGTCAGACGCTAAGGCTATGGTATATATGTACATGTTTAGCTGTGCATAGTTGGGAACTCAATCTATCAATATTCATCACTCTAAATGGTGACAAAGGAAGATAAGTTCGCGTTTAACGTGGAATGTCAGAGGGGTAAATTCCGCCCAAAAAATTAGGCCTTCACCCAGCTAGATATGCATGGGGTTCATATTGCTCTTCTACAGGAGATACATTTAACCAAACAAACTGAGGCCAAGATTGCTCTCAAGTGGGCGGGGTATAAGCTCGCCTCTTCATACTCATCCTATGCGAGAGGGGTCCTCACACTTATAAAGAGGGGCATTGCATTCAATCCGATAAAAATGTGCACAGACGAGGAAGGGTGATACGCTATTGTGCATTGTAAGCTGGGGGTCTCGTTATTAACTATTGTTAATGTTTATGGGCCAACCACGGATTAACCTGATGTGTTTGCAAGAATTCTTAAGGTGCTGCGGGAATGGCCCAAAGCGGAGATTGTGTGGCTGGTGAGCGAAGGGGCGAATACCTGGGTGACAGACATCGCCCCTCTTCTTTACACACTATCCGACCACAACTCTGTTAAGCTTGCTCTAAACATTCCAACCAATACCCACTGACCGTTCACATGGAGATTCCGCCCGGAAGCTCTCCTTGATCCTATATATGCCAACACCATTAGAGAAGCAATAGAGCAGTACTTTGATTTAAATGTAGGAACGGTAGACAGTACTGCACACCTCTGGGAGGCCTTTAAGGTCACTATTAGGGGCATGTGCATCAGCACAACAGCGAGTATTCTAAAGGATATTCGGGGGCAACAAATATCGAGAGAGCATTATCAGAGCTTGAAAGAGAGAACGAAACCAGGCCCAGTGCAACTACACTGTCTCATATTCAAGAATTGATAGCAGAATATGATGAGATGGCAGAGACCGAGATACGCTACCTGTCTAGAAGACATATAGCTTGCGCATACGGGGAGGGTGGCAGGCCAGGCCATAATTTAGCAGCTAAGCCAAAATTGCGAACTGAGCAGCATAACATTACAAAAATCATAGCTGCGCAGGGTGCGGAACACTTCACGCCGCAGGCCATAGTGGATCAATTCCGTGGCCGCTATGTCAACATGTGCACGTCGCGGGGGAGTGCTGATCCCTCTGCACTAGATGAGTATTTATCAGACATTGCATGTGCTTGGTTGGCGAAAAGACACCAAGAATATTTAAGTCAGTCGAAAGAGTCATCTGATAGCCAGGCGGCAATACGTGCTCAGGCAAACAAAAAGGCTCCAGTTGCCTGATGGCCTCATGGCAGAATTTTATAAAGAATATGCTGAGCTTCTGGTCCCTCATTTGCTGGAGGTGTATGGCAAGGTACATGAGACAGGTAAGTTACCACCGCCGCTCAGACAGGCTATGATAATCACCTTAATAAAGGAAGATAAAACAGCCTCCCACTGCGATTCATACCGCCCCTTATTCTTAATTAATCTGGATGCAAAAATATTGATTAAGATTCGGGCCTCCAGACTTCAATCTTTAATGCCAAATTTGGTCTTACCGGACCAATCCGGTTTCATACCAGAAAGATCCACATCCACAATCTACGGAATATTTTTGCGATGTTTCACATGCTAGATCCTGCGCTCCCTGCTGCTGCTGTAATGTTGGATGCAGTGAAAGCATTGGACTCCATAGAGTGGAGTTATTTTTCACATCCTAAAGCAAATGGGTTTCCCAGAGGTTTTTATTGGGTGCGTGCTGTTGTTATAGCAAGGGTTGGGGTGGGCAGACTAACATCAGAGCCATTTCAGATTGGCAGAGGGACCAGACAGGGATGCCCCCTATCGCCACTGCTGTTCTCTATCATGCTGGAGCCACTGGCTTGCTTAATCCGTCAGTGGTATAGAGAAACTGGGGGGTAGTAAACTCCGGCATACCCAGAACTGAGGTAAGTAAATAAATAAATGAATAAAACAATTTACATTGCGCGCGCTGCAATGCCAACTCGGCGATGCAGCGCGCGTAATGTAAATTTGTTTATTTATTTACTTATTTACTTACCTCGGTTCCGCCGTATGCTGGAGTTTACTACCCCCACTCTGCCCCTCCCCTGCCCCCGCTTAACCACCCCGCAGCACTCCCTCAGAGAGCCACCACTGGATCTACTACTCAGAGTATTAACTGTATTTCCTGAAGCTTCCTTGATCTATAAACATCTTCTTACCCCTGATGTTGTTTGCTCTAAATCTAAGATAGAAACTGCTTGAGAGACGGATCTGGGGTGTGATTGGAGCACAGATTTTTTAAACAAACTATGGGGTAGGTCTTTGAAAAATTCTACATCTGCCTCCACTACTCCGTCCATGTTCTTTCTCTACCATAGATTCATTTTAAACCCTCATCCATAGCTAACTTTACATATACTAATCATAAGGCTTGTTGGACCTGTCTTTCTCCTATGGCTGATTTGGCGCACCTACTATTTTATTGTCCTGCTGTCTCTTCCTTTTGGAAGGATGTTTGGAAGCACCTTTCAGCTATTTTTAACCTGCATACTTCTTTATCAAATACTATTTTTTTTACAGGAAGTTTATTAGAGTCATTGGGATTGTCTTTACATGAAAAAGGTTTATTTGACTTGGTGTTGGCCTTAGCCTTCCAGCAAATCTCACTTAACTGGAAATGCTCAACTAAACTTTCAGAGAAGTCCTGGTGGAAAAATGTCTGTCATTATCATAGATTAGATATTGCATTTGCCTCCTCTTCCCAACCATATGTAAATAGGGATTCATTTTGGTCATCATTAACCAATTATTTACTGAGATTTCAATTCATGTGTTACGTAATCGTTCTGAGATTTTCAGCCTCCATAAATCAGTTTAGTCTCTGCTTTCTCCCTCCATTACTTTTCCCTTTTTCCTTTCATTATTGGATTGAATTTCTGATGCTTTAAGTATTTGCTTACTTCTTTAATATGGTTATAATTTGTACTCATGATCTTCAATTATAGAATTGTATTATATTCCCTTTTCTTTTTTCATTTTTATCCCCATCCCCTTTCTTCCTATGTTATTAATAAAATTTAAAAAACAGCTTTCTACTGTGTTTTATTGCCTGTTTCTCCATTTCTATTATATTGCAGATATATTGTTTTCAATGGCCTATTTCTTATGTAACTGTTATATACTTATTATAGCTTATTAAACACCCCCCAAAAAATTGACTGTCCTACCTAGTTCTGGCAGGAAAGGTTTGGTACATTTCCTAATCGTTTGAAAACTAGACTGCTGTTATACTCTGTTTATTAATCTGTCTTCCTAACTCTTTGAAAGGCTACAACTGATCCATAATGTGGTGAACAGACTTGTTCAGGGCCTCTGAAAATATTCCTGGATTTTTCACCATCTTTCCTCCCCCTTACTGGTTCTCAATAGACAAGCGCTGCCTTTCTAATGACCTTCAATTTTGTCTTAAAGTTATGCATGGCTCACTTCCCAAAAACTTCATGTCATCTTTGTTCTCTCACTACTCTCCTTCTAAAATTCTTTATTCTAGTTGTGCTCATTTAGGGCCATATGTAGGTAGCCTAACATTTACCACTTCATAAATACCTAATTTTACCGATTCGGTATTTATGAAGTGGTAAATGCTATGTAGGTAATCCATCGGTAATATTTACCGAATCGGAATGGGTCGGTAATTTAGAATCGGTATTTACCGATTCAGTAATGGTAACTGGCTTCCCATTTATTCCTATGGGCCAGGAGGCCCATAGGAATCAATGGGAAGCCAGTTACCATTACCGAATCGGTAAATACCGATTCGGTAATGGGGGGAGCACAATCAAGGGTGGCAGGGTGTCACAGTGACACCCTGTTGCACCCCTGATTCCTGCATGTGTGCACATGTGGCACACATACATGCCCTAAGGGCATGTATGTCTGCCACATTGCACACTTCAAAGTGCAAAGAAATGCTTTTTACAGCTATTCGTCATTTACCACCAACTTTTAGTTGGTGGTAAATAACGAATCCCCACAACAACCACACACTCCCCCTACATATCATTTCAGGATTCGGTATTTGCCGAATCGGTAAAATTACCGAATCGGTAATTTTACCGATTCGGTAAATTACCGAATCCTGAAATGTGCCCCCTACATACCAAAAGCCTGAATACCGGTCGGTAACGGGATATTTACTGAAAATCGGCGGTTACCGACCGGTATTGGGCTTCCTACATATGGCCCTTAGTGAGCATTCTTACATTTTTTAGGATGCGCTTAGGTGGCCGGTATTTCTCAGTCATTACTGCTCTGGCATGGAACACCATTCTTTCAGATATTTGTGCAGACTCCAACTTTATAGCTTTTGCAGATCACTGAAAGCTCATCTTTTTCAATTGTAGGGTAGTTCGTTCTGGTTGACTTTAGCGGCAGGATGCCCTTGGGGATTTGTGAAGATCTATCAAATCTAATCATTACCATTGTGCCAAAGGCCAGAGTCTTCAATTATATTTTATAGTTCATTCATTGCCAAAGCTTTATTCGGTTGCAAAACAGCCACAAAAGTATACAAGAACATTTTAAAACATTGAAAAACTCTAAAAGACGAACATGCACGTTTAACACATCTTCCACATCACCAAAAATATTGTGTTATAACCAAGTGCAGTAATACAATAAAACATGTTGTACTGAAATAAATCAAAAAAAGTTTAATTTGCACATTCATTAAAAGAGAAAAGAAGCAAGATTAGATTAAAAGTGCATTGTGCCCCGAGATCACTCTGCTGTACGTAAAAAAGCACTCACGTGGGGACAGGTCGGTCTCATCATGGGATAGCTGTTGAAGGAGATGGTATGCTTGGCACTATGCTTACAAGTTCTTGATTTCATAAAAGTAACTAAAAACATTTGGTAATTTTTTTTATTAAAAGTGCAGTAGAAAGTAAAGTGCAAAACCGATTGACTGGAAGCATCATCACAAGGGCACAATCAGGACTCAAGGTTGGGCTGAAAACCAAACGGGAAGCAGAGCATATTTAATTGTGTCAGCCGTTAAGTGGAACAATATCAAATTATCCCAGCTCCCCCTGATGTTCCAAAAATAGCTGGTGGGGTAATTCTCAGGTCTTAAGTGTAAATAAGCCTCAACAGTTGGCTTATTAGTTTCTACAGTCTGTTTGCTTGGGCTTGGTCCAATAGCAAAGCTTGGACTTGCTTCTCATGCAGAGGATCATGGTCAGCTGCATTAGAAAAGAGTTTTATTAAACCAATCCCTGCAAATTTGTTTTTAACATAAGCCAACCAGGGAATGGAAAGGCCTCCATCACAAGTCAAACAGTCACTAATTATGTCCCTGGTAAGTGATGCCTCCTTGGTTCGCTATACAGATAACCACAATAGGGGAGAGCGGGATCGAATCAAGACACTCAGGTAAGTTAAACCCAAATCCTTGTGGCAATTATAAGGAGGAGTGGATAGGGGAATGGACAGGATTTTCCTGCAGAATCAATTTTCTTCCTACTGCAGGGCCAAATAGTCTGTGATTGCTCCAAAGATCAGCGCCATAGGTAGCTACTAGGGCACTTTGGTCAGTATACATCTGAAAGAGGGGGGCAAGCAGCCTGCCACCTGTAGGCGAAGGAAGGCTCAAAGGTGAGCCAACTGCCTAGGACAGCTTGACCCTACGCTGTACTATGTTAGGGGACCATAAACATGTGAAACTAAAGGTAACCCCCAAATAAGAGTAAGTGCTAGTGCATAATATACGGTTGGGATGGCTGCAAAACTTGGGAATCAGGTACACTTGGGGCCACACCCCATGATAAATGA
Source organism: Triturus cristatus (assembly GCF_964204655.1). NCBI lineage: Eukaryota > Metazoa > Chordata > Amphibia > Caudata > Salamandridae > Triturus > Triturus cristatus. The sequence goes on from NC_140588.1 coordinate 60,063,511, forward strand.
CTTTTCAAAATTTGTGGGCTGCTCAGGATTGGGCGTAAATGTACGAAGGAATGGACCTACTGGCAGAGGGCCCTAGGCGTGTGAGCTATTATGATGGCGTTGTCCGCATATAGCGTCACTGGGAGGTGAGCACCCTTTATTGTGGGAACATTTGGGGTGCAGATGAGCTAACCTTGTTTATGTACAACAGAAGACGAGCACGCACCCTTGACGAACCCTATGCACAATGTTAAATATTCTGGATAAATTACTCTTCTGGCCAATCCTATCTTGGAAAGGAGATGCCACAGCTTTGATCAGTTCACTCAATCGAAAGCCACGGGCACGTCCATAAAGGCAATATATAGGTGAGTCTTTTTGGCTGCAGTGATTTACCTAGGATAAGGTTAAGGTTGAGGCATTATTTTATGGAGCCAATTCTTTGAGAAGTCATTTTGTCCTCAACCCACTCTGACATTCTGTTAAACAGCACCCTACTGAGACTTTTAACGGGAATATCAATCAAAGGAATTGGAAAGTAACTGTTAGGCTTTGAGCAATCCCCCTTTCTAAAATTCAGGACAATAACCGACGTACCCCAGGAGTTAGGTTTAGTTTTTATACTTTTGTTAAAGATGTTTATCTAATCTATAAGCATAACTACAATAGATTAACTGATGATGATGGTGGATTACCATGATATAATCCATTGTAATAGGCCCATTATCATTAATGGCCATGTATGTCATACAGAGCTTAAGGGCCGATTACGATGGCGGGCAGACTTGATTCCGCCCGCCATTGTAGCAAGATCGGGACCGCCCGCCTGCAATGCGATGGTCCCGCACCCCTAATTATGTGGTCGCATCTGGCAATTTAACATTGCGGCGGGTACTGCTGGCTGCAGCACCTACGGCAATGGTTAATGCCCATATTGTGCATTTCCCTGCACAATGTGTCAGGCACCGCGTGGTGCCTGCCCAACTTGTGCATGTAAATGTAGGGGGGTACCATGGGTACCCCCCAGTGCACAACTGCCCCCCACTACAGAGGGGGCCTGTAACGGGCCCCCCAAAGCCAGCCTCCTCCAGCCTTTCCATGGCAGTTCCACCGTGGTCCTGAAGGACTGGGTTATTCTAGGACCCAGCGGTGCAAGGGGACAACACCTGAAACCTTCGTGGGTTACCTGTTCTGGCGTACAAAACACAGAGACACGGGACACTTCCAGCGACGTCAAAGATCAGCGTTTATTTACTGCAGGGATACAGAAATCACAAGAAGTACACAACGTGTAGGTTCTCGGAGACTGCTTCAAATTGTAAAAGTGGATCGCTCCTTTTATACACGTTTTTGCCATTGCACAACATGGCAAACAAAGGTTACAACTCAGTTCCCACAATAAACTTCAAAAGAGTCGCGTTCATGTTTCAGGAGGCCGGAACATAATTACAGCAGCATTGCCGGTTCTCAACTGTAAAAACATATCATCCCCACAGTTAAACACATTCCATTCTGACTGTAAACACATTAAGAAAAGGGACAGAAACAGATGCAAAGAAAGAACAAGGATGCACGATAGATTGGAAAAGAGTATTGGGAGTAATAACGGAAACTTGATTACAGGATCAAAGACCTCGTGCCCAATGCGTGCACGACTGAAACAATAGACTAGCACGGTAAGATGAGCCTCGAGCGGGGCCATCTGCCTTCGCCGTGTCATTTCCCCTATCATAAAAGTCACCCTAAAAGAAACACGTGTCCTTCGTGTAAGCTTGGGTATCCCAGGGTCACAGAGCGGACAAGGTCCGTTCGCTGGCTACTTGAGGGCAAGAAACAAAATGGATGCCGCATCTAAAATGGAACCCGAGGGTTCGGATGGACAAACCCAAAAATGAGACGAACCATACGTGGTTGCGTAGCGAAACTGCGTACACCCACTAAACTCGTCATTTGCGGTTCGTAGACACCAAACTCATCCATATTCGCCAACACCCAAAAAGTGTCGTTCCGTCTGGCACGGAACCTCAGACGCTCCTTTTGCCCTCATGTAGGCAAGCACTAGTCAATATCAGAATCGATTTCGATATTCATCAGATCGTTAAGCTGTTGCTAGAACATCATTCTATCCATCAATGTCTCCTTGGTAACAGATGGCCGTCTTATACACGTTGTAGCACAGAGGCCACATAAGGCAGGACCACACTGTACACAAAGACAACACGTGAATAGAAACGTCACAACAACCACTACGATCATCAGAATCTTCCAACCCCAAGTTGATATCAGGCCCCAAAACCATCCTAGAAGTGTCCAATCACCTTCGTCCACGTGTATGGACTCGGAAATCTTGTGCAACTTTGAGATGGCTTGGTAGACAGTTGGAGCGTTGTCAGGAATGAAAATGCAACAGCTCGAATGGATAACTTTACACACACCACCTCTATCTGCAAGAACAACGTCTAGAACCATACGGTTCTGCAACGTCATGAGTCTATCCGCCTGAAGTTCAGCTGTTAAATTACCAAGAGCACTCGCAGTTATGTTAGCAGTCGACTCGACTACACGGGTCAACTGTCTTAGGTTCCTACTATTGACCATAGGTCCCCAAAACGGCAAGAAACCCTTAAAGAAGTCTCCTGCTTCTTGACCGGCAGTGTCCTCTTTGCTAATAACGCCTCTCACAATTCTAGTCTTCTGATAGTCTGAGGCAACTGTAAAAGTCGGTGGTAAAAGATTCGCAATATAACAGGTACCCGAAAAATCACGGGGTAACCATGTATATGCGCGTTCATAACATACGAAATAAGTGCCCTTAGCAGTCAGAAAAACAGGGGAAGAGAGCATCGGTAGAACATACGTGTCAGTACAAGCACTGTTCCCAAGTTGTGCTCTCGGATTTCGACCCAAACCCTTCAAGCAGAAATTACCAAGGTGTGGTACAATCCATATTGGGGACGAACTCTTGAGCTGTCTATCACCCACTGACGTACTATACTCAGCCTCACTCAGATCCTTATAGGCTTGCACCTCTTCATCTGGGATAAGCGATGCATCAAAGACATCTCTATCTAAATCCGCAATCGCTATCGCCAAAGGCTTGTGGTACGGACCAGGACCAAAGTTTGCAGAGCGTGGCTCTCGACTGGGGTAGGAATTTAGTGCACTACGAAACATAGTTTGGAATGCTCGAGCTGACCCTTGGGAGCTATAAGGAAGAACCAGATACGGAATACCCCTATCCATGGTATGCGGCATTAACCCACACACCCAACAGTTGGTAGTATTCATCACCAACTGATGCTGATGTAGGAGTTGAACGAAGGAGTTATTCATAAATTCCGCACGTCTAACCTGTTCGTGTTGAGGCAGGGGATGAAAAGAATGTGGGGAAACAGTGGTAATGGAGCTTAGTTTAGGAGAAAGAGTAGGTGAAACAGAAGGTAACAACAACTGTAGACCAATATACACTCCGCCCACCAATAACATATACACAGTCAGAAACAGTAGGAATACCTGAAACAGAAAACATTTTGTTCGTACAATCTTATGCAATTTCGATCTTTGCGCCGACATCCTTTCTACTTCCAACAGCTTAGAGAATGCCATCCTCTACAAACCGTCCGTGACGTACTTGACGCACTTCGTTCTGAGTAGCGATTATCAATTCCCAGGAGTTCCCAGGAATCGACAAAAGTAACCGACCTAGTGTCAGAAACCTGCTAAACAGAAAGGAGTACCCGCACGGCCCTACGGTAACCCGGATGGTAGGTTTTCTTAAACGCTCAGCTTTAATACAAATCTCTTAGCAGTGAAAAGCACATAAAAAGAAACTCAAAAAGGAAGGATGTAATTGTTCATAATGTTCATAGCACCAGTAAAGAAAAAATATAAAACTAAATTTTATTAGTCCTTGCTACATGGACGAAGAAAGTATCGATTTCTTCCAGGTCGAGTCTGCTCTACAAACAATTGTTCAGATGGTGCAACAGTGTTCGGTGGAGTGGATGATGATTCAGACCTTGAGTTCTCTACGACTGATGACTCCGCAGGTGTGTCTGGCAGCGACAAATTGTCTTCTACAGGTTGAGCATCACTAAACGGCACAAAGCTAAAAGGGGTCTCAGTTTCCGTTGCCGCAATCCCAGTTCTCACCCAACCATCTGTTGGTGAGGGGATCTGTACTTTTTTCGTGTGGCTGGCGTGTACCCAGTTCTTTCTGCCTTCCAACCGAACTGAAGTCCTCGTTGTTAATAAGACTTGAAAGGGTCCCACGAATCTTGGCTCCAAGTTACGTTTTCGACCAAAATTTCGGGTAACGACCCAATCGCCTGGCCGGAGCTGATGTCCAGGACCCTCTGTCTGCGCCGGTAGAGCTTCAAAGACCTGTTGGTGAATTAACCTCAGTTTAGTGGTCAAATCGTGAAGATAATCAATTAGCATTGGATACTCAAGACTATCAAAGGCCTTAGGTCTCGGGACTCCCCAAATGTTCGCAGGGCGGCCGAACACAATCTCATATGGGCTGAGCCCTACTCGAGAGTGTACAGTCGCTCTGGTCGATAAGAGAGCCAGAGGCAAGGCATCAGGCCATGATAGACCAGTCGTGGCTTGTATCTTTGCAAGTTTCAGCTTCAGGGTACCATTGTACCCTTCAACTAAACCCGCTGCCTGAGGATGATTAGCGCTATGGAATTTCTGCCGAATTCCAAGGCCCTTACATACACTCTGCATCACACTTCCCACAAACTCACTTCCATTATCTGACCACACAATCCGTGGCATTCCATACCGAGGAAAGTATTCCTTCAGTAGGATTTTCGCTGTGGACAGGGCAGTGTTATCCTTAAGAGGATAGGCCTCGATCCATCTGGAGAACGCACAAACCACAACTAAAACATACTTCATATTATTGCATCTCTCCATATGGATAAAGTCCAGTTGGATAACCTCAAAGGGACAAACAGGGGGAGCAAAATGACCAGGTGGAGTGGGGGTGCCCTTGCCAGGATTATGCATCAAACACACCATACAATTCTTAACCACCCTCTCAGCACATTTAGCAATACCATCATTCTTCCATACAGGGGACAAGAACTTGCATATCCCTTTCGCACTAATATGTGACAACCCATGAGCTATCGTCACGACAGCTAATACGTACGCATCCGGTAACATCCACCTCTGACGTTCCGTCAAGTCAACCCAACATCCATGCATATCCAACTTTCCCGTACTTTCTTTCCACTTGGTCTTTTCAGCTTCAGTGGCCTCATTCTGAATTGCTTTCACACTCTCAACAGTGTCTTCTCACATACCAGTTTCCGTCGACCATCTCGTTGAACTTGTCACATACATTCGAGTTGTAAGATCCTTAGCCGTTTCCTTAGCAATCTCATCCGCAAATGCATTCCCACGACCAACATCATCCGTCACTTTCCAATGTGCACTACATTTAACGATCGCCACCTGTTTAGGCAATGTAAGTGCATCCAAAAGATCATTCACGAGCTGCCCGTGTTGGATCTTCGTACCATGCGATGTCATAAATCCTCTTTCTCTCCACAATCGTCCAAAACTGTGCGCAACGCCAAATGCATACTGACTGTCGGTAAACACATTCACTCGCTTTCCCTTAGACAAAACACATGCTCTTGTCAATGCAATCAACTCTGCCGCTTGCGCTGAATTCTGATTCACTCTCGCAGTTTCCACAACCGTGCTCAACGTCACTACAGCATGCGCAGTCGTCACATCGCCATTCGGCAATTTAAAACAGGAACCATCAACATGCAAAGTACCATCGGGATCTGTCAATGGAGTGTTTTTCAGGTCCACACGACCCTTTGTTTCTTCCTCAGTTCGTAAATAAATCATGTGGTGGTACATCATCTGATTCCATATTAGTCGGCAACAATGTCGCCGGATTCAGTACATTACAACGCTTGATCTGTATATGACTTGCCAAAAGGGTCAGCTCATACCCAGACAACCTTGCACTCGTCTGATGTTGAGTTTTTGTACGATTCAGGAGTGTATCAACTGCATGCGGAACCATCACTATGAGCATATTATCCATGACCAAACCTGCGGATTGTCGAATAGACGCCGCAGCTGCCGCCGTCGCCCTCAAGCAACTCGGCAACGCTCTAGCTACCAGGTCTAAGGTCGAGGAAAAATATGCACACGGACGCTGCTTGCCACCAAATTGTTGCGTCAAAACACTCAACGCACAACCTTCCCTCTCGTGGACGTATAGTGTAAATGGCTTGCTGTAATCAGGAGTACCTAATACAGGAGCCGAACACAACGCATCACGAAGTTCAGAAAAACTTTTCTGACATTCTTTCGTCCATGGCAAAGGAGTCGAAACGTCCTTGCACGTGAGAGCTATCAATGGCTTCACTAACAGTGAAAAATTTGGAATCCACTGTCTGCAGTATGACGTGATACCTAGAAAGGCACGCACATCTCTCTGAGTTGTTGGCACAGTCATTCGAGCAATTGCTGCAATTCTTTCAGGGGTCAACCTTCTTCCCGCCTTTGACAATAAGTGACCAAGATAGGTTACTTCTTGACAACAATATTGCAGTTTAGAAGGTGACACTTTGTGATGTAAGTCACAAAGATGCTGTAACAGTGACACTGTAGCAGTCTTGCAAATCTGTTCAGTGTCTGCAGCCACCAACAGATCGTCAACATACTGAATCAAGGCCGCACCAGTCGGCAGCACAAACGCATCAAGTTGACTCTTAAGAGCTTGGCTGTAGATCGATGGACTCTCACAGTAGCCCTGAGGTGCGCGTTTGAACCGGAAGCTACGACCACCTAATGAGAAACCGAACAAATCTCTGCTTTCCTCAGCAATCGGAATGCTAAAGAACGCATTCTTCAGATCGATTACCGAGAACCATGATGCAGAGGCTGGAATCAGAGTCAGCAAAGCTGTAATGTCTGGTACCACGGGAAACTGCGGGACAACAATTTTATTCACCTCCCTTAAGTCAATAACTAGACGGTACACAGGGGGCTTGGAGGAATCAGTTCGCTTCAAAATAGGCAACACAGGACTATTACACACGTTACCTCGTGTTTCCTCAATGACATCTTTATTGATCAAATCGTAAATGATCGCTAATAGTGCTCGTTCACCATCAAGGGAGATACGATACTGGGGTATGCGCGGCAATCGCGCGTTGAATTTCAATTGCACAACATAAGGTGGGATATCCAGCAGGCCCACATCGTTGGGACCTGTCGCCCACAAAGAAGCCGGAAGAGAACTCAATGCCGGTGGGACCTTATCGATCGACAAATACATAGGAGAGATCACTCTCTGACCCAATGTAAGCTCCACTCCCGTAGGAGAGCAATACAAAGTCGCATGTAACCGTTTCAACAAATCCAAGCCCAAAAGATTCTCACCACAACCAGTAGTCAAAATCAAGGGAGCTTCTAACTCATAAGACCCAATTGTAAGGGGCAAGGGGCTAGAAACTGGATTGCTAACGGGGGCGCCAGAGAATCCAACGGAAACATTCGTTAAGCCAGACAAAGGCGCGCCAGGGAGTTTCGAATGCATGATAGAACTTTTCGCTGCACCAGTGTCCAACAGAAAAGGCTCAACTACGCCTAATGTGGCAACTGCGACATAAGGCCCTCTCTGATCAACCGGAACTGATACTTCTCCCTTCCTCTGTCTACGGCTGTCCTAGTAGATACCGTCCGCATCAACATCATGCTCGACATAATAGTCATCCACATGATACTGTGCAGATCTACCAGACGAGAGATCGCGCCGATCGAAACAATTCTGCGAGTCTGAGGAAGTGGCAAGACGCTCGGCCTGATTCTGAGTAACGCCGCGACCTCTACCACGTGAAACTTGCTGAGGACCACTACGACCTCCTCGAGCCGAAACGCCATTGTTCCTATCACGTAAAACTGGACAATGAAACTTCAAATGGCCCTCTCCTCGACAATAGGCACATTGATTATACCCCAAAACAAAGCGAGGTGCGGAAGAGTCATTACGCACCTGTGATCTAGAAAACTGCGATTGTGATCGATTTGGCTGTTGCGAGTCATTGTAATTCGAGCGCGGAGGATACGCTTGCTGCAATAAGACCTTAGTTTTAAGATCCTTCGTTTTCTTATCTGCGCGTTCGCTTTCTTCCTTCTCCCTGTTTTCGTAGTACTGGGCCGTGGTCAATATCTGAGCAGTGGTAGAAACAGCCTACGAACTTTCAGAATTCTTCAGCTTGTTGCTGAGTTCAGGCAACAAGTTCGATACGAATTTATCAACGAACAACCGCTGACCACCCTCAGAGCTCATGTCCTGACCACTATGATCAACAAACGCCTCCTCAAATCTCGTAAAGAAATCGGAGACACTCTCATCCTTCTTTTGTTTGCACGCGGACAACTTGTCCCAATTAACGCGTATTGCTGGCATAAGTGTTTTCATAAGGGTAATTATCCTCTGGGGCAAATCCACAATAAGCTGTTCGGGTTTAGCCCCACCAACTTGCTGGGCGTCAGCCGCCGCAAGAGCAGCCCAGTCACCGCCTAACTCGGCCACGTGATTTTCGTGACGGATTTTTGCCCAAATCGGCTGTGGCACTACATTACCAAACAACATGTCAATATCGGCAAGGTTCATAACGGTAGCATCCACTAGCTGGGACAACTCCTTATAATAACCTGCAGGATTTTTACGGGGATCGGGCAAAGTTTGCTTCACCTGCAAAACTTCCGATCGCTTCCAGGGGAGGTGTATCCAAACTCTTTGAAAACGTCCTGGAACAGCAGGATTAGCATTAGGATCTCCTGGCATCCATACTGGGGGAACTTCCCGCATAGGATACTGACCAGGTTTTGCCATCCACTCTGCAGTCTCGTCCTTAAATAATGCTCGAGGTTGCACTGTACATCGAAAAGATAACAGACGCTCTAGAGCACATCGAACGTTATCACCTACAATCACACCAGTCGTAAATTGATTCTGGAGCTCAGAAACCTCGGACGGTACATTATCGACCGCATCATTATCCCACTCTTCCCTCAAAGATTTACACATTTCCTCAAACACGAATCGTTGTGTGGGCGCATTAAACTGGGAAAAGGTCTCAAACACTATACGCGAAGTGTACTTCACAGGATGGCGAATCCATTTACGCGCCATTTTTACCAACGACTCACGTTCCCTACCATCAGGAATCTGACTGCGCCTCTGAGCAACATCAGAAAGAGTCGGTCCGAGTATTGGCCCAAAAAGCGGAGAATAAAGAGTAGCAACAGCATTAAAGAGACGACTACGAACAGAAGGAGAAGAAGAAGGAGGTACAGGAGCAACAACAGTAGGAGTAGAGACAGTAGAAGTGGACGGGGCAACAGGAGTAGCGGTAACGACAGGCTGAGGAGGGACTGGCAAAGGAGCAGTAGGAAGAAGAGCCCGTAAAGGAGGATGGACAATTTGCGGCACAAGAGGATTCGGGAGAGCAGGAGGGACGACGGGCTGACCAGCAGCCGCCAGCACAGCAGGTTGAGGAATAGGAAGAATCATAGGACCCACGGTATCTGGAGCATAGGGAGGTGGTGATTTCAACAGATAAGACAATAGCGAATCTTCTATCACTTCCTCTCCCGTCTTATCAGAATTAGACGGTAACACCGGATAACACTTATCCACCGCCATATGATGAAGTCGAGCACTAACTTCCTGCTCCTTCTCATCTTTGTCTCGCTGATACTGTTCTGCATTTCGCATCACCGTAATAACACCTTCTCTCTTATTTTTCTTAATCTGTTTGATTTCTTTCTGCTTGGCCTCTTTGCGCCATAACCGGAAGGAATCAAACATGGCCGGCCTAGCCTTCTTTTTAAACAGTTTAGCTTCAAGATTATCTAAAACGGCAGTTTCGAAACTACCATGCGATGGCCAACTAAGAACGCCATCATTTTTAGTGTAACGAACCCAATATTCATTATATACGATAGGACCTACGCCATGGCGACTATAGAGCTCATAAATTGGAGTTCCAACCGGAGGTATCGGGCATGAATCCTCCAGCCGGGAATCCATTCTGCAACATTTAAGGAAACCAAACAAAGTACTACGGCCAGGCATCGTGCACACTAACCGAATTTACAAACTTCAAGGGCTATCGAATTATGATGTCCTCGCACAAAAATGCAAGACCCTCGGTTTTTGGCAATTGCAATCGTCAAATAAAACCCAACAACTAAGAACCAACAACTAAGAACCACAAATGCAATGGAACCATGCAGACAACAAAGTAACTCTGGGAGCGACCCACGAATACTTAACTGAAAGAGCAATGGCGTCACCAGGAAGGCCCGTCTATCGTCTCGCCGTACAAAGGACTACGCCAGGCGCCAAAACAGGTCGACAGTCAGGGCATCAGTCCGTTGCAGCCGTCTGGAAGCGGGGATCTTCGCGGGAAAAGACTTCGGGCCACTTATTTCGACAACTGGATCGATGAAGCGGGGTGCACCTTCCCTCGGAGATTTCACACGAAGTTCCTCGCGATCGTCGGGCTTTGGACCGGTACCGCTGATGTGGCCCAACATTGGGCGCCAACTGAAGGACTGGGTTATTCTAAGACCCAGCGGTGCCAGGGGACAACACCTGAAACCTTCGTGGGTTACCTGTTCTGGCGTACAAAACACAGAGACACGGGACACTTCCAGCGACGTCAAAAATCAGCGTTTATTTGCTGCAGGGATACAGAAATCACAAGAAGTACACAACGTGTAGGTTCTCGGAGACTGCTTCAAATTGTAAAAGTGGATCGCTCCTTTTATACACGTTTTTGCCATTGCACAACATGGCAAACAAAGGTTACAACTCAGTTCCCACAATAAACTTCAAAAGAGTCGCGTTCATGTTTCAGGAGGCTGGAACATAATTACAGCAGCATTGCCGGTTCCCAACTGTAAAAACATATCATCCCCACAGTTAAACACATTCCATTCTGACTGTAAATACATTAAGAAAAGGGACAGAAACAGATGCAAAGAAAGAACAAGGATGCACGATAGATTGGAAAAGAGTATTGGGAGTAATAACGGAAACTTGATTACAGGATCAAAGACCTCGTGCCCAATGCGTGCACGACTGAAACAATAGACTAGCACGGTAAGATGAGCCTCGAGCGGGGCCATCTGCCTTCGCCGTGTCATTTCCCCTATCATAAAAGTCACCCTAAAAGAAACACGTGTCCTTCGTGTAAGCTTGGGTATCCCAGGGTCACAGAGCGGACAAGGTCCGTTCGCTGGCTACTTGAGGGCAAGAAACAAAATGGATGCCGCATCTAAAATGGAACCCGAGGGTTCGGATGGACAAACCCAAAAATGAGACGAACCATACGTGGTTGTGTAGCGAAACTGCGTACACCCACTAAACTCGTCATTTGCGGTTCGTAGACACCAAACTCATCCATATTCGCCAACACCCAAAAAGTGTCGTTCCTTCTGGCACGGAACCTCAGTCCCTCTGCCATCAGCATGCCAATTTTCCCCCGCCACATTAGGATGGTGGGGGAATCCCGCCGCCATCCTGATGTGGCGGGGGAAATGGGCAGGCTGATGGCGGAGGGACCGCGGTGACGGTCCCTCCGCCATCGTAATGACCCCCTCAGTTCTCTTCATATCAAGCTTCTGTGGCCAACATTTTTTGAAGACCATATACTTAAAAATTGTACAAATTAAACTTTGGTCAGACATCAGATATGTTAGTCTAATGACAGTAAAGTTGATTTATGACAAAGTACTGGACATGGCCACAGGGGAGAAATGGTTTGTGGAACAGAGTCAATTGCATATAAAATTACTGAGCGCTGTTTGCAAGTATTTCTCAGAGTGGGTGGTCTGGTGAAAGACAGGGCCAATTGTTGTTTTGTGCTGAGGATGGACAATGTCTCTTTAGTCAGGTATGTTATTAAAGAAGGCAGGCACATTAAATTAATCTGATAGATCTGATAAGGGATACTGGAATTGTTCTCTGCATAGTAAATTGACAATCCAGTCAGAGTATCTCTGGTCACGTTGCAGTGTAGTTGCAGATTGAAATTCCATTTTTTAAGGACCAGATTGATTTAGAGTGAGGGATTATTTCTATCTCATCAATCTCCGGAGTCCCTTTCAACTAGACCTACTTTCATCCTGGGTCATTCTGAACCTGCAGAATTTTAAAAGTTAAAAGCTAAACCGGAAGTCTCTAACCCTGGATGTCCTCCTTCAAGCTTACTCATGGATGTTGAATTATTAATTTCCACCATTCTCTATTAATCTAAAAAATCTGACACATATTAAAGAGGGTTTGCATAATAGTGTTTGATAACACGTTTTTGGGCAGCTCTTGTGTGATTATCTCTACATCCAGAATTGTCTGTAGACATTCTCAGCATCATTACTTCACTTTCCAGGCCACTAAACAGAGCAGGGAACCCTCATAATTTGAAGTTGAAATTGCTTGGCCAGACAATGTCACTGAATCATGGGCTATCCCAGGTCGTTCAGAGCAATCATTAAACATCATTGCATCATCCAAATCATAGACAAACCTGCTCAGTCTTCGTTTACTAGTGTATGGAGAGATATTCTGATTGCGTGCTTGGGTCAATTTTTTTAGATCACCTATTAAGTGAGTGTTAATTCTTAAGGTTGACCCTTTCTTTAATCCATAAATTGGTTCAAGGGGAGGCATAGATAAATATATCCTGCTGAGTAGGGCTCTCTGCTTAATCTGTTTGAAGGTTCTTCTTATACATATATACCCATACATGTAAAATGTTACTTTTTGATGGAATGGTTTTCTAAGAAAGCATGTTGTCTAAAATAATGTTCAGGCAAGTTAGTAAGCTCTGATGCCTTATATTTGAATGTTCTCATCTCAGAGATTTAGATGAGAAGAACAGTATTTCCTCACCACAGTGGAAGCTTCTTTTATTTTTGCAACACATATAAAAAACTATGTAAGAAACAATAGTCTATCTTTGCTTCCCTCAAAATATTTAATTGGGTATTGAGAAAGCAACTGCAGTTCTAACATCTCCACCTACCTCTCAGTTTCTGGTTTCCTTCCAAAATGTTGCTCCCCGTTTTTCCCAAATTAGTTTGTGTATCAGATGCGTGTTTGAGCATATCTCCAAGGCCCTTCCTGCAGCTGGTGCTTCCAAAATGTTCTCTAGAAGGTTTTATATTTCCTTCAGACTTAGAACAATGAAGCTTAACAGATATACCCTGCTGCTGCTTCTGACTTTACTGTGTGGAATGAACAGCCTGAGTAACAAGTCCAGAAGAATGGACACAACACCTTCAAACCCCCTTTACAACTCATCAAAGACTGGATGAGAATTGACTCAATAACACACTACTACAAGTGCAGGTAAGCAGGGTGTTGCCCAACACACATACTAAATACCTGCACTCACTCATATTGTTTTGTTCATTATTGCCCCTGCCGATTGTGTTGTAAATGAGTACCTGGCGGATCTGTGTGAAGGGGGTTTATGGTCTATTGTGAGCAGATGTATCCGATGGCTTGCAGTATAGGTGAGTTTGCTTTTATGTTGACTGTTGTCTGTAAGCCTTGTAGTATATTCTAGAGAGTGTATGTGGCCTGGAGGACCTCATGGGTAATCCGATATACCACTTTTCCCACTCTATTTAAGGTATCAGGCTCAATAGGACCCTTTCGGCTAGGAATATGGTGATTCTGAACATGCATTCCACCTTTTCGGACTCCCTAACTAAAACGTTCTGATGTTATGACTAGGAAAAAACTATAGACTTCATCCTGGTGTCAAATATTCTTATTGATAGCTGCATTCATGTAGATGCTGATGGAATCAAAAGAACAGTGGTATGCTTTTAGGGGAACGGCGCTACAAAGGTAAAGTCACCCACTATCTGTGCATTAATATTAGTAAAAGGTGCTGTAAGGCGGGGAGAACCACCAGCCTCCCCCAAACTCGTGTAGCCTGTGCTACACTTGTAATACGAAAACCAGTAGCCTCAGCACACAACAAATATAATATTTGTTGTGTGCTGAGGCTACTGGTAGATGCTGATAGAGTGCAAATGTGCTGTTTAATTTGTAGGGGTGCTATTATAATTATGAGTAGGTTGCACCTGCATTTATTCTTATGTTGTATTAAATAATTGTGTTAGAAATGTACCATAATAACATGAAAATGTTGTGATATAGTTGTATTTACATGGATGTAAAAATATGTTTGCACTGTAGAATAGTTGTGCTCAGCTAAAAACCTAATGTGCAACGAATTGTGTATGCTACTTACAGTTAGTCACGTATTGGATGTGCCCATGTAACGTGGTGAATTAGAAGTGCTTAAGCAAGCATTCATTTATGTAATTTCATGAGGCTTGTATGCAATTTTCTTATGTTGGTCGATTTCTGTAGGCCCGAAAATTTACTTTACCCTTGTCGCTCTCTAGAGGGGTTTAACTTGTAGATTTGAATTTCATGTGCATGTTCAATTGTTCTTTCTCACTATTTTCCATTGCAGGTGGTGAATTCATCATTGTTAGTTAGAATAACCCTTTTGTTTAGGAGTTAGACTCGGAGAGCAATGGATACAATGAGTGTATGAGAAGCTGATATCGGGAGACGGTGTTCTTTTTCGTTGGAACAGGCATGGGAAGCAAGGTCATCATGCCAGGAGCTGGGAGAGCAGAGGTGAAGTGGAAATTCACCTATGAGAAGATTCCCAGTGGGATGTGTCGAGGAGGAGACCCGAATAGGCGTGAATTTTGATCTTGAAGTTTGAGTTAGGGACAGTGTCCCGGGGGTTGAGTTAGGAGAATAGCGGGAGACACTAGGAGAAGAGGAGCATCTTAGAACAAGCTCAGTAGCTTGCGCTACTTGACCCATACAATGTAAGTGTACTTCTTATGAAATCTTCATGCGCTGACTCCTTTACCTTTCTTCCTAACTTGCCTGGGAGAAAAATGGTAAGTAGGGAAGTCACCTTAGAGGTAGCGTAGGGCTAGATTAATGCTTTACACTAATGAACCTGTGATGAAGTCTGACATAGACGTGGGGGCACTTATTGCCTGCTTTCTGTTTCTGGAAGTTGTAATTCTGTTTATGCTTCATCGAGTAAACTTTGCCCGTAGGTTTGGTTTTGTATTAGTCCCGATGTATTTCTACAACCTCATTTTGAGGTGTCAGTATGTCCAACTATTTTTGGCTTTGTAATAAATCAACTAACTTAGAAATTGGAGTCCGTGATCCTTGAGAGTCATGAATCTTTGGGCCCGCAAATTTTTTCGTAAATAGTGTTTCTGTACATCTCTTCCTCTACACTGCCAAGCAGGAACCAACGTTCCATCCGCCAGAGTGTGTTCCAAAGTAATTTATAGGTGGAACCTCAGCTACATTGAAATGGCCAAACATCAGAAAATAGGTCCACCATTATTAGCAAGGAGAAATGGCAACAAATGAAAGTGGGCCCAAATCGATAAACTTAAACTGCTCTTTTAAATAGTTATTAACTCCCTTGATAGTATTAAAAATTGCTTGGAATCAAATATTTCCCCCAACGTATTGTTTTCAACCTTTACGGAACTATTAGAACACATAAAATGGTGCTAACACGTTATAATTCAGATAAATCTAAAGGGGCCCAAGGCTGGTTTGACTCGCCCAGTTCAAAATCTAGGAAGGCCCTTGTGAAAGCCTTCCTAGAGACGTGGCCCAAATTGCCTCACTGTGTAGCGAGTATAAACTAGTAAGACGGTCTAGGGAGGGTAATGAGAGTGGAGATTTGGGCTAGATTAGAGCATGCTTCAGCAACGGGAAACTGTAAAGAGTTTTGGGAGACAATAAATGCACCCTATTTTAAGACCCAAAGGGATCCTACCTGAGACACCTACGTAGGAGAAGATTAATGGGTGGCACATTATTCAAGTATTTTCTCTCTTATTACTTCCATGCCTGCACCCTTTAACACTGCAGGCACTAGCCCACAGGAAAAGCTAGTGTTTTCACTCTTAGAGGTGAAGTGTGGGCTAGAGGGCTAGAGGACTGTAGCACTGGGAAATCCCCGAATCCCAATAGACTTCTTTCAGGAGAATCAAGATCTGTGGGTCCGCTTGCTGACAAATGTTTTTATTAAGATAGTGCTAATAGGCCCAATAGGCGTAATAGTTCCAATTTATAAAAAGGGTGACAAGGAAAATCCTAAAAATTATTGACCTATTTCCCTCATAGACACAACAGCTAAGCTGATGGGTCGTCTCCTTTTGACTTGGCTTGAGTTCTGGGTGTGGGATAGGAATATCTTAATGCAAACACAGTGTGGATTCCAACAAGGGAAGGGCACTGTTGACCAGTGCCTGAACCTCTCTCTAATCATGGACAAATATACCAGAGCCAAGGGTGGGAAAATCTATCTCGCTTTCATGGATTTATCCGCAGCGTTTGACTGCGTGTCCCACCCAAAGCTCTGGAATCTTATGGTAGAGATAGGAATTGACCAGCCTTTAATCAATTTCATCCGCCAAGTGTATTCTGACGCTTCTGCAACTGTCCGGTATGGGAAAGATGGGGAGAACACCCGACCCTCTAAGATCTTAAGAGGGGTAAGGAAAGGCTGCCTCCTCGCACCATTTCTTTTCTCCATTTACACAAACGGTGTGGGGGAGGCGCTGGCGGGCGCAACCTTGGATGTCCCTGAATTTGCCTCTCATCGGCTCCCTATTTTGGCATATGCCGATAATACCGTATTGATTTCCAGCATATGTGGCTTTTATGCATACGTTGGACCTAAAAGTCAATCATTAAAAATCCTTCATAATAATTGCAGGGGCAGGGAAAAGAGACAAAACACCGCACTTCCACATGGACTCAGAAAAAATTGAGGTAGTCAACTGCTTCCCATATTTAGAGGTACTTTTTGATAAAAAACAAAACGTGGATACAATTGGTTGAAGGGAGGGCTATGGCCATGGAGAGTAGTTTAGCAGCACTAAAATATTTTTCTAGCAGGTTGGGCGCAACATCACTCGGCCCTATAAAAAAGATTTATTGCGCAAGACAGAATCAGACGCAATTTATGGGGCTTTCGTATGGGGTATGGTGCCCACTGATCAACTGCAAATAATTGAAAATACGTTTTTTAAATCGCTAACTTCTCTCCCACAACCCTACTCAAATGATCTCTCCCACATAGAATTGGGTCTCTCATACATCACTGATGCCATCCGGTTGGCCCCGCTCCAGCTGTGGCTATCGATCTGGCGGCGGGACACTGTCCCCCTTAACCAGAACATTATAAGAGATACATTAAAAGTGGAAAACCATAGCAGGATTAGATGGCTTAACTTTATCGAATGGGAACTGACTACCAATGGCTTGAAAGATCTTTTTAAGGACCCAACGACCTGTAAAAAGTTCCCCAGGTAGAGACTGGCTGATACCTTTAAGTTGAGGGCCCAATACAATTGTAGTGGGAGGAACTATGGCAAGCAGATGGTCCAGATGTATCGAATAACACCACCGATGGTAGAGGGAGAGTACTTTTACCTAGCAGAGGTCCGACTCCCATAAAATAAGTTTATTCTGCTGAGATTCCACCTGAATCTGATACCATTGATGCTAGGGTATCAGAAGTTTTAAGCATTCCATCCTGACTTGGTGCCCGTGTGATTTTAACTCATCTCAGAATGATTGGCACTTGTCATATTTCTGTAGTTTGTATACACAGGAAAGAAAGAAATTCATCATACCGATTTTAAAGAGGCACAACTTTCAATTATGTCGGGGTGCATTATCCTTATTAAAATCTCTGCCCAACCCATTTATCTGTTTTTCAGTAGCATCATTTTTAGGAACATGTATGCTTAAAAGGACACAAGCAGACCATTAATGAATTGTGGGATTCTTTCCTACTGCTTATCTTTTTAAAATATTTAATAGTTTTATTTTTAATGTATATCTTAAATGAACCTAAGTGTGTATTTATATGGACATGCTTCATGAACTCGATTAGTCCGGTTATTTTTATACAAACTAAATTGTGTTTGGATATGAGTTTTGTAATTCTATTTTTTTATGCACTTTTATGATCTGAATCAAGAAAGATTGAATAAAGTTTCTATGATGATGATGATGATGATGATGGACTGTTGTCTGTCCCCCTTCATCATCATAGTATGTCACCCCTGAGTGAGGAGCTATTGCCCAAGAGCTTAAAGGACCAGGTATATCAATCATCATGCTACTGGCCTGAATCAACATACCACTAATCCATGAGATTTGGCTTATTTTCCCATTTTACCTCCAGGGCAAGAATGCAATTCTTTTTAGCACTGTGACAAAGGACTCAGCTTTGGCGTGAGGAAAGTGATTCTCTATTTTACAGTGTTCTTGTTTGTGACGAGATGTCAATCGTTAGTTAAACATATTTGTGAACACTGGGATCTCTCGATGAGGATAATAGTCACAGCTGTTTTTTTAGGATCATGTACGACTTCAGGATCGTTACTGTTAATGGCCCTATGCTTGGTAATAAGATGTTTGTTAAAGCAAATGTTATGTTATGTTAGCTGATTTGGAAGGACGCGGCAGATACCTAAAACTGGCTTTCCGGCGCTAATAGAAAGTGATAACAGGGTATGTAGAATTAACTGAAGCAGTATCTTAAAAGGTGAGTTTTAAGTTGCATCCTGAAACTTAGCAGATTGTTATTGGACCTTGTTCAAGAAGGGAATTCCATAGTTTAGCAGTGATGTGTCCAAATGAGCGAGCTTCTCCTCTTGCTCTCTTGATTTTGGGCACTGCTAGAAGGGAATAGATTTTTCTATCATAGTGCTCTTGGGGCTTGATAAGATTTTGCAAAACATGTGGTCTGGTTGAATATTCTAACTTATGAGCAATGCATAAGGGCTTCTTAATGGGTAGTCAATGCAGTTGCTTGAGGTCAGGGTGGGCAGAATTCATCTTGGGCACACCCAGAAGAACTTGTGCGGCTGCATTATGTATGACTTGCAATTTCCCTATAACATATGCTGGGCTGCCCAAATATAGGGAATTGCCATAGTCCAGGCGTGACAGGATCAAACCCTGAACCACCAACCTACAGCAATCATTTGGGGGCCACCTAAGTGTCTTCCTATGTGATCTTAGCATGCTAAAGCAGATGCCGGCCACTAAGGAAAGATGGATGTCTAGGAACGGCAAAATGAGTTGCTTCTTACAGGTGCAGCAGAAGTAGGCGTTGTGTCTGGCTCTGAAATGAAAACGGGATGTCATAATGTTTGGAGCAGAGGCCTATGATTGTAACAAACTGGTGAAGTGCATAGAGAACACTAAATCGAAAGTGTGCCTGGTAATGTGCATTGATGTCTGCACTATTTGAGGAAAAAATGAGGTCTGTGTCTTCAATGATCGATATGGCTACTGAATCAAATGGGCTGCTTTTATGACCACACTTAGAACAATAATTGGATCAACGCCTAAAATGACCATGTCAATTACACAAATGGGTAAATGGCAAGGTACCCTTCTTTCTTCAGTGCAGTCTCTTTGGGAATCATGCACGTGGTATTTTCTTGTGGTGTGCAAACTCTATGGGGCATATCAACAACAACCGGCGATAATTATCTCTAAGCGCACTTAGCGCTAGGATAATTATCGCCGGCTAGTGTGAATTTTTATCGCTGAGATAGCGTGCTATTAGCAACGCTTATCTCAAGAGCGATAAAAATCCTCACGTTAACAGGCTAACGTGAGATTATCGCTGGAAACCCAGCGATAATCTCACGTTACCTTGTTGATAGGGACAGGCAAACTTAGCCATGATATCCTCCTTCCATAGGATATCATGGCTAAGTCAGAAAAATACCAGACGTAAAAAAGCAGCGTTAACCGCGGTTAGCGCTGCTTTTTTTGTCTCTAACAGGGTTAGCGATATTCTTGATAATAGGAGAAATGTCGCTTAGCGACATTTCTCCTATTATTTTACTCTGGAACGCCCCCTTTGCATCTCATTAGAGATGCAAGGGGAAGCATAGAGTAAAAGGGTGCTAACATGCAAATTTGCATGTTAGCACCATGTTGTTGATAGGGCGCTAGTTTTATCTCTCCTTTTTTGGCTTTTAAAGCCAAAAAAGCAGAGATAAAGCCCTTGTTGATATGCCCCTAAGTTCCTAGTAGGCCTGTATGAAACATCGCCATCCACCCCCCTCAAGCCAAAGTCATACAGTGAACATCCTAAAATGTAATATTATGGAGCCGCATAAGAAAACACCCCATCACACAGAAGATATGATAAAATATGACATCATATCACAAGAGCGGCGAGCAGTTTCCCAGATACTGACTTGCTGCAGATGTCCCTGAAATGTAATCGATTTTGTGTATTCTGTCTGAACAAACACCCACACTGAAAAAATGCCTCATCCATTCCTTTCCGTCCCCACTTTCATCACATTCTTCCTTTCCCCACCTCTGCTCTCCCCCCTTGACCCTCTTCCTTTTGTCACCGGCACCCTGTCACTCCTCCCCACTTTTCATCTATGGCCCTCCTTTTCACTCGCCCTCGTGCCACTCCTTTTTAGGTCTCACCCATGCAGCGCTTGCGCTTTCACTTCGAGACATGCTGTATTCAGGATATGGGCCTTCAACATGCCCAGCGCTTCTGGTTGGTTAGTTGGCTTGCCTTTCTCATTTCCTTTACTCTGGTTGTTCAATACTGTCCATCTGTCCCACCTTTGTGTGCTTGGTTCCCTCCCGGCTGACATCAACAATTGTTTTTTTGGTTGGCCATCTCTGACTATCTGTTGCCTCCTCACTAGCACCCCCTCCCTCCTGTCATTGCAGTCATCCTTCCTACGCGGCTGCTGACCGTAATGCATTGTATTTTGTTTACTTTACCGACCATAATGCATTGTATTCATTGCTCACTCAGACATGCCCCTCCTGCACACCATCGCACACGCACCCCAGTCTCCTGTATTCCTGTAGGCCAGTGCTACGAGACAGTATCTCTGACCTGAGTTCTTCACTCTGACACGCCTGACCACACACCACCACACACGCCCCCAGTAATTATGCACCATTTTGAATGTTATTTTAATTATGCATCTAAGTACTTACTTTTACTATTACCGTGCCTCTATATTAAGATGGCGACCACTTTCACCCTTCAATAGCTCACTGCCAGTTGGGAGTCCTTTTTCTCTATGGACTACATGAAACAACACAAATGCCAAGCCTGTTACACACGCAGATTCCTTAAATGCAATGCATTAAAGTAAAAATATTAGCGATTTCACTAATAGGGGGAGCAAATTACCATGAAGTTGAACTTCATGGTAATTTGCAAAAACTTTGAAAAATGCACTAAAGTGCATTTTTCAAAATTCAATTTACACACACACATGCCCTTGGGGCATGTGTGTGTGCAAGATGTACTCATATGCAGATTTCAGGGGTGCAACAGGGTGTCCTTTTGACACCCTGGCACCCTTGAAATTGCATGAGCAATTTGCGATCGCAAATTGAGAAAGTCTTACCATTCATTCCTATGGGCCTCTAGGCCCATAGGAATAAATGGGGAGGTATTCCTTAATTGCGACTCGCAATTTGCGAGTCGCAATTAAGGAATGTTTTGAAATCGCTATTTTGCACGCGATTTTGACATTCATAGCCTTTTGCTATTCCTTATTATAATAATAATAATAATAAATCTTCTTTATTCGGTTTTTGAAGAAGAAAAAACCATAAAAGAATTTCAACAATAACATACAATTTGATAAAAATAGTCCATAAAATAGATTTGATTAAAATGTTCAGGAAAAAGAATTATTATTAATACAATTTAAAAGTATATTATACCATATAACCTCAAATAACCAGCTATACATCCTCAAAGATTTTTCCTATGATAAAAAATGCATTTAAGAAAAGTACTAACACTTTTGGAGACAAATTCAGAGTCCAGGAATTGCAACCGTAACATAGCTGGCCGGCACCTTCTAAAACCTAGCCGTCTCAACACAGGAACTAACCAGAGTTTGCGGTGTGAAGTATAATATTTGCAGAACAAAATAGTGTGCAGTGTAGATTGCTTTGCTATTTCGTCACATGGGCACACCGGCAAATGTTCCTCCCAAGTGTTTTTAGAAGGGAAGGCAACTATCCTGTGGAAGATGTTTAACCTAAATCTGGTCAATAAAAACCGCTCAAACTGCGACTGGACATACGTCAGATATGGTTCGATATCCAGAGTTGTCATCACTACCATGGAATGGCGAACCGATGGTTTCCGTACCTCTGTGCACATACGTGATTGTTCGACATGGGACAGTGCCCTTATTTTTAGTTCCTTCTTGGGTATTTCAGAAATAAGTTCTGGTGTCAGATAATATTTACCCAGTCCTAGGTCAGATAAAAAATGTTTTATGTACATCAGCCACTCGATCTTCCCCACGTGGTCCAATGACATACAATCTGCCAGTAGCTTCTTTGTGAAGGTATTTTTGGTCGAAGTCCAAACGCGGCGCCACAGTAAGAGTGGTTCAATTTTTGCGAGGTCCTCAATATGGGGAGTCCCCAATTCAGTATGGCATGCGAAGGTGGAGACTCGTTTTGGAACCGCCAGGAGAAATCTCAAGAAGTTGTTTTCTGCCACCTGGAGGGAGTTAGTATTTTTGTATCCCCAAAGGCCTGCTCCATAGAGTGCTGTCGAAAGGCATTTAGCTTTGTAGATATGGAGAAGCTCTACAGGTGGCCTCTTACCCAGTTTTTGTGAAAATTTTATTAGGGCGGCATTTGCCCTCAAAAGGTGATGTTTGCGGGCTTCTATGGCTGGCTTCCAATTTAGCTTCGCATCTATCATTACACCAAGACATGGGTATTGGTCCGTTGGTTCTAGCCTTTCCTTGTCTAGATAGATACTCTTCCCCCTTTTTCTGCCCTGCCCCACCACCATAACAAATGTTTTTTTTATATTTATGCGAAGGTCTAATTTGCCCATGAAACTTGCGTACCGTTCCGTTGCCTTTTGTAATTCTCGTGGGGTACGTGCAAGTATCACGGCATCATCCGCGTATAAGAGCGCTGGTATCAAGCGTTCTCCAACTCGAGGGAGGTCCTGGGCCCCCTGTAACATCTCCATCTCAAGACCATTTGTATATAACGAAAAGAGAAATGGGGCCAGGACACAACCCTGCCTGACACCACACTCTACTGCAAATGAATTCGAGAGTTCTCCCCGGACTCCAAAGCGTACCCTGGCAGAGGCATTCCTATATAATTCACGAAGGAAAGTTACTAGGACCGGGTCTATACCCATTTTGCTAAGAATTATCCATAGTTTCGAGTGAGATACGCAGTCAAAAGCCGCGGAAAGGTCAACGTAGACCATATATAATCTGCCCCGCTTTGCAGAGACATATTTCCCCATAATTAGGGACAAATTTAGGGCCTGCTCAATTGTCCCAAAGCCCTCCCTGAAGCCAAACTGGATATCAGAGAGGACCTTGTCATCGTCCACCCACTCCTGGAGTCGCTGGAGAACCACTCTGCCCAGTACCTTCCCCAGAGAGTCCAGGAGCGAGATTGGACGATAGCAAGAAACATCCTCCCTATCTCCCTTCTTGAAAATAGGGACCATGGTTGATTGTGTCCAGGATTTAATTAAACCGCACTTCATTACTGCGTCGAATACCCTTTTTAGGATGGGGGCCCACAGTTCTAGATTAGATTTAAAAAAGTCCACTGGCACACCATCCGGGCCAGGGGCTTTCTCACTTTTGCTTGATTTAACTGCATTGATGATTTCAATTAGTGTGACATCTATTGAAATTGGGAAGGAATTGGACTGGGTACTCCTGACATTATCTTCTATTAGGTCAGTTTCTAAAGGTTTGGCAAAGATTTTTGAGAAATGGTTTACCCACGGCGGGCCATCAATTGCCACATCTACTGATGGCTGATTGCTATTATCTTGCAGAAATGGAGCCTTGACCAGTTTCCAGAAGGCATCGCTGTTTCTAGTCAGGGAACTCTCATGGAGTTGATCCCATAATGCTTGTTTCAATTCTTGTTTCCTGCCCTTACATACTAAAGTATAAGTTCTTCTTAGCCTCCTAATCTCGTCCTGGTCTCTAGTGACTTTTGACAGGGCTTGCTTTAATTTTTTTTGTGCCATAGAACAATTGTGGTCAAACCACCCTCTTTCCCCCCCCCCCCCCCCCATTTCCTTTGCACTTTTTGGTTAGCAGCTCCTTTACCTTGTCTAAGATTTCCCCGAAGTTATCCAAAACCTCCTGCTCCCTCGTGTTAATATCTAAGCATTTTACTATTGCCTCGTATGTCGCACGCACCACCCTTTTTGTTAAATCTACAGTGTCTATCTTACCACACCCTAAAGTATAGCCGTTTATTCTTTTAAGATATATTTCGTGTTGGGCAAGGATGGAATTTATATGCGAGGGTGGGAGCTGACCTTGGTCCAGGAATAAAACTATGGACAGGGCAGCATGGTCACTTAGGGTATTTATGAGAATACTAAAATTTCCAACCTTGTTTCCTAATGTGGCTGTGGCCAATACGTAATCGATTGTCGACTCACAGCCCCTTCCCAGATAAGTTGGTTCCAGCTGCCCATTAAAAGGTTTTGGCGTATTTAATATTACGAGGCCTAATTCAGACATAGTTTCGTTTAAGAGGTTTCCCACCTCTGAGTGGCTGAAATGAGTTGTTTGACCATCTGTTTCATCAACCACCCCGCAGAGGTTAGTGTTACTTCTAATACAGGGGGGATGGTTAAAATCCCCTCCCCATATGATGCTTGGGGGATCCTGAGTTTTTTTCTGTTTAGACCAGGTTACAAGTTTCTTACGGAGAGCCCCTAATATGTGCAGTCTGTCAATTTCTGTCAAATTATCGTATACATTTACGACAAGAATGATCTTTTTCTCCTCAAATGTTTTGTTTTAGTACCTGATAGTTTAGTTCTAGTGCAAGGGGTGTAATCTCTAGGTCCAATAGACTGTTCGCTATGTAGATTACCAACCCACCTTTGGGTCTACCATGCGGGACGGCTTTTGCTGGAGTAAAAAAGGTTTTATACCCTGTTAAATGTAGCTCAGTTGTTGCCCATGTCTCCTGTACACAAATCACATGGTGTTCCTGTACATAATTTAAAATACTCCCGTTTATGATTTTTCTCTTGAGCCCCGCAATGTTCCAGTATAAAAATTGTATTTTTAAACTTTTCTGGGTTACATCAGTCCTTTCAGTCAAGTGTACTTCTTCTTGTGAGGAACTCTTTACGGTCGGTTGACCTTCCTCTCTTAATAAACTAGATATGCCGTTTAGTGTGTTTTCCAAAATGGGGGGGGTCATCTTCATTGGGCAATCTATGTACTGAGTCGTCTATGACTTCCTGCAGAAGGGGAATGTCTTCCTCATTTGCAGATGGTAGGTCACCCAATGCATCTTGCTCTCTGTCTTCTAATGCTTTACCAATGACATCCCCTTCCGCAGTTACAGAGTCCTGCACTATGCAAGGCTCTGAAGGAGGTGGCCTTTGCGGGACTCTCCACTGCCGTCTAAGTCAATCAACTTCATCTAGTCCAAAGAGCATTGAATAATGATTATAGGTGGGCACGTTACACCCATAATGTGGAGGAAAATTATTATTGTTGCTGTGAAACCCCCTGTATGACTGGGGATAAGGGCGATAATTATCCACGTTTTGATGCAGAAATCGGGGACCCACTTCCTTCTAATCCGAATAAGGATTTTTTTTACTGGGATAGATTTTGAATATGAGGTTGGGTCTCTTGGATAGAAATAACTGACGTAATGGGTGGAGATAATGTCCCCCCCTCTTGTTTCGTACCAGTCTCCGATGCACCTTACTGCTCTATGATCTTTAAAGTTTATAATTATCACATCCCCAGTTCTATCTTTGGGTCTTGATCCCACCCAGATTGCTCGTCTCACGGTCAAAATTTCTCCACTGACATGGGCAGGTAATGGTCTATTCTGCTCCAGCCAATGGATAGTTTTATTTTTTAAGGCATGATGATCCTCTCTGACCACCTTTACAAGCTCTGGTACACCAGCCATAATAATCGTATAAGGGGCCGATTGTGGTGGTAGATCTACTATTCTTTTTGTTTCTCTGGGTAGCTGTGTGGATGGCAACTTTCCCTTTTCGTTTACTGGTTGGGAGATTTTATCTGCTGGAAGATTTTTAGTGGGTCCTTTCTTATCCCCTTCTCTCTTATTGCTAGACTGGACGGTCTCCCTGTTTCCCTGACTATTGGCTAGAGAGGAGAATTTCTCCTTACTAGTTGTTGGTTTATTTGTTTTGAACAGAGCTTTTTCCCCCTGTATGCTAACTGCTGTTACAGGCACGGCGCTTGTCGAAGGTTGTGATGTTGACAAAATAGGAGGCATTATATGGTTACTACCAATGTTTTTGGCATAAGCGCTTTGCAATTCTATCAGGGCGGCAGTATTCCCTTCTATTTGACTACCCAAGCTATCTAGATGTGCACTTATCATTCGTGTTCTCTCTAACAAGGGGAGTGGAAGGGATTTCATCAAAACCTCTAATTTGTTAATGAAATCTGTTTCTAAGTGTAAGGTATTTAAGGATCCTGAAGGATTAGAAATAGCGGGCGGATTGTTTATCTCTAAGAAGAGAGAGGGTCCTACCGACTCAGAGGATCTAGTGGAGTAGGGAGCAGAGGGACTGATTTTTTGTGTTTTTGTTTGGGTTGTCACAGATGGAGATCCCCTTCTTTTCCTTTTTTTTGTGTCACTACGATGCTGGTCTATGGTCGATGGAGAGATTGAGAATAATTTGGGGGAATTTGATAAACCAGATGTATTTGAACAAGGTGAGGAGGAATTTGTAAGAAGGACCGCGTTAGCGTTAGCGGTGAAAGGTATATCATCATCATCCTCCACCCTTACCGCTATTGGGAGAGTGGAACCCTGTGCTAAGTCCAAATGTGTCCTCCTTGGGGAAGCAACTTGGGCTATTAACCCCAGAGAAGAGCGTTTCCCAGTTAGTAAATCTAGTGAAAGACGCTTATCTCTATCAGCTATTTCTTTTTCAAGTACATTTGTTACCCTCTTAAAAAATTGATCAATTGTCCCAGTTGCAGTTCCATGTGATGTATTGACAGTTATGGTGCGGGATTTTCCCATTTGTGTAGACATGGTAGAATACTAGTCAACAGAGATTGTACTGTGGGTTTCCAGGCACGAAGAAGTATAGTTACAGAAAAAAAGTAATTCCTGTGAAATCTTTGAAAGGTCCAAACAGTGGTCGCAACAAATCCGAAGGACAGTCTTACCATATAGTAGATGTCAGGGGAGTGGCCCGTCCCGTCCCTGGTCATCCTTTGACGGCCTTAGACAGCCCGCCCTTTGCCCGGGCTTAGCCCGGCGCCGCCCGCGCGCGTCCCGTGACGCGGAGGAAGCGCCGGACTTTTAAGCGCCTCCTGGCGCGGGAAACGGTGTCAGCGGGTCTCCTGCCGCAGAGGATGATGGGATTTATGGTCCGTCCCCGCTCGGCGGCCGCTGGTGGAAATGGCGGCGGCGGAGGACGAAGGGCAGTAGCGAGACAGTGGGCACAAGGTGAGTGGCAGCACAGGCACTGAGAGCACGTCCACGGGTCAGCAAAGAGAAGCCCGCTCGGCCAAGGAAGCGCCGGACTTTTAAGCGCCTCCTGGCGCGGGAAACGGTGTCAGCGGGTCTCCTGCCACAGAGGATGATGGGATTTGTGGTCCGTCCCCGCTCGGCGGCCGCTGGTGGAAATGGCGGCGGCGGAGGACGAAGGGCAGCAGCGAGACAGTGGGCACAAGGTGAGTGGCAGCACAGGCACTGAGAGCACGTCCACGGGTCAGCAAAGAGAAGCCCGCTCGGCCAAGGAAGCGCCGGACTTTTAAGCGCCTCCTGGCGCGGGAAATGGTGTCAGCGGGTCTCCTGCCGCAGAGGATGATGGGATTTGTGGTCCGTCCCCGCTCGGCGGCCGCTGGTGGAAATGGCGGCGGCGGAGGATGAAGGGTAGCAGCGAGACAGTGGGCACAAGGTGAGTGGCAGCACAGGCACTGAGAGCACGTCCACGGGTCAGCAAAGAGCAGCCCGCTCGGCCAAGGAAGCGCCGGACTTTTAAGCGCCTCCTGGCGCGGGAAACGGTGTCAGCGGGTCTCCTGCCGCAGAGGATGATGGGATTTGCGGTCCGTCCCCGCTCGGCGGCCGCTGGTGGAAATGGCGGCGGCGGAGGACGAAGGGCAGCAGCGAGACAGTGGGCACAAGGTGAGTGGCAGCACAGGCACTGAGAGCACGTCCACGGGTCAGCAAAGAGAAGCCCTTATTAGCGAATCCTTATTTTTCGCTAATAAGAAATCGCAAATGGCATTGTTGATGCATGTGCCAGTCTGTGTTTTATCGTTACGTTGTTCTGCCCACTTAAATGAACACAACTGTACACCCTGTGTTTCTATTTATTACAGGCTTAGCAAGGCTTGTAGTAGCTCTTTTTATGTGTGCCTTGGCATGCGCTGTCTCAGCGAGACATAAAGTAATCTGCATGTTGGGTGAAGCTCCGTGTAATTTTTCATACCGCTTGCATTTCATTTAACTGTGGCATTGCTGTTCTTATCCTGCTTTCTGTTGGCTGTTGATCCGATAGTAACTTCCGTGTAGTCCGGAAGCAGCAGTCCTAACTACAGTTTTCATCCGCTCGCACTTGTTTAAGTAACTGTGAACCAGCGCGGCACCTGTTTCACGAGCACTGCACTGGTTTTACTTTCATTCTCGTGTCTTTTCCCAGCTGCTGCATCCCACTTTCTCTGCTCTCCCTCCTGAGCCGAGCCGAGCCTTTCGCAGCCCGTCAAACTGTATTTTTGTTAAAAAACTGTGGACATACTTTACCAGGGTGGCGCCCGTTTCATGAGCACCGCCCTGGTTTTACTTTCATTCTCGCATGGGTGAACCTTGATTCAAAGCTATGGCCGCATGAGACCAGCAATCAATGGGAGTCGGAGCGCTGACCATGTGACAACCCCTTGCAATGGTCGATACAATGAACTCTGTTGAGTTTATTTACAATCCGCCTTTTAGAGCAAAGGAAGGAACTCGCATCATGAGAGGAACGTTAAATAAGCTGTGAAAACTTGGGTATGATAAAATAGAGTCGTGAGCAGTTAAATGTGTTGCACAAAATTAGGCATGTTCAACACAGAAAACACCCAGAAGCACGTGTATAAAATAGTTAATGATGTAGGCTGCTGTTTTTTTACATAATCCTATGCATGTGTGTCACGTGTCCCCTTTCATTCAGATTAACAAAACAGTATTCGATCACGCACAGTGTCAGCACCGGGACAAAACTTTTCCTAACTATCCCTTCGATAAAAAGAAGCACGTTACCGGCGCACCGCGTGCTGCAGGAGGCGGCCCGGGTGCCACCACCGTCTGCGTGCGGGACCATTTAATATTCACCACAATCAACGCCTTGGCACCCGTTGAGCCCCCTGTGGTAGCACTGCAGCCAGCGGGTTAACCAGGCATCTGGCTTCTATGCAATGGGATCTGCCTTGTGGTGTCATTCACAGCCTCCTGTTCAAGTATGCCCATCTTATTCTCTATTAATTTCTTGTGTATTTCCTGTCTGGCTCCCACTGTCGCACTGATTGCATTTCCTCGAATAACTGCCTTGAACGCATCCCACTCCACAGAGATGGAGGAGGCAGTGCCAGCGTTTTCAGTAAAATAACATGTTATCGTATTATCCAGGGTATTGCAGAACACTGTATCTTCTAATAACTGTGGTTGTAATTTCCAGGTAGGCACTGGAGTAGGGATCCTGCGCCAAGAAAAGGTGATTTCCAAGGGATTATGGTCAGAGAATGTTTTTGCTAGATATGTGGTGTGTGTTATGTGAGTTGCTAGCATTCGGGGACATAAGATTCTGTCAATTCTTGTATGCAAGGAATGAACTGGGGAAGAAAATGAATATTCTTTATGCATCGGGTGCTTCAGTCTCCACACATCGCTTAATTCCCATCCCATAGACCACCTACATAGAGCCCTACCTTGTTTGGCTGATCCCGCTCCACGAAGGGGAGGGTGTGATTGGTCCAGTACCACATCTATGACTGCATTACAGTCCCCTCCCACAATCCATGGGTGCATTTTCCAACCGGTTAGGACCTGGTTGAACCCTGCAAAACATTTGTCTTGATCAAAGTTTGGGGTGTAGATGTTGACCAATCTAATGTGTTTGCCGTCCCAGGTAATAATATGTATCTTCCCTGCGGGTCAATATGTTGCTCTAATTCTATAAATGGCACCCCATGTCTTATCCATATCGTTGTGCCCCTGGCAAAGGCTGAATAATTGATGGTGAAAATGTGTCCTTTTCATTTCTTTCTGCATTTTTGCCACCTCCAACTCCGTAGGATGAGACTCCTGCATAAATACTATCTGGCCTTTGCGCCTGAGTAACTGTGCATGCACCCTGTAGTGTTTCTGTATGGAACCTAGACCCCGATCATTCCATGTAATTATATTGTAGGTGTTAAACATGGGGTGCATGTGTATCATGATGCCGCGGACCTACTGGAGGGCAACATAGGGCGTTGTATCCGCGCCCTACAAGGGAGCATGTCTTTCTGGGCCACCCTGCCACTGTCGGTAACGGGCCGAATATCCCTGCTGAAGATGATCGCCTTGCCCCGACTCCTATATTTCTTTCGCACACTCCCGGTGTGGGTGACTGGAACGACCTTCAAACACCTCAAGTCGTTGATAACTTCGTTCCTGTGGGGATCGGGCTGGCGCAGGATAGCGCTGGCGACGTTGTCCCGCCCAAAAGATGAGGGGGGCCTAGCGGTCCCGAACTTTGAACTTTATTATTTAGCTGCGCAACTGCAGTCCTTCACGCAGGAAGTAGCGAGAGTATACCGAGGCCCGGAGAGCGAGAGGGATGCAGGCACTCCCCGCCATGTACTGGCTTACATCACCCTCCAACAAGAGGTTAGCACTTGGGGACCTGACCCAGGAAGAGCGTACGTTCCGCCTATGCTGGAACAGCTCGCAGAGACGAGCGGGAGTCAGACACCCATACGCGCCTGAAATCCCGCTGGGCATGGTGACAGCACTCCCGCATGGGGGTGATTGGTCGAGACTGCAGCGGTGGGAGGAGGCGGGTCTGCAGATGTTGGGGGACCTGTGCGAGGACGGCGTCCTGTCCCCGTTCCAGTCTCTGCAAGACCGCTACGATCTCCCTAGAGGGGATTATCTCTTGCATGCAGCGGTGGTCAGAGCCATACAGGCACACTGGGGCGAGAGGCTAGTTGAGCCCGCAACGACGCAGGCGTGCCAATACACAATGATGTCAGCTGGCACTTTCAAGGCGGTGACGTGCCTTTATTCGCGGATGGTAAAGGAGGCCCTCCAGCCCCTGGCAGCGCTGAAAAACAAGTGGGAGCTGGACCTGCAGGTGGCCATCCCCGACACCACTTGGGCGCAGCTAGTGCGTAGAGCCAGGAAAAGCACGATAAACGCGCGATTTCAATTGATCCACTTCTATGTGCTCCATAGGGCATACCTCACCCCAGACAATATTAGGAAATACTTCGGAGCTGCGGATGCCGCGTGCCCTAGATGTAACAAGGTGGGGGCAGATCTGATCCACATGCTGAGGGCCTGCCCCAACCTACAGGAATACTGGGAGGGGGTTGGCGGCACGTTGAATGACGTAGCGGACAGGGATTTACAGTACGACGTGGCCGTTTGTATACTCCACTGGTTCCCGCACACGCCCAAAAATAGAATATCCAGTAAGTTTATAGATATGGGCCTTATCCTGGCAAAGAGGGAGGTGATGAAAGGGTGGAAATCGAGGGTGGGTCCCACGCACCGGAGGAGGCTGAACGAATTCCTCAAATGGGCGGCTAGTGAGAGCACACTCCGGTACCAGCTAGCTCACCGGAGACCAGATGACAGGGCTCAGGCGGCAGCAACGGCATGGGAACTGCTTGTGCAGGCCTTGAGGGACAACCTGACTAGTGGAGAGGAGGCGGAGAACCCTGATGACGCAGCGGATAGAGTCGTGGCATGAGCTCCCCTACAGAGCACACGCGAGTAGAGATCACTGGATTTTTCCCGCTACTCACCACACACAAACTACTCCTGCTAGGCACAAAGAGGGGGGGGCACTAGGGAGGGGAGGGCGGAGGGTGGGATAGTGGGGTTAAGGCTTTATAGAAGTAGACAGTAAGCTTAGTACGAACCTAGGGAAACAAGGGGCCAACGATCAAAAGCGGGCAGCGGGTTGCCGCCCACAGGGAGTTCGTCCTTATCAGTGCTACCTCAATGTACCTTACGAATGAGTGTTGCCGCCCGGCCTCCGGGATGTGGGCAGTACGGCTGTGTACGAGGCACAAATTAATGCTTATGGGGGGGACGGAGAGCCCGCGCTGCTGATATGCGCCCTGGTTGCTGTACTTTATACTTGGTCCTGCAATAAAAACGGTTTGACAAAAAAAAAAATTGTAGGTGTTAAACATATATGTCCCAGTGTGTTGTGTAGGGGAACATTGTATAGATAAGAGAAAAACTACCGTCCCAGTCAGACAGACAATATGTGTCAGAACTTCTACCCCCCCTAAACTTCCAATACTAGGCCCGGTTGGAGAACTATACCGGGCCTAACAAGAAACCACAACTTGTATATCTGCACTGTGTGTGCATGGTGCATTCGCTGACAGGGGATCGTCGCTATCACCTACCTCGGTACTACCACTACTCGTGTGTAAGCTTGGGGTGAGGAGCCCAGCACTAATATGCATTCTATAATATCGCCATTTGTAAATGTCACATAGATAAAGGATACATGGGTTAGCACCAACTATAGTGTCATAGTCAACAAGCCAAGTGCTTTTTTGGGTTAACAGGATTGTCTTGCAATCTTCTTAGTCCTGTAGGCCATCCGCCGTCTGCGGTGTCACGCGCTGGAATAAATTCAGGCTACTTTCGGAGTCGGATCTATTTGTGTTATCCTCTGAGGAAGCTGAGGCCATGAGGAGATCGTAGTCTCTAAACGTGGACGCTGCTTCAAGTGCTTGTTGTTGCGTCGGGCCTTGCGTTTGAAACTTGTGAATTGATTTCACCAGGCGGTGAGGTCTCCTGTTTGCATGTCCTGGGCTGGTGGGGAGACTGTGGGAGGCAGATCCCGCTAAAGTGGCTGGATCCATTACCTCAATCCATTTCTCGACGTCTTCAGGACTCCCAAAGAAATATGTCTTGTGAACGTGTATTTCAGCCTTGCCGGGAATAGCAATGCGTATTTCAGTTGCATGACTTTTAGTTTCTTCATGACAGCCATGAAGGAGGATCGCTGTTGCTGCACCAAAAGAGTGTAGTCCGGGTATAGTGATATTCGACAATTTTCAAATCTTAATTGAGAGCTCCCTCATGCCTTCTGGAGTAGGTTGTCTCGGTCCCTGTAATTCAGGGTCCTGGCAATTAACGGGCGAGGTGGAGCACCCGCTTTGTGCCTCCCAGTGGGAATCCTGTGAGCCCTTTCCACTCAGAAATAGGGTGATAGTCCCTCAGGCGCCACATGATCTTTGAACCATTGCTCCATGTATCGAGCGGCTTCCGGTCCCTCGCTGCGCTCCGGTAGGCCTATGACCCGTACATTGTTACGCCTGGCCCTACCTTCCGCATCTTCTATTTGGTCTTGGAGGCCTCTGACTTTCTTTTGTAATTGCTGAATGTTCAACACTTGCTCTTTATGTTGCGGCACTACTTCGTCCAAAGTTATGCTCTGCATCTTCACCTTGTGCGCCAGTTTGGCGTGGCCGGCTTTGAGGAGAGTTAGCCCAGTTGTGAGAGTGTCCACTTGTTGCTCTATGGCTTTTCGCGATTCTCTGACCTACTGGGGTATCAAGTCCAGCTTGTATGCGGGGGCCCCCTCATTAGTTGGTGGGACCCTATTGAGTGACATCTGGACTGTCGTGTGGTCTGGATCCTCCACAGGTTGCATGGTGATCGTGGTCATCTCCTGATTCTTCCACTTGGGACACCCCATGTCGTGGCTATGTGTGATTATCCAGAGTCCTTCTAAAGTGGCGTAGTAGAGGGGCTCCACTCAGCTGTGGGTGGGTGAGATTGCCGAACAGGCAGGAGTCACGTGCCCACGGTCAGTAGTTAACCCACCGCGTTCTTTCTTGTGGTTACTTCTCCGCAGAACCAATATGCGCATTCCACCGCGTTGCCCCGATGTGTGCTGCGTCTCCAGTTATTGAGAACGGGAGATGTATCAATTTTCCCACTGGCCATCTAGTATCTGAATGTTATGTTCTCTATGCAGCCCGTACCACATCAACAGTAGGGAAAAGGTGGTAAAATCTTGCTTTCACCCAGCCGGCCACCAGCATTCGGTTGGGGTTCCCAGATAAATTCCAGTCTATTGAGGACCACCGCTAGGCTGAGTCACAAATAGCTGGCCACAAGGTGCACAGGGTTGCCTGTGGAAGTAGGTTTGCTTAGGAGGTTCTTCCCTCTCTCTGTGTGGGGTTCAATGTGATGCCCCCAGCTAATGACGGTGTCAGTCCTCCAGGGTAACTCCCACAGTGTTTATTGAGCACAGCATCGATGCGCCAGTGGGATGTGGAAAGGGAGTCCCCAGAAGTCCTGTGTATGTCTGCCCCGACTTATAGGCCGTAACATGGGGGAAGGAGGCAATTTTGTGATACACGCGGTTACTGTTTGGAAAGGGGGATTCCCTTGTGGAACCCTCTCACCTGCAGATGTAAGAATGAGGGAGTCCGGCAGTTTTCCTCGTGGGCCATAGTCCGGGTCTCTGTCCCAGCGGGCTACTTGTCAGGCCCTGTATCTTTGCAGTAACATGCAGCTCACAGACATCGGAGCTGTCTGCAGTCCAGCTCTGACTTGCCGCTCCCCACCTCAGGCACGATGATGCCAGGAACGCGGCAATGAGCACCGAGTGTTTTTCACCACTCTGCGCAGTGGAGGCTGGCTCGTCCGTGAAGGGTTAGGGTGGAGTCAGTTAACAAGCAATACCCTCTGGGTCCACCAGACCAGGCGGACACTCTCGCTTTTGCAGCCTTCCGTGGAGCTACCCAGTCCATGCCGTTGGTTGAATGCACGGTGCCAGGAGATCTCTGCAGCACCATCCGTTTACCGTTTACTCAACTTTGGGTTGCAGACGGTCAATGTCAGGATGGTCTCTCTGAATATGCAGTGTTATCACACCCCAGCTGGAAAGTTATTGATTTTATGAGATCTGGGGTCTTAGTTGTACGGTCTTCAGCACTCTCCGTGCGGGGTCCTCCATGCGAAGTCAATTTGCCTCTGGCCTCCCAGGTTCCTCAGCCGCCTCAACACAACTATACCCCGCTGCTGGGTAGGCCGCACACTGTAAATCGTTCTCCCCACCGGTGAAAGTCTCAATGTGGTCTGCTCTCCTGGTGCATATGTGCACACCGTTCCACTGCTGTTGCAGTTAGGCTTCGATGGTCTTTAAAGTGTGGCAGATCTACAGGATTGTTTCAGCCCGGGCTCGGAGCTGGGCTAAACAGCGTCCGCCATGCTCGGCGGTTAGCCACGCCCCCGATTGGCAAGCATCCATAACTATAGAAACGTTTGAATACGTTTATTGGTGCCTCTGGAATCTCCTGGAATGCGCCTCACTCTGATTAATAGAGTTTGCAACAGGAGTTCAACAGGAACTAGGCTGTGGTGGTGTGAGAGCTCAGCACGTCTAGCAAGAAGTAGGTTAAAAGGTTTGGCGGGTCAGAAAGAGAGGGTATGATGGTTGGAGTCTAGCAGCGGGATAAGCAGAAAGGCAGGATGATTGACACCCATCTGACCACCTGGGTACACTTCTGAGGCCTAACTCAGAATCCAGCTTCACGTCATTCGAGTTTTGTCCCATCACCCCACTCCTAAATGAGATGACGGACCTCACAAGTGAAATTGTGCGGATACCACTCTACTTTGATAAAGTCTACAGGGGTGTCCAGCTGGGCCCATGGGCCACTGACCACAACCAATGAAGCAAGGACCAGGGGGCAGTGACTCATCACCCTTGCTGAGGATTATATACACTTTCATGCAGACCGTTCTTGCAGAAAGAGGTGGGAGATTTTTCAGATCTATTCTGAATTCAATTCAAAGCACTGACCATTTCTATATCTTAATTGGTTTTTTTCAGTTTGTGTTTTTTAATAAAGCACAAGCTTGGACCATGGTCATGAGAGCATATTACATGGACACCATATTATATTACAGGAGGACAGATTAATTTTTGAAGGCACAGGGAGATTACGTGATGTGCCCAGAATCACAGGATCTTAAAATAATTCCGGGGACTCAACACTCATACCTAGATTCCCAGTCTGCAGTTTTGACCCTTAGGTCTCATTTCCTTGCCCATGTTTTTAGGTCGATGTTCTAACGACATCTTGGGGACATGTGGAAAGCTTCCCTGGAAATGCATTCCACCTATTGCTTACCATTGGCTTTGTGTTTTGTAGCTCACATTTGCTTGCTTTCTATTTGCTACGTTTATTTGTTTTAGGCTGTCCAGGTTGAGTTTTTCCCTTCCGGGCCCATTCCCATTTACAGTATCCTTCCTCCAGTGTTCAATTTCTGTAAACAGGCCTATACATATTGTTCATATCTTGTCACATTTGCTGTTTCTGTAAAGCCAAAGGCCAAGCATCAGGCTCTGTCCTCAGAGGGAGCTTGGTGTTTACTTTTCTTTCTCTGACTTCAAAGTGAGGGGATTTTTATGACAATCATGCTGGCTATTCTGGTTGTACTGGACGGAAGGCTCTACGATGTTATTTTTTTCTCTAACGCTCAACAAAATTTAAATGTCTGTAAATGAAATGTACAGATATTTCACAATATTTCAGAAGTAGGGTAGCACAAATGAAGCACATTTTTGGTAATTCTAAAGTGTGGTAGAAAAAATGTTTGAACAGAATCAAAACATACCAAACACAAGGTGATGACATTTCCACACCTTACCGTTTGTGCGCTGCAGAGTTTTATCATTAAAACTATTTGTCTGTGCAAATGTAATGGTCATTTCAATTGAAGATCAGTTGTCTGTAATGGCAGTGCACTAACACACCATATGTGCTAGGCCTGGGTGGAGTTCGTGGATTTCAGTTACACGGAACTCCGTAAAGTGACTGAAAAACTGCACCGCCAGGTGGTATTCCCAAGCGGCGGAGTGCATTTGGTTGCGCCTTTCACACTGATTTTTAGTGCCGGGTGTTTGTCCCGTGCTGGAAAATCAGAGCGAACGGCACCATGTGCAGCGCAAGAGGCCACTGCTTCTTTCTGCCACTCGAGTAGGTGTTCTACTGGAGCGGCAACTTCTTCAATGAGAATATAAGGTTTCCCAATGCCAGCGGATATGGCCATATGTGACCCCCACATCGAGAAATCTCGCTGGGAGGTGGGCTAGTGTTGGATTTTACTCTAAACGTTGGCGAGCACAAGCACAAAAAAACTCAGCTCTGTGGAACTCGGCATGCTCTGCGGATTGCGGAAAACTCCGCAAACTCCACGAATGTAGCAGAGTTCACCACCCAGGCTTAATACATACTCCACTTTACCTCACTCTACTCTACTCTGCACCACTTCACCCCACACTGCATCACTGCACTCTACTCTGGACTGCTCCACTCTGCACCACTTGCCTCAAATTCTTTCTACTCTACTCTGCACCACTCCATTCTATGCCAATACACTCTACCCCACTCTACTCTACTATGCACCACTGCACTCTTTGCCACTACATTCTACACCACTTCAGTCTAGGCCAGTCCACTCTACTCTGCACCTCTCAACTCTACATCACTCTACTCTGCAACACTGCACTCTATGCCACTTTACACCAAAGCACTCTACTCTGTACCACTCCACGCCAGTGCACTCTATGCCAATCCCCTCCACACCACTCTAATCTACTCTTCACCACTGCAGTCAGCAGCACTGCACTCTATGTCACTCTACTCTATGCCACTGCACTCTACCACACACCACTCTTCCCTATGCCACTTCACTCTACTCTGAAACGATGTACTCTGCACCACTCCACTGTACACCACTGCTATTTACGCTGCTTCACTCTACTATGCTTTATACCATTCAACTCTAGACCACTGTGTTCTACACCACTCTACTCTAAACCACTACTCTCTCCTCCAATGCACTTGACAACACTTTACTCAAAACCAATGCATTCTACGACACTACACTCTACACCAACTACACTGCACTCTACAATTCACTCTCCGCTACTTAACTCTGTGCCACTACACTCAATGTGATTCTATTCTGCACCACTCAACTGTACCCCACTCTACTGCACTCTATGCAATTCCACTCTACGGCACTCTATGCCACTCAACTCTACTCCACGACACTAACTGCACTCTACACCCTTCCACTCTATGACACTTCACTCCCTCCATGACACTCCACAACACTGTACGCCACTTCACGCGACTCAACTCTACTCTACACCACTCCACGTCACTCCACTTTACTCCACACCAATCAACTTTATGACATTTCACTCTCCTTTATGCTACTAACATTTAGCTATGCTGACCAGCAGCCACGCGGGTGCACAACATGGTCAAAACGGATTGCAAAAGCCAATAGCTCTTGCATAGGCAAGACCGGTTGCCTTGCCAGTGCTTGTTTTATCGGCCATTGTTCTTTCAAAGTGTATAGCTGCTCCAATACAGAAATCATGTGTTTTCAATCTGAATGAAACTAATATCTGTGCTCTTAATCACAGCGAAGTCTGAGCTATTTTTGCCAATTCTAAGGATAAAACCGCTCATTTATAACTGAAATACTTTGCTTTTGTTCCCCAGCTTGTGCCTCCTCTACGCTGCCTTCCTCTTACCAATCCACATTTCATCAAAATCCTTTAATTGCTGGTTTTGAAATAAAATACATGACATGGTCATCTTAGAGAATTTTAGCTAATGGAATTAAAAGTGAAGTGTTTGCACAATAGGATATTTTATAATTACGATTGGACAGCCAAATCGGTTTTATTTACATAGGAATCTAATATTACAGAGCAGGCCTGTCTTTATTGAAAGAGTGTTATCATTACAGAGTTAGTCACGAACATTTCTCCTCATTAGACACAATCAACTTTTATGCTCTAACTCACTCTGTGGTTAACTCGCAGATCTTGGCAATAGTTGCGGGAAAGCAGTGCAAAAAGCAGCCTATTTAACTTTAGATCATATGATCTTTATGGTTTGTAAAAAGTTAATTTTTACGAAAATGAAAAAAGTAAATACGGTTTACAAGTTCACATTTGGCTTATGGATCGTATTAAAATAGTCATAAACTGAAATAAAACTGTATTAAGAGTGTGTGTGTTTTTTTTGTAATCTAAGTTTAATGTCTGAAACACATACAGTTTGCATTTTTGGGGTATAGAAGTAGAAGGAAATACTGTGTTTCTTTTTTTTTTGTTGCTTTCCCGTACTTCGAAAAATGTTCCTCTGAAAGTGAACCATCATTTGTGAGAGGCTCTTTACTAATTAAATTAGCAAATTATTGAATATTCTGCAAATGCTTTGGGAATTGCTACCAATCTAAGGTAAGGTGATGCTTTCCTTCTACAAATCATTATCAGGTGTGTTGATCCAACTGAACGTAGGAA
Organism: Triturus cristatus; assembly: GCF_964204655.1. NCBI lineage: Eukaryota > Metazoa > Chordata > Amphibia > Caudata > Salamandridae > Triturus > Triturus cristatus. Next base: position 60,103,257 of record NC_140588.1, read on the forward strand.
GACTACCAATTCCAGAATGCATTCGGTTGTTAAAAGAAAGACTGGGTTGTAACTGGTGACAAGAAAAAAACTCGGAGGAATGCTTATGTGTCAATCACGTTTGAATAAACTTAATATACATTACCTTCTCTTGCAAAAGGTTACTGAAGGCTTTTCAGATTGTATTGTTGCACAGTACGGTACTGTCGTTGCATATATATAGGTCTTTGTAAGCAGGGCCAAACTAACCATAGAGGGCATCGGGCATTTCCCCGGGAAGCTGGAAGGGTGGGGACAGGTTTTGCAGCTGTGGGGGCCGGTTTTGTTACTGGGGTCTGGTTTTACAGCAAAGTTGTGCGTCCTCGAGATCTAAAGAGGCCAAAAAATCTCCTGGCCAGACCAGAGGAATAATTGCCTGAATGGTCAACAATCCGAAGTGAACAGCCCGAATGCAGGAGTTGACCCACTTTAGATCTAGACCGAGCCGAAAACCCCAGAGACCTTCTGAACCAAGAACAAGATGGAATGGGCCCCTCTGCCCATCTCTGCACCCTGCAAATGTTCTGTTCTACCAGTAACTCCCAGACACCCTCCAATAGTGCCAACCTTTTCAGTCTGGCAGACGGGACAGGAGTCATATGAAAACCCGTATCTGAGAGAACCTGCCAAAAGTCAATCTTGTAACCATATTCCACAGTGCCCAAGACCCAGGGATCTGAAACATCCAGACGCCATACCAGAAGGAAATGCCTGATCCTGCCACCCACAGGCATCGACCCCCCCCCAGACTGTGATTGTCAGGGGGCCTTCTTGGGAATCCAAGCTTTACCAGAAGAAGAAGCGTCACCCTTATCAGGCAAGGCATACTTCCGCTCCTTGAAAGCCTTCGAAATCATGGCAGGCAATTGATCCTCAAAGAGGGCCTGGCCCTCAAAAGGCAGTTTCAAGAAGGCAGCTTTCTCACCAGGATCCAACTTCCTCTGCCTGACCCACAAAGTCAGTCGGATAGCCACCAAGGCCCCAGGGGACATGGCCAAAGCCCGAATAATGTCTGAAGAAATTTCAGCCAGCAGCTTAGCCTGTTGTTCCATGGCAGCCAGAATCCCTAAACACTCACAACCATCCTGTACTGATATGGCCAACGTGTCAAAATCCTGCACCAGTAACTGTGCAGAATAAGCGGAAAACAGACTCGCTCTCAAGGCCAAAGTTTCAGCAGCAAAGGCGTTCATAAAGCCTGAATGCACCTTCTTGTCAGTGGCATTGGCCGGTGTACAATCCTCTGGTTGAATGGCAGTCATTCCAATCAGAGTACCCAGAACCGAATCCAACCCCACAGAGTAGGGCAAGGTGTCATCCCCTGCCAACAAGGACAGTTTCTGGAGAAAGCCCTGACCTGGACCTTCTCCGCCTCTCTCCACTCCTGCATCACCATCTTCCGTACCGGGCCCTGAAAAGGCATGCCCAACCGAGAAGGTATCCCATACTGGGGAAAAGGGAAACCCCAAGTTGTCCAGGGCATGCGCCAAAATGTCCCAAATCTCCTCCCTGGATATATACTTCCCGCCAGAGGAGTAGGAAGGGTCCTCCACATCCGAAGGAGACGACTCAGCCCCAGGATCTACAATCTGAGGATGGGAAGGGCCAATAGCCAATCCAGGATGAGCCTGTAGAGCCTTGGAGATGGCCACCTCAATCATGCCCAGAACTTCCTCCCTGGACATGAGAGGCATCTCACCCCCATCAGGGCCCCAAACACGAGGCAGTTTCTGGGGCACAGGAGACCCATCCACCGAGGATGAGGTGGAGGACACCACATTGTTGCACTTGAACAACCGCTTCCGACCCATGCTTGAAGAACAAGTGCACCTAACCAAAACTCCAGCCTGAGAAATAAACCCGGGGAAAAACAAGCGCCAAACCAATGGGGATGAACCACGTCCTGAAAACCAATCAGTATACAATGTAGAACTGTTTAAAACAACGAAAAAGGGGACCAAACCTGTCCCACCATCTCCCCAAACGCCCCTAGTTCCAGCCAATCCAGCTGCACCCTGATCATGACCCGGAAACGCAGCCCCAGACACAAGTGGACCACCGGACTTCGTCACTGTGTCCACACGCAATCGCTCCACACCCCCCAATACAGAGTTGCAGGAGGCAGCTGCGCTGACGGAGGATCGCCGCCCGTTGCACCGCACAGGCCGTGACCAGCACTCGATGATCCTCTGGCCCCACCACGGAGAGGAAGACAGTAAGTCTCACTCAGGAGACAAACAAGAACAGGAGGTGGTGGGGCGGGGGTGTTTTTAGAAGGGGTGGGTCTTGGGGAGGCAAAGGGCCTCATTGGTTAAGAAGGAAGATGACGGGAGGTAACGCTAAAGTCCGACAATTACCTTTCCCACACAGCTATTCTAGGATGTTGCTAAATTGTTTCAATCGCACCATTCTGTCCAAAGGATGTCAAAGGAAACAGTTATTGGTTCAAATACATTTTGCTAGTTTGATGAGTTTTCTTGTGCACTTAGAAACATTAAGTCTATGACTTCATGTGGAGAAGGTAGAAGTAAAATATGAGGCCTACATAAAATTCAGCTATTATACCACAATGACCATGTTAAACTGTGAATCACCCTTTAATAGGAAACTAACAGATAACTTTCAGAAGACATTAATAACCATTTCAGTTCTGAGCAGAATTAATGCATGTAAGTATAGCGCACTCATACATTTTTTGGTAAGTATCAACGTTTCACATATAGGAAAATAGTAATTCATCCCATCATATGAGTGTCATTCAGGGATTACATTTATATATAATTCACATTAGGAAAAGTTTCATAAAGACACTTAAAACCCTGTAACACCTACTCTTCTTTTGTCATTTTCAGTGCACATGTTATAACATGAACTAATAATTCTGTACTTTTCTTATGGAAATCGATCTATTACAAATTTATTTTCTGTAGTCTTATCAGGTTCATAATTATAAAAAATCAAACCTATTAGTATCTTGTTTCATAACCACGTCTATTAAATTTTAAACACAAAATATCTCAAACTATCTTCCCATCTGCATGCTTTTACTATATACTATCTGAATCATTGTGTATGTCATTATCAAAAATGTGGAACTTTAACACACATTTTCATCATTTGTGTAAAATGTTGTCATAATCATTTCTTTTGTCACTAAATTTTTTAGATGAAGTTCGTGCTCCACCACCGGCCTGCCCTCCATCGCAGTCAGCCTGAACTGTGGATCTACCGTGTTCCAGCGTGACTTCGAGTAACCCTAAGTGCTATGTCACTCTAAACACTAGGCTTTGATTTAGGGCCTGATTTAGATCTCAAGAGCGAAAACAACAGATGATGGACAGAATGCTGAGCAATGCAACATTCACCCCCAGTCAACAGCTTTGGGTTTAATCCATCATCCAGTTCGGGTTGGACTGTTCCCAGGAGGAGCAGGGTCAAGACTGATTTGCATATGGCTGGGTCTAAACTGGGGTGGCATGATGAGCAAGCGACTGATGGATTTAACCCAGATCTTTTGACTGGGGGTGAATGTTTGATTTGTTCTGCTTTCCATCCATAATTTGTGTGTCTTTTTGTGATTTAGATCTTTATGGATGGGTTATTCCTTTACAACAGTGCCGGATAACCCATCCACTGAAATATAAATCCCATAGGATATAATGGGATTTATATGGGATATCCGTCACCGTTGTGAAGGAGTAACCCATCCACAAATATCTAAATCCAGCCCTTAATCTATAAAAATTCATAACTCTGGTTCTACTTATTGAATTTTTGTGATTTTGGTCTTGTTTTACTCATAGAATTATTCCCTATTGTTCTATTGTGGAGTTTTTTGTGTGCTGTTTTCATTGTGCTACAGTGTGTGTGTGTGTGTGTGTGTGTGTGTGTGTTGCATAAATATTTCACACAGTGCCTGTTTAGATAAGCCTGGCAGCTCTGTGCCAAGCTACCAGAAGGTGAGCACAGATTATCTTTAGGGTATATCTAGATTACCCTGACTAGGAGTGGGTTCCCTAAGTGGACAGGATACATACCTCCGCCATCTAGAGATCCAATTTCTAACACCTTTTGGTCTAAAAAGCATTCTTTGATACAGTTAACATTAGTTATGTAAGGAAGAAAGTGGTCTGATTAGGAACAGCATACATACCAGCCAAAACAGATAATAATAATAATAATGCATGCAGGAAATTCATAGAGAATTGGCAACAATCAGCACAAAGCTGCAAAGTGGCCCTATGGTGTATTAGACTGGGGAAGAATAACTGGTACTAGTCAAATGGGAAACCTGGCACTGGACAATTATATAAAGAAAAATAGGTAACAAGGCACCAGTGGATGGGTTTAGATAGGAGATTCATATTTATGTGGAGTAAAGGAACTATATTCCTGTCCGTATATTAGAAATGTTTGTCTAAGTGCCTTTTCAGTATGTAAGTGAATAAAACGCAAAGCACCAAGGAAACTGAAAATGAGTGAAGGGTATGTCGCAGGCATGGATGCTTCCCAAATGACTTCTACAATTCTCAAGGAGTCAAGAACATTCGGCAAGTTTGGAGGAACCCCTCTTAAATTTTTGCAAGGACAGATAGCCCCACCTCAAGAGCAGAAATGTAAACTAACCACACAGAGGGTTCAAACCAGCACCCACTCATGTGCCCTTCTTTGTGTCCCAGAAGACCAGGTTCAGCAGAAGAGAAAGCCTGGGCATTTGGCCTGCTCGCAGACTCCCTCCCCAGTCCCGCTTGACTATGCCCTTTGACAAAGGGAAATGATTACTAAGATCAGAAATGCAAGGAGCTCAGGAAACACTCACACTAGTACAGCAAGTCATTGTCACCCATCAGGCATCGATGAAATAGAATTCAAGAATAAAATGCAAATGTGGGAAAATATCAAGGCATGTGCATAGCAACATTGCTGCAGGATACAGTAGCACTGAGAACTGCCCTATACACCTCTTACATAGATGAAGAAATGTTTGCATTTAGAATGGTCTCTCAGTATCACCCATAAACAGCCTCTCAGAGTGCACAAAGGCGAGCTTGCTTTCCCACATACACATATCAGAAGGACCTTGAACTAATAGTCAAAAGTGAATGTGAGTGAACCGATGCATATATCCTCATTAATGAATTTATCATGCATTGACACTTCTGAACAACAAGAAATAACATAAGTGTACAAAATGAAGCTCTGCTAAATATTATCATGAGCACCACCTTTAATCTAGCATGGCAACACAACACTCAGTTTGCGAGAAAACTCACTGAGCCATCTGCGCAAGGAATCCAGGGGAATGGGCAATACCCAAATACCATAAAGCAATCAATAATGAACTCTCAATCAACATCAGTTGCACATTGGATAAAAGGCCTGGGACACAAGCAGTCACCCAAGGTCAGGCACCAAAGAGGAGTGATATACTAAGAGAGAAACATGGGAAAACTTAGAATCCTACTGATATCCAGTGAAGGCACTTCAGCAGGCGCTTTGGACACTCAGCTATGCAACGGCAGCAGACCATATGCAAAAGCACAAACCCTGCCCACACCTGTGACTCTTTGCTGTAAATCTGCCACTGGTAGTACCTCTGAACATTCATGGCTATAACATTACAGCTATTAGTTATTTTACATTCATTGTATGTAGCAGGCGGCATATCAAGCACTCCAATATCTTTCTCTTGTGATAATTGTGCAGCTAAAATATATTTAAGCTGTAAAGTACAATTTACATTCAGCGAAATGTATTTATTAAAGGGGAAGCCTCATGTAAAATTCAGATGGATGGGTTGATGGATGGATGGATAAAGGGATGGACTGATGGTCAATGGAAAGAGAAGCAGCACGAATAGAAATGAAGGGTTCAAGGTTGTTAAAGTTAGGAACATGCATGATGGTTTATACGGATGTAGATTTGGATGTCTTCTCGCCTACATATTTTCAACAAACTGTATTAGATCCGCAATTGAGGCTATTTTTTTTACATTCTTTAAATTCGGATCAGATTTCTTCCAAATGGAAGGAAGCAGTTCTTTAACTTTTGCTGAAGAAAATATCTTTAGACCCTACGCATCCTGGACACTACCCGTTCCATATCCATTCTAACATGTTTGCCCAAGATTCTGGAAAGAGTAGTATTTTCCTATTTGCAGGGTTCTGTCGAATGTCAGGCTCTTCTTGATGGCCATCAGACTGGGTTCCGCCCAGGGTGTAGGACAGAGCTGGTTGTGGTATCAGTGCTGGATGAACTTCGGAGGATGATGGATGCCAGAGGTCTAGGGTCCCCTGTGCTTCTAGATCTCTCTGCAGCATTTGGCCCCAAAGATCACAAAATCCCCCTTACCAGACTGTTTGAAGTCGGTGTCAGGGGCCTAGCGCCATTGTGGTTAGAATCCATTTTAACCGATAGGAGGCAAATTGTTTTTGCACCTCCATTCTTATCTTCTCTCTGGAATTTAAGATGTGGGGTTCACCAGGGCTCAGTCCTATCCCCTGTGCGTTAAAAAATATATATGCACCCATTGGCTTTTTTATTACATCAATTGGGTTCTGAATGTTTTCTGTACCATACCGACATCCAAACTCATATTTGAGGTGCCTCCAAACCAGAGTACCAAGTTAGACTCCATCTCTTGCCTGTCTGAAAGTCTGGTAGCTACACACTGGTGGATGGCTACAAACTATCTGAATCCCAGCAAAACTGAGCTTTTAAAATCAAGGTGAGCCAGTTTAATTTGCCACGCTGTAAGGGACCTCCTCCCGAACCTACAAAATTTGTCCCTAATTTAGGAATGTAAATTGGTTCAAATTTAGGTCTGGAGACAAACATTGCAGGCACTTTTAAATGCAGGTTCTTTAGTGCTAAATAAACACATCAAATATCACTTTTGCTTGACTTGAATTTTAGAATACCTGTAGGCAATGCTATTATCCAATCAAGGATTGACTATGGCAAAGCCATCCTATTAGGGGCCCCCAAGAAACACCTGGTCTGACTCCTACTGGTCCAGAATGCAGTTGTGCGTTTTTTGTGTGGGTTTCAAAAAGGTATTCCATCACCGAGGCTAGAAGAGGGCTTCACCGGTTCCCAGTACACTCTTAAGCAATGTTAAAGCCATTGCCATAATCCACAAAGCTCTTCACTCTCAGTCGCCTCTTTTTTTTTGGCCAAGAAGTTCAAGTGTCACCACTCCTTAAGGAGCCTGAAATCGAATGATCTCCACATGCTCAAGGTTCCTAAATCTCATACTGTAATATACCGTGACGCTACCTTCTCTTAACTGCTTTGAAAAAGCCTTAGAAACCTTTCTTTTCAACCAATGACACGTTCTCCGTTATCTTTCACATCAGCGCCATGAAACCCTCTTGGAGTGACCGCTGCGCTTAATACTCTCACTGAATGACTGATTATTTTGAGGAACTCACATTTCACATACCAGGGCAATATAGATGCATGCATGGCTTTGGAATCGAGGCAATGTGCGTTGTTTGGAAATAGTTTCCCACATGCAAAAGGAATGTGGATATTGCATGGTTGAGTATTGTGGAATATTCAGGTCCTATTGAATATCTTATTAGCAGCACTGTCAGTTTAACGGACTTTTTCGATAGTAGAAGAGCAGAGCTGTGAATAATAACATGCAGGCGCTTTTTTCTCTCCTGGCGTGGGTTTTAAAATAGACGGTTTCCTAAAACGGGATAAACTTTATCAGACAAACGCTATTGCTCCTTATGTGGCCAGACACCCTTCTGCTTCAAATCCATGTTTTATCTACACAATTTAATTTCACAATTTTCACACAGGCCCAGGGTTGTATTTTTTTTTTTACTATTGAGAAGTATTAATGCTAGGTACTGTGAGAGACCCCAATAATTCGAATATATAATTAGCTTTCCTCACAAATTTATGTGAATACCACGACTTTATATCTAATACATTTGCAAATGATGGTGTAAAATGACCAATTTTTGCCCGATGTTTGGCGAATGTTTCTCGAGGAGAGAACCATCACACCCTAGTGCTCTCTGAGGAGGTTAGACTCGCCTGCTAGATTATCTTGGAAGGTGCTTTGAGGGGTTGCTATGCGCACTCTTGCCAGGACTGACCTAAGATTCCAAGGGACGCTCTGTCTACGAAGCAGGAAGAGCAAAGGTAAATTCCATATTCAAGACTTGGTAAACTAATTGATGAAGCAGGCATCTTTTGAAATAGTCATTAAATCCAAACTATGGCAGCCCATTTAGTTAATCTATAAACATCTGGAGTACTGGATCCCCTAATAATATCATAATCTGCCCCCTATTTTATGCAGTTGTAACACAGGATATAAGCCCTTCCTCATGTATGTTGGCATACTTCATTTTTCGGTTCAATTAATGTCGAAATGTGGTAAAAAAAAACTTTCAAACCCTGTTTCCTATTTTGTGACCAGACTGTAAGCAATTATTTTAATGTGTATCCCGACTTGCCTCAAACTTCAGACACCATCGTCTATCACCTACCATTTTGTTATATTCATAAACATTAAAAACACCTCTCCTATATGCTTTCATTACTCCTCCCCTTTCTTCATTCCGGGAATGCATGTACTGAAAGGAACAAATGACACCCTTTACAAACAGCGTTTTCAGTGTCAGCTCAATATTACCCGCCAAAAGGAGTAATAGCCAGTCACTCAGAAATAGATTAAACAAATGCATCATATATTTGGGATCTGTACTAATTACACTGGGATTGACTGTGGAGACTGGGAACGGTAGATGCTCAGAAGGCTGTGTGTGCTCGAGAGCGAAGTTAAACATAGATGCTCACAACATGACAGGCTGTGTACAGCAGGCAACCTAAAGTAATGTTCAGGGGATTTTTCATAATTGGCTTGCCAGTGTCTTCCTTTAACGAAGGGACAGACTAAGACTTATTGATAACGCATGGAAGTAGAAGGCGTGAGAACATCTCTGGAAGGCACAAGACACATACAAATTTACAAACAGAGCAACGTGCAGTGGCGGCTCCTCCACTACGGTGGAGGAGCGTCGCCCGACTGAGCAATTCAAAACGAAAAAATAAAATTTATCATAACGCAACATTATTATCATTTTATTTAACCGTACAGGCTCAGTTGGTTGTGGGTGGGGAGGGGCTGGGCTGTTTAGAGCTGGGGAGGAGTGGTAGGCACTTCATAAGTGCGCATGACATTTTGGCCAGCTCTCTCAGGCCGGCAAAACCGTCATGTGAACTTTGACTGTTCTCCACCCGGCTCAACATGCACAGCCTCCCAGCCCCTGTCTGAGCGCTGAACCACGGTGCTATGACCAATCACAACGCTGCTGAAAGGCAGTGTTGTGATTGGTCAGGGGAGTCTGGGAGGCTGTGTGCTTCCTGGGTTCTGCTGCCCGGGAGAAGAGAAGAGGACGGAGGAGCGGCGGTGGCCAGCCTTATTCAGGTAAGTGTTTTAATTCCTTCTGCTCCCCCGCGCCCAAGCCCCCACCCCCATTTGGTGGTAACAGCCGCTACTGAATGCAGGATGATGTTTCTAAATGCTGTGGCCTTGACAAAACGCAAACTATTTCTGCCTTAAATACTTCAAAATTCATTTCACTGCCGTCTGGAGGAGATCTGAGCCTCCGTCTTTCCCATCCTTGCAGTACTGGTCGCAGAGATCTCTGCACACATAGGTTTGGGATTGAGCAGTAAAGGTGGAAGGGACAAGGGGGAGTGTGAGAAATTGGGTTGTTGATTGACTGAGGTGTGAATCCTGGTCAAGCAACAGTCACAATCCCTTGCAGATGAACCACAAAAAGTCCCTTAATTAACCTGTGATTAACCCTGGATAGCTCGCCACAAAAGGCAGCCAGGCTTAATTTAGAGGCAATGTGTAAAGTATTCATGCAGCAGACAAACAGTAATAAAGTAAAAATACAACAAAAGAAAAATCCCACACCAATTTAGAAAGATAGAGTACGTTTTATTAAATTATTTGACACCTAATCAACAAAAATCCAATCAGTAGAACCAGAGATTTTAAAAACATATTTCAGTAAAAGCTAGTTCCTAAAAGTTCAAAGCACCAACCGTGGATATCTAGTCAAGCACGATCGAGTCAAAGTTGAAAAATATGACAGACAGCGATGGAGCGCGGTTCGGATACAAGAAGTGGATTCAACCAGGTCTGCGCTAACCTTCGAACTTAGGAGAATTTCTTAAAAAACTGTTCTGAGAATGTAAAGTTCAGCGGGACAAGGCTGCAGGGGATGTCTGAGGAGAAAGCATCATCATCAGATAGCCTTGGTTCGAAGCTGCAGTGAAGATTTCTACCTTTGGACTTAGTTTCTGAAATGGAAGTCGAAAATCTGTAGAGGGACATGGCAGAGGGCTGTAGCCGAAGACAGTTCCACAATACCGGATACTCCTTTGGTGAAGGACTGCTGAAAAGGATTAGCTACTGCGGATAACAGCGGTAGAAGTCACTAAGTCAATCCTACCGGCAATGTACCTATAGCAGATAGGCAAGCAGGTTGGTCACGGTCTCCTCCTGGTTCTTAGAGCACATTTTAGCAAAAAAGTCCCCACTTCTGAGCACAGTGTCCTCATGAATAGATCACTGTACCCATTTGATAAACCAAGCCAGACAAGAATGAGATAACCTCCATTTCTAATTGACAGAAGCCGCAGCTTGTTCTAATGTTTTAACTTTTTGGGATTTTTTAAATAATCCATAGGCTTTGAAATGTTACAGGAGGCAGAAAAGTCTTCTGGTTATTCGGGAAAAATTATAAAAATAATCAGATTACTTTCACTCACCATATGTAAAATGAAATGAATTCCCTGATTTTGAAGGTTTAGTTATTCAGTTGAAAAAGCGTAAATTCATTTGAAAGTACCTCTTTCACTTCCGGGTGTGCATCTTGTTATTGAGTTCATTAATAGCCTTCAAATAGGCACTCTAACTAGGACGATCCTGAATTAATTAGACGTATTGTGTTGCAAGGTAGTGAAGTTGAAAGCCAAGTTCTGAAAGAAATAGCAGAGGGAGTTAGCAAGCTCATTCTTATTATTTTTCTTGAACCATCACCATTTTCTTCCCGGTTCCTTGACAAAATTACTCTTTAAAATGAATAGCACTGCACTCCATCTCCATAATGATAGATTACTTGTGGTGAATACAATTCAAATATCACATTAGTGATTGTTTTAAAGGAAGAAGATAGAGATATTTATACAAATATGCACCTCAGGCACTCTCTGGCCAAGCAATCAATTCATTAACAAATATGTACATGCAGGTTAGGATGAAAGTCAAGGCTGTAACATAGTTACTAAATTATGATTCCTACCTTATTGCTTGAGCTTACTTGCTTGAATCTATGCAGTCCATAAGCTTGAAATAAGTTCAGACTGAGACCCAACTAAGTGAAAATATCTGGGACCTTTTTTTAGCCTACATTGGTATTTTAGGTTTATACTTCCTCTGCTCACATTTGGTGGCAAAAAAATTACATTGTTTGAAATGAACATAGTTAAATTTTGAGCCTAAAGCACTCCCCCAAAGAAGATCCTCTGAGTGCAAGTACTACCATTTTGGTCACGTGGCATGTGCCATCCTTGTGCAGAACTCTAAGTATGGCAGATTTTCCTCTGCCTCCGTGATGGAGGAGGTAAATCTATTAGTGGACTGAAATGTCACTAACTAAACTTTTCTTTTCTTTTGCTGCTCTGCTTTATTCAGATTTGTCTTCATACCATTCACTCACACAACTTTGGAAATTTGCCAAGCATGCTAGTCTAAGGTGTGAGAAGTTGGCCTGGTATATGTTGTCCACTAAGAAAGTGGGCACCCCGTACCAGTCCAAACAACCCTTATGGTGATTTAGGAGGTCAAGGATAACCTTAGAAAGCTATCCAAGTGGTAGCTGTGGAGAGCAGCCTTAAGGCTTAGTCTTGAAGGAATGTTAATCAGCTTGTTTTACCAGAATGTAACCCTATTGTACTGGTTAAATGAAAGGAGAACCACACAGTAGTTATAAAAATCTGTATTCATTTTTATAACACACTTTAAATATCTCACAGTATCTGCTACACGCAGATAAACACAAAGTACAAAATACTATAGCACAGAAACAATCGTAAGTAGCACTAAAACACAGTGGGCTCCAGGGGAGACGAAACCATATACTAAACTACTGGTATAAGAACCACGCCTCGAGTCAAGAGAGGGTCTTGAAGATATAGAATGGCTGGAACCCCAAAGAACCACCCAAGGTGAGTAAGTAGGGACCCCATGGATGATGGGTGGAGTGTGGGAACATGACAGTGTGCGCCGTACAATTCTGTGGGAGAGTCACAGTTGCAGTTTTAAAGTTTAAGGACCCTTCCCAGTGGATTACGAGGAAACCCTTTGGATCATAGGAGGTTGATGAGCCACCCCACCAGTGGCTACTGTAGTTCAAGAGGAAGCCTGGTGCATAGGGCTGAAGTGATGTCTGAAACTACTGGCGATCTCAATGGAGGACTTCAAGGAAATGCCACTGTGGGAAAGAAGAAAAGTGTCCATTGGAATCCAAAGGTGGATTCTTGTCAAAGAGTACCTGAAAGCAGAGGGGACAGAGTCTGGGTCACTCAGGAGGGACCAGAGGCTCGGTAGACGAATGCCCACCAATGTCAGGTGCTTCAGGTGCGTTGAGAGGCTACTTGACTCTGCAGCCTCCAGGACCAGGAGACGTCGGGGACAACCAGGAACCGCATACGAGCTGTCCCACAAAGGATGTCGAGTGCTGAGGGGTCTATTCCTGGTGGGAGCACCATTAAGCCTTGGCAGTGGCCACCCACGAAGATGGTCAAGAAAGGTTACGGTTTGGATCAACAAGGTTCAGGAGACTCACCAAGCACAGGGGAGTCGGGGCAAGCCTGGCGCAGCCAGTGGAGGCTAAGAAAAGCAATGTTGACCCTCAAGAGGACCCACAGGCCAGAGGTACAGGAGTCAAAAGGGGACCTCGAGCAGATTTACAAAGCAACAGCCCACGGAGCACTCAGTGCAAGGAGGCCAAAGTTCTTTGGTGGAAATGGTGCCAGAGGTCAGGGCTACCCAGAGGCCAGTGAACTTGTTTTGGGAACGCCAACAAGCATATGCGCTTGCAAAAGGATGTGGTGCACAGGGGTAAGGGTATTGCACCCCCACAAGGGATTCTGAGCTCAAACTTCGTAAAAAGGTAGCTCGTACATCGAGGGACTTGGATACCCACCGCCTGCATTGCTGGAGCCTTCGGAGTTCGCAGGAGTTTAGGATCAGCCAACCAGTCATTTGCATTACGGTGCCTACGGTTGCAGGGGAGTGACTCCTTTACTCCAAGGGAGATGCCTTCAGTTCTCCTTGATGTTCCACAGGTTCTGCACTGAGCCTGTATGGTACATGGGCACAGACTATGCTTCAGACTGAGAGGGAGACAAAGTCGTGCCCAAACGAAGTCCAGCGAAGTCCAGAGTGTCCAGACGGTCAAAGTTCAGTGGTTTCTGGTTATGAATCTTGCCCACGTGAAATCTAGGGTCCTACAGCCAGGTAAGCCCTTTTGTACCCACGGGAGAGGGTTGGACAGATTCAGGGGACCCTCCCAGGGGATGGTCAGGAAAGTGGGGAGGTTACTCCCATGTCCTTTGTCCAGTTTTGCATCAGAGCAGGAGCCAACGGTCCCAGGACTGGATTCAACTGGTCTATGCACAGGGACACCAAATGTGCCCCTCATGCAGACTTTTGGTCGCTGGCAAGCACTCCCACCCAGGCCTAGTACACAAAATCCTGTCTGGCAGGTGGTCACACCTCCCTGTGACAGGATGCCTATTGTTCTTCCTTCCCCTGCTCGAGCATGGCTCAGCAGCAGGAGGGCAGAAATGTGTCTCAGGTCGGCAGTAACCATTTTGGGCTGCCATGGACTAGAAGGCTGGTACTGGGAACACCAGGGACCTCACAAAGCTTGTTTCTGAGGGGTGGAATCATATCTCCCACACAAATTACCGGTGTGGGAGTATGATTTTGATGGAGCACAATACCCCTGGTAATGGGAAAGCAAAACCCGTACAGGTATCCTCCCTGCGTCACAGACCCGACGTCACACTAACTCATTCACACATGCAGTCATTGGTGGGGCCCATAACACCAACACTCACACTAACCATTCACCGGTCTGCACGCAGTTGGAGGGATGAGCGGTTCGAGCGCTCGACATGTGGGGGAACACCTTATAACCTGTAGGGAAAGAAAAGTTAATTTACAAAATATACATCAATACCCCTTCCACCTACAGATCTCAATCCTGAACGTCAAGGCACTCCTCCCACGTGGTCAATGGACCAAATAGTTGGATTGGTTGATGGTGATCTAGAACCAGCTAAAACATATTTCAAGATTTAGATCTTACCTTTCTTAATAAACCACAAACTCAATTCTTGTTAATCAATATCTGTTTATCTAATATTTCTTGTAAAGTTATGTTTGCATTTGGAAAGTTTATATCAAATTTTGAGTAAATCGCAGAACATCATATTTACCTAATCTGGCTATCCGTAGTCCTATAAATCATTAGGTCTGCATACACAGATCTGTCGTCATTTGTCTAAAGTTCAAAGTTCTTTGTTCAGCATGCTACAGTCTCAAAGGATCGGTAAAGACCAGAGACGTGCAAGCATCTGTCAGTGCCCATAGAATTTAGAAAAAGTTTGCAGTCATCAGATAATTGGGCAGCGTCTGGACCATCTAGCATTCAGGAAAACGCAGCAGTCACCCTAAGTAGTAGAGTTCACGTAGCGTCACCGTCATCGTCGTTGTCATCAGAAAGAGTGATTGCATCGAGAGCCTCTCTATTCTACCGCGTATTTTTAAAATAAAATCAAAGCAAGAAGATACATTTCGTTATTTTAATACGGTCGTGATTGGTTGGTTGGGATCGTCCGATACAGTCTTTTAGGGATTTTGGTACAGTTCAAGGGGTGATGTCACACGTCCATTTAATGTCGGTCCGTTCTGGTTTACTGTGGAAGTCTATTGTCTTTCGTCTTGGCCGTCATCCAACAGTTACCTTGCTTGGGAACACCAAGATCAGGGTTCACAACGAGGTCTAGAAAACGTTGTCGCTTCTGCGCACTTCTCTCCATGCCTCGTGGGACAGTGGCCACTTTGTCGTGCCGCGTCTGCGGCCATTTTGGGATTTAGGCCCAAATGCCAACTTAAGCGAAACAAACACAAAAGAGTAATTAATGCATAGAAATAATACATCTAATGTTAACCCCTTACTAATCCCTCTATGTGTTTGTATTTATCTAGCGTATAGCAACATTTAAAGCATTTATATTCACCCTTTTGGTCCTCCTCTCGAGCAACATTACAAAGACATCACAAAGCAACATATATCATGCAGTATTCTATTTATTACATGTACTACTGTTAGTATGCGTACGGATTTTAGTCATAAAGGTTATTTAGCTATGCAATATGCAATCCCACGTGTAATTTGGATATTAGTAATGTTGGTTTAATATTCATGCAAACTCATTTAATAATATTAAAATTAGTAGATTATTCAATTAGTGTTGTCATGCAGGATGGGAGAGGTTTACAAAATGTTGTACTACCCGCTCCATCAATTTGACAATGTTTGACACTAAACACGATAGGGTTACTTTCAGTCATTTCAGAGTTGGTCATCAGGCGGTTGCATAATGCCACTCTCTATGTCGTAAATGGCTGCAGCACTAACAACCCGGGGGAATGGACTCCGTAGGCTGCTGGGGTGTCCAGCTCATGCAGTGGCACAATCTCACTTACAACCAAATACCCTGCCTTCAAGATTTTCAAGGCCTGCTATAGGGATGACTTATAGGTTTTAAGTGTAGTGACCCGTAGATATTGTAAACCTATATCTTAAGTAAGTGATGCATGCACCAACTTACACAGGCTGCAATGGCAGGCCTGTAGATCCATTTTGCATGGCCTCTCATGGGTGGCATAATACATACTTCAGCCCATGGGAGGCCCTGGTGTACCTATGCCCTACGTACATGGGTACCATATACAGGGGACTGACAATGGTATCCCAGCATCCAATCTGGAGTGTACTTAAGTACAGGACATAACATTGTAGGGAGACTGGGGTCCTGAGTAGCAGGATCCCAGTCAGACTAGTCAAAAACAGTGTAACATGAAGCAAAAAGTGGGGGTAACCATAATAAGCAGATCCTACTTTCCTACACAACTCCCACCCCCAAACATAGGGAGTTGAGACTAACCTTGCTCAGTTGATTCTTCATTTTCTAAGTGGAAATATCTGGAGAGTCCATCTGCATTAGCATGGTTACTCCCAGGTCTAAGTTCCACTGTATAGTCCATACCCTGAAGGGAAATGGACCACCTCAAAAGTATGGGGTTTTCACCATTCATCTGCGTACCTCTGAACTTAATCATGTACTTTTCAGTGGTTAAGCCAAACCCATCAATGAGAGTACTCTTCAAGATTAAATAGTTGTCAGCTTCCTCTTCTCTAACAGTGAGGAGCTTATCTCTACCTTTGTCACCAAGGCAGAGCCACAAGATAGCTGCCCACTGCTCTTGAGGGACCATCTGAACTTTACAGGCCCTCTCTAAAGCAGTTATCCATTTATGGATGTCATCCCCAACATGGTAGGTAGGGACAATCTTGCTCAGGTTCCTATGGTCAAATGAATATTCTTTAACTCTAGGGACACTGTTGCTGCCACCATGGGACTCTAGTCCCAACTTCTTTCTAGCTCTCTGGACTTCTAGGGACTCTTTATCCTGGGCCAATAGCTGTTGCCTGAGCCTAAGCTTAGCTTTCTCGAGTTCCAGAAATTGGTAATCCATGTCATAAGAGTGGTCCCTCTTGCTTGATACTGAAGTCCCTACAGACTGTTCTGAGTGATTAGACTCTGCAGAGTGAGATCTAGATCTCCATGGTAAACTCTGCACTCTTCCAGGAGGGGTGAAGAGTGGGCCTTATTGGCCTTCTCCATCCCCTCCCTGAAGATCTGAGTTATCCAGGTGGGACCCATCTTGGTCCTCCTGGCCAGGGTTTGAGTCTAAGTTATGAAAGGTGGTCAAAGATAACCTTAGAAAGCTATCCAACTGGTAGCTGTGGAGAGCATCCTTCATGCTTAGTCTTGAAGGAATGTTAAGCAGATTGTTTTACCAGAATGCCACCCTATTTCCTAATTGTAGGGACACTGTTGCTACCACCATGGGACTCTAGTCCCAACTTTTTTTCCAGCTCTCTGGACTTCTAGGGAGTCTTTGTCCAGGGCCAATTGCTGTTGCCTGAGCCTAAGCTTAGCTTTCTCAAGTTCCAGAAATTGGTACTCCCTGTCATAGGAGTGGTCCCTCTTGCAAGATACAGAGGTCACTACAGACTGTCCTGAGTGATTAGACTCTGCAGAGGGAGATCTGGATCTCCTTGGTAAACTCTGCCCTCTTCCAAGAGGGGTGAAGAGGGGGCCTTCTTGGCCTTCTCCATCCCCTCCTTGAAGATCTGAGTTGCCTAGGTGGGACCCATCTTGGTCCTCCTGGCCAGGGTTTGAGTCAAGGTCATAAAAGGTGTTACCTCCTGACCTAACCTCATTCTCTGTCCCACCCACTCTATCCTGTTCATCTGACTCAGTCGTCTTCCTTAGATCAACAGTAACATTTCTATCAGACGTTGAGTGTTGGTTTACCGATGTGGCTGACACTTAATTTCCAGTTAAATGGCTCCATGTAGAAGGATCCAATTATATTTTGCCCCTCTCTTTTTTAGGCAATGGTCCTGTTGGCCTGAATCATCAAAGATAACCATTTGTGAATATATACAGCAACAGTGAAACGTCCCTGAATTTTCTCAATCTGTAATTGCCAGCCCTTAAAGCAAGCAACAGGTAAGACTTGATTACCCATGTGGCTATTCTCCTATTATAAGTCTAAAATTTTGACTATAGAATGCCCTTAGCTAAAATCCGCACTCTTTTTTACGGCATTGGCTTCCCTTTGGAAGGGAGGTTTTACCCCCTCCCCTCTTTCTTGATTGTGCTTCACTGCGTCTTTCCTGACATCAGCAGGTGTGATGAGATTTTTTAGATATTATTCTAAAAATTGCTCACATTTCCAATTGATTTAATTCTAGAAAGAGCAAAATAATCATCCCTTGATCCTATCTTTAGATCATTCTGGCACGCCACACTACGCAGGATGCCTTCCTTGTGTTTTGGGGTCAGTAATGTCCCTCTCCAGTCCTCTTCCTCAGCAGAACCCATTCTAGAACATCCCCCTACAATATTTCTTATCCATTTTAGGCTATCCTTCTGTCCTAAAGAAGACCCGCCGCAACACATCAGTTATGCGTTGCTAGGGTTGAAACGTCGACATTTAACCTTGGTCCAGTCCTAGACATCTCTGGGTCCTATTGTAGAGCAATTTGGCCTTGTACCAGAGTCATCTCTATAATCATTGTTCTGACCATTCTCAAAATTGTATATATTTGTACATAGGTTCACAGTTGTATAGATGCACTTCGTCACTTGCACTGAGCACTTATGTTACTTTGAAATACTTGTCACTTTCATATTTTATTCAGACAGCCTGAACATATGTATATTGTTAATTCAATAATAATAATAATTATTATTTTGCAAGTATTTTTGAGTCTCTAGTTCTCCTTGGGGTTCTGATACTTGTCGTTACTCTGTTGAGCGCATTGATTTGGTTTACTTACATTGTTATTGGACTCTTTAAGTAAGAGTAAGTTTCCATATTTCTATTGATTTGTTCTTGCCGAAAAAGTAATCGTTGCTTCCCGACAGAGCCACTGTAGTGTATTATAGACAACTACCATCACAGCAGCTGGGCCCCCTACACTGAGTACACAGAGGTGAGCTCTGGTACCATTGTGTACATATACTACTGTGTTTAAGGTCCAAGACCACTCTTTACGTACCTCCCCACCTCTGTTGCTAAATGGACCCTGGCTCCACCTGTGCACATCGCTGCCAATACCCATCTACTCCAAAAGGACCCGAAGGCCGCTTCCATAAAAGCTGGCACATATGACACTGCGTGACCCGTTTCTTCTAGTGGATGTAGAAGTAGGCGAATCCTGCTCCTTGCCCTTTGAGGACAGAAGACTTATTCTGCTTGTTGTACACTCCTGATATGCTAGGAGGGAAACAACAAACTGTGATCCACTCTACTGACTGAGGAATAACTCGAAGAGGCAGTTGTCACTTACTGATACTGAAGAACCAGAACCTTTTGGACCTGGCGGCGCAGGGTACGCCTTACTCTCCTGGGTTCTCCTGCTTAGCTGCACAGAGATATGGGGACACTCTGTCGGCGTAAAAGATTAGATTTATTAGCTGCAGCTTGTACAGTTGTCCTAGAAGTACACACGGTATGTTCTCAGGAGACTGCCACTTCACTCCGTGGCGCACAATCTTATATAGTATATATGTGACATATACATTAACTAAGAACACACCTAAAACATATAAAGGAGCCAATAAGGAAAGTTGGAAAACAGAACGGAACCAATAGGAAAGGTTTGAAAACAGAGTATCGAGTAACTCGAAGAAGCCTATCCTCTAACTGTGTTTGTTACCCCACCCCGCAAGCTAATTCATTAACTGACTTGTAGCTGTCTTACAGGTGACGAGATACGTTTGTGTGTTTTTGGAAGATAGTTGTGAAACAAGAGAATACGAGCAGAGGACAGCGAAGGCCAGACGATAAGATAAAATCAGAAGAGAATAGTGTGAACCAACAGATAGTTGAGACAGGGATTAGGAAAACCAGACAGGGATTAGTGTACTCGGCCAGTCTCAAACACCAGCTTTTGTAAACAAAGGCACAAGGTTATTTTAATACACTATTGCAGGAAAAGCAGAAAAAGACTTCGATCGTTATGCTGCCTGAGTGAGGGCAACCCAAAATGGCAGCGGAGCACAAAATGGCGGGTCAATACGATCACGATCGAAAATCGAAGTTCCTCAGACCCTCCTTTTGCCAGAACTCAGGCAAGATACACAGACTTACATTAATCTGAGTCAATGTCGATGGCCATGAGGTCATCGAGCTGTTGCTGTAGCATCATTCTGATATTCTCTGCTCTTTGTGACTTGGGTTTTGGGATGCACATAGTAGCACAAAGGTCGCAGATGGCGGGGCCACCGTGCATACAGAGGCAACAAGAGAATACGATGGCTAAAACTACTCCAAGGAACGTCAACACCTTCCAACCCCATTTGGACAGTAGTCCCCAAAACCACTCCAATAATGACCAATCTCCTTCGTCTTGGTGAATCGACTCAGAGATTATATGTAACTTAGAGATAGCTTGGTATACTGTCGGCGCGTCATTAGGTATGAAAATACAGCAACTTGACCCGATCAATTTGCACACTCCACCACGGTCTGCAAGAACAAAGTCTAAAGCAACTCGGTTTTGTAAAGTCATAAGACGATCTGCCTGTAGTTCTGCCGTGATATTATTTAAGGCTCCTACAGTGATGTCTATGGTGGTTTCTACGACACGAACCAGTTGCCTGATATTTCTGCTGTTGGCCATTGGACCCCAAAAAGGAAGAAATCCTTTGAGGAAATCTCCTCCCTCTTGTCCTGCTGTGTCCTTGGAATTAATAATCCCTCTGCCATATCTGTTTCGATGATGATTTGCAGAAGCGGTGTATGTAGGGGGAAGAAGGAAAGCTATATAGCAGGTACCAGAAAAACCAGTTGGCAACCACGTGTAAGCCCTATTATAGCAGATGAAATATGTACCCTGAGATGGTACTAGAGGCGGTGAATTCTGAGAGGAGTAGACGTATGTGTGGGAACAGCTATTTCTTTGTACGGTGTCAGCAGACTGACCGTTTATCTGTAGACAGAAATTACCCTGATGTGGTATAGTCCAAATTGGTGAAGATGTTCCCTTTTTAACTTTATCACTAAGGCTAGTGACATAATGGGTGACGTTCCAGTTAGTGTACGCTTTTCTTTCATCAACGGAGATCTTACTGTTTTCCATGATTTTAGCCATAGCTACCATTCCCTTCATCAATGAACTATGACTAAAATCTGGATCACCAATATGTGAACTAACGGATCGTCTGAATTTGCTTTGATAGGCATTGGAGAAGATAACAAAATAAGCCCAAGCAGAACCTTCATAGGAGAACGGAAGAACTAAATATGTCATCCCTTTTTCTACGGTATGTGGCATAAGTCCACACACCCAACAGTTTGTTGTATTGATCACTAATTGGTGTTGATGTAACAACTGGACAAATGAATTGTTGTAATATTCGGTTCTTCTAATGAGTTCATGTTGAGGGAGTGTATGAAATAGATGTGGAGAGACAGTAGAAGAAGACGAAGAGGTAGAAGGAGAGACAGCTTTTTGCTGCAGAGCAATAACAAACCAATTTATACATGCCAAAAGAATACACAATAATATAATAATACATAAAGCAATACCACAACGACTATACATTTCTTTACAATGATTCATTTTATCTTTACTTTCTCTTTTGCCTAATGTAGTCTCCATCTTTCAAAGTGGATGGTCACGGCAATCTTCCTCAATAACTTAGTCACGATTGTCTGCCGTCCTATGACACTGCAAGTCCTGCAGGCCTATTGCCACTACTCAGGTCGCAACCAAGACTCCTACCGTGACCCTGCAACCGGGACAGAATACTACATAGGAGAGAGAAATCATAAGTGTTCTGTAGTCTAGGTCTTAGGTTATAGTGTTCTTTATCAGGTACAGTTTGGTCTTGGAACAATATTCGCGGATTGGTCGTATTCAAGCGACGATGTGGTGGTATTGCTTCCTGAAGAATGTCGTCGTCCTCTTTCTCAGACAAAGTTCCACTCAGGCGTGCATCACTGAAAGGTACAAGTCGTGGAACCTTTTCCCTCTCAGAGTCTCTAATGCCTTTACGTACCCACTGATGGAACAGAAGAGGCAAAGGCACTTTCTTGCAATGCACACCATGAATCCAATCTTTCTTTCCTTCGACTTTCACTGCTGTTCTCGTGGTGAGCAAAACCATTCGGGGCTCTCTCCACCTGGGTTCCAAATTTTTCGTCCTTTGAAAGTTCTTCGTGCAGACCCAGTCACCTGGCCGAATGGAATGACCTGGGTCTGTGGAAACCTCCGGCAAAGCACTCTGAACCTGTTGATGGAGAACACGCAATTTAGTCATAAGGTCATGCAAGTAGTCAATTAACATTGGATATGGTAAGTCTGAGTATTTCTTAGGGCGAGGGACTCCCCATACATTAGCTGGATGTCCAAAAACCACTTCGTAAGGGCTAAGTCCCAAACGAGAGTGGACTGCAGTTCTGGTGGACAGAAGAGCCAATGGTAAAGCATCGGGCCAACTAAGTCCTGTACTAGCCTGAACTTTCGCTAGTTTTAGCTTTAATGTTCCATTGTAACATTCTACTAAACCCGCTGACTGTGGATGATTTGCCACATGGAATTTTTGCTTGATACCGAGACCCGCACAAACTTTTTGCATGACCTGGCCCACAAATTCGCTCCCATTGTCACTCCAGACAATGCGCGGCAAACCAAACCTGGGGAAAAATTATTTTAGTAGAACTTTAGCTGTGGATAAGGCTGTACTGTCTTTTAGAGGGTATGCTTCTATCCATCTAGAAAAGGCGCATATTACCACCAGAACATATTTGAGGTTGTTGCATCGTTCCATATGAATTTAATCAATCTGCAACACCTCGAAAGGATATGTCGGAGGAGCAAAGTGACCTGCCGGAGTTGGGGTTCCCTTTCCCGGATTGTACATCAAACAAACAATACAATGTTTCACTATATTGTCTGCACACTTCATTCTGCCACACTGGAGCCAGAAGCATGCATATACCTTTCGCACTTAAGTGGGCTGGACCATGTGCCATAGTGACTACTGGCAGCACATAAGCGTCCGGTAACAGCCAACGTTGCTGCTCAGACAATTCCACCCAACATCCCATCTCATCCAACATTCCTGTACTTTCTTTCCACTTGCTCAATTCTTTCTCTGTAGCCTCTTTCTGAATCGATCTTACACTTTCTACTGTATCCTCATACATTCCTCTCTCTCTAACCCAATTCGTAGGACCCACAACATACATTCGACTTGTAGCATCACTCGCTGTCTTTTTCGCTACTTCATCTGCAAATGCATTTCCTCGACCAACATCGTCAGTAATCTTTTTGTGTGCACTACACTTCACAATTGCTATTTGAGCAGGTAAAGAAAGTGACTCAAGAAGATCACTCACCAATTGACCATGCTGTATCTTAGAGCCATGTGAAGTAAGGAATCCCCTCTCTTTCCAAAGACGCCCAAAATTTAACGCCACACCAAAGGCGTATTGACTGTCAGTATACACATTCACTCTTTTTCCTTTTGACAACACACAGGCTCTCGTCAAAGCTATCAGTTCTGCTGCTTGAGCTGAATTGTGTCTGATACGTGCTGTTTCCACATCTGTATGTAAAGTAGTAACAGCATAGGCTGAAACTGTATCTCCATTAGGAAGCTTGAAACAAGAACCATCCACCCATAGAATTCCATCTGGATTTTCTAGCGGTGTATCTTTCAAGTCAATTCTTCCTTTTGTTTCTTCCTCAGTACGGAGGAAACAATCATGTTGTACTTGTTCATCTTTGTCTACTGGAAGAAGCAACAAAGTAGCTGGATTTAAAGTGTTACATCGTTTGATGTGCACGTGACTGGCCAAAAGTGTCAGCTCATATCCAGACAAACGAGCACTCGTTAGATGTTGTGTTTTTGTTCGGTTTAATAAGGTGTCCACTGCATGCGGCACCATAACAATAAGTGTGTTATCTAACACTACTCCAGCAGACTGTCGAATAGAAATTGCTGCTGCTGCTGTCGCTTTAAGACAACTAGGCAATGCTTTAGCTACTGGATCTAGCGTAGCCGAAAAATATGCACATGGCCGCTGTTTGTCTCCAAAACGCTGCGTTAAAACTGACAATGCACAACCTTCTCTTTCATAAACGTAGAGCGTGAAAGGCTTACTGTAATCGGGAGTACCCAATACAGGAGCAGAACATAGCGCAGTACGCAAGTCAGTGAAACTCTTCTGACATTCGTCAGTCCATGGAAGGGGCTGAGGCGTATCTTTTAAAGTGAGTGCCAACAGAGGTTTAGCCAACAGAGAAAAGTTTGGAATCCACTGCCTATAGTAAGAAGTAATACCCAGAAAGGCACGTACCTCCTTTTGTGTGGATGGCACAGACATTTGCGCAATCGCCAGAATTCGTTCTGGGGTTAATCGTTGTCCCTCCTTTGATAGGAGATTACCCAAGTAGGTAACCTCTCGACGAACATATTGTAGTTTTGAAGGTGAAACCTTATGATTCAGATTAAACAGATGACGTAACAATGCAACAGTCACATCTTTGCAAATATCTTCTGAATCAGCGGCAATCAACAAATCGTCCATGTATTGAATAAGAGCAGCACCAGACGGCAAATGAAAAGCATCAAGATGACATTTTAAAGCTTGACTGTAAATAGAGGGACTTTCACAATAGCCCTGAGGTGCGCGCTTAAACCGGAAGCTTCGGCCTCCAAGAGAGAAGCCAAAAATATCCCTACTCTCTTCTGCAATGGGAATACTAAAGAAGGCATTATTTAGATCGATAACAGAGAACCAAGTCGCTGTAGAAGGTATCATTGTCAACAAAGCAGTGATATCCGGGACTACAGGAAATTGTGGTACAACAATTTTGTTTACCTCCCGAAGATCAATTACGAAACGATATACAGGAGGCTGAGAAGGATCAGTGCGTTTAAGAACAGGAAGAATAGGACTATTGCATATGTTACCTCTCGTTTCCTCAATCACACCATTCTGAATCAAATCATGAATGATTTCCAAAAGCGCTTTTTCACCTTCAGTGGAAATTCTATACTGCGGAATTCGTGGCAATTCAACATTAGGCTTAAGAGTGAAATCTCCAGACAACCCACATCATTCGGACCCGTGGCCCAAAGCGTTGCCGGAAGAGAAAGCAATTCAGGTGGGAACTGATCTTTGGACAAATACATTGGAGAAATCAGTTTCTGTCCTAAAGTAAGATGTACACCAGAAGGAGAACAATATATTGTAGCATGCATTCTTTTCAATAAGTCCAAACCCAACAGATTTTCATCGCAACCATTCGTCAAAAGAAGCGGAGCTTCCAAATCATAAGGACCAACTGAAATAGGCAAAGGGCAAGAAACCGGATTACGAACAGGGGCGCCAGAAAATCCTACAGAAACATTCGTTAAGCCAGACAAAGCTGCCACAGGGAGTTTGGAATGAATGATAGAACTTCTCATCGCACCAGTATCTAGGAGAAATGGCTCTGAAACACCCATTGTAGTGACATTAACATAGGGACCATTCTGATCTACTGGAATCGACACAACTCCCTTACTTTGTCCAAGGCTGTCCTAGTTAGTGTGAAGACTTTCATTCTCGTTTTCAACATAACAATCCTCATTGTAATACTGTGTAGACCTAACATTTTGCTGATCAAAATAATTCACGGAATGAGGAGGAAGAAGGGAACGCTGTTCTTGAGTCGACATACCTCGACCTCTACCTCTGTTTGCTGACTGGAGGCCACCACGACCTCGTGGAGCAGATAATGCTCCATTGCGCTGTAATAAAACCGGACAACTACTCTTAAAATGACCTTCTTCTCTACAATAGGCACATTGATTAGGTCCTAACAAAGGTCGCGGAATATATGGCTCAGGTTTTTGATACAACCTCTGAAACTGCGGAGGCTGTTGAAACTGAGGCTGAACATAGCGAGGAGGATAAGCTTGTTGCAAGAGAACCTTCATTTTCAATTCTTTCGTCTTTTTCTCTTGCTTTTCTCTTTCTTCTTTATCTCTATTTTCATGATATCGTGCAGTAGCCAATATCTGGGCAGAAGAAGAAACAGCCCATGAACTTTCAGAATCTTTTAATTTGTGTGACAACTCAGGAAGCAAATTAAATACAAATTTGTCCACAAATAATCGCTGACCACCCTCTGTAGCCATATCTTGACCAATAAATGTCTCCTCGAAACGAGTAAAGAAATCAGAGACACTCTCATCTTTCTTTTGTTTGCATGCTGCTAATTTATCCCAATTAACTCTCAAGGCAGGCATCATCGTTTTCATTAATGTAATAATCCTACCAGGGAGTTCTAAAATTAAAGCATCAGGCTTAGCACCACCCACTTGAGCTGCATCCGCGGCAATTATAGCAGCCCAATTACCACCTAATGCTTGAGCATGATCTTCTCTATGAATTTTAGCCCATAAAGCTTGCGGAACGACATTTCCCATCAACATATCGATATCAGCTAGATTCTTGATGCAAGCATCAACCGTCTGTGATAATTCTTTATAATAACCTGCAGGATTCTTACGAGGATCCGGTAGAGTCTGTTTAAGTGCTAAAACTTCAGATCGTTTCCAAGGGACATGTACCCATATACGTTGAAAATGAGCAGGAATAGCTGGATTATTACCTTGAGCCGCAACTTCCTCCTTCCAAACTGGAGAAACCTCTCTAATAGGATAATTTTTCAGTGTTAGTCTAACCGACGGATCGGAATCAAGGAAAGTTTGAGAGAACAACAAGGATCTAAAGGAAATAAGTGTCCTTATAGCCTTCTCAGCCTTAGAACCCACAACAAGTCCTTTGTCGAAATCGGTCTGAACATCTAACAGATCCTGTGGAATCGAACTCGAATTCACATCCTCCCATTCTTTAATGAGAGTATCACACATTACATTGAAAACATATCTTTGCGTAGGCGCATTCCATTGTGAGAAGGTAGACATAATATCAGGCACACTATATTGGGGACCCCTCTTGATCCATTTACGTGCGAGAGAGTCCAACCTTTCTCGTTCTTCAGAGTCTGGGAACTGACTACGAGATTGTCTTCGAGCAAAAGCCGGAGTCACATTTAAAGCTTCAAAGAAAGGAGATAGAATACCAGTGACGGTGTCCGTGAGACGCTTACGCACAGACGGAGAATTGGACATAAGAATAGGGGACAAGGTATTAGGCGAGCTAGCGGAAGGAGAACCGGTCTTGCAGGAGGAGCAGAAGGCAAAGGAGATCGAAGATCAGGAGACGAGGGCAAAGAAGTTGAAGTTAAAGGCAAAACTGGTAGAGGCGGAGATACTAAAAGGGGCAAAGGCGGAAGAGCCGGAACAGGCGGAGGTACTGCTGGTGGCTGAACAGGCTGTAACAACTGGGGTGCATTAGTACCTTGTGCATAGGGTGGAGGCAACCTCAATAAATGGGACATTAGGGGATCTTCTTCTAAATCTTTCTTGTTATCGGAAGGGGAAACAGGCAACACCGGATAACATTTATCTATCGCCATACGATGTTGTCTTTCTGAAATTTCCATCGCATTATTAATTCCATCATCTTTGAATTGCTGGGCAGCCTGTATAATTGTCATACCCTGTGCTTTCTTATCTCGTTTTGCTTGTTTAATTTCTCTCTGTTTGGCTTCCTTACGCCAAAGGCAGAAAGAGTCAAACATTGCCGGCTGGGCTTTTCTTTTGAATAAAACTGCTTCCAAATGATCTAGCACATCAGAATCAAAACTACCATTTTCTGGCCATTTTAAAACACCATCTTTCTTCGTGTATCGGGTCCATGCCTCGTTAAAGGCAATGGGGCCAACACCATGTTTAGAATAGAGCTCATATGTGGGAGCTCCAACCGAAGGAATCGGACAAGAGTCCTCAAGCCGGGAATCCCTATTACAACCAAAGCAACAAAGTTTTCCAAACTTAGTCAGACCAGGCATCTCGTGATTTCACCTGACTGTTCACAAACTTCAAGGGGGTAAAACTCAGTTTACGCAGCACAAATGCACTTACCCTCGGCTTCGGCTATTGCTATAGTCGAATCTAAGGACCAAAGAAACTAAGGAACAAAGTACCAAAATTGTGGGCGCGACCCACGAAATACTTAACTAAGGACGTCTTCTTACGCCAACAGAGGCCCGTCTATCGTCTCGCCTTACCATACATCACCAAAGGAAGGGCCAAGGCAGGGCGGCAGTCAGGGCAGCAGTCGTTGGTAGCCGTCAGGAAGGAGTAGCCGCGCTGAAAAAGACCTTCGGACCACTTTCGACATACAGGGGTCGCTTGACGTGGCTCGCGATTCCTCCAGAATTTTCTTGCGGGGTTCCTCACGACCTTCGGGCAGAACCGGTACCACTGAAGCCGCCACACGTTGGGCGCCAGTTGAAGAACCAGAACCTTTTGGACCTGGCGGCGCAGGGTACGCCTTAATCTCCTGGGTTCTCCTGCTTAGCTGCACAGAGACACGGGGACACTCTGTCGGCGTAAAATATTAGATTTATTAGCTGCAGCTTGTACAGTTGTCCTAGAAGTACACACGGTATGTTCTCAGGAGACTGCCACTTCACTCCGTGGCGCACAATCTTATATAGTATATATGTGACATATACATTAACTAAGAACACACCTAAAACATATAAAAGGAGCCAATAAGGAAAGTTGGAAAACAGAACGGAACCAATAGGAAAGGTTTGAAAACAGAGTATCAAGTAACTCGAAGAAGCCTATCCTCTAACTGTGTTTGTTACCCCACCTCACAAGCTAATTCATTAACTGACTTGTAGCTGTCTTGCAGGTGACGAGATACGTTTGTTTTTGGGGGATAGTTGTGAAACAAGAGAATACGAGCAGAGGACAGCGAAGGCCAGACGATAAGATAAAATCAGAAGAGTATAGTGTGAACCAACAGATAGTTGAGACAGGGATTAGGAAAACCAGACAGGGATTAGTGTACTCGGCCAGTCTCAAACACCAGCTTTTGTAAACAAAGGCACAAGGTTATTTTAATACACTATTGCAGGAAAAGCAGAAAAAGACTTCGATCGTTGTGCTGCCTGAGTGAGGGCAACACAAAATGGCGCGGAGCACAAAATGGCGGGTCGATACGATCACGATCGAAAATCGAAGTTCCTCGATACTTGCCCCCCCTGCTCGCTCATATGTGGACCATTGTCCAGTGTATACTGTTACTGACCACCACACAACTACTCCGCCATCTTATCTGGCAAGACCTACTGACAACTATTACTCATAGAAGTGGTAGGGGGGACCCAAGTGACAGCCTGACCATCAACACAATCAGAGGCATCTCTGGAGCATATTCTTAAAGAAGTTTTCTTTACACGACCTACCTCTTCTTTCCTCTCCATCTCCTTTCACTTCTCTCCCCCTCTTTCGCTTGTACTCTCTCACTTTCTCTCTTCTTTCCTTCTCCCCTTTTCATCTTCTTTTCGCCTTTTTCTCTTTTCCTATCTATCCCTCTTTCTCTTCTTTCTTACATGTTGACTTGCCTATTGCCACTCATCTTTCATTGTTAACGTGACATTTCACTCATTCTAAGGTACTAAGTGGACACTGTTAAACAGCAATAACAAATTTTGCTGAAGATGGGTGCTGTCTGGTGGGAAATATGGGCCAATTGAGAAGTAGGACCCCTGTTGAAAGTTGTCTGAGAGTTGTCTGAATGGACTTGAAAGCATCATACCTACGGCTGTTCTATACTATTGATTCACACTGTTTTCTACACAGCCTCTCAACCCACCGTCCCTTGGCCACACACTACAGAACTCCCTGCCTTGAGTGGGTTGAAACCCTGCCCTACAATTCACACTAGACTCATATGACCTCACACCCCCATGCAGGAGAAATCATCATGACGATACGTTTGATTATCATGTTCCTAAATGTGAACAGCTTAACTTTGTAAAAAGAAAGAAGATACTGACGTATCATTTTCACAATCAGACCCCAACAATCATTCATCCTAAACCAGCTTGAACTGATGCACTGTCGCAACTCTAATCAAGAAATGTCTTCCATTCACAGTGACACACACGTTGGTAGATGAAGAGGAAAGCTATGCATTTGCTAAGTTGAGAAAAGGTACCAGAGTGGTTGGTGTAGGGACCATATATGCCCCAAACCAAGCCAAGACAACTTTTTTCCTCAGACTTAACGAAGTCATAGCCAAACTTGGTACCACACATACAGTTCTTGAGGGAGACTCGAACTTGGCCCTTGGTGCAGTATTAGATCGAACATGCCCCTTAGACACCACTAACAAAAAGGACAAAGCACTCCTGAGAAACCTGATAGAACACTAGTGGCATCTTCTTCACCCTTTAGAAAAATAGCACACTTACTTCCTAGCTGTGAACAGCTCCCAATCAAGGCTGGATTTCTTCCTTGTATTGCAGTCAACCACACCACTAATTTTGGACAGCGAAATCTTATAAGGGTGCCTTTCAGACGATGCACCTCTCAAAATTGACCATAGATTGGAATCTCACTGTACTCGTAAGAAAGCCATGGCACCTTAACATCTCACATTACAAAATGCCACCCGAAATAGCACACCTGGTGCCACACATAACTGAGTACTTAAGAGACAATAAAGGATCAGTGATCCCACCCAAGGACGTGTGAGTGGCTGCCAATGCCACTATCATGAGATAAATCATGTAAGAATCCACATTAGCTAGCAAGTTACCCAAGAACATGACATTAAATCCCTAACTTGGGAGTACACCAGGACACCAACAATAGTAACCTGACTCAAATTGGTAAAAGCAAAAATGGGCTTAAATAATCTGCTGCTACTAAAGCTGAATATATGTTGTATAGGCTTAAGATATGTCTATATGAACATGGGGAAAAGCGGGCCCCTACTGTTGACATAACTGCAATAAAGGGAAGAAATGGTGGCCATCCCTGCAATACGAGATGATGCAGGTCAGTTGTTCTAAGGCCCACAGGAGATACCGGAGACATCCGCACTGCTATAGGAAACTTTATTGCTCGGAACTGATGAGAGATGGGCATCTGGAGGACAAATTTCCAGGCGCTGCCGGCACAGGTAACAGCTGTGGGGCGGGTGGCGGGGAAGTGGACAGAGACGGGATAGGGAAAGTAAAATACATAAAACCACTTGACTTGCGCTTGCTGTATCGCTGAGTCAGCAAGTAAGTGGTTTTATTGATTTTTTTATTTTACTTTCTCTATCCCGTCATCTGTACACTCCAAGCCACCCGACCTGACCCCCACCCCAGCCCCGCCCCACCGCTGTTACCTGTGCCGGCCGCGCCTGCAAATTTCTTGCCCGTCTTGCACTTCCCTGCCCTAATGTCGAATACAGAGCACTCCTGGAAGGAGAATATTACCACAGACAAAATTGCAGAGGCCATCTCTGATCTCTCGCAAGACAAGAGTGAAGTGAAGACGGCTAGCAAGGGAGTTCTATAAATGGGCAAAGCGGATAAAGTAGATCTACTGAGAGCAATCTAGCACACTATCCCCCTTTCTAATAAAGTGCTGATCGCCACCCTACCAAAACTCAGAAAATGCTTATTGCAGTGCTGTAGTTACCGTCCAATATGCTTCCTCAATGTGGACATTCAAATTCTGGCAGGGATACTAGCCTCATGCCACAAAAAAGTAATCCTGACATAAATCCACCCTATGCAGGTAGGTTTATGGCCCCAAATAACCTCTCAAAATTTGAGGACCCTGGCCCACCTGCAATGGTTCTTTAAGGACTCCTAAGATGACAGACTCACTCTATCCCAAGAAGCTGAAAAGGAGTTTGAATGGATTGCGTGAGAAAGCACACTCCAGAGGCTGGGACTATGTGTCGACTTTATAGCCAAGACCAGGTGACTTTGTGACTCCCCCACCGTCTAGATGAATTGCGGAGGCATCCTGTTGGACCATTTTCTCATATATAGAGGGATACGGCAGGGGTATCCCATGTCACAGTTGCTGTTTCAGTGGGCCCTGGAACCTTGATAGCAGCTTTCTGCCAATCCACTGCAGTAGCAGTTATCCTTAATCCAATGAGGCCCTCAAAAATATTATCTGGGTATGATATGTTACATACACTTGCCAACTTAAGTTGTTCCCTCCCAGCTCTCATATCTGTTATTACATAATTGTCACAGCTTGCGGGATATGGAGTCAACTGGGTCAAAATTGAGGTGTTAATAATGTCCTGTGAAACAATGAAAGCTGCCATTTCAGATTACAAATTTAAATGGAAACTCGACCGTCTTAAATACCTAGAGACCTATATTAATCTGGAACGCATAATATCTGTCAATCTGGACCCTCTCATAGCTCAAACTCATACAAACTATGCAAAATCACCTGCACCAGTCACTGTGAGGCCAAATGCGGTTGTAAAGATGGTTATATCCCCTCATTTTACTTATGTTCTGGGTATGTTTCCATTGTTAATCAACGTACATCCCCGTGGAATGACACCTGCTGTCCCTCCAAACTCGAACCTACACCAACAAACCATGCCTACAACCTTGGCATCATCCGGAACAGCAAACTCACCGTAAAGTGCCAGATCAACACTTTCTCCTCTGCCTGTTTCCACACCCTCCGCAAGATCTCCAAATGGCTTTCCATCAACACCAGGAAAACCATCACTCAAGCCCTAATCACCAGCCGGCTTGACTACAGCAACGCACTCTACGCAGGAATCACCACCCAATGCCTGAAGAGACTCCTGGCAATATGGAACATAGCAGCCAGACTCATTGTAGAACTCCTCAAATGAACCAACCTCACTCGCTACATCAGGAACCTCCACTGGCTCCCCATCCAGAAAAGGTGCCAATTCAGATGTTGACACAAGCCTACAAGTCCCTCCACGACCAAGTACCAGCATACATCACCACCACCTGAACTTCCACCAACCCTCCAGACACCTGCGCTCCTCCTCCCTTACCCTCGCATACACTCCCTGCATCTGCCTAAGCCACAGTGGAGGAAGATCCTTCTCTACCTCACCGCCAAGTCCTGAAACAAACTCTTCCTTTTCACCTCCGAACATCTTCCTAGCCCCCGGAATTCAGAAAGGGACTCAAAGAATGACTTTATCTGATCCCAGCAAGAACCTAGTGCCTGGATGCCCTCGTGGGTGGTTAGCCATGCTCTACAAATCCGATTGATGGATTTACTGATTGAGTGATTGATTGATTGATTAATTGATTAAGATCCATAGGTAAGGGCATCAATGACTTTGTATGGGACAGCATGAAACCACATCAGAGAATCTCTAGATTAATAGCCCACAGGAGACACAGGTGCCTGGGCCTTCCAAGCACTGAACATTACTATACAGCCCTCCACTTTTCTCAGTTGGCATATGTGCAGCTAAAAGGTAGCGATTCCTCCCATGGATCCTTATTCCATGCAGTCTCACACACAGTAATCCAGGCCTCTGATTGCTGTACAAACCCAAAATCCATTCTTCATTGACATCGAACCATATGGTGCTTTTTTGAAAGGATGCATTATAAGTCTCCTCAAAGCTCAGATAAATGTCTGAAAAGTTAAAGTTTTTCCCTTTGGCCATAACACAACTGGTCAAATGTAATGCAGACGTGCTAGCAATGTAGCCTCGTTACATGGAATTTGCAAAATCCTCAAGAGTGGGCGTAAAAAATTCAAATCTGCTTTGGACAGCTGCTGTAAGACCACCACACGTTGGTGGGAATCCTTTCCATCTGACTCCCTCCATATTCAGGGCCTTTCATCTTCTAGGCACTCTAGGATCAGAAGGCAACCTCAAAACGTAGGTCACACATTCTGCCGCAGAACAGAGACTTTTTTCACTTAGGGAGTCAGCTAGGTGACTTGTTAAGAATTTCCTAGTCCTGCAGGGACTAGGCAAAATTAGGTCAATACTCTGGGTTTTCCTTCTGTTGGGAAAAGAGGAATTGTTTTCCTCTTCTCTTGTTCTTGTCTTTCCAAGGAAACTACGCCTAACATGCAAATCTAAGAGTTAGGATAGCGTGCGCCACAAGAATATCCTGTATGTATGCATTGTTGTACTCTATGTGACCAAATTCCCTTTCACACAGTGTAATCTATTACAACATTTGTTACAGTTGGCCTATTCCCAGGGAGTTTATCAGATACCATTTCCAGAGTAGAGTCTTTGTGGTGCCCTTGGTCCCAACAACCTATCCACATCTGTATTAAAGCAAGATGGCAATTTCTCAGTCAATATTTAGCTTTATTTATTTTCAAACCATGTTACCACAGCACTGTACCAGACACATGGCATGGATTGATTTTGCAGCTGAGTTAAAAAAAAAAAAGGGGGGGCTGGCTGGAAAGCTTGGAATATACGAGCTTGTCTCTCTCTATGATCAAGAAGAAAAGATTTATACAAAGACTCAACAAAGGTTTTTAGAGATAGTTTCAGGAACAGATCATCTCCACCTCTATCAGAGAGACTTCTAGCCTCAGTTTGAAACAATGGAGTGCCTCCTGCTACACATCATAAGTATTTTGAAGCTCACCGAGGAGTTCCATCATCATGAAAAGGGACCAAGGCCAAAGATCGTGGAAGTCCAAGTTGACTTGCAATTTCCTTTTAAAGTATGGCAGATAGTAATGTATTTCCTCTAATATATGGTCATACCATCACCCTTCCCACAAATTGCTTAAATATTTGGTCTTTTATATGAAAGGTGTATTGTGGCTGCAGACAGTAATAATACAAATTTAATCTGTCGAGTGAAATTAAACACACCAATAAGCAATTAGTGATTTGTATACAAAACGATATTAGAATCAGTTTAACCTAAGTCAGGTAAACAAATGCTTTAGCTCAAAATGTGATGAAACACGCTGAGGATTCTCTTCTTCCTGTAATGACATTAGCATGCAAAAAATAAACATGTTGCCATAAATATTCCCTTCTGTTGACTACTGCCCATTTTATAAATACAGGTCAGAAGAAGGAAGAGCCAGGTCTTGTGTTTTTTCTCAAAACTGCAGCTCTAATTATGCTCTTGTGCAAGCCTTTCTCTTTTACTGCTGGCTTTGGAAGTGGTAGCAGGCATTATGACATCACAAATCAACTATACTACAGTGGACATACTATGTCATTTCCTTATTACCAGAGAGTAGTGATGTCCCAACTTGACTGTAATAAGGAAATTAGATGGAGGGTTTGCAGGATCCTATGTATGATACCATTGATGAAATCGTTGCATTAGACATGTTGATACATAGGTCTTCCTACATCCTGACGGTTTCCTCCATGTGTGTTTCATATGTTGTATTGTGGCCTCTGACTGAGTGGAGAGAAGGGTACTCTGGGCAAAACTGAATGTCTGGGTAATTTATTGTGGCTTGCATAGAGCAATCCACAGCTTGTAAACTGGCAAATGGGTGTGAGTCAACTGGGAAAAATTGTGTCTCCAGCACTATTTTTGCTAGCCAACGCCTATAATAAGTAGTTGTAGGACAATTATAATGTAGCCTTATAACCAGCTGCAGAGGGCTATACTGCTTGTTAAAGGGCCTAAACTCAAGTTATAGGCCCAATCCACAGGCGAGGGCCGATAACAAGGGAGAGGGCCTTTAACAAACGAGGAAGAAGGGCTATGGGGCTTTTGGACCCTTCTCCCAAGGGCAGAATGCTCGAAATTAAAAAAGAGAGAAACAGAAATATAAACATTGGCATTTGGAGCAGAGGTCTTAGCCCAGCCGTTATTAGCCCTGAGCTATGTTATTGGCTTTAATGGCGTTCTCAACATTCTGATGTTCTAATTGAAAAACAAACTTGTAATAAAACTCGCTAATACCAAGATGCTGGTCTTTTATCAACACCTGAGAAAGAGCGGAACTTTGTTTTTGAATGACAACAAAATAGAGCAAACAGGCTCCGATATCAGTTTAAGTTACTGGTTGGAGATGAAGAGGAATACATGTCCTATATGCCTACATTAAAAAGCAAAGCTGGTTTACTTATGTATTCTTTGTGGAATTTAGATACCAAGGGGCAGATTTACAAGCCCCTTGCGCTGACTTTACGCTGACGTTGCGTCACTTCTGTGGCGCAGCGGCGTCGTAAACAATGCACCATGATGCAACATATTTACAACGTGACGCATCTAGGGAGATGCGTCATGTTGTAAAGCCCTGCGCTACATTATACCTGCATAAGGTACAATGTATGCAGGGTGGGCATTCCGTTGCAAGGAATCCTCGTAAAAGTGACGCAGTGAAATCTACAAGATTTCAGTGAGTCACTTTTACGATGCCACTGCATCAAAACCTTGTACCTGCTTGAAGCAGGCGTAAGGAGTGACGCAGCATGTCAGGAATAGGCATTCCTAACCATTGCTGGAGTTGCCTCGTGCTTGCGACACAACTCCAGGAATGCGCTGCCCTTAAACTGAAAAGATGCGTCACGCATCTGTCTATCCTTTCGCCACGGTGCGCCACATTGCAAATGCGGCGCACCCATGGTGGCGCAAGGCTATTTTCCTTTCACGCAAATTAACTGGCGCATCCCTGCTTATATGCAGAGATGTGCCAGTTCTTGTAAATCTGCCCCCAAGACTTCAGGTTTCCAAAGCAAACTGTTTGCTGAATTTTGTTTATATGCACACACCTAGTGAAATATTCCCATTGCCAAGTGTGGGCTCTATGGAGCCTTATTCTCTTGACCCACCTCTAGCAGGTAGGCTCAGATCAGATGCGTCTTTGGTTTGCTTCCGTCATGCCAATTCATAAAGTTGCATGTGAGACTCTGAACTGTTCCAGGAGATACCAGAATAGCTGGTCGGTGGAAGGAGAGGGGTTATTGCACCAGGACAATGCAAAATCATTGGCATTATACCTTTGCTGGCTACTCGGGATCCAGGTGCTAAATGCATCACCTCTCTTTTATAATTATAAATTAATGTAAATCTGTGAGAGACCGTCTTATGCAGATAATTAGAGACTGATTAGTATCAGAAGAGGCATCTAGAACATATCAACGAAGAACATATGGCATGGTTATCACAAAAGGTATTTAATGGATACAATTAGTCATGACAATGGTGTCAGACACAGGTTTGTGAAAATTAGCTCTCATCTGCTCCCCTTGGAATTCTTCTGATCATCATGTTCATTCATTATCACCCACATATGTAGATTGTGTGACTAATGGAGGGAAACATATAATTACTCGATTCCTGACTGTCCAAACTAAAAGAACAATGAAGAACCACAATTTGGCTTCTTTTCATGATGCTCCAGCCCTTTCCCTAAGTGGCTAAGACTTCCAACCTGGAAAGGCATCAATTACATTTTTTGATGCCGTATTACATTTACTTGGAGGAAATAAGTGTAACTTTCTGCCGCCTGTTACCATATAATAATTTTTTTTCTGTATAAAAGGAACCACCTAGCCAGGCACTGTAATACAAGATTCTATTTTTATCCAAGGTAGTCCGTTTCAATTTTGGTAACCAGTCTGTAAACGATGGGCTTCAATATAGAACTATTAACATCGTGACTTATTTGCCAGTAATTTCTTGGATTTTACATATTTTATAAAAATATTTTGTAAAGGTTGATAATTTATTTATTAAATGGCATTTTAGGATGGGTTGGCTAAAGCTGTATTAAACACTTATTTGACATGATTTGACATCAAACAGGAAACAGTCTGGGCCCGATTGACAGAACTAACTTAAGACAAAATCCTAAACTTACTACCATTTTGGTATTTACAGAAGGCACTTACTCATTTTGGTATTCACAGAAGTTAGGAGTCCTAACTTTAGGACTCCTAAATGCCTTCTGTGAATACCGAAAGTCTTAAAGTTAGGATTTTTCTCAGTTTAGGAGTAGTAAAGTTAGGACTCCTAACTTTAGGACTCCTAAATGCCTTCTGTGAATACCGAAAGTCTTAAAGTTAGGATTCTTCTCAGTTTAGGAGTAGTGAAGTTAGGACTCCTAAATTTAGGACTCCTAAATGCCTTCTGTGAATACCGAAAGTCTTAAAGTTAGGATTTTCCTCAGTTTAGGAGTAGTAAAGTTAGGAGTCCTAACTTCACTACTCCTAAACTGAGAAAAATCCTAACTTTAAGACTTTCGGTATTCACAGAAGGCATTTAGGAGTCCTAAAGTTAGGAGTCCTAACTTTACTACTCCTAAACTGAGAAAAATCCTAACTTTAAGACTTTCGGTATTCACAGAAGGCATTTAGGAGTCCTAAAGTTAGGACTCCTAACTTCTGTGAATATCGAAATGAATAAGTGCCTTTTGTGAATACCAAAATGAGTAAGTGCCTTCTGTGAATACCAAATTGGTAGTAACTTTAGGATTTTGTCTTAAGTTAGTTCTGTGAATAGGGCCCACTGTGAGGTTCCAGAAGAAACTTAAAAACTACCTCTTTTTATCCCTCCTCTCTGGCAATCTTTCTCTTAAACCTGCCTGGAGGCAAATTCCTTGTAGTAGGCTCCTTAAAATTATGATAATTGCAATAACCATTAATAATTTTGTTACTAATATTATAACGGAATAGGTCACTTGTAATGCTCAACAGCTACCAAAAACTGGCATCTAGGCACTACAATAAGTAGAAGGAGACACAACGAGAGTATGAGAACATTGGTTAAGCAGATGAATGGATGGAGTCCGTTTATTATTTTTTTTTTTACGAGGATAGTTTTTTCCTCAATGCAGATTCATCATCTCAACGCGTACCTCTTTGGAATTAGTTTGACTCGCTCTAAAAAGTGGACATAACTCTGATACATTAAAAAACGCTCCTCTCATAGGTGTGAAATGATTGCTGATTCAATGCCCTCCACCCTTCCTTCCTCATCACATTGTTATCCCCAGGCCTCGTTGTCAACCCCCAGGGAAGCATGCTAGGTCTCTTAGCGAGGTGTACACTGATAGAAGCATTTGGATTCGGTCACAGGTGATATCGTCTGCACTTTTCATTGGACAGTGATTTATATGAATTCAATCTCTCAACTCATAGCTAATATAAGTAATGCGGATGCTTCTGAAATGCATAAATCCAGCTGGAAAGTGTTCTCTTTTTTTGCAGAGCATAATTTCTGAAGATATATATTCCAACCCGTTCACCCCCTGCTACCTCGGCGCAATAACCAAATGCCGCAGAATCCATTTGAAAAGGCTCAGCTCTGCCTCATTAGGGGCGGCTGTCAGAGGCGGTTCAGTTCTGCTCAAAGAGGCAAGGCGCGCGGCTATTTCATTTGCCGCCTGCTCAATAAAAATGAGTTTTGGAGGTGTGACAAAAAGCTATTTTATTCTTGTACACATTATACCATTTCGGAAGCGAAAGGAGCTCTTGCAATCTGTCCTCCACGGCATCTCTTCGCTGTGAAATATGTATTACACGGCATCGTTTAACCGTTCCTGGTGGTGACTTTGGCTTTGCTTTAGTAGTAACTTATAGGCGCAAATCGAAAAGAAATGTGTCATTTGAAGGGTCTGTAGTGCTAGCTGTGTGTTGTGTCCAGAAGGTCAGGCCTGTTAGCTGAATATTTACTTATGACCGCTCTATGACATTCTCCTCCACATCCAATAGTAGTGGTAACCTGTAGGTCACGAGTTTGATTCCTTATTAGCAATACATTGGGTAATATTAACACCTTTAATTTGCTGCGTCCAGAAATGTGGTACGAAGCGCTACATAAACAAGCATTGGCAGTGCCAATAGGTCTCGCCTTTGGGACCTTATAAGTGATTAGCCAGATGTTTTGGTTTGGCTTTTGTTTTAAGCTATGTTGTAGAGCAGTGCGGCTGCTGTGCAGCTGTGTTGCTTTGTAATGTTAAGCTGGCTTTGTGTTGATGTTGTTTTAGTTTATGCTGATGTAGTGCATCACTTATGTTGAAGTTGTGCTTTGTTGGTGCTTAAATGCTGCTGTGTTATGGCTGTGCTGGTGCTGATGTGGGGTTGCACTGCTGTTGTTGTAGTGATGCTGATGTGGAGCAGTGCTAATGCTGAGGTGGTGCAGCACTGTTGCCGAAGTGGTGTTGTGTTGGTCCTGATTTGGCTTTTGAATTTTGGCTGCGTTGGTGTTGGTGCATTGATGCTGGGTGCATCTGCGCTGATGCTGAGATGGTGCTGTGTTGATGTTGAGGTGTTGGTGCACTGGAGCTGAGGTGGCGCTGTGCTTTTGCCGTTTTGGTGCTGCACTGTTAGTGGAGCATTGATGATGTTGTGCTGTGTTGGTGCTTATGTGGTGCTGTAGTGTTTTTTATTTTCTGCTGTGCTGGTGCCGATGTGTTGCAGAGTGATGCTGAGGTGTTGTTTATTGATACTGATGTCTGAGAGTGATGCTGATGTTGTTTCGTGTGATACTTTGGTGTTGTGCTGGTGTTTAGGTGGTGCTGAGTGGTACAGAATCACACGACTTTGAGCAGATGCCACGATGTTGTACCGGTTCAAAGTCAGCGGCGCTTACCACTATGCTACATCCCTTTCACAGTGACTGCATGCAGACTGATACACAAAACGAACATGTGGCATACAAAAGGTGGGTATATCGCGTGTGCAGTCTACCAAGATTACTGCATAGTTACCGGTACAAGAGGCCGTGTGAAGAGCAGAATGGCGCGCATTGCTGGTTACTGCAGGTCGAGTAGTAAACCAACATCACAGACGTTCATTGCAGACGTGTGTGCCTAGGCATTGTTCTGTTATTACTGCATGCTGATTGGCAGAGAAATATTAAAACATGAAGCGCAGAAAATGTTCACGTTTGCTTTACTTTTATTACATCATTCTGGCTGGCACACTGCATTTTGTTTAGAAGGGTAGAGCGCTGTGAATTGTAAGGTTTTTTCCCCATATGCCCAGTGACACAAAACTTGCCACTTGATAAGATTCCTCGAACATTATCTGTTACAAATTCAACACTAAAAGCTCATAAGACACCAACACGAAGGAGCTGCCTCGATTTGCGATACCGGAGGCCTGTTTCCCTTAATCTGTTTGTGGAGAGCATGTGAGGGCATAATGCTAACCAGTGCTAAAATCATTGCAACACAAATGCAAACATTAAAACTCACCGGTCACCCAAAAAAAACAATTCCATGAATGAGCAAATTAAGAAAGACACCAACACGAAAAATGAAAAAAAATTCAAAGACAAATACTTCACCACACTAGTACCAATAAAACAAAATGTGCTCCTTAAAGCTGACGCCTAATAAGATTCACAGAACTTTATTTATTACAAATTCAACACTAAAAGCTCACAGGTCACCAACACGAAGGAGCTGCCTCGTTACTCCCGTGCAGCATGATCGCTAACGGGCCCCCCTCTCCTGGTGACAACAACAACTCGTACCTGCACGGAAGGGATTTGCGGTACCGGGGTCCTGTTTCCCTTAAACTGATTGTGGAAAGCATGTGGAGGCATAATGCTAATCAGTGCTAAAATCATCACAACACAAATGCAAACATTAAAACTCACTGTGCACGGAAGGGATTTGCGGTACCGGGGGCCTGTTTCGACACCAAAAACGAAAAATAGTCCCAAGACAAATACTTCAGCTCACTAGTGACAGGTTTACAGTAGTTAGGCGGTGCTGTCTAGGCGTTCCCAAACAAATAAAGGAGGAACTATAAGACAGATTAACCAATCAAAAGGAAAAGATTTAGGCTGACAAGCAACCAAGCCAATAAAAAGGCAATAGGCGGCAATAGGCAGAGTTTCACCACTGATACGGATTA
Organism: Triturus cristatus; assembly: GCF_964204655.1. Classification (NCBI taxonomy): domain Eukaryota; kingdom Metazoa; phylum Chordata; class Amphibia; order Caudata; family Salamandridae; genus Triturus; species Triturus cristatus. The sequence goes on from NC_140588.1 coordinate 60,144,964, forward strand.
CTGGATGTCTTGGAGAGACAGCGCATGTGCGCTGCCTAGGTGAGACCTAAAAACAAGGTATTGTTATGTTGAAACTGGTTGCGTTGGAAATCCTGGTAGGATTACACCAAATGAAGATTTATAGAATTATTTATTCGTAGAACTGAAGGAGGTAAATTGAGTTCCCTAATTTTCCTAATAGCAGCACCTGTTATTTACAGAGCTTAGAAATGAGGTACGAAGCGCCACATAAAAATAACAAGTTAATATTGTTATATATCAATCAGTTGCCTTGGAAACGCTGTTAGGGTTACACCTCATAAAGTTTCCTATATTGATTGAACCATGGGCTCAGCTGCCTCTTGACACATGAGTAATCACTATGCTCCACCTGTTGTTAGTGTTTGAGTTAGAACGTTCTCAAAAGTCTTGCATGGGACGCTGATCGGGTGTTTCCGGCTCCAAGGGCCGGCTCTAAGGTGATGCGACCGGTGCGACCGCACTAGGAGCTGACTTCGGGTAGGGCAATCGTGTTTGCAAGTATATTATGGTTTGAAAAGCACCTGCTGCCGCATTCCTGACCTACAACAATTTTTAGGCAACAATAAAAATGTCGAGCTAGCTCTGGTGATTATTGTTCTTCCTACAGAGAGATCAGAGGTTTGTCTAGTGGAAGTTTTGACTCATGGTAAGGCAGCGCAGTGGGTAAATAAGCCTGCTGCAAAGAATGTTTACCATGCAGATCACAAAGTGCATATAATGTAAATGGGTCAGTGGGTTACTGCTTTTGTTTGAGAGATCCGTTTGTTACTTGCAGTTAAAATCCCAAAATAGAACATTGAGCTATTAAACGGTGCTGTCTACCAGTATGGATGACATGTGACTCCTACACCTTGCACTTCTCTGTCTTAATTACGTTTCCTATACGCTGATTTACACACCTATGATTGATTGTATAGTGTGTGTGATGAAAAGCGCTCTGGCACTATACTCTGGTATGAGTGGCGCTATAGAACTAATTAAATGCATCTAAGAGAATGTTTATGGAGACTTGACCGGCACTGTTAAAGGGTTAGTGAGGGAATCTGTGGCGGAGGTTGTCATTGGGGGACGCAAACAAGCATTGTCCCACTGGGGTCCAGCAGTGGTAAAGCCGGCCCTGACGGCTCCAAGGGAAAAAAGTAGACTCTTGAATATATCACATAAATTAATTATTTCTAGCTTCCAACCTTGCTACAGCTTGCATTCTTGTTTAATACCCTCAATAGAACAGCCTTCTTATGCTAAACACTTTCCTTAAATATTTACACAGCGCTATCATCTACCATATCAGATTCCTCTACTGATTTCTAAAAACTATTTGTTCTTTAACTGCTTCTTCTTTTATGCAGTACTCTAGCCTGCCTGTTAGTAGCTTAGCCCTGTTTTGCATGTTCCAAGAGTTCATTAATTGTATGTGATATCTTAAATATGATCATGCTGATACTCTATTCAGTTTACTTCGCACTTGTTTTTTAATGTTTTCTTATTGCATTCTTTAAGAACAGCCTACTAGCACACATGCTTTCTTGGCTTCCATTTGTTCTATAACCTTTTTGAAGTTAGGTCAGACTTGTCTTCTATACTGTATTGCTAGCTTCTATTTTATATTAGAACATTGGAATTTTGGGAGCTCCATTGATGACAATAAACTGCCCAGGGCAAATAATGGCTGCTATAGGCCATCCTCTCCAACTTTCCAATTTTTGCATTTCCGTTACTCCCTTTATAATTTAGAACTTTCGACCCTCAGTGGGTGGAGTATTCTAATAGCATTATAGTCCTTCTGCCTCATGTTACACCAATTGCTAAAGTTCCTCTTCCTAGTTATAGGCCCCAGCCACAAATTCAGGTTCAGGGCCTTTAACAATTAGTGTAGACCTCAGCAGAGGGCTATATTTCTATATTGTTATACTTTTGAGTGTTATGTTTTACACTGTATCATCTCAGAAGCATTCATTTTATGGCAAGGCACGAAGGCTAATATTATGCATTATCCTCTTTATTGCCACACACACAGCAGAAACCAATAGAACTTATAATTTTATAATTAGAATACTAGTAACATTCTAAAGAGTATAAATGTCCCCAACGTGCAGCCATCTTCCGTGCATCAGATAAGTACTTTGTGTGATTACCAAAGATTGTAAGAGAGATATACTTAATATGTTAAATTTAATGAGTGAAAAGTATATATAAACAGTGAAAGATGGGAAAATACATTTGAAAGTAAGATAGTGAAGAAAAATATATGCATAAAACAAGTATAATTCAGACAAGTTTTAGTTGAGAGTAAAAGATTAGGGTAAATACATGAGTTTTATAGTAATTAACATTGGTAAAATGCGCTTTAATACTGTGGGAATGTACTTGTAATAACGTTCAGAATTAAGATTGTCTTGTAGATAACGACTGAATTCCCAGCCACTGCATTGGGGCTTAACAGCAATTCTTGATTATGAGTTTCAAGTTTATTTTCAAATTGATAATTTTAAAAGTACTGAAATATTGAGGTAAATGCAGGATTTTTTAACAAATGCAGAGCCTCACAAGGGGAGATAATGATGTTAGCATGTCCGAGAAGGAAGAGTGGTGCAAGTGGAGCATTGTTATCGGAGCATTTTTGAGCCGAAGCATCGTGTCAGGGCTTGCAGAGGTAGTTGGTCGACTGCGCAAGCTTCTTTGTTATTGAAGGCGCATGAGCCAAAGAGCATGCTGAGGCAGCTTGTCAGCTGCACGAGTGGCATTTGTTAATTGAGGCCGCTGAAGCGTCTTTGCTGCAGCGAGTAAAGGAAAATGCCAGTTAACATGAGCAAACGCTCGTAAGATAAAGATTCGCCTATAGGAATAATAAACATCAAGAATTACCTGAGCTAAATTACAGCATGTTCAGGCTACGTATGTTGGGAGCTACTTAACCCTTATTTGCATCCTTGTGGCTTACCGTAGGAGCATCTATGACACCAGTGGCCATTTTGGATTGGTCTTATTGGATTTAATAAGTCAAACATATTTTTGGCTGTAAAAGTGACGTTTTTTTTCTGTCAGATGCATCAGTTGAGGACAAATGTTAGTGAGGCAGTGTGAGGGAGAGGTGTGTTTTGGGTAGTGTGGTTCTGTGAGGTGAATTAATATTATTATAAAAATATTACTTGTGGAAATTAATAAAATGGAGTCTAAAGCTGCAGAAGAACAAAGTTTGACAAGCGGGTACAGGCTTGAGTGGGTAGAGCATTTAATGAATTGTCATCTCAGTTAAGTAAGAGATTAGATGATTGCTTAGGAAAGATTTTACTTACAATTAAGAGTAGAGAGGTTCTCACTGAGGATTAGGAGTTTTGGGTAAGACAAGAGGGTCCTCGGGCAAGGAGAAAAAGGGCAACTTATTTGAAGTTGGATGAGAAGGTGGCTATAAAGGCCAAAAAAGGGAGTCACAAAGCAGCGGCTTGTGATAAGTCCTCGACAAGTGGGGATGTTGAGATAAGTTGCTGCTCTCAGACATAGAAGAGATTGTATTAAAAAGAGATAACAAAGAGCAGATTAAAAAAGATGGAGAATTGTTTGATCTGTTAGGGGAAAACATTTTTGACACTCATTTAATTCAACATCCCTTGTCTCCTCAATGGACACCCACAGATCATGTGGCACAATGTATGCAATATAGGCTCAGGTGGGAGACGTCTAAAATGGTCCGGAACAGAATGCGATCAGAGTGTACAAGTCTATCCTGGAAAATAAGGTAGCATATACAACACCGCTAGATTCTAAGATGTTTGTGTTCTTGAATAAGTCTGAGAGAGACCCAATGACAGGCTTGGATAAAGACCTAAAAGGATGTCAGGACAGACTTCTGGATGTCTTTGCTCCTTTTGCCAAGATATTTGATTGATGTGAGGAGGCATATGTAAAAATACATGGTATATGGTAAATGTAGGGAGCAGTATGTTTGCTGGTAAAATCAAATGTTTTACTGTGTATAGAAAGGAGGATGAGTATCCTCATGACAATAGACCGCCAAACTTGCAGAATTGACCGATAAGGCAGGATTTGAGTCCAATGGCTTATCATTTGGAGAAGAATTTGTAAAGGATACGGCTAGGTATGTGGGAACCTTCAAGTCTATCCAGGGGGTTCAAAGTGACATGAGGAAGGTTTTTGGAAGGGCAGGGAGATTGTGGGATCAGCCTCTGGGCTGAGGCTATGGTATCATGTGAATTTTGCCCACAATTTGAAAAAGGAAGAACATCCAGGGGTGACAGAAGGGCAAGAGGCGTGCAAGGTATGTTTGCAAAAAGACCCTTTGTGCATCCCACTACATCTGTGTGGCAGACTCACCCACTTTGCAATGCACTGGATGGAGATCAGATCAGTGGGTACTACAGACAGTGCACAGTTATCAAACAGATTTTGTAGACGTTCCAGTTAAAAGTAAAATGCCCAAAGACTCTGAAATGTTCAAGAGAATGGACACATTTGTTGAGTCAAGAAGTGAAAGCATTGGTGGAGAAGGGTGAAATAGACAGCTGTTTGAAGGGCTCAAAATGTTTTGTAAGTAATATATTTTTGGTGGAAAAGAAGGACAGAGGTATGAGGCCAGTCATAAAATTAAGAGAGCTTTTCAATTGGTTTCAGTACAACCATTTCAAAATGGAAGGTATACATTTGCTAAGAGATCTTCTGAGGAAGGGAGATTACTATCACGAATTTGACCTAAAAGATGCTTATTTAACAATACCATACATCAGGAGCAGAGGAATTCAGTGAGATTTCAATGGCAGGGAACGATCTGGAGGTTCACTTGCCTCCCATTTGGTTTGACAACAGCTCCATGGTGGTTCACCAAAATAATGAGAACGGTAATGGCTTGTTTGAGGACAAGGGCTGTGCGTCTAATGGTCTATATAGATGATGTATCAATAATGGCAGAAACAAAGAAATTAGTTATAGAGAAGTCAGAATTAGCAGTCCATGTGTTAGAGGATCTGGGATTTGTTTTGAACAGGGAAATGTCATGCCTAGACAATATTTTTAGGTTTTCAGATGTGGACTTTGGAATGTTTATTGAAATTACCAGCAGAGAAAGTGAAAAAAATCACAGTGAAATAAGGAAAGTAATGGAGAGCAGTTGAAGTTCACTGAGGCAGCTAGCAAGACTGTTGGGTTTGCTTTCGGCTTCAATTCAGGCAATCTGTCCAGCTCCACTAATTTGTCAAGCTTTGCAGAGATTGAAGGCACAGCATCTCAATGTGGGGATGAAGTACTCTCAAAAAATTCAATTTACTCCAGATGTGTTCCAGGAGTTGGAGTGGGGCAAGGAGAATTTAGAAGCATGGCATGGAAGAGCCATTTTTGGAGAAGCCTTCAATTTAGTATTCGAGTCAGATGCAGGGTTGGGGGTCAAGATGTGATCCTCTGACACCAACAAGGGGGAAATGGACCCTGCAGGAGAAGGAAATGCACAGAAATTATCTAGAATTGTAAGCAGATTCATTTGCTGTGAAGAGTTTTATAAGGAACAATGTAAAATATTGTGTTTTGTTTTACTACTACTCCATTAGCCCCCCTATTGGCCTCACCCTCTACTCCATCCGCCCCATTGGTATCCCCCGTACACATACCTGTTCCAGCGGACTTCCACCTTTTGGATGAGCCTATTGATGAACCTATTACTAGATCTAAGTTACCAATAGTGAGCCGGGGTCCAATAGTGGGATCTGACAAGAACAGTGAGCCCCCAGAAAAACGTAGAAGGGGGGGTGGACCAGTAAAACAGCCGGTGAAGCAGAAATCCCAACCTAAAAGATGCAGAGGGAAGGAAGGAACTGAAAGAAATTATCCTGGTTCAAATCCCACTCTGTCTCCAGTGAGAATTAAGGACTCTGTTTCACCCCCACTAATAAAGGATGATGATACATGGATTGAGACACTAATCACTGTATCGTTGAACCCATTGCAAATACAACTAAATAGAATTGAGGAGCGATTGTCACATTTTGAGGGTTTGGTTAAAAAATTTTGTCATCGTTCCACTGGGCTTTCTCATCAACCCATGGGGCACCAGCATCAACAAACTAGGTCTCTGCCGCTTACAAGCATGGGTATTGTACAGGGGGGTCAACCTATCCAGGGGGAGGGAATGAGACCCCTAATACAATAGAGGGGAATACAAACAGACCCCCGTTATAAGTAGTCTGCCAACTTCTGCCCAAGTCGAGCCACAAGTACGAAAGTCACATCCTGCACACCAACATCTACCCCACCGGAGAGATGAGATCCCTTCACTGCAATCTGCCACTGCCACTAACGATATAGGCAATAACACTGGACCAACATCACAGGGACAGGAGGGGATGGCCCCTCGTTCCAACAAACATAGTTTGCTTAGGGGGCCATCTATTAGAACTAACCACGCTTTGCACCTCTCTTGGGCCTCAGACCCTTTTGTCCTGATTATGACGAATGTTCCGATACTAGGGAAAGACCAGCTGGAAAGTACTATCCAACTGCTAAATAAATCTCTGCACTGGTTATCCCACCAGGTTCCGAGTGGGTAACCGAGGCTGTCCCACTCGCAAAACAAATTCAAATTATTATGGCAAGAAGGGTGGAGTGGCTGGGCTCGACAAATAAAACAATGGATGGGGATTGTGTTATCCTGAACTCTAATAATTTTCACATCCCTAGAGCTCTTCTGGACCACTTGTGGGGGGACCCCCCAAGGGACACACAGATAAAAGTCTTAACCTACGGGTTTTTCATTCCAAGATACTGTTCATTAGCAGTAAATGAATGTAGATCACTTGGGGGGGGGGCAAATGAGACCAGTAATCCGAATGGATGGTGGAAATAGTGAGTTAGCCCTCTATAATGGATTTTCCCCCTCATCGACTTGGAACAATGCAATTGACTGGAACCATCGCTAAATTTAGAGCAGCAAGGGTCGTCACCCATGTCACTTGTTGGTAGCCAGAAAAGCAAACTAGGGCTCATGTATGGCCCACATACAACAAAGATCTCGTGTAGGAATGGGCAGACTGGTACTATGGTAACTAATGCAGGGGAGGCTTACGAGGATTCAGAACAAGATCACCTTAGAATTAGAGCGAAATATACCAATCAAACTGTACAACATTGTGGGGAAGGGTTTGTTTTCGCAACCTGAAATGTAAATGGGTTGTCGAACAAGGTTGAGAATACTGACTGGGTTAATTTTATTTCCTGCTATGATATTATATGTTTCCAGGAAACATGGTGCATAAACCCTGTGCATATCGAAGGATTCACTTCCCATTGCCTTCCAGCAACTGGTTCACAACCAGGTCAAGCACAGGGGGGCCTACAAATTCTCATCTCTACTAAAATCCCTGTAAAGGTTAAAAAAGTTGTAATAGTGGGACACCACGCTCAGATCTTATGGTTAAGTAAGAAAGGAGGGAAAGACCTTATCTTTGTAAATTTCTACAATAACATTTTTGATTTGAGCCGTATGAATGTGGTAATTGCTCTTGACCGACATCTAGAAACTTTTTTTTAACTCTAATCAGAACAGATCATGTCCTACTGTGTGCAGAAGATTTTAATATACAGGCATGTGATATGCCCAATCCTCAGGCATGCAGCCCTGCCTTAGTGACGGGGACGGAACTGACCACTTTTGCTACACTGAGTATGGGGAAGCTCTAAACCAGATGATATCCAAATATGATCTCCTCCTACTTAGAGGAGGCTGTGGCCAAAACGGGGTCATATTCCCAACCTTTATAGGGAGAAATTTGTATTCGGCTATCGACCACATATTAGTGTCCAATTTGGACATATTAAGGTGTGGCAACCCCACTGTCGTTCCTTCCATTTTGAGCGACCACAATTTACTGGCAATACCTCTGTTTTTTTGGGGTCTTAAGGGAGAAGTTTTTACTTTAGCTGACCATATTACCCCCTCTAGGAAAAATGGAATTAAAATAAAATGGGCAGGCCTTGATCAAAGTAGGACATTAAAGCAAATAATAACACATAACAAGTGCGAAATGGCCTATTGCCTTCAGGATGAGATATCCCCAATCATATTAATTAGAAAATTCAATTGTATTACCATATTTGTTAAAACACTTCTAACCAGACAGACTAATAAAATACCCAGAAATAAAAAGGGGTGGTTCGACAGTACTTGCATTAAAGCACTTCAGGTGCTTAAATGTGCACTGTCTAAAACACCGCGAGACGCACTGGCAATTAAATCCCTACGACAAGAGTATAAGATAACTCTAGCAGCCCGGAAAAAGGTATTACAAGTAGAAGCGTGGGAAAACTTGATTATTTCCACAGAAACCGGGAACAACAAACTCTTTTGGGACACAGTAAATGCCCCATTTTTAAAGCATGATAATTTACCAGAGTTTGGTTCATTTATCCCGGCAGGTAAATGGGTGGCACACTTTTTTGGAATTTTTAATAATGAGGAGATGATGGGGGGATTAGATCAGGAACCCCATGAAGAGAGGCCCTGCCCCTTAGATATCACATGTCCTCAGGCATTCCAGGAGAGTGCTGGGGGGCGGGCACCAGGTCCCGATGGAGTTCCAGTTGACGTTTATAAATCCAAACCAGGACTATGGGGACCTATTTTAACAAGAGTGATAATTCAGCTGCAACTAATAAAACTCCACAAAGATGGGGTGTGTTTATTATTGTCCCGATTTATAAAAAGGGGGACAAAACTGACCCTAAAAATTACCGCCCGATCTCCCTCCTAGTAACCTCCTTAAATGTTATGAGTAGGGTCCTACTTAAAAGGCTGGATGAATGGGCTGAGGAGTACCATATTTTAACGCCTGTACAGTACGGGTTTAGGAAACGCTTGGGGACTGTGGAACAATGTCTAAATTTGGAGCTACTCATCGGCAAATACACCAGGGCAGAGACGGGTACCTTATATCTATGTTTTGCCGATTTGAGTAGTGCTTTTATTACTATGGGCATCAATATGGAGACGTGAAGAGACTGCCTTCACCAGGTCTATTATCTCAGATTGTTTAAACTTGGATGATGCTCTGAAAATCCCTTGGCTGTCTTACATTAATACCACATTGGGGAATATGTTTAATATGTCCGTACGGCTGGACCCTAGGCAAATATTAACTATCACAAAGAAAGAGATCAAGGATTCCTTTCTGACATCAAGACAGAACCTCAGAGCAAAATCGGACCTGAGCAAACGGACTGTGGTTTTATATAAATCTGTTATGTTAGAAGAGGAAGTTAATAGTTATTTGTTGTATGTGACCCACGCATAGCACCGATTTGTTTTACAGAGGCTGAGATGCGGTATTGTACATTACTGTGTTGCTTTCACAAAAATGAAGACACACCCCCTAGACACAACACTTTGCCCGTGTGACAACTCTAGAGGACCCATTGACATGTTATAATACTGCTTTGTTCATTTTAAAATCGATTACCGCAAGGCAAAGCATTGTGTTATAATTCAGAAATGAATGCTCTTAATGATGGGATCTTTAATATGAGTAAACAAATATTGTATTATATTGTGTGTGCTTTTATGGCTGTTTGTTTTAACTAGCCGAATAAAGATTTTTGACTTTTCTCTGCTGAACTACACTGCCACTTTTACCCAGGTCCCTGACTGCCGGCCCCTGCGGGAGGAGTCATGAGCGCAGGAGCACTAGAAGAGACGCGGGAGAACCCGCTGCGCGGGACGCGCGCAGGGACGTGACCGGGCCAAGACCGGGCCAAGACGGGCCCGTTTGAGCCCGTCAGAGGCCTATTGAGGCCAGGCCGGGCCCTTTCCCTTTGATCTTCGACCTCTCATGGACGTGAGTCCTGGACCTGAGAGGTCATTCGCCATTTAATATCTAAGAGGCTGAGAGGTACTGTTATGTCTTTGTGACAAACATTTATGGAACTGAGAGAAGCAGACGCTATCTAATATCTTTTGTGATATATTTGGTACTGTTTATTTTCACCTTTAGACTTCTAGTACCTGCTCCAAGGGTCTCATTAGGGAATATACCCCGATAGAAAAGCACTGTTAGAAATGGGGAAAAGAAAATTACTAACTAGTCAGCCTCTACTCACGAAAAAGGCCACTGGAGAAGTACAACAAACACTACTCTCATATCTGACAGGGGCAATGGGAGCAATTGAGAGGCAAATATCCTCAGTAGAGGAGTCACTAGAGGTAACTGCACAACGTGCTAGTGAAGGAAATAAAAGCCAGATTGAAGTAGTAACCGGAAAGATAAATACTGGGGCTTTAAGTTCTACTCTCCCTGAGAATGGCTGTGTTCACTACACGATGGATCAAATAAATTCAAGTGATCAGGACTCCTTTAGTCAGCCCCCACAAAAGCGGACAAAGATGCCACCACAGACAGATAAGAGCATTGAGACAACAGGTCTTGCGAAGCCCACAATAGTTAATACCCCCAAAAAAGTAAAATCAACAAAAAAAGTGGTAGGAGGGAAAAGAATGGTATCGAAGGCTTTTCCAGAAAGACCTCTGGCAGAGAAAAATAGTAAACTAAAACCAAAGGAAGCTGGTATTAGAAACTTAAGTATCCTCGTACATAATTTAGACCTGTTTCTCAGAGACTCACTCGCAAAAATTGAGGGAAAAGTTAACACGATAGAGCAGATGTTAACGGGTCTTTTAGTTAGAACAGACTGTAATAAACATCTACCAAGTATTCCGGGAGAAAGAGCAGCTGGTAAGGGTGATACAGGCGGGGGCGATATAATACAGAACAAGCAAGGCCAGTCCTCCCAACCTGAAGATCGGGTAATTTCAAATAGGAGTCAAGATAATCATGCTGACCACCAATGGAGTCATAGCCATAAAAAGGGTAATAGGGAAGTGATAACGGAAACCCATAGCTCCATGTCGACTCCCTCTTACCAACAAAAGAAAATTACATCTATAAAAGCGACACCTATTGAGCCACCCTACCTAGACTTACCACCAGCTTGTACACCATATACGATAATACTAGCCAATACACCCAAATTGAGATCAGAAGAAAATGAATCCTGGGAAAACCTAAGAAATAAAGCGCTTCATTGGCTAAGTAGAAGAGTGGGCCTAACCCACCAACTCTTCATGGAGTTTAAAATGGCTAGGAGGGTAAACTGGGTAGGAAAAGAACAAAAGATCCTCCCTGGTGATTGCATAGTATTAACGTTCAAAACTCCGGACCTAGTTAAAAAGATCGTATGGAAGGGGGGAAATGGGTTTCTAAACACAGCTGATATAAATATTCTCCCCTTAGGTTATTTCTATAAACCTGTAAATATGATGGAGAGGGGTGGCATAGATCGAGTGAATAAAGCAAGTACTGAATACCCTTATAATATTATGGTGAAAAATCGATACGCACCACTGACCTCTTTAGAGGAGATAGATTGACTGAACATCTGTTCCACTGACACCTCCGCAAACGCTCCCCCCCAGAGTCACCAAGAACTAGACAGGACTGATTAAATAGTTAATAGTCCAGCTTTACTGGAAGGAGGTACCACTAATAGCCCTTCTCTCGAGACTATTTCAGAAACGGATAAGATCGTCGAGATTAATTACAGTGCTGCCCCATTCGAACAACTAAGCCCTCAGTATCAGAGTGTTACACATAGAACAAATAATCCCAATAGTACTGAAGTGCTGGCGCTTGTACAAAATGTAGAACAAAACAGGCTATCTTTCCCTAATTTACATATATCCCCACACAGTGACAACCAAATCCAGGCAAGAGGCAGTAAAAATAGCACCACTGTACTTTTCTGGAATGTAGCTGGACTACGGCCCAAATTAGAAAATCACCTCTGGTTTAAGTTTGTGAGCAAATGCGACATCCTTTGCTTACAGAAAACATGGTCCCTGGAAGAAATGCACATTGAAGGGTACAAGACTTTTAATACACCAGCCTCACCATCGTCAAGTGGGAGGCCAAAGGGGGGCTTGTGTATATATGTATCAAACTTGTTAAGGATAAATAAATTATGGTTGACCATTTCAGAACCTAATTATCAAATACTGGTCATGAAAACAGATAAACGAGATACTGTTATCTTCGTTAATTTATATAACAACGCTCAGAGGGAATGCGTAATAGACATTTTAAAACAGCACAGAAATGCAATGCAGAATATTCAGAACGATAGTAGAGACAATGTATTATTTGTATGGGGGGGTGACTTTAATACTGCCCTGTGTCCACACAGTGAGGATGTATTATGTGGATTAGTAGATGAAAAAGAGTGTAACCTCCCTCATTTTCTGCATAGCCCACAGGGTGATGCTCTAAATGAGATTCTATTTTTTCTGGATATGGGTTTTGCAAACGTACTGAGCTCGCCACCTACTCCATTTACGCTGACGTTTCATGGGAGAGGGTTGAGTACAATTATTGATTTTATAATAATCCCAAACAGGTCTGCCTCTAGGGTTCTAAGCTTCAAAACCCACAAGAATGTGTTAAGTGATCACTTTCCCCTAAGTGTGGATATATCCGTCTCTACAAAAATACGGGCACTTCATTCTAATGGAATTCAACAAATACAGGATTTGGTAATAAGTAAAACAAATGGTTACTCACTAAAATGGGCCCAGGTAGAACCACCTGTAATTATTAAAGCAGTGGTAGACAATAGTTTGGAAGAAATTTTGAAATGCCTCGACGAGACTACACCATACAAAGATATACTGGGGTCCTATATACATATAACAGACACAATTAGGAACACACTGAAAAGGGAACTGAAAAACGGGAAGAGGAAGAAAAATGGATGGTTTGATAATAACTGTACAAAAGCCTATACTAGCCTAAAGCACGCTCTACACAAAAAGGAAAGGGATAGAGCGGAAATAATGCGATATAGGCATGCATATAATCAAGCATTAAAAATAAGGAGAAGGGAAGTAAAAAGGAATGCCTGGGCCGACTTACATAAGGCGAGTACAGATAGGGATAGTATCGCCTTTTGGCATGTGGTCAACTCTCCTTTCTTGAGATCCGAGATGACTCCAAAAATAGAAATTGCTATCGATGAACGACAATGGGTAGATCATTTCTCTCAAATGTATGCTAAGAAAAAAGAAGTAAGCAACCCAGTTGTCTGTCCTATATCTACTAGCCCCTTAATTGAGGACTTCCCAATTAATATAGACTTCACTTTAGATGAAGTTCAATTGGCTTTGAAAGCTAGCAAGGGCAGAAAGGCACCGGGACCAGACGGTGTACTCGTAGACATATTTAAACAAAATCTAGAGCTATGGGGTCCTTTAATAAAACAAGTCCTTGCAGCAGCTTGTAAAGTAGGACTCATAGGAACCTGGTCTGAGTCACTAATGGTACCAATCTTCAAGAAAGGTGATAGACAGAATCCAACATGCTATGGGCCGATTTCTTTACTGGACTCGGTGGGAAAAGTGTTGGGTCGCATTATTCTAAACCGTCTTCAGCAATGGGCTGAAGATAATGATGTATTATCAGACTTGCAATTTGGATTTAGGAAAGGCCTAGGAACAATAGAATAGGGCCTTAATTTAACAATCTGAATGGAAAAATACACTAAAGCGAAAAAAGGAAAATTGTACCTAGCATTTGTAGATCTCTTCACTGCATTTGATTGCGTATGCCACAATAAATTGTGGAAGACTCTCGAAGCGATGGGAGTCGAACTACCCTTAATCCAAATTATAAGAGAATTATACTCGAACGCTAGAGCTAGGGTACGGTATGGACCAAATGGGGAATATACAGCTCCATTTGCAGTAGAGAGGGGGGTTAGACAGGGCTGTGTCCTGGCACCCTTCTTATTTATCTTGTATACTAACGGCCTTGAACAGGTAATGCTTGAGGGGTGTCAGGACCTACCGCAAGTACAAAATCGATCTATACCCGCCCTACTCTATACAGACGATGCAGTGATAATGGCCCAAACACCATTAGAGTTATAGCGGGCCCTTAATAAATATAATGAGCATATGGAAAGCCTTGATTTAAAGATTAATGTTATCAAAACTTACATAATAAATTGTGGGAAGGCTAGTAGAAAACAAAGGACTATCTTTATCGAGAATAAGAAACTGGAAAGTAAACAACATACCCATACTTAGGTATTCTCGTAGATAATAAGGGTACCTGGCAACAGGCCATAAGTGCAAAGAAATGGTTATTTATGAGTACTACAACAGCCCTTGTAAATTTTGCACAGAAGTTTGGTAAAAGGCCCCCAATGGAACTGATCAAGATTTATCAAGCTAACTGTGTCAGTGCCGTAATATATGGGGCTGGGATCTGGGGATATTGCAAAGTAACTGACATACAGAAAGTGGAAAATGCTTTTATCCGCTATTTATTAGCTGTGCCCCGGTCAACGTCAACCTATATTTGCCACACTGAGCTGGGGTTACAATACATTACAGATAAAATAAGGGTGCAGCCAGTTTTATTGTGGCATCGAATTTGGACCTCAACAAAAATCAAAAGGTCCTAAGAGATTCCCTTAAACTGCCCTAGCTATTAGGTGGCTGAAGTTTATTAAAGACTTCATGACGGACCTAGGACAGCCAGAATTTTTTCACAATCAGTCAAAGAGGAGAATTATCTCCAGGAAAGTTTTTTAAAAACATTGCATGTCACACCTGGAAGAACTTAGATATGCCAGTGAGGTTCATAAGTCAACAGTTCAATTAAATCAAATGATCGTTTCTTCTACTGCATTGCAACCATATTTAACTTACCATGGAACTGGGTACGAAAGATTTGTACGTACACGCTTTAGACTAGACCTCTTTTACCGACTAGTATCGTTTCCTACGATAAATGACTGGTCAAAAAATTTAGCACTTTGCCCCTGTGATGGATCATCATCCCAATCGACAATTCATGTCATTTTATTCTGTAAATATTATTGGGATCAAAGAAAAAGGTGGATCCTACCCATTTTGAAAATTTGGGGCCTGAGGCAATGTCGCCCTGCCTATATTGCATTGCAGTTCTTGGACAATGAATGCTACACAAGAAATATTGCACTATTTTTAAAAGTTGTAATCACACTTAGGAAACAACTTTGAATTTTAAAATACTGACTTATTTGTATTACCATTTTTAATGATTGAGTCCCATATTGAGAAATGTTTTTGTCATGGCATATGTGAAGTAATGAAATTAATAATATTTTGTCGTGTCTGTCACTTTTTCCTAATAATGAATTTAAATTGAGTGTTTTACAACAAGTATAATGTATACCATGTACTGTGCTTTTATGGTTTTGTAATTCAAAAATGAAAAACGAATAAAGCGAATTTTGAATTTGACTTGACTTGACTTGAGAGTACAAACATCACTGGTGCCATCAGCATTAGTTCCTACATGTTGGCCAGTTTACATTTGCCAACTGATGTTTCATTTGCAATAGTGTTTCAATACACTCATTCACTGACTGGTGACATGCATGAGGGAGTGACATGTAGAACTGATCCTTACAAGGCAATCGGAGTATGCAATATCAAAGAGTGGTGTGATGTGCCCGGCCAAATGTTTGGACCTCAATGTTTTAAGGGAACTTTATCTGCTAAATGTGATACATAGGTAAACTACACGTGTCCAGCTTTCATTTGACTTTCAGGTAGTGGACGTATGATGTAATTTGGAGTCCGAAGTGTCATCAGAGTGCAATGAGCATTTGCATGTGACATGATATCTGCCACAACATTAACTGATGGTACATTGTTGTTCAACTTGACCTTCATGACATCATGATGTGTTATGAGTAATAGGTAGATTTGTTTGACGCTTGGTCTTGTGTGAGCATTGTGTGAATTGCACAATTGAATCCATCCTATTTGGTTATATCTTTTTACAATGGTAGACAAGTGCCAAAGTATGCTAGGTGATCACCTATCCTAGTATGAACATAAGAATGGAGTGTAGATAATTCCATAAATGCATTTGGGGCTGTCTGAGGGTATGACATGAGTGGACCCAACTGTGTGCAGGTTATGTATCATACATGCATGTACTCATGCTAAATTTGAAGCTTGCGGAGGGAACCCTAAAGGTGGTGTGATATGTGGACTACTTCGATGTTTTCTGTTGATTTGTGATGGTTAGGCATGAAAACGAAGTTGCAATAAACCCATGTTACATGTCATTTCAGATATGTCCAGGGCAAGCGGAGGAGGAGGGGCCAACGTCAGTGGAAGCAAAGCTGGTCACAGCGGTTCTGGATGTGAGACATCAGACATGGGGTGGGCCAGTGACCAGGAGGGTGTGAGGAGAGCGCCACAGGACGGCATCTCAAGCTCGTTATCGTTTGAGTCATTCTCTGGTTGACACTCTCAAGTGGTGGTGGACCCAATAGGATTAGTTCCACCTTCAGCCTTGATTACCCCCCTTAGTTCCATCGCCCCTTCCCTGTTGTCCTCCCACAAGTTAGCCTTTCCCACCCCCCTAAGAGGGGAGCCATCTCCTTCACTTCAGGCACCTCATCCCCTGTCCCTGTTATCCCTGCTGCCCTGAGTGAGGAGGATATTGACCTCCTGAGAGCAATCTCTGCGGGTCAGACTGCAGTCCTGAATGCCATCCAGAGGCAAAGGAACCAGCTGACCCAGACGGTTGCCTATCTGAAAGGCATTCACACTGTCATGTCTAGTCGATAGAGATCTTTTCAGGCTCCAGCCTCCTCCCTCACGGCAGCCCTCCACCCATCCGAACCTTAAACTCCTGCATCTTTCCCATCCAAGTTCCATATTCTCATTCCTATCCCAAGAACACACACACACCTAAACATGCACACACTTCATCAGACAAAAGCACCACATGCATATGCAAGACAGCAAAGACCTCAAACATATATGCACACAGCAGACACTTACCTCCATCACTATCTCCACCACCCCAGCATATGCCTCAGGTACCACAGCAACCCATGCCACAGACACCAACGCAACACCATTTTCCCTGTGAATCTGTCTGTCTTGTTTGCCCTTGCCCTTACCCCTGTGAAACCTGAGCCACGCCTAAGTCCCAAAAACCACTCCAACACCCAAACCCATCCCTTCCATTTCCTACTCCATCCCTGAAAAACAGCTTCCCCACCCCCCTGAACCCAGCCCAAAAAAGACCAAAAAAACCTCCTAAAGGTAAGCCCATCCCTTCGATTTCCCACTCCACCCCTGAAAAACAGCCCCCACACTCACCTGTACCCAGCCAAAAAAATAAAAACAAAATAACAAAACCCTCCTTAAGGTAAACCTATCCCTTCCACTTCCAACTCCACCCCTGAAAAACAGACTCTCCACTGAACTTAACCCAAAACCCCAAAACCCAAGATGATCCCTCCCAACACTAAACCACTCCTCCTTAAACCTCTGCCCACCCCTTCCCATTCACCATCTTTGAGGTGCCTGCTATGCCCAATGGATGCCCCTTTGTGAGGAGGTTCCCTGGCTGTGTCAGTAAGAGCAAGTTTGGGGGCACAGCCTTGTGCTGTGATACAGTGTGCTAATATGGATTGGCCATTGACCTTTGTTTTACCAGATGTTTTTTATCCATTCAATAAAACCTTTCCTACTTTTGAAGACATTGTCCCTGCCCTTATTTTTCTGACTATTTGATGTTATTGTATAGTTAGTGATGTATGAGTATAGTTGTGTTTGTTTCATCCGATCGCTGATCCAGTTGAAGTGGTTTGTATGATATGACCTTGGAGCCAGTGCTGAAATTATACGGGACAAGGAGAAATGTTGGATATATGTCTATGTGGATGACATTCAAATGAGGCAGACATTGCATTGGGTGAAATGTTATATGGTAGGTATTTCAACTTGGCCTGGCCATTGTCAACATTATTTAGGTTGTACTTCCCCCTATGAATGAGGTTGGATTTATGTTTGATGTATGAAGTTAGATAGGTGTGTATCCACACATGGAGGGTGTCAGCTTGTCATACCTTTGTGGAGTTCTGAAATGGACATGTGTCCATTTTGCAGTGTGTACCTCACAACTACTTCATGTAGATATGTGCCACATGCTGTTAGTGCTGTGTTTGCTTATATAGGTTGCACTTACCTATTGCCTACACATGCATGGCACTTGGTTATGTTATTGGTTGTCCCTGATATACTTCAGTTCCAGGTTCAGTGCATATTGAGTTTGCAGAGATTAGCAAAATGTACTGTTCCCCAGGGCCCCAGCCTTTTGGGGTTCTTCCGATAGAGGCATAGCTATCCTGCTGAGAGTGTTTCCATTGTGGGTGATGTGTGAGAGTCCAATACAGAGTTGTAGCAGAGAAGGTGTGTTTCACTTTAATGACACATACATACTGATGATTTTTTGACATCAATATAGGACCTGGGATCAGTGCAATGTGAGTGTGTCACATTAACTATAGCATCTTGGTTAGAGTTGCAGTGCAAGGGCCTCAATGTAGTTGTAGTCACTTTGATCTAACTTTACCAACACTTGACAAATGGTAACCTGCATGATATGTGATGATCAGTTGTGACATGTCAGACAAGTGAGAAGGGGCAAAAGGAACCTAGCATCTTGGTTAGAGTTGGAGTGACAGAGCCTCATGGTAGTTGTAGACACTTCAATCTTACTTAACTAGCACTTGAGAAATGGTAGGCTGCATGAACAGTGACCATCAGTATTAACATGGCAGACAAGTGATGAAGGGCAAAATATATGTGTGATGGAGATTAATGGGTGTGATATTGATGAGGAGGTGCTGTTGTGGAAGACAAAATAATGTACAAATCACTATCACTGTATATAATTTGCAAACACATGTCCATTTGTGTACAGTGTGCCCGTGTAGTACCCATGGTTTGGCCTAGGAGGTCATCCTACAGATTTATTTTTGATTATTCTTATGACTAATCCCAGACAGGGTGTTAGACCTGGCATCCTTGGTGTGGTTTTCCCCTGTCTTTTTCCCCCTGCCTTCCTGTATGTTTGTTGTGTGCTGGATTTCGTTTTTGCTGGTCTAGATGCATTAGGCACTTTCCACTGCTGATCAGTGCCAAAGTGCACATGCTCCCTATGTAAATTGTGCATATGGATTGGTGTTTCCATGATTGGCTTGTTTGACGTACTATTAAGTCCCTAGTACAGTGCACTGTGTATGCCCAGGGCCTGTAAGTCAACTGCTGCTAGTGGGCTTGCAGCACGGATTGTGCCACCCACACAAGCAGCCTTTCAAAAGGGTCCCAGATCTGCCACTGCAGTGTCTGTGTGCAGTCTCTACTGCAATATCGACCTGGCAAGTGCACTCACTTGCCAGGCCCTAACCTTCCCTTTTCTTACATGTGAGACACCCCTAGGGTAGGCCCAAGGTACCCCTGTGGCAGGTTGCAGTGTTATGAAAGGTAGGACATGTACTGGTGTGGGTGACATGTCCTGATAGTGAAATACAGTGTATTTCATTTTTCACTATGGAACGACTATCTGTCCCATAGGATAGAATGGGAGTTTATTTATAACATCTTATAAATATAAATTCCCATTAGGACAAGATAGAGAGATGGAGTTCAGTATGCCTGAACACAGAAAATAAAAATACATCTTTCAGTAAAGATTATTTTTATATTGTGTGTTTGAAAACGCAACTTTTAGAAATAGTGCATTTTCTTGCTTAGCCATCCTGTGTGCCTCTACTGGTTTGTGGATTGACTGTCTGGCTTTGGAGTGACAGGGGCTGGGGATGTGCATGCTCTTCAGACAGTCACTGGGGGGTTGAGGTGTGTCCTGCCTTTCCTGGATGAGTCAGGGCTGGGCTGAATTGACCTGGACTGCATTTAGAGTAGTGGGAGGAGATTTCCCTGCACCCGAATAGGCCTGGTATGCCTTGGACAATGCTGTCTTCACCTCCTGCCAGGAAGCTGGGCCAGGGAGGACAAAACTGGTTTGAAGTGTGCACAGAGCCTCTCTGCCACAAGAGAACAAAGAGAAATTGAGTATAAATATTGGGGCTCGGACCCCAGGACTTTAGATTACTTCTGGACTCAAAAGGAACCTCTGCAGAAGAGAAGAGCCGGGAAAACTGAAGTACTGCCCCTTTGCTGTGTGCTGTGTGGAGTTGGCCTGCAGTGGCTGTTTCCGCAAAGGAGATGCCCAAGACTTTGCTGTGTGCTGAGTATCCTGCTTGAATATCTCCAAAGGCTTGGTGTAGAGCTAGCCGCCTGTTCTGAAGTCTCAGGGACACAAAGACTTAATTTCCTCTGTCGTCCTGCACCTGGAACTGCTGTTTCAGCTATCACAGAGGGAAATTACAACACCGACACCAGCGAGCGATACCGCGACCTCAACAAAACTGTGGGCACCACTCATGAAGTGCACAACACACTTCCCTCTTTGCACCGCAGCCCCAACGCCTGCCGATGACTCTGACACCGTCACTGAGGCCGCGACCTGTATCTGAGTCGAGGGCACCGTCTTTGGTGCTCACAACACACCTCCCTGACCGCACCGCAGCCCCTACCTCACCGACACTGGTGCTTCATCATCGCAGAGCAGATACCTGACGTGAGTGACCGCCAGAACCCATCGACCCGCCTCATCGTATGGACCTAACCCCTTGATGCCACTGCGACATCACCTCCTTGACAACAGTAAGGAACTAATGCCTCACCTCCCTTGCATCGCAGTAAGGAACTGATGCCTCACCTCCCCTGTGGTCGTAAGTAACCGACGCCACTTGGCACTAACGAAGCTTCACCTCCCCAACTCCTTGCACTTACTTTGTTTTTATCCTTTACCAAGGTACTGTTCTTTGGCGTCCGTGTGACTCCGGGCTCGACGATATGCCACTTGCAGTCAGTGCCGTACTTTGGGATTTTCACCTGTCACAACGTCATAATAGCCCAGGTGGAGCTATTTTTATTTTTGTGACTACCGTATTTTTGGTGATATCTTGATATATGTATTGTGGATTTTTGTCGTTTTGGTCATGTTTGTGTCACCGTATGTGTGTACAAATGCTTCACACACTGCCTCTGAGATAAGCTTGTCTGCTCGTGAAGCTACGAAGGAGGTGAGCATTGGTTGTCTAAGGGCGTAAGTCCCTTACCTTGACTAGAAGCAAGGGTCCCTACTTGGACAAAGGTGCAAACCATTGCCAACTAGAGACCCCCATTTCTAAAACAGGGTCTTTGTAAACGTGTAAATTACTTAGGGACCCAAACTCAGTTACCTGATCAATGGCCGGGCATCGTTTTGATAAGCAGTCTATGGAAACTGGTAGTTGTATGATTTACCGCGAATTTCGTCCATGACAGAGAGGGTTTTGGACATTATTGAACAGGTACAGCAGTGACAGAATGTGTCCATGGGCTCAATGATGGCAGAAGACGAATGAGTAGAGGTGAGTTTCGGCCTTATATACCTCCCTTTCCACTGTCTCAGATGCGATGGTTGCATCACCACCGTCACACTAGCTGTAAAGCAATCCGTAATTGGGCATGCAGTTTCAGTGGTGGTCCGAGCCTCCCACAGCCTCATTGGTCCATTCCACAGCCTCCGTGGTCAGAGTTGGCACGCGGTGTCGGCGGTTCACCGGTGCTTCGCCAGTGGTCTTTTCAAAGGCAATCTGGTCATCTCGCATTATGGCAGTCGGACCACCGAGCTCACGGTGGTTGGTCCGCGACCCCAGGTACAGTGGTCTATGGACCGCCATACTCGTAATGAGGCCCTTTGTGAAGAATCCATATTTGTGGACATATTTTAATTTCAAGAATAGTATTAGCTTAGCTGGAGAGACCATGCTCCATTGCCACCAGCAAAACATTGACGTTAAATGTACAAGTCAAATTTCATGAAACATTCAGTAAAAGCGTTTCTTCACATCATGCTTCGCTTTTGCCACGAAAATCCTTTATTGGAAAAACAAAGTACATCAAAAACTTTTTTTCGCTTTTGAAATGTAATCTTTCAAATTTAGCTCAGTGGTTGAAATTATGGCATTATAATTCTTTTAAGGTTGCTATCTTGGATGTTGTAATTATTCCAGAGCACCATATGTTTTGTTATTTTTTGGCTTTATTGTCTTGAAATATTCGGGGTCTGTGCAGCTGTCACATTAATCTGCTGAACTAAGGTTACTTTACACTATCTTCTGGGTTGGCTTAGTCTTTCTGCAGGGAAGTCATCCTTTTTGCCCTGATAACCCTCATTATTAGAATAATGCTGGTGGTTACTGACTCTGAAAGCGCTCTGGGCTCTGCTAAGCAGGCCCAGGGCCAGTGCTCTCTCCTCAAAAAGGTATATGGTAATTGGTATAATTCTAATTGGCCAAGACAACATGCCTGTAAGTCCCTAGTATATGGTAGGGCATGTACGTTTAGAGACCTCAGTGGACTTAATGCAATTACTGTGCTGTCTGGTGTCATTTTAAAGCTAGGCCTGTTTTGCAGGCAGGTTTCAAAATACAACTATGTCCACACTCGACTTTGGAATTAAAAGTACTTCCAAAGCCCAAAACTACCTTTTCATACCTTATAATTCACGCCTAACATGTGCCCTAAGCGCCCAAAGGTTAAGGTGGATTGTTATAAAAAGAAGGGACATATATAAAAGTTGTTTTATATGCCCTGATGGGGAAAAGTAGTCAAAGCCATGTGTCCCTATTGTAGTGCTGCTACACCCATAGGCTAACATTGGAAGGCTTTAATAAACTTAATAAAGTCTATCGTTGCTTGGGAGCTAGCTAGCAATATCTTGCAGAGTATCAAAATAATGGTTACAATAAATCCAACAACTTGCCAAGATCACATTAATTTTTAACTATTAGAGGAACGTAGTTTTAGAACTTACTATCCTGAGGTTACCTAAAGCAGCCCTGTTGCAGCCTCTTCTGATTGGACAGCCTGAGCCAAGCTGCGCTCTCTGAGGAGGTGTGAAGAAGCCTGGGGTGGAAACAATCCAGTCATTTGGTGGAGGGAGAGTTGCTTGCTGGGGAAGCCAATGAGATGAAGGGGGCTGGAGGGAGGAGCTGTACTTCAAAGGCAGGAAAACAGATATTCAAATACAAAAGGCGGGACGGGGGGGCTATTTACACTCCAAAAAAAGGGGGGAGTGGGAGGTCCAGCAAAAACAATGGCCCCAGTTATAATGGTTAGGAAATAAGATTAATGCTGTTCCTCTGGAATAAAGTTTTTGGGGAGAGTTAAAGAGAAGGTTGGATCCAAGCGGGTGTCATGCTTCATCATATTGGCTGCTCCTCGTCGGGTCAGCGGTGCAATACGGCAGTTGGAAAGAAGATCTCCGATAAAGTGCCCCTTTTTAAGGGAGCCCGTTGGGTATTGCACCGCCGACCCGACGAGGAGCAGCCCGTGTGATGAAGCATGACACCCGCTTGGGTGTGTGAGGGCACCACAATCCAACAAATGGATTCCCAATTATAGACACCATGTGGTTTTAGTTGGATCCAACCTTCTCTTTAACTCTCCCAAAAAACTTTATTCCAGAGGAACAGCAGGAAAACATATCACAGGTCCCAGGCAGGCCAGCTCCCACTTCCTTGATCCTCAGTCAGGTGGGAGCTCCCCCTAATTAGATTAAGAGAGGTGCTGGAAGGGGAGTGTAGTGAGCTGTTAGCACACCTTTGGGTTGGGTTACACAGACACACACACCAAGGAGTGGTTTTCTCCATTTTGATTTTAGGAAGAACAATGCCTTCAGGCTGAAAAATGTGCCACACTTCGCAGGAAGTGGTCATAGCAGAGGGAGGTAACTTTAGCCATATTGGTTGGGGTGCCCCCCACTCCTGCCAGACCAGAATGCAGGATAAATATGGGAGAAGTGCAGGAGCTCCTCAGAACACTGCCTGTGACACAAGAAGAAGAAGGACTGCCCATCTGTACCCTTGGACTGCACCACAGACGGCTTCCACTCAAAGGGACTGCACCTGCTGGCTGCACTCAAAATGATCCACAAAGAAAGAACTGTTTCTGAGTCAAAGGAAAAGAAGTGAACTCTATGATCAGGTATAACAGAGCTGGAAGAAGTCACCTGTAACCCCAAAGAGAGGATCACCACAGCTGACCAGTTGCGTCTGGACTGTTCCTGGACTGTGCAGGTGCATTATAGAAAATTGAGTCTTACCCCTCAAGAGGCAAGCTAGACTCTCTGAATCCTTGGATTGAGCTAGTGGACACTTGTTTTTCCCAAAGTAACAGAGAAACTACAAGATCTGCAAAGAAAAAATCTTTCTGCAAAACTTTTCAGAAAACCCCAGAAGGAGACTTGCTCGACTTCAAGAGTCAAGCTGCTGTGTTAACTTGGAAATCGGCTTGACCATGTTGAGGAAAAAGAATTTCAGAGACTCACCGAGGCAACGCGCTGAAGAAGGCTGATGTCGTCAAATCAAGCTTCGAATCCAAGAAGCCCGAAGACCCACCGACAAGTCCATTGACAAGAGAAAAGTTCCAAGAAAAATTGTCTGAAGGCAAACTTTTGACCGGGGCCTAACCCTCAGCCTAGCCCACCAGCGCTCCATCGCGGTTGGCCTAAAACTTTGACTAGGTCCTGATCCAGGGCATCCATTGTGACAATATAGCCACAAGCGGTGCTTTAAGTTTTTGGGCACTAGAATACATCATTTTTCATTTAATATTGAAAATATTCATATCACTGGTTCCCTATATTGGATTTTTATCATTTTGGTGTCATTTTAAAGAGAAAGATAAAAATATTCTTTAAATATATATAAATTGTTACTGTTTTGTTATTGTGTTTTGTCTTTTACTTAATTACTGTTTTGGTGATAATAAATGATTTACACATACCTGTCTCCACTGTTAAGACCTGACTGCTCATTTGCTAAGCTACCAAGGGTTGAGCAAGGATTACTTTATTGAGACCTGACTGAACCTATTAGTAATTGTGGTATTATTACCAGCTAAGATGAAAACTCCCACCCTCTAATAGTCCTCTTTCCTACACTTTCAATCCTATATTTAGTCTGCCCTGACCTTTTGTTATAAGTAAGATGTTAGAAAGATAGGGCACATACAAAGGCCTTTTGTGGTTGGAAACTGCCCACTTCATTACCAACCGCAAAATTGCTTTTCCATATGTACAGAGCACAATTGCAATTCAGTAACATGTTATATAATCGCAATTTGTGTTTAGCGATTCAGTACTTAGAAGGGGTGTGTTTAGTGCGTCCCTTCCGAATACCGAATCACAATGGTATGTATGAATATTTTGCGACCAAATAAGGGTCGCAAAATGTTCATTTTTTACCGACACCTCAAAGTGGTGGCAATCATTCGCAAGTGGGAAGTGGGAAGGGGTCCCCCCCAGGGGACCATTTCCCCTTTCTGAATGTTGAAACAAATATTTTTTTAAAGCGGCAGTGATACAAGGTACCATTGCCTAATCTTAAAAAATGAAACTTCAAAGTTTCATTTTTTTCTTTTTCAATGCATCCTGTTTTTCTTCAAAGAAAATAGGCTGCATTAAAAAAAAGTATTTTGCTTTATTAAAAAGCAATCACAGACGTGGTGGTCTGCTGACCCCAGCAGGCCACCATCCCTGTGATGGCCGCGATTCCTAATGGGTTGCAAATTGCAATCTACCTCATTCATACTCATGAGGTAGGTCAATTGCGACCCCATTAGGAATCGCTAAAGAAAACTCAAAGGGCTTCATAATTTAGGAATTTTGATGTGCTAATTGCGATTCGTATAGAATCACAATTAGGAAATTGCAATCCCTAAAATTGTGCATATGGCACATAATATTTGCCAAACTCTATACACTGATGGGTCAGGAAAAATAATTTATTGCCTCAATCCTGATATTTGACTATGGGTTACAATATTTGTTAGAAATTGTGTTACTGGTTGCCTGGGGTGAGAGGCCTGGTCAAGCATCAACCACAATCCTAATCGGGGTATTGCACAAGCACACCCCAAATCAATTTGTGCTCAACCACATGGTAGTTTGGAACAGAGTAGTCAGGCTTAATTTAGAGGCAATGTGTAAAGTATTAGTGCAACACTTACAACAGTAAAACAGTACAAACACCACACAAAACGATCACAACCAGGTTAGTAAAATTGAGCTTTTGATTTAGTAAACAAAACAAGACCAAAACGGCAAAAATCTAATCAGTAGAGCCTGTGTTATACATTTTTAAAGAATACACTGTAAAAAAGCACCTAAAATCATAAAGTTGCAACATTGGCTATCTGGTTGTGCTGGACCGGGTCAAAATCAAAGGTACAGGCCCTCCACGATGGAGCGTGGGCCGCCTACAGTCCCAGATTAGTCCTGCTGAAGATTTACCTCTCATATTCTGTGCCAAGAGTTTCGTTCACATCGAAGAAGGTGGCAGGGAGCAATGAGAGAGTCGCTGGCTGTGGTCAGCAGGGCGCTAGGCCAGCTGTCGCAGACGGGCGGGCTGGGGCTTTGCATTAGTGGTCCATGTGGCGAACTATGCTTTCAGTGCAAAGAGACGGGTGGCACCATCAGTTCTGCAGGCCCACTAGTAGCATTTAATTGACATGCCCTGGCACCTGTAGTGAATTTTACTAGTGAGCTATAAGTAAATGAAACATACCAATTGGGTATAAGCCAATATTACCATGTTGAAAGGAGAAAGCATATGCACTTTAGCACTGATTAGCAGTGGTAAAGTGCTCACGATACTAACGCCAACAAAAAGAAATTCAGTATAAATAGGAGGAGGAAGGCAAAAGGTTTGGAATGACCTTGCAGAAAGGTCCATTTCCAATGCAATCCCATCCAGCCTAAAGCCAGGGTAGACTAAGAACGTGCACAATGGCCCTCTACTGCAGTGCCACTTGTCAGCTCTATGCCTCCCTGAACTCAGTTGGGTCCCTCTGTCTATACTCTTCTGAGCCACTGAACTGAACCATGGGTAACCCTTTTCCTCATCTGTTTACCCCATCTTTGCAGCACCTAACCTTTACTTGCTAACAGATGCATCCCAGGAGGCAGACAGTACCACCATTGCTAACAAAGTGACTTGAATCAGACTTCTGTCCCCAACCCAAGGAAAACTCTGCCCATAAGGACAACAACTGACAGAGGCCACTGTCCAGAACAAGGCCCCTGGCCATTCATGGCTCGCTGACCTCTCAGGTGTCTCAGAGTGGGGGGCTGTAGCCCCAGGTGACTTGCATTCTTTTTCCACTCTACATACCACCAGTTCAGGGGTGGTATCCTGAAACTGGTCCTTCAAGGGAGGGTCTGTATCCTTAGGCTGAACATGAAATTGGCGAAACAAGACTTACATGGGGAACCACTACCCCCTCAACTGAGGCCTATGTAATGCAAGAGTATGCCTGGTGCAGGCTCCCAGCCCACTGTCCCTGTGACAGTGAATGAAGGCCCCCTCTGGTCGGATGTGGCCTCACGAAGGTCAGTCTTGGGATGTTCTGTTTTAAGAGCTGGCAACCCCTAACCCACTGGTTCTGCCACTGTGGACTGTTTCTGTTATACCTGCTGCTCAGCCTGTGTGTCTGTGGAGTGGAATGTTGGTGTGAGAGCAGGTTATGGACTGTTGGATGAGAGAGAGTGTCAGTTGGAGTAAGGGCTGAGCAGCAGGGAGGCTGCTCCTGGTGGGACTCTAATTTATAACATCTTAACTTGGAATAAATCTTCATAAAGAAACTACGTGGAATGAACCTACTTATTTACAACATATTTTGGCGACAAGGATGGGATACAAACCCACACGTGTTCACCTGATGACCCACTGAAACTTACATCCTGAAGAAACTTAAAGGTAAACGACTTCTTAAAACTACTTACTACAGACTTAAAGCATACTGGCACCCCTGAGTGAGCCCCACCAGTGACCCCTACATCGGTCACCCCAACTTCTCTGTGCCAGTCCCTGCTCTACTTTCCTGTTCCTCTCCTGCTCCTTACTGATGGTGCTCCCTCCCCTGCTACTTTGCGACAGTCCTTTCCAAGAGTGCAGTTCCCTAGAAGAATGTCCAGTTCTTGTTACCTGCCTGTCCAGATGTCTGCTTGTCCTCCTGTCTGCCTGTCCTGCTGTGTGCCAGGATTTAAGGATTCTACTTAGTGTCACCCCACCTGAGTGTGCGAAACCCTGCTGTGTCCACTTTAACTGTACTGGACCTTTCTACATTCCTGCCTGCTTTCCCGCAATGCGAACCTGCCAGCTCCCCTTGAACTTTTATTCTTACCCCATTCTGCTACATTGGGAGAGTGCCTCCCATGGATGGAGTTTCACAATACAGCGACTGATTCTTTCCTTCTTGTGTAAGTTGCTGACAAGTTGCCCAGGGACCTGCAACAACCTGCACCACCACGGCTTTACAAGAAGATTTTTGTTATTGTTGCTACTGCAGTGTACAAGTGCTATTTATTTCTCATGCTATGCGGAGCAGTAATCAGCTGGAGGTATTTTCTCCTTGTGTGTTACTTTTATGTGTTTTTTTTGTTTTTACTAGACCCTTGTTCGATGCGCCATACAGTGTTTTTTGTCTCGTTTTGGCTGGACCCTTATTCAATGCCCCATACATTTAAACAAAAAATGTCACTTACCTACAATGCTCGTTGTTGCCAGTGTGAGCCTGCCCTCAATGTGGGTGACGTTTCTTCAAGTTCGTCGCACGCAGCCTGCACCTCTGTCTCCATGGGTCCTCGTTATGCTGCCTCCAGATGCCACTTGTACAGACGTGCCGGGAGCCACCCTGCCTGCGTCTCCCATGCGTGCCGCCATATTTGGATTGGAGACAGCACGTCCTTGTTTTGCCAACCACGTTGTAATCGTCAAGAGCCACTCGGTCTTAAGCCTAACTAGTGCCTCCATCAAGTTGTTTCCTAACCGAGGCAGACATAGTTTACTGGACCTCCCTGCTGGACGTTACGGATTGGCAAGATTTTCTCTTTCTTTCACCGTGAAGTCATCGTCTTCGGGGACAGTACTACAGATAAGTTGATCCTGTTTATTTTTTATTTTATTTTTTTACCATTATTCCTAAAAGTGCGGTGTACATTTTCGTTTTGCTGTGAGACCCATCGTCTATTTAAAATGTATGTTTTATTTGGGGGGGGGGGGGAATTTGCATATCTCTTTTAATAATTATCTGCACTCAAGTCATTAGTGCTGTTTACCTTTTCTTTTTGGGAACTAGAGTTTCGGGTGAGAGGCCGCTCACCAGTGTTCCAGAGTGTTATTGAGCGCTAATATCTGATACCGTGTACATGTTGTTGTCCTTTATTTACTAATGTGTTAATTCTTTATTCTTGTTTCACTTTTTCTTAGCTTCTTGAAGTTATATATTTTTTTCCTGGCATGCATTTGAACATGAGTGGAAGTTAGTGCTTGATTGTCTTGCTGTTTCCCACTTTTACGTGGTTGTGGGTTCCTGCGGAATACTACTGCTTGTAGTGCACGTTTCGTAAAGTGAATGTTTAAAAATATATCTTTTAGTTGCTGTTTTTATGCTGTGCTTTATCCTTACATTTCTTTCGCATGTCAGGGTTGCGGTTGGATGTTCTACGTTGCTTTGTGCTGGTACTTTCTTCAATGTTCCTGTTTCATGCTTGATATTTTACTGTGCTTCATCCTTATACTTGTCAGGTGTATTGATATAAGTGATGATTGGTATATTAGAGTGTTGATGATTCCCACTTTTTTTTTGTCAAAATTGTTTTTATTAGTCACAAAAAGAGAGCATAACATACAGAACAGACCATGACATGTGCCCCATATCTGAGTGGACCAGCGAGCGATAAAGCAGATAACAACGTACCAACCCGTAGTCGGACCCAACAGAGGCGAGCCTCCCCCATCGTAACCTTCGCTATAGGAGGGGTACAGAATAGCTAAAATATGAGGGGGACGCAGGCCCGGGAGTGACACCCCGGAAACCTCCAATAGGCGCCCATCGGGCACTAACAGTCCCGTGCCGGTCCGACACTCAAAAAGATGGGCCACAACACCCAGCTGGCTCTATGTCATGTGGCTGCAACTTCAATTGACGATCAACCCCACCTCCCCCTAGTCCCTCCCTACCCCCCCGCCCACCCCCGAACCATAAAAGAAAAAAGTGAGAAAGTGAAGGAAAAGTAGGAAAGAGAGAGACAGGGGAGAGACTTCGGCAGTGGGGCCCGAAGGCCCTGCCCTATGACAAGGGAGGGAAGATGTCCGTCCAAGGCGATGGCCAGATAAGGGCTCGTCCAACATCATCCCCGGGACCTCAACCCGTACAAGCAGGGGGTGCTACCCAAAGCCGCAGCAGCCGACTACAGTTGAAACAGCCGTAGGCCCCTAAGCTGGGGCGGACAAACCGCCGCCGGTAGACCTCTAGACAGGAAAGTCACCTACGGGCCCCACCTGAGCTCAAACGCGGCATAGTCATCCCTGAAGATATCCGTCATTCTCTCTAGGCTCAGAAGTCTCCAGAGGCGGGCATGCCACATCGAGGCCGTGGGCGCCGTCCGCTTCTTCCAGTGGGCCGCAATAGCCACCTTCGCCGCCCCCAAGCACAGCCACATCACTGCCTTATCCGCTCTGGTTTGGTAGCGCAGGGAGGGATCTCGCAGGCCCAACAGTGCTGTCGCCATTGAGGTGGGGATCGGGTAACCCAACATGGATTTGATATGCGCCAAGATCTCTTCCCAGAAGGGGCGGATCGTAGGACAGGTCCACCAAATATGCTCAAAGTCCCCCAGTAACCCGCAACCCCTCCAACAGCGATCAGAGGTGGCCGGAAAGATACGCCGCAGTTTCTCTGGATATAAGTACCAATCCACCATTACCTTCATGTGCGCCTCTCGCAATTCTATTGAGTGGTTATGCTTGGAGATGTCCGACCACAACGCCTCCCACTCCCGTTCCTCAATCGGTCGCAGCAGCACCTCCTCCCATTTAGCCTTAAATCGTGGGGACGGGGAGACTACAGTGGCCAAAAGGTGGCCATAAAGGAAGGAGATTGCCCCCCTCATAGATGTGGTAGTGCGCGCAAATTTTTCAAAGGGTGTTTGGGGCCTGCGTACCGCCGCCTGGATTTCCTGTGTCTGGAGCCAGTGCTTGAGCTGGAGGTAATGATAGTGTTCAGTGTGCGGGAGGCTAAAGTCAGTCCTGCATTCGGAAAAAGTCAGTAATCGTGTCCCCCTAAAAAGATGTCCGACCATTAAACAGCCCCCTTCCTCCCACGCCGCGAATGGCCCTCTAGTAAGCGCCGGCGGAAAAGCCGCCAGCCCATGAATCGGTGTGTGGGGAGAAGGGAAAGTGGCCCACCGCTCGTCCGACGCCAAAGTGTCCCACACCCGCAGTGTTGTTCTAGTGGGCGTGCTGATGTAAGCGTTGTCCGGTCTATCGTGTTTCGGACGCCACGCCAAATCCCAAATTGTCCGACCCGCCACCGACCTGTCCATATGTAGCCAATGTTTGTCCGATTCTCTCTTCGACCATTCTATCAAAACTCGCAGTTGGGCCGCCTTGTAGTAAAGGTGGAAGTCGGGGAGGCCTGCCCCGACCGCAGAGCGCGGCCTCCGCAACATGGAAAATGACAACCGGGCTCTGCCCCCCTGCCAGATGTAACGAGAGCATAGGGAGCGTAGAGTCGAGAAAAAGGAGAGAGGGACTTCAATGGGGAGGGCCTGGAACAAATGGAGCAAC
The DNA here is from genome assembly GCF_964204655.1 of Triturus cristatus. NCBI lineage: Eukaryota > Metazoa > Chordata > Amphibia > Caudata > Salamandridae > Triturus > Triturus cristatus. The sequence continues at coordinate 60,176,632 of NC_140588.1, forward strand.
TTCGGTAATATCGTCATTTTGAGCGAGTGAATACGCCCCAGCCAGGAGATAAACAAAGGCTGCCAGCGCGCCAAGTCAGATTTAATATGCGCCAGAAGGGGGGGGGAGTTTGCTTTGTATAGATCCTCTACGGACGGGGTGAGCTGAACTCCCAAGTATAGGAGCGATGCAGTCGCCCAACGAAAAGGTGTGCTCCTCTGGAGGTGCGCTAGCTCATCCCCCTGAAGCGTAAGATTCAGAATATACGACTTGTCCTGATTAATCTTGAATCCCGCCACACGTTCATAGCGCCGCAGTTCTGCCTGGAGAGTCGGAAGCGACTCGGAGGGGCGCGCGAGGGATAGAAGCACATCATCAGCGAACAGGGAGATCTTATGGTCCTCTCCCGCGAATGGGATACCCGTGATCTGCGGGTTGCGTCGAATGGCCTGCGCCAGCGGCTCAATGCTCAGGGCGAACAGGAGGGGGGACAGCGGGCACCCCTGTCTAGTGCCCCTTGAGAGGGCGAACGGAGCCGAACAGGTCCCATTGACCTGGACCCGCGACAAAGGAATTCGATAGTTGGCCCGTACCATTGCTATAAAGGCCTCTGCAAAGCCCATCCGACGCATGGTGGAAAAGAGAAAGCCCCAATCCACCCGGTCGAACGCCTTCTCGGCATCCAGACCCACCAGGATGGCCGGTAAGCGTCGTCTAGAAGCCTTTTCTATGAGATGCACTATACGTCGGGTGTTATCGTGCGTTTGCCTCCCTGGAATGAAACCCGATTGGTCGGGATGGATCAGCGCTGCCATTAGAGGGCTGAGCCTAGCCGCCAGAATAGAGGAATACAGTTTAGCGTCGAGGTTTAACAACGCGATTGGCCGGTAAGAGGAACAGTGATCCTTAGGTTTCCCCAGTTTGGGGAGGACGGTAATAACCGCCTCCGCCATGGATGGGGAGACCACCCCCTGGGTGACGATGGCGTTAAACAACGATTGCAGGCGTGGGGCCAGGTCTGGCGCGAAGGTCCGATAGAACAGGGCCGTGAGGCCGTCAGGCCCAGGAGCTTTATTCAATTTAAGCGCCATTATGGCCCTGGTGACCTCCTCCAACGAGATGGGGGCGCAGAGGTCTGCGTTGGCCGCGGCGGCAACCTGAGGGAGTTGTAACTCCTGTAGATAATCCTCCTGTTCTGAGCCCTCCAGCGAATCCGAAGCGTAGAGCTTGCTATAAAAGGAGCGGAAGCAGTCCGCTTTGCCCGCGTCAGAGTGAGTAACCACGTCTGCAGCATCCCTCACCCCTTCAATATATTCCCTATCCCGTTTGACTCGGAGCTGTCTAGCCAGATGCCTCCCCACCTTGTTCCCCATGATATACGAGGTGTGGCGGAGCCGCAAGAGGGTAAGTTCAGCCCTATTGGCATAGATAGACTTGAGTTTGCCCCGTAGCGCCGTAAGGGGCCGCAAGGTGAGGCGAGAAGGCTTGGCCTTATGGGCCTGCTCTGCCGCCGCCAATTCCGCCTCCAGGCGTTCCCGTTCCGCCGCCCTCTGCTTATTAAGCGTGGAATTGAGCGCGATGCATTTACCCCGGAGTACCGCCTTAAAGGCGTCCCACCGCGTCTGCTCCGAAGTCTCCCCTGCGCAATTGAGGGCAAAGTAGTCATCTATAGCCTCCCGCAGTGATGCGCGCAGCACAATATCTCTGGTGAGGGAAGCGGGGAAATACCATTTCCTCTGGCGATCCCGGGGGCCTGGCCAGTGAAGCGCGATCGTGACCATACTATGGTCAGAAACCGCGAGCGGAAGGATCTGCGCGTCTTGCAATGACCCCGAAAGGAAGCGATTAATGAAAATATAGTCCAGCCTGGAATACGACCGGTGTACATGTGAGAAATGGGTATAATCCTTCGTGGAAGGATGAAGGGTGCGCCAGGTGTCGCAAAGGCCCAAGTCAGAGAAGCGTTGTTTAGAAGCCGCGGAAAATGCACCTGACTCAGCCCTCTGCGAGTGCGAACTATCCAACTCCGCCCGCCACACTAGATTAAAGTCCCCCATCAAAACCACCGAGTCCTCCGCAAACTGCTCCAACCGCGCGCAAAAAGTGGACAGAAACCCCGCCTGACCAGTGTTGGGTGCGTAGAGGGAGATGAAGGTGCAGGTCTGCCCTCTCAGAACCCCTTTTACCATCACCCACCTCCCCGCCTTGTCCGAGCAGACCTCCATCGGCTGGAACCGTACTCCGCTGTGAAACAACAGCATCACCCCCCTATGCTTGGTGGTGGCTGACGAACTGTACATGAGTGGGTACGCCCTATGCCGCAGCCTATGGTCGTCCCCCCTACGCAAGTGCGTTTCTTGCAGCGCAACTATGTCTAGGTGCCTATCCGATATGTACTTCATCACCCTCTGACGCTTCTGGGGGGAGTTAAGCCCTTGTACATTCCAGGAGCCTAGGGATACTGCCATCGTGTATTGGGATGTATGCAACCTGCTGCAGCCACGCCCCGCGCCCAGCCTCCCATCCCCGGTGTCCAGAAAAAGAAAGGAGAAAGAGAAGGAAAGGAGAGAAAAAAAGAAATAAAAATACCCCCAACACCCCATTGCAATACAGCATTCTAGCGGTAAGGACTCGGAGGGCATGGCAACCCGCCCCCCCCCCCCTCACCCCGGCAGCAAATATAATTCTTATGCATAAAGAAGAAATGAGGAAAACATCCCCAACTGTAGTTCCCGGGCCCCCTGACAGGCCCGTTCCGGTAGTCCCGCACTCAGCGATACTCCCTCTGCTGTGCCGGCCCTCCGCCCCAACGGGGCAGCCAGCGAGCGTGGCCTCAGAAGCTCATGACCTGTGCCCAGGAGCTCCCTCCGCTGGAGCAAGCCATCCTCCAACTGGCGTCATCTGTGGGATCATCTGGGAGGGGCACGACCCACCGTGGCCCACTCTCCGGCCCCCGTCCCGGTGCCTCCAGCCGCCGTAGCCCCCCCCTCAACCTGTTCCTCGTCTGGTGCGGACAGACCCAAAATGGCCCTGCCCGCCGCCAAGTCCGTTACAGTTCGTTGCTTATTCTGGTATTCGAACGAGAGTCCAAAGGGGAAAGTCCAGCGGTACCGGATGTGCTCCGCTCTTAATTTGGCAGTCAGAGGCCGAAAGGACTGGCGCCTCGCCAACGTCGCTGGGGATAGATCCTGGTACAACGCACATGTAAACCCCTGGAACGACACCTCTGAGGACCTCCGCGCGCCGCTAGGACACCCTCCTTGGTTTTGTAGGAGTGAAATTTAGCCAGAATGTCTCTCGGCCTCCGTTTGTCTCCAGGCGCCAGAAAGCCCACCCTGTGTGCCCGGTCGAGCTTGATCTTGAGAGTCTGCGGCTTCACCACCTCAGCGAAGAGGCCCTCCAGGAAGGCCTCTAGGTCCGGGCCCTCCGCTCGTTCCTCCAAATGGCGCACGCGTATGTTATCGCGGCGAGCGCGATTTTCCAGATCTTCCGCCTTGAGCTGCGTTTGCGTCAGTTGATCCTGGAGAGCCTGAAGCTGCCGCGAGTGATCCGTGCACCTGCCGTCTAGGCTCTCATGACGTGACTCTAACTCCACCACTCGCGTGCCCACCGCGTCGACGTCGTGCCGGAGGCCAGACAGCTGGTCGCGCAAGTCCGCCCTCAACTGGTCCACCGAGCGTTGGGTGTCCCGGCCAATCTCCTCCCGCAGCTCTGCCTTGAAATCGCGCAGTGAGGCCAGGAGGTCCTCCTTAGTTAGTGCCATTGCTCCCGGCGGCGCCGCTGGGGCCCCAGACGACCCCCTGTCCGCTGGACCGAAGAAGGCGGTCACGGAGGCGTTGCGTTTAGCCTGGCCCTTCTTAGTCGGCATATGGCCGTCCCCTACCGGCTCGACCAGAGGTTCGCTCGAGCAGGGGCCCCCCGAACAGTCCCCGGGGCCGCAGCCTGTACCGACGGCTCCTTTACGCCGCACCGGGCCCCCCGTCACAAGGCCTCTGCCGGTACCCCCCGAACTCGCCAGGCGCCGCGGGCGAGAAGGCGGATCCCTTCAGGCACCTCTGTTCGGCGCTCCTCTGCCTCCTTCCCAGTCCAGGCCAGCCGCTCCCAAGGAGAAGGCACAGTCCAAACAGGCCGCAGCCGGGACACCCACGCAGTCAAGGCCTCTCACCAGTGCCGCACAGTCGAGGAGAGCTCCACTCCGATCTCGCCCCAGGCTCTCCGCCCCCGCAATCTCGGCTCGCAGACTCTCCCGCACAGGGCCCCCTGGCAGCGCTCACTCTCGCTCCTCACCGTGCCACCGCCGCTCGAATTCCTCCAAGTCCTCTCCCTCCGTCATGAGTCCGCAGCAGCCGAGTCCATGAGATCGCGGGGCTCCTCCTCCGCATCGCCCGCCGCCTCGGGGGATTCTCTTCCGGACTGTGCCTGGTCGTTCTCACGTCCCCTCCGGGCCCTCGCCTCCAGGTAGCCCCCCAGGGAGAATCAGCCTCACTCTTCGCCAGGCCAGGTGCCCCGGACCCTCAGTCGCGGCCGATGGAAAGCGCCGTTTCAGCAGCGGAAGCCGCCATCTTTGGCCGCCGCGGCGTCGCCGCCGGCACGGGTCTCAGATGCCGCAGCCAGTCGCCGCTCGGGAGTCGCCAGGTCCACCGGTGCCCAGCCACTCACCAGCTCATTTGGCGAGCTTTCGTCCCACCCAGGGACCCAGGAACCGCTTCAGAAGCCGGGGTAAGCCCGGGGTGGTGCGGGAGCCGATTCGGATCACGTCCGATCGGCCATCTTGCCCAAGCCACGCCTGATGATTCCCACTTTTACGTGGTTTTGGGTTTGTGATTATTATTTACCACCCATTGCGGTCCAGACCCGCATTATGTTTTTTTTCCCTGGCATTGTACACATGTTCTGTGTGGAGTGATTTTCCACACATCACAACCCAGTCTTCGGTTTTGGTGGAGTTTCTGATTGCTTTTCTTCAGGTTCAATGTGGAGTGCCCTTTCCACACCTCACAACCCAATCTTCAGTTTGGGTATAGTTTCTGATTGCTTTTCTTCAGGTTCAGTGTGGAGTGCCCTTTCCACTAAGGGTGGGCGACAATTTCCGTTCCGCTCGTGGAAATTGCGAAATTTCGACATTTTCGCGTTCCGCGCGGAACGTGAAAATGTCAAAACTTCCGCGATCTGCGAGGTAACGGAAATTAATGTCACCCACCCTTAGTCAAGAAAATACCAGTGTCATCCACTGCCTGTATATAACTTAAAGCAGGTGCCCGAGTTGAAGGTCACTTTCAGTAACGCATTAATCAGCACAAAAGATTTGTGAGCACGGTGGAGGCTAGGCAGGTGTGCTCACTGCTTTCTCCCCATATCTACCGTCAGCAATTTGCTGTAATCATTGATGGAGGTCTGTGCATCCATGGGTTTCTCGAGCGCAATCCCCGTGTAGTTCCTGACACCAGGTGGTTCTGTCTCCTCACCTGCTGCTCTGGTCGGTCTCTGACCCTTGATAAACAAGAGGCATGTGAACTGCATACATAGAAGCCCCGCCCCACACACTGGCGGTGTGCAACGTCTTCCCGCCCTTTCCCCACTAAGATGGAAAGCTCACTCGAGGGACCCCGGCGCCCATCGGCGCGGTGGCAAAGTTACAGACACACATGGTGGCTGGAGACAACTCTTTTGGCCCTTTACGCAGCTGTAGTGTAGGAAAAGGTCTATACATTTACCCAACGAGGTAGCACTTACTGATTAGCCAGTAGAAAGTACTCCAGGTGAGTAGAGGTATTGCATAAAACGGTGGCATCTTCTTGGATAAATATGCAGGGCAGGATTCATTCTGGCACGATGCTCCTGTCACAAAAATTATACCTCAACAGGAGGCACTTATACTGAATTTGACCTTCAACTCGGGCACCTGCTTTATTTATATCTGTAAGTCTTACAGATATAAATAAAGCAGGTGCCCGAGTTGAAGGTCAAATTCAGAAACGCATTAATCAGCAAAAAATCTCCGCTATCACACGAAATTTCGTGTGATCGCGGAGATTTTTTACCATTTCGAAAGGCACTTTTGCAAATTCCGCGCACCCTTACTTTCCAAGCCTCACAACCCAATTTTTGCTTAGGTGGAGTTTCTGCTTGGTATGTTCATATTCCGTGTGGATTGCCCTTGCCACACATCACAGCCCAAATTGTATGTTTGGGTGGAGTTTATGCTTGCTTTTCTTTTGGAACTTATTTCTCTATTATGTAGGTGTTGTTTTCTGTCGCGCCTTTTAATCAAGACCCTTTCTACCTCTTGTTGGCCTGGACAGCCTGCTTGTTTGGTTTTTAGGGCTTTGTTGGAGTCATGGTGGCGTGGTAGTGTTTGTGTTGCTTTGGCTTGGTTTTAAGTGAGCGTGGATTTTGTTTTTTGTGTATGAGAAAGGGAGAAGTGGTGAGCGGTAGAGTTGCTGGATTGCGTAATCTTTGACTTCTTCCAAACATTTATCTTTTTGCTATTTTGGTTTACATGTATTTCTCCATTTACATGTATTGATGTTGCCCCTCTCTTGCATGTATTTATTATTGCCATTTTGTACATGCATCCGTTTTATTGTAATTCTTTTGCTGTTGATTTTATTGGTATTAAGAAAGGGAGATGTGTTATACCTGCTGCTCAGCTTGTGTGTCGGTGGAGTAGAATGTTGGTGTGAGAGCTGGTTATGGAATCTTGGATGAGAGAGAGTGTCAGTCGGAGTAAGGGCTGAGCAGCAGGGAGGCTGCTCCTGGTGGGGCTCTTCTGTATAACATCTTAACTTGGAATAAATCTTCATAAAGAAACTACTATTGGAATGAACCTACTTATTTACAACAGTTTCCTTGTCCTGCCCTTTCATCTGGGCCTCTGTGCCCTCCGCTTTGGAGTGGTATCCCCAGAAAATAGAGCTGGTAGGCACCAGTGGTGGCCGCTCCACCCAGCTCTCCTAACGCTGTGGTGCTCCCACCAGTGGATAGTCTCACAGTGCAAACTAGGTCTCCCTGTTTGTGGCCTCTTTGGAAGCAACCCAAGCACTGGGCCTGGTAATAGGGAACCCTGGGTCTCTGCCCACCATACCCTTCCCTCCTCTCCTTAGAAGGAACATGAGAACCCTTTCCCTGTCACCATACTGTGGCCAGTCTGGGTCACTGCGTACCTCACCCTCACTTTCATTGGGGGACCCTGTGCCACTCTCCTTAGGATCACTCCGCAATGCTTTCCCATACACCTTGGTACTCACCCAGAGGTCTTCCTCCTTTGCAAGCCACCTGGGGTTAGTGAGCTTGCAGTCAACCAGGTGTTGGCATAGCAGTCCTTCTTCCTGGCAGAGTATCCACAGGTCCAGATATGTACTGAAGTGGTGATGTCTGAGGTCCTTTCTTTATATACGAGTGCCTTGGTTCTGGAAGGTGGAAGAAACTTCTAGACAGTGTCTTTAAAGTGTGTGAAATTCCCTGCCTCCCCTGCCCTGGCTCCAAGCTCGCTGAAGTGACAATGCAGGGGTTGTTAAGCTTTTTGTGTGGAGACAGGACACAGCCTATTCAGGTGTAAGAGAGGCTGGGCCCAGCTCCTCCCTCCAGTCCTGCCAGGGAATGCCCATCCAGTCACAACTAAGCACCCATTGTGTGTGGCTGTCTAGGAGAAATATGCAAAGCCCTACTGCCAGACCAGAGACAGTTGCATTTTCAGAATAGTAATTTAATATTCGACTTCACCACAGGGTAGGATTTTAAATGCAGTAGTGAAAAACTGTATTAAGAGTTTTTCACCAATAGGACACGTAAAACTTAAATTACCGTCCAACTTTTAAAATACACTGCACCGTGCCCTTGAGCTGTCGAAGACCTACCTTGGGGGTGACTTATATGTATTAAAAAGGAATGTTTGGACCTGGCATGAGGTTTATTCTGCCAGGTCGACATGGCAGTTTAAAACTGCACACACAGGCTCTGCACTGGAAGGCCTGAGACATGTTTAAAGGTCTACTTAAGGGGGTGGCACAATCAGTGCTGCTGGCCTACTTGTAGCATTTAATTACGTACCCCAGACACTTGTAGTGCATTTTAATGGGAATTTATAAGTAAATGCAATATGCTAATTGGGTATAAGCCAACATTACTATCTTTACAGGAGAGAGCACATAAACTTTAGCACTGGTTAGCAGTGATAAAGCTTTCAGAGTCTTAAGCCCAACAAAAACAAATTCAGCAAAAATAGGAGGAGGAAGGCAAAACGTTTCGGGATGACCCTGCAGAAAGGGCCATTTCTAACAATATTATTATATATGAAAAAACAACAGACAGCTCCACCTGCATTATATGATAAACCTCGATGCCTTCCTTACCTCTCCTCCTGCCAGGACCTTCAGGGCCGTTTCTAGATGTTTTGCCGCCCTAGGCGAGAATTGAAAAATGCCTCCCCCTCCTTTTTACTACCATCACTCTCTCCCCCTGTCATCCAGGCTAGAATAATTAATGCATTAGATATACAAAAACTCATGTTTTTTGCCGCCCTCCCCCTTTTGCCGCCCTAGGCGGCCGCCTAGTCTTACCTAATGGTAGAAACGGCCCTGAGGACCTTGAATCGTTGGCGAGACCCTGTATGATCTGCTGGAACTCGCCTCGCTGAAACTTCCCTCGACCAATCCGGGCCGAAATGAAACGAAGCGACGGCTTCGCAGACCGCAGCTGAGGTTAATCCGGATCCAGATCCGGTCCGCTAACCCGATATTCTGATACGACCTCGTCCTCACCCAGCGCCCAGCGTTTGTGATTCGCGTTTCACGTTTCACGTTCGCGTTGCGCTTTACAATCAGAACTACAACAATATCTGAAAGATACTAAATGCATTTAGATTACTGCAAAACCCTACTTATTAAGTGCATTTCCATTGAGCACAGAACTTTTCTAGGTTCAAGAAAAAGTGCAATTCATTTTGTGCCAGCAAAATTTCCAGTGTGGTCTCAGATGTTTTTGTTATCTGACATTTATCACCATGTATGGCGTCCTGCTGTCCATACTTTTCTGTGGCTTTCTCCAGGTGTTCCAACTCAAGGCTTTCTGTGATAGTTGTATTTCATCACCCTCCTTTGATAGCACAGGATCAAGCAGGAAGGATTATATTTGCAGCACACACTGAGCCACAGCAGCGTCCTAGTCAAAAATACATTTCTGTGCCTCTGCCTGTAGCAATGGGGAATGTTTGATGTTTGATTGGAGGCAACTCGTTGCTCCCTACTGGTGCGACCCTTGGTGACTGATTAAACTGCCTTATGCTAGGACTAGATCTGAGGCTCCCCTGCAGGGGCTGTGTTTGACACGGTCACCATGACTACATTGATGCTCTCTTTTCATTTTCAAGCCTTTTGATGCAGCATGGTGTGGCGACTTGAGAGTTCAGATGAGGACCGGCATTTCTTCAACGTTCTTTTTATTTTATTCCTGTACACAGTGTCCCTTTCTTTTTTTTTGCAATTCTGTTTTTATTGAGTTTAAAGTTAAACATTTGTACAGGAGAACCATGTACGGCATCATGTTTCACATTCAGTAAGTCATAAGCTTGTACAAACTTTTAGGACATGCCAACTGGCAGGACGGTGGGGGGGGAGGGGGAACAGCCTGGTGCCTGCGCGCGCACCCACCACCACCCCCCCGAGAGCCAGCCACCCCACCCTTAACAATTCCGGTGTCCTCTATGCAGGGGGGGCCAGCACCACCACCCACCAGCCATTGAGCCGTACGAGGGCAACTGATCACACCTACACAACTGAGGCGTCAATAAAGTCGGGAAGGTTACATGTTATACAAAAGGAAGAACCCATAACAATGGCAGCGGTGACAACGGTTCGCTTAGTGCGCTCCTACCCCCTTTCCCACCCCGTCCTCCCCCCCCCCGAACTCCAGGAGTACCCCTCAAAGTCCCAGAGGGCGCAGTTGTCGCCGCGCGTCCCCATACGCCCCATCCGCGATCCAGCGATAATGGGGGCCATGCCATCCCGTCAGCGGGTTTGCCTACACTACGCCGCCGCCTGCGCCAGTGTCATCCTGTATAGCCTCGCCTGTGCAGCCCGTGGCACCCACCCCCTCCGAGCGCCGGAACGCAACAAGCAACTGTTCCCAGCGGTCCGCCATGGGCTCCCTCCGCAGCCCCAGGGTGTCCTCCCTACGGATAGCCGTCCCTTCCGCTCTGGCCCATGCCTGAAACGATAAACTCCAGGCCCGCACGTGCGGCGGGTCGTGTGCCTTCCATCTCCGGGTGATGAGACGCTTCGCCACCACAAGCCCCAGATCCAGGAATCGCGACGCTACCTTATCCTTGGGCGGCCTGGTAAATTGGTGCAGGACGTGCTCGGGCCAGTCGAAGGGAATGCTGCGTCCTGTGCTCCCTACACAGTGTCCCTTTCACTTGACAGTGCTACTCTGTGCGGCGTATTTGCCACATATAAACCGCGCAGGAGGAGGTTTTTATGTCTCATATCCTTTTTGCAGTTACTTCAAGTTTATTGTGACTCATAATCTTCACTTAAACTGCAACTGTTTTATGACACAATCATAAAACCATCTGGTCCAACAGCGTGTGTGTGGTGTGTCATCGAAGAGGAAAAAAATGTATATTTCTTTGCCAGCAGTATGTATAAATGCAGAGGGAATTGCATACTTCAAACAACTTTTTCCAGCTTTTCACAATTTGCTGTAACAGTTGCTAAATGGACCTTACACAGGATCGAGCTTTTAAAGAATTAGCAGAATAATATACACATAATAAAATGAAATGCTTTGAAAAGAAGTATATATGGAGTTTGGGTAACCCCCTGACCGGGTGGCACAATCCCAAGTGTCCCCGGTGGAAAACCAGTCGATAGTCAATATACAAGTCCTAAATTTGACCGGGAAATGAAAGACGCTGCCTGTAAAATTTAGCAGGGGAAATTGTTAAAATCCTTCTGCCCCTATGATCAACTTAGAAGTGTGTTCCGCGTGATTACCACACGCAGGTTAGAACAACCAGAGCGTAATGCAGGCCCCTTCATTTTAGGGGGGGTGGGCGGAATGCGTCAGGGCCCCCATTCAGCCCATGCCAATGATCTGTGAGATATAGGAGACTTGAGGGCCCCTCATCACATTCTACAGGGGCCCCATCATTTTGTGTACACCACTGAGAACAACCAAGGACAACGGAGGTCAGCCATCACCTAGGTCTTGAGGATAGCATGAGACTACATCCTCCCTCAAGAGGATGTGGTCTCACGGCTAGACTGCCGACTTTGGAGCTGGGAAACCAAGGTTCGTGCCTCGTGGTCGACTCCACATCCAGTCATTCTGGAAAAAACACTTAATCTCTCCGTGCCTACCAAAAAATAAAACAATTAATGTGTTCTTGTGTAAGGTAACTGGTGCTCATGAAAAGTGCCCCAATACCTTGGGGTTGCAATCTGATAAAAATCTAATGATCACGCTACATGAGAACCTGAAATATACATGGCCAAGACACCAGTCCACACTGCACTCTCCAGACCCATTGTAATAGTAATAATTGTATTTGCATAGTTAATTAAAACCATTGCAATAAAAGCTTTAAAAATTGCGTCTAAATGTAAAAAAAAAGAAAAAAAAGACCCATTGGTTACCATCAGATGGACTCAATAAAAATGCCTGGGCCTCAGTCACAGAGGACTTTCCGTCCAGGTTTAAGTTAGATTTACACATGCGAAAAGGTGCAACTTCCGCATGGGTAATTTATGTATGATACACAGAAATGTAATTACAGGTGTACTTATCTATGCATAATGTACATTGAACACGCAAAGGGCCTAGTTGATTATTATAAAAATTGAATTGTAAGTTTGCACAAGTGAAGACATAGGCCTACACATGTACAACTAGCCAAATATGCATCAATCACAAAGAATCCGAGCATAAATGGATGGATGTGTAGATGTAAAATGAATGCCTCACTTAGGGGCATATTTACAACGAGGCGATAATAAATTATCGCCGCTTTAGCGGCCGTTTTCGGCCGAAAAGCGGCAATAATTTTATCGCTATATTAGCAAGGTCACGCTAACGCGTGAAACCTTGCTTTAGCGTGGGGATTTTCATCAAGCCCCACGCTATGAAGCATAGCGTCAGGAAAAGTAGCGATAACACCTGTTATCGCTACTTTCCTAACACCTGCTTCAGGACTGACTTAGCCATGATATCCTATGGAAGGAGGATATCATGGCTAAGTTTGTGAGTCCATATCAACAAGGTAACGTGAGATTATCGCTGGGTTTCCAGCGATAATCTCACGTTAGCCAGTTAACGTGAGGATTTTTATCGCTATTGAGATAAGCGTTGCTAATAGCACGCTATCTCAGCGATAAAAATCCGCGCTAGCCGGCGATAATTATCCTAGCGCTAAGTGCGCTTTGTGATAATTATCGCCGGTTGTTGTAAATATGCCCCATTGTTTTTGAAAGTGCAAAATCCATGTGTGTCTGAAAATGGCAGAATATGTGCATGTAGGTTTTTTTAATGTCTAAGCGTGTGAGCATTTTCGTATATGAAAACGTACATATGCTTCTTATCCGTTATGTTCATGGATCTACTAAGAAGCCCAGTCATGCACAATATGTGCGCATGGAAGTTTCGTACAGAAAATCTGTGCATCCCTGTTGCAGGAATTCACATCACCACATAACAGATCTCTCAACTAGGTACTAATCAATGACCCAATACCGTAAGTAATAGGAGTAGTCAATAGCATGGGCATCTTTTGCTGTACACAGTCACCATCATGTAAATCCAAAATCATGAAAGAGGAAGGACGACTTCACAAAGGAGAAGGTAGGCAACGTGGTTTGCCTTGCTGTAAAATATGGTGATAAGCAATTTACTCTGCCCTCCCTTAACCCATGTGCAACAGCAAAGTAGGTCCTGTCATAAGACTTCTGCTGAACTGCCATGGGGTGGATCTGTGCCACATGCCACAAGCCAAGAAGAAACTGCAGGAGGAGCCGCTTACCCGGATTCCTATTGCTCCCACAGTTCCTTATTGTGGATCCCGAGCAAGTCTTCATGTCCCCCCCTTTCAGCAGCAGCATTGGCCATCATCCACCAGAAATGCTACAAGCCTTGTCCATTCCTGAAAGCTCACTTTATGACCAGGAAGGCACCAGAGCATACAGTACCAGTTGTTCAGTATCTTCACTGGTCCTGTCTCTGTTCTCCGTTTACCATGTCCTCCATTTACTGTTTTCACAGTCTCCACTGTCTACATCTATGTACCCCCATCTCGCCTCTCTCTTGTCTATGACACCCTTCTCTGCTTGCTCTTGTCTCTTGTATGCCTTGTCTTCATCTAGATATTTCTCTGCCTCTATCTCGTTTCAAGGTTCTCTGAATCTCTTGACCTCTTTCTGCACCAGTACCACTCTCTCCCTGTCACTCTGTTTCCCCATCTCAATTTCTACCATGAGTCTGTGTCCAATGGGTCCTTCTTCTCTTATATCTGTGCCCTGGAGATCTACAGCTATAGCCGTGACTCCCCCGGCCAGACATGACATCACCTGTGTATAATAGGCACAAAACTCCAGTTCATTCTAAATAAGAATTATTTTCTCAATCAAGTTGATGTCCATGATCTCATGTTTGTCTCAGCAGCTGCTGTGGAGCAACGCGTGGACCCCTATGTCCTATCCACAAAAAGGAGCGTGTTGAGGTTGGTGCCTATTCTCGCCATTCTAGAAGGCACAAGAGTATGGACAGGTATGTTGTGTATTGCCAATAACACTGCATCCCCTACTTGCAATGTACCTCATACTTCTGCATGGACCATGTCTCCTTATCTTCTGTCTCCCTCGTCACAGTGTCTTCATTGTCACCATCTCAACTTTATATTTCCTACAAGTCAAATGCATAATCACCAATGCATACAGTTCTGGATCTCATTTAACTGCTTCCCCTGCATTAACTGTTGAGTATTGCCCTGGCCCCCATGTGCCATCCAGCCCAGGAAATGCATGACAATTTCAGGGAAAAAATCCAGGAAATTTGCAAGCTCCCATGAGGCAACATTCAGCTGAAGGACAAGGAGGAGGAGCAGCTGCTCGATTCCTAATGCTATTGTTGTTTTCCTGTTTATTACCATTACTGATGTAAAGCGCTCTGATACCCTCGGGTGGAGCTAGCGCTATATAAAACTTTTCAAATATAAAAATAAAAATAAAAATTCCATAATGACAATGGCTGCCACCTTACGAGGTCCCACATCTGTGGCTCGAACACAGATACACCCTGGACTCTTTTCTTTTATTGGCTTGGATCAATTCTGGATCAGTGCGCCAAATGTGTCTGCACCAATTCTTCTGGGCACGATCGCTGCAAGTTGAAGACACCTGATGGCCGCATTGTCCCCGCCTAGTTACTGGCTGCTGCAGACAATCCCTCTCCAAAAGGTGACCTCTCCTGGCAGTCAGCCTCCCATCTGCTGAACACTGTTGGTCACACATGACTCATAAATGTGCTGCTTGCCAAAGGAACATCATTTGTTGTACCTGCAGATAATTGACCACCTCAAACCCTTTTTTTCAATCTAGGAGGAACACTTTCACAAATATGTGGAGGTGAGGCCAGGAGCAGAGTGGCACTCTTGAAGGAAAGCATATTCTAAAGAGGACCCAGCGGGGGAGGGTGAACCTTCCATGTGAGGAGTCTAGAGACTGTGGTAGACATACAACAATAGGTGGTTGAAAAAAACCAATAGCAAAATAACCTTGTTCTTGCTCTGATGGAGCAACAAGATGGTAATGTGCTGTATGTGAGGACAAACTAGTATTGGCATCCAATGGACATACTGCAACTGTTTGGGAGTCTTGCTACAGACAGACACAAACCTGCAGCAAGATTTAGTTTCACTGAAGCAGTTAGACACTCATCCCCACCCCTGGGAGACATAAGATGATGAAGGTGCCAAAGACACCAGTCCAGGCGCCATGGTTGACAACCACCTAAACAATGATAGTACTTCTATTTGGTACTTGCACGTTTTCACTTCACACATCTCAATTAAAACATGTAGCACACATTCTAACAAACCATTACATCTCACAATTCACAGTATTAGTACATTTAACTGAATGGTTTTCCTTCCAAACTTCAATAAAAGCTTTTCTTCCTAAATATTGCACTGCTCGTCATCTGACATTTTACTGGGTTATACTTGTCTATGAACTTTGTGCCTATGGGGAGTTTGAAAGCGTTGGATGAGCAATGCCATAAAAGAACCTTACAGGGGTTTCTGACTTGCCATGGCCACACATGATTTACCCAACAAGTCACTTACCAGTCATTTTTACAACATTGCTATGAAGAAAGGACATGTGCTTCTGGGGGAAGGTCAAAATAGGGTTTATGGGGAAATCGAAAGATACGTACTGGAAGGAATGCACATGGAAAACCAACTGCTTTGAGGGAAAGAATTGAGAATAATAAACATAAATGTGGGACAATGCTCTGGTCATGAAAACTCAAAGTCAAGGGCAATGGAGTGGCCTTCTTTATCTAGCACCAATTACAAGAGGGAAATCGATGAACCAACCGTGACGCTTGTTATGGGGCCATACAGATGTCAATAACACTGACTGCTCCCTCCATGTCAGACACCAGTACATCTTGGGAGGTAACCGGTATGGTCCTTCTGGCTGCAAAGAATTGTTGATCAGCCAGCACCTCATCGGATGAAAATGCCATTTGCTGATTCACGTCTCCTTCGTGTGGCCAGCAGAGTTGCTACTCCTCTGTCCCACATGTGCTTGTCGAAGGAACAAGGAAGTGACAATATCATTTAAACATCTACATCCAACAGATATACCTATGCAGTATTCAGTCACTGTATGCAAGATATATATTGAAATTGCATAACCTCTGTTTAAGCATAAATAAAGCCATTGTAACTATTTCTATTGCATAGGTTTACTTTGGTGTTTTTTTTTACTTTTTAAAATTTTATTTCCTCATATCACCAAAGATCGTCTGCAATAAACCATAAATGGCACCGTCAAACTGTCCGCCCATGGGTCGCTGCATTTGCCCAGGTCCTATTACCTTGCCGGACTGTCACCTTACCGGTTACTCGGTGTAATCATTGAAATGGGTAATCAAAACCCAGGGAACTGCACCAGACTGAGAAATCTGTCCATATACCCAGGGTAGTGCTCTTCACCATACCCTGATCCAACCGGCAAACCCTGACAGCCGTCTTAACCCACTCTTCCGCTCTTGGGGGCAGAGGGTCCCTCGATTTCATACAGATTTTTCTTCTGGCAATTAGGATGAAGTAGAAAAGCAACCTTTTGTGAGACCGCCTCAGCGACGTAATTATTTTTCCATCTCCTCCGAGGAGGACAAGCATTGCATTCAATTTGATCTCCCAACCAAAGATACCTTTAAAGTCAAGTTGTATCCCACCCCAAAAGTCACTCAAGCTCAGGCATTCAACAGACATGAACATCATTAGCTCCTAAGTAGCCACACCTTACACACTTTGGGGAAGGTTGAGGGGCAAACTTGGATATTTTATATAGAGTCCAACAAAGACGATTGATAGTAAAAAAGTGATTCCTCTTCAGGTTAGTACAGAGTCTTCAAGGAGTTATCCCATACTGTTTTAATATCTCCCTCGCAAAAAGTTCCACTCCATACTGAGTAAGGGGGTACTAACATCTTTTCCTCTGCTGTCAAGAACCTCTCACTCTGCTGTCAAGAACCTCTCATACCACATGGCAACCTCCTTATTCTTAGATCTAATCTCCTGAAGTGAAAGCTGCAACTCACAGTCGCCACCAATTTCCTTTTTTGATGCCACAAACCAGGAGGATAATTGAATAAACGAGAATCTGGACAGCTCATTACCAGTCTTGGCTTTTAAAACTTCCCATGGATATACTCCCTCCCATGACAGTAATTCTGACCATGTTGTAACCCCCGCCCTCCTGAGTGGAAGACTTAAGCCATCTTTCAAGTATTCTAGGGTTCTGGGAGAGTCTCAGATTGGAGCCAAGTCTGAATAATAACCTATGCCCCACCTCCTCCTGAAATGTTACCTTACTTTTTGAGCAGATCTTAATACTTTTAATCTGACTTTCTTGAAAAACCTGTAGCACCAAACTTATATAGAAAGCCCTCCATGCTCCATTGCCACACCGTCACCCCCAGACGTTTCCCCCGAGTAGGATCATTTGCCTTTACCAAAAGCATCCAGTTATTTTTAAACTGGAAGGCTACACAGTACTAGTTAAAATCAGGTAGGGCCAATCCCCCTTTGTTAAGCCTACTTCTAAGTTTTTTAGGAGACAATATAGCGCCTTTGTATGCCCAGATAAAACTCACAACATTCCCCTAAATTCTATCAATACCTTGTTTGGAAAACCCGAGGGGATAGCATTAAAAAGGTAGGTCAATTTGGGAAGGATGACCATTTTTAATTAACCTTACAAAGAAAAGGGAGTAACCCTATTGCAAAGCAAAGGGACAGGGTAAAAGTAACACTACTAAAGAAAATAATGTCCCTATCGTTTTTTAAAAAAAGGGGGGATTATCTCACCGTAGACCAACTATCTAATAGGTTATTGCAAAGATGTCACAGTCCTAGTAAGTAAGAGCAAAGTAAACAATGGACTAAATATGTATAAAAGATATCACAATACAATTTATTAATGATAAACATATATTGAATAATGTACACTCTAAGCCACTTCTGGTTTAGATGAATGCCATATCATTTCTCCTATTACAGGTTACAATCTAAATATCGTTTCATAAAACAATTTTTAAAAACATTTACTAAACCTAATATAATCAATACGGTTGTTAAAAACAATAAAATCAATACAGTTATTAAAAAACAATCTTATCCGCACAGTTGTTGAAAAACAGTCGACGCAGCGTTTCGGTGACTTCTTGATGCTTAGCACCTTCCTCAGGACTAACAACGTTTTATACAATTAAAATCTTTATGTCTATGAAATTTCCTGGAGTCAACATTTATAGGCCGTTTATAATTTTCCAGGCACCATATATATCTTGGCCTTTCACCCCAATGATATATTCTTATATTCGTTAGAGCCGCCGTATCAGCTTCTTCTAAAGGTAGTTGTTTGGGTTTAATTAAAATTTTCTTCCTTCCTTTCTTCCGATATATTCGGAGGTTCCACATATCGTACATACGAACCCGGAAATTGGTTAGAGCAGGGAGGCCGCAGAACTTCAACCCGACTGTTTATATGTGGAACCTCCGAATATGAGAGCATAAAGGCGCCAATTGAAAAAGCGTTGACATACAAGCTCAGTGGCAATTCATATATAAGGATCAAACTTAAGTCCACAAAAGAAAGGAAGAAAATTTAAATTAAACCCAAACACACCACCTTTAATAGAAGCTGATATGGTGGCTCTAACGAATATAAGAACATATCATTGGGGTGAAAGGCCAAGATATATATGGTGCCTGGAAAATTATAAACAGCCTATAAATGTTGGCTCCATGAAATTTCATAGACATAAAGATTTTAATTGTATAAAACGTTGTTAGTCCTGAGGAAAGTGTTAAGCATCAAGAAGTCACCGAAACGCTGCGTCTACTGTTTTTCAACAACTGTACTGATAAGATTATTTTTTAACAACTGTATTTTGAGCCCGTCGGAAGCCAGCCGGAATGACCGGCAGGTTTCCTTTTCGACCGCCTTCATCATAATGAGGCAGTCGGAAAGGAAATCGTTCGGC
Source organism: Triturus cristatus (assembly GCF_964204655.1). Classification (NCBI taxonomy): domain Eukaryota; kingdom Metazoa; phylum Chordata; class Amphibia; order Caudata; family Salamandridae; genus Triturus; species Triturus cristatus. Next base: position 60,195,379 of record NC_140588.1, read on the forward strand.
CCATTACGATACGGCCCTGAAGGCCCCAACCACAAGTAGGAGCCTTTACGGGCTGCATCCTCATTGGCCCCTAAATCAGGGTTGGTTTAAAACTCAAGGCATCCTATATTTTTTGTAAAGTGGAAGCAATGTGATCCAGCCACTGTATTTTAATTAGGCCTGTATTAAAGAGGACATCTGAAAGGGTGCTCTGTCATTTGTTTCCCTTTTATTAGCCCACAGTCTGATCAATTATAGAGAATCTAGACCAAAGACTAAATCCCGGAAAGAACCAACTCAACCTTTACGGCAGACATTGGTGTGCCTGAGCCTAATTTAAATAGATGCCACAATAATTTCTTTATTACTCTCCAACGTTGGAAAACTGCTGTCTTGTTCCACAGTTAGAAAGTGAAAAGCACCCAGAAGTCGTGTGCAGAGTGCGCCTCACACCAGTTGAGCCCAGTGGCACTACCCCTGGTGTCTAATGAGAGCTGTACACCTAGTGCACAAATGCTGACTACCACACATAGTGGAGTGTTAGGCAATAGCATGATCAGTCATGGAGATCTTGGCAGTGAAAGAACAAGGTAAATAGTGTCACTGCCTGTGATGGGACGTTGCTGTTCCAAATGCACTTGTAGCAAAGCATGATGGGTATGGTTCTTGTTTATAGAACAATCTATGCCCAAGTTTACTTCCACAATCTCATTATAAGATCTTTTAAAATCTTGGCTGAAATATTTAAGAAAGTATAAGATTTCAGAAGTGACCAGACCACGTGAATGCTTTCATTCACCACTAGCACCCATGACACCAATTTACTTTAACCCAAATGCAGATCAAATGGAAAAAGGAAAAAGGAATGCCACAATCATTCCCTGATGCAGAAAACACACTGGTATCTAGGCTCATCTGACATTCAGATATTTGATGGATATCAAGGAGAATTATAAGTAGACACAGATATTTCGGTCATGGAGCATGTGGTAGGAAGCTTGTAGCTCTAGTGTAATGATATGAGGTGTGTAAGGTTCATCAGTTACATGCAGATTACCTGTCAACAGTCCTTATCTCCACCCAACTGACAAGTAGTGCAGCAACGTTCAGGTCAAAGGCTAAAGTACATAAACGTTTCGAAGATCAGGTCCTGATATACATCCAGACAAAGTACAGCCAAGTCTAATGAAAATCCATAAACTAAATCAAACATTTGAGGCCCTGCAACTTAAGGCTTTCAAGCAAATCAGAGGCACATCCCAAAACAAAGCACAAATCTTGGTCCTACAGGCAAAGTCTGTTTCCAAATTGTATTTCCTGGCAGCACTCCCATAGTCAAGTTGCGTAGAGCACCATCTCTTCACATGGCTGGAAACAGAGAAACAGAATCAAGAAAAAATCAAGAGCTACATACACAAAAAAATGGTCTATTGTCTTTGGTACTTTACTATTATTTTTTTGTTTAAATTTCTTTATTGGCATTTTCTGCGTTCTTTTGTTTTAAACAGAGTTGTCATCATGTACATTCACAGCATTTCCAAATATATACATCATGCATACAATACAAAAAACAAAGGAATACTTCCTGTATTTCTACAGATCATTGTTGGTGATGACATTGCATTTGCTAAGGACATGACTTACATTTCAACTAGATATGCACACTAGAATTTCAGAGTGCCATCACTCACATTGCTTCCGCAGCATGATTTGGAATTTATGATCATTCCTAAACATAACTAACTCCCGACTCATTGGACTAAATTCATTCTGAAATATTAGTATGCACCTATAACACAAATGTACATTTGCTGCTTTTCAGAGCCGATCATCACATTACTACATAAAAAGAATAACATTTCCGTCCAGTGGCATTTTATGAAATGAAAGCACTGAAAATGTCCAATAAAGCTTATTATCTAAAATTATACAAACCAAACTAATACTTATGTTAACAAATGAATAAATAAAGAAAGGGAGAGGAACTTAAAAAAAGGGGGGGGCTGAGAAAGTTTGCCATCAATTAAATAATTTTCTCTTGGCTGGGTATGTGGAGATATTGTTGGACCTATTTCACACAGTGCAATGGAACAGAGTGTGCAGCTAGGTGTAATTACCAACTAGGAGAGGGGACCCCAGTGTCTAACGAGGAAGCTAGGGAGTGCATATCTTCCCATGTTCTGAGCCAGGGATATGAGGAACAGTCTTATGGTGCATTCACTGATCAGTGACCAGTGTGCCATCTGCAGTGATGGCTATAGTGGCACGCAATGTTGTGAGGAGTGCGTCCCAATCTTGCGCAATAGGGAATTTACGGAGCCCCGCTGTCTCTTCCCTATGCAGCACCGTACTTTCCGCTTGTGCCCACGTCAGAAATGAGTACTGCCAGTTGGGTGTTACTGGAGGATTCACGTTTTTCCAATTCTTGGTTATGAGGCGCTTTGCAGTAATTAAGCCTAAATCATGAAATCTCGAGGCAACTTTGTTTTTTTTAGATCTGGCATAGAGCCCTAGGAGGCAGGTTTCCTATGACTTTGGCAGCTGCATGTCTGTACAGGAGTTCAAAGTTGTGACTACTTTCCGCCAGTAATGCTAAAGAGATGTGCAAGCCCACAGCATGTGAAGCAGATCTGCGCCTAGTTGTTGACAGCGTGTGCATGCAGAAGCGGCAGTGTTAAAATGCCTGTTTATCACATCCGGTGAGAGGTATGCCCTTTATATGATATATGTTTGTATGAGCCTAAATCTGGAATTTCTCGGTATATTCCTGGTTCCTGAAAATATGGCATCCCACTCCTTCTCTGTCCAAGGTTGGCCCCTGTCTGTCTCCCATCGTACTCGGAGGCGCTGCATCGGTTTCATTGTGTGTGTGAGCAACGCCTACACTAGCCAGTGTACTACGTGCTATCCCGCCCCCATAACATGTAGATATTGCAACACTAGATGTGTCGGTGGTTCAGTCGTCAGATCACCCCAAACCGTTGACAGAGCCTTCAAAAGAGAGGTATGTAAAAGGAATTGGCCCGTTGGCAACCCAGACTCTTCGGCCAACACCTCAAATGTTAACAGTGCACCGTCCCTATACAAATCACCCAGAGTGTGTAAGTCTGCTGCATGCCAGGTTGTCAATACTGCCTCTGATGTGCCAAACCTTCCTCTTGGCGTCCCCGGTAATGGCAAGATTGGGGCGTAAGGTATCGTCGTGCGGGTAAGATATAAACACCGTTTGTAACATTTATGGGCCAGACCTAAATATAATTGTGATGGCCGCAGGGATTTAGCAATGGGGTGGAACAAATGGTATATTTGAGAGTGTGTCCAGGGCTGCTGCACCGTTGCGGTGTCCTCCAAAGATCTGCTGTCCAACCATTTTGTCAACCACTGTAGTTGGGCAGCTAAATAATACAACTCCATATTTGGGACGGCTAATCCGCCTTGACCGATAGGAGCGTATATCTTCCATAAAGCAACCCGCGGTCTGCCCTTATTCCATATGAGATCTGGAAACAATCGTTCCAGGTCTTGAAAGATCTTAGGCTGAACTTAAAGAGGGAGATTTGAGAAATAATAGAGCAATTTGGGGAGTTTGGTACTTTACTATTATAGCGCAGCATAAAATGAAGCTTCTTGTGATAAAGTGTGTTTATTTATTATGAGATTATATGTCAAAGGATATTGATGTGATTTAGATATTTTTGACAATACAAGTAAATACCAGCAACTTCAAAAGTCAGAAACTGCCCTGGAATATGCCATATATCTATTCTGAAGATATTTTTTTTATTGATCCCATGTAGGATTTATGGCCACTGCAACATAATTTGTATATTGTGTGACATCACTTAAGTGTTGGGGGTGTTAGAACATCTTACACTGCCACTGCCTAGGACTCTAATGAATAGGGTGAGAAGAACTTCTGTTTTTTACAATCCACTTATGCCATGATCTGTCTTATGCAGTGAACCATAAACAGATCGCGTTGTAATTTTCTTCTTTGGGCCAGTCTTCTTTAATGCTATACATTCACACACACTTTTGTTTGTGCTCTGTTAAGTTAGCAACTGTTGGTTTACAAAAGTTCTCTTTTCTGTCACTTTCGTCTTTACTTTTCACACTTATACTCCAAAGGCTTGTGATCATGTAGTAAAACCAACTTTATCTAATTGCTGCATGAGATTTCTGTGATTGATACTAAATAGTTCGTAATTCATTTCGTCTCTCAAAGCAATGTGAAAGTCGGTAGGCATCAAAGCAAGCCGATTTCTAAAATTGCACTATTGAAATGTGGTTAAAATGTCAACATTTTCCCAATATTTCATATACTATGGTTTGAATGAATGCTCTTCCATCAAACATTTTACTCATGTTGTGCTGGAAAAGTCCCATGTTGTCAAGGACAGCATTGCTGACTTTGACCAACGGTTTGGCCAAAGATGCAATTTTTCCACAACCCACAGTCAGAAATCACAAATCTAGGGCATCTTGCATTAATTACATTGCATCTCTTAGTAAGTGTCTCTAAAAATCCAGCGCTGGGTGTCAAATACAAAATTCTCAATTTAAATCCCCAAAAAACAGATTTCATCCTCATCAGTAGATGAATTTTTTATCAGTCTCTCTCCTCCATTTGGCTTAATCACCAACAATTCTCATCGGAAAGTTAGCCCAATATTCAAATTTTTTCTACACTCCCTAAAGAATATTAAACATCTCTTCACACCCAATCAGCTAAAAACTGCTGCCCATGTACTTGGTTTATCTCGGTTAGACGTTGGTAACTCAATTGACAATTGACAATATGGTATCACTGAAGGAAGTTATACCTCTCCTGACACCTAATCTAAAAACTGTGGCCCTGTGCATTCCTTAATTATATTTTGGTAATAGTTTTCTAGTGATAGCTTCCCAATCATCCCAACCTGATCAAGATCGTTCCCATGCTATATCTTGTCTGATGTCTACAACGAACGAAGTATATCATATCATATCTTACCAATGTTTGAGGAATTACCTTAACGTCCGATTCAAGTCTGAATAAAATGTAATATCTACTGTCTGATGTAAAGGGTGTTGAATCCTGTCACTTACGTTATTTGGCAAAACTACTGGCCATCGCTAGTTGACCAAGGAGATTAAGAGGCAAAAATACTCTACAACTGGAAACCTTGAAATGGAAAACATCCCTGTCACTAGCACAAATCTTCACTGTCTGTGGAACTCCCGTCCACCTAATCAAGACACAGCCAGACCTCATCTCATTCAGAAAATGGTTGTAAAAACACTTATTCCAATTTCATGTCAACTAAATCTGTTTTTGCCCAATGTAGTATGTGTCCACTTTTCTAATTCCACCTATAAACATTATAACTGTTAATCTGATTGACCCTGGATTATGATGCATTTATAACATTCTATTACAAATTAAAATAAAACCACTTTTAGATACAGCAACGCTATGGAAAAGTGAAAATAAATAAATAAATAATGATGCTTGCACATCCACACATGCAACCATCCACACAAAGTTCGATCCCCAACTCACCACACCGGACACAACTGCGGTAGTGAACTCCATTCACTCAGGAGCACCCACCATCCTTGCCTCCACCAACTTTTTAACTGCAGAAAAGACAAGATCAGCCACCAGCTCACCACCATCCTTAATGCCTCCATCACCACAGCCACCTTTTCCGAGACCCCTCCTCAAGAGACCCTCTGCAGACCCCAGTGTGTCCCAGAACAAACATCCCATCTCACCGCTCCCTTTTCCCATCAAAGTGCTGGAGAAGGCCATCAGCCTCCAACTCACTAAACACCTGGGAATAAACAACCTGCTGGACCCTTCCCAATAAGGATTTAGAACCAATCACAGGACCGAGACAGCTCTGATCACCGTAACAGAAGATATCTGCATCCTAGTCGAAAGAGGAGAAACAGCTGTCCTGATCCTGCTCGACCTCTCCAGAGCCTTCGAAGCCATCTCCCATCACACACTTATTGATCGACTGCACCAGTTTGGAATGACAGGCAACAAAATCAGATCAGGGGGCACACCCAGAGAACCTTTCTCCATCTGGAACATGACAGACAAATTAGAGTCCACTTTCGATGTTTATGCACACTTCAACTAAGAGACTTTATAAAGATGGCGCCCGCGATCCGTCAGCTAGCTGTTCACGTTTACGAGAAGCAGAGATTGCAACAATACAGAGGTAAAAGGGATATTACAAACTTCCTTGTCATGTATGGCGTCTTTTTAGGGTGAACAAGGTAGATATCATAGTTTGGCGAGTTAACACGATATTATCATGTTAAAATACGTTTGGCATTTTGTCTTTGACTTTGTGGTTCCAGATAGGACTTATAAAGGCACAAATCAAGGAAAGGTTGGCTTTGCAAGCATACCTTGGATAGGAGAGACATGCGCCTTCTAAGTGGACAATCTTAAGAATAGCTGAAGAGATATTGTACCCTGTATACTTGCATGGGTAAGGAACCTCTTCTTTTTCTTTTGGTTTTTCTTACTTGAAAAAAACGTTTTATTAATCAAACAATTTAAACTAAACTTCTCAACATGTGAGTGTTACAAGGGGAATTAAAAATATTCCTCTTCTCATCGGGCCCACCAATTTTCTTTCCGTAGATAATAAAACAATAGAAGTGATCTAATCAATTTGAAGCACATGACTAATCGGTAATTGCCCTCTTAAAGGTGAAGCTAGCGATATAATGATCGAATAGGCTTTTAAATGGCATTTGAGGGTTTACACTTTTCTGGCTTTGGTTATAAATGGTCAGTGAGGTGGTCACCTATACTAACGAAATTGCATCTATTGATCTATTTTCTATAAATCTTGGAATCACACAAGTGGAAACAATCAGACATAGCTATTAGTGAAATGGCCTGTCTCTTCATACCTATGTGGTTATCTCAAATCTTACAGTTTTCTCTTAACCTTCACGTTTTCTTATTTTGGGCACAAGTGGTGTATTCATTCTTAAAGGCATTTAAACTATTCTCTTTTTAATTATATAAAGATTTGAACATCTTGAATAAAATTAATTTGTATAGAAGCAAATTAGACACATCAGGAGGTGGTTATATATGATAACACTATTGATCTCAGCTATAAATGCTTCTAATGTTGTTTGTAATGACTTTTCTTAGAGAGGTTTTAACCATATAACAAAAGGGCATGTATATATGTTGTGTTTTTAAATGTGACTATAGTAGGTCGCAGTATATAAAAAGAGTTTATATATATCTTTTAGGAGCCTTCAGGAAGCCCAGAGGGGGTGAAACGTAGGTCGGCTGCTGCTGTTCTCTATTGGTTATGAAATGTAATGAAGTTAATAGAAGAACCTGATTCAAGAGTTTTTTTAGAAATCCACTAAAAAAAGGAAATTATGAACACATATTACTGAAGGAGAAATAACAAGTTCTATCCAAAGATTGACTGTTTATGTTCATGGACAATAGTTACAACGATCTGGTGTGCTTCATTGTATTTTGATTGTATATTGTTCTAGGCTTTTTTTCAGATCTAGTGTAAACACACCCTGGTGGGTGGGTAGTGTAACACCATGGGAGCACCCACAAAAAATGTATGTTCTTATTAATTTTGGGAAAATAATGACTATGAATGGATGTGCTGATCATTTAGCAAACCCACTCAGTTTTGGAAATACCTTTCTCCATCCCTTCACCTCTCAACCCAAGGACACCATCTGCGGCATCCATCAAGGCTTATCACTTAGTCAAACCTTCTTCAACATCTACATGACACCACTCACAGACATCGTCAGATCCCACATCAACATCATCTCCTACGCTGATGGTACCCAGCTCATCCTCTCGCTCTCAGCGGACCCAACCTTGATGAAGACCAACTCCCACAATCCACCCTAGAAAAAAAAACAAAATCATTCATGAAAATGGCAACTAGACTACATGCAAGAATGTACTCCAAACAAATATATCAGAAGGCTATCTTTAGACAAATGTAATTTTAATAATTCATTATGTCAGGAAAACTGATACATTTATAGAGTAAATTTGCTCACAATTATTTACAGAACTATATAGGAAATGTTTCACGATTTTACATATCAATGATAAAAATGAAAAAAGATTATCTACCCTGGCCTATAAGAGTACAGCAAAGCCAGGAAAATGGGAGCAGGGAAGAACAAAAATGCAGAAAAACTGCTATTATCAGAACATAGTGAATGCAGTCAATTTTAAAATCAAATCAATCCCTGCCTTGTTTGGACATATAATTGTAAACAGTTCCTAGAAAACTTCCAAAAAGGTATGTGGGTAATAAATGTTATTAGGGATCATGGGCATAACACTGTATTTGGTACCATGAGAGAAAGATCCATGTTTGGATCCGAGTTAGAGTATCCTTTGATATCTTACCAACCCATGTGACTGTGCATAGCATGCTGGCAATATTTCGTAAACCTCAGGCCCTAGTGGCCACCACCCTATAAATAGCAATCAATAATCCCCCATACTGTAATGCAAGTCCAATACATGGTTAACCACAAAAGAGAAACAGGGAAAACAGCTGTTATTGGGTTAAGGTAATAATTAATAGGAAATCATCAATGGCAAAAATAAATACAGAAAAAACCTATGTGCCCCTCCCTGATGTATGCCTTAGTAGGATAATATGGTACTGTCCATCAAATAAAAAGTGACAGTTATCCTGCCCTGGAAGTGATGTCACTTCTGTGGCAGGGACTTCCAGGCCCCTGGGGGTCTGCCCCAGATGTGGAGTGGCATCCGAGTCACATGACCATGAGGGTCATGTGACCTGTGATGTGGTCATATAGAATTTGACATCACCTTAGGCAATTGAGCTATGGGTTGGTCACGTGGGTTGGGTCATCCCCTTAGTCAGGTGATCGATCACATGACGGTGGTGATGTCACAATAGAACCCTGACCGAGAAGCGCATATGTACGTGGCATTGAAGTCACCTGCGACTCCCAGCTGCTGAAAACCATGTGGCTGGATGTGATGTAGAGGTGTACCCCGCACTTTTGGTGTCTAAACATGCCAGGGCTTGTTGTACTACTGCTCAGGAGTGCTGCAACAAACCAGGCTTGTTGTGACCCCTGTCCCCCTGAAGACCATGAGACTGACGACGTGATTATGACTTGCGGTGGCGTATCAGTGGCAGTCCACCGTCTGCCGTATTACAACTTCTAAAGACGTTGTTGCAGCGGTGGACAATTGGCTGCGCCTGGGATCAATCGTTCTGTGGCAGTGGCGCAGGAGCACCACAACACAAAATGCTGAGCAGGGACTTGCGCAGTCCCATTCAGCATATCATGAGTTCGTAGACCGCCAGCCTTTTCATCACGGAGCTCCGCCATGAAAAGGTTGGTGGTGCAGGAACAAAGGGGGCCCTATAGGGCCCCCATGGCCCCCGCCATGGAGATACATTCAGGGGGGCACAACATGTGAGTAACTTTGCTAACAATTATTTACAGAAATAAGTTGGACATTTGCCCCGATTTTACATATCAATGACAAAAACGAAAAAGAAGATTATTTGCCCTGGTCTTTAAGAGTACACAAAAGCCAGGACAAATGGGAGCAGGGAAGCGCAAAAATGCAGAAAAACTGCTATTATTATAGTGTATGAGGGCAATTTTAAAATCAAATCAATGCCTGCCTCGTTTGGTCATATAATTGAAAACATTTCCTAGAAAGCTTCCAAAAAAGATATGTGGGTAATACATTTTATAAGGGAATATGGGAATAACACTGTATTCAGTACCATGAGAGGAAGATCCATGGGTCTGATTACAATGGTGGTCGTAGGCATCTCCGTAGTGCTGGCAGTGGCAGAAAACATCGATTTAGTTACTCTGTTAGTGATCATCGCAACCGTCATATTACAATGGGCAAAGATAGCCATTCCTCCCACGAAGGTACATTGTAACCTCAGCACCATGGCACCCATCTCGATAGAAATGATGCCACCTAGCCTGGTTGTGGCGGTCACGTCACACCAGCGGTGAAGCGGTGGTCAGACTTGCCCATATTGTTGTAGAAGTCCAGCACATTGTTCCAGGCTAGCAAGATCCTTATACAATCCTCCAGCCCACACCCAATCAAAAGTAGCCTACAATTAGCCCAACATAGCTGTTGCAAGGAGTGATGTGCAGGCATAGTGTTTATAGTGACATCTTAGTTGGATCATTAGAAAATGGATAGCAACAGGAGTGACGGATGAGGCAAGAGTCACCTGAAAGGGAAAATAGTGATCGTTGCAGTCAAATCAGGGTTAGAACAGATCCAAGGTGGAATAGAGGAGGCAAGAGCAAACAGGATGTGTATGGGGAGTTCACAGTAGTACAACAAGGTGTTGGATGAGTCAGAGAGCAAAGGCAGATGACATATTAAGAGAGCTACCACTGCCACATAATCACAGTTCAGCACACACCTTAAGCAGACATTGCCAGGCTCATCACACCCAATAGCAGACCATACCACATAATGACAGGCCATACCATGCAACACTGTAGAAATGTTCTGACTTAAACTGCAAACTTAAAGTAAACACCGGTGTGCATTTGTCTCATTTGGGTATTGCTGCACTAAATGACCCCATGTCAGTATGTCATTTACGTCAACAACACTGACTACCCTGCCACTTCACTGAACACCTCCAAACCATCACTCCACCTCACCAAATGTAGAACCAACTAGAAAATATTGAATGAATGCTAAAGTGTCAGGAAGTGGCCATCTTGATAGTAGGAAACTCTGACCTAGGACCCGTGACAAACCCCCTCTTCCTCACACCTGCCTTCCACTCGTGTAAATAAATGTGAGTAATTGAATAAATAAGGAGTCATTGTGCAGAATACAAACATTGGAACTGGTCAGTCTGCATGTCAACTCCTTGATACAGCTCACAAACTCTTACAATGCCTCCTACACAAATTATAAGTCACCATCACAAGCAAACTATTCAAAAGTGGAGGGAACAGTGCAGGAAATGTATAGAGAAATGAGTGGTACCATATGTTCATGGAATATAAGAGGTCCCACATATGACACTACACTTAGGACATCAATTAATCCATGTGTGGCACAGAGATTCTAATTATATGAAAGATATAATCAGTGCACTATCACTGTGATCCAGCAATGCAAGTACGGCATTGGACCAGAATAAGATGACCTGTCCTTAGCCATACAGTGATCAGCACCTTATTAATCTTAACTAATATGTCATGTGTATGCCACTGGCACAAAACTCACACCTCACGGTGACATTCCCTGACTGTCAAACTTAATAATAATAATAATAATAATTACACTTATGATGGAGCAAGGTTTCGTAATAAAAGAGACTTGCTCGGATGCAATCCTCTCAAATAACGTGTAACGCTATAATCAACCTGTTTTGTGAATATTAATATTTCATTACACATATTATATTGTATCTAGGGGAAGCTTTCCTATGTGTATTACTAACCAGTAACCTGAGTGTCTTAATATGACAGCCAAAAACGCATGAACTTCATTGCGCATGCGTCTACTGCATTTACGCAGTATGACATATTCTGTCGTTTGGTGGGAAATCTTTGCAGCTGCGCAATAGCTTTAAATATGGCCGCTTGAAACTCACATATTAACGCATATGCTACTGCTTAAACTAAAACTCGTAAGTTCTAATAAACACTGATGCAAAAGATTTAAATAAGTAAATGGGGATAGAGTAGAGATAAATGGTATACAGTGAAATCATTTATTGTCACATTCTAACGTGTGTCTTTTTCTGACTTTATTATTGGTTCACGTTTGGGCCTTGGAGGGTGACTGAAATTCCTATATCACATGACCCGTGCGCATAGAAACTTGCCGGAAAACTGAGATGACACACACTTGAACCACAGCCAAGGCCACAGTGGCCGAAGACGCTTGGGAAAGAAAACTATTGACCTATCAGCAACAATTTTGAATAAAATTTATAAACTCTAATTGATCATAATGAGAAATGCGGGTGGGAATAAAGCTATGGGAAAGTAAATTAAGGGGCGGAAACATAGAACAATAGTCCACAGTAAAATTATTACTTTTAATATGGTGTGATGAACTAACCTCCTCGCCCTGACCAATCAGAATAAGGAAAAACACAGAAATTGCAATATTGGGGGGAGGTACACGAATACAGAATAGTATAATTGAGGTAAGTTACCTAGAGACTTTGTCAGACTTCTCAGATCCATTTCGACTCATCACCGACCCAACGTGTATGCTGCTACTCTGAGATGCTGTCTCAGACCCAGCTGCTGCCAGAAACTCTGCTTGAGAAATTGAGATACTGATCGCTAATCTAATCATCTAGAAGGGAATTTTGGAAGAGGGACACCCGAGGAGAGTAGTATCAGAGAGGGGTGCGACGCTGGCGTTGCACTTAGAAGAGGTCACATTCGCAGATCCGAATCTGTTCAAACCCACTCTTTGCATCCTGTCCTGGCAGATTCTATCTGGCTTATCTTCAAGAGTTGGGTTCATCTATCACCTTAGGTAAATATAAATCTGAGAAATCTGTCATTGTACCTTCTCTCTCTCTCTCTTTCCCTTTTTCAGGTACCGTCTTCGTTGATCATTATTTTGACTATGTTTTGTTGACTTAATTTTGCCTCTTGAAATAATGTGTTTACGCTGTGATTAATTATGACTCACAAAATTATTAATTTAGATGAAGGTTTTCCAAACGTTCTGAGGTTGTGGTTATTTCAAGTATAAGATAAATGTCATTTTGCACCTTAAACTATCTCAGAAACCTGATTCATCGAGAAAGAAATCATTAAGGAGATAAAATTGGTAAGACTTGGTAAAGGTGAAAATAAATTTGCAGGTAAAACTCAAAAATTGATAACAGCGGGGTTTGCTAGCTCATTTGTGTGAATGGTTTGGGCCCAGGTGAGTATTTAGGTATGTGTGTGTTTAACCCGAGCTGCTGACCCGAGCTCTATCAGTTTTTCTTTTGGTAGCAGAGGCATGGTTAGGTTCTAGTTAGTTAGGTAGAAAATATTGTGGATTGAATGATTTTGATTTATGCATTAACAACCACTATTTGTTAAATATTATGTTTCATGTGGTCTAGAAATTCCTGGAAATATTGAATAGTGGGTGGCGAATGGAAGCCATACCACAGTGAGGTTACTTGTCTGGATCAGGAAAGTGCTGAAAGTTACGCAGGACTAGAAGCACTGATTTAGGGATTCTTTTCTTTTGTATAAAAGTGAGTGTAATTGGTAGCAAAGGAGTCTGCTGGTGAAACTTTGGTCTTATATTACCTAGAAAGGGTAATACTGAAGGAGTAGCAGGTTCTCTGATGCTTGCGGGAAGAGTAAGCGGTACAGTTTTACTCATAGTGTATGAAGAGTAAGCGGAAGGGTTTTACTCGTAGTGTGTGAAGTGTAAGCAGAAAAGGTTTGCTCGCAGTAAAAAGGTTGACTATTCTTTGAATTTAGAAGATCAGACACAGTAGCAAATGTTTTTATGTTGTTGATTAATGAAAAATACGTTTTCGTATTACCTTGCAAAGGAGGGGTCAGTTGCGGGTGCTGCACTGACGTCACAGAGGGCCGATCTGGGACTGGTTGAAACAGCGGGCGTGTGACTAACGTGAAAAATTGTAAAGGAGGGGTCAGTAGTGAGGAGTGATACTGACGTCATAGAGAGCCGCGCTAGTATTGGCTAAACACATAGCAAAACAGAATCTGATTGGTGAGAAGAAAAAGGAAGCCGTGCTGGTATTGGCCAGTTGTTAAAATAAAAAGCGAACATTTGAGTAGTTGAAAATAAAAGCCATAATAATAATTGATAGTGGGTCTTGCATGTGGAGACACGATCTAACCTTAATAGGGAATCGCCCGGACATAAAGTATTTAGGTTTTGCTTACGAACAGTACATAAAAGGAAGATCACGCAAAATGTATGTAGAAAAAAGAAAAATGTCATTTATGCAGAGAGTTAAGAATTATTTTAAAAAGGATAAACCCATTAATACTAGAGAGGGAATTCTCATTCCTCCTCCGAAAACTCCTGCATCCTATATGATGGTAGAAAGAGGATATCATACTTGTGTATGGATAGAAAATTGGATAGAATATACAAAAGATGATGGAATATTGGCGTTCCCAGAGAACGGGACATTTAATGGAAGAATTTTCCATAACTTACCAACTAGAATGAATGAGTTAGAACCAAGACCCAGATTAACTCAATATGAAGCACTAGAGGAATGGGAAACTGAGGCGTTTGAGCGAGATAGACTTAGGAGTGACAGAAATTTGAGCAGATATCATCCAAAGTTTCCAAGTGAAACTCGGGATAAGCAGATGAAATAGTGGAGACAGGGCATGCTAACCGAAAGGTAATGTCATGTTGTCCCACTGTACGGGGATAAAACAAATTGTCCTAAAATACCTGTCATGACTACACCCATTATTGAGCCGAGAAAAGAAAAGTTAGTAGTTGATGACCAATCCAGTGATTTCGAGTCTGTAATTTCATTAATGGACTTACCGATAAAAGGGCAAATAAATGAGGAACCCAGAAGAGTCACCCGAAGCTGCTCAAAAGAAGTACAAATTGAGACAGCCACCGGATCGAAAAATGCCACAATTGTAACCCCAGAAGAAATAGAAAGATGGGCACAAGAAATAGAAATAACAAATTCACCACCGAAAATATTAGACATATTCAAATTGAAAGTTGAATTAGAAGAAATGATATCTGGGAATGTAAGATTAGATAGGTTAAATACCTATAATGAGGAAGAATTGCTATTCATTTGCAGAAACATAACACGAAACACAAAAACATTTCATGAAAAATTGGTGAATTTGGCCTCTGAAATGGGAATAGAAATAGGGCGATCCAAAGTATTGCAAAAACCTTATAGAGCAGAATTTTCTGATAAGGATTTAGAAAATATGAAGAAAATTAAAGGTTAAAGAATCAATGACGATATTGCAGAAATGGGGAGATTTGGACAGGTGGATAGTTCGGTGGTCGAAGAAGAAAGAGGAAGCCCAGGCAAATCGGGTCACATCTGAACATTTAGTAAAAGAAACAAAAAAAGCAGAAAAGTAGTACCCAATGAGAGAGGTTCCAGGAGGGGGATATGTACATGTCCCATGGACCCGACAGGATATATTATCATTTACCAATGATTTTCCAAAGTTGAGAGAAAAACCAGTGGAATGGTATAGGCAAGTTGAAAGGTTTGTGAAGGTATCAAAAGTTTTGTTGAAAGGTTTAGATGGTCTCTGTGATATAGTGGTGCCTGCTGATTTTTGGACTGAATGTAAAATCACAGTTGATTGGCCTAATGATGAGTACCCGAGAAATGAGAAAACAGAAGCTCCCTCAGAGGAGGTCATGAAGAAATATAATCAAGTGGTAACTGTCTTGAAAGGTAAAATTCCCCCAAAGAAAACAGATTGGATAAAAATAGATAGAACAACCCAGGAAAAAGATGAATCTGTACATGCGTATTATGAGCGCCTCCTACAGGTGTTCAAACAGTATAGTGGTTTTGAAAGTATTGGTGGCAAGGACATGGCGCATTTTGTGTATCGATTTGTGTCAGGGTTATGAAAGGTTACGAAAAGAAATATCTGAAATTATTAAGCACCATAATTTGTGCTGGCAAGCAAAGCCAATAGACGAGATTTTAAATATGCAAAATATTGTGGAGATGAAATTGACAATAGACGAAAGAATTTAGAAGAAAAAGTGATGTGGGCTCAAGTGAAATTGGCAGAACAGCAAGAACTCCAGTTACAGAATCAGGCAGGAATTGCAGGAAGGGGGCAAGATCAGGGGGAATATAATGGGGTAAACCGAAATGGCGGTTAAGTAGGGAAGAGGCCAAAAAGAGGTTTTACTGTCATGGGTGCGGAAAATTGGGGCATTGGAAGAACGAGTGTAAAAGCATACAACATAATAATGGCGCAAATCAAAATTTAAATCCACAGATGCAGAATGATGTGCTAATGAATCAGCCCCAGCAGGGTGTAAGTCTACAGAGTCAATTGCCACCTGACCCTTTGCCAAATTTTGTGAGTCAAGCCAAGTACAGTGCGGACAAAGGATTCCAAGAAGGAAGTGGTAAGAAAAACTATGTAACATCGCAGTTTATTTTGCAGGATACATATTTTGGAGATAAAGATCAATAACGGTGCCTGAGAGGGGGGAAAAGGAGTGCGTACTTGGCCCATCCTTACCGGTAGATCAGTCAGGTCCGTACATTGACGGAAAGGTAGAAGGAAATGACATTACCTTTTTGCTGGACACCGGTGCTACCTGTTCTACTATGAGAACAGGCGACATCCCAAACCTACCCCTCTCGGGAGAAGTGATCCAAGTAGTGGGCGTTTCTAATAAACAGATTAGGACCCCTATTACAAAACCAATGGAAGTGTGTATTGGAAACTTTAAAGAAATGCACAAATTTGTAGTGTGCGATTTTAGTCCTGTAAATTTATTGGGAAGTGACTTGTGCAAAATTAATTGCACCATATTTTGCACACCGGACGGTGTTGTCATTCAGACCCCTGATGAAGATGGAATATATAAAATTATGTTAGCCAAGTAAGGAACAGGGGTAGATGAATTATATTCAGTAATGACCAAAGACGACTTACCTGATGAAGTCAAAACAACAGTCAATTCTGAAGTATGGGATTTTACAGGAAAAGAAGTAGGGTTAATGACAGACGTAGACCCTGTTAAAGTGACTGTGAAAGAAGGTGCAGTCTATCCAAATACTCGACAATACAAGATGAGTCCCGAAGTAAAGGCAGGTGTTGCTGCAGAAATTGAGTGAATGGTCGAACAGGGCATTTTAAAGGAAATCATGAGTAGTCCCTGCAATTCCCCTATAATTGGCATTAAGAAACCAAGGGGAAATGTAGGGTAGTTCAAGATTTAAAAAAGATCAACAAGATTGTTGTGCCATGTTGCCCTATAGTACCCAACCCTGCAGTGATTTTGTACCAAATACCATGGAACACAAGATGGTTCACTGTAATTGATTTATGCCATGCTTTTTTCTCCATCCCATTACATCCTGATAGTCAGTTTTTATTTTCCTTTACATTTGAGGATCGTATGTATGTTTTGAATCACGTTCCTCAAGGGTACACAGAAAGTCAGTCAATTTTTAACCACATTTTTCAAAAATGACTTGAGACATTGGTGCTGCCTCGGGAATCAGTTTTAGTGCAGTATATTGATGACCTATTGGTCGCGTCTAAAACAAGAAGTGATTGTGTAACTGATTCCATTGCCTTATTGAACCATCTAGCAAAGGGTGGACATAAAGTGTCCCCTGAAAAATTGCAATTCTGCAGAAGCGAAGTAAAGTATTTAGGACATCAAATAGAACGAGGATCAAGAAGAGTGACCACTGAGAGAATACAAATAATAAAGCAAATGAAGCTACCACAGTCACAAAAAGAAATAAGAATGTTTCTTGGTGTTGTGGGATATTACAGGCAATGGATTGTAGGTTTTTTTTTACTGGCAAAACCCTTGATACAGATGACAAAAAAACGAGCAAAAGACCCAGTAGAGTGGGACGAACTGAGCATGCAATCTTTTGTAAAATTGCGAAATTGTTTATGTGAAGCACCTGCTCTAGGTATGCCAGATTATTTGAAAGAATTCGCATTGTTCTGTTGTGAGAGAGAAAACTGTGCCCTCTCAGTTTTAACACAGAGCGATGGTCTAATGCGATGTCCAGTGGCATATTTTTCTGCTACCCTAGATCCTGTAGCATCTGCATTGCCAGGATGCTTTAAAGCTGTGGCTGCAACATGTGTAAGTATAGAACAAAGTGAGTCAATTGTAATGGGACATCCGGTTAAGGCATACGTCCCTCATGCAGTTAAAACTCTGCTAAAAAGAACACATACTCAGTATCTCACCCCAGAAAATGTGACCGTAATTAGATGTACAATTCTTAACCCAGCTACCTTGTTGCCAGACCCATACAATGAGGAAGTGAACTATGAAGCTGAACACGAATGTCTCGATGTAACAGAACTCAGTACCAAACCCCGACCAGACATACAGGATGAAGCTTTGAAAGATGCTGAGCACGAACTTTTTGTAGATGGCTCATGTATGCGCCATGAGGAAGGAGGGTTAAGTGCTGCTTATGCTGTATGTACATTGGCTGGAATAGTCGAAGCATCCTATTTACCAGGAGTCAAGTATGCACAAGTAGCCGAATTGATAGGTTTAATTAAAGCCTGCAAAGAGGGGAAAAATTGGAGAGTAACCATTTACACTGATAGTCAGTATGGTAACGGAGTTGTGCATGACTTTGGCCAGCTTTAGATGCAGCGGGACTTCCTGACTTCTTCAGGGTCTCCCATTAAAAACTGAATTTTTGTTAAAGAGATGCTTGAAGCAATACAATTACCAAAAGAGGTGGCAGTGGTAAAATGTGCATCACACAAGTCAGGAAATGACAGTGTGACTGCAGGCAATCGATATGCTGACCAGGTTGCCCAACACTGTGCTAAGTTTCAAATGGTAGTAAACAGGAAAGTTGAAAATTATGGAATCAGCTGCCAATTTATGCTATTATCAGGATTACAAACATGTAGAGAAATAAGAGAACTCCAAGATGAAGCAGAGACAAAAGAAAGAGAAGAGTGGGAGAAAATTGGTTGTCAGAGAAGGGCAGAAGATGGTGTTTGGGTTTACTTAGATGACAGACCTGTATTGCCAGACTGTATGCTTGCACCCATGGCTAGGATGTATCACGGAGACACCCACATAGGTAGAGATGCAATGATTAGACTCTTTAGATGGGATTGGTTTAATCCAAGGTTCAGGAACATTGCAGAGAGCCTTTGCCAAAGATGCTTAACATGTCAGCAAATGAATCCTGGCAAGAGAACAATAGTCTATACAGGGAAAATTGGAAAAGCTGAAGGTCCCTTTATAAGACTTCAAATTGATTTTATTCAGTTGCCTATTTGTCGAGGATTAAAATATGTACTTGTAATAGTTTGTCTATTTTCAAAGTGGGTGGAGGCATTCCCCACCAGAAGAAATGACAGTTTGACGGTGGCCAAACTCCTATTAAGAGAGTTCATACCGCGTTTCGGTTTTGCAGTAACTATTGAATCAGACCGAGGGTCTCATTTTAATAATGAAATAATTCGATTAATTTGCGAAGCCTTCAAAATTGAACAAAAGCGGCACTATGCTTACTGCCCAGAGGCATCTGGAGTGGTAGAACAATTGAAAGGCACAATTAAGTCAAGGCTGGGAAAGGTGTGTGCATCCACTCCACTGGATTGGCCTGATGCTTTACCTTTTGTTCTGATGGGACTTAGAAGTATTCCAGACAAGAATACCGGATTGAGTCCCCATGAAATAATCATGGGAAGAACAATGAGGCAGGCATGTATACCAGGACACAAGTTGGTAAACATAACTGATGATATGGTGCTGGAGTATTGCAAAGAGTTGACTGCCCAAGTGCGTTCTATATCTCACAAGGTTGGAGAAGACGCAGTCCCCAGGCAGCCAAACCCTGTGCATGATCTGAATCCCGGTGACTGGGTTGTAGTGAAGAATCATACTCGAGAATCGGGCCTAGCACCAAGGTGGGAAAAACCACATCAGGTTATATTGGTTACAACAACAGCAGTAAAATGTGCAGGTTTGCCTAATTGGTTTCATGCAAGCCATACAAAAAGAGTACCAGCACCAGACGAAGAAGAATCTCAACAGACTCAAGCAGGAGAAGGGGCAGAAGGTTGTACAGCTGAAGGATCAAGAATAATAAATCCTGAAGTAGCTGAGAAGGAACAACCAAGCACCAGTCAAGATGATTGGATCCCAATAGTTGAGATACCTGAAGAAATTATAAGGACAAGGAGCCAAACTAGATTAGCTAGTCAGGAAAAGAGTGAGGACCAGCTGAGTACAGAAGAACACGCTCAGGTAAGTGAAACCACGATTGTTAGGGAACCTGAGCATGACCAGATAAGGAAAGAGCAATCTACTCAGACAGACAAAGTTGAAGTTACAGCCCCAGTGTCTGAGGAGGGACAGATAGGTTTTAGAAAAAACATTCAGGCAGAAGAAAATCAAGAAACAGAAAGACCTGAGCAGGACCAGACATGTGAAGTCACACAAGTTCAGGTAAAGAAAGAAGAAAGCTAATTAAAACTGAACCTGAACAGGGTCAGATTAGGGAAGAAGAACGCTTCCAGGCAGAAGACATCAAAATAAAAAGCCCTGGACAAGGTCAGGTAGAGAGGAATTCGGAAAACGAAAATAACCAAGTTGTGCCACAACATAGTGAAAATAAAAGAACACTTGAAGAAGGTGAAAGCGCAGTGCAAGCTAAAAGACTCAGGAGAGGTGAAAATTGGTCTAGTGTCATCAAGAGAGTGAAGTACCGTTTTAAACCCCTAACAGAGGAACCAGAACAAGTAGACGAAGTATCCAGTCAATCTGGACGGTCAACAGAAGTGCCAAAACGAAGAAGTCCAAGATTGAAAATAATAAATAACAAATTCAAGGGTCCTGAATGGACATATGTTATTCTTGAAGATTTTGAAAATTTTGAGATAATTGGAGATGATGAAAGCTTAAACGCAGAACCAATTGATGAAGAAGAGAGACCAACCTGAAAATAATTTCCTTTTGTATTCTGTCGCGAAATGTAATACTAAAGAAAAGAAGAAAAATCTTCTTACTTCAATTGATAAATGGCTGACAATAGAGCTGCTGGAAAATCGAATTGTGTAAAGAAATGTTGTAGAATATGTATTGGTAGTATATTTTTAGTACTCATAATATGGTTAGTACTAACTGTGGCCATTCCTTATTTGATGGTTACAAATGTAAAAAAATAGCACTAATATACATGGAAAGGTAGATACCATCAAAGGAGACAAAGTAGAATTAGAAGCACCAGATGAGTTAGATTTACATCACACTGTTAATAAAAATGATACAGACGTGAATGTTTTTACCAATTTATTAGTACAATATGTAGAAACCATGGAGGTTAGTGATTGTTATGTATGAATGAAATGACCTGCATCTGTAGCAGAAGGAATAACATATCATCATTTACCATTGACATATGGTATTTTGTATATCATTTTAGCTAGTTTATTTTATAGAACAGGAAAATTGCAGTATTATTATTCTAATGTAGATGTGATTTTTTCTGAGGTTCTTATGCGAAAAAGCATGAACCCTGTCCTTAGTGCGAGCGACTCACAATTTATGGGTGAATATTTTCTAACAATGAAAGCAATAGATATAGCCGAAGCACACAAGCACAATTTAACTTGTAAATTACATGAAGAAGAGAAAATATTTTTGAATTTAGTTGAGGGAAGGAGACAGGATTTTCAAAAGAGAGTTGCTGAACCTAAACCTCAGCTACCTAAATGGGCTGAGGAGGAAGAGCATTATGCAAATAGCAAGACTCATGCTGCAATGTCTTTGGATCTTGAAAAGAAGGGAACAATCTGTCTTCATAGGTTAAAGACTGAATATAACCATATGTTTATTGGTTCCAGTGGATGTGAACATCATTTCTTAGTAATTGGGGGACGGAACTAAAAGGAGGGACAGATCCAGTATTTCCTGGAATCTAGTATGTGTGTGGTAATAAAGCCTACATTAGGCTGCCTGACCACTGGTATGGGAGTTGCTATTTTGGAATAGTATTCCCTAAAGTTTATCATGTAAAGAGAATCACTGGAAGCAATGAGCGGAGGACTCATGCAACCAGGTTTCTGTAAGGAATAGTGCATCGGGTTGGTATTTTAAGATACAGTCGGGAATTTCCACCTTGTGTTTATTCAGTGACCTACAATTCATGAGTAGAAGTTTAAGATTGTGCTGCCCTGCTCAATCTATCTTAAGTGCGTCTGTATGGAATGAGTAGTGCAAGCATCGACGTGGCATTCACTCCGCAGAAAGCGATAGCCTACATGCTGTTAAGGGTGGGGACTCTAGTGCTCTGAGCTGCTCTCCTGAGGACCTTGAGTGTTGCTCCCTCTGAAACGATGCAGGAGTTCCGGCTCCTTGCCCCTGCCAGCCGCGGATGGGCGCAGACGGGCTTGCCTTTGGAACGTCGGCAGTGCGCCCGCTGTGCACATCCTCTGCGCGTCCTTGTTGGCATGCAGATTAAATAGGCGGGGAGCCACCGGAAGCTAAGCACCAGACTGCAGAGTCAGGCGGAAGTCTGGAGACAGTCACTTTACCTGGCCACGCCCTCCGCTCAAACGGCAATGCAGCCGCAGCAGAACAGGGCATGAGGTCACCGTAACAGGTGAGACTGAGGCACAGAATAAAAGAAGTTAAAGTTGGTACTTTTTTTTGAAGTACTTCAAGTAAAATGTGCAAAATGCAGTGTGCGTTTAAAAGGTAACAGAGTTCACTGCAGGTTAAGGTTGGAGCAGCCCCCCAGCAGAGCTCATCCCTGTCTGCTAACGCTGCACTTCCTCGCTGGCATGCAGATTTAATAGGCGGGGAGCCGCCGGAAGCTGAGCGTCAGACTGCAGATTCAGGCGGAAGTTTGGAGACAGTCACTTGACCTGGCCATGCCCTCCGCTCAAACGGCAATGCAGCCGCAGCGGAACAGGGCAGGAGGTCACCGTTACAGGTGAGAGTGCGGCGCAGAATAAAAGAAGTTAAAGTTGGTACTTTTTTAAAAGTACTTCAAGTAAAATGTGCAAAGTGCAGTGTGCATCTAAAAGGTAACAGCGTTTACCGAAGGTTAAGGTTGGAGCAGCCCCATAGCAGAGCTTATCGCTGTCTGATAGCTTCACACTTACCCGTCACCTACCCATCTACCACCTTCCCTGCTCTACACCTGGGACAATCTATGATAAAGGTGCAAATGTACTCCTATGAGTTCCCTGATACACAATGCTACACCCTGATGTGTATCTCCAAATCTCTGAGCTCAGGTAAAGGATTTCTGATCTAATGCAGAACTCAACGCAATTGCTAAATACATGTATCACAGACCACACCAAACAAAGTCCAACAAGCATGGCCATGTGCAGCAAAAGAGTGGATAGCCAATCTTCTCCGAGTCCTCCCTGGAACATATATGATTTCTCCTGTGGTCAACTTCACAGACTGCACAATCCATCTAAAGCAAATTCACGATAAAACAAATGACTCAAAAACCCCAAAGTGTGTGCATTCAGACAAATCTGCCAAGACTGTCATAGACACTCCACCGGTTACAAAGCGACCATGGTGTCAGTGTGATAGTCTAGCCTTCACAGGCACAATCCTGATAAGTGTCTGCTCAAAGCTAGAGGGCCGTAGCATAGTTGTGCACACAAAACCAGCAAATAAACAAGACTCCACATTGCCTTATGTGACAGGCACGGATGTATGACGTTACAACGCACACTTTTACAACGCATGCACTTACAACGCATTTTTTACAACGCATAATCCATTACAACGCATGACATTACAACGCATGACACTACAACGCATTTTAAAAAAATACCTTTACAACGCATTTCCATTTCAACGCATACTACCTTTACAACGCATACCATTACAACGCATAATATTAAATTACATTTAAGGTAAGTATTAGATAGTATAGGGGTAAAAGTTACTTTTCTAACTCCAGGGGGTGCAACAGTAGGGTAAGTGTTGGATAGTATAGGGGTAAAAATTACTATTCTAACTCCAGGGGGTGCAACAGTGGGGTAAGTGTTGGATAGTATAGGGGTAAAAATTACTATTCTAACTCCAGGGGGTGCAACAGTAGGGTAAGTGTTGGATAGTATAGGGGTAAAAATTACTATTCTAACTCCAGGGGGTGCAACAGTAGGGTAAGTGTTGGATAGTATAGGGGTAAAAATTACTATTCTAACTCCAGGGGGTGCAACAGTAGGGTAAGTGTTGGATAGTATAGGGGTAAAAATTACTATTCTAACTCCAGGGGATGCAACAGTAGGGTAAGTGTTGGATAGTATAGGGGTAAAAATTACTATTCTAACTCCAGGGGGTGCAACAGTAGGGTAAGTGTTGGATAGAATAGGGGTAAAAATTACTATTCTAACTCCAGGGGGTGCAACAGTAGGGTAAGTGTTGGATAGTATAGGGGTAAAAATTACTATTCTAACTCCAGGGGGTGCAACAGTAGGGTAAGTGTTGGATAGTATAGGGGTAAAAATTACTATTCTAACTCCAGGGGGTGCATCAGTAGGGTAAGTGTTGGATAGTATAGGGGTAAAAATTACTATTCTAACTCCAGGGGGTGCAACAGTAGGGTAAGTGTTGGATAGTGTAGTGTAATATTATGCGTTGTAATGGTATGCGTTGTAATGGTAGTATGCGTTGTAATGGAATGCGTTGTAAAGGTAGTTTTTAAAAATGCGTTGTAGTGTCATGCGTTGTAATGTCATGCGTTGTAATGGATTATGCGTTGTAAAAAATGCGTTGTAAAGGTAGTGCGTTGTAAAAGTTGCGTTGTAAAGGTTGTTCCCCGACAGGCACACAAGAAATGCACAGTGCCAAATACACACCCATCTGAATGCATTCAAATACACACACTCCTTACACACAATTTCCTGCAAAAACAACATAACACACACACACATGTACTTGTCAGTAGAAAGAGCCAATGCAGGCCAAAGACTGCATCCCTCCCCAACAACTTCATAACATATGCACATCCTAACACATCTCATAGCAATCTAAGCGGGACATCAGGGGGACTCACACCTGCCAAGGACAGTGAATCATCCACTGACAGCAGCGCACGCACAGTAAGCAGTGTGTGAACACCACTAAAACCAGTAACAGACATATTTTAATTCACCACCATGAACAAGAACATCACAAATCATCACAGCACACAGATCACTTCACACACAGGATGGATAGCAGTGCCGCAGCAAACACCTACTCACTTTTGCTATCACCTACTGCTACACAACTCAGGCAAACACATATCCATATATCCATGGAAGAAGACTAGAGGACTGTGCTGTAATCTCATCTGTGCAATACAGAATTAACCATGACTGCAATTAAGTAGGCTCAAATAGCATATATCAAATTGTGAAACGGTGCTGAGGAGCACATTGGTTTTGAACACAAATCATTCTCCCACAGTATAGTGTTACACTATGGAGTGGTGGGGAGGGTCATACACATGCATGGCATGAAGTTGAATATTGTTGAGTGAAGTGGTGCATACAGGAGTATTGTACAGGTGAGGAGTGTACAGAGCAAAATGACATAGTGGAGTAACTCACATTGTGTAGGCCTCAAATGTTCTTCTTGTGACTGTACTGTCATACAGTGGTCACAGGTACACTGTAACAGCACACAGTGGAATTACAGAGATTGGATTTGTATACAGGACTGGTATGTATTTTAAAACCACATAGTGGAGTAGATAAAGTGTAATGTGATATCAATGCATGGCAAAAGTCACATATAATGTTTGCCATTGCCAGAGTCAGTCAGCACAGTGAGAACAAAGGTAAGCAACAGCTATGCCAGACCCTAAAACTCACAACACACACATTGGAGTGATACACTCTGCAGTCTTATAAATAATGTGGTCCACAAGTAGGGGTACCCTAGGACTGCAAGGTCACACTGACACACTGCACATTGCTCTGCGAACAACTTCAACATGTGCACACAACCCTCCTGCAGGTGTATGAGCATGTAAACAAACAGGCACTCATTAAGTGGATCATACAAGTGTGAAAGGGTCATGCTCAAGAGCACATACACAAAAAAACAACAGCTTATGACATGACAATCGCACTGCATGAGTAGTCAAGTGCACCCATGTAAATGTACCCATGTGACTATGAAGCCATACCTATCCAAGATACCTTCACAACTACA
Organism: Triturus cristatus; assembly: GCF_964204655.1. Lineage (NCBI taxonomy): Eukaryota > Metazoa > Chordata > Amphibia > Caudata > Salamandridae > Triturus > Triturus cristatus. Next base: position 60,221,303 of record NC_140588.1, read on the forward strand.
CTGGTGTGTACACATCAAGATAGATCCCTCACATATGATGCACCCTGTCCACCTTTCAAGTCATCATGTTAATCTAAATAGCTGTTGGAGATGTAGCGCAAAGGTCTTCAAACGTTTTTGCTCTGAGCCCCCCTAAGCAAAATGTTTTTAAGTCGGGCCCCCACTCTAAAAACGTATGTCAAGAAAATGAAGAGTGGAAGGGGCAGAGGTGAGCTCCAGGCCGGTGCTTAGGAGATCATTTCAGGAGTATTTTTCTGTAGCACATAATCTACGCTGTATGTGAGACTTATTACAGTACAAATATATTAAACCAAAGCAGAAATGGACCTAAACACTTGGGCCCATAATTGGAGTGTTGTGAGCTTAGATTCCAATGCAACTGCACCTGCTGCACTAAAAAAAACTAAAAATAAAAAGCTGCAAAAACTCCCCCAACTTCCTTAAGGTATCTCTCTGAGGTAGCTGCCACCATATAGCACCATTTCCTCTGGGCTACCTCTTTGATGCTGTCTAAGGAGCTCACTACATTCCTCTTTCTCCTGAAATGAGACCCTGCTGGCCTCCTCCCTGTCATCCCCTCTACTCACCTTGAAGGACATCTGCAAGCCAACAGAGGTCGAAGTGGAAGGGATCTATGGGGAGCCACATGCCCAATGCTTTTTAAACTTTACAAAGGCAATTTCAATACTTTTTGTTAAAAACACAACCACCTCTGAACAATTGTTGTGGCCCTTGAAGTGCCTCTTTATAAAAGTGAAGGGAGGTTGGGGTTGGGGCAGAGTTTTCCTGTGTTGTGAAGCTCATCGAGGGATACAAAGCTAAGGAGGAAACAGTCATTCTCACCAGGCTGCCTGCTACCTGAAAGAATGCAAATGTGTGCAATTGGTTAATCACCACAAGTAAAGGCAGCTTGGAAGCCAGTTAAGGATTTAATTGATGGAGGCAAATGAGGCTTCATGTGGACAATGAGCTACTCTTTTTGATATTCAGGGGCAGACGTGCTATTTTTCATATAGCGCACTGCAGCTGCCGCAAATAAATACTGCGCTTGGTGATAAGGAGAGAGGAGGAGAGCACCCTATTTACTAAAATAAGGCGCTCTCGCACTCTCTCACTAGCGCCAGCGCTGAAATCTGCTGCTGTGTGCCACAGAGACACCTTTGTGCCATGGTGCAAGGATATCTCTGTGAGTCTAGCATAGGTTTTGCACTGGAAGGAAGCCTTCCAGTACAGAATACTATGCACAGATTCACTTTAACCATTTTCCCACTTTGAAATTAAAGCATTTCTCCTTCCTTGCGCCTACTTGAAAAAGGAGCAGTTTTTTCATGCTAAACCCAATCTACTTTATTTAGTAAATTGGGTTTAGCTTGAGAAACCTTGGGTGGTTGCATGCGAACGCCCATGCACCACGCTTGGTACTCTCCCATGGCGCAAAATAATGCAAAGCAGCACCATGTGCTGCTACGCATTACCTTTCCTTTACTTCCAGCGCTAAACAAGTTTAGAGCTGGAAAGTGAATTGGGAAAAAAAGATTTTGTGCCGATTTTGGTACCCTTTTGAGGCGCAAACACAGCACACAATCTCACCCCCCAAATGACAGGGTGTTTAAAGCTGAGTTAGAGAAAGTGTACTTTTAATAGACAAATGTTTGCACTAGGTATAGTTTACCTACTACTAAATTATATATGTTGAAAGCAGTTGTTTCATCTTAAAACACCAAATCATTTTGCAGCAGTCTACCTTATACAGTGCATAATAACATTTTTAAATAATGACTTGCGTATTCACAGTGCTTTCTGCTCCAAGCTGGAGCCATGTAGCGCTATGAATACACAAGCCATTATTCCTGTCATCTGCAGTGGTCACATTACTCAAATGAAATTTCAGAATGTAAAAGAACGCATTTCTATCCGATTAGCTTACCTTCACTGGGCCCGATTCACAGAACTAACTTAAGACAAAATCCTAAACTTACTACCATTTTGGTATTCACAGAAGGCACTTACTCATTTTGGTATTCACAGACGACACTTACTCACTTCGGTATTCACAGAAGTTAGGAGTCCTAACTTTAGGACTCCTAAATGCCTTCTGTGAATACCGAAAGTCTTAAAATTAGGATTTTTCTCAGTTTAGGAGTCCTAAAGTTAGGAGTCCTAACTATACTACTACTAAACTGAGAAAAATCTGAATTTTAAGGCTTTCTGTATTCACAGAAGGCATTTAGGAGTCCTAAAGTTAGGAGTCCTAACTTTACTACTACTAAATTGAGAAAAATCCTAATTTTAAGACTTTCGGTATTCACAGAAGGCATTTAGGAGTCCTAAAGTTAGAAGTCCTAACTATACTACTGCTAAACTGAGAAAAATCCTAATTTTAAGACTTTCGGTATTCACAGAAGGCATTTAGGAGTCCTAAAGTTAGGACTCCTAACTTCTGTGAATACCGAAATGAATAAGTGCCTTCTGTGAATACCAAAATGAGTAAGTGCCTTCTGTGAATACCAAAATGGTAGTAAGTTTAGGATTTTGTCTTAAGTTAGTTCTGTGAATCGGGCCCTATTTATTTTTCAATTAAGGTTTCTACATTATTTTATATGCCTTAAACTGAAAGTGAAAAACAAAACACTTGAAGAATATTTTCTTCTTTATAACCATATTTCTGACCCTGCCATCATGTGGCTAAAAGGAAAAAAATTGTCTGTAAGCGTCTTGTTTTTCCACTTTCAGTTACCTGCATATAAAATAATACAGAAACCTTAGATGAAAAATAAATGCAAGTTAAGCTAATCTGAGGAAATGCATTCTTTTAAATTATGAGGTCCCCTTGTATGTTGTTTTTTAATCAATTCAAGGACTGCATGTAATTGAAGACAGCCTGGAAACTTGCCAAGTTGCGATTCCAGGCCATCTTAATTTACAAGTGCTTGTGAGCCATTTGCTCCCCCCTAGGAATGCAGCCACGGCCTCCAGGGGGTGCGCCCCACAGTTTGAAGAGCTGTGATGTAGAGGATCCAAATCTGACATGTGTACAAAATATTAATGTAGAGGATAAGAGTAGACCATCACAGATAAGCATCATGGCCTCATTAACCCTCTGAGTCAATAAGCACATTAGTCGCTGCAACCTCTGGGAACACCTGCAACAGCAAATCAAGTACATGCCAATGTGAAGGTTGCATTCAGAGCATGGAACAGAGGATCATATAAACATACATTGTTCTGCATCATTAGCAAGGCCAGCGACCAAGCTCGAAACATAAATATAATTTTAATACATAAACTTTGTAACTGTAAGAAAAGTGCCAAGCATCAAGGCCAACGGCCAGTCCATAATAGAGTCCGCACTTGTATGCATGAACACTTGCACGACAAACTTGCAACACAATTCACTGCCATGGGAATCTCCCTAGGATAGGGACATCAAATGGGCAGTTCAGGCACCGCTCAGGGAGGATTGGGGTGGGAAGGGGAGTCTGGTTCAAAATTAGGGAGAACTGGAACTGGGAGGGGTATGACTGGGGTAGTCAGAGGACTGGACGGGGAGGGGGAGAACTGGCTGCTGCAGTGGGATCACTGGATATGGAAGGCTGAGGACTGCCTGGACCTGGTGGAGTTGTGGAACGGGGAGGTGGAGAAATGCTGGGTGGAGGTTCAGTGGATGATGTTGCATTGGAGGGCTGGGTCTCACTAGTTTGGGTATCCGATATCCACAAAGCTTCTTGGGCCAAGGGAGAAGTGAGGTGGACACAGCAGCCTCCTTCTTCCCAGAAAGTGGTGCAGGTGGTGGTGCTTCTTTCCAGGCAGATTTCCCAGATGTAGTGGTTCTCTCTAGGGTGGGTGGCCTTTTACCCTGCCTCCCCTGTTGTGGAGGTAATTTTGCCTCTTTGGTCTTGTGGCCATGCTTCTTAGGGGGATGGGTGGGAGTGAAAGCTTTGAGCAAACAAGTCCTCTTAACTCGGGGAGGGGGGCAGTTGCGGCAAGCACCAGGTCCATGACAGCCAGGGTAAGTGTTTTTGAGGCTTTGGGATGAGGTGTGGGGATGGGGGGGCTCTTGGAGGGTGAGGAATCTGAGGTATGCAATGTAGATGCATGTTTTCTGCCTTTATGTTTCTGAGTGTCCTGTGAGGGCTTGTTGTTGTGCTGTCATGTGTGCTTTTTGTGTGCTTTGGGGATGGTGTATTGTGTCTGTGCCACTTTGAGTGGTGTTTGTGCGTGCTGCACATGGATGACTGATTGCTCTGGTGTGTGTGTGCTGTGATCAGGTGGGGGCACTGGGAGGGTGGTTGCGGAAGGGACAGGAGCTGGATTTGGAGTTTGGTACTGCTGAATGGCTGTGCCACTTCGAGGGACCTGCTTCAGCGTTATTTCTGCAACGTTTTTGATGAGGCGGCAGATGTCATCCCACCTTTTGTCGCAGTGATTATGTCGCCAGCTGTAGACCCCCAGGGCCCACACCTTGCGGGCGATGGCCCTCCATAATGCCTTATGCTGATGGACCTTGAGCTGTAGGCATGGGAGATAAGATGAAAACTTCATAAACAATGTGTCGTGGACCATTGTGCGCCAATCCAGAATCATTTGTACACATACCACACAAATAGATCATTGAACAGCAGAGTCTATAGACTATGTCACCTAGTACACTCTGACCAAGCTTGATGAGTACAATGTTAATATATATGAGGATGGACCGACTACACCTTGGCATCTCATACACATGCAGAAGGCGTGCACTTAAATCAAGGTGAAACAGGGCCTCATCTGTGATGCATGATGTGAGTGAGCCTGACAGACAATACACTGTAATTGATACCTAGTGGTCATACTCACTGTGTCTAACACTACACACCCCTTCATGTCAAGGACCATTGCATAGCTACACGTGTCATGGATGTCACAATACTGAATCTATATTCTCTCATTCATGTGACAAAATGTAGGCCTGTCTTGTGTTCTGTTCATACCTCTATATGCTGTTTCATTAATAGAAGGGTGGACTCCTCATATCTCTTGCAAAGTTCATTGTGAGATGTGGCCTTGATACATTGGGTATTTACAGGACAGGCCTTAGGGGTTTTAACAGATGCAAACATGTGTGACACAACACGTTTCACATGATTGTAGTATGAGAATTATGACACAGTAGACACACATGTGAAACTCTACACACAATGGCACCAAAAGAAGGATGACATGTCCACCGTGCATGTAGCTGATGTGTCAGAGGTGAGTTACCACTAATCTAGACAGATACAGGCCTTGAACTTTTGTGCAGACTGGACTCATCTCCATAGTGTCACTGTTAAATCATTCCAACCACTAATCTGTATACCCAATCACTAATGATTCGAAGTAAAAATGCTGAGTTTTGTGTGACATTTCACGGGGAATATGTGTACAAAGTGAGAATTGCTCAAGTCATAAGTGAAACTGTACAACTGCTATACTCTGTTATGCACAAATCATCGTTGCATGCAATCAGGGATCAGGGGGAATAAGGCTCTACACACCATTACGTGAAGTCATTCTGTTAGGCAGAGTCTCACATATTTACATTACCCATTCAGAGAACAATATGTGTGATGTAAGTGTTTAAGGGAGCTGCACCAGTGACAATGGTGCCTTCCTCCCCACATGCTCAAGTGCATGTATGGGCCATGCAGACGTCAAAATCTCAATGCACTAATATTGGGTTGCACTCTGAGGCACATACTAGTTGACGGTTACACAGGGTGAGCATTCTAATCACTAAAAAGAAGTTACACATTCACTTATCAGTACCTCTGGACCATCATATAGCCGCCCATACTGGCCAAGGACCTCGTCCACCAGAACCTTCGGCTCCTCTGTGATGAAGGACGGGCCCTGATGTTCTCAGTATGAGCCATGACTGGTTCCAGAGATGAAGTACAGGAGCAGTTGGTGGGGAGGAATGGCAGGCAGCAGTGTCTGTAGGCAAGTGACAAGTGTGGCCATTTCACACAATTATATATAGGACCCTAGGGTTGTTTCAGTGTTACTCTGCTAATGCCATTGGTCCACCTCGATTGGCAATATTCACTTGGGGCCAATGCCTGTACCCGCAGTGGCAGAGCATGACTACCGCGACTTTAAAGAATGGAAGGCAATACCGTGATGGCGTTTCCCATTGGCTGCTATGTTATTTGCATAGGTGGTGTTACTCTGCGGTGTCAGGATGTCTCCACCGCTACCCTGCATCATTCAATTGGGGCCAATGCTTGTACCTGCAGTGGTGGAGCACGCCTACCACAATGTTAAAAAATGGAAGGCACTACCGCGATGGCAGCTTCCATTGGCTGCTATGTTATTCACATAGGTGGTGTCACACCGCGGGGGTCGGAATGTTTCTACCGCTACCCTGCATTATTCAATTGGGGCCAATGCTTGTACCCACAGTGGTGGAGCACGTCTACCATGACGTTAAAAATGTAAGGCACTACCGCAATGGCGGTTCCCATTGGCTGCTATGTTATTCGCATAGGGGGTGTCGCAACCCGGGGGTCAGAATGTTTCTACCGCTACCCTGCATCATTCATTTGAGGCCAATGCCTGTACCCGTAGTAGTGGATCACGCCTACTGTGACATTCAACAATGTAAGGCACTACCATGATGGCGGATCCCATTGGCTTCTATGTTTTTCGCATAGGCGGTGTCACACCGCGGGGGTCAGAATGTCTCTACCGCTACCCTGCATCATTCATTTGGGGGCAATGCCTGTACCCACAGTGGCTGACAGCTACCACACCTGTAAACACATTGAGCATTTGCATTCTCGATTTGCAAATTGCATCACTGATCCCAACACAATAATCAAAAATTAACTGCACCTTGTAAAGGGATTGGAGAGTGTGACATTTGACTTTGGTCTTCCCACACATGTAATGGAAGCACACATGGGATAAAATGCATTGGCCTGTCCATCATCACAGGTCACTTTCATCCATGTGGGTATGTATACACATTTCCTGTGGATGTGTGTTTCATTGTTGGGAAGATGGCAATGTGTGTAATGCAAACTCCTCCCACAGTCATGATGGTGTGCCCACGTAATGTGCATACATGTCTGTACATAGTGCTGTATATTTATGGATTCTGGTCCAGCTTACACTCACTGGCAGCATTTTGTTATAATGTTGCGTTGTGTGGGACTCAAGGTGGATTTTTAGAAGTGACTGCAGCTACATGCAACTCAGCATCGATGCTGTTTGCCACATGTGCTGTGACAGCTACCCACAGGCTGGGTACACATATTTTAGCAGTGTACCATATGCTATACACATAGTCTAATTTTGAATTGACAATAGTTAGTATGTACACCCTGGCTACCTAATTGACTACAGGGGATCAAGGTGTCTATGCATGTCACTTGTGCATTAAACGGGTTCAACAGCCCTGTAAATGTTGTGGTTGTGTGAGTCATTCTGTACGCTGTTACCCACATCTCACCTTTGACTATTCTACACTTGTCCCCTGCCAGATTACATAGGAGAAGACCACCTGTGTATCGTCCTATATAAGACCTGTTGACAATGGAGGATACAGACATCATAAAGAAATTCCTTCTCAATCGCCTTACCCTTCAAGAGCTATGTGCTCAGTTGGAGCCCCATGTGAGGCCTCACAGAACCTATCTAACAGCTTTGACAGCAAAAGTGAAGGTGATGGCCGCTCTGTATTACTTTGCCACCGGTTCATTTCAGTACTCAGTGGCCATTGCAAGTGGGATGTCTCAACCTATGTTCATCATGGTGTTGTGTGATGTCCTGTCTGCATTGTTATCATACAAGGACAGCTACATCCACTTTCCAAAGAGACATGAATTGACAAATGTGAAGGGGAAATTTTATGACCTTGGTCACATCCCAAATGTTGTTGGAGCCATTGATGACACACACATTGGCCTTGTTCCATCACAGGCACGGGATCACATCTACCGTAACAGGAAGCATTACCATTCAATAAATGTGCAAATGGTATGCCAAGCCGATCTGATAATATCCAAAGGTGTGTGCCACATTTAATGGATATGCACATGACTCCTACATAATGCAGAAGAGCATCATCCCACAATTGATGGCAAATCTTCCTCCAGAGAGGGACTGGCTTGTTGGTGAGTGAGCTGTGTTAATAATTGTTGTGTATGTGTGACATGCTGGCCTCTTCAAATTGTTCAATTACATTGTTGGTCTGTGTTTCTCACAACTAGGTGACTCAGCGTATCCCAACTGGCCTTGGTTGCTGAACCTACTGAGGAATCCAAGGACGCCAGGGGAAGTCCTCTTCAATGATGCCCATCGGAGGACACGTCGTGTAGTGGAGCGAGCTTTTGGACTTCTGAAGGCAAGATGTAGGTGTCTGGACAAGAGTGGTGGTGCACTACTCTACTCTCCCCAGATGGTGTGTCAGATCATAGTTGCCTGCTGCATGCTGCCTAGCCTGGCCTTGCGCAAAGAGATCCCATTGATTCAGGACGATGATAAGCAGCAGGAGCCCCCCACTGCAAATCCGCACATGTCCAGTGATGATGATAGTGGTGAGGAGAAAGGCCTTGACCTGCGTCAACAGTTCATCAACTACTTCCCTTGAATGTAAGCTAGCATTGAGCTACTATGACTGTGTCAGTTTGCTTTGCAGTTGGGGCAGAAGCATTGATGATGCATTGGGATGCTGGCTGTTGTTGGCTCACAGCTGTGGGGTACTTTGTACATCACTGTGTTTGTATTTCCATTTACCTGATGTCTATGTTGATGGTGTTGGTCAGTGTTATCTGTAATGAATCTTCTACAGTGTTGACCAGTAGTGTATTGTTTCTGTTCTGCCATCATATGACAACTCAATGTTATCTTCTTTTGTTGTTCTAGGTCCCTCTGCCCTATCAATGGATTGTCACGATCAAATCTTGTGCTACATTTAAATCTGAGTTTACATTGTACTTACTCTGATAAACATATAACTCACACAAAGGCATGGGTGTTAGTTGTGTTTATTTTCTATCATATGGTGTTTATTTTAAAGTGAATGAGATGTTAATTGTGCATACAGAGTGTTTCAGTTGTCAGTGATGGTAACAGAGACAAATAGAGTAGTCACCACAATAGTGGAATTCCACAGTCCAACAGACTCATGCCATCAACATGGGAATGTGGGACAGGATGACATGGCTGGCTCAGCGACCTGGTTGGATTGGTGCTTTGCCACGTGGTCCTCCTGTGGTGTTTCTCGGACGTCCTCTCTTGCGCTTGGCAGTGCAGGCGCAGAGGTGTCTGAGGAGTCATTGGCTTGCAGTTCATCCCTCCCTGTGGCCGCTGCTGAGGTGGTGGGAGTATCAGCAGGCTGGCCACTGGAGCTGGGGGAGCCGTTATTTGAGCTGCATGTAGGTCCCTAAGAACACCCACAAAATGGCCCATGAGATATACCAGTGGTCCCATACGGGAGTCCATGGACCTCTGTAGCAGGCGGAGCTCACGCAGGTCATCTACAACCTGCCCCATCTGTCCCTGGTTTTGCTGGTATGCTCCAAGGACTCCTGCGATGGTGTCCAGGGCTTCAGTCTCAGTGTCCTCCTGTGATTGGCCCCTAGTTGCCCTCCCACCTGCCCTGCACACACGGACCTGTGGCCTTGGCTGTACATGTACCCGCACACTGTCCCCAGCATCCTCAGCGTGGGTGGTGGTGTTGGTAACCACTGAGACAGGGACAGTGTTACAGGCAGCGGTGGTGATGGTGAAGGTGGATGCTTCACAGGTAGTTGTTGCAGGGCTCAGCGTAGTTGTTGCTGCTGTGTTGAGAGTGGTGGTAGTGGTAGTGGTGGTGGGGCCAATGAGGCCCTGAGACTGAGTATGCCCTGGCAAGCCTGAAGGACCAGGTTGGGGCTCCTCATCTGAGAAATGGAGAGAATCTGCATCTGAGATTCATGCTCGGGGGTGGGGGGATCAACTGGTTCTGCTGATTGGTTGTGGTCTCGCCAGCTGTTGACTGCGATTCACCTGTTGAACAGAGGTTGTATTGTCAGCATGTTACGTACACTCCACAACTTTGGTGACCCTGTTTTTGATGTTTAAGTGGAAAAGACCATACTTTTAGCATTGAAAATACTGGTCATTTGTAACAGTTTATCTGCAGTATGACGTTGTAAAGGTACATCAATTATTTGTTAGCGAGGTGACATGGCAATACCAAACATTTAACATGTATAGGTAGTGTGTTTACAAGGACATGTCATCATCTACCAACTTGGTGCTCATCCACTTTAGTTTAGGCAGGAATATTGTAGACTTTTCTAATAATATGTTTCACCTATGCAGACACTTCCTAATTTCTGTAGGTCATTTTGCACTCACATAATGTGGATTGTGTTCTTTGAATGAGTGTCCATGCATGTGTTGTGTGCATATAAGCCTCTATGCTTTCCAAAACTGGGACTTACACAGTGCATGTTATGCATATCGTAATGGGCTCTGCATTTCTTAACATGGGACTTTGTGATTCAAAGTGTGATTTATGTGACATATACGTGAGCTTAGCTGTGCGCGCACTGGATGTGACATATGGATCATTGAAGAGTTGGCTAACAAGTGAGGTGTGTGGTGGTCATATTGCTCTATGCTATTGAGGGTTTTGGCAAGAGAGCATGAGCTGGCTACCTACCTGTAAAGTGAAGCAGAGGAGGCAGATGGCTGCCACATGGCTCTGGAATGGGGATGGTGCTCCATGCTGTTTGGGAGCTAGGACAGAGGGCATGAGCTGGGTACCTACCTGTACGGTGAAGCAGAGGAGGGAGATGGCTGCCACATGGCTCTGGAATGAGGAGGGTGCTCCATGCTGTTTGGGAGGGAGCCCAAGGAGTTTTGTGGGAGTTGTAGTGTTGTTCTCATGTCCCAACAACCCCCTCCCTAGTAAGAAGGCTGCCTACGTGAAAGGAGGTACTGCTGGGGGCGATGGATACCACATGACTCTGGGGTGGGGGGGGAGTGTTCCATCATGTTTGGGACTGAGGCCAAAGAACATGAGCTGGCTACCTACCCATAAGGTGAAGCAGAGGAGGGAGATGACTGCCACAGGGCTCTTGAATGGGGATGGTTCTCCATGCTGTTTGGGAGCTAGGCCAGAGGACATGAGATGGGTACCTACCTGTACGGTGAAGCAGAGGAGGGAGATGGCTGCCACATGGCTCTGGAATGGGGAAGATATTCAATGTTGTTTGGGAGTAAGGCCAGGGGTCCTTGTGGGAGTTGTAGTGTTGTTCTCATGTCCCAACAACCCCCACCCTAGTAAGATAGATGCCTACTTGTAAGGAGGTACTGTGGAGGGAGATGGCTACCACATTGATCTGGGGTGGGGGAGTGTTCCATGCTGTTTGGGAGGGAGGCCAGAGGACATGAGCTGGCTACCTACCTGTAAGGTAGAGCAGAGGAGGGAGACGGCTGTCACATGGCTCTGGAATGGGGAGGGTGCTCCGTGCTGTTTGGAAGGGAGGCCAAAGTGACTTGTGGGAGTTGTAGTGTTGTTCACATGTTCCAACAACCCCCTCCCATAGTAAAATTGCTGCCTACCTGTAAGGAGGTACTGTGGAGGGAGATGGCTACCACATGGCTCTAGGGTGTGGGGGAGAGTTCCATGCTGTTTGGGAGGAGGGAGGTCAGAGGGCCTTGTGGGAGTCGTAGTGTTGTTCTCATGTCCCAACCACCCCCTCCCAAGTAAGATGGCTACCTACCTGTAAGGTGAAGCAGAGGAAGGAAATGCTAGCCATGTGAGACATGTCTTTGAAAGTATACATTGTACATAAGTACATTTTTGTCTGGGAATTGTAGCTCAATGGTTGTGCACGACAGTACATGACTGTGTGATGGGATAAATGTGTTGGTACTTACCAGTCTCCACTCCCCCAGCTATTCCTGTGAGACTCTCTGGATGCAGGATGGCAAGCACCTTCTCTTCCTATTCAGTGAATGTTAGTGGTGGAATGAGAGGGCCACTACCAGTTCTACCAGTTCTCTGAGCTGCCTCATGGTTCCTGTTGGCACGGTATTTAACCCTGGTTCTGAGGTCATGCCACCTTCCTTGATGTCACACAGTGTGCAGAGGGGGGTACCTACTGCATTGACTTAGTTGACAATCCTTTCTCACATTTGATTTTTTTCTAACAAGTGTGGTCTGTTGGACCATGGTTCCAAACAAATGTGGTTCTACTCCAATTATCTCATCTACCATCACTGACAACTAATTGTCTGTGAATTTGGTCATTTTTTTCTGTGACATGGTGTATGCTGTGCAAATATAAGACAAGTGCAGAGAGGAAGGTGGTGGTGGAGGTGTGTAAGGTGTGTCAGGTGTGTGGATGAAGAGTCTTGGTGTGTGGAGATAGGTGATGGTGTGCTGCGTAATAAGTTCCCTCTCCTAACAGCTGTATTGTCTGGCCCTTCAATGCTGTTGTTTTGCAAAGGATGATGGTCAGGTAACGGGTTGGTTTTATACTCTGCTACGTGGGTGTGTCCACATGAGGAATGACCATTAGATGTATTTTTCCGGTAGGACAAGGGCTTTCAATGGTTTAAAAAAACTGGGGGTGGTCTATCACTGGGACATGCCAGATGTAATTGAGGGCAGCGGAGAGAATCACCCACTTATAGGCCTGGGTATGACGTTGCATTCGACCGTCATTCATGTTGTCTTCGTGCGACCGCAGCGGTCGTAAGGCAGTGCTCGTTATGACAGCTACGCCATCTCATCCTAATTTTCTGTGCGGTCATACCGCTGGTAAATCGGCCTTTTCAGTGCATGACACACCTTTTCCATTTACCGCGGTCGGATTTTCTGATTTCCCGACCATTCTGGACGGTGTTTTGTGAAATCCCACCGCAGCGATCGGATTTTACATGCATTGCTTCATAATGTGACCGCAAGAAATGCCGCGGAACATGCAGGCGTATTTTTACGGAAGCCCAGAGGTCGGAGGAATTTCTTTCCTCCATCGTAATCATCCCCCATGTTAGGATGCAAGTTGGAGTATTCGATGATATCTTACCAACCCATGTGACCTGGCATAGCATGCTGGCAATAATCCATAAACCTCAGGCTCTAGTGGCCACCACCCTGTGAAAAGCAATCAATAATCTCCCATACTGTAATGCAAGTCCAATACCTGGTTAACCATAAAAGTGAAACAGGGAAAACAACAGACTGTCAGTGGGTTATGGTAATGATTAATAGGAAATTATCAATGGCAGAAATCAATATAGTGAATAACCATTTGCCCCCCGATGTATGCCTTAGTAGGATAGTATGGTACCTTCCATCAAACTAAAAAGTGATAGTTATCCTCCCTGGAACTGATGTCACTTCCATGGCTGGGACTTCCAGGCCCCTGGACTCCTGCCAAATCACATGGCCATATGGGTCATGTGACCTGTGATGTGGTCATGTGGAGTGTGACATCACCTTAGGCAAGTGACCTGTGGGTTGGTCACGTGGGTTGGGGCATACCCTTAGTGAAGGTGACAAGATGGCTGTGATGTCATGAGTGAACTATGATCCAGAAGAGCAGTGTCCCTAGCTGTGCCATCACCTGCGACCCCCAAATCCTGAAGACCATGTGGCTAGGATGTGATGTGGAGGTGTACGCCCCCCTTTTTGTGTCTAAACATGCCAGGGCTTGTTGTACCACTTCTCAGAAGGGCTGCAACATGCCCAAGCTTTTTGCTACCCTTGTCCCCCTGAAGACCATTAGACTAAGGGCCTGTTTACGAGTCTGGCGGTCAGTACCGCCAGACTCATGGTGGGATAGCAGTGGCAGTCCACCATCTGCTATATTAAAACTTCTAAAGTCTTTGCGGAGGTGGAACGTTGGCTGCGCCAGGGAACAGTTGTTCCCTGGCAATGGCGCCTAAGTTCCACAGCGCAATATACTGAGCGGGGACTTGCGCAGTCTCGTTCTGCAATTTACGAGTTCCTGGACCACAGCCTTTTCATGGCTGAGCCCCGCCATGAAAAGGCTGGTGGTACAGGAACAAAGGGGGCCCTACAGGGTCCCTTTGCCCCCCCACCACCATGGGGATACATTCAGGGGGCACAACATGTGCCCCCCCTGTCTGTACCTCTACAAAGTTTCAGCACGACATGGACGTCCACATCCATGTCGTTCTGGAACATTTTTGCTGTTCCCATTCGGTGCCTGTTTTTCAGGCACCGCCATGGGAAAAGCAAAGGACCGCCCACTGTATTTCGAGTTACACATTTTTAACTTAACATTTGGCGCAGCGGAGGCGGCATTGCACGTCGCCGCCATGCCAAAGTCGTGATCAGGTCCTAAGATGTGATGTTGAGGAATATGCCACCTTTTGGTATAAGGAATACACATTAGGTACTCCCTGCGCAGCAGCCAATTGACCCCTGCACTCCTCCTGGAAATAGATCCCGTTGTCATTATGAAGAGGTCCAACTATATTGCCAAAAAGATGCCCCATCCAAACAGAGTGAATACCATTGATAAATATTACTGCAGCGTGACACCTACGCCGATGGTCCAAGCTTTGCCGCAGAGAGGTTCAAAAGACACATCCACAACATCACAGGTTTTAATGAGGAGTTGTGCCAGAGCTTTGCATAGCTTAGCCTCGATGATTTGCAGTGGCTGATATCCCCTATTAAGGGATCCAACAGCGGTGTGTCCTCCTGTAACGACGCATCGACTCGAAGCAATATCGCAAAGATGGACAAAGCAAAAGGATCTATAACAGCTCCTAACTCACCTGTGTATGAATATATGGGGTCTCTGGCCCGGTCCCCTTCTGACTTCATCATGCGTGAGCTGGGGGCAAGCTCTGATGGTGGGTATGCATCAATGTATCTGAATAGCTCTCAAGAGCTCAGAGTTGTTTTTGAACAATCGGTGTGCTCTAAAGTGAGTAAAATATTTTATTTTGCATCTTTAAACTGTATGCACATACAGTTTTAACGTTAATTAATAGATTGTTTTTCTTTAAAGCATCATTAAAAAGAGCAGGGGTAGAGGGTACACCACTGCTGGTTAACTATTTTAATTTTTACTGCTTATGCTTTTCAAAACAGACTGAATGTTCCACAAGTCAAAACAGAGAACCGAGTAAGAAATGGGCCTGTATCCATAATATTGCTGATTTTGAAAAGGAAGCCTCGGCCCTACTCTTCAAGGACATATGGCTTATTGAAGGTATTACAGCCTGTGTTGTGAACACATGCCTCAAATGTGACTTTTATGTTCTCTGTCATGGGCATAAAATTAATGACCTACAAAAGGAGGCTCACAAGTGTCTACACGCCTCTTACACATTAAGAACTATCCATCATATATGTTTTTTTGTTAGACCCTCACAAGGCATATGATCTGCTAAAGCTACTGTATCATTTGACAGGTGAAAAAAGTGTCCATGCAGATATGATCAGAATCATATCAAGTACAGTGATAGAGATCCAGTGCATGCGCGAGTCGCGCACAAAACTTGAGTGCATGCAAGTGCAGTGACCAACAGTTGTCAGAAAGATGGCTAAAAGAGCTGTAGAAAAACATATGTGCGATGTATATTTTAAAAATAGGCAGCGGGGAGGGTTTTTAGTACTGCGAAAGCTGTTTTAAAATTTTGCGACCTTATTATTGGGACATTATAGTGTTACTTAATGAACACACGTACCTACTTCTAGGACAAATTACAGAATGACCATCCTCAGGGTGACACTTTTATAGGGCCTGGATGCATATACTTTGCGGAATTGATATACCTGTTGCTTAAAGAAAGAATAGCCGAAATGCATCCAGCAATTCTGTGCTCTTTGAAGGTCTGTGTTTTGCCAGAGACACCAAAGCGTGAAAGTCCTACGTGTGAAACCAACTGGTGTGTCAAACTGTAGCTACCTGCGGCGGAAGAATATTGGAATGTGTTAAACTACTATATGAAGGGGTTTAATACTGCCGTAGACGGTCAGCTTGCACAGCACCTTTGATTTTCTGACCGAAGATTATTTCCGTAATTAAGGTTTTGTACTATATGACAGTGAATTGCATGATCTTCTGAATGCCGCTAGCATCCTAGATGTACAAAGTTATAGGAGGGACAACGGAGAAGTCCTATTTATAGCAGTTAACTCTGTAGCTGTAAAAATATTAAAACTTGTAACTCTGCGACAATGTCTTACCTTTCACCAGAATGACGTCTGTAATATATGTCATATTATGTATATACAGTGAATAAATGTATTCTCTACAACAGCAGACGGAATTCTTGTATCCAATCCAAACAAGCTTTATTTGACAATTAGTCAAGAAAGCACATTACAAAAAATATTCAATAAATATACATAAACAATGTCGTCCAAAGGAGATAAAGCAACCCTGTTTGGGGAAAATTAGTTAAATATTGGTTGCATATAGACTTTCAATAGAGTAAAACATTATCCTAACAAACTCCATATTTACAAATGATAAAACTTTATACAAAGTTCTTGATCATAGGAACCCAGTATGAACAGCTTCATCTTTAGTGGTTCAGGCCTGAGCTAGAAGAAAAGCTGAATGAATTTGGGTGGGTACGAGACAGTTACAGTGCTGGTTCAGCAGACAGGCTAATCACAATTTGCATAAGCATTTCACACAGCACACAGATATTGATTTCAGCCTTATTGCCCACATCCACCCAAGATATTTAGCAACTGCTATTGAGATAGTAAAAGAAGTACTACTGTGTATAATCCTTTCAGCTTCCACACTCCTTCTAGTACCTAGCAGTTTACATATAGGACTCAACCAAACCCGACGAGGGGCTACATAAGCGAAACAGGCAAAAAGCTTATGTGCGACTGATTCTTTGTAGGCCGCACAAGCAGGACATTTATTACCACTTGAGTTAGACCACCTAGAAGTGAAAGATCTTAGGGGCAACGAACCCGCCCTCAACTGGAAATAAAATTTCCTATCCAGGGGTTTGGTTATGATGCCCCAATATGATTCGAGACTCGGAATATGTTTAAATTCCAAGAAGATTCTTGTCAGGGAGGCTGAATCACTATCTCTGAAAGTGTTATAAGTAACCATCTCCCAACACTTTTCTTTTAGGAACTTTTTTGAGGGAAAGCAGGCCTTAGTTGGATCCTCCCAGAGCACTTTCATACCAATATCTACTAAAACTTCTCTGACTCCCCGTAGCCAACTGATTTTGTGAAAGTTATCGGATTTTATTACATTCATAAAGCCCGCTGCATATGGCATCAATTCTGGTGTAGTCCACAACCTGCGCCAGTTTAACACTGGACACAGTTTGGCAACATCAGATAAAGGCTTTCTACCAAGATCATATAGTAACAGACTACTTTGGGGGAGGTTGGTGATACTGCGTAGGAACTTATTTTCTGAAATACTCAGATTAGACATATTCTCAAACCCCCATAGTTCTACACCGTAAAGGACTGAGCTGACCACTTTCATATCATAAACTTGGAGCACAGGTCTGGTTGGTTTTGTAAGTGACTTTTCCATGCTTAATGCTCCCGAGAGTTGTCTATGCTTTAATGTGGCCATGTCAATTTGGTGGTTCCATTAAGTCACTCTGTATGTTTACCCCCAAGTATGTAAACGCTCTAACTTGTTCCAGTTGTCGATTATTCATTAAAATACCACCTTTAAAGGCTCTAAGTGGGTTAAAAGCCATAAGTTTTCGACACATTAACTTCAAGACCACGAGTGGAGCAAAATTCTTCAAAAATTAACAGGGCTCGCTGCAGCCCACTTGGGGTCTTTGAAATTATTAATGTGTCGTCCACGAACATTAAAATGGGGATTTTTACGCCTGCTAAAGACGGGGCATCAGTATTCACGGGTGACATGCAATCAACTATTCCATTGATATACAAAGAAAATAACGTGGGTGCCATAGCACAGCCCTGGTGCACCCCTCTTTCTACTGGAAACGGGCTGGCAACCACGCCCTGGGAGCCCCATCAAATTTTGGCATAATCATCCTCTTGCAACCTCATTATAAGTGTGAGAAGTTCTATGGGCAGCCCTATCATTCAGCGTCGCCCACAGCTAGAGCGGGGAACAAGATCGAACGCTGACCGTAAGTCGACAAAGGCAGCGTACAAACTGCCTTTGCCCTGAATCACTATCTTCCAGTGTAAAAGGATGAAACAAAACACCTGGTTGATGGTGCTGGTATACGCCCAATAACCTGCTTGCAAAGGGGACAGTATACTACGATCTTCGATCCAATCTTGGATTTTATTGAGGATCAGCCTGTCCACAATCTTTTGCATCGTGTCTATCAGGCTAATGGGTTTGTAATTCTGCGGTAATGATTTGTCTCCTTTTTTGTATACGGGGATTATTACTGCCCCTTTCTAGGAATCCAGTATGGGGGCGCCTTGGGCAACTGCATTAGCTACCAACAGAATATATCTACCTCATCTTGATTTATCATAAAGGAACAGGTGAGCAAGAACACCATCTGGACCTGGCGCCCTGCCCCCAACCACTGCTTCAATTCTTGTATCAATACCAGTAAATTATGCAAGTGTTTTGGTGTTCAGCACGTTCTTTTTTTTTTACTAAAATGACCTGTCGCAAAACAAGTGTCTTTCATTTCATGGGCTACAGAGGCTAAAAACATGGCTGATGTTGTGTTAAGGAAAATATAGTACGAAAAAAGTGGGGTCAGAAGTTTTGAAAGTGCAGAAGCTTTGTTTAAAAGGGAGTGGGTTGAAAAAGGGTCAGTAATTAGAAGTCTGGTGAAGCAGTGGCTGTCTAGGAAAGAGGATTTTTTGCTCCATAAGACTGCTAGGAAGCGTTTCAAGATGAGGTTTAACATCATTATTATGCAAATAGACTATCAAAGGAAGGTGCACATCATCAGTCTTTCAATATCCATGCAGACAGAATAATGGAGCGCAATATGTAGTAAAAGTCATAGATGTATTGTCCAAGTTAGCCTTTGCAGAAGCAATATGCAATAAGATGGGAACTAGCATCACAGCAGCCTTTAAAGCCATATTCAGCAAAGGTAGAAGCCTTCAGAAACTGCTGACAGATGTGCAATTTTTTTTTTTAACAAACTGTTTCAGAACTTATTAAAACAACACTTGATTAATCATTTTATAATGCACGCGTAGGTCAAAGCCATGGTGATTGATTGTTTGAACAGAACTTTAAAATGCAATATGTTGAGAGATTTTTTGTAACCCACCCTTTTTTAGACTCTGTCCCCAAACCGCTTTGTACCATCTCAGGAGTACTCCTTGAAGTTCCCACTACCAATGTGTTGCCATCCTTTACCTCAAAGCCGGCAGTTAGTTTTTTTGGCATTCCCGGTTCTCTTTACTTTGTGCAACACACTCTTTTTTATGTTTAAAGATTTTTTTTAGATTTTGTTTTCTGGAACAATACATGATAGAAAACATCACATCCATCAACAATACTGCATAGGATGCAGTGCATTATTATGCAGAGTTACAATAATGCAGTACAGTATCAGCATGTCCATCACTGCCTTACCCCTGTATGTCAGGGACTTCTTTTTTCTGTATCAGACGTGGAAAACCTGTCAGAAAGTGACTTAGGGGCCACCTAGCGTGCTCTCATCCCTCAGCGGCTCCGGTTGTGGGCCCCCTGTAAATCCCTGCTCCGTCACCATTAGGTGCCTGGTAGATGGTGCAGGGATTTACACAAACTCCCATTTCTCTATAGGAGCTTGTGCTGCGGGCAGAAACCGCCTGCAGTACAAGCTCCCAGAGAGAAATGGGAGTTTGCAACCGCACCATGTGCGGTCGCATTATTATACATTGTTGGGGACCTCCGATCCTACGGTCGATCGGTTCCCACACCAAATCGGTGTTAGGCGGACTCAAGTCCACCCAACATCGTATTAGGGCCAGAAAATCGACTTGGAAAAATTAAGTGACATGAATATCGAGTCAAGAATATTGTGACAGCATTATATCGAGGTAAGTATTATTAATGTCAAAAATTGCTTTAATTTTAAATTTCAATTTTAAAAATATCCTTGTTAAAAATGTAGTTGTATATAAAATGGATTTATTTGGTTAGTGTTTTTTTAAGTGTTATTTAAAATAAAAAAATTATGTTATCTGTAATGTTTATGCTTATTTTTTGGGTGTTATATTTATTAAGATTATAATTTTTTTAATATTTAAATATATTTTTTAGTGGTGAAATGTTGAGTTTATAGGGGAAAAAGGTGGGGAGTAATTTAAAATATCTATCTTATAATTTTATTAAAAAATGTATAATGTTAATTTTGTATCTATTTTGTTTAGAGATGTGTACGTTTTTCTAGATTTTAGTAGTGATATGTTGGATTTATAGGGGATTAGAGTGGGTAGTAATTTATATAATATGTTATTATTTAATAATAATTTTATTTTAATAATCATTGTTTATTCATAATTATTAAAATAACATTTGTAGTTTTGGCTATTGTTATGTTAAATTGTAAAATTGATGTTTTGAAAAAAAAAATACATTTTTATTTTTGAATAATTAAAAAATAAATTATTATTTGTAAAGTTTATACATATTTAGGTGCCGATTCCGATCCTGGAAAAATTTCCCCCGTCCGAATTGAATCTGGACTTTTTTCCGTGCGAATCGTACAAGTAGCGTACAAACTGCCAAGTACGATTCGCATGGGAAAAACTCCATACGAATCACATCAGGAAAATTTCCCCACACGTCCTCGGGTCGGAAATTGTGTCCGACACATCCCCGGACGATTTACCGTACGAATCGGAAAAATGAAGTCCGACCGCGCAAGTACGATCACTCCCGTCCTTTCTATTTCACAACTGTATGGAAAAAACACCGTGCGGACCGAACTCCCATAGCAACCATGGAGACACGTGCCCGCATACGCGCTGAACACCCCACCACAGACCCCGCATGTACGCGCAAAACGCCCCCCGGCCGCGGATGAACGCGCCGAACCCCCACCAGTGTATGCATGGAGCGTACCCCCACCCATGTATGTACGGACCGTACCAACTCCCCACCCGTGTATGTACGGACCCTACCCACACCCCACCCGTGTATGTACGGACCGTACCCCCACCCCACCCCTGTATGTACGGACCCTACCCCCACCCCACCAGTGTATGTACGGACCCTACCCCCACCCGTGTATGTACAGACCGTACCCACACCCCACCAGTGTATGTACGGACCGTACCCCCACCCGTGTATGTACGGACCGTACCCACACCCCACCCGTGTATGTACGGGCCGTACCCCCACCCGTGTATGTACGGACCGTACTCCCACCCCACCCGTGTATGTACGGACCGTACCCCCACCCGTGTATGTACGGACCGTACCCCCACCCCACCAGTGTATGTACGGACCCTACCCCCACCCGTGTATGTACAGACCGTACCCCCACCCCACCCGTGTATGTTCGGACCGTACCCCCACCCGTGTATGTACGGACCGTACCCCCACCCGTGTATGCATGGAGCGTACCAACTCCCCATCCGTGTATGTACGGACCGTACCCCCACCCATGTATGTATGGACCGTATCCCCACCCCACCAGTGTATGTACGGACCGTACCCCCACCCGTGTATGTACGGACCGTACCCCCACCCCACCAGTGTCTGTACGGACCGTACCCCCACCCGTGTATCTACGGACCCTACACCCAGCCCCCCCTGTATGTACGGTGCGAAACACCACCACCGATGGACGGTGCGGACCAACACCCTGCCGGTGTTCGTACGCACCCTACACCAGGCCCACACACCAGCACCCTCACCCAACATCGCGCATGTACGAGTCGTACTAAGCCATAGCAAAGGACAGCACTGTACAACAACATGGCCCATGTACGCACCGTACAGACGCAAAAAACACTCCTACTGAACCAGGACAAACCCAAAAAACACAAGCAGAGTCAATTCGAGGCACACAACACCACAAAACATATCCAACAAGGCCAAATACATCCTATACACTGACCTGCAACTGACAAACAGCTAAACAGAGGCCCAAACCACTACCACTCCTTATAACACACCCACCCAAAGTTCAAACACAGCCACACCCACAAATGGACCAATAAAAAGGCCCAGCACACACAAACCATGATCCTTTGCAACAGATCCCCTACTGCCAGACCACAGAGACAACGCACTGCACCATACTACATACATCAATACTAACCCTGGGCAAGACACTACGCTTCGCCCACGTAGTGTACGTAGCGCTGCCTGCTTCGCAGTTTTCGAAGTAGGCGAAGCAGGCTAGCGCTACGCACACCCAGGGCGAAGCGTAGCTGCCTGCCGCTGCCACCCGCCTCCCGCCCGCCCTCCTTTTAAATCAAACCCCCCGATTTACAATAAATACTAAATTAAAGAAACTTACCTGAAACGCGGTGTCTCCGGGGCTCCCTCTTCCATTTCAAACTTCTTCAGACTAATGCGCATGCGCGGACGCCCGCGCATGCGCATTTCTCGCAAGAAATGCGCATGCGCAGGCTTCCACGCATGCGCATTTGTCAGAAGAAGTTTGAAATGGAAGAGGGAGCCCCGGAGACGCCGCGTTTCAGGTAAGTTTCTTTAATTTAGTATTTATTGTAAATGCGGGAGTTTGATTTAAAAGGAGGGCGGGCGGGAGGCGGGTGGCGCGTAGTGGGGCTACGCGAAGCACGTAGTGTGCGTAGATTTGGGCACACTACGTGCTGCTTCACGTAGCCCCACTACGCCCACCCTTAATCAATACACCTTACACTTGCACTCCTTCACACAACCACCATCACAAACACACCCTCATCACATTCACACACACACACCTGCACAACCACACTCACACACCCACAACCATCCACACCCACACCCCCACAACCATCCACACCCACACCCCACACCATGCCCACTAACAAGAATCCAAAGTTCACAAAGGACGAGCTGGAGGTCCTTGTCGACGAAATCATCAGAGTCGAGCCACAGCTCTTTGGAACATTGGTCAGACGGACCAGCATATCCAAAAAATCTGCCATGTGGGAGAGGATAGTCAATTCCGTGAATGCTGTTGGGTCCACCAGAAGGACCAGGCATGAGTGCCATGCCAGGTGGTACGATCTGCGGAGGACAGTCCGCCGCAAAATGACGGACGACCACAACCAGGCCAACATCACTGGAGGAGGTCCGTCCCGCAGACCTGTACACTACCATCCCTGGGAGGAGAAGGTGATGGCCACGCTGCCGCCGGTGGGAGTAGACGGTCTAGAAGGAGTCCGAGAGCCTGGTGAGTACACAAACAACTCACCTCACATGGGGGGAACGCCATATACAACCCAAATACCAATCATGCACGCAACCCCCCCAAAGCCCGCACCGTACACAACCACACTCCAAAAACACACACATGCCACTAGCGCCTCCATGCCCCATGCCCCAAGCAAGGCCATGCCAAGTCACAGACCACACAAAATACCAACACAAGACAGGATGTCCCCGATGCCGGGAGGGTGGGCCTCAAAACTAACATAGAGCAACTCTGAAGCACACAACAATGCCCTCAGCCCATATGGCCTAGGGCACAGCCATACAAACAGTGTGTCCCCACACAGTACTGTTTTGCCTGCTAATGGTGGCCGCGATGCAGGACGACATGGGTATGAAGGCACAATTTGCACATAACAGCAGCTAATGAAGACGCATCACACTGAAAGAGTGTCAGCACACACCGCCACAGCAGCAGCGCAGACTCAGACACTCCGCCCAATGGGTGCCCGCAGAGAAGAAACAAACCCACATGAACAAGCCAATGGCCTTTGAAAGACCTGCAAACTGTGTGTGCCCAGGAAGCTGGGCTGAGGTGACAGAGGGTGACACACAGAGGGAGGGAGAGGGGCAGAGAGAGGGACAGAGACAGAGGTGGACACAGGGAGACAGACAGAGGGAGGGAGGAGGCTGACAGAGGGAGGGAGACGGACAGAGGGAGGAGGCTGATAGAGGGAGGGAGAAAGGGAGACAGAGGGAGACGGACAGAGGGAGGAGGCTGACAGAGGGAGGGAGAAAGGGAGATGGACAGAGGGAGGAGGCTGATAGAGGGAGGGAGAAAGGGAGACGGACAGAGGGAGGAGGCTGACAGAGGGAGGGAGAAAGGGAGACAGAGGGAGATGGACAGAGGGAGGAGGCTGACAGAGGGAGGGAGAAAGGGAGACGGACAGAGGGAGGAGGCTGACAGAGGGAGGGAGAAAGGGAGACGGAGGGAGGAGGCTGACAGAGGGAGGGAGAAAGGGAGACAGAGGGAGGAGGCTGATAGAGGGTGGGAGAAAGGGAGACGGACAGAGGGAGGAGGCTGACAGAGGGAGGGAGAAAGGGAGACAGAGGGAGACGGACAGAGGGAGGGAGAAAGGGAGACGGACAGAGGGAGGAGGCTGACAGAGGGAGGGAGAAAGGGAGACGGAGGGAGGAGGCTGACAGAGGGAGGGAGAAAGGGAGACAGAGGGAGACGGACATTGGGAGGGAGAAAGGGAGACGGACAGAGGGAGGAGGCTGACAGAGGGAGGGAGAAAGGGAGACGGAGGGAGGAGGCTGACAGAGGGAGGGAGAAAGGGAGACAGAGGGAGGAGGCTGACAGAGGGAGGGAGAAAGGGAGATGGACAGAGGGAGGAGGCTGACAGAGGGAGGGAGAAAGGGAGACAGAGGGAGACGGACAGAGGGGGGAGGCTGACAGAGGGAGGGAGAAAGGGAGACAGAGGGAGACCAAATCACCCTTGGGTGGTGTGGCCATGTCCGCTCGTCAGCAGGTGGACTGTGTGCATGTAGACAAGGTTTGGCAGTGCGTGAAACCCCCCCTTCAACCTTTGATAAACACTGGGCCATGTGTCAATCTGTGCACGAGTACATCCGTGCTGCAGGCACAAATAGAACCTCACACCCAGTATACCCGCCCACTGTGTTTGTCAGAACCCTGTCACAAATGGTTAATTTACCTACCTGCATTCTCAAATAGCATGGAAAAAACACCATTTGGCCACGTACAGTGCAACACGTAAGGCGGCTCTGCATGGCTTGCTACACCCGCTCACTACACTGCTGACTGCGATCCCAAAAGATGCATCAATTAAGATTGTGTCACACATAGGTAAAGTGTCGAAAGCTGTGGCCAAGGGACATACCCATGCACAAGTGCACTGTGAGAGGAATGCTAGCCAAATCAAACCACCCAGAGGAACTGTGCCAACTCAAAAATGAATGAAACATGGATGTCGCATGTAACACAATTAACACTGTCTCTCTCACACACAGGTCAACGTCGTCGATCTCCCCCCAACACTGAGGGGGAATTTTGTGATCAGTTATGTCCCCTATCGTAGACCCCAACGGCTCCATGTACATGCTATACGTACATGTATGTTCCCTCCTGCTCCAGTTTTGAAGACGCAAATATATGTGCGTCCACCGTCAACATGTCCTCTTTCAGATCCACCATGAATGGGTCAGATATTCCTTTTCTAAGTATGAAAGGCCACCGACTTTATGTGGTTCACTTTCCACATTTTACAGATTCAGGCGAGTAGGCCCGAATTCTGTCACCAAGCTTTTTCCTGCCTTCTGCCTCTGAAAAGCTCCAGTCTGAGCCTGCATCTGTGACCATGAACTTTGTCTTACTCCCTGCGCGGCTCACGGTGCCTGATCCAGCCCGTAGCCTGCCAGAAAACTGTATTTCACCTTCAAGATTATCTGCTCTGCTCCGCTCCTAATCCAATGCATTCCTGTCTAGTAGCTTAAGTAAACATTCTTCCAGCTACCGAGCAAAGGGCCCGGCTTCTCTGTCTTTATGCAAGTAATTCATAGCCCTGTTACCATGGAATATTCCTACCCCCTCGCATCTAGTGTAGACACCTCGGGCCCGATTCACAGAACAAACTTAAGACTAAATCCTAAACTTAGTACCATTCTGGTATTCACAGAATGCACCTAGTACTTCTGGTATTCACAGAATGAACTTACTACTTTTGCTATTCACAGAATGAACTTAGTACTTTTGCTATTCACAGAATGGATTTACGACTACTAAACTTACGTCCGCACTCGGGCCGGAAATTCCGGCCCGGAGGCGGAGCTTCCGGGCCGGAGGCGGAGCTTCCGGCCCGGAGGCGGGGCTTCCGGCCCGGAGGCGGAGCTTCCGGCCCGGAGGTGGGGATTCCGGCCGATTTAGCTATGGCCGAAATCCCCACCTCCGGGCCGGAAGCTCCGCCTCCGGGCCGGAAGCCCCGCCTCCGGGCCGGAAGCCCCGCCTCCGGCCCGGAATTTCCGGCCCGAGTGCGGACGTAAATTTAGTAGTCGTAAATCCATTCTGTGAATAGCAAAAGTACTAAGTTCATTCTGTGAATAGCAAAAGTAGTAAGTTCATTCTGTGAATAACAGAAGTACTAGGTGCATTCTGTGAATACCAGAATGGTACTAAGTTTAGGATTTAGTCTTAAGTTTGTTCTGTGAATCGGGCCCCTAGACGCTTGTACACGCACTAACAGTCAGTATAGTCAGTATAGAATAAGATTCTATCCTAAGAGACCTCTCTTTTTGGATAACACAGTTCTTTAAACATAGGATATTAGATATGATTTGGGATTAGGTTGACATAACCCCAGACTTCTGTCTCCACATGTAGAGCTAAATGTCAAGTCCCATTCTCCTCCTAGTTGCACGTCAAATCACACGTCATGCTGCCGCGCGCGCATCTCTGCCAAGTATTTTTGCTGACATTGCGAAATTCTTCCATGGAACCACCCATTTGTGACATCATACCTAATGACGTTCTTTAGTTACGCCTAGTTACACCCATTTTAGTTACGCATGTATGTCTTTATCTCTGTTATCAACTGTTACGCCTCCTGCATCTGTTTCACTGTAATGCCTCTTCTATAAAAATGATTACCTGTCAATAATGTATTGTCCTTCACTTCCTGAACCTCCGTGGTGATGGAATATGAAGCCCACAATTCGAATTGTTATTGGAATAAAGCCCGTTCCGAATCTCTAATACCACGGATTCTGCCTCTTATTTTACTGAGCTATTCTTATTAATTTTCCGCATCAAATTAAGTACCGGTAATTAAATTATTTACCACATATATGGCGCCCGAACAGGGACACTTTCTCATCTCACGCGCCGGAGGTGCGTTGCAGGCCCGGTCTCCTGCCACAGCTGGACGGACAACAACGCGTACACACAGGATTTCCTGTATCTCCCTCCTGCCGAGCGGGGGTAACTGAGGCTGCGATCAACACCCAGACGAGGCGGTGAGAAGTGCGAAGTATCCCGACCAGAGCCTAGCTGAGAGAGCAAGATCCGAGGTATGCAGAGGCCCACCAGGTTCCGAAGTTCCGAAGTTTCGAGTCGAGTCCAGTCCGGTCCAAGTCCAGTTCAGTTCAGTTCCGAGGCCTTCCGTTCCGAGCTACCCGGTGAGTACCATTGCCGGGGAGGCGTTCTGACGTGCACATAGGTTGTGCCGGTCAAGACGGGTTTGGGTACACAAATCCGGTCTGCACTGTTTCAGCAGTGTATCTGTACTGTTTAGCAGTATATCAAGTATGTCTAGTATATAATTCAGAATTACCTAGTTAGTGCCGAGTATTATGCTTAGTGACTAGTTCCCTAAATGGCCATCATTGTTGTTCATTAAATGTTAAATGTTAAATATTTTAAATACGTTCTGCATATTGTGGTGTGAATGACTGTTCATTATTGTGTTTTGTTGTATTAAACGTGTTCAAAATTAGGTATCAGATCAGTTCTCAATATGCCGCTCTTTTCGAAATTAAGACAGATCAAAACTAGAAAAGGGGTACTCGAAGAAGCTGTTCCCATTCCTCCTAGGGACACTCCAGGGTACTTCATGTACCATAAACATGGCCTAGACGCCATATTATTTCTTGATTTATGGGTAGACTACACCAAGGAATTACCAGAAAGTCAGAGGTGGCCCGCAGCTGGGACCTGGGATGCAGATTGCATCATGAAAGTAGAGGAAGAATTATGGAAAAAGAAAGCTAGACAATCACAGAAAGATGCCATTGAATTATGGCGTAAAGAATCATATAGACGTACAGAAAAAGCACTAAGACAGGAAGAGAAAAGTAAGGAGAATTCAAATAAAGTCCGAGAAAATCTATTAATTGAAGAAGGTACCCGAATAAAATCAGAACAAGTAGACAGACAAAGAAATGCCCTTATGAATGGTATGTATCCTCTTCTGGCCGAAGGGTTACCTAAGGCTACTCCGGAGATACCAAAAGACTTGCCACCTCCATTGTTTCCGATAAAAGCACATCCCAAAGGGCATCCCAGAACCGCAGAAGATGTTTTCCTTTCCTCTTATTTAGACGACGCAGCTCCCGAGTATGCTAATACTGCACCACATAGACCGCCTGCCGAGGGGGTTCAACGCCAAGACCCTCCGTCTGTACCTCCGCAACAACAAACTCCGACACAAGTTCCGGCAAGCACATCTGTTTCTACAGCTGTACCCACACCTATGGTTGCTATATCACGTTCAACGAATCCTTTCACATCCAGCACCCCAGGCGGTGCTACAGGAGGTACAACAACCATTTTTTCCACGCCACCCAGAGTAAATAAACTTTCCTTTCAAGAATTAGCCCACCAACGTACGCCCAAACTAGTAACTCCCGACATGCTTAAGGAACTTCTAGTAGATTGTAGATATGACCCTGTGCCCGGCAAAGAGGACGAAATGCTGCTGGCATCATTACGTATCCGACGAGCTGCAATATATTTAGGGAGGCTACCAGGAATGACTACACATTTAGAAAATATATATCACTTTGTCCAGTCAGGGCGAGATTCTGAGAGTATTAATAGAGCCATGGAGTACCAGAAAGTGGAGATACAGGGGGAACTGTTACGTTTCCTCATAAATTGTGTGATCAGAAATCAAGACCGACCAGGGGTAAATCCGGAAGAAATGCGAATTCTTACCACATGGAGTCGGAATATATCAGAGGGGAGACATGATAGACTATTAAGTATAGTAGCTATGTGCCGAAAGATCCGCAAAGAAGTAGAACGAATACACGAAGAAAGATTAGCGGTAGACCAGCCTGAACAAAACGAGGAGGAGGAAGAATTAGAACTGCCCACAGGACAGTTAGAAACCATGGCCTATGTAGGTAGAGGAAGATCTTGTAATAATACTAGATGCTTTACTGATCCGATACGTCCGATACGTCCAGATAATAACAGAAATTTCCAAACCCCTATAATAAATATAAGGTCCCCCGAACATTCGTTCCAAGCCGCTGACAAATTACTCCGAGAACGAAGGGGTTATCATATACTCGATTCTATGGACGAACAAGAATTAGCCAGGTCAGCCGTTCACTGGGTTGACAGTCCCGGAAAATATAGTGATGATACACTAGCGCACACGTTTTTGAACCTCACCCCAGACGAACAGCGTTTAGCTGGTATCTACATGATTCAACAACTCCTTATATTATATAACAGCCAACACTCCGATCCTGGTCCCTTACCTGATATATTGACTGAATTACTCACGAATAAATGGAGAGGTTCAGGTACTGAGTTAATTAGAGAAATACTAGAATCCAGAAAGCAGTACCTTCTTTTTGTATGCCCCGAACATGTCTCACTACCCATCAAGGAAAGAACGACGTATTATATGGATAGACAGAATCCCTTACGCGAAGTGCACCCGATAAAAGGTGATGACAATCAGTTTAAACGTGTGTTTGTATACACACCCATATCTAAAATGGAACTATTAGAAATGAAGAAAGTGGTACCCAGTCATGACAAAGACCCAGCGGGTTTCCACCGTGAAATTAAAGACATGTTGCTCATGGGAGAGTATACCTATCCCGACATTATGAAAATATTAAAGGTATTAATGCCTGCGGGCATTTACGAAAAACTCAAAGAAAAGGATTGGGAGGTGGGAGACCAAAAGATAGATTGGACAGCATTAGAAAACGAAGAAACAGCTCGAGGTCCAGGTTTAGGGCTTGGGGAAAAGACCAAAATACTACCAGGTTTATTAGTACAGGTACTGCCACGTTTATTAACTACGAAAAAGGAAGACTGGGGTGCAATCTCAGCCTGTAAACAAAAGCAAGATGAAGACACTAGTGATTTTTATGCCCGATTCGAAAAATGTTTTGGTATAAATAGTGGAATAAAAGCAAGTAGCGAATCGTATCCACATCTGTTTGTGACAAAATTAGTTGAAAATTCCTTGCCCCAAGTTAAGAATAGAGTATTGAAATTCGAGAGTACCTGGCAAGGTAACACTCCGTCACAAATGTTACAAATGCTACAGTACCATCATAATAGAATTAGAGAGGAACAAGAACATGAACAAAGACGCATGAAAGACACGAAAATGAAAATGCTAGTTTCCCAGACAGTTCCAGCTGACGGTCATAAAAAGGGTATGACACAGTCCAGTGTTTCAGCAGGTTCTGTAAAAGGGACATGCAACTATTGTAAACAGCCAGGTCATTATGTACACGATTGTCCAGTTTTAAAACATAATATCGCCATAGGTAATACAAAAGAAAGACCACGGCCACTTAGACAGGATCAGAACCAACAAGGAGCTCCGCAGCATGCACAGTCCATGCCAGCTCCGCAACAGTCTATGCCAGCTCCACCATCGCAGCCTATTGCTGCCACACAAACAACGACACGACAGATGTACCAGAACGCAGAGTATGACTATCCTGATTATCAACGATACTCATGAAACAGCCTAGAGAGGGAAGTTGGCTTACCCCTTATCGAGGTCCCTGTAGATCAAGAAGGACCTTATGTACACAGTGAACTATTAGGCCAAGATAGAAAATTTTTACTTGATACAGGGGCAAGCCGAACAACCATAAAACGTAGTGAAGTTCCAGGGGCACCCTTCTCAGGCTCACAGAATATTTCCCTTGGTTTTTCAGGAAAACCTATCATTAACGAAGTATCACAGCCTCTTCCACTTACGATTGGTCCCTTGACACGAACTACAGATTTATTGCTTACTAAATCATGTCCAGAAAACCTGTTAGGTATAAAAACATTGAAAGCTCTAGGAGCTATAATATGTTGTTCTCCGGAAGGAGTAAGATTGTTTTTACGCGATTTCAAAGGGCACTATGTGTCCCGAGACATGGATCACCGACTGCAGACTTTACCCACACATTTATGGGCACAAGGCCCTACAGATGTTGGTTGCATGAACATTACACCATATCGAGTCACACTAAAGACAGGAGTGGTACTACCACGAATGAGACAATACAAGTTACCCCCAGATGCTGTAGTGGCTTTACTGCAAATCATTGACGAGCTTATTACCCAAGGAGTGGTTGTGGAAACCGACTCCAATGTATGTAATTCCCCGATAATTCCGATTCTTAAACGAACTGATCCAAAAGCCCCGCCAGTATATCGATTGGTTATTGATCTGCGCGAATTAAATAAATGTATTGTACCACAATACCCCGTAGTCCCAGACATTTCTTCATTACTGACAGCCATTGATTCCGAAGCAACATTCTTTACTGTAATTGATCTCAAGAATGCCTTTTTCAGCGTCCCAATAGATCCGGAAAGCCAATACTTGTTCGGATTTAGTTTAAATGGACGAAACTTTAAATTCACACGCGCACCTCAAGGATTCACAGAAAGCCCCAGCATCTATAGCCTAGCACTGAAACGAGAACTTGACAGTATCCACATGCCAGTCAACACTGCCCTGCTTCAATATGTCGATGATCTGCTGATCACCGCTAGAAGCGAACCTGAATGTGAAAAAGCCTCACTGACGGTTTTACAATTTTTGGCCGAAAAGGGGCACAAGGTGTCCCCTTCTAAGCTGCAATTCTGTGTCCAGCGAGTTGTTTACCTTGGGCACTCGCTGTCCAAGGAGGGAAGGCAGCTTACGTCAGATCGCATCCAGTTAATTGCTAACATGCCAATACCCAAGACACAAAAGGAGGTACGGGCTTTTATAGGCCTCACTTCATATTGTAGGCAGTGGATCCCTCAGTATGCATTTCTAGCAAAACCACTCATTCAGTTGACAACACAGGAGGCTGCCACATCGACTGTCCTCCCTTGGACTCAGGAACATACACAAGCTTTTGAAAGCCTAAAGAAAGCTTTATGTCAAGCACCTGTTTTAGCAACACCATGTTACAATAAACATTTTACGCTCTTTGTTACAGAACGCGAAGGTACTGCCTTGTCAGTACTCACACAGGAACAAGCAGGATCACACAAACCATGTGCTTATTTTTCTAGTACATTAGATCCCGTAGCTCAGGCACTTCCAGCGTGCCTAAATCAGTGGCAGCAACAGCTTTAGCAATCAGACAAAGCGATGCCATAGTGTTAGGACATCCATTGACAGTACAAGTACCACATGCAGTAGAGGTTCTCTTGAACCGCACACAAACACAACACTTAACTATAGCAAGACTCACCGGTTACGAATTAACATTGTTTCAGCCACACATAGAAATCAGACGTTGTAATACGTTAAATCCTGCCACACTGTTACCAGTAGGCGGAACAGATCCATTGGCACATGATTGTGTCGAAGTCATTACTGTCACGACGAAACCCAGACAAGACTTGACAGACATCCCTTTGACAGATCCAGACTTGACATTGTATGTAGATGGTTCATGCATGAGAACAAGTACAGGAGAGTTAGTGGCCGCTTACGCAGTCACAACAGACACTGAAGTCATTGAAACAAATTGCATAAATACCTTGTCAGCTCAAGCAGCAGAGCTCATCGCTCTGACACAAGCCTGTATTCAAGCCACAAATAAGAAAGTCAACATATACACTGATTCACGTTATGCATTCGGAGTTGTACATGACTTCGGCGTGCTGTGGCGAGAGAGAGGTTATTTAACTTCTCACGGTGCCCACATTCAGCACGGACCCCTCATTCATGCCTTATTAGATGCAATACATCTACCCACTGCAATATCAATTATGAAATGTAAAGCTCATACGAAAGTTACTGATATCATTTCCCAAGGCAATGATCTAGCTGACAGAACAGCTAAACAGACCGCTCAAACAAACACATCTGACATGATAAAGACAATAGTTCAGACACCGACACATTGCATGACGGTTAAGGATCACGCTCTTGACGTAATTGACATACAGACACATGCTACACCAGATGAAATAAAGAAATGGACTGAATTAGGAGGGATCCAAACGGATCAAGGATGGATGACGAAGGAAAAATCTGTATGGTTCCTTCCTGACTCTATGGTTCAAGTTATCATTAATACAATACATAGTCCAGCGCACCTAGGAGAAAAAGCTATGCTAGACAGCATTCAACACATTTGGTTCAACAAACATTTACGAGCAGCAGCTAAACAAAAAGTTCGTACCTGTATGATCTGTTGTCAGTTTAACCCAGGTAAAAGCATTCCCGTAGAACAGGGTGGATTTCAGCCTCCTGATCACCCTTTTGAAGTCCTCCAGATGGATTATATCCAGATGGAACGATGTCGAGGATTCAAATATGTTCTTGTAGTTGTCTGTGCTCTTTCCCGTTGGACAGAAGCCTACCCGGTCTCAGATTACACTGCCCCGACTACTGCCAAACAGTTGGTTCGAGAATTCTTCCCACGGTACGGTTTACCACGTGTTGTCTACTCAGATAACGGCCAGCCGTTCTCATCCGAACTAATGAAACACGTTTCACTTTTGTTAGGCTATCAATGGAAATTTCACTGTGTCCGACACCCCGAGGCAGCAGGTCTCGTGGAACGACATAATCAAACTCTGAAAATTAGATTGTCCAAAATATGTAGGGAGAAAGGTGTCGATTGGGTAGTAGCCTTACCAGTTGCACTCTTTTACATGAGAATGGTAGCGCACTCTCGAACAGGGCTATCCCCTTATGAGGTGATCTTTGGCAGACCACCAAATATGTGGGGGACGCCTATACCACGCAAAATAACTGATGTTGACTGTAATATGCTGACAGATTACCTGGCTTCCTTGATGTCTGCACTACAATCTTGTCGTTCACAGGTAGCTGCAGCCTTTCCCGACAACACCGAGGTGAAACCCCATGACGTAGTTCCCGGGGACCTGGTGTTAGTGCGGAATTTTGACCGGAAGACTCAGCTGGATCCTAGGTGGAAATCGCCTCAACTTGTACTACTCACCACGAGGACAGCCGTGAAGATCGAAGGTCGTAAAGGATGGTTACATTCAAGTCATATCAAGAAATTTCATGGACTACCGTCTGATGTAAACGTTATACCTCGCGTGTCTTCACCGATTGACTCAAAGCTTCCTTTGGTTGAACAAAGCGATAAGGAACTATACAAACTAAAATTACGGTCTAATAAGTCAGACAATTTGATTGTTTAAGTCCTCTCCAAGGTGAATCGGTCGAATTTGTCTCTGACATATATCCCCTAGACCTGAATAGAGAAAGAAACCGAAAGATGCAGTTGAAAAAGCATGCGTACTGTAAATCACTGCGTAGTCATTGCACAGTGACGTTATTAATTTTGTTTTTCTTAAATCTTTTAATAATCGCTGCAAGTATATTGTTGCACATATATTATCCTATTTCTAAACATGTTTACAATGTTACTGCTGAACATTCTTTTAGTGAATTACCCCCGCATGAGTTGTCCTATAGATTTGCGCTGCGCAATAACACTTTCATTAGTATGCTACATCATTCCCATCAAACCAGCAATGCCACAAATTGTTGGATATGTGGCCGACTCCCTCCCTATCAGAACTATAAGGGAATTCTGCCTCTCTTTCCATATCCGTTCACACACAATGGCTCCTGTGGAGCATGGTTTAGTTTAATTAATTCCCTAGATTCGAATTCCGCAGTTTATCAAGACAACTGGGTATGGGGAAACCTGAACTTAGTTTTGCTTAAAGTCTGCTACCCTAACAAGGAGGGACTTCCCAAAAGAACAGGAACTGATCTAGAAAATGAAGTATACGGATTAGGTAATTTTACACTTAACCTCATGATCCTGAACGTTGAATCTGAAGCTACACCAATCTTGCCCGCCATGTCCGTATTCCCAGTAAAAGGGGAACTATGTATAAGAAAGAATGGCTCCATACACATGGGCCATAGTAGATGCACCACTGTAATAGAATTCAGTGATCAAGGCAAGTCTACATTTAGAGCTTCTCGCCATTCCTACTTCGTATGTGGTCAGACTGCATATATACGTTTGCCTCTAGATTGGGATGGTACCTGCTACATCGGATTCCTTTTGCCACCTGTTTTCCTAGCTCCTCCTGATTATCATAGAAATACTCATTTAGTACACAATAGACAGCAGAGAGATCTCCCAATCGTCGATTACACTGAAACAGCATGGGAAAAATACACAGATTTCAATAAAGGTTTCTTCCCCTATATAGGTACAGTCACTAATAGTAAGTTGATACGTAGATTAACCAGAACCCTTGAAGCAGTAGTGAACGAAACTATTTCCGCTTTAGGCAATTTAACAGAAGAGCAGTCTGCTATGCGGATTGTTGTGCTTCAAAATCGTCTTGTTCTTGACGTCATCCTGGCCGATAGGGGCGGAGCTTGTAGGGTCATCGGATCAAGTTGTTGCATTTTCATACCAGAAAATTCGCCGTCAGTATATAAAGCCATAACCCGCCTTCATAAGATTGTAAGCCAGATACACCAGAGTCCCGGCACCTGGACTTGGTCCGGTTGGTTCTGGGGCGTGTTGTCAGCCTGGGGATGGAGAATGCTCTCCTTCCTAGGTATTGGCTTCCTCATACTATTCAGTTGCTGCTTATGTCTACAATGTGGGCCAGCGATTTGTGGTCTGTGTGCCACCTCGTGTATCCCACATCCAAGTTTTCGTTCGAGATCCCGGAAGAAGAAAGAAGAACAAATGATGTTATATGAACAGATTGATGGATTGATGAAGATCGATATCTCCTAAGGGTCCGAAGGGGACAAGGAGGGAATGAGGAAATATGAATTTTGTGATCAGTTATGTCCCCTATCGTAGACCCCAACGGCTCCATGTACATGCTATACGTACATGTATGTTCCCTCCTGCTCCAGTTTTGAAGACGCAAATATATGTGCGTCCACCGTCAACATGTCCTCTTTCAGATCCACCATGAATTGGTCAGATATTCCTTTTCTAAGTATGAAAGGCCACCGACTTTATGTGGTTCACTTTCCACATTTTACAGATTCAGGCGAGTAGGCCCGAATTCTGTCACCAAGCTTTTTCCTGCCTTCTGCCTCTGAAAAGCTCCAGTCTGAGCCTGCATCTGTGACCATGAACTTTGTCTTACTCCCTGCGCGGCTCACGGTGCCTGATCCAGCCCGTAGCCTGCCAGAAAACTGTATTTCACCTTCAAGATTATCTGCTCTGCTCCGCTCCTCATCCAATGCATTCCTGTCTAGTAGCTTAAGTAAACATTCTTCCAGCTACCGAGCAAAGGGCCCGGCTTCTCTGTCTTTATGCAAGTAATTCATAGCCCTGTTACCATGGAATATTCCTACCCCCTCGCATCTAGTGTAGACACTTAGACGCTTGTACACGCACTAACAGTCAGTATAGTCAGTATAGAATAAGATTCTATCCTAAGAGACCTCTCTTTTTGGATAACACAGTTCTTTAAACATAGGGTATTAGATATGATTTGGGATTAGGTTGACATAACCCCAGACTTCTGTCTCCACATGTAGAGCTAAATGTCAAGTCCCATTCTCCTCCTAGTTGCACGTCAAATCACACGTCATGCTGCCGCGCGCGCATCTCTGCCAAGTATTTTTGCTGACATTGCGAAATTCTTCCATGGAACCACCCATTTGTGACATCATACCTAATGACGTTCTTTAGTTACGCCTAGTTACACCCATTTTAGTTACGCATGTATGTCTTTATCTCTGTTATCAACTGTTACGCCTCCTGCATCTGTTTCACTGTAATGCCTCTTCTATAAAAATGATTACCTGTCAATAATGTATTGTCCTTCACTTCCTGAACCTCCGTGGTGATGGAATATGAAGCCCACAATTCGAATTGTTATTGGAATAAAGCCCGTTCCGAATCTCTAACCACGGATTCTGCCTCTTATTTTACTGAGCTATTCTTATTAATTTTCCGCATCAAATTAAGTACCGCTAATTAAATTATTTACCACACTCTCACCACTCCGTGGATGACCCAGACCAACCTGGCCCCTCTGGTGTCCAACCACCTGCAGCACCTGCGTCAGGTACAACTGTGCCAACCACCACCCCCATTCCTGCCACATCCCAGGAGACACCCAGGAGCCCTTCCCGCACACAACAACACAGCCAGTCTGTCCACGAGGGACAAGGTTCTCCGGGCACCCAGGAGGAGGCAGGCGACACCGCAAATGCCATCCCTCAGGGGTCCCGGAGACCCGATGTGCCCACAACGGCAGGCCAGGCGCAAGTGGGCAGGGGTGGTGGGAGTGGAGGACGGCGGAGGCGCGAACCTGACCAGTTGTCTCAGGAACCGGTAATGTCACACATCAGCAACATCCTCGACTCATACCGGCGTGACGCCATGGGCATGGTCCAGATTGCGTCCACCCTCACAGACATCAAGGGGACCCTCGAGGAGATGAAGACCCTGCAGGCCGAGCAACATGCCTGTCAACAGCGACACCAAGGACGGATGGAGGCAAGACAGGTTGAGCTCGGTGCAAACGGAAATGACCCGTGTACTCCGTCGGATTGCCGAAAACATGGGCAACCCTCCCTGTGCCACCAGGCGAAGAACATCACCACCCACAGGGAGGGATCAGGAGGAGGAGGATTCATCCGACGGAGCATCACAAGCATTGTCGTTGCCTGCTTCTGAGGGTCCCCGCAGGAGGGTGGGTCGTCCACGCAAAAGACTGTGAGAGTCAGCGGAACATCACCATCTCCCAGGTCACCTGGCCTGGCACCTGGCCCTCTGGCCCAACAGCAGCACATCAGCAAATGACATTCTCTTCCACATGGCCTTGCTGGTCACTGTCTGACCAATGTAGACAAAGACTGTGGCATAGACTCTGATGACTTTCAATGGCAAGGATACCAACTCCCCCTGTGAACTTTGGATTCTACACTCCCGCCAAGCACCTCTTGTCATCCCCCCAAACACGTGCCCCACCACAAATAAAAATCTTCACAATCACCAGATGCTGCCGTCATTTAGCATTATTCCACTACATGTGTGTGTTGTAAAGTCAAACCATGCCTGATTCCAATAGTAACTCCAACCATCCATACCCTGGGGTCTGAGTCTGGCACAGGACACACAAGGGTCACAATGTATCATCCAAGACAGACATGGAGCACCATACTCAACCGTGATGGGCCCAACCAGCTGAGGGGGTGCCCGCACAACTGTGCCTACAGACCTATTTAGAAGAGCAACAGTCATGCGCAGAGGTCAGGGATCATGTGGAGTGTCCTGGGGTGGGAGTCCCAGGTATGTGTAGACATGTGGCGTAACCATGTCCTGCATGCTTGAGTCAGGTGGATGTGGAGAATGGTGGGCCGGCCAAGGTTGGATGCATGGAGATGGCACAATTGGGTGTTGGATCACAGTGCCACAAGGTTGTGTTGTGGTTGTGGGCTGCATCCTGAGTGTGTGCGTGGATTGAGAAGGTCATCCTGCAGCTGGCAGTGATCCACTCCCCCCATCTCTGTTGGACGTTGATGTGGCCTGGTCGCCGGATGTAGTAGCAGAGCTGTGCAGATGCACCCTGGATGTGGACAAGTATCATGGGATTCCTAACGCACATGTCCGTAGAGTGCAGGGTAGGATTAGACACGGATGTCGTAGTTGACCTGGGGGATGGTCTCCCTCTTGCCTTGAGGTTGATGGAATTGGGGATCTTGTGCATAATGCAGAGTGTGCTGCCGCATGAGGCACAGATGCTGCTGATCAGCATAGCACATGTCAGCAAGCAATCCATGATGAACACCAGCTCGTTTGCGTGGACACTGGGTGCCCTTGCTGCAGGGCCTGCAGCAGCATGCGCCATGTCAAGAAAACAATGCCACAAGTAGCACACAAAGACAAGGATCTCAGGAAGGAACTATGCAAAAGGTGTATGTCAAGGAAGGAATGTCTGGTTCAACATGGTACACACACACACAATGGATTCACATGCAGCACAGTGGCCGTCGTGGAGACTGACATGCCACAATACCTACACAGCCATGGACATCATGCACAATACAGAATCTCATCCCTGACAAACAGCTTGCATCTTGCTACTCTACACATAGACTCATATGCACCATCTCTGAGAACAATGCCAGACATGCCGCATGCACAGTGGCATATATAATCAAAGGGGGAACTGAAGAGCTAATATTTAAAGAGGTCCTGTACCCGTGCTCCTCTATGTGTACACGCTAGACAATTAAAGGGTAACCAGTTTCTCTTGTATAGCATACGTGGCATGGACAAGGACACTATCACTGCATGCCACGGGATCTTAGTCGCCGGGAGATCTGAATTTCAGATCATGTTGCCCTCACACACCTTTTTAGGGGTGTCATGCTTCATCATAGGGCGCTCCTCGTCGGACCGGTGCTGCAATGTCCGACGGGCCTGGTGGCTTTTTTGGCGGAGTTCTTTTGATCTGTAGAGACGCCGCATGTGAGGTATGTATGTGGGCAGTCAGTGCTATGTGTATTGTAATGTGGATAGGTGATTTTAAAAAATGCTCCAAGTCTATAGAAAGTCTTTATTCCGTCTTAGATCTGGGTCTAAATAAAAACAGTGGAACCACCTGTAGGGCTTAAGGTACCTTGGTGGCTGCTTGGTGTAAATCAGGTCGACATGTTTCGTGTCTTAAGGGCTCCAAAATCGGGCGACACTTCTTCAGGACCTATGTTGTGACGAACCAGGTTAGAGTACGTCAGATTAGCTGCGCCTCCCGACTTGGGTGAGGGGGCACGAAAGTGCCAAAGGTGAGTCCCAGATATGGATCTCATCCAACCTTTCAACCTAAGTCAAAAATTGGAGACAAAAGGGGAGGGATAAGGAAGGAGGGCAAAGAACAGCGACATATAGAGGTAAACTTTAAAGATGCGCAAGAGCTACAAATAAGTATAGTCTCAGCATTAGGAGACAAAGTCCCATTGTTAGTAGTTTTAATTAACCAATAATAGTGACTAGAGTCCCCATATCCCAGGAAGAGTCCTGGGCGAGGATCTACTGTGAATTAAAAATAGATGAGAAAGGCTAATAACATGCCATCACTAACCCAGAAGGGGAGCCCAGTCAAAAAAGTGAAAATCCTTGCCAAAATAAATATACTACATCAGGTTAATAAAGGCGACGTCCGTGTCTTACCTATGGTTGGCAGTGGGTTGTGCAACATGAAGGAGGGCGAGTCAGCTCCATATATTAAAGGTAGCCAACTGCGGAAGTGAGATGAAAGCACAGAAGGGAGTTGTTACATCTTGAAAAACAGGCAGCACACACAATAATGGTGCTGAAAAACATCACGACTAAACCCATTAGGGAGATTTGTTGAATCTTGAAAAGCAAACAGCACACACATAAAGGTACTGGAAAACATCACGACTTAACCCATTAAGGAGAGGAGTTAAATCTTGAACAGACAGCACACGCATTAATGGCACTGAGAAACGTCACAACTAAACCCATTATGGAGAGTGTCTAAGGAGGTGCTCTAGCAGTGTCTGGGCTAAGGTGACGCGTGTACTTATTTAGAAGTAACGCTAAGAAAGCGAAGGTGAGCTCGATCTCGAGGGAACCAGTAGGGCATGTAACAGAATGCAAGGGTTTCCAAACCGGGTACTGGCGGTGGTGCAAGGAGCAATTGGGCTATTATTAGAAGCCTGATGCTCAATCAACAGACCGTAATGACCCATCAAAATACACCTCGGGAAACCACCCATTAACGTGACTGGGGGGTGTGATTCCCGCGAGTGCCGTAACCTAGGATAAGGGGTGAGCCGATTAAACTCAACCCTGTACTAAAAAACAGAGCGTGTGCGAAAGGACAAATGCCGGGGTTGTGAAACACTCACTGTTAAGGTAGAGGGCAAGGTCTCCTCATACCAAGGCTCTCCCGCTGCCGAATTAAGTCCAGGATGTCAGCGTTACTGCTTATGTTGCTTCGATCCTAATGGGACGTTTGTTTCCGTCAACAAACGCGGTGACGTGCAAGAGGGCGTGGACGGGCGCCATCTTCTCCCTGGGACATTGCCTGACTTCATAGAAAGAGAAGTCGGGAACATGGCAATAGTATTTACAGAAAAGGTGTTCTAAAAAACGAATAGGGTTTAAAATTACCGTGGTAAAAAACTAGTAGTTATATGGATGAAAATCAAATGTTGGTATTCACATTAACGCATAAGGTCAATACTTATACATAGTGCAACGAGAAGGTTGGAATATCCCAAAGGTGTGGTGCAGAGGGATGAGTAATGGAACCACTTGATCATATGACCCAGTAGTTCATATGTAATGTAATGTAGCAGGATTAGTATATGACAGACAACGTTAGTACACAAACGAGATAGGGTACCAGATAATTTAGTGTCTGCTCTGAATCTCTGACCATGGAATGGCATCGTTCAGACCCGTCTTTTGAGTGGACAGACGGAAAATCCATCTTTGTTCTGTCTCGAACAGTCTGTTAGCTGACCAGCTGGTGTTACTTTCAATTATAGTCCAGGTCATCTCGTCCGGCCCTTGTGGGTGTGTCAGGAAATGGGTGCTCATTTTGGTTTATAGCCGACCGCAGTGTATTTTACTGCGATGTTCCATGATCCTGATTTTGACGGGACGGGTGGTCATTCCCACGTATTGTAGATTGCATGGGCACTTGATGAGGTATACACAGTTCTTTGTGTTAGAGTTCGTGTGTGATCTCTGCACCCAAATTTTACCTTCTTCCAGGTTGAGTTCCTTGGAGGTCCTCGTAAGTGTGCATACTCCGCATAGACCACATGGAAAGTGGCCCCGTACTGGTGTGGTGTTCCAGAGGGTGCTTTGTACAGCTTTGTGCCCAGTTTTGGGGCGGGTATGAATCAGAACGTCTCTCAGATTGTTTGTAAAAAACTCGCAGCCCGAGATTATCCACAGAACATCATCAAACAGTCAAGGAAACAAGCACTGAATTACAATAGAGAAGCTCTCTCGGAGGTCCAACACAGGAAGACCGATGAGGCAGTCACATGTGTTACGACGTTTACTCCAGAATCCAACACTATCCAGAGGATTATCCGCAAACATTGGAAAATCCTATCAACAGGAAATCTATCCATACCCTTACCAAGGTTTGCTAATAAACGGACAAACAATCTGAGAGACGTTCTGATTCATACCCGCCCCAAAACTGGGCAAAAAGCTGTACAAAGCACCCTCTGGAACACCACACCAGTACGGGGCCACTTTCCATGTGGTCAATGCGGAGTATGCACACTTACGAGGACCTCCAAGGAACTCAACCTGGAAGAAGGTAAAATTTGGGTGCAGAGATCACACATGAACTGTAACACAAAGAACTGTGTATACCTCATCAAGTGCCCATGCAATCTACAATACGTGGGGATGACCACCCATCCCGTCAAAATCAGGATCATGGAACATCGCAGTAACATACGCTGCGGTTGGCTATCAACCAAAATGAGCACCCATTTCCTGACACACCCACACGGGCCGGATGAGATGACCTGGACTATAATTGAAAGTAACACCAGCTGGTCAGCTAACAAACTATTCGAGACAGAACAAAGATGGATTTTCCGTCTGTCCACTCAAAAGACGGGTCTGAACGATGCCATTCCATGGTCAGAGATTCAGAGCAGACACTAAATTATCTGGTACCCTATTTCGTTTGTGTACTAACGTTGTCTGTCATATACTAATCCTGCTACATTACATTACATATGAACTACTGGGTCATATGATCAAGTGGTTCCATTACTCATCCCTCTGCACCACACCTTTGGGATATTCCAACCTTCTCGTTGCACTATGTATAAGTATTGACCTTATGCGTTAATGTGAATACCAACATTTGATTTTCATCCATATAACTACTAGTTTTTTACCACGGTAATTTTAAACCCTATTCATTTTTTAGAACACCTTTTCTGTAAATACTATTGCCATGTTCCCGACTTCTCTTTCTATGAAGTCAGGCAATGTCCCAGGGAGAAGATGGCGCCCGTCCATGCCCTCTTGCACGTCACCGCGTTTGTTGACGGAAACAAACGTCCCGTTAGGATCGAAGCAACATAAGCAGTAACGCTGACATCCCGGACTTAATTCGGCAGCGGGAGAGCCTTGGTATGAGGAGACCTTGCCCTCTACCTTAACGGTGAGTGTTTCACAACCCCGGCATTTGTCCTTTCGCACACGCTCTGTTTTTTAGTACGGGGTTGAGTTTAATCGGCTCACCCCTTATCCTAGGTTACGTCACTCGCGGGAATCACACCCCCCAGTCACGTTAATGGGTGGTTTCCCGAGGTGTATTTTGATGGGTCATTACGGTCTGTCGATTGAGCATAAGGCTTCTAATAATAGCCCAATTGCTCCTTGCACCACCGCCAGTACCCGGTTTGGAAACCCTTGCATTATGTCACATGCCCTACTGGTTCCCTCGAGATCGAGCTCACCTTAGCTTTCTTAGCATTACTTCTAAATAAGTACACGCGTCACCTTAGCCCAGACACGGCTAGAGCACCTCCTTAGACACTCTCCATAATGGGTTTAGTCGTGACGTTTCTCAGTGCCATTAATGCGTGTGCTGTCTGTCCAAGATTTAACTCCTCTCCTTAATGGGTTAAGTCGTGATGTTTTCCAGTACCTTTATGTGTGTGCTGTTTGCTTTTCAAGATTCAACAAATCTCCCTAATGGGTTTAGTCGTGATGTTTTTCAGTACCAATATTGTGTGTGCTGCCTGTTTTTCAAGATGTAACGACTCCCTTCTGTGCTTTCATCTCACTTCCGCAGTTGGCTACCTTTAATATATGGAGCTGACTCGCCCTCCTTCATGTTGCACAACCCACTGCCAACCATAGGTAAGACACGGACGTCGCCTTTATTAACCTGATGTAGTATATTTATTTTGGCAAGGATTTTCACTTTTTTGACTGGGCTCCCCTTCTGGGTTAGTGATGGCATGTTATTAGCCTTTCTTATCTATTTTTAATTCACAGTAGATCCTCGTCCAGGACTCTTCCTGGGATATGGGGACTCTAGTCACTATTATTGGTTAATTAAAACCACTAACAATGGGACTTTGTCTCCTAATGCTGAGACTATACTTATTTGTAGCTCTTGCGCATCTTTAAAGTTTACCTCTATATGTCGCTGTTCTTTGCCCTCCGTCCTTATCCCTCCCCTTTTGTCTCCAATTTTTGACTTAGGTTAAAAGGTTGGATGAGATCCATATCTGGGACTCACCTTTGGCACTTTCGCGCCCCCTCACCCAAGTCGGGAGGCGCAGCTAATCTGACGTACTCTAACCTGGTTAGTCACAACATAGGTCCTGAAGAAGTGTCGCCCGATTTTGGAGCCCTTAAGACACGAAACATGTCGACCTGATTTACACCAAGCAGCCACCAAGGTACCTTAAGCCCTACAGGTGGTTCCACTGTTTTTATTTAGACCCAGATCTAAGACGGAATAAAGACTTTCTATAGACCTGGAGCCTTTTTTAAAATCACCTATCCACATTACAATACACATAGCACTGACTGCCCACATACATACCTCACATACGGCGTCTCTACAGATCAAAAGAACTCCGCCAAAGTAGCCACCAGGCCCGTCGGACATTGCAGCGCCGGTCCGACGAGGAGTGCCCTATGATGAAGCATGACACCCCTAAAAAGGTGTGTGAGGGCAACA
Organism: Triturus cristatus; assembly: GCF_964204655.1. Classification (NCBI taxonomy): domain Eukaryota; kingdom Metazoa; phylum Chordata; class Amphibia; order Caudata; family Salamandridae; genus Triturus; species Triturus cristatus. The sequence goes on from NC_140588.1 coordinate 60,266,279, forward strand.
TGATCTGAAATTCAGATCTCCCAGCGTCCTTGTCTATGCCACGTATGCTATACAAGAGGAACTGGTTACCCTTTAATTGTCTAGCATGCACAGTGGCAACAGACCACCATTGACAGAGATGAGGCACCTTGGAGGCAGAGGGACACCTTTATTAGTCATGTGTGTCGGAATGCTAATGCAAATCTGTCAACACATACACAGGTCATGTGGATGAACACGTGGGACCAACACTGGCACCCCCCTTTGCACCACAGATGCTGAAAATCCATAGCACTGGCACACAAGTGACGGGTTACAGCTAAACACCCCCTGCTGCTCACGGAGAGGCTGCTATACACCATTGAGCCCCAAATGGGGAATTCACACACCATGTCAACCCAGTGCAACCCGTATGTTTCCGAGGGCAGTGTTACACACATTGATGGCTCCATCACAATCCACAATCCCATTACAGATGACTGTCACCAAGTCTGACCATCAATTCAGGTGAATTCAGCTCCGTGTCATGTGCCCCATGGGGATTCAACATGTATGTAAAGTATCCAAACATGAACAGGAGCAGTGCACACACATTCAAAACAAATACCACTCCCAAAAAGCCATGCTGCATCCCTTACCCGAAGGAGATTTTCGAACTTGTCCGTGCATGTAACGCTGATTCAGCACATGTTGCTGTGTTCATGAGGAATAGCAGGAGCACAACAATGCCACCAGCAGACAGCATGCGCAAGTACCTGTGGATGGGAGACACCCCAGAAGTCAGCCAAAAGAAGCACATCCGCATGCATGTGCATGTACTCGACACGTATAAGGTTGTCAACATGTTCGGTGACAATGATGACTCTGGAAAAACATTCTTCTATTGCACCATCACTACAGTGACACATCCAAACACACCTCTGACTCACTTGGCAGACATGCAGATGGACACACACATTGCAACACTTGCCACACACGGCCCAATGCGTGCACACTTAGACACTAGAACTCACCACTAAGCAAAGAAGTTGCGTATGAGCCGACTCCGAATGTCCTCTACCGCCTCCTCCTCCTCCACATCACTTGCCTCGTGACCAAGCCCTTCATCCTCCACGGGTGGATGGTCCTGCTCATTTGGATCCAGGATGAGTGTCACAGCTTTCTCCACTGCCATGTTGTGCAGCATGCAGCACACGAGGAATATCTTGCAGACCTTCACCGGTGCATATGGGAGTGCGCCACCGGTCTTGCGGAGGCAACGGAATCGGCTCTTCAGGAGGCCAAACGTCCTCTCTATCACTCGCCTGGTCCGCCCATGGGCGTTGTTGTAGCGGTGATCGGCAGCCGTGCGGGGGTTGCGGAGAGGCGTGATCAGCCATGGCATGTTGGGATAGCCAGCGTCCCCTACATGGAAACATCATGGACAAGAGTGGGTCAGGAGAAGCAGTAAGACAGGAAGATGACGTTAAATACAGGACTGCCAGAGTATACCCACCAACTATACATGCTCGTTCGTTGCGCAGCATCATTTCAGGCACCCTGCTACGCCTCATGATGTAGGCATTGTGTGCTGATCCTGGAAAACGAGCACAGACATGTGAAATCACCATGTTGGCAAGACACACCACAAGGGCATTAATGGAGTGATAATGCTTGTGGTTCCTATACGCTACCTCCTGTGCCTGTGGTGGTACCAAAGCCACATGTGTTCCATCTATGGACCCAATGACATGGGGCATCCCTCCCAGGGCATAGAACTCACGCTTGACACCTGTCAACTGCTCAAGAGTTGGGAATTTTATGAACTCATCCAGGTGATCCAACATGGCCTCTAAAAAATCATGCAGAACATGGCTGAACATGGTTTGGGACATGCCACCGACATGGGCAATGGTATGTTGAAAGGTACCCGTGGCAATGAAATGTAGGGCTGCCATCACCTTCATCTTGGGTGTCAGTGCAGTAGGATACCTGTGTAGCGGTTGGAGGTGTGGTGCCAGCCGTGTCGTCAACTCCTCAATCAAACGTTGGGGGAATCGGTAGCAGCGTATACAGTCATGTTCCCTCAGGTCAGCCAAGTCCGGAATTTCTCGAGGGAGAGGCGGAGCCCTGCAGTGAATTAGAAGGGACAACGAAGAATGAGTACAGTACACCACCAATGTCAATGTACTGAGCACATGCTCAACAGACAATACACATATGCTACATACAGAGTCAGGTCTGTACAATATGCCCTGGACACGTATGCCAGGCAGGTGACACTCCTACCAAGAGCCAGCTACAAACGTTGATTCTCAACCTCAATATGCCATGCCATGAAACTAGCTGTGGGCCAGTGTAAGTGAGCAGGCAGACGCATTACAGGAGTTACAGACATCCAAATATGTGCAGAAGAAGGATGTGTATTGTACAGACAGGTTGCGCAACACTAGAGGCACAGGTCACATGTCATAGAATAAGGACACACCACACACCTTGCCATGAAGGATTACATGTCAAGACTGATCACACATACATTGAGAGTGTGCAGATATGTCCTTGTCTTGGAACTCCGTGTCGATGCAGACATACACACCTTACGTCGGATTACACATGTGTGCTGGTGTGCGGAACAGTGTGCCATGCCCATCTACACACAGACACATGTTGGTTGCTGCAACTGCAGATGCATTTGACCAAACACCTACAGCAAACCTATGGGAACACATGACACACACATGACATAGCTACAGCGTGCAATGCGGGCATTGACTTGTCAGGGGTAACATTCCGTGTACCTGGCATCAGGGGACATTTGCGGGTGTCGGTGACTGTGCCATGCCAGTGACGCATGGCCCACCAAGTCTGTACTACATGCACACATGTCAAAGGAGTGAAGGGGATGTGTGGCACATAGGGCACCTTCACACGTGACATGTGTACACAGCTCATCATACTTTAATTAGCTTCACACCTCAGGAGTATGGTGCCACATCACAGCCGGACCCACCTGTGCCCGAGACATGTAGTACTGCACAGACAATGCCTTGATGTCCAGCCTTGGCCATGTATGACAGCTCAATTCCTTCTTGTGTGCCGCCTGTCACCACTGTCAGGTGTGAAACGCACCGTACATACGCTCTGAGGGCGTGTGTAGGGTCCCTATCACTATGGTGGTGCTGGCGTATGCGTACGCCATAGTGATACGGACCGTACACGCGTGTGTACGGTCCCTATCACTATGGTGGTGCTGGCGTATGCGTACGCCATAGTGATACGGACCGTACATGCGTGTGTACGGTCCCTATCACTATGGTGGTGCTGGCGTACGCGTACGCCATAGTGATATGGACCGTACACGCGTGTGTACGGTCCCTATCACTATGGTGGTGCTGGCATACGCGTACGCCATAGTAGTTCGGGCTGTACACACGTGTGTGTACGGTCCCTATCACCATGGGGGTGCTCGCGTACGTGTATGCCATGGTAGTTCGGACCGTACACACGCGTGTAGGGTCCGAACCACTATGGCGTACACGTACGCGAGCACCCTCATAGTGATAGGGACCGTACACACGCGTGTAGGGTCTGAACTACTATGGCGTACACATACGCGAGCACCCCCATAGTGATAGGGACCGTACACACGCGTGTGTACGGCCCGAACTACTATGGCGTACACGTACGCGAGCACCCCCATAGTGATAGGGACCGTACACACGCGTGTGTACGGCCTGAACTACTATGGCATACATATACGCCAGCACCACCATAGTGATAGGGACCGTACACACGCGTGTACGGTCCGTATCACTATGGCGTACGCATACGCCAGCACCACCATAGTGATAGGGACCGTACACACGCGTGTAGGGTCCGAACTACTATGGCGTACACGTACGCGAGCACCCCCATAGTGATAGGGACCGTACACACGCGTGTAGGGTCCGTTGCAATGCATTTGGGGTGCCCTAGGGCTGTGGAACGCACCGTACCTGTGTTGTAACATATGATTTACATAGGGGACACATGAGGGACAAGTATAGGGGCCTAAATGCATGCTGGTTGTCATGGAGACCGAGTTTCATGTTTGAATTTTGCATCATGTGGCCATCAGAAATCGGTTGGAGACAATATACTTTGTTGCAATGTGGTTGTTGTCATTAAATCATGCTCAATTTTAAAACCATGCAAAGCCTGTCACTGGGGTAGTTTTAAAGTGATTGGTGGACACGTAGGATGCAAATGTGACTGAGCCAATCACTCTGTACTCCTGTAAATGAAACAGGCCAGCAAGGAAGATATAAGGCAGCCAGGTCCCTTGAGAGAGCACTTGCCTGCACATCCTTTAATTCCACAACACTGCTGCTGCTTGTGATTCCTCTGGCACCATGTCCAGGTCTGTGGAGAGGGCTCAGCCATTCACCATGGAGGAGAATATGGCGTTGGTGGATGTGATCCTCCCACAGTACACCATGCTGTATGGTCGACCAGGGGAGCAGGTGAGTGCAGACTCCACTAGCTTTAACTGTGCACCTTTTTGTGACTGTGACTTCTGGCATTGTGTCCAGGTGTGACAGATATGCAGGGTTCTTCATAGTGGTTCCCAGGGGGGGGAAGGGCTCATGTCTCCCATGCAGAGCATGCTGTAGTTCCTGTGTGCACAACACACTTGCATAGTGCTTACTGTGACGATCACTGCATGGTGCATGCCACTTTCGGACTGCCTAATCCTCCTGGAAATGTTGTTTCTACAGTCCTGATGTGAGTCTGTGCTCCCCCCAGGGTGACAGGTGCCAGTACCCAGAGATGTGTGTCTGTTCAGTGTACCTGTGGTGAGAGTGTCCAAATGATGTGGTCGTCCCCTGGACATTGGTGTGTGTGTGTGTGAGTCCCCTGTCATGTGGGTGTGTGCATATGTGGAGTGTTGCACCCCAACTGCATGTGGGATGGATATACCCTGCCCATCTGATGTGAGCAGGGAGCTGTGCTGGATGTCTGCCGTGCTGAGACAGCCCCACATCTGTGACACCCCCAGTCTAGTGGCACATGTGCAGAGTGAGGTTTGTAGCGGCAGTTGCCAATGCCAGGTGATTGTTCAGTACCTGTGTGTGTCTGTGTACTCTGCTGAGGTAGCGTAAGTGGGCTGGGGCATGTGACTGCTTAGGGGTACTGTTCAGATTCCTGGTGTAGCTTGGGATGCACAGTGTGAGCCTGCATCACTGATTGTGTTGCACCCCTCATGCCACCTGTGTACTTTCAATGGCACCTACTGCATTTGCCCATTCCCAGGACAATGATGTCACTATGACAAAGGTGCAATGAGTTGGCTGCATACTATGGCCAGTTCAAACATGCATAATTTGTAATATGTGTGTCTCTGTATCATTGATAAGGTGGATTGATGTATTGTCACTTTTGCATCCTCACAGGTAGGCGTCTGTGCCAAGGGGGAGATCTGGAAGCAAGCCGTCAGTGCCGTGAGGAGGACGGAGGGTCGGAAGCGGCGCCTAGCCCAGGTGAGGAAACGCTGGCAGGATATCCGGTGCTGGACGCGGAGGATCGCACAGGTCCTGCTGGGGGACCCACCTGAGAGCCACAAAAACCGTGGGCGCCGGCGTTTGACCCACATCCAGAAGCGTGTGCTGGCAGTGGTCTTCCCCGACTTGGACAGGCGCTTACTGGAGAAGCAGCAGCAGGAAGGGGGTAGGTACATGTGTGTTTGTTGTGTGTGACCAGCTTTTGGAAGTGCGCAGTTGCATGGATACACTGCCAGGGTTTAAATGTGCATTGCATATCCTGTTCCCCAAAGTAAAGCGGTGCTGTTCTTCCTCCCTTCCCCTCCTTGTCATGTGTTCCCTGGTCTGTGTGTAGTCACTCTTGCACAAGGTCATCTAGGCTGGCAGTTAATCCAAGTGCCCAATGCTTGCAGCATCATGTGTGGGGGTGGTGTGTAACAGGTTTTTGGACGTTGCCTGTGCCCTGGCCAGTTCTGTCATTGTGGGGTCCATGTTAGTTGGCACTGATGCGGAGTCCCGACATGGGAGTGTGTGTTTCATGTGTACTGCCTTACTGCCAGCATGTCGAATGTTGTGCCCTCTGAAATGATGTGCTTGATTGTGAGATATGCATTGTGCAAATAACAATTTTGCCCAGGTAAGGTGTGGTAAATCCGGCGAGCTTACTGACCGTTTTCCTGTTCAAAAAGGTGTTCGCCAAGGGTGTGTGTTGGCTCCCACACTGTTCAGCCTTTATATTAATGGTCTTATTGACCATCTGAATTGTGTGGTAAACAACGATGCCCCTAAATTGGTTTCAGGTCGAGTGCCCGCACTGATGTTTGCAGACGATACTCTGTTACTGTCTAAAACATCATCGGGCATACAAAATATATTGAATGGTTTCGTGAAGTTTTGTGAGCTAAGGGGACTTGAAATAAATCAGGGGAAAACAAAATATATGATTTTTAACCCCCCTAAGCGGGTGCGTCCAAATCCAATATTATCTGATATTCCCCTTGAAAGGGTCAAAACTTTTGTTTATTTGGGCGTCACTTTAACTGAGAATTTTAGTTGGAATACTCAGATTGCTAAGTCGACGCTCAAGCTTGTCCAATTGGCAGGGGGTTTAAATAAAGTTTTTAAAAAATCGACTTTTAAACCAGTGTCTCCTGCCTTGGAAATCTATTGTCGGCAGGCAAGAGTGGCTGCAATTTATGGGGCTGAACTTTGGGGACATAAGCAGATAGTGTCCCTCATAAAGGCTGAGCAGTCCTTCTTAAGATCTCTTCTAGGGCTTCCTCCCAGTACGCCTTTGATCCCCCTCAGGTTTGATCTTGGTTTAGTTTCAATAGAGGAGATCATTAGTGAAAGACCAATCTTGTACTGGAAGAGGTTATGGTCAGTGCCTGAACTGGCCTCATATAGATTAGAATTTTGCAGAGATTTGGCCTGCCCTTAAATATAAAAAGATCCCTTGGCTCCAGCATATTAATGCAGCCTGTGTTCAAATAGGACTCCCGGAACTGTGGGCAAACCCGGAAATAAATTGTCCTAGGATACCAAAGAAAGAACTTCTTTCTCTGATATCCACACACAACTTTTTATCTCTTTCGAGCTCTTCAGCAATGGGTAGGTTGACCTCAGAATTCCTCATAGTTAAACAAGATTCTAAACTGGAGGAATTCATGGACCAAATTGAACCCCCACTTGCTCGAAAATTATATATTCAGTTAAGATATGGTACCCTTCCGGTTAGGTCCTTTCCATCTAAGTGGCAGACGCAAAATCAGGAAAGTTGTCCTGCATGTAATTACAAAACGGAGACTGTTGCTCATGTGCTGTTTTTTTGTCCTGCCTACTATGTCATCAGAAAATGTTGGTTGACTCCTATTTGCAGGAATTTGGGATTTCGTTATTTTATGCAGGCTTGTAGGTCTTTAACTTATGATACTCATCCCCATATTGTCTTTGCAGTATCTCGCTATTTACACAGTATGTGGCGCAGGAAACAAACCTTTTTAACCTAATCATTTTCCCATTGATAACTTGTAGTTTAATTCTTTTTTAAAACTTTTAACTTTTTATGCTTATTTATTGTCTTATTGTAATTGTTGATGTACGTACGTGCACTTTTATGGTCTTATGACCGAAATAAAGTTATCACTGACTGGCATTGTGCAGGGATGTTGGCTTGTGTTCCAGTCATATCCATCCAGGGCCATGGAGTAGTGTGGCCACTACAGTCCCCTGGGGCACCTTTTCCTAGGTATCATGTGTGTCATCAGACAATGTGGACATTCTCTGTGTCTTCAGCATAGTTTGGGCCCTGTGGCATAGTACCCTGGCCTCATTAGTATTCACGTATACTGTGCTACATGTGTCCACTGTACAGGGTGACCTAATTTAGCTGGTGCATACTCACAGGGGCCAGTGCCTGTGTGTCTTGGTACAACTATCTGATGATGGTTGTTTGTCAGTGATATATGTGGACAGGCGCACCAGGGGTAGTTTGTGTACGATCAGGATTTATTGCAGGCCATGTGTTTTCATCCCAGACCAAGAGGTGTAAGTACTTCCTCTGTCTCAATCACATTGTCTCAGGTAGGGGGGGGGTTGGTGCGAGCAAGGCCTACATGTCCAAACCTCAAGTCTCCTTGCTCGGTCTGGCCAGTGTGTGATGTTTGTGTGGACAAACACTCAAGGTGCAGTGACCCAGTCATGTTGGCCATGGTTTTCAGTATTACCTTTGCAGCATGTCCCAAGAGTTGATAGACATGGTTCCTGCTCATCCCTTTCTTGGCTACGCTGTGTGTCGCAGATGCTGTGCTAGATTGTCCCCAGAGCCTGGCTCCTCTGTACAATTTGATATCAAGTTATTTGCTATTGTGTCATGCTCTCCATATTTTTACAGTGGCATGGTGGGTCAACAAACTGTGTGTTGCAGGGACTACATATGTACCTTGTATTGTAGATGTTACTCTTGTTGCATTTCAGGCTATGCACTGTGACCTATGTAGAGTTGACTCATGTGACATATGTATACAGGTGTCTGATTTCTCCTGTCTCTTCACCTTGCCCACAGCATCGTCGGGGGACTACGAGGGAGACACTGGCACGGACCGTGAGGAGGGAGCGAGCACCAGTGCCAGCAGTGCTGAGTTGTCTGGCACATCGAGTGGCACGGAGGCCAACTGGAGTGAGGCGGAGGACCTGTCCAGTAACACCACCGACTATGACGCTGACGGGTCCGAGGCTGATCTCCCAGAGGGGGCGGAGGCTGCGCCCACAGCTGACAGCAGCACTCCATCTCTACCCGCCCCCTCGATTCCCATCACCGGCCTCCCACTTGCTCGTGTCCCTTCCCGCCATGCTCGGTCACCACGTGTCTCCTTCTTGCCAGGCACTGCACCCCCTGCCCCTGTCTCCACTGCTGCCACCAATGCCGAGTCTGTGGACATCCTGCGGCAGTTGCAGGTTGGTCAGACTGCGATGCTTAATGTCCTCCATGGCCACAGCCGAGTGCTCAACCAGATGGAGGCATACATGGAGGGCATTTCAGCTGCGCAGTCTGACCAACGCAACTTGCTGAGGTCCATAGACTCGACACTGACTGCAGCAGTGGGTCTCCTGCAGCGCTACGTCCCCCCCTACCCCTGAACCATCCACACTTCCCACTCCCATGCCTGTCCAAAGCACACCCAGACGTCCCCATGCACGCACCCCACCAGACACAGGCACCACACCACCAGGGAAGGCAAAGCGCACACCTCCTGGCACGCACACACAGGGTGAAGTAGGCACACCCACTGGGTCGGGGGGAACGGAAGACACGCAGCCAGAGTGGAAGTCCACATTCTTCACGACCACCACCCTCCAAATCCACTCCCCTCAGCTCTCCTGGTAAAGAGTCGGACACAGGGTCAGTCCTGCCCAGTATGTCCATCAGCCCCAGTGTGGCACCACCCCGCAAGCGGCGGAGGCAGGACACCGGCAGGGGAGTTGAGTCCCCCCCCCTTTCCACACCTTCCACCAGTAGCGCTGCGACCCATCCCTCCGACCCCCCCCCCTCCTTGGGGCCTGTGGTTCCTTCGGGTGCAGGGGAGACGCTGGGCGACCTGGCAGTAGTGTGCAGCGCCGTGCTCGAATCCACCTTTGGCGCTGCCCCACCCCCTGTGTTGGAGTCGTCCGTCCCTGCACCCACAACACCTACCCTTGCCCCTCCTGTCCCTGCGGTGCCTGGTCCTTCCCCCCCACATGATGCCCCCCCCTGTGGATGACAAGGTAGTCTGAATTGTGCAGGCAAGCTAGGGGACACGCATCCCAATGTGTCCCCCACCTGGATTGGAACTATGGACTGCCCTATGGGCCTTGTGCATATGGAACTTTTCATACTATACATTTTTGAACATTGCTGAATAAAGCTATTTTATTTTCCTTGGCACACGAATGCTTTTCTGCCATTGCTGTTGGTGGTGCTGCTCCATGATTTGGGGTGGCGATAATGTGTTAGGTGTCTGGGATATGTTGTAGTGTGCTGGTCGTGGGGTGGACCCTGTTATCTGTGTGCCATCACACGGTATTTGCTATCAAACTTTGCTCATGTAAGCTGTTACTGCATGGTGACATTGTCCCAAGGCGTGTACCTTCCTCTGTGGACCCTGACATCTTCCCTGCAGGGTGTTGTGAAGACATTTGTGCAGTGCTGTGTCTACATTTGCTGGGTGTGTGACGGGCCCCTTCAACTTTGGCCATGCATGCTGGGCAAGGTCTCCACCTGCATCATGCGTGGCTTCCTTGGGGATCACTGTACTTGTGACTGGAGTATATTGACATGACTTCATGTGTACATGTGACCTTTTCCGCACTATGCATGTGTGTACTCCCAGCCTCGCACACATGTTTTTCGTGTTCTGCTGGGTCTTTGAGCACCTGACTGACAATTGTGGGCATTGTATCTGTGGGTACTCCACCCCTTTCTTTCCATGGGCACAGCTGGGAGGACTCTGCACCCACCCCTCCTGTGTCTGGGCACTGCTGGGGGGACTCTGCACCCACCCCTCCTATGTCTGGGCACTGCTGGGGGGACTCTGTACCCACCCCTCCTATGTCTGGGCACTGCTGGGGGGACTCTGCACCCACCCCTCCTATGTCTGGGCACTGCTGGGAGGACTCTGCACCCACCCCTCCTATGTCTAGGCACTGCTGGGAGTGATAGGCACCCACCCCTCCTATGTCTGGGCACTGCTGGGGGGACTCTGCACCCACCCCTCCTATATCTGGGCACTGCTGGGAGTGATAGGCACCCACCCCTCCTATGTCTGGGCACTGCTGGGGGGACTCTGCACCCACCCCTCCTATGTCTGGGCACTGCTGGGAGGACTCTGCACCCACCCTTCCTATGTCTGGGCACTGCTGGGAGTGATAGGCACCCACCCCTCCTATGTCTGGGCACTGCTGGGAGTGATAGGCACCCGCCCCTCCTATGTCTGGGCACTGCTGGGAGTGATAGGCATCCACCCCTCCTATGTTTGGGCACTGCTGGGGGACTCTGCACCCACCCCTCCTATGTCTGGGCACTGCTGGGAGGACTCTGCACCCACCCCTCCTATGTCTGGGCACTGCTGGGAGTGATAGGCACCCACCCCTCCTATGTCTGGGCACTGCTGGGAGGACTCTGCATCCACCCCTCCTGTGTCTGGGCACTGCTGGGGGGACTCTGCACCCACCCCTCCTATGTTTGGGCACTGCTGGGGGGACTCTGCACCCACCCCTCCTATGTCTGGGCACTGCTGGGGGGACTCTGCACCCCCCCTCCTATGTCTGGGCACTGCTGGGGGGACTCTGCACCCACCCCTCCTCCCCTCCTATGTCTGGGCACTGCTGGGAGTGATAGGCACCCACCCCTCCTATGTCTGGCACTGCTGGGAGTGATAGGCACCCACCCCTCCTATGTCTGGGCACTGCTGGGAGGACTCTGCACCCACCCCTCCTATGTCTGGGCACTGCTGGGAGTGATAGGCACCCACCCCTCCTATGCCTGGGCACTGCTGGGAGGACTCTCACCCACCCCTCCTGTGTCTGGGCACTGCTGGGAGTGATAGACACCCACCCCTCCTATGTCTGGCCATGTACGCTCCATGCATACACGGGTGGGGGTACGCTCCATACATACACGGGTGGGGGTACGCTCCGGACATACACTGGTGGGGTGGCAGTACGCTCCATTCATACACGTGTGGGGGTACGCTTCGTACATACCCGTACCCACGCTCTGCGGGCCTGGGTACGGGCCGTACCGATGCCTTTGGATCATGGGTACGGTGCGGACCCCCAATGTTGGCGTGCCGTAGGGGTCCGCGCCATACCCAGCACTTCAGAGCGTAGGTACGGGCCGTACCACGCACACACCTACGTCACCCCAACAATGGCTGTACGACCCGTACCCACGTTCGGAAGGCCTGGGTAGAGGCCGTACCAGCATTGTTGGGGTGATGTAGGGGTACGCGTGGTCTGACCCGTGCCCACGCTCTGAAGGCCTGGGTACGGCGCAGACCCCTACGGCACCCCAACATTGGGGGTCCGCACCGTACCCGCGCTCTTCAAGCATGGGTACGGTGCGGACCCCTACGACACCCCAACATTGGGGGTCTGCACCGTACCCACGCTCTTGAAGCATGGGTACAGGCCTTTCGAACGTGGGTACGGGTCGTACCGCCATTGTTGGGGTGACGCAGGTGTGTGCGTGGTACGGCCCGTACCCACGCTCTTAAGGCGTGGGTACGGTACGTACCGGATTTGTTGTGTTGGCGGTTCGCGTCATCACCCACTTCCGTTGTGGCGGACGCTTGCGTTGCTGGACACGCCCCCACCCCCTCGAGGTGACCAGGCCATGGAGGTCAGGTATGTGCTGGCATGTATGACTTGTGACATGGGTGGGGGTTTGGTTTCCTGCCCCTGCCCCCCCCCCCCCTTTGCCCCTGGGTGTGGTTCTGACCTTCTGCGGCGTCTGCGTCGGTACCTGTAGAGCAGGTGGACTGCTATGAGTGCCGGGATGACACGTAGGTTCGGGTCCATGGCTGTCCGTCGCGTACAGGTGCTCCTTGTGCGCGTCGTCCTGATTTCCCGGCAGTTTTTGGCAGCCGGAAAATATAATCCGTGCGGGGTGACGTCGGTGCGGATCGTACTTCCTTGTTCGTGAAACGCAGCCTGAAGGCGTCCCGACGTCACGTCGGAGCATTCCCGGATCACATTTGTATGTATATTTTCGTCGGTCGGTGTTTTGTACAATTCGTACGGAAATGGTGTTTCCATGCGAATCGTACTTGCATTTTTGTAATGTTTTTTCACCGGGTACGAGTCGGACGGAGAAAATGCTCCGTCCGACGGATCGTACCCGGTTTCTCCAGGATCAGAATAGGCCCCTTAGTGGTTGCATGTTGTTTTTTTAATTTTCAGCTGAGCTTTTTTTAATATACTTTAAATTATTGTAAAATTTGAATTTTTAAAAAAATATTTTCTAAAAAATATTTTTAAATATTTTAAAATGTTTTCATCATATTGTGGAACTATGTTATACATTATTTAATTAAGATATTTTATAGGGATGTTTGAAATGTTATTTTGAATATAATATCACATAGTTATATGTTTGAGGATTAATTATTTATTGTTTATTTTTTTCAGTTTTTTTGTTATATTTATTTCTTGATTTATATGTTTGATGTTAATATATAATATTTGTTTTGTATTTATCCAGATTTTAGTTTGGTAGGAGTAGGAGTAGTAATGTTTTCTGGTTTAGTGTCTAGCACATTCCCTGAATTTAGTTTGTTTGGATTGGTATTGTAATTTGCTTTGTTTTAGTGTGTAGCACTTCCCCTAAATTTAGTTTGTTTGGAGTTGGATTAGTCATTTTTTCGGGTTTACTGTCCAGCACTTTCCCTGAATTTAATTAGTTTGGAGTAGGAATAGTAATAATTTCTGGTTTAGTGTCCACCACCTTACCTGAATTTAGTTAGTTTGGAGTAGGAATAGTAATTTTTTTTTTGTTTTAGTGTCAAGCACTTTCCCGTAATTTAGTAAGTTTACAGTGGAATAGTAATTTTTTCAGGTTTAGTGTCCAGCATTCTCCCTGAATTTAGTTAGTTTGGAGTAGGGATAGTAATTTTTTCTGATTTAGTGTCCAGCATTTTCCACAAATTTAGTTAGATTGGAGTTGGAATAGTAAGGTTTTTAGGGTTTAATATTCTGCTTAGGTTAATAGTTTAATATGTTTAAGGGGTTTTTTACGATATCGGTCTGAGTTTCCTCCGACCAACACCGTGGCGGAAACGGGACTGACTGACCTCCGGTCGGCAGTCCCGACCACCTAATTATGATGCGACTACACATGGTGCGGTCGCATTCTCCCATTTCTCTATGAGAGCTTGTGTCACAGCCGAAAGCCGGCCATAACAAAAGCTCCTATAGAGAAATGGGAGATTGTGTTAATCACTGCACCACGTGGCAGGCACCACTCGCTGCCTGCCACAAGGTGCAGGGCTTAATGGGGGGCATAATAGGTGTGCCCTCGGCCCCCAACCAGAGGCTGCAAGGGAAAGGGGGCCCTGCTAGGGGCCCCCAAACATGCTTTCCGACAGGGTTTCCATGTTGGAAAAGACAGCATGAAAACCCTGCCGGAAACCATGCATCGTAATCCGGATGGCGTAAACCACCGTCTGTTTGGGTTATGGACTGGCCGCAACTGGCTGACTGTTTTTAAGTTTTAATATTTATTTTTTAAAAAAAAATTATTTGTGGATGGTTAAATGTAACTATACAATTATTTGAGTATTTTTTTTAAATTACATTTTAGTTATTCAAAATAAAGAAACACATTTTTTAATTTTTCATATTTTTTTATTACCCCTGTATGTCAGGGACTTCTTTTTTCTGTATCAGACGTGGAAACCCTGTCAGAAAGTGACTTAGGGGCCCCCTAGCGTGCTCTCATCCCTCAGCGGCTCCGGTTGGGGGCCCCTGTAAATCCCTGCACGGTCACCATTAGGTGCCTGGCAGATGGTGCAGGGATTTACACAAACTCCCATTTCTCTATAGGAGCTTGTGCTGCGGGCAGAAACCGCCTGCAGTACAAGCTCCCAGAGAGAAATGGGAGTTTGCAACCGCACCATGTGCGGTCGCATTATTATACATTGTTGGGGACCTCCGATCCTACGGTCGATCGGTTCCCACACCAAATCGGTGTTAGGCGGACTCAAGTCCACCCAACATCGTATTAGGGCCAGAAAATCGACTTGGAAAAATTAAGTGACATGAATATCGAGTCAAGAATATTGTGACAGCATTATATCGAGGTAAGTATTATTAATGTCAAAAATTGCTTTAATTTTAAATTTCAATGTTAAAAATATCCCTGTTAAAAATGTAGTTGTATATAAAATGGATTTATATGGTTAGTGTTTTTTTAAGTGTTATTTAAAATAAAAAAATTATGTTATCTGTAATGTTTATGCTTATTTTTTGGGTGTTATATTTATTAAGATTATAATTTTTTTAATATTTAAATATATTTTTTAGTGGTGAAATGTTGAGTTTATAGGGGAAAAAGGTGGGGAGTAATTTAAAATATCTATCTTATAATTTTATTAAAAAATGTATAATAGTAATTTTGTATCTATTTTGTTTAGAGATGTGTACGTTTTTCTAGATTTTAGTAGTGCTATGTTGGATTTATAGGGGATTAGAGTGGGTAGTAATTTATATAATATGTTATTATTTAATAATAATTTTATTTTAATAATAATTGTTTATTCATAATTATTAAAATACCATTTGTAGTTTAGGCTATTGTTATGTTAAATTGTAAAATTGATGTTTTGAAAAAAAAATTACATTTTTATTTTTGAATAATTAAAAAATAAATTATTATTTGTAAAGTTTATACATATTTAGTAGTTGCATGTTGTTTTTTTTAATTTTCAGTTGAGCTTTTTTTAATATACTGTAAATTATTGTAAAATTTGAATTTAAAAAAAATATTTTCTAAAAACATATTTCTAAATATTTTAAAATGTTTTCATCATATTGTGGAACTATGTTATACATTATTTAATTAAGATATTTTATAGGGATTTTTGAAATGTTATTTTGAATATAATATCACATAGGTATAAGTTTGAGGAATAATTATTTATTGTTTATTTTTTTCAGTTTTTTTGTTATATTTATTTCTTGATTTATATGTTTGATGTTAATATATAATAATTGTTTTGTATTTATCCAGATTTTAGTTTGGTAGGAGTAGGAGTAGTAATGTTTTCTGGTTTAGTGTCTAGCACATTCCCTGAATTTAGTTTGTTTGGATTGGTATTGTAATTTGCTTTGTTTTAGTGTGTAGCACTTCCCCTAAATTTAGTTTGTTTGGAGTTGGATTAGTCATTTTTTCTGGTTTACTGTCCAGCACTTTCCCTGAATTTAATTAGTTTGGAGTAGGAATAGTAATTATTTCTGGTTTAGTGTCCACCACCTTCCCTGAATTTAGTTAGTTTGGAGTAGGAAAAGTAATTTTTTTTTTGTTTTAGTGTCAAGCACTTTCCCGTAATTTAGTAAGTTTGCAGTGGAATGGTAATTTTTTCAGGTTTAGTGTCCAGCATTCTCCCTGAATTTAGTTAGTTTGGAGTAGGGATAGTAATTTTTTCTGATTTAGTGTCCAGCATTTTCCACAAATTTGTTAGATTGGAGTTGGAATAGTAAGGTTTTCAGGGTTTAATATTCTGCTTAGGTTAATAGTTTAAAAGGTTTAAGGGGTCTTTTACGATATCGGTCTGAGTTTCCTCCGACCAACACCGTGGCGGAAACGGGACTGACTGACCTCCTGTCGGCGGTCCCGACCACCTAATTATGATGCGACAACACATGGTGCGGTCGCATTCTCCCATTTCTCTATGAGAGCGTGTGTCACAGCCGAAAGCCGGCTATAACAAAAGCTCCTATAGAGAAATGGGAGATTGTGTTAATCACTGCACCACGTGGCAGGCACCACTCGCTGCCTGCCACAAGGTGCAGGGCTTAATGGGGGGCATAATAGGTGTGCCCTCGGCCCCCAACCAGAGGCTGCAAGGGAAAGGGAGCCCTGCTAGGGGCCCCCAAACATGCTTTCCGACAGGGTTTCCATGTTGAAAAAGCCAGCATGAAAACCCTGCCGGAAACCATGCATCGCAATCCGGATGGCGTAAACCACCGTCTGTTTGGGTTATGGACTGGCCGCAACTGGCTGACTGTTTTTAAGTTTGAATATTTATTTAAAAAAAAAAAAAAATTATTTGTGTATGGTTAAATGTAACTATACAATTATTTGTGTCTTTTTTTTAAATTACATTTTAGTTATTTTGAAAGGTGTCATTCAAAATAAAGAAACACATTTTTAAATTTTTCATATGTTTTTATTAAATACATTTTTGGGGAAGAATACAACATTTTGGTGCCGATTCCGATCCTGGAAAAACCGGGAAAAAAACCCTACAAACTTGCAAGTACGATTCGTACGGAAACACCATTTCCGTACGAGTCGGACAAAACACCGACCGACAGTAAAATACATACGAATGTGAACCGGGACACCGCGGACGTGACGTCCAGACAGAGTTAGGCATTTTTTTACGTACCAGCAAGTACGATTCGTACCCACAGCAGTCCGGAAGGCAATATTTTTACGGCACCCAAAAAGTGCCGGAAAAGGTAAGTACACCGCGATGCGAGCGGTATAAGGGGCCCGGTACGTGCCGTCCCCCCCCAGCCCCCGTATGTACGTGCTGTACCCCCCCCAGCCCGCGGATGGATGCGCCATACCCCCACCCGTGTATGTACGAGATGTACCCCCACCCGTGTATGTACACCCGTGTATGTACGAGACGTACCCCCACCCGTGTATGTACACCCGTGTATGTGCGAGACATACCCCACCCCCGTGTATGTACACCCGTGTATGTATGAGACGTACCCCCACCCGTGTATGTACACCCGTGTATGTACGAGACGTACCCCCACACATGTATGTACACCCGTGTGTGTACGAGACGTACCCCCACCCGTGTATGTACACGTGTGTATGTACAAGACGTACCCCCACCCGTGTATGTACACCTGTGTATGTACACCTGTGTATGTACGAGACGTACCCCCACCCGTGTATGTACACCCGTGTATGTACGAGACGTACCCCCACCCGTGTATGTACACCCGTGTATGTACGAGACGTACCCCCACCTGTGTTTGTACACCTGTGTATGTACGAGACATACCCCCACCCGTGTATGTACACCCGTGTATGTACACCCGTGTATGTACACCCGTGTATGCACGAGACGTACTCCCACCCGTGTATGTACACCTGTGTATGTACACCCGTGTATGTACGAGACGTACCCCCACCCGTGTATGTACACCCGTGTATGTACGAGATGTACCCCCACCCGTGTATGTACACCCGTGTATGTACACCCGTGTATGTACGAGATGTACCCCCACCCGTGTATGTACACCCTGTGTATGTACGAGACGTACCCCCACCCGTGTATGTACACCTGTGTATGTACACCCGTGTATGTACGAGACGTACCCCCACCCGTGTATGTACACCCGTGTATATACGAGACGTACCCCCACCCGTGTATGTACACCCGTGTATGTACACCTGTGTATGTACGAGACGTACCCCCACCCCCCGTGTATGTACACCCGTGTATGTACGAGACGTACCCCCACCCCTGTATGTACACCCGTGTATGTACGAGACGTACCCCCACCCATGTATGTACACCCGTGTGTGTACGAGACGTACTCCCACCCGTGTATGTACACGCGTGTATGTACGAGACGTACCCCCACCTGTGTATGTACACCCGTGTATGTACGAGACGTACCCCCACCCGTGTATGAAAGGCTGTCCCATAGGGATTCCGACTACAAACATGCATCGGTTGTACCGCCGAGCAGATTATGATGCATGCAAAGCGGTTGCGGAACCAAGTCAGTTTGTGTGCCACATGGCAAGTGCACAATAATAAAATCAGACCAAAAATTTGACAACAGGCATAGTCAGCTCCCCCCCAAAAAACACATGTCAATTAAAAAAAGTAGACACGCCCACCAGTCCACATGTAAAAAGAAAATCAAGACCATGATCCTTTCCCAACACAGTACTGCAAAGACAGAAGTAAGGGGGCTCATACCACAGTTGTTGCTGTCAGCCCTGCACACACTCCCGCACTGCATTCAAATCACTACCTGCACATAACACTTTTCTTTCTTAGACACACCTTTTAATTCACCTTCACACCCACCTTCACACTCACTTTTACCATGTCAAAGAAGAAGCAGCCACGTTTTAGTGATGAGGATTTGAGAGAGTTTGTCGATGAAATCCTTAGAGTAGAGCCACATTTATTCCAGACTCTAGTCAGATGTGGGACAGGATAGTCAGCAAGGTGAAAGCTGTAGCCCCCATCCTGCGCACAATGGATGATATCAAAAAGAGGTGATACAATGTCAGGAGGAGGGTCAAATATTTGGCCAGCAAAGAACACCGGTCCCCACAAAACACTAGTGGTGGCCCTCCTGTACCACCTGTGCATTTACTTCTGGGGTGGAGAAGGTGTGTTCCATTATTCGGCCAGAGAGTTTATTTGGAATACCTGCTGGAAAGGAGTCTGATAAAAACTCTGCATTTCACACAAGTTAGCAATGCCACTTCTACAGACATGTCTGTAATGGTTACAGTTAGTTCCATGAAGTTTTTTTTTATTCAAACAAACTAATAGTCAAAGATCATGTGATGTGTGTGCAATACAGATAACCTGCATACCTACAATGAAGATCAAGAAGCTCAAAACTATTTCATGGACACACTTGTCCCAAACTCCCATGAAGGCCTTCTGTCCCACACACCATGCAGCAGTGTCAGCCATCTTGTTAGTAAATTTCCATTCACAGTCAGGAAAGCATAGTTTCAGGGGGGCTGGTTGGGCTGAGTGGGAAGGTGCGTGTAGGACAAGACCTGATGGGAGCTGTAGTGATAGCAAAGACTCCTCCTCCTACCCTGCCCTACAAGCTCATCTGAAACTATGCTTTTCTGACAGTGAGTAGAAATGCACTTGAAAGATGGTGACATTGGTGCATGGTGTTTGACTTGACCACAACTCTCATCAAGGTCTTGTGCACCAAACACCAGGCCCCAGTGTCAACCATCTTGCTAGTACATTTCCACCCACAGTCAGAAAACCATTCTTCATGGTGGCCGGGTAGGGTGGGAAGAGTGTGTGTAGGACAGGACCTGATGGGAGATGTAGCCATTGCAAATACTCCTCCTCCCACCCAGCACAATCAGCCCTCCCGACTGGAACTATGCTTTACTGACAGTGAGGGGAAATGTATTGGCAAGGTGGCTGACACTGCTGCATGGTGTTTGGAGCACAAGGGCTTGATGGGAGTTGGGGTCTAGTCAGACACCAGGCCCCAGTGCACATCATCTTGCCAGTACACTTCCACTCACTGTCATCTACCCATAGCCCAGATGAGCTGGTTGGGCAGAGTGGGAGGAGGAGTCTTTGCTATCACTACAACTCCCATAAAGCCCTGTCCTACACACACCTTCCCACCCAGCTCAACTAGCACCCCTAGAACTATGCTTTCCTGACAGTGAGTGGAAATGTACTGGCAAGATGGCTGACACTGCTGCATTGTGTTTGGAGCACAAGGCTTTGATGGGAGTTGGGGTCAAGTCAGACACCAGGTCCCAGTGTCAGCAAACTTGCAATTACACTTCCCCTCATTGTCAGGACACCATTCATCATGGTGGCCCGGTTGGGCAGGGTGGGAGGAGGAGTCTCTGAAGGTTTTCAAACAATCCAGCAGCCCTTCGAACCCCAGCTCACACAGTAAGTTGTCTATAAAGTAGCAACAAAACCATTGAGATCACATCTAACTATGGAGTTAAAATCAAAACTCCATGAGCTGTGTGTGCACAAAGCTAAGCAAATACACGTTTGTCTCCTTAGGGTGAATCGATCTAGGATCATGAGTTGAAAACAATAAGCACATAACTCACACCATTATTACAATATTTCTGAGAAATAAACAGAATGTGAGTGTGCGGGACGCCACACCTATGTGACTGCTGACACATTGACTATGCCCTGTACACAGGCCAGACAAACTCAAACATTTTGATTTTAAGAGTACGTATGTGATTGACATTCTACAGATGTGGATCACACTAATACACCAGTGTCATCTTCAGACTGTCAGGTACAAGTCAATGTCAGTGGACAAGTCTCGAGAAATATACAGAACATGTCCATTTCTGCATATAGGTGGAGTGATCACCAATACACATCTTGTAAAAGTTGCATTGTTCATGCCAAACAAAGGCTACCATCATAGATAAAGGATGCAGATCATTCCTCTTAAACTCTTTTTTTGTTCCAGTCATTGACTTAATGGGAACATTTTGAGGTGCAGTGGACATTCACCTAATTGGCTGTGTCATTTTTGTACACACAGGGCAAGCTGGGCACACCTCCATGGCCAATGATGACAACAGCCAGGGTCCAAGCCAGAATGAGCTCACAGGCTTTGAGGACTCTCCTGTACTCGCAGACGAGGAGGAGCAACAAGGCATATCAGGTTTGAGTCTGCAAACAGCACCAGTTTGTCAAGCAGGGTACACAGTGACAACTCCTGCCTCAGATACCAACACTCATCTGACCCCTACCCTGACAGACACAGAGGCTATGGGAAACAACACCAGCACAGTAACACTGAACACTCTGGAGTTGACAGACAATAACACAGTCAATGAGGAAGGAGGTTCAGGATTGCCTGTGCCACTGTAAATCGTGCATGTCAGTGGGAGGTAGGGGTAGTGGGAGGGGTCTTGTGGATCCACATCATTACAGATGCCCACCCAAACCTCTCCTGGCTACTCGATGCCTACGACGAATACCAGGGAGCAATGGGCCAGGTTGAACAACACCTCAGGAACATAGAACAGCTGCAAGCCTCCCAAGGCCATAGACTCAAATGTTTCAACCAGCAAATGGACGAGGTCAGAGGCGTACTGAGGGATATCAGTACCAGCCTCTGCCAGTTAGATTGTCAGCAAAGTACCCCTCCTGTGTGCCTACTCCATTTTAGCCAACAACATCTGCACAAGCCACAGGGAGGACGTTGAGCCAGGTGGAGATTCCCCAATACCCCAGGAGGCTGCAGTTGTGGTTCCCCCACCCAAACATGGGGTGGGTCCTCAGTGGAAAGATAGGGGAGAGTCATATGGAAATGAACCACCGCAGCAAGTAAAAAAAGGTGCACATGATATCATCCGTTGAGTGTCAAGTGTTCACTTTGTTGACTGTACATACAAATTGTTCCATATCTGATGGAGATACAAAGTTGGACTTTGGACTTGGATAACTGGCTAGGCTCTTTTGGATTTCATCAGTAAGCACTGTCAACTCCAATTATAACATTTTTCTTTGTTTTATGAGCACATCACTATTGCGTGTCATCATCTATGCACCATGTATGTCAAAATAAACCATTTTACACATCAATACTAGCTCATGCTGTGACTTTGAATTCAAACTCATATGTTGTCATTGTCTTCTCATCACAATGATGAAAGTGTCACCAACCTAGGTAATAAAGTACTTGTAAGTTGTAACTTAATTGCCACTAAGTAAATTAGCTTTTGCACAACAAGCTAGATATACACAATCAGAGTATCAGACAAACTGCAGTCCACTATACATATTCACAGGAAGTCTATTGTATACACAATCATCACTAGTTGCCAGCCCAATCAACAATTATAGTTAGTCAACTATTTCATCATGTTCAAACTTAGATTATATCTTGTTTGGATGTGTGATATCAGACAATGCATACCTCAATGTGAAACACCTTTTTTATTGTCCAGATACAATCTGGTACCTGAATAAAAGCTACATTAATATCACACAGTAGTGAAAAGCACTAATAACACAAATACTGGACTGTTATGTCAGAAGGAAGTGCGTACCAGGTATTTCAGAAAAATTTCAAGGTCCATGTTAGTGTCTGTCACAGCATCAGACGTCTGGTGATGCCACAACTCAGTAAGTCCACTCTGCAGATGACATGGCAAAGTACACTGGGAAAAAAACATGAAAAACAAAGTTTAGCAATCATAAATAATGTCTCACAACTCAGAGAAGTGTGACACATCAGTCACAACAATGTCATTGTTAACACTAGATGGGTTTCACTGAAGCACTGTACATGTAAACTTAAACATTTCCAAAACAATTCTCCAACAAACTTCAGGACACTTATCCTACACTCTTAAGAATACATACCCATTGTCCACCTGCTACACAAGAACAAGCAATGGTGGTTAGTAACCTCCTCTCATTGCATACTTACAGTCATGTGAAAAGGTTGTTGATAAGCTGTTGTCTCAAGTCCACTCCATCATCATGATCACCACTGTCATCATTGCGCAGTCCTGGATCCTCCATCAGTGACACCTGCTGGTCTCCTTCATCCTCAATTAGAGGTATGCTCTTGCATGTTGCTACATTATGTAGCATGCAGCAAGCCACGATTATCTGGCACACCTTTCCTGGGGCATAGTGGAGAGCTCCTCCCCTCTTATCCAGACAGCGGAATCTTGACTTCAGGAGGCCAAAAGTCCTCTCCACTATCCTCCCGGTCCGGCCATGGGCCTCATTAAAGCATACTTCTGATGGGGTGACTGGGTTGAACAGTGGTGTCAGTAACCATGGCTGGCTGGGGTATCCAGAGTCTCCTACATTGAAGATAGAAAATAGTTCAGTTGTCAAACAACATATTCCTATTTGACATACAAACAACACACTCTACAACATTCATTCATAACATCATCTACCAACCAGCCAAGCACTTTCAGGTTGTAGTTGTCTCATCAAATGTGGGATGAGGCTGTTACGCAGAATATAAGTTTCATGTGCAGACCCTGGAAATCAGGCACAGACGTGTGAAATGCACGTCAGGTAAACACACCACCAGTACATTGATGGAGTGGAAGTGTTTCCTGTTGCGATACACCTGTTTATTGGCCTGTGGTGGTATCAAAGCAACATGAGTGCCATGAATTGATCCAATTACATGGAGTATTCATCCAAAAGCATAAAAATCACCCTTAATGGTGGTCAATTCTCCAGGTTTCAGAAACGTGACATAGTGGTTCATGTATCGGGTCAATGCCTGCAACACATCCCAAAGAACATTACTAAACATGGGCTGGGACATTTCACCCGATGTTGCCACTGTGTATTGGAATGTTCCTGTGGCAAAGAAATTCAGTTCTCCCATCACCTTCACCTTGAGGGTTGGTGCTGTTGGATCGGTGCGCTGAGGCCGCAAATAAGGTGCCAACTGCTAGCCCAAATCATTGATTGATGCCCTTGTGAGATGGCATTTTTTGATTGTGTCTCGCTTTTCCAATGTTTGGAGGTCTGCAAAGGGCCTGTATATAGTAGGCTGGCTTCTTGTTTCTCTGTAATACCTATATGTAGAGTGTATACACAGTTGGTGTCAGTTTCAAAATATACCAAGCAACATGCACTTAGACTAACGGCAAAGAGCAATTAAACACACATAACACTCCATGTCAGTGAAAAACAAATTTCAGTAATCAATGTTATCCTTAGATATGTGTCACAGCATACATGTCATTGCTAAACATGCATGAAAGGTTTGGTGACACAACAATTATAGTGCAGTCGTGTAATTTTCACTAGTGGCAGTTGTTGTTCATGCCAAATCAAGCAGGACATACCCCAAAACTCACAAGCCAAGAAGCCTAGACTTAAGTTTGTGATATCAATTATATAGTTCATCTGTTCACACAATAGGTTCATGTTCAGTTCAGTTCAATAACTTTATTCGGGTAACTTAATACCCATAAAAGCACAACAATTAATAGAATGCAAAATCGAATAATTAGCATAAACGGTAAGCAAGCCTTTACAATAATATCTCTATAACGATTGGTACATTTCATAACATGTTAAAAGGAACTTCATTGGTAATAAATAGTTGCTATTGGTAAAAACACTGTGCCAACTAACAATAGTGCAAGAATAGTCAATCAAATAGGGGCTCAAGGGTCGAGCATGGTATTGCGTACTCTAATAGCAATTCTTAGGAAAGGGCCTATGCGAAAAATCAGCTCCTCATCTGCCAGGGAAGCTAAACATCTATAGGAATTGTCCAGACTAATTGGCCTTCTCTTTTTAAAAAATGGGTTTAATATCCACTTAGTATATTTAATATAATACTTACAAAAAAATAAAAAGTGTAAAATTGATTGACCACTCACCCCATCACAAGGACATGGTACATGGTCGAGATTGTGGTGATGACCAAGAGGGAAACATAATGCATATCTAATAATTCCTGCTCTAAGGCGAAATAGTAAGCTCCTTTCCCAGTGGCTCATGTGTAGGGTGAGGTATATGGGTAGAGAGTGACAGTCCTGTGCAATAGACATATATCTAAGAACAGAGGATTTCTTAGATTCCAGGCCGATTCTTTCTTTGTTGTATAAAGAATACAACGCATCTCTAAGCACCTTTTTTGGCACAGTGTCAACTGTGGATGGTTTTAGGAAAATATTTCCTTTGTTGACACTGCACAGGCTTTGATATACTCCACTTAACCAGGGGATTTCCATTTCTTTATCGCACAAGAGACAATCGCTGATGATCTCTCTGGTGAGGGAGGCAGCCTGATTCTTCCATATCGATAGCCAAAAGAGGGCAGGACGGGCGCGGATGAAATCCGATATAATATTAAGGTTGAGTTCTCTATGACAAATAGATTGTGGGGTGGAGATTGGGGTGCCCAATAGTTTCCTGCAGAACCTGTTTTTTTCCTGTTGGATGCCAGGACAGTTAGCAGTACCCCAAATCTCAGCCCCGTAGGTCGCAACAGGAATGCACTGTAGTTTAAAAAAAATTAAAATGGCAGATATAGCGCCATTTGCCTTAGGGCGGGGAAGGCTAAGAATTGAATTAGTGGCCTTTGAGAACTTGCTCCTGGAGTGAGCAAAATGCTCAGTCCAGGAGCAGTTCGCAGCAAAGACCAAACCAAGATATGGGAATGCGCATGTGCTTGTCAGTTTCTGATTACACACTGCAATAGAACTTAGCTGTCGCTTCCCAGGGCCACAAGTTCATGTAATACATGACATTTGGGACACCTCAAATATCTAGCTTATCACAATGCAATATATGCACACTAGTGTGACATGGTGGACACAGTCATGTTGTCATGTCTGCATTCCAAAAACAATAACATACACAAACCCTTTACAATGTAGAAGTGTCAGAAAATGCTGTTGTACACTGAAGTGTAGCACACAAAGATGTCCGAGAAACTTACATATCAGAGCAAAGCGTATGTAGGCTGCTTTATATTAGAGTGTAGTCGTTCCTCTGGGAATGTAGTATCCAGGACTTCAAACACACACACCATTTCCAGCTCCACATCACAAAGATTGCACACTGAATTCACACTGTCGTGTAATGTAGTGACTAGGTGTAAACTGTACTTGAAATGCACTAGAGACGCATATTGACTGATATAAACCCTAAAGACAAAAATGGCTTAAGCATTTTCCTGTTGCTATTAGCCTCCCAGTGTATCATGTCTGTGCCTCTCAAGGTTAGGTCATCATGGGAGTGTGAGCGTTTTGGTTAGATGCCCCATTCACCAGAAATATAGTGCATCGAGGTATGGAATATCACAAACGCACAACATTTACAAAAGTGCTTGCATTGCAGACCAATTTTTCAAAGGTCGCGGTAGGCGGGTCATAACCGATTCCGACACAGCCATGGTGACAGTTGTGGGTCTCGAATTGCGTGTGCCTCACGTGTAAACTGACATATTAAACTCCCATTAGTCATGTATCAAAGTTACTCGCAGACTGCAGATATTTGTCGAACCACGCAGCAGGCGTGATATCAGCAAGCAATGGAATGCATTAGACTGGTTCAGAAAATTCGACCAACGCGGACCTTTTGATTTGGCCACCTGGACTGAAGACTGCCTATGCGGCCTAAATATAAGTCTGGGGGTTTCTGAGAGAGTTCACTTGCCTGCACTAACTGCATTATTTTAGGATCTCTCCAGCTCTCTGCTGCTGTCCACATCCTCTGGGAGTTACAATGTCTCACAGCACAGAGCGCAGGGTCTCAGCCTTCACAGCTGAGGAACTCAAGGTGCTGGTGGACACAGTCCTGCCCCTGTACAGGCAGCTCTATAGAACACCAGAGGAGCAGGTGAATGAGGATCAGACAGCATTGTTAGTTTGCATGTGCAATAACCATGTACTTCTGGCATTAGTAATCATAGAGATAACCATTTAAACCTGATTTTTAAACTTGCAAAGTGTGTATGTAACTGTTCCGAGCAAGTACACTGCTGAAGATGTGTATGTACTGGTGTTATATCATTATTCTCATGGGAAGAGTCCTCATAGAACACAGTTGAAGTGCACAGAATACCACTATCCTAACTTTTAGATTTTTTCGGCAAGCTGTGCATGACCTATGTGTACAGGTATTTGTATATGTACATGTTGCATGTGAAATAAGGGCCTGCCACATTGTCATCCTTACAGGTCAACTCCCGTCAGAAGGTCAACCTGTGGAGGACCATCACCCAGAAGGTGCACTCCATGAGGGCACAAGGTACAGTGCACACTGTAGGAAGCAGTGGCAGGACTTGAGAGGCTGGACGAAAAAGATCGCGAGAGTCCAGCTGGGTTGTCACCTCTAGGCCGGAGGGGTGCGCTCCGCACCCTGAGCCCCCTAATGCTACACGGTCTGATGGTGGTCTACCCAGACCTAGATGGGCAGTTAAGAGCCAGACAGCAGCAAGGAGGGGGTGAGTATGTGCCTTGTAGCACAACATATTAATCCACACATGTGCAAGTATTTGAGCCTGGCTGCCCCTTTTTTAGGTTTTGAGATGCACAAAACCCCTGCTCAGTGTTAAAAGATCCAAATGCAACAAAATTGGAAGATTCATGGTTATGTCCCTTTCATCTGGGACATGTGAGGCTAAAATAGTCAGGGTATTGCCAGTAGTGCCATTTGCTTGTAATATGAACGCATGGGAACACTGTGCCCGATTCACAGAATTAACTTAAGACAAAATCCTAAACGTACTACTTTTGGTATTCACAGAATGCACTTACTACTTTTGGTATTCACAGAATGGATTTACGACTATTAACTTTATGTCCGCCTACGGGCCGGAATTTCCTGCCCGAGTGTGGACGTAAAGTTAGTAGTCGTAAATCCATTCTGTGAATACCAAATGTAGTAAGTGCATTCTGTGAATACCAAAAGTAGTACGTTTAGGATTTTGTCTTAAGTTAATTCTGTGAATCGGGCCTACCATATGCAGGGAGAGGACCTTCAGTATTTTTTGTTATTGCTCAACATGACTCAGCACATCAGCAAATGTTTGGCCTGTTCTCTATGTGGCCATAACAACTATGTAAAGTAAATTGATGTTGGCTCATTTAACTGTGAAAAGCCATGCTTCACATCCAGGTAGCAGGTAATGTCCATGTTGAGCTCTCTGTTGATTAATGATGGTTCAGTGTGGCAATGTTAGTTCCCAGCACTGGTGCTAAGTGTACTCAAGTGTATCCGATGGCCAAAGGATAAGTTTGCCTACTCATATCACATTTCACATTGGCCATTCCTATGACTGAGTGTCAGATATCATCATATCTATTCCAAAGCTGAGTGTGTGTCTTTAAATCTGTAAAAGTGATGACATGTAGAGTGGCTACCAAAGTAGGTCTTTGTTGGAAACAGGGTGTTAAGTAAAGGGATGATGAAAAAACACATTCCCAAAGGTTAGTATGTGTTTAAATGGTCTTCTTGGTCATACATTTATGCTTTGAAAAGAATGGTTTTGTTGCCATACTGGTAGATATAGAAAAGTCACAGGACCATCATTTTGAGGTGCATGATATTTTGAGATGAAAAGGGGTGTTGTACTTGCCGTTGCCCTTGTGTGCTCTGACCTTACCTGCTGGCCCTGACTCTCCGCAACTCTCCAGCCTCTGCATAGTCCCCCCCCCCTCCCGCCGCCGCGTTTCGGATCTCGCGGCCGCAGCGCGGAGGGAGGGCGAGTGCGGACTACATCACCCAGACTCCTCGGGGGCCTTCACTGGATACAGCGTCATCCATCTAGCGCCCGGAGGCACATTAAAGGCAGCGTCACTCCCGGTGGAGCGGGTGTTGTACTTGCCGTTGCCCTTGTGTGCTCTGACCTTACCTGCTGGCCCTGACTCTCCGCAACTCTCCAGCCTCTGCATAGTCCCCCCCCCCCTCCCGCCGCCGCGTTTCGGATCTCGCGGCCGCAGCGCGGAGGGAGGGCGAGTGCGGACTACATCACCCAGACTCCTCGGGGGCCTTCACCGGATACAGCGTCATCCATCTAGCGCCCGGAGGCGCATTAAAGGCAGCGTCACTCCCGGTGGAGCGGGTGTTGTACTTGCCGTTGCCCTTGTGTGCTCTGACCTTACCTGCTGGCTCTGACTCTCCGCAACTCTCCAGCCTCTGCATAGTCCCCCCCCCCTCCCGCCGCCGCGTTTCGGATCTCGCGGCCGCAGCGCGGAGGGAGGGCGAGTGCGGACTACATCACCCAGACTCCTCGGGGGCCTTCACCGGATACAGCGTCATCCATCTAGCGCCCGGAGGCGCATTAAAGGCAGCGTCACTCCCGGTGGAGCGGGTGTTGTACTTGCCGTTGCCCTTGTGTGCTCTGACCTTACCTGCTGGCCCTGACTCTCCGCAACTCTCCAGCCTCTGCATAGTCCCCCCCCCCCTCCCGCCGCCGCGTTTCGGATCTCGCGGCCGCAGCGCGGAGGGAGGGCGAGTGCGGACTACATCACCCAGACTCCTCGGGGGCCTTCACCGGATACAGCGTCATCCATCTAGCGCCCGGAGGCGCATTAAAGGCAGCGTCACTCCCGGTGGAGCGGGTGTTGTACTTGCCGTTGCCCTTGTGTGCTCTGACCTTACCTGCTGGCCCTGACTCTCCGCAACTCTCCAGCCTCTGCATAGTCCCCCCCCCCCTCCCGCCGCCGCGTTTCGGATCTCGCGGCCGCAGCGCGGAGGGAGGGCGAGTGCGGACTACATCACCCAGACTCCTCGGGGGCCTTCACCGGATACAGCGTCATCCATCTAGCGCCCGGAGGCGCATTAAAGGCAGCGTCACTCCCCGCGTCGCGGGACGCGAGCGGGACGCCGGGCGAAGCCCGGGCCAAGGGCGGGCCCGTTTTAGCCCGTTCTAGACTGTGAGAGACTGGACTGGGCCACCCCTCTTTCCCCTAACCTCATTTTCACCTGTGGTAAGACGATATATATTCATATTGAAAGTGAAATTGACTTATTACATTTACCATCAGGGCATTTCTACACAGGTTTGACTGATTATAATGTCGAGACAAAAAACACCTGTCACCCGGGCAAACACAATGGATAATTATTTGGTCCAGGTAGTGGCAAAGATTAATAATGATCGGAGGTCTTCCCTGGGACTTATGGATTCCCCACCTTGTGCCCAAATTAACCAATCAGGGATATTTCAGCCTGCTAGAGATGAAATCGCTACCAACGACCCGATTGAGGACCCCTATGATTCCTCCACAACAAATGTATCCACGCCTTCTATTGTCCAACATCTTGATCCCTTTGCTGATCTACTTATCCTAGAAGAGCCAAATAAATCTGACACAATTGTGGAGCTAGATCCAGAGAGCAACACTCCTCCCACTCCTGTCCCTGCACCAAGAGCTAAAAAAGGGATTACTAAGGAACCTCCTAGAAGAGGTGGCCTACGTTCCTGTAAAACTAAATTTGTAACCCCACCAAGAAGAGTAAAGAAAAGGGTGGAAGAAGGGTTAAGGAAAGAAGAGAACGAAAGTGTAGATTGGGAGGATACCTTTTTAAATAAGCTCATGGGAGCACTGGAGTCCAAATTATCAGGGTTAATGAAACCTCTTATATCAAAAGTAGACCAATTAGCTAATAAAGTGAATAAACTAGAGACCCTCCTAAGAAAAACCAATGAGGGGGTGGGGGAAATATCAAACCTAATAATAACCAAATTTGAGCATATAGAGGCTGCAGGGAAAACACTTGGGGGAACTATAAATACAGGCCTACAAATTCCACCTGACCATATTCATCAAGCCTGCTCTGGACATGGTGAGACTCCTAATACCGCCCCAACGGAAGAAACAGTACAACCAGTAGGCAATACTACCTCTGAGACTCCTAACCCAGAAACTGGCCCAGTTGAATTAATCGTTGAAGCTTCCCCCTTGATTCTAGTACTCGCAAACACACCAACGTTGAAAATAGGGCAGATCGAGTCCTCGGACTCCTTACGAAATAAGGCTTTGCAGTGGCTTAGCAATAATATGCACATATCCCCTTGGGGTAAGGAAAAACTATCTGACGATCTGCTCACAGCAAGAAGGGTTAAGTGGATAGGCACTAAGGCAAAGAAATTTCAAGGGGATTGTGTGGTTTTGAATTTTAAGGGTCCTGAAGTTTTATCTGATGTCCTACGGAACATCTTCCCCCCACAACTTAGAACAGCAGAAATAATACCACTGACACTGGATTTCTTCTATAGTAGAAGAGGACTAGTAGCTAATCCTAGCACATTGAGAACAAAGTGGACAGTTGTGGGAAATAGAAGGGCCAGGACTGACCCATTATGCGAGTGGGGGTTAAGGTTGGATAACCACTACTCCGTGCTATCTGACCTAAACAAGTGTGATTGACTCGCATGTGTTCTTCCTGTTGCCCCTGAACTCCAGCTGCACCAGGGACATGATAGGCCTCTTATTTTTAATGAGCCTGTATTAGATAAATTGACCCCGGTCTCTAAGGCATCCCCCACTCCCTCCCCAGAGGATCTAAGTAGAGTTTGGATGGGGCAAAAAAGAACACTAGAGGTAATTGAGAATTGACCAATATTGAATGGTGACTTAGTGCCAGGTATAGAACTTGAAGATCGAATATACACTTCTGTTATTGATCAGATTCAGCACCAACTGGACATATTGCCATTATCTATTATTTCTTGGAATATAGCTGGCATTACAAACAAGCTAAACATCCCAGATTGGGTCGATTTCATCGACCTTTACGATATAATAATGTTGCAAGAAACTTGGGCGCTCACCCCAATTTTCCGACAAGGGTATCTGAACTTTTATGTCCCAGCCATAAGAAACCGAGTGGGTCGACACTCTGGGGGCCTGTTAATTTGGGTACGTCAAACATTGAATTGCTCAGTTAAACAAAGGTCTATACCCTCTAATGATATTATAGCTCTTGACATTAGTTGGCAAAATGGTCAACAACTAGCCCTGTTCAATCTTTACTCCAGGGGAGTTGGTAGGGGTAAACCATCAGAGACCCTAACGACCCTCGAGCACTATATTGAAATGCTACCAGTGCTACCCCATGTAATAATAGGCGGGGATTTTAACACCACCTTCGAACCTTTGGGCGAAGAGGATAGGACACTGGCCGAAGACGAGGATACCAAGTGGAGAATTCCCCAACTGGATATCCCAGCAATTAGAAAATGGAGCACAGTAGCAATCCAAGTGAAGAGTCTTTGTCTATCAAGAGGGCTCAGAGCAGTAAATGGACGGTCATCCTCTGACCTAATGGGGAAAAATACATTCGATAACGGTCGAGCAGCCAGCAGAATAGATTATATACTACTGGACGTAAGGGCTTGGGATAAATTGGTGGATATGGAAGTGAAAGACAAAATAGAAAGTGATCACAATCCACTGTGCCTGACACTCCATCCCTACCATGAAATGCCCGATCTCCCAAGAGGGAACCAATTGGTGACGCAAGATCTTGTAAGCTCAAACAATCTTCGCCACCTGAAGTGGAGTATGCTCTTGGAAGATGTTGCCAATTTAGAGACTCTAAAGGAATTAGTGGCGACCGAGGTATCCAAGATTAAGTGCCATTATGGGAGGACTGATTTTACAGACTACATGATGGCTGCTCACGAGAAACTATTTTCAAAAATTCAAAGTTTCTTTGTCAAAACAGTAGTCCCAAATAAAAAGAAAAAAGTCCAAGAGAGTAAAGGGTGGTATGACAGGAGTTGCAGGATAACACGAGATATCCTTAGCGTGGAACTGAGAACAGGAAATGCAGCAGCAGTAAGGTTGGCGAGAAACCAGTATAGAGAGGCCCAAAAACTGGCAAAGAAGCGTTGGGATGAGGAATGTTGGCGCGAACTCAAGGAGGCGTGTGCCTCCAAGGATTCTAAGCGCTTCTGGTCCACAGTAAAATGGGAAAAGGGTGGCACAGCACTCCATCCTACGAACCATGTTCCGAAAAGCAATTGGGTGGAATACTTCCAACCACAGTATGCTTGTAATCCCATATTTACCATTGGTTGTCCGCCTCCACAAGTCTTCTACAAATCTCCAATATTTGATGAAAAGGATGTGAGTATTGTACTGGATTGTGTGGCTGGGGGCAAAGCTCCAGGCATGGATGGAATTCCGGCTGATATATTTTTATCGGATCGTAATTCCTGGTGTACCTATTTTGCAATGCTGGCTAATGCGGTGGCAATGGGAGGGAAAGTGCCTGCCTCATGGAAGGGAGCCGAAATTATTCCCATATTTAAGAAAGGTGACAGAACCCTGGCCAAAAATTATAGACCCATCAGTTTGATCGACACAGCACAAAAACTGATGGGCCGATTAGTCCAAAATAAACTGCAGCAATGGATCAACGAAAATAATATTTTGTCATCTTATCAAGCTGGATTTCGCCCTCTAACTAGCAGCGTTGATCAAGTCCTCCACTTTTTAACCATCTATTGGAGAAATGTTACCCTAAAGAAGGGGACATTGTATGCAGTTTTTGTGGACCTAAAAGCCGCTTTCGACTTGGTCCCCAGAGAAAAACTTTGGCAGACCTTGGCGGACGTGGGCTTAAGCCAGGAATTGCTCACACTCCTTGTTCGTCTCCACGAAAATAATTTTGCAAGAATAAGGTGGGGCAAGCAAGGAGAAGTAACTGATCCCTTTCCGGTAGAACGTGGGGTGAGGCAAGGGTGTGTCCTAGCACCGACTCTCTTCTCAATCTATATAAATGGCATCGTTGAGCATCTAGAGAAGATTGCTAGTGACGCCCCAGTAATCGCAGGCTCGCGTGTACCTGTCCTCATGTTCGCGGATGACACGCTCCTACTTTCCCGCACCCCCAGTGGGCTCCAAAAAGTGGTTGATGCATTTGGTATATTTTGTGATGAGAGGGGCCTTGAATTGAACACCTCCAAAACAAAATTCATGTGCCTCAACCAGCAGTCCACCTTCAAAGGTGTAATAAAATATAAAGGTACACCCTTAGAAAGGGTGGACTCTTTCTCTTACCTAGGTATCACTCTGCAAGGAAAAATGAGTTGGAAGCCACACATAACCACAACTTTACTAAAGTTTAGGCAGCTAGCAGGCGCAATTACCCTAAAACATCGCTCCTCGCTGACAAAGCCAGTAAATTGTGTGTTGGAAATATATTCTATGAAAGTACTAGGGGCTTGCTTATATGGCTCTGAATTATGGGGGTTTTCTAATTTGAGAGAACTGGGCCGAGCAGAAAACAGGTTTTTACGAGGTATTGTGATGGTCCCCCAAAGCACACCCATAATCCCACTAAAATTGGATATGGGAAGAAAAGGAATAGAGGACATAGCGAGGCTACGCCCTCTTCTATATTGGAGACGGATTATGGTGACCCCAGAATTAAGCCATTATGCGGCGGCACTGACGGACGTCATTAAATTCGACCGATTCCATACTATCCCATGGCTAAGGGAGCTCCGGGGACTCCTTATAAAAATGAATTTGAATCATCTATGGGATACCAAAGACGTAACCTGCTTTCCTACGAAGGCAAAGCTGAAAGATCTATATTGGGAAATGGTATATCTTACAATGTCTAGTGACGGCACAAGCACAAGCCTAACATCTCGCTTCTTAGACATAAAAATGTACCCTTCTTGCGAAATTTTTTGGGATATTATTGAAAAACCCCATGATAGGAAACTTTATTTTCAATTTCGCATAGGTACACTCCCGGTGAATGCGTTTAAGAAGCACTGGTCCCCAGCATGGGATGAACATTGCCACCACTGTAATGAACAAATTGAGCACATTTCCCATCTTTTGTTTTGTTGCCCATTGTACTCGTCCCCCAGACGTAAATGGTTAAAACCTGTGTGCTCTAGTTTGGGAACCCGCAGCCAATCCGTAGCCCTAAGGATACTTGAAACAGATTGTTCCATATTGCTTGTGGTTGGGGTAGCAAAATTTCTGGCTTGGTCATGGTTAATTCGTACTCGTTCACTTATGGCAATTGCATCGTAATGAAATTATGTATATTCCCAATCTTGCACTCTCCCATATGGATTATTGTATTTTATTTATAGAAAAATCTATATTTTAAGAAATTTGACAAATTGAAGTACTTGTATTCTTATTATGTATTTATTCGACATTCTATGTTTAATATGTATTTTTTATATGTAGTATTTATTGTATTAGGGATAGGGGAATGCTTTTATGACAAATGTCGAATAAAGCTTTAAAAACGAAACGAGATGAAAAGCTATAGCATCTAAGCTATACATTGTGTGCATGATGCAAGAAGTAAGGGGGATATGCTGACTTGTCCTTCTTAAATTCGGACATCTGCAGAGTTGACAATGGTGAGAAGTGTTCAATATACATTTTCAAGTATGATATTCAGGACTACTACATTGTACGGACAATGCATCAAGCTGGCCTGGTGGTATAGTGATCCACAGAAAGTATAAGGAAGATGCAGCCTTCGTATTTGGCAGTGTGCTATCCTATGTTTACAGCCCAAACTGGTACAATGTTTACAATCTGTAAAACAATCTGAATCACCTATGTGACACTGTTCCTAAATGCCACAAGACTTGGGGTCAAAAACCTTTCACCCTAGCTATGCCTATTTCCTATGTGTGTCCACGATAATAGAAACCCATGTGACACTGCAAACAACTACATTTGCTACTGGATATATGAGCAGCTTCAATGTGATATGTGAGATATGGCCCATTCAATAACTACACCAGCTTGATGTATGATAATCAAAATATGTGCCCTGTGACACTAGACCTGCTGTTCCCCAAGTTGATGAATCTGGATAGCAAATTGGATAACATATCAAAAATCTAGTTTGTGACTCCTGTTCTTATTATGAGGTCTAAACTGCCTTAGATTAGATGAGACAAGTATGTTATGACACAAGGCCATCAGTAGTGAGAGACAATAAATCAGCTGGTATATACTTATCCACAATATATTGTGAATGAGGAAGTAGTAGTTGCAGCACACAATGTTGCTAACATAATCATGTGTGAGGGCGCACAGGTTTACTTGCATGGTATTTACAGAACAATATCAAGTATTTTTCCCACAAGTTCTAATAATGTAGTTGTGTAATCTTGGAAGAGTTGTGATGAAACCTATGTGGCAATTCCATATGGACAACTCATGTGATTCATTGTAGGGAGTGAAGGAGACAGCACCACGGTTGTTGGGGAAGCCGCTAGCTAGAATGGTTTCTCTTCTGCCAGAGAGCAAGAGGGAACCAGTGGCATGGAGGGTGGAAGAAGCATCACAGAGGGCACGAGCGATATTACATCTGTCATCTCGACTTAAAGCAACAGCTCCAGTGATGACTCCCATGTGGTAGTGGATGACCCACAACCTGTATCCACTCCATCAGAGTACACCACCACCCATACCATCTCCACCTTCCCAGCTGCTCCCCAGCCCCCTGTCCGTAGCCTCTCCCCTAGAAGGTGAAGCGTCTCCTTTGTGCCAGGCACCTCACCCCCTGCCTCTGTCTTCCCTGCTGCCCTTAGTGTGGAGACCATTGACATCCTGAGGCAGATCTCTGTGGGGCAGACAGCAGTGCCGAATGTCCTCCGGGTGCATACCGATCACCGTGCGCAGATGGTATCTTTCCTGGAGGGCAATCACTCTGAAATGTCTTCCCTACAGAGATCCAATCAGGATATAGCCTCCACACTGATGGCAACATTAGCCTAAATTCAGCTTGCTCACCCCCTCCTGCCTCCTCCCCATCCACAGTCCACAGTAGCCTCCATGACCAAAACACATGCAAACATAAAAATGAATCCACCTCAACATCCACACGTACCACACAAACACAGAGACATAAGGGCAAACACACACAAACACACAACACAGACTTCACACTCACTGCGACAGACATACCAACAGACACAACACCCACTTCACCACATGTCACACTAACAGGAAAACAGGCAGACAGCACACCATCACACTGTGGAAATGTGGATTTTCCTGATCAGTTATGTCCCCTATCTTGGACCCCAACGGTTCTATATGCATGTTACAAGTACATGTATGTTCCCTCCAGTTCCAGTTTCTAAGACGCAAACATATGTGTGTCTACCGTCGACATGTTCTCTGTCAGATCCGCCATTGATGGGCTGGATATTCGATTCCTAGGTATGAAAGGCCACCGACTTTATATGGCTAAGTTACTACATTTTTACAGTTCAGGCAAGTAGGCCCGATTCTGTCCTCAAAGCCTTTCCCTGCTCTCTGTCTCTGACAGCTTCAGCTTGAGCTCGCATCTGTATCCATGAACTTTGTCCTACTCCCTGTGCAGCTAACGGTGCCTGCCTCGGCCAGTTTTCGCCTGCCTGCCAAGAAGTTGTATTTCACCTTCGAATTATCTATTTTGCTCTTCAGCCGATGCATTCCTGTCTAGTGATTTAGGTAAACATTTCCCTTAGCTCACAAGCAAGGACTCAGCCTTTCCGTCCTCCTGCAAGTGATTCATAGCCCTGCTGCCATGGAAAGTTTTCTATCCCTCGCATCTCATATAGACACTTAGACGTTTGTGCACGCACACAGTCAGTATAGACTAGATTATGTCCGAAAGTCCTTCCTTGTGGATAACATAGTTCTCTAAACATAGGATGTTAGATATGATTTGGGATTAGGTTGACTTGACCCCCCAGACTTCTCGTCTCCACATGTAGAGCTAAATGTCAAGTCCCCTTCACCCCTAGTTGCACGTCTATCACACGTCATGCTGCTGCGCGCGCATCTATGCCAAGTATTATCTTATAGATCCACCTATGTCTGATAATCCTAACCAATCATGTTTCTTTTACTCCTTATTACGCCTAGTTTCGATTACGTACCTGTCATGTCACTCTTCTTATCAAATGTTACGCCTTCTACATTCGTTTCATTGTAATGTACTTATTATAAAAATGCATGTCTGTCAATAAAGTATTGTACTTCACTTCCTGAACCCTCGTGGTGACGGAACCTGAAGGCCGCGACTCGAGTCGGCCATTTTGAATGGAATAAAGCCCATTTAGAAACCTCTTATACCACGGATTCTGCCTCTTGTTATTCTGAGCTATTTTACTTTATTTTAAGATTCCGTATGAAATTCAGTCCGGTAAAGAAGATTTTATTTACCACATAATGGCGCCCGAATAGGGACACTTTCTCATCTCACGCGCCGGCGGTGCGTTGCAGGCCCGGTCTCCTGCCACAGCTGGACGGACCATAAACGCGTACCAGCAGGATTTCCTGTAAGCTCCCTCCGGTCAAGCGGGGGCGACTGAGGCTGCGATCAACCCAGACGAGGCGGTGAGAAGAGCGAAGTATCCCGACCAGAGCCTAGCTGAGAGAGCAAGATCCGAGGTATACCGAGGCCCACCAGGTCTTTCGAAATCCCGATGTCCAGAGGGTCCGCTGTCCGCAGTTATCGAGTCCTGTCCATTCTCTGAGGCCTTCCGTTTCAAGGAGCTACTCGGTGAGTACCATCGCCGGGGAGGCGTGTTGACGCGCACATAGGTTGTGCCGGTCACGACGGATTTGGGTACACAAATCCGGTCTGCACTGTTTAGCAGTGTATATGTACTGTTTAGCAGTATATCAAGTATTCCGAAGAATTCAGTTATTGTCAAGAATTCAGCGTGGTGATTAGTTAGGCAGACTGTCATCATTGTCGATCATTGTTACAATGTTTAATGTTTAATGTTTAAAGTGTTCAAAATATTGTAGTATGAATGACTGTTCATTGTTCACTGTTCATTTATTGTGTTTTTCGTATTAAGAAAATTCAAGAGTAAGTATCGGATCAGTTGTAAATATGCCGCTCTTCTCGAAGTTAAGACAGATTACTACCAGAAAAGGGGTGCTTGAAGAAGCAGTTCCTATTCCTCCTAGGGACACTCCAGGGCATTTTATGTACCATAAACATGGCTTAGATGCCATATTGTTTCTTGATCTATGGGTAGATTATACCAAGGGATTGCCGGAAAGTCAAAGGTGGCCCGTAGCGGGAACCTGGGATGCAGAATGCATCATGAAAGTGGAGGAAGAGTTATGGAAAAGAAAGGTCAGACAGTCACAGAAAGACGCTGTTGAGTTATGGCGTAAAGAATCTCATAGACGAACAGAAAAAGCACGTAGACAAGAAGAGAGGAGTAAAGAAAGTTCAAATAAAGTTCAAGAAAATCTATTAATTAAGGAAGGTATCCGAGTGAAATCAGAACAAGTAAATAGACAAAGAAATGCTCTTATGAATGGTATGTATCCCCTTCTAGCCGAAGGACTACCTAAAGCTGTTACAGAAATACCAAAAGACTTGCCACCCCCATTATTTCCAATTAAGGTACATCCAAAGGGGCTTCCCAGAACCGCAGAAGATGTTTTTCTTTCCTCATATCTAGATGACGCAGCTCCCGAGTATGCTAACGCCACACCACATAGACCGTCTGGCGGAGGGGTTCAACGTCAGGATCAGGTATCTGTCCCCGTGCAACAGCAAGTCCCGACACAAGCTTCGGCAAGCACATCTGTTTCCGCATCTGTCTCCGCAGTCGACTCTACAGGGGTATCGACACCCATAGTTGCTGTGTCACGTTCAACGAACCCATTCACACCCGACGCCCCAGATGGGGCCACGGGAGGGGCTAGCAATACCTTCACACCACCTAGAATAAATAAACTTGTCTTTCAAGAGTCAGCACATTCACGTACACCTAAATTCGTAAGTGAACGTACGCTTAAGGAACTCCTTGTAAATTGTAGATATGACCCGGTGGTTGGTAAAGAGGACGAAATGGTCCTGGCATCATTACGTATCAGGCGAGCCGCAGAGTATTTAGCGAGGTTACCAGGGATGACTACGCATCTAGATAACATATATCATTTTGTTCAAACAGGACGAGATCCAGGATGTATTAACAGAGCTATGGAATTCCAGAAAGTAGAGATACAGGGGGAACTGTTACGTTTCCTCATAAACTGTGTAATCAGAAATCAAGATCGTCCGGGGGTAAACCCGAATGCAATGCTTATTCTTACAAGATGGAGTCAGAATATATCAGAAGGGAGACACGATAAGCAAAATTGTATAATAGCCATGTGCCGAAAAATCCGTAAAGAAATAGAGCGTATTCATGAAGAAAGATTAGGAACAGACGAGTTTGAGCAAGAGGAAGTGTCCGAATCAGGGAATTCCGCAAGACAGTCAGAGACCATAGCCTATGTAGGCAGAGGAAGATCCTGTGAAAATACTAGATGTTTTTCTGATCCCATACACTCTGTATGTCCAAATAATAGCAGAACGTATCCGACGCCTGTAATAAATCTGAAATCTCCTGAACATTCGTTTCAAGCCGCAGATAAGATACTACGAGAACGAAGGGGTTACCACCTCCTCGATTCCATGGATGAGCAAGAATTAGCCAGATCAGCCGTTCACTGGATTGACAGTCCTGAAAAATACGGTGATGAGACCGTAGCACACACGTTTTTTAATCTCAGTACAGATGAACAACGCTTAGCTGGAATCTATATGATTCAGCAACTCCTCATATTATATAAGAGCCAACATGCTGACCCCGGTCCTTTACCTGATATATTAACGGAACTACTCACAAACAGATGGAGAGGTTCTAGTAACAAGCTAATTAAAGAAATATTAGTGTCACGTAAACAATATGTCCTTTTTGTAAATCCAGATTCTCTCTCCCTGCCCCGCAGAGAAAGAGCACCGTACTATATGGATAGACAAAATCCTTTACGAGAAGTGCACCCAATAAAAGGCGAAGACAATGAGTTTCACCGTGTATTTGTTTACACACCCATATCAAAAATGGAATTATTAGAAATGAAGAAAGTAGTACCTAGTCACGACAAGGACCCAGCGGGTTTCCACCGAGAAATTAAAGACATGTTACTGATGGGAGAGTACACCTTTCCTGATATTATGACGATATTAAAGGTGCTTTTGCCTGCTGGCATTTATGAAAAACTGAAAGAAAAAGAGTGGGAAGTAGGAGACCAAAAGATAGACTGGACAGCATTAGCAGAGGAAGAAAGGGGCCGAACTGCAGGTTCGGGGCTCGGGGATAAAGTTAAACTGTTACCAGGTTTACTAGTACAGGTACTGCCACGTTTATTAACTACAAAAAAGGAAGATTGGGGTGCAATCACAGCCTGCAAACAAAAGCAAGATGAAGACACAAGCGATTATTATGCTCGATTTGAAAAATGTTTTGGTATAAATAGTGGTATAAAAGCAAGTAGTGACTCATATCCACATCTATTTGTGACAAAATTAGTGGAAAATGCATTGCCCCCAGTGAAGAATAGAATATTGAAATTCGAGAGTACCTGGCAAAGTAACACTCCGTCGCAAATGCTACAAATGTTACAGTATCATCACAATAGAATTAGGGATGAACAAGAACACGAGCATAGACGCATGAAGGATACAAAAATGAAAATGCTAGTTTCTCAGACAGTACCAGCAGATGGTCACAAAAAGGGTGTGACACATTCTGGTGATTCTGCAGTTCCTGTAAAAGGAACCTGCAATTACTGTAAACAACTAGGCCATTATGTACATGATTGTCCAGTCCTGAAACGTAATATAGCTACAGGTATTGCAAAAGAGAGACCACGATTAGTTAGACAAGATCAGAATGAACAAGGAGCTATGCAGCATGGACAGTCCATGCCAGTTCAGCAACAGTCCATGCCAGCCTCACAGCAACCCATACAATTTGTGCCAGCTGCACCACCGTTGCCTGCTACTGCCACACAAACAACGACACGACAAATGTATCAGACTGCACAGTATGAATACCCTGAATATCAGCATTACGCATGAACCAGCCTAGAGAGGGAAGTTGACTTACCGCTCATCGAGATTCCTGTAGATCAAGAAGGACCTTATGTACATAGTGAATTATTAGGTCAAAATAGAAAATTCTTACTCGATACAGGGGCAAGTCGAACAACAATAAAACGTAGTGAAGTTCCAGGGGCACCCCTCTCAGGCTCTCAAAATGTTTCCCTTGGTTTTTCAGGAAAACCTATTGTTAATGAAGTATCACAGCCTCTACCACTTACGATAGGACCTTTGACACGAACTACAGATTTATTGCTTACTAAATCATGCCCAGAAAATCTGTTAGGAATTAAAACTCTGAAAGCACTAGGAGCCATAATATGTTGTTCTCCGGAAGGAGTAAGGTTGTTTTTGCGTGATTTTAAAGGTCACTATGTGTCTAGAGACATGGATCCCCGACTACAGACTTTACCAGTACATCTATGGGCACAAGGCCCTACGGATGTTGGCTGCATGAACATTACACCCTATCGAGTTACATTGAAAGCAGGAGTGGTACTACCACGAATGCGACAATACAAGTTACCGCATGATGCTGTAGTGGTTTTGCTGAAAATCATTGATGAGCTGATTGCCCAGGGAGTAGTTATAGAAACAGACTCCAATATATGTAATTCACCGATAATTCCGATTCTTAAACGAACTGACCCTACTGCCCCACCAGTATACCGATTGGTTATTGATTTGCGTGAACTAAACAAGTGTATTGTACCACAATTCCCTGTGGTCCCTGATATCATCATTGTTAACAGCAATTGATTCCGAAGCAACATTCTTTACTGTAATCGATCTCAAGAATGCCTTTTTCAGCGTCCCAATAGATCCGGAAAGCCAATACTTGTTCGGATTCAGTTTAAATGGGCGCAGCTTTAAATTCTCACGCGCTCCCCAAGGATTCACAGAAAGCCCCAGCATCTACAGCCAAGCACTGAAACGAGAACTTGACAGTATCCACATGCCAGTCAATACTGCACTGCTTCAATATGTCGATGATCTGCTGATCACCGCAAGAAGCGAGCCAGAATGTGAAAAGGCTTCTCTGACAGTTTTACATTTCCTAGCCGACAAGGGGCACAAGGTGTCCCCTTCTAAGCTGCAATTCTGTGTTCAGCGAGTTATTTATCTTGGTCACTCGCTGTCCAAGGAGGGAAGGCAGCTTACACCAGATCGCATCCAGTTAATTGCTAACATGTCAATACCCCAGACACAAAAGGAGGTGCGAGCTTTCATAGGCCTCACTTCATATTGTAGGCAGTGGATCCCTCAGTACGCATTTCTAGCAAAACCACTCATTCAGTTAACCACACAGGAGGCAGCCACATCGACTGTTCTCCCTTGGACTCAGGAACATACACAAGCTTTTGAAAGCCTAAAGGAAGCTTTATGTCAAGCACCTGTTTTAGCAACGCCATGTTATAGCAAACATTTTACACTCTTTGTTACAGAACGCGAAGGTTCTGCCTTGTCAGTACTCACTCAGGATCAAGCAGGATCACGCAAGCCATGTGCTTATTTTTCCAGTACATTAGATCCCGTAGCTCAGGCTTTGCCTGCATGCCTGAAATCAGTGGCAGCGACAGCCTTAGCTATCAGACAAAGCGATGCCATAGTATTAGGACACCCATTGACAGTTCAAGTACCACATGCAGTAGAGGTTCTTGTGAACCGAACACAAACACAACACTTGACCATAGCAAGACTTACCGGTTATGAACTGACATTGTTTCAACCACACATAGAGATCCGACGGTGTAATACATTGAATCCTGCTACACTATTACCTGTAATTGGAACAGACCCACTAGCTCATGATTGTGTTGAAATCATTGAAATAAAGACGAAACCTAGACAAGACTTGACAGACGTTCCATTGTTAGATCCAGACCTGACGTTGTATGTAGACGGATCGTGCATGAGAGCAAGTACAGGAGACTTAGTGGCCGCGTATGCAGTCACAACAGACACTGAAGTTATTGAGACAAATTGTATAGATACTTTGTCAGCCCAAGCAGCAGAACTTATTGCTCTAACACAAGCCTGTATTCAAGCCACAAATAAGAAAGTTAATGTATACACTGACTCACGTTATGCATTCGGAGTTGTACACGACTTCGGCGTGCTGTGGCGAGAGAGAGGTTATTTAACCTCCCATGGTGCCCACATTCAGCACGGACCCCTCATTCATGCTTTGTTAGACGCAATACATCTACCCACTGCTATATCGATTATGAAATGTAAAGCACACACGAAGGTTACTGATACCATTTCTCAAGGCAATGATTTAGCTGACAAAACAGCTAAACAGACTGCTCAGAATCGCACATTAGACATGACAAAGCCAATAGTTCAGACACCAACACAGTGTATGACAATTAAGGATCCCGCACTTGACGTAATTGACATACAGACACATGCCACAGCAGAAGAAATAAAGAAGTGGACTGAACGAGGAGGGATCCAGACAGATCAAGGATGGATGACGAAGGAGAAATCTGTATGGTTTCTCCCTGATTCCATGGTTCAAGCCATTATAGCTACAGTTCACAGTCCAGCACATTTAGGAGAGAAGGCTATGCTAGACAGCATTCAGCACATTTGGTTCAATAAACATTTACGAGCAGCAGCTAAACAAAAAGTTCGTA
The DNA here is from genome assembly GCF_964204655.1 of Triturus cristatus. Classification (NCBI taxonomy): domain Eukaryota; kingdom Metazoa; phylum Chordata; class Amphibia; order Caudata; family Salamandridae; genus Triturus; species Triturus cristatus. Next base: position 60,310,799 of record NC_140588.1, read on the forward strand.
CCTGTATGATATGTTGTCAGTTTAATCCAGGAAAGAGTGTTCCCGTAGAGCAGGGTGGATTTCAGCCTCCTGACCATCCTTTTGAAGTCCTCCAGATGGATTATATTCAGATGGAACGTTGTCGAGGATTCAAATATGTTCTCGTAGTTGTCTGCGCTCTCTCCCGTTGGACAGAGGCGTATCCCGTATCAGATTACACTGCCCCGACTACTGCCAAGCAGCTAGTTCGAGAATTCTTCCCACGGTACGGTTTACCACGTGTTGTATATTCAGATAACGGCCAGCCTTTCTCATCCGAATTAATGAAACATGTCTCACTTTTGTTGGGATATCAGTGGAAATTCCACTGTGTCCGACACCCCGAGGCAGCAGGTCTCGTGGAACGACATAATCAACTTTTAAAAATCAGATTGTCTAAAATATGTCAGGAAAAAGGTGTGGACTGGATAGTAGCCTTACCAGTTGCGCTATTTTACATGAGGATGGTAGCACACTCTCGAACAGGGTTATCCCCTTATGAGGTGATCTTTGGTAGACCACCGAATATGTGGGGGACGCCTATACCCCGTAAAATAACTGATGTTGACTGTAATATGCTGACAGATTACCTGGCTTCCTTGATGTCTGCACTACAATCTTGTCGTTCACAGGTAGTCGCAGCTTTTCCTGACAACACCGAGGTGAAACCTCATGACGTAATTCCCGGCGATTATGTTCTCGTCAGGAATTTTGATCGGAAAACCCAACTGGAGCCAAGGTGGAGGCTTCCTAAGTTGGTCCTGCTGACGACCAGAACAGCTGTGAAGATCGAAGGGAGGAAAGGCTGGGTGCATTCCAGCCATATAAAAAAATTTCATGGACTTCCTCCTGACACAAACAGTACTCCCCGTGTGTCTTCCCCCATTGACTCAAAGCTACCTTTGGCTGAGGCCAGTAGCACCGAACTCTATAAACAGAAACTCAGGTCCAGATCTAAACTGTCGGACGATTTGATTGTTTAAGTCCTCTCCAAGGTGAAGCGGTTGAATCTGTCCCGACATGTATCCCTTAGGTCTGAATCATGTAGAGTCCAGAATCATAGTGAAACGACATGCTTATTGTAAATCACTGCGTAGCCACTGTATTGTGACTTTATTAATTTTGTTTTTCTTGAGTTTTTTAATAGTTACTGCAAGTATATTGTTGCATATGTATTATCCTGTTTCTAAACGTGCTTTCAATATAACTGGAGAACATTCTTTTAGTGACCTACCCCCACATGAGTTGTCCTATAGACTTGCGCTGCGCAATAACACATTCATTAGTATGTTACATCATTCCCATCAGACTAGTAATGCCACCAATTGTTGGGTGTGTGGCCGACTTCCTCCCTATCAGAATAACAAAGGAGTTCTGCCTTTCTTTCCACATCCGTTCACACACAATGGCTCCTGTGGAGCATGGTTTAGTTTATTAAATTCCATAGACCCAGACACAGCAGTTTATCAACAACATTGGATATGGGGAAATCTGAATCTAGTTTTATTCAAAGTCTGTCACCCTAATAAGGAGGGTCACCCCAGTAGAACAGGAACTGATTTAGAAAATGAAGTGTATAAATTAGGTAATTTTACGCCTAATCTTATGATTTTGAATGTCAAATCCGAAGTTGAACTAATTCTGCCCACTATGTCTGTATTTCCAGTTAAGGGTGAATTATGTGTGAGAAAAGTTGGTTCCATACATATGGGCCATAGCCAATGCGTTACTATAGTAGAATATAGTGATCAAGGTAAATCTTCATTTAGAGCTTCTCGCCATTCTTACTTCATATGTGGTCAGACGGCATATATGCGTCTGCCTCTAGATTGGGACGGTACCTGTTACATAGCATTTCTTTTGCCACCTGTTTTCCTAGCTCCCCCTGATTATTATCGAAATGTTCATTTAGTACACAATAGAGAGCGAAGAGATCTTCCAGTTGTCGATTATACTGAAACGGCATGGGACAAGTATGTAGATTTCAATAAAGGTATCTTTCCCTATATAGGTACAATATCAAATAGTAAGATGATACGCAGACTCACCAAGACTTTTGAAGCTGTAGTAAACGAGACTATAGCCGCCCTAGGCAATCTGACAGAGGAACAATCAGCGATGAGAATTGTTGTTCTCCAGAATCGTCTTGTCCTTGACGTCATCCTGGCCGATAGGGGCGGAGCTTGCAGGGTCATCGGATCCAGCTGCTGCATATTCATACCAGAAAATTCGCCATCTGTATATAAAGCTATAACACGCCTTCATAAGATTGTAAGCCAGATACACGAAAATCCAGGCACTTGGACGTGGTCCGGGTGGTTTTGGAGTGTGATATCAGCCTGGGGATGGAGAGTTTTATCATTCCTAGGTATTGGCCTTCTTATGCTTTTCAGTTGTTGTTTATGCCTGCAATGTGGACCAGCGATTTGTGGTCTGTGTGCCACATCATGCATTCCATATCACAGGTCTCGTTCAGAATGCCGGAAGAAGAAGGAAGAAGAAATGATGCTCCATGAGCAAATCGATGGAATAATGAAGATTGATGTCTCTTGAAGGGCAAGAAGGGGACAAGGAGGGAATGTGGAAATGTGGATTTTCCTGATCAGTTATGTCCCCTATCTTGGACCCCAACGGTTCTATATGCATGTTACAAGTACATGTATGTTCCCTCCAGTTCCAGTTTCTAAGACGCAAACATATGTGTGTCTACCGTCGACATGTTCTCTGTCAGATCCGCCATTGATGGGCTGGATATTCGATTCCTAGGTATGAAAGGCCACCGACTTTATATGGCTAAGTTACTACATTTTTACAGTTCAGGCAAGTAGGCCCGATTCTGTCCTCAAAGCCTTTCCCTGCTCTCTGTCTCTGACAGCTTCAGCTTGAGCTCGCATCTGTATCCATGAACTTTGTCCTACTCCCTGTGCAGCTAACGGTGCCTGCCTCGGCCAGTTTTCGCCTGCCTGCCAAGAAGTTGTATTTCACCTTCGAATTATCTATTTTGCTCTTCAGCCGATGCATTCCTGTCTAGTGATTTAGGTAAACATTTCCCTTAGCTCACAAGCAAGGACTCAGCCTTTCCGTCCTCCTGCAAGTGATTCATAGCCCTGCTGCCATGGAAAGTTTTCTATCCCTCGCATCTCATATAGACACTTAGACGTTTGTGCACGCACACAGTCAGTATAGACTAGATTATGTCCGAAAGTCCTTCCTTGTGGATAACATAGTTCTCTAAACATAGGATGTTAGATATGATTTGGGATTAGGTTGACTTGACCCCCCAGACTTCTCGTCTCCACATGTAGAGCTAAATGTCAAGTCCCCTTCACCCCTAGTTGCACGTCTATCACACGTCATGCTGCTGCGCGCGCATCTATGCCAAGTATTATCTTATAGATCCACCTATGTCTGATAATCCTAACCAATCATGTTTCTTTTACTCCTTATTACGCCTAGTTTCGATTACGTACCTGTCATGTCACTCTTCTTATCAAATGTTACGCCTTCTACATTCGTTTCATTGTAATGTACTTATTATAAAAATGCATGTCTGTCAATAAAGTATTGTACTTCACTTCCTGAACCCTCGTGGTGACGGAACCTGAAGGCCGCGACTCGAGTCGGCCATTTTGAATGGAATAAAGCCCATTTAGAAACCTCTTATACCACGGATTCTGCCTCTTGTTATTCTGAGCTATTTTACTTTATTTTAAGATTCCGTATGAAATTCAGTCCGGTAAAGAAGATTTTATTTACCACAACACCCAGACACAATAGACACCACACCAGCATCCACAGACATGCTGCATATTTCACACCCCTCTACCTCCACAGCCCGTACCCTTGCTTCTCCTCATACGCACTTTGCCCAAAGACTCCACCTTATTGCCCTTGACCTCTTGCCTACCCAAATAGACCAACCTCCTCCCAAAAAGAAGAAAACCCTGCCGCCCCTGCCATACCCTTCTACATCCCCCAACACCAAACCATCCCCCTACATAAAAAGAGCAGCCCCCAAGGTTCCCGGAAAAGGAAAACTCCCCGTTCCAACAGGTCACCACCCTCGCCTGAAACCCAAAGTTCCCCTTCCACATTCCACCCCAGTACCTCGACACCTATAAAATCGAGATCCAAAAAAGCTACAGCCCTCCCTATTCCCTTCCAAACCCTTCAGCACTACAAATTCCAAAACTCCTGATGCCCAGCCCACCTCCCCCTCCATCTAGCCCCTCATCTAGGCCTCCCACTGACATTGTCCCACCCCCTCCTGATGCCAGTCCTCCCAAAGACCAACCCATTCCCCCCCTGGTCTTGCCCTTTTGGTGCCTGACCTGCTCGCTAGATGCCCCTCCCAGGGTAGGTGTCCCTTTGCAGGACAAGTGCAGGCAAGTGATGATGGGCAAGAATTTTGTGGCCCATATAAAGAACTCTATTGGACTGGCCATTGGCCTTTTTGTTCCTGAAAGACCCATGTTTGCTGACTAAAGCATGATCTAATTTTCTTTTCATATTTCTGTGTCCCCAAAATGGATTTGTTGTTAACTGTCCTTTATGTGTAATTTGTGATGTATACAATTGTGTTAGTATGGCATTGATTGCATAAGGTCCATTGAGAATGAGCTCTCTGTTAGGATGTAGTTAGATTTTTGTGCTTGGTGTCAATGTCAGCATTAGTTTTGTCTAGGAGTGTGACATGCAGTTACAAACCTTTTCTTTTGAAATTAGACTTCCTCGTAGTTTCTGCTTACAGATATCAACATAGTGCAAGTGTGGCAAACCACAACACTTTTGGAGAAGCATGCTGCATATGTATGTAATGGGCTGAAAGACAACTGTCATTTCAATACACCTGGATACATAAGGACTCTGCTTACATGGCAGTGTTTTTATACACACATATGTACACAGAGTAATGTTAAAATTAATATATGTGACTTGATAGTGGTGCACCAATGTCTATGCCTTCAATCGATCTGGTTAACTAGTTGCAATAGTAACATTGCCACAAGTGGCTGCCACTGTAGGCCAATATGCTTTCAAGGCAGTTGACCCATATTATACATGCCCTGTGGGGAAACATCCATTACAACGCAGTCATTACATCGCACTGCTTTTACAGCGCAACTGTTACAACGCAACTCCCTTTACATTACAATGCATGCCATTACAATGCATGTCACTTCAACGCATGTCATTACAAAGCATACCATTACAATGTATGGCATTGCAATGAATTATAAGGTAAGTAATGGAGATTTGTAAGTTTTAGGGTGGGTCTGGGTTTTGGAGTTGATGGGAATAGTAATTTTTACCCCTACACTATCCAACACTTTCCCTACTGTTGCACTCACTGGACTGGGAATAGTCATTTTTACCCCTACGCTATCCAACACTTTCCCTACTGTTGCACTCACTGGAGTGGGAAAAGTAATTTTTACCCCTACGCTATCCAACACTTACCCTACTGTTGCTCTAAAAGTATTATGCGTTGTAATGGTATGCGTTATAATGGTATCCGTTGTCATGGTAGTTTTTAAACATGCGTTATAATGGCATGCGTTGTAAAATCATGCAATGTAATGGTAGTTGCGATGTAAAAACCACGTTGTAAAAGCATGCGTTATATGATAGTTTGCGTTGCAACGCCATATATTCCTTGGTTCTCTATTTTTACCTTTGTACCTTCTTTCAGGTCCACAATCTGAGCAAAATTAACTCTGTGGAGCATGATGTTATATTTCCTTCTTTCCTGTACATTTCTGAGCAGGTTGGATAATATCTAATTTCATGTGGTTTTCTAAACCTTTGCAGTTCAATTTCAGGTATTCTATCATTGTGTCATTGCTTTGAAATCATCCTTCATGGTTTGTCCCGAGTTGTTGTTTGCCTCATCTTTTCTTCCAAGTCCGTTACCCTCTATTAGGCTTTTCCGTATGACAAGGGCTGTAGTTTTCAACTTTGTGCCGAAAACTGGTACATGAAGTTGGATGAATAAATGTATATTTTTTTGTCTGAATGTGCTTATATATGGCCGATCTTGCATTTTATGCTATGTAAATATTTGTATCCGTTTAAAATTGGTGAATCTGTGAGTATGGCCTAATGGAATTTATATGGTGAAAGCCATTCACTCAGACAGATTGATACTGCCTTCCAATGAGAAATCATCATTCCATTGTAGATAAATGAAGTTATTCTAAAATCACTCCCTATAGAAAACCCCTCTTCTTCTCTTCCCTATTTATCTAGACATAACACAAAATGACGACTCTTTCACACGGAAGTGGAAGAGGTTGCTAGACGTGCATGAACGAAAGTTGCATATACTATAATTTATTAACTATGTTATGTTCTCCGGACGTCCTGTATCTATTGTTTAAACATATGCAAGTACAAATAATAGACTCTTTGTTTGTTATTGAATTATTGAATAGTCTCATTATATATATTCATGTTAAATATTTTCAGAATAGTGGCTTTGGGGTCTCTTCGCTGTATATGTGTTTTTCTTTCTAATATAAAAATGATCGAATTGCTGTTGATTTTAAAAATATTCCTAACTGTCTAAAATAATTTTTGTCTAAATCATATTCTTGTTCCAGTTTTTTTTTACACTTATCACTTGCGAGCACAATAAATTATGGGCCTCATTTTTGAGAAGTGACGCATCGCTTCGTGAAAGCAGCGATGCGTCACTTCTCAGTGCGCCCTCCTTGCGACATGATGGATGCGTCATATTTACAGTATGACGCATCATGTCGCAAGGAGCTACAGATACGTCAGGATTTCTGACGTATCTGTAGGCGCAAAAGTGACGCATTGCTGGAGTGTGTCACACAAGTGACGCAACTCCAGCAATGTGTCCTTTCACATGGGGCAAGCCCCATGTGAAAGGGCCTGCGTCATTCTTATGCCTGCTGTGAGGCAGGCGTAAGATATTGACGCATTTGCACCCAAGAAGTGGCGCAGTGAAATCTTGTAGATTTCACTGCGTCACTTCTAGGATGCTTACTTACGTGGGAACGCCCCCCTGCATACATTATACCTGACGCAGGTATATTGTAGCGCAGGGGTTTACAAAGTGACGCATCTACCTAGATGCGTCACTTTGTAAATATGGTGCAACAAGGTCTAATTTTTACGCCGCTGGTGCGTCACAAAAAGTGACGCACCGGCGGGCAAAAGTGACGCAATAAATGAGCCCCTATATGTTTTTCTGATGCATGAATATTTTACCTTGTTTACATTTATCTTTTGTTATTTGACAACATCCTGTGTTTACCATTAACAATTTAATGAAGTTATTTACACATAAAAAAGATTAGCCAAAATATAATTTCCTACCTTTCTGTAGCTATTCTGTCCATTTATCCATTACCTGTCATAAACAGGAGTATGTTGATCGAGTGTGCATGCTTAGAGTTCCTCTCGTGAAATCTACAGCTATGTGGGGCGTGACTTAGGCGCCTGCGGAGATGGCCGCCGGGTCTGTGAGCTCCGCGACGGCGTGAGGCAGGGGAATGTCTCCAGGGCATTTTTACTTACCGTGGTTGCACGGGAACCGTTCCTGATAGCATCGGAGGTGCACCTCTGTGATGCGCGCTGCAAGAATGGACTTTTGGTGAGCTTTCAGTCAGCATTTCACCTCAAAATCGGATGCGATGCACCCGCGGCCGCCATTTTGTTTTTCCTTTTGAAACGCGTTTTTCGCGTTTATTGCCACAGTTCCTCAGGCAACATTTATTTTCTACAGAAATGTATCTTTTCTTTTTCCTTGGAAAGTTTGCCTAACATATTATTTTAATGCACTATATTAAAGCTCCTTTATGGGTTTTTGCTTAAACCCTGATGATTTTTATGCTCTGTGGCTGGTCATTACTGTATTCTGAGCATAAGTTGTTTCGTCTTGGAGCCACTTTGACGAGACGGGACTTTCATTAGGTCGCTTTGTGGAGCTACCGGTTCTCTTTGAAGCTACTAATTTCTGGATTGGATTTTATGATCTCATCTCCAGCATTATTTTGTTCTGTACGTGGTAGTTTCCTACAGCTATATTTTATTTTCCAAAATTTGCTAGAAATTATTTGTGTTCAATCTGCAACATGGCGACTTCTCGGAATAATCGTAGAGAGGTCCCGCAAGCCAATGCTGCTTCTTTGGAAGACTTTTATCCTTTTAATATTTTACAAGAGAATGCAGATGATATCTCCAATGATCCTGCAGTTACAAAGGGTTCCTCTCCATCTACGTCTCGGCTGGGCGCCAAACTACCATCCTCAGTTCCCTTCACTCCTAGGAAATGAGGCAAAGCGAACCCTCCTTCTCCTACGAATTCTTCTTCACCCCTTTCGTTGGAGCTTATTCTTGAAGAGATTCGCGCCCTCAAGCCCTACATGGAAGAGACTAACATTTGTTTGCAGAGTTTGGAAGACAACTGGTCCCACACTGAGCAACAAGTTGATGCTCTGGAGAAGAGAGTTGACTCTGTTCAAGACTGCGCTCTACAAGTTTCTCTTCTTCATAAAGAAGTTGATCATCTTAAACAACAGATTGAACAGTTGGAAAATTGAAATAGGCGTAATAATTTACGCATTTATGGTCTGGCTGAAGGTCTTGAAGGTTCCAACGCAATATCCTACTTTCAGTCCTTTCTTCCAACTCTTCTTGGTCTTCCAGAGTCTCCGTTATTAAATATCCAGCGTGCGCACCGTTTGGGTCATCTTTCCAATTCCGCATCTTCTTCAGCGAAACCCAGAGGAGTAATTTTGTATTTCCTGGAATATACGGATCTTCTTAGAGTCCTGCAGGCGGCCAAACAGAGAGGAAGGCTTTCTTGGAATGGTTCCAATCTCTTTTTTGCTCAGGACTATGCCAAGGTAACTGCTGACCGTCGGAAGAAGTTTTTGGACATGCGACCTGCCCTTCGCAGCCTAAATGCACGCTATGGTCTATTTCACCCCTGTCTTTTCAAGGTGACTTATAATAACAGAACAACCAACTATGAGGATCCTGCTGTGCTTCAACGATTTTTGGATTCTTGTAAAGGAGTCTCTATGGACACTTCTAAATCATAATATGTTGTGCTAATTTTTGTTTCTAATACTCACCTTTTGTTCATATTTGTTTGCAAGCGTGAATTCCTTATCTTTCAGTTGCTTTGGTGCGTCTTGGTGTTAATATATTGTTTTTCATATTAATCTATCTTTTATTCTCCCCTCTCTAGGTCATGGTTTCTTTGCTCCCTTGCTTCCGGTGTTCCTTCCCTTACCTGGATGACATTCTTTGTTTTGCTTCTCGTCTCGTGACCTCTCGCCCGACGTTTGGCCCTCCTCCTGTGGCTCCACCTACCTGGACACTTTTGTTTCTTGTGTGGTACGTTTTTCTCATATTGTATTGATTTAGCACTTGTTAATTCTGTTATGTCTTTTTGTTTCCTGTTACCTTCACTCCTTCCCTCTCTTTCCCCTCACTTCTTTACTTTATCTCTCTTTTTAATTTTTCATCTATGTTCTTTGTATACAGCGCCTTCTCTCTTGTTTTCACTTTTTCTTCTTTTCCGTAATCTTCTATATCCCTCACTACTATCTTTTCATAATACCTGATAAATACCTTATATTGCTTTTTGTATATATACTTGGTATGTTTTGTCAAAATTGTTTCAATTTATTGTTATAAAATGTAAATGTTGTTAAATATTATATCTTGGAATGTTAAAGGTTTGGGTTCTCCTATTAAGCGTCAAAGGGTTTTGTCACATATTGCGAATTTGAAGGGAGATATTGCTCTTTTGCAAGAAATTCATTTACCTGATACTGAAATAATTAAATTACAAAGGAATTGGGTAGGTCATGTCTTTGCCTCACCTGGTTCAGGAAAACGCAATGGCGTTGCTATTCTTTGTCATAAACGCTTGGATGTTCAGCTTTTAAAACAGGATAACGATTCTGCCGGCAGATGGGTTGTGATTTCTTTATTGATTAACAAGATTCCTCTCACTATTTTTAATATTTATGCTCCCACTATTCCAGATAAAGTGTTTTAGCCTCAAATCCTTTCCCTTTTAATGCAATACACTGATGAGTATTTGATTTTTGGTGGGGATTGATTGTAGACCCCTTTATTGACAGGAATTCCAAATCTAGATTTGTCCCTTCCTTTATGCATTCTCAATTCACCTCCACTATCTCTCAAAGATCTCTTGTAGATTCTTGGAGACTTTGTCATCCCACACTACGGGAATATACTTACTTTTCTCCTGCTCATTTTACGCAATCTCGAAGAGATTATCTTTTTATATCCAAAGCTTTACTTCAACACATTTCTCATTCAGACATAGGATCTATTCTAATTTCTGATCATGCCCCAGTCTCCTTAAGTTTGGATCTACTTCCCCCTGTTAAAGGTACCAGACGCTGGAGATTTAATAATTCTCTTTTGCTCGACCCTAAATTTACTCCGGCCTTTCTTGACTTTGCTTCCTTATTTTTCGAGGAGAATGAATCCCCTCAAATGTCTCCCCAACTTGTATGGGACACCTTTAAAGCAGCTTCTAGGGACTTTATTATATCCTTTGTTGCTCGCAAGCGACGTGCAGCTTCTTTATCTTCTCACGCAATTAATCTACAAATTAAACAATTGGAACACCGTTACTATTTAACAAAAAGCCAGTCTATTTTAGAAGAACTTATTAAGGCCAAATTGTCTTTTAACAAACTTTCTACTGAGTCTGCGAATCTTTATTTACTTAAATCTAGCGCTAAATTCTATTGTGCAAGAAATAAATCTGGCAATCTTCTTGCTAAATATCTCAAAATTAAGAAGGAACGTACTAAGATTGAATCTATCATATCTTCATCTAATACCATACTCCACAAGGACGAAGACATTCTTTTAGAATTTTCCAACTTTTACAGATCACTTTACACTCCTGAATCTCCTCCGCTTTTATCTGACATTGATCAATATCTAGTCTCTATTCCTCCTCCTTCTTTTTTGGGTGTGGATTTCTCTTCTTTAGAAACTGATATTCATGCTAAGGACATCCTCACTGCCATTCAGTCACTGAAAAAAGGGAAAGCCCCGGGACCCGACAGTTTTACCATTGAATTTTATACCCACTTCTCTAAACTACTTGTTCCCAAGCTACTACAATTATTTTCGTCTTTTATATCTACCCGGAGTTCTGCCGGTTCTTTTCAAGAGGCTGTGATCTGTCTCCTTCCTAAAGACGGTAAAGATCATACACTGTGCAAAAATTACGGACCTATATCTTTAATCAATTTAGATTATAACATTTTCGCGAAGATTCTTGCGCTACGCCTCGAAAATATTCTAACACAACTCATAGGTAAAGAACAATGTGGTTTCATTAAAGATCGCCATCTTTCTGATAACACCTGCCTCTTTTTCAATGTCCTGAGTCAATCTTATTCCTATAAATCTTCGTTAGCTGCTGTGGCTTTACATGCTGAGAAAGCTTTTGACCGGGTTAATTGGCAATTTATCTTTTCCACTCTTACTTGGTTTGGTTTTAGTCCCAAATTTCTCTCTTATGTTTCCCTGCTTTATTCTTTTCCTAGATCATTTATTTTAGCCAATGGGCTTGTCTCCTCTTCTTTCCCTCTTCTCAGAGGTGTCAGACAAGGTTGCCCTCTCTCTCCCCTTTTATTTATTTTGGCCCTTGAACCTTTCTTATCTAAAATACAGACGAATAAGGCTATTATTGGTTTTCCTTATGGTGATAAACATCTAAAACTCTCGGCATATGCTGATGATATTCTTTTATTTATATCTAATCCTCAAACATCCTTACCAAATTTTCTTTCAGAAGTCTCTGCCTTTTCCTCCGTTTCGGGATACAAACTCAATGTAGACAAATGTGAAATTCTTCCGTTAAATAAATATTGTTTCCATGCTGATTTTCTCTCCTCTTCATTTCATTGGAGCCCTACGAAGATTAAATACTTAGGCTTATGGTTTACCCCCTCTATTAAAGATACTGTATCACTAAATCTTAAAAATCTCCTTTCCTCTTTGGCTAATTCCACTTTGCGATGGCATCCCTTATTTTTATCTTGGTGGGGTAGACTCGATTCTATAAAAATGATGTTGGTCCCTGTAATTTTATTTTTCTTATCTAATCTTCCTCTCAGTATTCCTCACTTCTGGTACAAAAAAATATATTCTATTTTATCAAAATTTTTGTGGCAGAACAAAAAATCTAGGATGTCTTTCTCCAAGCTTAAACAACCTAAACATTTAGGTGGAGTTAATTTCCCTGATTTTGCATCATATCATACCTCCTTCCTTCTTAAAAATTCCTCTTCGTTGTTATCACAGAACGCGTCTGATTTGGTAGCTTTACCTTTGTGGGTAGAAATTGAGTCTTATTTTATTTCTCCTCTCTCTTTTGATGAATTTTTATCCCTATCTAATACTCCTCAGAAATTTTCTCTCCCCATTCTTACGCATGCTCGTAAAATTCTTCACCCACTTCTGCTAGATGGTTTAGACGCCCGAGACCGTTTCTTGCAGTCTCCAATTTGGTATAACAAGCATATTAAGATCAATAATAGGACTCTTTTTTGGAAAGACTGGTTCCATCTTGGTCTTAGATGGACCCACCAGCTTTTTCAGGATGGTACATGTATTCCTTTTTCTATATTGCAGGAACGCTATTCTCTTCCTTCTTCCTATCACCCTAAATATACATTATTGACCCTAGCTGCTCAAAGTTCATATGATAATTTCTCGTCTTCTTCTACACAGATCAACCCTTCTTCTTTATCACTTTCATCCCTGACCTTGACCACTTCGGCTTCTCAAATCTACACTAAATTGAGAGACAGTGGTCATACTCGAGAAAAGTCTAAGGTAGAATCTAGCTGGGAATCTGATCTAAATACTTCCTTTCCTTCCTCTGTATGGGATAAAATTTGGATTAAACTAAGAAAGGCTTCTAGGGCAGCAAATATCACTCAAACATTATTTTTCATATATAATAGACTCTTCATTACTCCGGCCAGATTGCATCAGATTAATCCTCTCAATCCCTTTACCTGTTGGTCCTGTCCAGCTCCTGTAGCAGATTTTAAACATATGTTGTTTACCTGCCCACCTATCTACCAATTTTGGCTTAGGGTATGGCGTCAAGTTAACAACATATTTTGCACAAATATCCCTTTTTCTTTTTCCCATATTTTTCTAGGTAGCATTGCAGAAATATGGTCCTCTTCCACTTCTCTTAATACCCTCATAATTGATCTACTTATTGCTGTTGCTTTTCAACAAATTACTAAGTAATGAAAAAATGCCTCCCCTGTTTCTTTCCAAGGCTGGTGGTATGGTGTTTGTTATAACCACAGACTGGCTAGAGCATATGTTCACCCGATTGCACTTGCCATTAAACGTGATTTACTATGGTTACCTGTTACTAATTTTTTAGACAAATCTGCTCAATTATTGCCAAGACATGTTCCTGTTGTAGAAGAAGTTTCCAATCCTCCTTAAAGTAGTATTAATCAAGCGTTTATTTATTCTAATTTTTCTTCTCATTTATATAATTCACATTATAGTAGTGAGATAAATATGATATATTTGCTATATTTTTCCACTGCTGGTTTAATTATATTATTATAAGACTTATGTATATCTCTCCCCCCTCCCTCCTTTCCTCCCAACCCTTCCTATTTTCCTTTCTTTATGGTATGCATTATACTTACAATTGTCTTATTAATATTATATATTGTATTGTATTATTGTGTTATCCTATATTTTCACCAAATAAAATCTTTTTTAAACTTAAAAAAAAATATACAGCTATGTGTAGATTTCCTCATTGATTTACACCATTTCCAAGTGTAGATCTACACCTATCTGCAAACTAACATGTCTGCACGCCATAACATAATTTATGACCAAAAGTTACTATTAGTAACTTTCTACCAGTTTGTGGAGATCTTCACTATCAAGGCTGGGATCTTGCTATACAAAGTAATAGGGAATTTTAAGAAACAACTTTAAATTAATGAAGAGGAAATTTTATTTTTTTGATTAAATTAAAAAAATATTAAAACACATATTCCTAACTTCTCTTCATCTAGGACTGTCATGGGAACAAGTGGCAAGACACCTGCAAGAGAAGATAACATATTAATACATTTTAAATTAATTGTTTTTTTATGTAAATTATATGTCTAAAATAAATTAAATTAAATGTAAATTTTACCCCGCGCACCCATTTTGGTATCATTTATGATTAATACAGTGTTGGAAGCCAGTTATGTATTATTTTATTTGAGATATCTTTATTTTTGTCATTTACAATATACTTTGTATTGTAATATGATATTATATATATATTATTAATAATGATATACTTTCTACTCTATATTATACATTTAATAGATTTATATATTACATCACACAGCTGCTAGTTCTCGCAATATGCTTAACATATTAATAAAATATGCCTGGGAAGACAGAGAAAAAATCCTTAAGGAATTACATGACTTAGAGGAAGATTTAAAGAAAAATGAAGATCAACATAGTGTGAATAAATTTAAAGAAGATCTTAAAGGAAGATTATCAAAACACGAAGAGGAAATAAAGCTTCGTAAACAAAGAAAGCTCCACAGAGACTGCATAGACTATGAGACGGGCCGTATTTTAACATATAGCCACAAGTACGATCACTTATATAATCAAACATCTATACCAGACAATTCAACAGCCTTAGATCAGACTGAAAGTGTGCAGAATGTACAAAATGAAACAAGTGGTTCTGACAACGAGGGGTCTATACGGACAGCAAGCTCATCGTCAGAAGTGGAAGTAATTACACGTCAAGCCACTTTTTTAGACGAGTTCCGTGTGATGAAAAGAAGTCGACAACCGGGGAAAATGACCCCGACTCCAACCCCCCCAACTCGGGGCCGAGGAAGGGGCCGTGGAAGAAGAAGAGGAAGAGGCAGGGGAGGAGTAAGCAGAGAAGACTTAAAAGCAAGCGTAGGACAAAGCAGCAACGAGCCAATGGGAACAAGAAGAAGAGGCTCCAACAAAATGCAACAATAATGGATCCGGAGACGGTAAATCAAACCATTATAAACCTTTCGTCACGTACTCTGTCATTTTTTGATAAAACAACCTTGTGCTTGGGATTATCTTTTTGCCCCACAGAACTATTTAATTATACAAACACTCGAATAGATATTTTTAAATTTGTACGGAAAATCAAATTAAAGAAATGGCACACCTTAAAAACACAGCGCAAATCAGTCAGAAAACATAGGCATGCCTGACAACTCAAGTGACATTAATCTCACAATTGGTGATGCAGACACTCTACTTACAGTATTTGACTTGGGTTTAGGCACAGATACATCAACAAACCAAGATAATATTGACTCTGACTTTTTAACCGATAAGGCTGCTGGTACGTCTTTTAAACCACGTTCTGTGTTTTATCCGAATTTACCATATGATGCAATTGACACTTTTCAAGATGTAGTAGCCAAGGAATTGAAAAAACAAAAACATGGATTGAATAACAAACATGGTATAAAGTACAATTTAACTCCTAAACAATATGATGTAATTTCATCTTTGGCTAAAGATGATAGTTTTGTTATACGTCCCTCTGACAAGGGAGGTAATGTAGTACTATGGGACAAAAAGTTGTATGTAGAAGAGGCGGAAAAACAACTTAATAATGCCAGTTTTTATTGTATTTGTGATACCAGTACTTACAATGCCAGTATAACTTCAACATGGGAGAAACTTGCAGAATGGCAAGAGGCAGGGGTTATTTCCTGGCAGGAATATTGTTTCCTAAAGAAAGATTATCCGAAACTACCTGTACTTTATCTTTTACCAAAGATCCATAAACACCCTACTATTTCTCCTGGTAGGCCGATTGTTTCCTCAGTAGGAAATGTGTTAGAAAATATTTCAAAATATGTTGATCAATTCCTGAAGGATTATGTCATTGAACTTCCCTCATACGTAAGGGATACTAAGGACTTCCTTAACAAGATCGAGGGCCTGGTATGGGAGGATGAGTATTTGTTGATTACCTTAGATGTAAACACACTATACACTATTATCAATCATAATCAGGGTGTCGAGGCATGTTTACATTTTTTGAAGTCACGAAATATAATGTATCTGCAACATACTAACATGTTAAGAGACATGATATTGATATGTCTTAAAAACAACATTTTCCTCTTCAATGGCATATTATACAAGCAGGTGCGAGGCACGGCGATGGGTACGTGCTTCGCACCTAGCTTTGCCAACCTTTTCCTAGGAAAATGGGAAGAGGAAATTCGTGCAGACATCAGTTTATCAGAAGATTTCAAGTTAGTAATAAAATGGCTGCGATACATCGATGATTTGCTAATTGTATGGAAGGGTAGTGAAGCAGAAGCCCTAAATTTTATCAAGAAACTCAATAACAACCAATATAATATCACCTTGACCCATAATATCAGCAAAACATCTGTGGAATTTCTTGACATTAAAATCGAAGTGGAACAGAAAGAAATCACTACCAGTCTTTATCGTAAAGAGACAGCTGGTAATAGCCTTCTTCATGCCCTCAGTGAACATCCAGAAGCCCTGAAATGGAGCATTCCATATGGCGAACTACTGAGGGCAAGAAGAAATTGCAACAATGAAGCCAAATATGTACAGGAACAAGATGTCCTTTTGAAAAGATTTAGAGAATGTGGATACCCTGAATGGGTGTTGAAAAAAGCATTAGAAAAGATCTCTAAAATAAGCAGGGAAGTAGCATTGGGCCAAACACCCGAATTGGAGACCACGGAATCTGTCACAAGAGTGATTACTACTTTTAATAGTCATTCTAAAAAAGTACAGAAAATTCTATGTGACAATTGGAATATCCTCAAAACCGATAATATTATTGGTACAGAAATAGGTGATAGACCCAAAATAACTTATAGAAAGGGTAGAAACCTGAGAGATATTCTAGTTAAAAGCGACATCACAGTTATGAAGAAAAGCACGTTCCATGATCTGAAGGGCTTCTTCCCATGCGGTCCTTGCAGATCTTGTAAATATAGTCCTTCTGTAAAAGAATTCAGTATTCCAGGCAGAACACGCAAATGGAAAATACAACAGTTTCTCACATGTAGTAGCTCCTACATAATATACATTTTGGAATGTCCCTGCAAGCTGAGGTACGTAGGGAGCACCACATGTATGATAAAAAAGAGGGTTATGGAACATCTAAGAGCAATTACCAACACTGACGCTCATTATCCGATTGCCAGACACTTCAAAAGATTTCACAATTCTAACAGTGATCTATTACGCTTCTATGCTATTGAACAGATTGTCCCTAGTAATAGGGGGGGCAACAGAGAATTGGCTCTTCGTAAGAAAGAATCCAAATGGATACTGGAATTGGAGACTAAATTCCCTGGGGGCCACAATATTGATGATGAAATGGCAACCCATCTGTATGAAGAATGAATGGTAGTCAGTGTAACTCTAATTGACTATATCGTGACAAAGAGTAAGAAACTGTAATTCATTTTCAATGTTCTGCCTCTATGGATAATTCGCTACGATGAAGTTTATTCTTTATTGTATTTTAAGGTGTTGTTTTTCTTCTTGTTTTCACATTTATAGGAAGAAAGGAAGGGACCCACCGTATTAGATGGTAACCACATGGGCACCCTACCCTTTCCTTCCACCGGGCTCGGAACTACATGTGAAACAAGACAAGAGAGCAATTTGAATTTTACGCTAAGTTTGAATTTGTATAAAAGTCTGATCATTTATTTGCACTTCTCTCACTTTTTAGGGATTGGGTTATTAATTTTTAGATAACCCTTATTACTTGGTGGACTTATATTTAGTAGGGTGTGCACATGTTTTTTAGTCCTGCTATTGTCTAATGGATACAAAAAAGGCCGTCTCTTGAAAAACTATATATATAGTAAATTTAAAGAAATGCTGTACGAGGCAATATACTGTTATCAAAAGCATGTTATGAAGTGATTTCAGTTTAAAAACTTAGCTGAAGCAAAAAAGCCACCAGTGCGATTGGATGTAATTCTTATGATGTGTAATGAATTTACAAATGATATATACTATAGATATGTAAATATATGAAAACCTTTTTCATATCTTTTATAGCATCACTTTGTTTAGCGCCACTAGAGCGAGATAGAAATTTACAAATCAAAGTAGCTGCCTTGTATATACTGCATTTATTACGATATTTATCGAATTACAAATGCTACATAAGTTTGGGATTACCATTACAAGTTGCCCGATACTTGTCAATGATAGGACATATATATAGTAACTTTAAAGAAATGTAGTACGAGGCAGTATGTTGTTATCAAAAGCATGTTGTGAAGTGATTCCAGTTAAAAAACTTAAAAAACTTAGCTGAAGCAAAAAAGCCACTAGTGCGATTGGACATAATTCTTATGATGTATAATGAATTTACAAATGATATATACTATAGATATGTAAATATAGAAAAACCTTTTCATATATTTTTTTAGCATCACTTTGTTTAGCGCCACTAGAGCGAGATAGAAATTTACAAATCAAAGTTGCTGCCTTGTATATACTGCATTTATTATGATATTTATCGAAGTACAAATGTTACACAAGTTTGGGTTTACCATTACAAGATGGCCGACACTTGTCAATGATAGGACATAGCACGAATGTATAGAAGTCCTTCATCGGTTTTATATTTATATTTGTATTTAAACACGTCTTTATTGGTTTATACTTTGTGTGAACAAGACATTCATTTGTCGAAACGCGTACCAAACAATAAATTGGCTTCCTGCTAAGCATTTAAACTTCGAGAGTGCGTGTTACTTTGAAGAAGGATAAAAGATTATTTACCGGCGAGGGCATACCGGCAAACGCACCACCTGACTTCGGGCTCAATCCCGGAATGACCCATTTGGAAGATTGATTACATCAAAATTGTAGGTATATTTTCAAATTAATATTTAATCATTTTTAATAAAAAAATATATGTAAAAATAAAGGTATCCTCATTTGAATAAAGTAAACCAAAATCACATTTAATTTAATTTCTTTTTTATGATTCTCTATGCTCAAACCCAAACTTCCGTGTGCATGGATCAACGTAAGATAGGAGAGACCGAGACAGAGATTTTTGGCCGAAGGAGTCAGTAATGAAGGACTACTTTACCGACTCCAAAATGCTTTTTGTGAACAACTCCCTAAATGTCTTTCGATAACTTTAGAGTAAAGGGATGTGGACTCTCCCTTAGTTTTAACCTGGAGGCTCATCCTCAGGCATGTACTTGATATTTTGGGAGGGGCTATTTCCCATGGCATTTTTTAAGAGATCCCATCCGATTCATTTCACTTGGATCCCCATGATCCACAGTGTTTGCGTCTTGTGTGTTTCTGTCCTTAGAAGATCGCCCGCATGCACGGCAGGTGACATTATCTTTGTTGCAGTGGTCATCTACGGCAAAGGTAGCATGTTATGGTATGTACTTCAGTTGCTCACTTCCTCTATGTCCGCTCTCTGTCCTGCATGAGTCCTTCAGTGATAAATCCACCCACACAAGCCTTTGTTCCCTCTCACGTCTGGCACCTCTCCCCTGTCCAGATCCTCTGCTGATCTTTCTACTTTTTGTTGATGACCGCCTGCCAGGCATGTCATTCTGTCACAGCTTTTAGCCTTCACTCTCCAGTATTCCGCCAGGAGGGAGCTTCTTCCATTCATCTGCATTTGTCCATGGGACCCACTCTGGTGATCTCTCAGGTAAGATCTAGGGAAGTCTAACATTTGCATAATTTGTGTTTGTATAATTATGGGAAATTTCAGGAAAATATGGGAAATTCCCCGAAATGCAATACGAGCATTTGCCGCTATATTTTAGAATGAAATGTGTATTGCAGTCCATTTTTTAGGTTGAGCCTAGGCAGCGCGCATGCACTGTCTGCAAGACCTGGAGTAATGGCTATATGGAATATAATCCCACCTGCTGTTTCCTCCTGGTTGCCATTGGGTCATTCCCGCATTCCCAGCTCCCTATAGGCTGGGACTTCCAGATGTCACTTCCGCTACAAGGCAGGCAGCACTGACCAACTACAGTGTAGCTACATTGCAGGGCTGCATCTGTTTTCTTTTGGGACTACTTCACTCATCGTCATGGCACCTGGTTCACAGGCCACCATGCTTCTAAGTATAGCACACTTTTATATTTATCCTTGCCGCAGCCACAGTTTTTTACTCACTCCAGACACAGTGCAGCCTTCTTCCAGTGCTGCATCATCGTCAGCTACTTGTGCCAGTCCTGTGTAACTAAAGCTTCTTCCTTCCAGGGCAGTTTCGCCCGAGAGAAGCCTCATTCCGGTGCTCTCTCACCCAGCCCCTGCAGCTACTGTTTCGTCATGTAGCGCAATCTAGTTCGTGGGCTTCATTAGCGTAGCCCACTCCATCTGCGTGATAGAATTTAAATGTCTTAAGTTAAGGGTGCAGTACCACAGGCTGTTACTTGGTGTCCCTAGTATCAGCCTGTTGTACTGCACTCTTCCCTTAAGACATAATATAAGGATTCCATTAGTATTTGGCTTAAGGAACAAGCAAGACATTTTTTTCCTTTATTAATGGAATTAATATTTTTTCTCACAAAGGCTCCAAAAGATTAAAATGCTTGCACTCGTTTCTTAAGCCTCATGGTAATGGCATTCCTATAATATGTCTTAAGGAAAGGGTGCAGTGGCAAATGCTGTTACTAGGGACACCTAATAACAGCCTGTGGTACTTCACCCTTTCCTTAAAACCAAATATGGGAATCCCATTACCACAAGGGGCTTAAGGAAGAAGCGCAAGCATTTCTGTACAATTTGGTTAGGCTTCAGTAACCTTTGTGATAGTAACAGAAATTGCATTTATTAAGGAAAAAATGCTTGCGCTTGTTCCTTAAGCCTCATGGTAATAGAATATAAAAATGTCTTAAGGAAAGGGTGCAGTACCACAGGCTGTTACTAGTAGTCCCTAGTAACAGCCTGCGGTACTGCACCCTTTCCTTAAGACATAATATAGGAATTCCATTACTATGTAGCTCAAGGAACTAGCACAGGCATTTTTTCCTTCATTGATGGAATTTATTTTTTATCATCACAAAGGCTACAAAAGCTTAAAACGCTCGAGCTCGTTTCTTAAGCCTCATAGTAATGGCATTCCTATGTTAGGTCTTAAGGAAAGGTTGCAGTACCACAGGCTGTAGTAACAGCCTGTGGTACTGCAACCTTACCTTAAGACCTTATATAGGAATTTCATTACTACGAGGCTTAAGGAAAAGGCGTGAGCATTTCTGTGCATTTTTTTTAGGCTTTTGTAGCCTTTGTGATAAGAACAGAAATTCCACTTCAAAAAGGAAAAAAAATTGTGCTAGTTCCTTAAGCCTCATGGTAATAGAATTCCTATATTAGGTCTTAAGGAAAGGGTGCAGTACCACACGTCGTTACTAGGTGTCCCTAGTAACAGCCAGTGGGACTGCACCCTTTCCTTAAGACCTAACATAGGAATTCCATTAGTATGTGGCTCAAGGAAGGAGTGTGAGCATTTTTCCTTCTTTAGCGGAATTAACTTTTTTATTGTAAAGGCTCGAAAAGATTAAAACGTGCGCTCGTTTCTTAAGGCTCATGGTAATGGAATTCCTATATTATGTCTTAAAGAAAGGGTGCAGTCCCACAGGATGTTACTAGGAGTCCCAGACACATAGGGCCATATGTAGGAAGCCTAATACCGGTCGGTAACGGCCGATTTTCGGTAAATATACCGTTACCGACCGGTATTTAGGCTTTTGCTATGTAGGGGGATCATTTCAGGATTCGGTAATTTACCAAATCGGTAAAATTACCAAATCGGTAATTTTACCGATTCGGTAAATACCGAATCCTGAAATGAGATGTAGGGGGAGTGTGTCGTGGGTGTGGGGATTCGTTATTTACCACCAACTAAAAATTGGTGGTAAATGACGAATAGGTGTAAAAATGCATTTTTGTGCACTTTGAAGTGTGCAATGTGGCAGACATACATGCCCTTAGGGCATGTATGTGCGCCACATGTGCACACATGGACGAATCAGGGGTGCAACAGGGTGTCAATGTGACACCCTGCCACCCATGATGATGCCTCCCCCATTACCGATTCGGTATTTACCGATTCGGTAATGGCAACTGGCTTCCCATTCATTCCTATGGGCCTCCAGGCCCATAGGCATGAATGGGAAGCTAGTTGCCATTACCGAATCGGTAAATACCGATTCTAAAATACCGACACTTACCGATTCGGTATTTTTTTACCTACATTACATTTACCGATTCATAAATACCGAATCGGTAAAATTCGGTATTTAAGAAACGGTAAATGTAATTTACCTACATATGGCCCATAGTAACAGCCTGTGGTACCGCACCCTTTCCTTCATGTGGAATTTCTTACTTTTTTAATTTTAATTTTTTTATTTTCTTTATTAAAGATTTGTAAACCAGTTCACATGAATACACGGTACAAGATAAACAACGTACATGAGTCAGTCGATTAGTCGGCCACAACTATTAGCATATTGCACAGTCATGATGGTTCTTCACTTCAAGTACAGGCAAATCATTAAAGACACAAAAACAAAGGGGGAACATTATGATCTGATGTCTCAATGCAGTAGCCTGTGTAACCTGTCAACCTCGTTAAACAACTGACCTGTTCAAAGTTGATGCAGTGACTATAATGCGTATGTTATCTAGGGGACCAGAGGCACAGTGTACTACTATTCATTATCTGTGGTTTTGGCTTGTTTAGATGCTAGGTATTGCGTGTACTTTTTGGTCAACTTTGCGGGGGCAACAGCTCATTCTAGACATCTGACTGAGTATTGCAGTAGAGCATATCCTGCTCCCATTCTGTTACCGTGCGTTCGGGACCTCTCATCCAACACATCGCTCTCCTGCGCTTAGCCAATAATAATCCCATGGAGACTAGTTTCCTGATACCCTTATTGAGAGGCTTCGTGTATCCCAGGAGCGCTAGTAGAGGGTCTGGGGAAAGTTATTGTTTGGTGATAGGAGTTAGTGTGTGGAAGATCTGTTTTTAAAAGTCAGCTACTGTGGGGCACAACCATGTGGGGAGAGGATGTGGTCCATCGGCTTAAACTGCCGACTTTGGTGCAGGAAACCAGGGTTCAAGCCTCGAGGTCGCGTCCACATCCTGTGATTCTGGGCAAATCACTTAATCTCCCAGTGCCTGAATATGTAATTTAAATACGGTGCTCATGTACAGCGCTCCAATACCTTCGGGTCGAGTTCGCTCTATATAAAAGATTTTTTTTAAAAACATGCCACATGCAAGAAGCCTGCCTCCGTCTCCCCACGTCATTCACAACAGTCAGTGTACCACAGCTAGGGCTGGGCGGAATTTGCGGAATGCCTCTTCGCGGAATTTTGAAAAAAAATTGCGGAAATCGAGCGCACAACCTGAGGGACCGTGTGCCCGGGACTGGGGTCCCTCGTGCTTGGGCAGGCTCCCCGATCTCCCCGGCCTGGCTGCGTTGAGAAGCAGGGACCGGCCCCGGGCCTCCTGATTTTTGGTCAGGGCCTGGGATCCCACGTCCTGCGGCCTGCCAAGTGTCCATCTGCCCGGGACAAGAGACCCTGGTGCAGAGCCCCGGAGCCCTGCAAGGGCAGGCGGGAGCCCTACCGCTATGGCTCGGTGTGGGCAGCTGGGAGTCCTTTCGGTCCCGGCCATCTGGTCGCATCTTTCCCTCGGCCATCTGGTCGCGCGCGCAATGCTTTCCAAAGGGGCGACCAGATGGCCGGGCCAGCCTGGAAGTCCCGATGAGGGCTCATTTGACTCCCGGATCCCAGTCAGGGCTCCAGGAGATCGGGCGCATCCGCGCCTAGGATCCCCTCCGTCACTCGCAGCGCGAGGGTTACAAGAAAGGTGGTTAGCCTTCCTCCGGATTAGTAGGGGCAGGGTATGCCGGGACACCCCTCCTGGGGATGGCGGTTCTCAGGCGGGGACCAGATGGGCCAAGCCCGGACGACACTTCCCTGGGGCGTCCGGTGCTCCCTCCTCCAGCCCGCTGCGAGGCAAAGTGCCCAGGACGGGCTCCATGGGTCCCCCGGGCGTCCGGGCCCCGGGAGCTCCACCGGGCCTCCCATGCCTGAAGCCCAGCGTGGGGTCTACGAGCCCCCCCAGAGGCCTGCAGCCCCAAAGCCCTGCAGCCCTGGAGCCCTTCAGCCCAGAGCCCTGGAGCCCTGCAGGCCCGGAGCCCTGCAGGCCCGGAGCCCAGCAGGCCCGGAGCCCTGCAGGCCTGGAGCCCTGCAGCCCCGGAGCCCTGCAGCCCTGGAGCCCTGCAGCCCGGAGCCCTGCAGCCCCGGAGCCCTGCAGCCCTGGAGCCCTGCAGCCCTGGAGCCCTGCACCCCGGAGCCCTGCAGCCCCGGAGCCCTGCAGCCCCGGAGCCCTGCAGCCCTGGAGCCCTGCAGCCCCGGAGCCCTGCAGCCCTGGAGCCCTGCAGCCCTGGAGCCCTGCAGCCCCGGAGCCCTGCAGCCCTGGAGCCCTGCAGCCCCGGAGCCCTGCAGCCCCAGAGCCCTGCAGCCCTGGAGCCCTGCAGCCCTGGAGCCCTGCAGCCCCGGAGCCCTGCAGGCCCGGAGCCCTGCAGCCCCGGAGCCCTAAAGCCCTGGAGCCCTGCAGCCCTGGAGCCCTGGAGCCCTGCAGGCCCGGAGCCCTGCAGCCCCAAAGCCCTGCAGCCCTGGAGCCCTGCAGCCCCGGAGCCCTGCAGCCCTGGAGCCCTGCAGCCCCAGAGCCCTGCAGCCCTGGAGCCCTGCAGCCCCGGAGCCCTAAAGCCCTGGAGCCCTTCAGCCCCGGAGCCCTGCAGCCCCGGAGCCCTGCAGCCCTGGAGCCCTGCAGCCCCAGAGCCCTGCAGCCCCGGAGCCCTGCAGCCCTGGAGCCCTGCAGCCCTGCAGCCCCGGAGCCCTGCAGCCCCGGAGCCCAGAGCCCTGGAGCCCTGCAGGCCCGGAGCCCTGCAGGCCCGGAGCCCTGCAGCCCTGGAGCCCTGCAGGCCCGGAGCCCTGCAGCCCCGGAGCCCTGCAGCCCCGGAGCCCTGCAGCCCTGGAGCCCTGCAGCCCCGGAGCCCTGCAGCCCTGGAGCCCTGCAGCCCTGGAGCCCTGCAGCCCCGGAGCCCTGCAGCCCTGGAGCCCTGCAGCCCCGGAGCCCTGCAGCCCTGGAGCCCTGCAGCCCTGGAGCCCTGCATCCCCGGAGCCCTGCAGCCCTGGAGGCCCGGAGCCCTGCAGCCCTGGAGCCCTGCAGCCCTGCAGCCCCGGAGCCCTGCAGCCCTGGAGCCCCAGAGCCCTGCAGCCACGGAGCCCTGCGTGGGCAGGTGGGAACCCTAGCGCGAAGGCTCGGGGTTGGACAGATGGGAGTCCTTTCAGTCCTGGCCATCTGGTTGCACCTCTCCCCTCGGCCATCTGGTCGCGCGCAATGCTTTTCAATGTGGCGACCAGATGGCCGGGCCGGCATGGAAGTCCCGATGAGGGTCCATTCACCTCCCGGATCCCAGCCAGGGCTCCAGGAGGTCGGGTGCGTCCACGCCTAGGGTCCCCTCCATCACCCGGAGCGCACGGGTTACAAGAAAGGACGGTAGCCTTCCTCCGGATTAGTAGGGGCAGGGTATGCCGGAACACCCCTCCGGGGCTGGCAGTTCCTTGCCGGGGACCAGATGGGCTACACCCGGGCAACATCCTCCCAGGCCTCCGGGGCTTCCCTCCACCGGCCCGCGGCGTGGCAAAGTGCCCGGGGACGGGCTCCACGGGTCCTGGGCAGTCCTCCCCCGGGCGCCTGGGCCCCGGGGCCCCGAGAGCTCCGGTGGTCTTCCCCGTGCCTGAGACCCAGCCGGGGTCCCTCGAGCCCACCCCGGGAAGCAGAGTCCCCCCCCGAGCCCTTGGCGGGTGGGAGCCCTACCGCTATGGCTCGGGCAGACGGGAGTCCTTTCAGGTGCCGGCCATCCGGTCGCTCCTTTCCCCTCGGCCATCTGGTCGCGCGCAATGCTTTCCAATGGGGCGACCAGATGGCCGGGCTGGCCTGGAAGTCCCGATGAGGGTCCATTCACCTCCCGGATCCCAGCCAGGGCTCCAGGAGGTCGGGCGTGTCCGCGCCTAGGGTTCCCTCCGTCACCCGGAGCGCGCGGGTTACAAGAGAGGACGGTATCCTTCCTCTGGATTAGTAGGGGTAGGGTATGCCGGAACACCCCTCCGGGGCTGGCAGTTCCTTGCTGGGGACCAGATGGGCTACACCCAGGCAACATCCTCCCAGGCCTCCGGGGCTTCCCTCCACCGGCCCGTGGCGTGGCAAAGTGCCCAGGGACGAGCTCCACGGGTCCCGGGCAGTCCTCCCCCGGGCGCCTGGGCTCCCGGGCCCCGAGAGCTCCGGTGGTCCTCCCCGTCCCTAAGGCCCAGCCGGGGTCCCCCGAGCCCACCCCGGGAAGCAGAGTCCCCCCCGAGCCCTTGGTAGGTGGGAGCCCTACCGCTATGGCTCGGGCAGACGGGAGTCCTTTCAGGTGCCGGCCATCCGGTCGCTCCTTTCCCCTCGCACATTTGGTCGCACGCAAGGCTTTCCAATGGGGCGACCAGATGGCCGACCAGGCCTGGAAGTCCCGATGAGGGTCCATTCGCCTCCCGGATCCCAACCAGGGCTCCAGGAGGCCGGGTGCGTTCACCCCTTGGGTCTCCTCCGTCACCCGGAGCGCGCGGGTTACAAGAAAGGGGGGGTAGCATTCCTCCGGATTACTAGGGACAGGGTACTCTGGGACCCCTCTCGGTCCTCAGCCGGCAGCTGGATGTGCCCGGATGCCGCCCCAGCCCCGGGTCTGTCCCGGGGCCTGCCGTGTGGCAGGGTGCCCGGGACGGGGTCCGGAGGGCCCGGGGAGGCTTCCTCTGCGCCTGCGGTCCTGGGAGCCCCAGCTGGGTCCAGGGGCCGGGCCCCTGGTCGGGGTCTCCGGCCCCGTCCCCCGGCCTGCGGCACTGCTAAAGGCCTGGGACGGGCGTCTGTTGTGGCCGGGGATCCTCCCCTCGCTGGTTTGGGTTCAGGAGCTCCGGACGGGACCCTGGGGGCCCCAGGGAGGTTGGCCTCCCCACCCTGGGCTCCGTCCTGGGTCCTGCCGCGTAGCAGGGTGCCTGGGGCGGGGTCTGGAGGGCCCGGGGAGGCTCCCCCTGTGCCTCTGAGCCCGGGAGCTCCGGCTGGGTCCAGGGGCCCGTTTGGGGCCCCGGGTCGGGGTCTCTGGCCCCAGGCCCCGGCCCCCGGCCTGCGGCACTGCCAAAGGCCCGGGACGGGGTTCCGTTGTGGTAAGCGAGCCTTCTCTCGCTGGATTGGGTTCAGGAGCTCCGGCCGGGCCCCTGGGGGCCCCGGGGAGGGCGGCCTCCCCAACCTGGGCTCTGTCCTGGGTCCTGCCGCGTGGCAGGGTGCCCGGGGCGGGGTCCGGAGGGCCCGGGGAGGCTCCCCCTGCGCCTCCGGGCCTGGGAGCCCTGGCTGGGTCCAGGGGCCCGGTCGGGCCCCGGGTTCGGGTCTCCGTCCCCTGGCCCCATCCCCCGGCCTGCGGCACTGCCAAAGGCCCAGGACGGTGTTCTGTTGTGGCCGGGGAGCCTCCCCTCGCTGGATTGGGTTCAGGAGCTCTGGCCAGGCCCCTGGGGGCACCGGGGAGGGTGGCCTCCCCACCCCGGGCTCTGTCCTGGGTCCTACCGCGTGGCAGGGTGCCCGGGGCAGGGTCCGGAGGGCCCGGGGAGGCTCCTCCTGCGCCTCCGGGAGCCCCGGCTGGGTCCAGGGGCCCGGTCGGGCCCCGGGTCGGGGTCTCCGGCCCCGGGCCCTGTCCCCCGGCCTGCGGCACTCCCAAAGGCCCAGGACGGGGTTCCGTTGTGGACGGGGAGCCTCCCTTCGCTCGTCTGGGTTCTGGAGCTTTGGCCAGGCCCCTGGGGGCCCCGGGGAGGGCGGCCTCCCCACCCCGGGCTCCGTCCTGGCTCCTGCCTCGTGGCAGGGTGCCCGGGGCGGGGTCCGGAGGGCCCGGGGAGGCTCCCCCTGCGCCTCTGGGCCCAGGAGCCCTGGCTGGGTCCAGGGGTCCAGTCGGGCCCGGGTCGGGGTCTCTGGCCCCGGGCCCCGTCCCCCGGCTTGCGGCACTGCCAAAGGCCCAGGACGGGGTTCCGTTGTGGCCGGGGAGCCTCCCCTCGCTGGATTGGGTTCAGGAGCTCCGGCCGGGCCCCTGGGGGCCCCGGGGAGTGCGATCTCCCCGCCCCGGGCTCCGTCCTGGGTCCTGCCGCGTGGCAGGGTGCCCGGGGCGTGGTCCGGAGGGCCCGGGGAGGCTTCCCCTGCGCCTGCAGTCCCGGGAGCCCCGGCTGGGTCCAGGGGCCTGGCCGGGCCCCGGGTCAGGGTCTCCGGCGCCGGGCCCCGTCCCCCGGCCTGCGGCACTGCCAAAGGCCCGGGACGGGGTTCCGTTGTGGCCGGGGAGCCTCCCCTCGCTCGTCTGGGTTCCGGAGCTCCGGCCGGGCCCCTGGGGGCCCCTGGGGGCCCCGGGGAGGGCGGCCTCCCTGCCCCGAGCTCCGTCCCGGGTCCTGCCGCATGGCAGGGTGCCCGGGGCGGGGTCCAGAGGGCCTGGGGAGGCTCCCCCTTCCCTTTCCCCTTTCCCCTCGGCCATCTGGTCGCTCCTGTCCCCTCGGCCATCTGGTCGCGCAAGTCCCTTCGGCCATCTGGTCGGTCCTTTCCACTCGGCCATCTGGTCGCGCACAATGCTTTCCTATGGGGCGACCAGATGGCCGAGCTTGCCTGGAAGTCTCGATGAGGGTCCATTTGCCTCCCGGATCCCAGCGAGGGCTCCAGGAGGTTGTGTACATTCGCGCCTTGGGTCCCCTCTGTCACCTCGTGCGCACGGATTAAAAGAAAGGGGGGTAATTTTCCTCCGGATTACTAGGGAGAGGGTCAGTCAGACCAAAGAAAGGTTTGGCGATTCTGAATCAGGGGAAGGCAGACCCGGGGCCTGCCCGCCGGGGCCCCCAGGGGCCCGGGTACGCCCCTGCCTCTCAGCCCCTTCCCGATGGTCCTTTCTCTCTGAGTTTTCTGGGTCAGAGCCCCGTGAGGTCCGTGGATCCCGAGACAGGGGAAGGCAGCACCCGGGCCCGCCCGAAGCAGGGCCCCCAGGGGCCCGGGTACGCACACCTGCATCCCAGCCCCCTTCCCGATGGTCCAGCGATCCAGAGACGGGGGAAGGCAGACCCGGGGCCCGAGCGCTGAGGAAGGTGGTCCACCAAGGCCCGGGGAGCCTCTCCCCGGCCTAGCTAGGGTCTGGAAGCCGGGCCCGGTGCTGGAGCTCTGTCTCAGGATGCGGGAGCCCCCCGTCACGCAAGCCAGCCGAGGGTCCGGTCGCTGGGGACGGGGTTCCACCGGGGCCCGGGGAGGCTCTCCCCGGCCTGGCTGGGGTCCGGAAGCTGGGCCCGGGCCCGGTGCTGGAGCTCCGTCCCAGGGTGCGGGAGCCCCCCTGCCTGCAAGCCAGACGAGGGTCCGGGCGCTGGGGAAGGGTGTCCACCGTGGCCCCGGGGAGGCTCTCCCCGGCCTGGCTAGGGTTCGGAAGCTGGGACCGGGCCTGGGGCTCGTGCTCCGTCCGGCAGGCCCCGGGGTGCGGGAGCCCCCCGTCCTGCAAGCCAGCCGAAGGTCCGGGCGCTGGAGACAGGGGTCCACCGGGGCCCGGGAGGCTCTCCCCGGCCCGGCTGCTTTCAGAAGCAGGGACCGGGCCGGTGAGCAGGGGTGGCTGGCTTTATCTGCTACACTGGCGGAGCGGAATTTTCCGCCCACGCCTAACCTCAGCCCATAACGAAATAGTCTCTTCGGGATGTAGTCATTTCTTTCTGATTATGTACGCTGCTGCTGGCATAATTTTAAACAATTTTTTTTTACATTTGCAACACCAATAGCTCACATTTTCACGAATGCGAGACCTATTGCATTGCAAATGCTTGTTACACAAGGATGCATTTCGCACTACAAAAAGGATAAAAAACGTGCTTGCCACTCACGTTGTCCCCATGCATTTGTGGTTAAACTTTACTGTAATTATGTAACATGACGTAATAGCATAATTTTGGGAATTTTCTAGTTGCAAGTGTAATGTGAAATTCCCAAAACTACACCAATTGCATCAGCAAAATTGAGATCTCACCCGGGTCTACTAAGATCCCCGTCCACAGTCGCTTGTGTCATCTAATCTGCTGTATTGATGTTGTAATTGTCAAAGTATCAATTCCGTTCTACATTTACAGGCCCACTCTTTTTAGAGCATCATGGATTAGTGGCCACGATTTTCATGGGTCAGCCATGCCACTCCACCTTGCGCTTTAAACCGTCATTTGTCTCCCATGTTCCCAGGTATTCCTTCTGAGGGACCACTGACTCACTATAGTCATTTTTAAAATGCATTCAGTTTTGAACATTGTTACTGAACAAATGTGCTCGAAAAGCCACAAGGTTGAGTTAACATTTCAAAATATTGTATATTTATTAATACAATGTTGGTATGTGTGTTTGTCTGTATACTTTTTTTTAAAAAAAACACTTGTTGAGACTCACTTTCCACAAAGTTCTACATTTGAGAAACCCTTCTGAAATTGTGTTTATTCAACTAAAGAGCTTTGAAATAAAATTACCCGCCCTTTTTCGCTATGTTCTTTCAAGGAAAGTTATGAACCCCCCCTCCCCCAGTAAACTTGTTGTTTTTATCCCATCTATGCTTAGAAAACGATTCCATCTAGGGTATTTTAAAAAGGCACAGATTGCCTAGAAAGGAAGAAAATCCTACCAGACCTTAATTGTGCCATCATTTTTTAAATAAGGGTTCATAGCTCACCTTCCTTTATTATACTCCATTGGGAGCCAGTTGTACTCTTTGAGGTGAAGGTGATGTGAGTGCAGGATGTGAGGTTGAGAGTGAGCATAGTCTCTATGTTTTCTTTGAGTCTTCTGGTCAGGTACCATACTCAATCTTGCTAGCGATTAAGTTTTGGGTGAGGGGGCTGCGTGTGTTGGTGGGGAGCAATTTAGAGAACTTTTTGAGCATCTTGAGTGTAAGGAAGCAGGAGATGGGGACTGTGCTCACCTGGCCGGTCACAGTGAGTTGGTTGTTGATTACTGTTCTGAGGTTCTTTGCGTGGGTTGCGGGGAGGGGGGTACGGTCAAGTTCAGCAGGCCACCAAGTGGAGTGCCAGAGTAAGGTGTCTTTTTAGAAGATTACTGTTTCTGTCTTACCTGTGTTGAGTTGGGTCACTTAGACATTGACCAGAGTGGTGCTGAGGATCCTTCTGGAACTCCACAGATGAGCTTGACAGTGTTTGAAGTGAAGGGGAACAGAATGACCGACTGGGTACTGCCTGTCAGGAAGGAGCAACTCCAGGTGTGCAGGTCCTTGGATGCCAGCTTCATGCAGTCATTGGATACATGCAGGGTTGGAGACAGGGTCAAAAGCTGCTGAAAGGTCCAATAGGATGAGGGCTGTGATGTCACCTCCGTCCACGATCTCCTGGATGTCGTTGGTGGTGGTGATAAAAGTGTTTGCTGGACTGTGCCTGAGCCTGAGTCTGAATCTGCATTAAGTGGTGCCAAGAAAGTGTTTCTAATTGATGTGGTTGGCTAGGTGTTTATTTATAATTGTGCTGGGTAAGGTAGCAGGGGGATAGGCCGGTAAGTGGCTAGAGTCTTCTGTCTGCTGAGGGTTTTTTGAGGAGGGATGTACTGTGGTGTGTTTCCAAGCATCAAGGTTGATGACTGTGATGATTGATTGATTGATTGAAAATCTTATTTTGATTATTGATTAATGATCATAAAGGTACAAATAAAAGCACAATCACTAAAACTCGCAAAATAAACTCATAAACCATAAATAAAGTGCAATCACAAATACATATCATAAACACAAAAGCAAAAAACAATACTGAAAATATAAAATGTCAAGCCTTTAGTGCATGCAGCTTTATAACTACATATTTATAGCAGAATTCAGATATAAATCTTTTCAAATTAAAGGCCCCTACAGCAGCTGTATTAGCTGGATCAGCCAGCATCTGTAGATGGAAAAAACCTGGAAACCACTAGATCTTGAAATGGGAAGCAAATATCTCCTTCACCGGTAGTTATACATCGGGCAAAATAGCCCCAGATGGTCCAAAGACTGTAGTGCGGTGCCATAACAAGGATAAGTTAATATAGAATTGCAGTCAAACTGACTGAGAGGGAACCATAGTCTATGCCGGACTGAGCCCAACTTAAACCTTGTGAGCAATGATCTCTCCCAGTGATTTTCAACCAGGGTGAGATATGGCTCAAGACCAGGATTAGATTTTATGACCTTCCACGCTCTCGTAATCAGTTTTACTAGGGCCCTAGTTTCCTTTGCTTTAATGGCTAAGTTCAAACATTTCTCTTTCATCATTTCCTATCAGTTTTAACAATGGACTGAGGGGCATAATACAATTCGGGATGATCCAACTTAATGGCCAAATATCTGATATAAAACAGCCATTGGATTTTATGCCCCAAATCACAGTTAAGGCAGTCCTGGATTAATTCTCTCTTAAGGGATGTATGGTCCCCGCACAAGACAGAGATCCATGAGGGGTGGGCTAGTTTTAAAGAATTTTCAACAAACCCCAAACACAATTCATTATGGATAAAAGTGCTTTGGCTAGCTGAACCAACCCCAAGTAAATGTCGGCAAAATTGATTCTCTTCCCTCTGCACGTTCATGCAATTCCGGTAAGCCCATATAGCTGAACCATAGGTAAGTACCAGCAAGCATTTCATCCTGTGAATTTGAAGCAAAGGGACTACAGGTTTATTGCCTATAGATGCAGCAAACTTGAAAAAGGCACTACAAGCTCGATTAAAAAACTGGCATCTAACAGCCAGACAGAGTGCCCAGATACGATATTGGTCAAAAGTAACACCCAACTGTGGGAAGGAGCTAGCTCACGAAATAACTCTGCCATTGAAAGTTAGAGGCCTAGTTTTGAAGGTCAACTTCCCACAAACCATTAAATGGGTTTTGGAGATAATGGTATCCAAATCAATCTCATCCATGAAATTTACAAATAAGTCCACCAAACCCCTGAGGCCATTAGCTGTACAGGATAACAAAACGGCACCATCTCCATATAGCAGAGACAGGACAAAACAGAGTTAACCCTGGGTATGTCCCTCCCATTAGATATCAGAAATTGATTTAGTCCATTAATAGATAATAAAAATAGGAGTGGAGCCAAAACGCACCCCTGCCTAGCTCCTCTAGGAAGATTAAGGGAATCTGTACACTCCCCAACCTGACCATAGCTAACAGTAGCAGCTATATCGGAGTGCATGGCACGTAACAAATCCAACAGGGTTTTAGGCAATCCCAAATCGGCAAATAAGGAGCACATCTTACACCTGTTAACATGATCAAAACCACTACTTAAGCCCATAAATGTTAAGTAGATAGTGCTTTTCTTCACCACCACATATTTCCCAATCATCAAATTAAGATTTATACACTGTTCCATTGTTCCCTTGCCCTCCTTAAATCCATACTGAACAGGACTAAAGATATTATTAGTCTGAACCCCCTCCTCTTTCCGCCCCAAAATAATTCTTCCTGCTACCTTTACAATCGAATTTACCAGGGAGACTTGCCTATAGCAACTAGGGTCCTGGTGGTCCAGTTTCTTAAAGACAGGCACAATTGTACAGCTTTCCACTTCTCTCGGATGCCCCTAGCTGCAGCTGTGTAAAGATTATTGGTAATTAGTGGGACCCAAAAGGAAATTCTTGTTTTATATAAATCCATAGGGACCCCATCTGGCAGGGAGCTTTATTAGTAGGACTAATCGTGATAGCCTGCCATTCCACCTCCATCCAAAATCTAATATCTAGGGGGAACTTGAGTGTTTCCGCAGCACCTTCGTTTAGACTACTCGGGTTCGCGGAATGAATTGCAGAGTAATAGGTTAACCACTGCTCATGGTATATATATTTGTATTTGTGCCTAACAAAAATGAATGTGTGTCCCCATGTAACGTAACTGGTGCTATGTAAAGCGCTCTGATACCTGATTGGATTCGGGTCAAGTTTGCGCTATATAAAACTCAGCAAAAAAAAAATACATATCCTCGGAGATGTCTAGGAGCAAATGCTTGCCCGTAACTATCTCCCAGAAGCCACTGGAGTCACCCTGAGCACAAGTAAGCTTTAGACAGTCCTTTGCCTCTTCCTTCAGAGTTTGCTTCCTAATCTTTATGGCTGACCTATAATTTGCTCTAGCACGGATGACATCTGCTTGAATTTGCCGCCAGGCATTGAGTGCCTCTCTAGGCCGCTTATTTGCTACCCTACAATCATGGTCAAACCACCCAGTTCTTCCTTGTATCCCTGAGAGAGAGAGGCCCTGCATGATCTGGTTGGCTGAATAGTTAAGAGACTCAAAGGTCACCAGGACTTCCTCAGGAGTAGGGTTAACCATAAGCAATAGGTCCATAAACTTGCTAAGGTTGGCACTAACTAATGACTTGAATAAAGCAGGGATCAAAATGCTGTGGCAGCTGAGCCTAAGCCCCTTATTTTTAGTGCTCAGGCCAGGGTTCCTTACTCTCACTTTTCCAAGGATGTTAACAATTTGAACACAATGGGGTTCTGATCACTGTAACAAGTGTGTCATACATCCCCTGGTTGTACCAGCACTCCCAGTGGCCTTGATAAAAATGAACAATCAACTGTTGTTCCCTTTCCCCATTCTATGAAGGTAGGTTTATTGGTAAGGCCTTGCCCTATTAACGATCCTAGGTCAATAAGTTCAGTCTTCCCAGGGCTCCTATCAAACTCTGGTCCCTTTCAACATCTAAGGAGTGTTGAGGTACTCTTCCCTCCCAGATGGATTCACATTGAGGCAGGGCTGACCTATATTGGCATCAAAATACCTCCAAGTACAACATTGAAGTGCTTTAACAAGCGAAGGGCTCTAGCCTCTAAAATAGTCAACACCCGAAACAGTGTTGTTATTTGACAATCAATATTAATCACATAATTATAAACATTTATTTAAAAAAAGTTAACATTTTGAGATACCACAACCCATAAAACCTGGAACCCCCATCATGTCTAACAGGGACTGTAAGAAGGTGGCCTGGTATATGCTGTTCACTAATTAAAGTGGGCACCCTGTACCAGTCCACACGACCCTTATGATGTATGAGGTCAAAGATAACTTTTAGAAAGTTATTCTAGTGGTAGCTGTGGAGAACAACCTTCAGGCTTAATCTTGAAGGAATGTAAAGCAGCTTGTTTTACAAGAATATTACCTCCTAAATGACTAAATGAAAGGAGAACCACACAGTAGTTGTCTAAAAATATGTATTTATTAATATAACACTCTCTATAGTCTCTATCCGAGACTAGGGCACAAAGCACACAATGCTGAATCAATAAAACATTCGTAAGTAGCAAATTACACAGCGGGCTCCAGGTGGAGACCGAACCATATACAAAAAAATGTTATAACAATTACGACTTGACTAGACACAGTGCACAGAGCACGTAGAATCACTGAGACCCCAAGGAACCACCCAGAGAAGTGGCACAGGGAGCCCACGGAGGACGGGTGCAGTGAGGAAACACAACCGCATGCTCCGTACAACTCTATGGGAAAGTCGCGGTTGCAAAGCTAGAAGTTAAGGACACTTCTACGAGGACTTCGCGCAAACCCTTTGGAACATAGGAGGTTCTAAAACCAACCCACCAGTGAGTACCGAGGTACCCGTGTTACCTAACCCAGAGGAGCCGGTGCATAGGGGTCAAGTGGTGTCGGAAACCTTCGTCGTTTTCAATGGAGAGTTGCAAAGAAGTACTGCTGCCAGGAAGGTGAAAAGTGTCCAGTGGGATCCAAGCCTAGATTCGAGGTGAGAAGAACCTGAAAGCAGAGGGGAAAGAGTCTGGGTCACTTCAGGTGACCAGGGGCTTGGTGGTCGAATGCCCACCAATGTCGGATGCTTCAGGTGCGAAGAAGAGTTGCTTGACTCTGCAGCCACGGGGACCATAAGATGTCGAGGAGGACTAGGATCCGGAGGTGAGCCATGAAAGATGTCGAGTGCTCAGGGGTCGATGTCCAGCTGGAGCACCAACAAGCCTTGGCAATTGCAACCCACGCAGGTAGAGTAAACAGGTTGCGGTGTGGAACAGCAAGTTCCAGGGGACTCTACAGGCAATGGAGAGTCAGGGCACGTCTGGAGCAACCAGGTAAGCCCAAGAACAAACAAGGTGACCCTCACCAGGACCCACAGACCAACGGACCAGGGATCGCGAGGAGACCTCAAGCTAGTTTGCAAAGTACCAGCCCACAGGACACTCTGTGAGTGAAGGCTGGATATCTTTGGTGCAATTACTGATCGGGGTCAGGACTACACGGAGTCCTATTAACAAGCTCCGTAATTGTCAACAAGCATATGCAATCGCAAATGTACACAGTGGACAGGGGTTTGGGTTGCACAGTCCCCCACGAGGGATACTGCTCTCAGAATCGCTAAAAGGTCAGATCTACCTCAGGGACCTTCAGGAACTCACCTCCTGTGTTGCTGAAATCTTCAGAGTCCTCAGGAGCTCGGGAGAAGCGAACTGGTCAGATGCGTGTAGATGCCTGCTTCTCCAGGGGAGTAACTCTTTTACTCCAAGGGAGATTCTTCAGTCGTCAAGCATTGTGCAGGCAGTCAAAGTACTTGTTTTTTTCTTAGCAGAATCTTGACCAGGTAACATTTTAAGTCCTGTAGCCAGGCAACCCACTTTATACCCATGGGAAGGGGTTGGAAAGATTCTGTGGACCCTCCTTGGGGAGGGGCAGGACAGAGGGGTGGCTACATCCATGTCCTTTATCCAGTTTCACACCAGAGCAGGAGCCAATGGCTCCCAGAACTAGTTTGAGCTGGACTATGCACAGGGACACCAAATGTGCTCCCAGTGCAGACTTTCTGGCACTCTCAGAGTGCACTCACCCAGCCGCAATACACTAAACCCTGCCTGGGAGGTGGTCACACCTCCCTGTGACAGGATGCTTATTGTCATGCCTTCCTCTGCTTGACCTTGGCTCAGCAGCAGGAGAGCAGAATCGTGTCTGTGGCTGGCAGCGTCCATTTTGTGCTCTCCAGGTCGAGAAAGCTGGTACCGGGTAGACCGGTGACCCACATATGTCCCTTTGGAAGGGTGGAATCTTACCTCCCACACCAGTTACTGGTGTGGAGGTATGATTCCAAGGTGTTTGACACAAAACACGACATGTTTCTAAGCAGCCGTTTTAAAGTTAGCATTTACTGCGAGGTTATAATGCACTTAAACATATATGTCTGGCTGCATCACAGACAACACCGGAGAATGGTCTCCGAAGGCTGCAGAGGGGCTCTGCTCATGCAGGGGCACCCTCTCACATAAAACCATGCACCCTGCCTTCATGATTGATAAGGCCTGCCATAGGGGTGACTGATAGGTTTTTAAGTGTAGAGATTTAGATAGATGTAGTGAACCTATATCTTAAGTAAGTGGTGCAAGCAGCAGCTAACACAGTCAGCTGGAGCAGGCTTGTCGTGTCAACTTGAATGGCCTCTCATGGGTGGCATAATACATGCTTCAGCCCATGGGAGGCCTCTGGTGTACCTATGCCCTTGGTACATGGTGCCCCATATACTAGGGACTGATAAGGGTACCCCAGTATCCAATCTGGAGTGTACCCAAAGTATGTACATAGCAATGTAAGGGAGAAAGCAGATAGACTGGGGTTCTGATTAGCAGGATACCAGTCAGACTAGTCCAAAAACAGTGTGAAATCAGCAAAAAGTGGGGGTAACCATAAGTAGCAGATACTACTTTCCTACCCCCCCCCCCCCCAATGCAAGGATATTAAACTAACCTTGACCAGATGCGTCTTCATGTTTTAAGTAGAAATATCTGGAGAGTCCATCTACATTGGCATGGTTACTCCCAGGTCTATTTTCTACTGTATAGTCCATCCCCTGTAGGGAAATGGACCACCTCAAGAGTTTGGGGTTTTCACTCTTCATCTGTTTTAGTCATAAGATGGGCTTATGGTCTGTCTGAACAATGAAGTGAGTGCCAAACAGATATGGCCTCAACTTCTTCAGAGCCCAAACCACAGCAAAAGCTTCCCTCTCAATAGCTGACCAACGTTTCTCTCTGGGGGTCAGCCTTCTGCTTATGAAAGCTACTGGCTGATCCTGACCCTCTTCGTTCAATTGTGATAACACAGCCCCTACCCCCAATTCAGATGCATCTGTTTGAACAATGAATTGTTTGGAATAATCAGGACTTTGCAGAATGGGAGCAGTGCACATGGCCTGCCTCAGGTCATCAAATGCCTTTTGACAGCTAACTATCCACTGAAGTTTCTTAGGCATTTTCTTGGAAGTTAAGTCATTCAAAGGGGTCACTATAGAGCCATATTGTAATGAAGCCAATGAAGCGGTAATATATCCAAGTATTTTATTCCATATCATGAAGAACAGGTGAGCGCCAGGCTGTACAGTCTTCCTTCCAGGACGTCAGTCAGCATCTGACATTCTGGATTGGAAACTGTCCGGAACCTCCAGGGATTCCACGCCACGCTCCACTTACACTGCATTAAAAGAAAACAATCTTCAATAAAGGCATACACTACACATCCCCCTTCCTTGGAACAATAAAAAAAACAAATATGCAATAACATAAACAATAAGGAAAATTACATGACAACTACATATAAAACAAAATAATTAAGTGGAAGGAAGAACTTTTTTTTAAAGAACAGGAAAAATCTTCGTAAGCAACACAATCAACAATGTGAGTATATTCCGTAACATACTACTTCACATATTCCTTAAGCCATGCAGGTAAAACTCTCTTCCTTTTTCCACTGTCCACATCTGTGATCCCACCATCCTTTACATCCTCCATATTAATGCTAGAACTAGCAGGAACCACTTCCCCCTTCCTTACAGTTGAAAAACATTCCGGAAGGATAGAGTTCTTTTCACCTACATTCTTGGTGACTTGGTACTCTTTGGATGTCCCCTCATGTACCACAATCTCCTTATCCACACTATCTTCACAACCTAAATCTGCTTGAATTTTGCTACAATCAAAATAATCTTCTACCCATTCAAAATTAGCAGAATGCTCATAATTGGGTGTATCCTCATAATGCATCTGATCCCAATCAAATGCAACATTTTTCAAGTTCCACACCCTTCCATCTGCAAGTCTCACCGCATTACAGAGCACCTCCACCACTTGTTGTGATGCTTCAAACCTACTCTCACCCTTAGGAACTTTATTGGGTTTTTTAATTTTTACCCTGTCACCCACCTTTACCGTTACATCCTTTGAACCATGTTGTATGTCATAGTATTCCTTGCTACTACCATGCGCTATTTTTAGATTATTCTTTACTTCTTCTGGTGACCATTGTTCAATTCCACCTTTCGTTATCCAGTTGGGACAGAACTTAGACCCAGGCCTTCTACCTCTCATCATAATAAAAGGTGATAAGCCTGTTGTGGATTGCTTAGTTACCCTATAAGCCCAGACCGCTTTTTGCAATTCCAACTTCCAGTCCAAATGTTTACCCATAGCAAATTGAATCACACCCTTGAGAACACGATTAAACCGTTCCACTGTACCATTTCCACTGGGATTATAAAGCGAAGTTGTTTTATGTTGGATGCCACATTTCTGGAAGTATTCCTTCGCAGTATTAGATGTAAATTGTACCCCGTTATCGCTTAGTACACACACAGGTAACCCTTCCTCAACAAATACTCTATCTAAAAACTTCAAAACCGTGTTCGTGTCTACTTTGTCTACAATCTTAACCACTGGCCATTTAGTGAATAAATCAACCACAACAATGCCATACTCCCTTAATTCACCTACTGGTCCGAAAATATCTATTGCAATCACTTCCCAAGGAACACTGGGAATCAACCCTTCACTCATAGGAGGTCTGAAGGTCTTTAGAGACTTATCCGCAGAGGAACATATTGGGGATCCTCTGACAAACTTCTCCACCTCCATGTCCACTCCCGGCCACCAGAACACACCCTTAACCACAAGCTTGGTCCTGACTACTCCAAAATGTCCTTCATGACACAACTCCAAAATTCTCTTTTGCAAACTTCTGGGAGGAACTATCCTATCCCCTCTAAGTAATAAGTCTTTATCCAAGGATAGTTCTGTTCTCACATCCCAGTAAGCTTTCTCCTCCAATTTGATATTAATTTTCTTTGGCCACCCTTTACAAATGTAGTTAGAAACTGCTTGTAAAACCCCATCCTTGGACAGTTCACTCACCCATTCATTTTTAGAAATCGCTGGAGTGCCAGAGTCCTGGATAAGGGCAATGCTAAAATTGCCACACGGGTCCTCCTCACATTTCTCCAAAGGTGCTGGTAATCTAGAAAGGCAATCTGCGACCACATTGTCCTTCCCAGGTACATAAATGATTCTATAAATGTACTCTTTCATCCTCATGGATATTCTTGCCAGCCTAGCAGAAGCCCCTACACTACCCTCGCTAGTCAAAATCTTAACCAAAGGTCGATGGTCCGTATGGATAACAATTGGTTTGCCCCACACAAAGGCTCTAAAATTTTCTAAGGCCCAAGCACAAGCTAATGCCTCCCTTTCAATGATGGGATACCTGGTTTCAGCAGGAGATAACGCTCTTGAAGCAAACAGAATAATTCTTTCACGACCATTATTTTCCTTCTGTGACAAAACTGCACCCAGTCCTTTGTCGCTTGCATCCGTGGTCAAGAAACACTCTAAGTTTGGATCGAAACTACTCAAAGCATTAACATTGTCTAGATATGTTTTGATCATTGAGAACTCTTTCTCACACTCCTTTGTCCATTCAAACTTTACATTTTTTTTCAAAAGTGAACGTATGTTGTATAACATGCTAGCAAAATTTGGTATAAATTTTGAACAATATTCACTCATTCCCAAAAATGATCTAACCTCATCCTTGGTGCAAGGAGCTGCCGCTCTCACGATTGCGTTGACAAGTGAAGGTTTTGGTTTCACTCGCCACTAATAATGTGTCCTAAATAAGCTACCTCCCTCTCGCCAAATTTACATTTGCTGATCTCCACACTTAACCATGCATTCTGTAAAATTCCCAAAATCTTATTCACCAGTTCATCATGTTCCCCCTTGCTTGCCGCAGCTACCAGAATATCATCCTGAAAGAAACTCACTCCCTCTATTCCACCCAAGAGTTTGTGCATCAGTCGCTGGAAAACCGCCGCGGCTGAGGTGAGACCAAAAGGCATTCGTTTAAACTGATAACACCCACAGGGTGTAATAAAAGCAGTGAACCCCCTTGATTCTGGTGCTAAGATAATTTGGTGATAGGCTGCCGATAGGTCAATAGTTGAGAACCAACTAGCTCCTCTTTCATTAATTTTTGGCAAGGGAAATTTTTCTATCACAATGTTGTTGTTCAAGTGGCGCAAGTCAATGCATAGACGGATTTTTCAGTTGCCCTTCCTCGCGACAACAACCGGAGAAATCCATTCCGAGCTCTCCACCTTCTCAATTACATCCTTAGCTAACAAATCCTGTATCTCTTTATTTACCTCATCCCTTATCAAAATGGGGACAGGTCTCACCATATGAACTCTTGGTTCCGCTGCCTCTTTGAGCATTATTTTATGTTCAAACCCTTTGAGTGCTCCTAACTTCTTCCCAAACACACTTGGAAATTTTTTAGTTAATACATCTCCCATTTTATAGGTTTCATCCATTATCAACACTTTCTCCTCACTATTTGGATCCAAAATAATGTGTAAATTCTTTTGATCGAACCAGCCCAAAACGGATGGCCCATGCTCTGCTACATATAATTTACCTCTTGCCGATCTTCCTCTGAACCAGAACGTGAGCCATCTGAACCCTAGCATGTTGATTCTTTCCCCCGTAAAACTTACCGGGTTCACATCCGTAGGATGTAACTCCTGCCCTATTTTGTCTACGAACTTTTCTTTCCAGACTGACTCATTTACAATAGTATAAGGTGAACCAGTTTTTCTAAGATGGCCGCTACGTTGAATGGGGTCGCGTTGCGTGACCTTGCGCTCTGACGCTGTATTTAGTTGTGCGCATGCTCCATCCTCGCTCGTCTGTGTATGACGGAGCGAGAAGAGTCCGCGCTGGAACGTTGCTGCCGATTGAAAAATGCAGCCGGTAGCCCCAACAGCTCGCGCCCTAATGTAAGTACGATCTTACATTAATTCCGGTCCGCACTTCACCCTCACGTTGGATACGAACACAGGACAATTCAAATAAGTAAAAAAAAATAACTTCCGTGTGAACGATCTGTCCCACGATGAAAATTCTGCCAATTTCTTCCTTCCTATGTTTTTCTTCCTTTCGCGAAACGACCGATGTTCATGTGTTCGTGGGTTAAAATCATCTCGTCGCCAATTGTAATGAAGCCAATGAAGCGGTAATATATCCAAGTATTTTATTCCATATCATGAAGAACAGGTGAGCGCCAGGCTGTACAGTCTCCCTTCCAGGACGTCAGTCAGCATCTGACATTCTGGATTGGAAACTGTCCGGAACCTCCAGGGATTCCACGCCACGCTCCACTTACACTACATTAAAAGAAAACAATCTACAATAAAGGAATACACTACACATATCCTTTGACAAACCTCCTGTAGTACCCAGTCAGGCCCAAGAAAGCTCTGACCTGAGTCTGGGTAGTTGGAGCAACCCAATCCATGATGGCTTGGATTTTGCTCTGCAATGGTTGAACCCGTACTCCACCCACAAGGTGGCCTAGGTATACAACCTTACTCTGCCCTATCTGGCACTTGGTGGCCTTGATAGTGAGGCCTGCCTTTTGCAGGGCCTCCAGAACATTTCTCAGGTGGACCAGGTGATCCTCCCAGGTGGAGCAAAAGACAGCAATATCATCTAGATAAGCTGCACTATAGGCTTCCAGACCTGTGAGAACTTTATTCACCAGCCTTTGAAATGTGGCAGGTGCATTCTTAAAGCCAAAAGGCATCACCACAAATTGGTACTGCCCAATGGGGGTTGAAAATGCTGTTTTTGGTTTAGAATCCTCAGCTAATCCGATTTGCCAGTAACCAGCTGTCAGGTCAAATGTACTTAATAACTTGGCTAAGGCCAAAGTATCAATTAGTTAATCTGCCCTTGGAATTGGATGACAAATGCAAAAATAACTATTGATGGACAGAATGCAGAACAATGTCATACATTCACACCAGTACAGAGATCTGGGCCTAAATCCATCGTTTTTTGCTCACCATGCCATTCCAGTTTCGACACAGTCATATGCAAATCAGTCTTGACCCTGTGCCCAATGGAACAGTCCAGCCCGAACTGCCAGGCCAGGTCCTCCCTGGACTGGAAACAAGCATCCCAGGACCGGTTTCGGGGTT
Source organism: Triturus cristatus (assembly GCF_964204655.1). Classification (NCBI taxonomy): domain Eukaryota; kingdom Metazoa; phylum Chordata; class Amphibia; order Caudata; family Salamandridae; genus Triturus; species Triturus cristatus. The sequence goes on from NC_140588.1 coordinate 60,354,365, forward strand.
TCACCCCCCTTCAGCCAGGATAGCTATCCTGGCTGAAGAGGGGTGAAACCCTGAAACCGGTCCTAGGATGCTTGTTTCCGGTCCAGGAAGGACCTGGCTTGGCAGTTCGGGCTGGACTGTTCCCATGGGGCACAGGGTCAAGACTGATTTGCATATGGCCAGGTCTAAACTGGGGTGGCATAGTGAGCAAAGGAATGATGGATTTAACCCAGATCTCTTGACTGGGGGTGAATGTTTTGATTTGTTCAGCAGTCCGTTAATCAATTGTGTGTCTTTTGCTTGGAATTGGATGAGCATCAGTCTTAGTGACTGCATTGAGTCCCTGTAGTCAACACAGAACCTCAACTCTCTCTTACTACCCTGGGTGTGAGGTTTTGGTACTAAGACTACTGGACTAGCCACAGGGCTATCTGAGGGCTCAATCGCTCCCAGTTCCAACATTTTCTGGACTTCAGTCCTGATACAGTCCCTGACATGATCAGGTTGCCTGTGAATCTTATTTTTAACAGGCAAACTATCACCTGTGTCCACCTCATGGGTTAACCAGGCAGTCTGGCTTGGAGTCAGTGAAAACATGTGTCTGTACTGATTGAAGACCTTCCTTCATTCAGTCTGTTGCTGTTCAGTGAGGCTGCCTGCCAAGGCTATACCATCAACTGAACCATCATCAGGATTCTGTGAGAGGAGGTCAGGGAGTGGATCACTCTCTTCCTCCTGTCCCTCATCAGTAGCCATGAGCAAGCCCATGTCTGCCCTGTCCACATATGGCTAGAGCCTGTTCACATGGAGCACCCTATGGGGGCTCCTGGGAGTTCCAAGGTCCACCAGGTAGGTAACCTCTCCCTTTTGCTCAAGAATGCTATGGGGCCCACTCCACTTGTCTTTGAGAGCTGCTGGGGCCACAGGCTCCAACACCCATACCTTCTGCCCTGGCTGATACACCGTCAGAACAGCCTTTTGGTCATGCCAGGCCTTTTGTAATTCCTGGCTAGCCTCAAGGTTTTTGGATGCCTTCTTCATGTAGTCAGCCACCCTGGAGCAGAGACCAAGTGCATAGTCCATTATGTCCTGTTTAGGTGGTTTGAGAGGTACCTCACAACTCTCCTTAACCAAATATAAGGGATCCCTAACTGGATGTCCAAACAGAAGTTCAAAAGGGCTGAAGACAACCCCCTTCTGAGGAACCTCTCTGTAGGCAAAGAGAACACTCTCCGGAAGACCTTAGATGTACTCCCGGTGTCAGCGAGAAAAACAATGGTCCACGCCCTTGTGATATCTCGTTTGGACTACGGGAATGTTCTGTACTTAGGAGCTAACATTAAATGTGTTCAGAGACTCCAGCGCATCCAGAATGCGGCTGCGCGTCTCATTTTAATGCTCCCGAAGAGAGCCTCATCCAGTAAGGCCCTGGCTTCCCTGCATTGGCTCCCGGTGAGGGAACGTGTTTTGTTTAAAGCTATGTGTGTCAGTCATCGTATTATGCAGAAGAAGGGCCCCTCCTATCTGCATGACCTTCTTACCCCTTATGTTCCTACACGGGGCTTAAGATCTAGTGGGACGGGTCAGGTCAGCATCCCGATCATCAGAAGAGCTAGGATGGGCGGGCGCTCCTTTTGCTTTTTAGCAGCTTCTCATTGGAATAAGCTTCCGATAGAGCTCCGGCTGGAATCATCGGAGACTATTTTCCGGAAAAAGCTCAAGACGTGGCTTTTTCCATCTGGTAACTCCACTGTCTGACTTCTCTCTGCTCTATCCTCTGCCTGAAACGGGTTCTTGTCACAGCGCGGGGACGCAATAGCTAGTGCAGCCATGCGCTTTATAAATTTGATTTGATTTGATTTGCGCCTCGGCACGACTGATCCTCGACGTACCACGACATGGCCACATCACCCCCCACTTGAGAAACCTGCACTGGCTCCCCATTAACAAGAGGATATCCTTCAAGCTCCTCATCCACGCACACAAAGCACTCCACAAGACCGGCCCAGCCTACCTCAACAGATGGCTCTCCTTCTACATCCCCAACCACCAGCTACGCTCCGCCGACCTCTCACTCGCCACCGTCCCGCACATCCGAAGAACAACCACCGGCGGGAGATCCTTCTCCCACCTCGCCGACAAGACATGGAACACCCTTCCACTGAGCCTATGACAGACCCAAGACCTGCTCACCTTCAGCAGGATACTCAAGACCTGGCTGTTCGATCAGTAGCGGCCCCCCAGTGCCTTGAGACCCTCGCGGTTATGTAGTGCGCTTTACAAATGATTGATTGATTGATTGATTGATTGATTGATTTGAGAAGGCAGGGCAAAAGGATATCCCATCTACACATAAGCTTATCAGGGAGACCTTTTATCATGCCCTTGAGGGTTTTGTTAAATCTCTCAACTAACCCATTGCATTGTGGGTGATAGGGTGTGATGAATTTGTAATTCACTCCACACTCCTTCCACATAGCAGTAAGATAATCAGACATAAAATGTGCATCTCTGTCTGATAGTACCTCGTTAGGGAAACCCACTCTGGAAAAGATTCCCAGTAGGGCTCTAGCCACAGCAGGAGCTGTGGTAGTAGTAAGGGGTATTGCCTCTGGATACCTAGTGGCATGGTCCACCACCACTAGTATGAATCTGTGCCCAGATGAAGTTGGAGGGTCCATGGGACCAGCAATGTCAATCCCAACCCTCTCAAAGGGCACCCCCACCACAGGTAATGGTATCGGGGGGGGCTTTTGTAGTACCACCTGCCTTACCACTGGCTTGGCAAGTGATACAGGAGCGACAAATCCTTTGTGTCTTCTGACATGTTAGGCCAGTGAAAGTGAGGGACAAGCCTGTCCCAGGTCTTACTTTGGCCTAAGTGTCCTGCTAATGGGATGTCATGTGCCAGTGTTGATAGGAAGCCTCTAAACTTAGGAGGTAGAACCAACCTCCTGGTAGCACCAGGCTTGGGGTCTCTACCCTCTGAATACAGAAGTCCATCATACCAGTAGATCCTGTGGGACCCAATGGTACTCCCAGTAGCCTCAGCAGCAGCTTGCTGTCTGAGGGGTTCAATAGAGGGGCAGCTCAGCTGCTTCTGGCTCAGATCTGCCCTGGATGGGCCACCTGTCCCCAAGAACTCAAGCTGGTCAGGTTCAAGTTCCTCTGAGACAGCTCAGGGACTGAGATCATCTCCCTCATGAGACTGATCCTCACTCTGAGGCAGGGGGAAGACACTGCCTTACCTCTTCTGCTCCTTATCTTGGAAGGCACCTGGTCCATCTTATCAGGATACTGGGCCTGTTCAGTGGAAGAATTTTTTGCCTGTGACGTAGTCATGGCAAACACATCTGCAGGGATGCCCAACATTTCTGCATGTGTCCTGAGTTCCACTTCAGCCCAAGCTGAAGTCTCTAAATCATTGCCCAAAAAGCATTCTACAGGGAGGACTGAGCTAACCACAACTTTCTTGGGGCCAGTTACCCCTCCCCAGGTGAAATTCACAACCGCCAAGGAATGGTCTGTCCTGACATTGCTTGCATTGGTCAATTGGTACATCTCACCAAGTATGATCTGTTCAGGGCCCACAAGATCTTTTGTCACCATTGTGACACTTGCACCTGTATTCCTGTATGCCATGGCCTCCTTACCATTAATTAAAGGCTGCTGTCTGTACTTGCCCAGGTTACTGGGACTGACAAATAAGGAGGCAATTTCCATGCCTCCATCACAGACCAAAACAGCCTGAGTTGGAATTCTGACTAGGCCAGAATCCATCTCAGATCCCAAGGTTAACCTTACGATCCCCTTGTTCTGTACACCACCACTTGAAACTGAGCTAGGGGTAACAGTTGCCTTAGGGGCAGTTGTGGCTGGAGTAGATTCCTTGGCCGTCGGACAATTGGCATCCTTTGTGCAATGTGTCTTCTCTCTACAGATATGACACCAAGGTTTCGTTTTGCCTTTTCCCTTGTAAGATTGTGACTCCCCTCAAGATGCAGGTTTTTGGGGCCCTTGTGAAGACTTCTGGTCTTTACCCTTTTCCCCACCCTTATCTGAAGTTTTAGCATCTTGCTTCTTTTGGTCACCACCTTGACTCTGAGCTTTCTGCTTCACCCTGGTTCTGACCCATTTGTCTGCTTTCTTTCCCAATTCTGGGGGAGAGATCCGATCAGAATCAACCAAGTACTGATGCAACAACTGATTTTGGCAATTATTAAGGATCTGCACTCTCATAAATTAACTGTACAATCCTTTAAAATCATTCACTTTACTGCCAAGTAACCAGCCTTCCAGAGCCTTAGTAGCACAATCTACAAAGTCAACCCAGTCCTGAGTCTGTGCCTTCTGGGTGTCTCTGAACTTAATCCTGTACTGTTCAGTTGTTAAGCTACCTTTGCCCTTGACCAGCCAGGACGCCTTGCAGTTGCGGGAGGAGGCGGCGAAGATGCACAGCAAACGGGACTGCGAGGTCCAGGGTGCACGTCTCCAACCTTCGTGAGCACACCTGGAACCTCTTCCCTGCCCCGCCTTCGCTAAGCCCACGCCTCGCGGCCCCCGCTTCGCGGGCGCCGCTCGGAGGCTTTGACTATTTATTGACTGCTCCTGGAGGAGCGTGTTGGGACTGCTACCTTTGCCCTTGACCAGCCAGGACGCCTTGCAGTTGCGGGAGGAGGCAGCGAAGAGGCACAGCAAACGGGACTGCGAGGTCCAGGGTGCACGTCTCCAACCTTCGTGAGCACACCTGGAACCTCTTCCCTGCCCCGCCTTCGCTAAGCCCACGCCTCGAGGCCCCCGCTTCGCGGGCGCCGCTCGGAGGCTTTGACTATTTATTGACTGCTCCTGGAGGAGCGTGTTGGGACTGCTACCTTTGCCCTTGACCAGCCAGGACGCCTTGCAGTTGCGGGAGGAGGCGGCGAAGAGGCACAGCAAACGGGACTGCGAGGTCCAGGGTGCACGTCTCCAACCTTCGTGAGCACACCTGGAACCTCTTCCCTGCCCCGCCTTCGCTAAGCCCACGCCTCGCGGCCCCCGCTTCGCGGGAGCCGCTCGGAGGCTTTGACTATTTATTGACTGCTCCTCGAGGAGCGTGTTGGGACTGCTACCTTTGCCCTTGACCAGCCAGGACGCCTTGCAGTTGCGGGAGGAGGCGGCGAAGAGGCACAGCAAACGGGACTGCGAGGTCCAGGGTGCACGTCTCCAACCTTCGTGAGCACACCTGGAACCTCTTCTCTGCCCCGCCTCCCACACGCCCCCTCTCCTATAGTAAGGGCCCAGCCCATACGCGCCAGCGGTACGCGCGCGGTCGCAGCTCGGACGAAGACCGGACAAAGAGCGGGCCGTTTGAGGCCGTTAGAGGACGGGAGAGGTCGGGCCTGGGCCATTCTCCCTGGATCCCCCAGCCTATCATTGGACGTAGAGGATCGCTACTGGCACGTCCCTGCAGGGATGCCACCAATCGAAACCAGAAGCAAAAGCGCCACGGCCGGCGCACCTACTTCTAAGGGCACACTGGATAAATACTTTGTGAAAGCCGGGTCGCTGCTAATAGAGGACATCACGCTCCTGGAAAGACGAATATCCCAAGAGCTGGACTGGGTGCGGAGATCGTCCATGGGTCCCTTGGCCCAGGCAAAATCTCCTGTGGTAAGCTCTGAACCTATTGTGTTGGACACAGGGGTGGATGGCATGAACAATCTCACTGGGTCCCTGGATATATCAAATTGTATTTCACAGTCAAGCAGAAAGGATCCTAGTGATTGTGCTGATTTTAGCATGTTAACTCTCCCGCCTGCTCAACCCCACCCTAAATCCATTAATTTAAGTCCCACGACAGATAAGGATAATACCAACTCCAGAGTCGCTAAAGCGAATAAGCGAAAGGGGATTAGGGAAGGAGCTATCCCTAAAAAGAGCGGAGGACCCAAGACCAAGGGTGTGCGCAAATTAACTACCACAAAACCTTGCACAAACCCGTTAACAAGAAGCTCCGATCTGAATGATAGGGAAAAGTTCCAAATGGGTAGAGCTGGGCCCATCTGCTCCAATCTACCAGGGGAGACAAACAACCAGCCCGACTTAAATTCACGTGAGCCTGCTGAGGAGGATATCACCCTTGCCGATATAGGTACCCTCATAAGGAAACTCCTTAGCCCACTAGAGGAAAGGCTAATAAAAATGGAAGCTAGGTTAGCGGTCATTGAAAAATCTACAGTCCAACTAGCTGATAGTTTGAAATCAGCCAGTAAGGGTGGAGCAAAGGGTCCCGACAGGTTTACAAAAACAGGTCCCTCACAGCCTAACAATCGGGCTAAAAGCCCCGCACACATAATGCAGCAGGCATTACCCACCTTGCCAGCAAATATCAATACAAAACCGAGGGCAGATGCGCAAAACAACCACACGGACCAGTTTAATCATTTATCTTCCCCTCCAACTAGGGCAGACCAAATTGGGCAAGGTAACCCCGCCCCTACTGACTTACTGAATAATGTGGAGCCAAAGGCAGAGGGAGTGAAGAAGAGGCCAAACCCTGGACCAATAAACCTACTTCCTGAGGCAGCCCCATATACTGTTGTTCTGGTAGGAGTGCCAGAATTGAATGCTTCCTCCAAAGAATCCACTGCCTCCCTTAAAAATAAGGTGATCAATTGGTTATGCACCTATAGACCACTTCCTGGAGGCATATCAAGCCCCGTTCTTATGGTACGAAGGGTCTCGTGGCTGGGCAGTCTAACCAAATCTATTAACGGTGACTGCGTTATAGTTAATTTCAAAGACCCAAGGACAGTCCGTTATATTAGTGGATGGGCTGCAAACGAAGAGGGAACTACTATTCAATCCTTACCCCTCTCCTTCTTCTACCCCCCACGAATACACGACAGGGAAGGTGAGACTTGGGGGACTCAGATGCAAAGATCGGTTGGGTGGGGAGCCCAAAATAAAAGGGGAGTCTTCCATCACCCTAGTAGACAACACCAAGGGCATCCCGACCTCAACACAGTGCACTCATACCCAGAGAGATTGGGCGGGGGTCCACCTAGAGGTTGGAGAGTATCACCCAACCCTCGAAGAGAGGAGTCAGCCCATCATACTCCCAACATGGCTGAAGAGGGCTGGGAAATTTACCATGGGAAAGGAGGCAACCGGGGTGTAGGCGAGTATAATTATCCTTCCTGGAGGCCCCACCAGCAATTCCATCTCCCAACCTGGAATAGCTATAGCATTCTAGACATGGTTGATTGACGGCCCGCAGACCCCAGTGGGAAGTCTAATTCTATAGCACAGGAGATTGAGGATGAAATAAATCAAGAAATAGAGTTCCCCACCGACCTGGAACATTATGTGCCCCTGAGCAATGCCACCAGCAATACATCTCAGAATGCAAAGGGGCAAACAAGTATCCCCTTGTCGCACATAGAGACCATGATTAGCAAGAAAGGAAATGCTTGTACCCTCAACACCTCCTGGAGTGATAGGTCCCTGCCACTAAAAATATTATCATGGAATGTGGCGGGTTTGGGAAATAAGTCCGATTGCAGTGAATGGACTGAATACATTGATTCCAAAGACCTTTGTATGTTCCAGGAAACCTGGGAGAGAGAGGAGCATGCGAGGCAGGGCTTCGCAGTATTCTCTATCCCCGCCAAATGGGGGGGAAGGGGGCGCCCATCGGGTGGTCTTGAAACATGAGTCGCAGCCCACTTGGGATGCAAAGCAACACGCTTCCCAGTGGCTTCAGAAGATATACTAGTGGTTTTATTGGAATGGTCCTACCGCTGCAGACTAGCGGTGGTGAATGTCTATTCGAGACCGGTTGCCACCTCGCAGGAATCCCCTACCATTGACAAACTCACAGATCTTTTAGCTGAACTGCCCTCGGGGTTCCCATTTGTAGTGGGTGGGGATTTGAATTCACACTATGAACCCCTACCTGGTCTTTTAGATGGGGCAAGTCTAGAGGAAGAGGCAAGATGGCAAGTACCACCGATTGAATCCATTTCGCCAAAAGCCTGGAGCCCGCTGGCCGTACAGATTACTGCCCTAACCTTGAGACATGGAGTTAGGGCTTGTAATGGGCGAGCCAAGTCTGATATCCCGAGCAAACCTACATTTAATCGGATGGGCAGGGAATCAAGACTTGATTACATCTTAGTGCAACTCTCTTCATGGTCACATGTCGTTGATTTTAAGGTCACCGACAGAGAAGATAGCGACCATAACGCCCTAGAATTGGACTTTCTCCTCCCCGGTCGGGGTTGTGGGGAAGCAGAACATCACAAGACATACCCTGACCTGGTTGTAGAAAATAACAGGAGAAGAATTAAGTGGGAAAAATTTGTAACATGCGCAGATAAACTGCCCCGGCTTTATAATAGCCTCATTCCCACTTTGGAAAAAATGGCGCTTTTGAGTGTTGAACCTAGTACAGGGGCTAACAACAATCAAATATGGCTGCTCCACGAAGAACTTGTAAAGACCCTATCGCTGGAGCTATTCAATAATGGTCCCAAGAGGGGTAGAGGAAGGAATCAGTCCACTTGGTACAATGTGGCGTGCCGTAGGGCAAGGAGAGATCTCTTGTCGAGTATCAAGAACCGCAATAGCAGGTCGGAGATACAAAACAAGAGACGTGAATACAAGAAACTAATTACTAATGCTAAGATCGAGTGGGACCAGAACAAATGGGAAGAACTTGCCAGTGCTCTAGCCTCCATGGACTCGCGGAAGTTCTGGAGAATTGTCAACTCAGGCTCCGAGGAACTTGTCTCGGCAATAGAGCCTAATATTTCTTCTAAAGCCTGGCAGGAGCACTTCCAGTCTCTGTATTCAGAGGTGCCAGGCCACGGTAGCAGCAATACTATCCCGCTGGTCCACAATTGTAAGGAAGGGGATCCATTCACTATAAGGGAACTCCGGCTTGCTATAACAGGCTTGTCAGCGGGAAAGGCACCCGGTTTGGATGGTCTCCCAGGTGACCTTTTCAAGCAGGAGCCAGATATATGGGCCCCCTATTTTATGGTGCTGTTTAATGCGATTCTTAAGGGCATGGAAGTACCTTGTACTTGGCTGGGCGCAGAGGTGGTCCCGATCTTTAAGAAAGGCTCGCCTCTGCTCCCATCCAACTACAGACCCATTAGCTTGATAGATGTGTCGCAAAAACATTTTGGGAGGGTTATTCTAGACCGTCTGCAGAATTGGATAGAGGAGACCGCTACTATGAGCCCTTATCAGGCTGGGTTTAGGAAGGGGGTATCCACCATCGATCAAATTTTCCGCCTTAGTCTTATTTATTGGAGGACGGCGCTTTTGGAAGGGGGCAGCCTGTACACGGTATTCGTGGATCTACGGGCTGCCTTCGACCTGGTGCCCAGATCAAAACTTTGGAACGTCCTGGGCGATATGGGAGTCCCGCCAGACATCCTAGCCATACTGATTAAGCTACACCAGGATAATTTTGCACAGGTCAGGTGCGGCCGAATGGGGGGCTTAACAGAAAGATTCCCCGTTGATAGGGGGGTGAGGCAGGGATGTGTATTAGCACCTACCCTGTTCTGCCTCTTTGTCAACGGGGTAATCGCCCATTTGTCCAGGTTAAAAGATATCGACGCTCCCAAATTAAATGGCAGCAGGGTGCCAGCTGTAATGTTTGCAGACGACACCCTGCTGCTCTCCAAATCCCCCATGGGAATCCAAAGGATAGTGGACGGGTTTTTGGAATTTTGTACTGAGAGGGGTCTAGAAATTAATGCCTCTAAGACAAAGTTCATGATTTTGAACCCAACACCTTCAACACGTCCAAACCCTCTCTTAGGCAAGGTGAGATTGGAGAGGGTCTCAACATTTGAATATTTGGGGGTTACCCTGAATGAGAAAATGACATGGGGGACTCATTTGACTAGGGCAAATTTGAAACTATCGCAGAAGACGGGGGGAATCCTAAGAATGGCGGGCAAATCTATATATCGCCCATTGGGCCCTATGATACAGATCTACAAATCTCAAGCTCGGGGCTCAGTCGTATATGGGGCGGAGCTCTGGGGCCATGTATCTGCAGATAATCTAACAACAACTGAGAACAGGTTTCTCAGGCAGTTAGTGGCCCTTCCTTCGAGTACCCCATTGTTTCCCCTGAGATTGGATCTAGGTCTAAGGCCAATCGCCGAGGAGCTAGGGCTGAAGCCCCTGGCCCTTTGGCGAAGAATATGGAGTAGCCAGGATCTTGAAGATTACAGAAAAGAGCTCCAAGAGTTCATGGCTCTACCAAATATCTCTAACATTCCTTGGTTAAAATATATAAGGAGTACATGTGAAAGCCTAGGTCTTTCCGAACTATGGATCAACCCTGCTAACTCATGCAAGAGGACCTCTCGAAAGGCACTTTCACAATCCTATTATCAGTTGAAGCTGACAAATAGCATAGTTAACACACGGATGGGATCTTTAACCCACACATTTATACAACTGAAAGATTCCTACCAAATGGAAAGTGTACTGGACGGAATGGGTCCTGTGCTGGCAAGAAAGTTATACCTACAATGGAGATACGGATCTCTCCCTTTGAGGGCCTTTACGAGTTCGTGGTCCAAGCCCTCGGGGGTTGAGCTGTGTCCCGCCTGCACATACCCTCATGAGAATGATTTACATGTGGTTCTCTTCTGCAAAGCTTACCAAAGAGCGAGGAGATACTGGCTTTTACCTATTCTCAAAAACATGGGCTTCAGGAACTATCTACCGGCGTTCAGAATCCTCAAAACTGATCTGTCACCTCCGATTGTTTTTGCACTATCAAAGTATCTAATGGCTATGTGGTATGTTCGATCTCGCATTTTAAAAACAGGGGCCTCTGTTTAAAGTTTTAACTCATTGGTGTATTTTTTATGATTCTTTTAATGTTTTTTAAATGCCTTGAATCATGAAATTTTTGAAGGTTACTGAGTGATTGAACTTGCTTAAAACATTGTTAACTTTCAAAGTTTTCTTCTTAAATAATATATTAAATGTAATGTATTTTTATCTTTGATGGTCCAAGTGACCGAGAATAAAGATTGAAATTGAATTGTTAAGCCAACCCCATCAATGAGAGCACTCTTCAGGACTAAATAATTGTCAGCATCCTCTTCTCTAACAGTGCAGAGCTTATCTCTACCTTTGTCAGCAAAGGAGAGCCACAAGATAGCTGCCCACTTATCCTGAGGGACCCTCTGTACCTTACAGGCCCTTTCTACTGCAGTTATCCCTTTGTGGATGTCATCCCCACCCTGGTAGGGAGGGAGTATCTTGTTCAGGTTCCTATGATCATGAGTATACTCCTTAACCCTAGGGACACTGTTGCTGCCACATGGGACTCTAGTCCCAATCTCTTTGTTGCTCTCTGGAGCTCTAGGGATTCCCTGTCTAGGGCCAACTGCTCCTTCTTGAGCCTAAGCTTGATTTTCCCAAGCTCCAAAAGTTGGCACTGTCTATCATAAGAGAATTCCCTCTTATTTGATATGAAAGTCCTTACAGAAGTTCCTGAGTGATGAGATTCTATAGAGGGAGATCTGGATCTCCTAGGTAAACTCTGTACTCTTCCTGGTGGAGTAAAGAGATGGCCACTGGGGCCTTCTCCCCCACTTAAAGGAAGCTCTATGTTGTCCTGGTTAGAATCATCTTGATTCTCTTGGTCAGGGTTTGAGTCCAGATCAAGGAAGGTTTCACTTACTGGCCTTTCCTCATTCCCTGCCCCACCCACTCTATCTACCTCATCAGACCCTGGGGTCTTCCTAAGGTCATCTAAGAGCAAAATCTCAATGAGACGTTAGGTGTTTGCTGTTCTCCCTGTCCTCAACTTCCTAGATGCACACATGGCTCTCAATTCTGGGAATGAGAGGCCATTGTATCTAGTTGGCAGAGAGCAACTGGCTTCACCTCTAGAAGACATACTACTGTTGTGTGGTGTAGACACCTACCTAACCTAGTGGAGATTAAACTCTCTTGAGTTGGAAAAAGGGTGTGTTAGACCCTTGGCTTACCCAACTTCAAGTTCAGTAGAACTTACTTATTCTAATCTTGATGTATTACATGTGCCTAATACTTAGTGGTTTTCAGTTAATTATTCAATGAGATTTACCGCTGCACACCAATGTGAGAAGGTGGCCTGGTATGTGCGGTCCACTAATTAAAGTGGGCACCCTGTGTCAGTCCACATGACCCTTATGATGTATGAGGTCAAAGATAACCTTTAGAAAGCTATCCTAGTGGTAGCTGTGGAGAGCAGCCTTCAGGCTTAATCTTGAAGGAATGTAAAGCAGCTTGTTTTACCTGAATATCACATCCTAAATGACTAAATGAAAGGAGAACCACACAGTAGTTGTGTAAAAATATGTATTTAATAATATAACATTCACTACTAGCCTCTATCCGAAAGTAGGGCACAAAGCACACAATACTGACTCAATAGAACATTCGTATGTAGCAAATCACACAGCGGGCTCCAGGGGGAGACCGAACCATGTACTAAAAAAATGGTATTACAATCACAACTTGACAAGACACAGTGCCTAGAGCACATAGAATCGCTGGGACTCCAAGGAACCACCCAGAGAAGTGGCACAGGGAGCCCATGGAGGACGGGTGCAGAGAGGAAACATGACCGCGTGCTCCGTACAACTCTATGGGAAAGTCACAGTTGCAAAGTTACAAGTTAAGGACACTTCTACGAGGACTTTGAGCAAACCCTTTGGAACATAGGAGGTTCTAAGGCCAACCCACCAGTGAGTACCAAGGTACCCCTGTTACCTATCCCAGAGGAGCCGGGTGCATAGGGGTCAAGTGGTATTGGAAACCTGTGTTGTTTTCAAAGGAGTGTTGTAAAGAAGTACTGCTGCCAGGAAGGCAAAGAGTGTCCGGTGGAATCCAAGCATGGATTAGAGGTGAGAAGAACCTGAAACAGAGGGGACAGAGTCTGGGTCACTTCAGGTGACCAGGGGCTCCGTAGTCGAATCCCCACCGATGTCGGATGCTTCAGGTGCGAAGAAGGGTTGCTTGACTCTGAAGCCACGAGGACCAGGAGACGACGAGGACATCCAGGGTCCGGAGGTGAGCTGTCCCTCCAAAGATGTAAAGTGCTGAGGGGTCGATGTCCGGCTGGAGCACCTACACGCCTTGGCAATTGCAACCCATGCAGTTAGAGTAAACAGGTCACGGTGTAGACCGGCAAGGTCCAGGGGACTCTCCAGGCAATGGAGAGTCAGGGCACATCTGGAGCAACCAGGTAAGCCCAAGAACAAACAATTTGACCCTTGCCAGGACCCACAGGCCAACTGACCAGGGATCGAGAGGAGACCTCAAGCTAGTTTGCAAAGTACCAGCCCACAGGACACTCGGTGAGTGGAGGCCGGATATCTTCGGTGCAATTATTGCTCGGGGTCAGGACTACATGGAGTCCAATGCACAAGCTCGGGAATTGTCAACAAGTGTATGCAATTGCAAATGTACAAGGTGCACAGGGGTACAGGTTGTATGGCCCCCACAAGGGATACTGGTCTCAGAATCATTGAGAAGTCAGATCTACCTCAGGGACCTTCAGTAACCCACCTCCTGTGTTGCTTAAATCTTCAGAGTCCTCAGGAGCTCGGGAGAAGCAAACTGGTCAGATGCGTTTAGGTGCCTGCTTATACAGGGGAGTAACTCCTTTACTCCAAGGGAGATTCTTCAGTCGTCCAGCGTCATACAGGCAGTCGAAGTACTTGGTTTCTTCTTAGCAGAATCTTGTCCAGGTAAAATATAAAGTCCTGTAGCCAGATAACCCACTTTCTACCCATGGGAAGGGTTTGGAAAGATTCTGTGGACCCTCCTAGGGAAGGGGCAGGACAGAGGGGTGGCTACACCCATGTCCTTTGTCCAGTTTCGCACCAGAGCATGAGCCAATGACTCCCAGAACTGATTTTAGCTAGACTATGCACAGGGACACCAAATATGCCCCCAGTGCAGACTTTCTGGCACTCTCAGAGTACACGAATTTCAAGGCCTGGGATACCCAGGTCAGTAGAAGAATCCACCAATCTCGCACACAAGATCCTGGTACACAGTCCCCTTTCTAGCCAAAGACTTACCCGTCTTTCACTGGTTCCCCGCAGACCTGGGGAACACATGGAAGGATGCCTGTAATCCCGCGTCGCACTCGAGTGGGATTTCCAAGACGGCGCCCGCGACCCGTCTCCCAGAGGGGGAGGTTACCGGTCTAGTGTCTGGAACGCCGGGGCAACAAACGGGCGCAAGTGAAGCCCTGCTGGCGCGCTACAAGAGGGAGGAGAACGCCGAGACCAAGAAGGGGGAGAAGGAGAGTACAGCGGAGGTGATTGCGACGCAGGACAGAGAAGCAGGAGCGAGGGTCCTGCAGAACCGGGAGACCCGACTCAGCTTGCAGAGTGAGGGCAACGCAGGAGAGGAAGACTCGACCCCACCGCCTAGAGGCACTACATGCAGGTCTGACCGACCCGAGGAGGAAGAGGAGGGCGGCAAGACCCCTACTGCCACGACCCAGGAGGTCCGTGGCCGAAGGCAAGTTCCTTTTGTTAAATATCTCAGCACAGGGTGGTGGAGCCTGGGACACTGAGTATTTGTAAGCCGGGTGTCTAAATAGAGAAACAGCACATCCCCTCCTTTCACGTCTTCACCCTGTAGACGCTGAGCTCACGTTCCTGGGTGATGGTGACGGTACCCAGTGATGAGCAAGACGGCTTAATAGAGTTTGTTTATATATTTTTTTTCTTTGAGGGTCACTACTTCGATTCTCCCTCCTTGACCTCGCGGACGGCCAGAAATAGAGGAGAAGCAGACCCAGACATCAGCGCCACTACCGAAGAGAAGACTTTAGAAGCGCACAGACTTTATAGTTCTTCACCAGCCCACCCCCCCCTGGACAAAGGAAGGACCATATATAGTCTTTAATACAACCCTGATCTACCACTTATCCCAAAGCATCTTCTGTATATCACAACTAACCATTAAAAAAAAACAACAAACACCAGTCTTGCCTCGGCGTCTCATTCCTGAGGTGATCACAGGTGGTGTCAGAAGTGGGATTCGGGTCATTTAAGACTGCTATGACCCAACCCATAACCATGGAGGCAATGATCACCCAGTTGGCCGAAGGCCAGAGACATTTACAGTTAGTTATGGAACGCCAAAACCAGGAAGCCCAAAAGGAGAGAGAGGCTTTTCAGAACGCCCTTGTGTTACCTGTCTCCCGTTACCTGCAGTGTCCGTGTTCCCTTGGGATTTTTCGTGGCTCCTAAGGTCTCTCTCTCCTCGCGGAGTTCGGGACTCTAGACATCGTCGGACTGCCGATATCCTCATGGTGGTTGCCTTCGTTACTGGGGAGCAGCGTTTGATCGGTGGCAAATCTCTTGTCTTGCGGCTCTTTACTCTGCGGTTTCCTTAGTCGTGGCGGTACCTCTTCTTCTTTCGTTGTGTCGGCCAGGTACCTGTCGTCGGTCCTCCTCGGTTGGAGATGGTGGTCGTCTCTGGGTGAAGTTTTGCACAAGCCTGCAGTGGAATTACAAACAAGGAAAAGAAGAAGACAAACATTATTACGGTAACTGCGCTCCTGCGCTGTCTTTTTGTTTGCTTGTGTCTACACTTATACAGTTTACTTACCTGAGTTGTTCTGGCACGGCGAGAGTTCGTCCTTCTCTTTTGTTTATTGTTTTTGCTACCTAATGATGAGACAAGAAGAAATTTCAACCTGAAGTTAAGGTCCTATTTACTTTCTATGACAACCTCTCTCCATCATTTGTTTGGGTGAGTTTTAGACACTACAGATATTCCTTCTTTCTTTCTTCCTCACATACCATTTAGAAACCTTCTAGTGAGTTCTTGTTTTTGTTATATTCCAGAGTTTTACAGAAGCACTCACTCAGAGCTCAGAGGAAGGGAAGATAGATATAATCTTTTCTACGTTTAGTGCTCAGGTAATGAATATTTAGCCAAGAAACTATTAAGGATAAATAGTTCTCAGGAAAGTTCTGTACATTGTGTTATTTATTTTATGTCATGTTTGTTTTTTCATAGCCAAGTCCATCATCCAGATGAATCCTGAACCATAACGGAAATCAGCGGTGAATCCCTTTGTTCCTTGTTCTGTTTCCCTTCCTCCCCGGACTACCTCTGGCACTTTGATCAGTATTGGGTGCGATAGGTGGTTCAGGGAAGTAGTGGATAATTCTTCATGTCCCTGACGTTCCTGCGGGCATACAGTGAGTTCTGACACTATCTTTATAATTGGTGTCACATGCAAATCCTACGATTTATTTTCTTGTTATATCCTGCTTTGACAAAAAATGTGTTACATATATTCTTGGTTATTTCTGCTTTTTTGTTGTAGTTCAATGCGGTAGGAACAGCATTTTATCAACACATCATTTTGAAAGAAGAGTTTAGAACCCGAAATGCATTGGGAATTGCATTACTTTGAATCTTTTATGTTACATGCAAAAGCAATGTTAGAATTTGTTTGTTATGCTTCATATGTTATAATTTGACTACAAGAGCTAGTCACGGTCTGCACTTATTGTGAAAGTTATATATATAGGCACCTGTAGGATGCATTATATTATTGGCATCTAAGATATAATATAATAATTTTTGAAAATTTATTTTGGGTTAATCGTCCTTACATCAAGTTTAATTGGTTTAACATATTTGTTGAAGAGATTTTTTGAAACCTCACAGGACACAGGCTGTGCATCTCACAGACCTGGGGATCCCAGGCCTTGAAATCCGTGTTTGTATAAAGGGGCTCGGGCTACATCCCTCAGTGAGATTGCACGCTAACACACCAAGCGATCAGTTTACTTTAATTATTCTCTTGTATAAACGTTTTTTTAATCAGGAGTGCAGGTCAACACACATACAACACTCTCAGAATGCACCCACCCAGCCCCAATACACTAAACCCTGTCTGGGAGGTGTTCACAACTCCCCGTGACAGGATGTCTATTGTCATGTCTTCCTCTGCTCGCCCTTGGCTCAGCAGCAGCAGGAGAGCATAATCGTGTCTGTAGCTGGCAGCATCCATTTTGTGCTGCCCAGGTCGAGAAAGCTGGTACTGGGTAGACCGGTGACCCACATATGTCCGTTTGGAAGGGTGGAATCATACCTCCCACACCAGTTACTGGTGTGGAGATATGATTCCATGGTGTTTGACACCAAACACGACATCTTTCTGAGCAGCCGTTTTAAAGTTAGCATTTACCGCAAGGTTATAATGCAATTAAACATATATGTCTGGCTGCATCACAGAAAATCCAGGAGAATGGTCTCTGAAGGCTGCAGAGGGGCTCTGCTCATGCAGGGGCACCCTCTCACGTAAAACCCAGCACCCTGCCTTCTGGATTGATAAGGCCTGCCATAAGGGGGACTGATAGTTTTTAAGATATAGTGATTTAGAAAGATATAGTGAACCTATATCTTAAGTAAGTGCTACAAGCACCGGCTTACACAGTCTGCTGGAGCAGGCTTGTCGTGTCAACTTGAATGGCCTCTCATGGGTGGAATAATACATGCTTCAGCCCATGGGAGGCCTCTGGGGTACCTATGCCCTGGGTTCATGGTGTACCATATACTAGGGACTGACAAGGGTACCCCAGTATCCAATCTGGAGTGTACCTAAAGTACATTCATAGCAATTTAAGGGAGAAAGCAGATAGACTGGGGTCCTGAATAGCAGGATCCCAGTCAGAGTAGTCCAAAACCAGTGTGACATCAGCAAAAAGTGGGGGTAACCATAAGAAGCAGATACTACTTTCCTACAGGGACTGCAGTGATTTTAAATCTTTTTTGATACACGGATCAGGATAGCCAACCCCCATTGGTCTCTCCGCCCAAAAGCCACTTAAGCAGGTACATAATAGCACTCATATCCATCCACAGAAAATGGTTCATATGCCCAAGTTTCTAGGAGTAGTATTACATTGTATAGATTGATCAGTTTTATCTATGCAGGGCCCATCACCTTAGATAAGACTTCTGCAACATTCAAATTAGCAATTTTGAGGGCTGGATGACTAATCACCAACTGTTCAAGACTAAAACAATTTTCTAGTGGTACTGGCAGCAAAGACTGCACCACCTGGTTACATTCAGCAAAAGGGAAAGACATATCAGGGAGTCAATCATTGCAATCAAGACTTGGTAGAGGCAGGAACCTGCTGACAGTGAGGATGGGAGGTGTATTGAGGGTTCTATGTGGAAGGTTCTGACTCTCATTTTTTCGTAGACTGTAATTGCTTGTTACAGAAGCCCAATGATACAATGCAAACACTCTAGCGGTCACCGGAATTGGAAGCTATATAGCAATTGCTTTGCCAATAGAGGGTATCTGCAGTTGACTACAATACAATCCCCAGCTTGTTGTGTGCTACCTGGTGCACCCCACCGTTCTAGCAAAAAGGATGTCACTATGCTCCATCAAATTACATTGAGTATTTTTACCAAGCCAGCGGCAAAGTTTATTACGTAGCTGGGATGTGGTTTCCTCAGAGGATGAGGTAACAACTACAAAGGGGCAGCATTCAAGTAGTAGATTCATTATAGACAATATGACCCTCTTGTGGGTATGAATACTTGGTTCTCCCCTAACCCCCCTTATATTACCTGATTCTCCCCCAGCACTCTTTACTACTGGTGCTGACTCACTTCTTTCCAAGGGGATAATAAGGGACAAGGCTCCCAAAGCTTGCCTGCCCCTATATTTTTTGTAAGAGGCTTAGAGTTAACATTTGAGCAATGGTATTCCTCACATCTAGAGACTCTTAAAGAAGGCACCTTTGGACCCCTCTGGGAATCATTAACACAACAGCTGGAAATGTTATTTTATTTCTTTGACAACAATTTTAAGCTGTGCAATTTATCAAGCAAGGGGCAACACACTTGTCAATTATTGGTTTGAGTTCATCCACTTCATAGTCCCAATTAATTAGAGCCAGGTCCCTAGTCAGTTCCATGCCAGTGTCCTTGAGCAAATCCTTCTTTCTAACTTTTCACACATATTTACAACTAAAGTGGTGGAGCGCGGCGTTAAACAAAGAAGGCTAACGCCGCACTCCATCACTTTAGAAACGCAGGGCTGCACAGTATTTACAATATGGTGGACCTCTGCGTTTCTCCCTGTGCTGGTGCTAAATATAGCTAAATCACAAAAGAACTCCACTAAATATGTGGAGGAGGGAACAAGAGGCATGGGGTTCTAGGAGCTAGCAGCCTCCAATATAAATGTTTACCACAAAGAGCTGCTCCTAGTGTGATAACCCAAACGAGTTACAAGAACGTCGTGAGTGTGGGCATCTCACAAAAAGTTACGGACTGGTCTCACACACTACCTGGTGTCATGCTTCATCATTGACCAGTCCTCGCCCTCTAAAACCTTCGTTTGATAGAGGGCGGGCATACACTTGATGACAAGGATGCACTTCTAAATGACTAAGTGGGGGCCCGTGAAGTTGTGAGTGGGGTTAAAAATCATTATAGTAATCAGAAGTGATTTTTAATGTGACTGAAAACTATATGATATTAAAAATGTATGTGACGGTGATTGGAGTAATTAGTGTCCCCTAACCGTCTTGTGAATGGTCGACATGTTTCTGCCAAAGCGGCCCGGTTGGGTCCATGGCATTCATCAGGACCTAATAGTATATGGGGGCTCCGTTCTTACCAAGTGTTGGTAAGATGTTACCACTGTGTGGGTGTGGCGGAGGCCACACTTCACTTCCTAGAATGCTTCCAATAGTGAAGCGTATTATGTTTATTTATGATGTGTCTATTTTATACAAAGTCGGATGTCATAAATTGTCTTTTGCACTATGATCAATGTTTACATTTTTGCGATCTTTGCACAGTAATGCTGGCGGCACTTGTATGGTCT
The DNA here is from genome assembly GCF_964204655.1 of Triturus cristatus. NCBI lineage: Eukaryota > Metazoa > Chordata > Amphibia > Caudata > Salamandridae > Triturus > Triturus cristatus. Next base: position 60,374,253 of record NC_140588.1, read on the forward strand.
AAACAAGGCAACTTATCGCTTATTTGCACTTTATCATCACAGCTACATACTGGGCATATGCTATTTAACAGATTGTAATATATGTGATAAGCCCGTTTTCCACACAGTTGGATGTCTATAAATTGCCTATTTTGCACAGTGTTTAAAGTTTACATCTTGCGTTTTTGCACAGTAATGCCGCTTTTTTTGGTTAATTTATTTATTTGTCAATTTGCATTTACAAACTGCATGTCGGCTTTATGATATTCAATTTTACAAAGTTTATCGTCTGATCTTATTTTTAAGTATTATTATGCTTGAGAGAAGATTTGTATGCCACATGTATATTAGCAGTGATGTTGTACTTTTATGGATATATATTATATCCGAATAAAGATAATTGAAATTGAAATTGAATTGAAGCCTAAAATACAAGAAGACATTTGAGAGATGAAGGTTAGTTGGAACTCGTTGGGTCAAACATACCTGTAAAGGAAAAAAGAGAAAAACAATGCATGCATTGATCTCTAAGGGTGAGAAAAGTGTACGTGACTTCGTGACACTCTATTTGTGTACACATGTGTTAGATTGCGAGGGTGGAGGCAGACAATGCTGCCGCCAATCTTACCCTAATTAAATAGACAACTTGTCCCATGGGGGGAGGGGGCGGAGGGAATCCAAAGTTTTTTGTCACCTCTGCAAAAGAAAAACAAAAACAAAGAACCAAAGTCTTTATCAGGCGTACAGGTGGAGAGGATTCTCCCACACAAAATGAAATGAGTGGTTGGTCATTCCAAATACCTTGTTGGACAAAGGAGAAGAAAAATATATATATAAAAGTATATATATAAAAGCAAAGGCCATTTGGGCTGAGATACACACACACACACACACACACACACACACACTCTGATCTTTCTGTTTCGCCCATACTCTTACTGTGACACGTTTTGGATTGCTCCTAAATCCTATGCGTCCGCTCTCGATCCTCCCGAATGTAGGAAAGGGAGGGGGCGGACGCCGCCTTTTAAAGTGCAGTAGAATCGTTAACTCTTTGTAATGAGCGATAATTGCTTGCAGGTGCGCGTTTCCCGGTGTCCCAAGAACACATAGCCTGGATTCAAAATGTCAGATATGTGTATATGCCAGGACTGCGTGGGAATGGGAGCCTTGTTCGTGATGGGACCGGAGGAGTGCTAAGCAACTCTGTGGTTGGTAGAGGTGCTGAACGGGCGGATGCCCGTAACGTGATCTAGTGCTGTAAGGGGCGTGTTACCCGGTGTCAAATACGAACCATGTCTGGTGTCAGGAAAGCGTGAAACCGGGTGCCCTATAGGTGGAAAGGCTGGGGGCGTTCTAAAAAGGAACGTTGTTGGGTGAGGTACTAGGGGCGGGGTTCCGCATGTTTGGAAGGACACCGCAAAAGTAAACAGAAAGCTATCGCTACGCGCCGTAGCGTCTGTTATTATGCGTTGATATGGTAACGCTGCAAAGGTTGGGAAAGGGGCGCGCGGAGGGAAGGTATTAAGGCTAAATTTAGCTGCCTAGCGCCAACGCAGGCACCCTTGCACCAGAGTGCAAGGGTGCCTGCGTTGTGGGAAATTATTGTTATGTGCTGAAAGGTGTCCCTTCCTGCACATAAACAATCATAACTTCTAATTGTGAGCGTAGGAGGTTGTATGCTAAATGACTGGTGGAGCAATAGAAATCACCTTCAATGTTGGTCAGGGAGGCACAACAGCAGCACTAGGAAATGCGACTAGGGATATGGATGTCGAGGTTTGCAGATAAGTAGCAATGGGGAGATGAGCAGGAGGGGGACCAGGGTCCTGGTGCTGGGTGCAGGTGGGGTGCAGATGGCACAGATGGGCTTGCATTTGGCACAACAGTTGAGCTAGTGGTGCACCAACTGCGTGCCTTCACACTGCAGCTTCCATTAAAGGAAGAAAACCAATGATATCACTTCCTGTGCAGGTGAAAGATGGGAAATGTAGTGATGTCACCTTCAGAGGAGATGGATGGTGGAAAATACGGTGATTTAACTTCCTATGAAGTTTGATGATGGGAAAGGATACCCTTTGCTTGGCTTCTTCTTTTAAAGTCAGTTCTGAGGAAAACCAGTGATGGCACTTCCTGTGAAGATGGATGATGGGAAATCCAGTGATGTCACTTCCTCTGTAAATGGATGATGGGAAATCCATGTTCCCCATGACTGTCAAGTTATTTGTTGCAGGGCATTGATGCAGAAAAATGAGAATAAACAAACTAAAACCTTGACATGTTGACTATGGACTGTTCAGTTATGTGATTTGCAGCTTGTGCAGTGTGTTGTGTATGTCATCTAATACTCATTTAGGGGGAAAAGTCATTTAAAGTCAAAATTTACTTTAATGCAGATATTTGAAAGATACTAGGAAAAAAATAATTTTCAATAAAAACAAATAGTTAGGAACAATCCACCTGAAATACTTTATACATAAGATATATTAGCCTACAATTCAAGTAAACCAGTATAAAAACTCGAAGCCACTCACATCTCACATCTTCACAGTTCTGAGGGTTGGAAACCTCTCCTTTCTAACTTTGTGATGAAAGTGGCAATAGTGACTCCTGGATCTATTTTATCTGGCAAAAGACACATACCCTCCTGATTAAACATGCATCGCTGGGCTTAAAATCAGGCATCACAAGCCTCCCATGAAGTGATAGAAGAAAATACATGGCGGACATGTGACGCTTGATAGCTTGCAATGTCATGTATTTCTTCCAAAAAATACTCTATTACAAAAGGTCCTGCAATACAGTCACACGGCTGTAATAATGCTGTTATGCTGCTGTGAGCTTAATTGTGCCCAACTCTTCTCCATTGGCATAAGTCTCAGAGCAGCACTTTGGCAGTAGAGGGAGGAATGGCATTGCTTACCCCTTAATGATAAATGTGTTTTTCCTTTGTCGCTCAGTGCAGGAAGCACTGAGTAACAGCAGGCAATTTGTTTCCATGCATTTGGATGTCCAGAGGGACTTGTGGCTCCTAGAAATAACTCAATTTTAAAGATATATTTTGTGTTGTGTCCAATTTAGCAACTTTGGCTTTCTTTGCATAGGGCTAGATTGTCTGATTTACATTTAGGAAAAGTAATATAAAATTACATTCTACCAGTATTGTTGCCATTGAGCTCTCCCCACAAACTCACAGACATTTGTTTGAGAGTATTGTTTTCCATATTCTTGTTTTAGACTCCAACAGGAGGTGAACCAAGCAAAGCCTACCATCTGTCTGCCAAAGAAAAGGTGGGGGCAATGCTAAAAGATAAGATCCAAAGGTCCATAAACTGGCATTGTCAAAATAGGTAACTGCCAGGGAGCCCAGGACTATTCTAACCAGGAGCAAGTCTGTATGATACTCATTACAACTCTGCATCCCAAACTGGAGCCACCTCGATTGCCACCAGTGGCTTCTTAACATATGACAGCCATTGAATACTATGATTTTACTTTTTTCAAATCAAATTAAAAATGTATTTGCATACTTAATAAAAACCCTTACAAATGTACTTGACGAAGAACATTGAGGCATAAGAACAAACTCACTACTCAAGAGATAAAAATTGCTATAAAATATTTAAACATTTCCTGTTCTACATAGACCCTCAAGCTATATTATACCAATAATAACATAATCCGTTTATATGATGAGCTTACAAAACACTTGACAAATATAAAACACTAGAGTAAAAAGCTTTTTTTTTACTATGCTAATTCAAAATTAATATTAAATGTGTAGAAAGATTGCCTATTCTGTATATTCCTTCAATGCTCTGCTATACAGGCAGAAACATAAACCATGTATTTGGCAACATTGCATGATAATTGTGGATGCTGCCCACTTAAACATTGAATCAAAAAAGTGTCTAGATGCGTTAATCAACATGGGGCAAATACAAAGGACATTTACTATAGTTTCTTGTTTTTACCCACAAAGACAATATCTTTTAGATGGCCAACAGTACTTCCAGTGTGGAGTCATAGCTTTTGTAGGAAAGTTGCCCATTCTTGGGTTCATATATTTTAACTCCTTCGCTGCCAGGCCTTCTTTTCCCCATGCCATGCCTTTGTTTGCTATTTGGGGTAGTTCATCCTTAGGCTCCCCCATAACCTTTTGTCCGCATAAAGTATCTTTGCCAAATTTGCGTCCTTTTTTTCTAATATCCTAAGGATTGTAAAGGTACTCTGGGTTTGTGGATTCCCATGGAAGGGACTATGAAATTTGCCAAATATATAGCTAAATTTGTTTTTGGGGGGGAAATGGGAAAAAAGTACTGCATTTTCTCAGCTTTCAGGAACAGGCAGACTTTTATCAGAAAACCAAAATTTTTGGCATTTTACTGGGACTTCGCCTATTTTTCCTATATTGTGCTTTCAACTTCCTTCTAGTTATTGGTAGAAATGGACATGGAACCAATAATGTATCTCCAAAAGCTTTACATTTCTGAAAAGTAGACAGAATTTTGAATTCATCAAGGGGTCATTTGTATAGATTCTTCACGGTTTTTCTATCGAAAGTAATAGTTGAAATAAACAAACATTGAAATTGAGTTGAAAAAATAGCCATTTGTGGTTACATTTTCATCTGTAAATTCTTCTAACTAGGGTAGGTTTCTAAAATGAATATATATTGTTACGTCTGTGGGACCCTCCTGGTTGTGGGGATATATAAGGCTTGTGGGTTCACCTAGAACCCAAGGAACCTAGAGCCGATAACTGAGCTGCACCTTGCAATGGTTTTTCAGTGTGTACTAGATAATCAGCACTTAATTTGGTAAAATATAGAGAGTGAACAATTGGTATAAAGGAAACCTCTGTATTTTGGAATTAGGAACAAGATATGGAGTTTAGAAGCAGTGGTTATTAGTGCATCTCTGAATTTGTGGGTACCCATATTAGCATGTGAATAAGAGGGTGTTTTACAATATGACTTATTTTTTCTGCACTGTCATTCATTTGGAAGGCAGGAATGCATAGAAGGACAAATGGTATTAACACTTGTTCATCTGTATTCCCCTACATATCCCAATAAAAATGGGATCTCACTTGTGTGGGTAGGCCTAGTGACCGCGACAGGAAACGTCCCAAAACACAACGTGAACACATCACATTTTTTCACTGGAAACTGCCCCTTTTGCAATGTGCATAGCTGTGGATTTTAGGTCCTAGTTCAGCCGGCACCTAGAAAAAACATTTCACACCTGTACATTTTTTTAAATTATCCTTCCGGCCTCTTGCGCGGTGACGCGCACACCTCTTCCAGTTACGAAGCATGGAGACCTGCTTCTAAACTCTCACTTATGCTTAGGTGAGCATTTCAAGCACGGTGACGCGCACATCTTTCTCACCACGAATCAGAGAGTTCATCATTTTGAATATATATCCCCTAATTAGGGAGCTTTTCATGCATGGTGACGCGCTCACCTTTCATTTCCTGCTATGAAGTTTTATCTTTCTCATTGTTCTTACACTGGTGAGTATATCAAGCGCGGTGACGGAACACCTTTCTTTAAACTTATGATTGTTCTACATTGTTGTTCACTTCGTTTTTCGCTCATACTATTTTCCACTTGTTGATGATTACTTCATGCGTGGTGACACGCATACCCTTGCCTCTTACAGAACTCCATTTTGCTTCAATCATTACCTGTTTAGTAACTACTTCAAGCGCGGTGACACGCACACCCTTCTTTAAATTTGCATTTATTCTACACTGAAAAGCGCGTTAAGGTTCCTTATCTACCCAGGTGGTTTTCTTTCTGTTATTTAATATTTATTGTTATCTTAATAATGGCTCTTCAAACAGCCATCCTTCCAGCTCCATTTCTTTCAGAACCAGGTATACCTAAACTTAAATGGAGCCAATCTTTTAATAGCTACATATTTGCAATAGATGGGGTGACATTTTCCCCAGTCAGGAAGAATGTTATGCTTTACAATTGTTTAGGGTCTGAGGGTCAAAGGATTTTTGATTATCAACCATCCATAACTCGTCCTCCTTCTGATGACTGGGATGAGTTTTTAGAGGCAGTAGCCAGATTGGAAAGACGAGCCTAGTGTCATTGTAGAGAGACACACATTCTATACTCGCAAACAACAAGAACATGAAAATATTGATTGTTTTCTGGCTGAGTTAAGAGTATTAAATGCAAAAAGAACTATTTATGGACAGAATGCAGAACAATGTCATACATTCACCCCAATACAGAGATCTGAGCCTAAATCCATCGTTTATTTTGCTCACCATGCCATTCCAGTTTGGACCCAGCCATATGCAAATCAGTCTTGACCCTGTGCCCAATGGGAACAGTCCAGCCCAAACTGCAAGGCCAGTATATCATCCCCTTTGGTATCGCTTTGTTCGCCCTAAGTTGGCAGGGTATGCCCAGACTTGGGTCCCTTGCTCACTTTGCCACTGGATTCAAGATAGCCTGGCTGATGAGGGTTATGAACCCGAAACCGGTCCTAGGATGCTTGTTTCCAGTCCAGGGAAGACATGGCTTGGCAGGTCGGGCTGGACTATTCCCATGAGGCATAGGGTCAGACTGCTTTGCATATGGCCATGTCTGAACTGGGGTGGTGGAGTGAGCTAAAGAATGATGATGGATTAAACCCAGATCAGTTGACTGGGGGTGAGTGTTTGATTTGCTCAAACGCTCCGTCCATCATCCCCTTTGGTATCGCTGAGTTAAGAGTATTAGCTTCTTCTTGTGAGTTTGTAGGTCCAATTGAACAATATTTAAGAGACCAGATTGTGGTGAATTGTCATTAATCCAAAATCCAAGAAATAATGTTATGCTGCAGGAACCCTTCTTTAGCAGAAACACTATTGCCAGGGGAATTGAGCTTTCTATTACGGTTTCTAAAGAATTAGGAAAGGCTAAAGGTATTAACACTGAAGCAGTAAACAAAATCACACAAAAGCCCACTCATAATCCTGGGCAAAGTAATACATGTAATACCGATAAACTTGATTTAAAAATAATGGATAGGAATACTCCGTGCTTCAGATGGGGCTCAAAGTCTCATCTAGCCAATTCTCCCACTTGTCCAGCTGTTGGTAAAATATGCTCTAATTGTAAGAAAAATTGGCATTTTGCCAAGGTATGTAGAAATCTTACTAAAGTTATGGGATTAAACACACAAGAAGTTATGGGATTAAACACACAAGAACTTCAAAATGCATCAAGTCTATACAATGATGGTATTCAAAGTAAGAACATTGTTTTATCCTTTGAAATGGTGAATACTGTAACACAACCCCTTCTTGATGGTGGTGATCCAATTTGTAATGTCAAAATTGGAAATGTTGATACCAGAGTCACTGTTGACTCTGGTTTTCCTATTACCATTATTTCAGATCAAGTTTTCATAAAAGAGTGGAATGGCAAGGATTTGCTTCCTCCAGACATTTGTGCTGTAGCTTTTGGAGGTCGAGAAATTGACATGATGGGTTATTTTCTAGAAAGCTTGCAATTTAAAGATAGACTTATTCATACCAAAGTTTACGTAGCTAAAACGGGTTACAGCATTTGAGGTTGGAAAGATCAAGGTAAATTTGAACTGATTCTGAGACCTGGGATGGAACATCCCATCTCGCTAGTTGATACTGTTTAAGAGAATGTTAGTTCCTTAGATGATGTTCTTAAAAAACACCAACTTGTATTTGAGGACAATCTAGGTATAGTAAAGGGTTCTGAGCACAAATGTATTCTTAAACATGATGCCATCCCTGTTGTTTACAAAGTAAGTCATGTTCCTTTGAGCATTAGAGAAAGATTAAAGGAGCATCTTCAAAAGTTATGTTCAGATGGAGTCATTGAACCTGTAGATTCCTCCGTATGGGATTTCTCCCATCGTAGTGGCTTTAAAAAAGAATTCTGACAAACTCAGACTATGCATTGACTTGAGGTCATTAAATAAAAACATTCAAGTTGACTGTTTCCCTTTACCAAGGATTCAAGACATGTTAGCTCAACTTTCTGGTACAAAAGTATTTTCCACCATTGATCTGAAAGCTGCTTACCATCAGATAGAATTGAACAAGGACTCTCGTGACCTCACAGCCTTCAATACTCCTTTTGGAGCATCTCACATCCTTAGAATGCCGTTTGGCCTTGCATTGGCAACATCTGATTTTCAGAAACTTATGTTTCAGTTATTAGGAGATGAGAAAGATGTGCTCACTTATCAGGACGTATTAGGAGATGAGAAAGATGTACTCACTTATCAGGACGACATTTTAATTTCTTCAAACTCAGTCAAAGATCATTTAGTTAAACTTGAACTAGTTCTTGATATTCTGGAAGACCATGGTATGACTGTGAGGAAACAAAAGTGTACATTTTTAATGAAGGAGGTTGAATATTTGGGGCATGTTGTTTCTTCAACTGGTATCAGACCGAAGCAAGACCTTCTGAAAGCCATTAGTGATTGTGCCCAACCTACTGGTAAGGATCAGTTAAGATCTTTCCTTAGCCTAAGTGGTCCTCCTATGAATCTCTATACATTCTCGGCCCTTCCCTGTCTCAGGCACTTGACCCACCTACACAATTTTGGTATACTTTTACTCAGGAAACCGATGGGAACGCAGGGTGAAATTTGTACAGATGCAGTGATCCCATGCCAAAATGTGAGGAAAATGTGAGTTTGTTTTGTTAAATCTGAGGTTTGCCGGGGAATCTGGGTAAGAAAATGTTGGGGGAGCCATGCAAGCCATACCTCCCTGGACTTCAGCGGGTGTCTAGTTTTCAGAACTGTCAGGGTTTGGTGGGTTTCCGTAGAAGGCCGCTGAGCCAGGGGGCCAAAAAGCTGGTACCCCCTTTTCAAAAACAGGTTGTTTTGTGATAGATAAAGGGCACGTCCATTTTTGGTCCTGGGCTTAGACCACATATTGCAGGAAATGATGAGAGAGATTGGGTATTATAGGTGCACCTGGAGTTCTGAATGGAATAAATACACAACTCATGACGAGGCCTTACAGTTTCCAATGGAGAGTACCTTCAATAATTAAAATTAGTTTTAATAGACACCCCATATATGAAATGAAGCCGATGCCCTGGCTTACGCAGTTGGAGGCACCTAAGAAATGGGATTGAATGGCTAAAGATAAAGTGAGAAAGAAGGTTGCTAAAGCAGCAAATATTCCGTCAGACACTAGCTTGATACATCAAAGGGAAATGAGTTGGAGAGAAGATATGATAAAATGTGTAAAGACATTCCCCAGCATTGTTTCGAAGGAGGGAGTAGAGAGGAAACATAAAATTAAAGCAAAACAAAAAGATGAACAAGCGGAGGAGACAGATGTGGGTGAAATTCACATGTTACCTTTTGAATTCCAGACCATACATGGACAAAGCCAAAGGGACAGCTCAACCTGCTGTGAGGTTGATAGGGGAGCTAGTGGAGATGGCGTTGTTGGATTAACTCATACTGGAGTTGTACGGAGTGCACTTGTAGAAGCAACAACATCACTATTGATTCCTATGACTCCCATGAAGAGGTACACATAGAAATGCAGGCACAACTCACTCCTGTTTGAATTGAATTATCACCAAAAGCCATTAATGTTGTACCCTCGCTAGTAATAGTGAAGACTCCGTACACGTTAGACTAGTTTGTAGTATTTAATATGGGAACAACGAGCCACCGCTCCACTCGCTACCGCAGAGAGGCTCCAACTGTCACTTCATGGAACTTCACCACAGCATCATCAATGACAACACATTAGAATTATATGACTATGCATAACAAGCATAGTTAAGCACAACATATTACCTCTTTTTGTAACAACAAAGTAAACATAATAAAAACAATAAAATAAAATAAGAAATAAAATAAACATACAATTATGCAATCAAAATTTATACACAAAATTTTCAGTTAGCATAACATAACCATAACTACACACGGTACCAAAACCCCAAATTAATTATTAACGCAGCTTCCAAGGAAGACGTCTAACACGCAACGACTTCCTCGTTTCCTGACTAGACCCACTAGTCCCAGCCACCATTTTGGAGGAACCATTTGTACCTCCTGTGGAAGAAGATGAATTCAATGGTTTGTTTGACACAGTTTGCACTGGTTTGTTTGATACAGATTGCACTTTGACAACTTTACTCATATTCCACCAACGACCACCCCTTACCATAATCGCACCACCACAAACCCTTTCCACAGACACAGGTTCACCAAAGGACACACCACCTTTCCTAACACATCTTGTGTTCTTAATGCGAACCATATCCCCAGGTGACAACATAACCATTTTGGCTGATTTTTTCTGATTATACATGTTAGACATCTTTTCTTGCGCTGCTTTGACACGAGTCTCCAAAGCAACACTATCTACATCGGACACAACCTTGTTAGCCACAGTCCTCAACAACCATCCTGGATACAGAATAGATGTAGGCACCCTACCCTTGAGTGATACAAAAGGTGCAATTTTCGTGAGAGAATGTGGAGTAGTGCGGTAAAACCACAACATAGACCTAACCGCCCCTTCCACATCTAGACAATTGTGCTTAGCCCACTTGATACAATCCACAACCACTCTATTCATTCTTTCAACCAACCCATTGGTTTGTGGATGTCCAACCGAACTCCTCAAATGATTCACGCCTGAATCACTCAAAAATTCTTTCATTTCACGATTAACAAATTGCACACCATTATCTGACACCATAGCCTCCGGAAACCCCTCTCTCATAAAAATCTCTTTGAGAAATAAAATAGCATTTCCAGCAGTAGGTGACGCACAAAACTTAACCTCAGGCCATTTGCTGTGAAAATCCATGAGTACAAATGCAAAACGCAAATTGTGAGGCAGAAAATTAAAAGGACCCACCAAATCAATTCCAACTTTAAGCCATGGCTTCGTCGGAAAAGAAATAGGTTGAAGTGGAGGTGTGACCACTTTCAAAACTTTTTCAGCTCCAGAGCAAATCACACATTGCTTAACCCTACCCTCAATGTCTTTATCCATTGAGGGCCACCAGTAATGAAGCCTGAGACGTTTTTTTGTCATAGTAGTTCCAAGATGACCCTCATGTGCACAGTCAACTAATTTCATACGAATACCCAAAGGAGGGACACACCTACCATCCCTCATGACAACACCATCTTCAATAGACAATTCCTCTGCTATTTTCCAAAAAGGCTGAACATCCTGGGTTACACACCTCTCACGAGGCCACCCTGTCACAATGTACTCCTTCACACTGACAAGAGTCAAGTCCTCATTCACAGCCTTCTTCCACTCTGCCTCACTACACGCTTTGTTATCAACTGCATCTACCACAGCAATGAAGCAATCCTCTTTATCATCATCTACGTCCAAAAGTTCATCTTCACACAGGGGTAGCCTTGACAACAAATCTGCTCTAACATTTTGTTTACCTGGTATATGCTTTGTAATAAAGTCATATTGTAAAAGTTTTGTAGTCAGTCGTGCAATACGAGGCGTGGCATATTTTAGCCTTTCACCACCCAGAATATATACCAGAGGTTTGTGATCCGTTTGAATAATACATTTTCTTCCCCAAATGTATGTTCTAAATTTTCACACGCCCAGTAACAAGCTAACAGCTCCTTCGCAATCACAGAATAATTAACCTCTGGATCTCTGAGTACTCTAGAAGCATAGCTGATAGTAACTTCATTTCCACCTGTCCCCTGAGTAAGTACTGCCCCTAAGCCATACTGACTGGCATCAACCGTGATAACACAAGGCACTGCCGGATCATATGCTCTAAGAGTTTTAGCATTGAGCATTTCCGCCTTGACCAACTCAAATGTTTCTTGACAATTATTGTCCCAAACAATAGCAACTTTCGATCTCACCATACTAGAAAGTGGTTTCATTTTTGTAGCATAGTCAGGTATAAACCGTGAATAAAACTCGCACAGTCCTAAAAACGAACGTAACTCATCCTTGTTCTTAGAAATCGGACACTCCACAACAGCTTTCACCAACCCAGGTCTAGGACTAACACCATCACCCGAAACCAGATGACCAAGAAATTCAATCTCCCTCTTCCAGAATTCACATTTACTTTTCTTTACTACAATACCTTTACTCCCAAAGATACCCAAAACGGACCTCAAGATCTTATCATGTTCCTCCAAGTACTTGCTGAAGATCAAAACATCATCTTGAAAGATGACTACACCTTTGACACCTTGGAGTACAGTCTGCATCACCCTTTGGAAAACTGATGCTGCCAACGCTAACCCAAAGGGCATTCTGCAAAATTGGAAGGACCCAAAAGGGGAATTAAAGGCCGTATAGTGTTGTGAATCTTCATCCAATAGAATCTGATGATACGCAGACGCCAGATCAATTTTAGAAAACCACTGTGCGTCTCTCAATTCTTCAAGTAAATCACCGATTTTTGGAAGAGGATGTGCATCCACCCATATCTCTTTATTGAGACTCCTCAAATCAACACACAAACGAATCTCACCATTCCGTTTTCGTGCGACAACTAATGGACTAAGCCACAAACTAAACTCCACAGGTTCAATCACACCAGTACTCTCCAATCTGACCAATTCATTCTTTAAATCAGCTCTAAAACTAAATGGTACTGACCTTACTTTGTGTTTCACAGGTACAGCATTGTCTTTTACTTTAATCACATGCTTGAAACCCTCAACCTTACCCAACATGTCAGAAAACACACTGGGAAATTCTTTTTCAAGGCAACTAGGATCAGGTAAATCTTGTACCACTAATACTTGTTCACTAGTTCCTGGTCTCAAAACCATGCCGAACAGGCCTTGATGATACCACCCAAGAATATTTAATCCTCGCACAGCTACATAGATTTTTCCATGTATCTTACGATCTTTGAATTGCAACACTAACGTTGGCATTCTAAAGATAGAATATGGCAAAATATTACAGGGTAATGTAGATTTGAACATGCTTTTGGCATACAATGCTGAGGAAACAAGATACTTAATAAAAGAAGCTACTAGGTGTGCTAATGAAGTGCATGATAACTTGAAATAGTTAGCTGCTGAATTGGAAGTTGATATTAGCAAAATTAAAAAAGCAAATCCAAGTTATAAAATGGATTTGATACAAGATGAATTTAAAGAGATGGGTTGGATTACTTTAAGAGCCCATATTAAAGATTTACTTGAGAAAACACTGGACTGAAGTGATTTATAGAAATATAGAGAAAGATGGAAGAAAGCAGCAAATAAAAAGAAAATGTAAGAGCTAGGGGAAAACAGAGAACATTTGTAAGTGATTCTGAAGAGACAGCAAGGTCAATACTAGAGTTTCCTTTAAGAGAGGTTCATGGTGGAAATGTGGTGCAGGTTTCGGTGTCTAGAACTGATTTGCAGGCATTTAAGCATAATTTTCCAAAGCTTCGAGAAGACCCAGCAAAATGGTATGATGAAATTCATAAGCTGGCAAGCCTTTCTCCAACATTATAAACAGCTTTGAACTCGTTATTTGGGACTATGGCTCCTGGATATGTGTGGTTAGAGTGCAAGGTTATTGTTGGGTGGCCAACACAAGAGTCAGTGAGGGTTGGTCCAAATAACTCACCAGCTGCAATAATCACAGATAAATATAAGGCTGTCATAGAGTATTTTATTTGAAAAAGCAAATTCCTGAGAAAGATGTAAATTGGGGTAAGATTTCTAGAAACACACAGGAGCCAAAAGGATCGGTGCATTCATTAGTGAGAGATTGATCCACATTTATAAAAAGCATAGCGGAGTTGATAACCCAGAGAAAGGTGGTGCTAGTGGTTTTGTTTCCATTTTCATGAATGGTTTGAGAGCAGAAATCAGTTATCATATTCATCAAAGTCAATTGTGCTGGCAGACAAAGAGCATTGATGTGTCTTGATGTTGGTGAAACTTTAGGGCCGATTCCGAAGCGGCATCTGCCAGTAGCAAGTCAGAGTCGAACGTGTGATTCCCGTCGACACGTACAGCTGTACGAGCGAGCAAGTACGATGTGATAATCGCCTCGCGCTACGACTAACTCGTACCTGTCAGCGATGCCTCATGAGCGACTCAAAGGTGTACGACACGTACGGCGAAATGTGTTTGATTTCCGGCCGGCCAAGTACGATGCGCATTGTGAGCAGCCGGTGAGAGTAGGAGCCTCCAGCTCGAAAAAGCTCCGGGGAGCATATTGTGGGGGTCCGCGCCGGACCCCCCTTCACCCGGGGCCCTACGACAATGAGGGTCCCCCTCACCCATGCATGTATGTTGCGTGGGGCACTGATGCGAACACGCGACAGCGGGCGTCCTTTTCCAAGACGTAAGTTTTTAACGATGGAAGCCTATGTACGTGACGTACAACAGGCTCCCATTGACTTCAATGGAGCTCCGAGCGACCCGAGTCCGTCAGCGCTGCAGCACATCGTGCTCTGTTGGTCGGAGCCCCGGAGCACGAGTCAGCCGGAAAGCTCTACGGGACAAAGTCGGTCGTAGGGTTTTCCAAGCGAGATCAGAATCGGCCCCTTAGTAGTAAATTCTTTGAAGCAAAGCAAAAGAAGCTTAAAGAAAAGTTGATTTTGACAAAGGAAGTTGGATAAGGAAACTGGAATCAAACAGTTTCAAATATGGATTTTACAAAAACTGGTGTGAAAGGCATGAATCAAGGAATACAAGGTGTTCGAAATGATGGCATGAATATGAATGCTGAGATGTTGAAAAAGAATACAGCATGTCCCTTTTGTGGGAAAACTGGACATTGGGAGCGGAGGTGTTGACAAAAACCAAACAGGGTATAGGTAAATCTCCACAATTGCCGAGAAATAGTGGAATGTCAAATATACAAAATCCACGGCAGAATATACACAATCAAAAATAATTTTCTATGACTATTCCACCAGCTCCAGTGATATAGCAAAACATGAGAAATAAAATGCCATACATTGGACGATGTTTACAAAATGCATTGATGCTAAATGATGAGATGGCAGGGAGTAGTTCACAATGATGGTGCCAGGGGGTGGCTTACTTGGAATAGTCTTACAGATTGATGAGAGTGGCCTATGCATTGATGGAGATGTCAGTGGCCACCCCATTGAATTTCTAATCGATTCAGGAGCTACCCATTCTATAGTTTGTTCTGTGGAAGTCCCAAACCAACCCCCCTCTACATGAGCAGTCCAAGTGGTTGAGATTAGCAATACACAGATTGTGAATCAGATTACAGCAAACATTCCAATTAAAATTGGTCAGTTAAAGAATAAACACCAGCTCAAATTATTAGGCCTGGGCTAAAATTCTGTTCCGCTCGCGGAAAGTGACATAATTTGAAATTTTCGCGTTCCGCGGAGAGCGCGAAAAAGTCAAAATTTCCGCAGTCCGCATCTTACTGGAATCTTTTTTTTGCCCGCGCTGTAATAAAATACATTCTTGCGTGTGCGCGATCGCCTTACCTGAATCCCCGCGTTCGCCGACAAGTTTTCCCGATCCGGTCGCGTTCTCCACGAGATGTTGGATTGTTGGTAGCCATTTGCGCTGTCTCACGACAGTTCGCGCCCGCATTAACGTCATGTGTCACGCGATCACGTAATTCGTCACGCGATCTTGTCTTTCTTCTCGCAATCATGCACCGCGAGAGTATGAGATGATTGAGATCTCGCGCCCGTGAGCAATCACATGGGTAAGTTGGCGAGCCGCGATCACGCAGAAAATACCGCGAACGGCCGGGAAAAAAACTTCCGCATCTTCGCGATATTTCCGCGTGTTTGCGGAGATTTTTAACATTTTCGCAATAGTTTGCGAAAGTGAATTTCGCAAATTCCGCCCACCCCTACATATTAAGTGATTCAAGTCCAGTGAATATCCTTGGACCTTCTTTGCATAATGAACTATATGATCTATTGCACACCGCATGGTGTTGTAGTTGAAACCCAATATGAAGATTCAGTTTTTGAACTTCAGAAGACTCACGAGTTAAGTTATACCCAATATTGACAAAAAAAGACCAGCATCTGGATTTAAAACATACTGGTATGGGATTGCACAAGTTAAGAGATTGGATTGATCAAGGGAGTAAAGCCAGTTAAAATAAAGGTAAAACCAGATGCAATAATCCAGAGAGTGAGGCAATACAAGTTGATAAGGGAGGAAGAGCAAGGAATGAAGCCAGTGATTGAAAAAATGATTAAACAGAGAATCCTTCTAGAGGTGTTTTGTAGTCCTTGCAACTTTCTGATAATGGGAATTAAGGAGTTGAATGGAAATTGGAGAATTGTTCACGACCGCAGGACAATTAATACAATTGTTGATCCATGCTTACCAGTGTTACAAAATCTTGCAATGATTCTTTTCCAGATTCCCTCAGAAGCAGAATGATATACTGTCAATGACTTATGCCAAGCGTTCTTCTCAATTCTTCCTCATGAGGAGTCTCAATCTTTTTGTGTGTTCCAATTTTTGAATAAAGTTCTCGTTTGGTGCTAAAGGATATACTGAGAGCCCATACATTTTCTCCCAAATACGGAAGAAAGATCTAGAATGTCTAAAATTACCATGTAACTCAATACTAGTTGTCACGGCTGCGGCCGTGCATCTCCCTGCTTGGGGTGTGCTGCACAGCCAAACCAGGAAGTTAGGACAAGGAGGCGGCAAAAGGGGGAGCACGGTCTAGTGCTTCCACATCTCCCTGCATCGGACTGACTCCAGGAAGTGTGCGCTAGCATCCTTTTCACTTTTTTGTATATAGCACTTTATTCGAGCACAATTTGTAGCAACATAGTGAGTACAGAATGGATCATTTCTAGTCCTGATGAAGAAGCCTTGATGCTTCGAAACATGTTGACTTGATCAGGAGTATTCGCACATAAGAAGCAGGACAACTCTGCACCACATCATAGCATAGGGTTGAGTCTTTCTCCCCAATGGTTTCATCTGTGTATGCAGTCTGGGTTTGGGGTGTTTAGTATGTGTGTATTGAGTGTACGTGAGTTGCACGTGGCATGAGAAGAGGTTTGCATGAATAATAAGGGGGGTGGTGAGTGTGTAATTCTTTACTTACTATGTATGTTACATTGTTGCACTTTATTGATATAATTCTTGAACAATATTGTTGTATATATTTTGTCTTTGAAATATTAAGATTTGTATTCTTTTGTATTCTTGCTTTACTTTTTATGATATCTTATGTAACTATCTCCAAATGCTAATTATGAAATAATGTGTAAGAAAGAAAACATATCAAATGAATGACACAAAAAATGAAACAAATAAAAATAATCATGAGAAAAATAAATAAAATTAGTTTTGTGTGCAGTTGAATGCCTTTTCATGCCCCATGTTTGAGCTTATTTTGAGCCATATGTAAAGCAATATAGGTCTAGAGGGACCTTATTTATTTGTTGTTACTGTTTCTCCACATCCATCCCTGTGCCTAAAAGAATTTGGGAACAACCCTGTTCAGAACAGGAGTTAAATGATAATCCTCCAGGTGTGGGGCAGGATCTGCAGTCTATAAAAAATGCCATTATGTATTCACTTTTGCCAGCACCACCTCATCATACACAAAATTAGGAATACTTGTAAAAGATAGTACTATTGAATATAAACCCCAGACTATCGTGGCACAAGAATATCGAGGATAGAATATTGAGAGACACACTATCAAAAAGTATGTGCATATAGAGGAAGTATAGTTTTACAATTCCTAACTCCATCTCTACAGACCTTGAAGAAATATGTACCATGTAGATACATATATGTGGAGTTAGTTATAGAAAATCTAGGCTCACTTACTAGTCGATATAGTTTTGATATTTTGTCCTCAATATTGTGTCTCAAATATATTATGTGGTCAATATTCGGGGTGCACACCCTCCTGTCTTATGTAAATAGCTAACAACGCAAAAAGGGCATTCACATTCTCCACAATTATTATCTGATTATACATTACTAGATATGTCTGTCTATTTTCAATGAATGAAAGTATAGTGGATAAACACACCTTACATCTTTCTTTTTCCATGCAAGATTGAAACCTTCCAAAGAGGCCTTCCTGGTGAAAGTTCATGAACCATTGAATTTTAGTGAAAGTCAAGTCAAAGTCAGAATCAACTTTATTCTGTCATAATAAATAGACCTTAAAAGTATATATTTAAAAAATAAAAATCAATACTTAAAAAAATAATCTATAATGGTTTAAACATGCCTCCCACAACCCCCCAAAGTGAAATCATAGTACACACAGAATACAGTGCCAGGAGTATGATTCCAAATGTAATGCTACAAAAATAAAACATCTGCCACACAATACTAACAATACATGGTATAAAATGCAGCTCTAGGATCAAGATTTGTGCAATCCACACCAAAAATCAAGATTAAAGTTGGCCTGTTGCCACAGTACACAAGAGACTTATTCTTATTAACAGAGCTGTACGTTCAATTTCCTTGTCTTAAGCCCCAGCCTCAAGTAGAAATAAACCATAAAAACAATCTACTCTGATCCCAGAGATTGTAAAAAGTGCAAGGCTTTTGTGCAACTCTGGAAGGAATGCCTGATTAAAAAGAGTTTAAGAACAATAGATCTATGAGCAGAGTATAACGTGCAAAAGAAATTACATGTAAAGTGCTTTGAACTGACACCTGATCACAAAGGTATACTTAGACTTTTGAGCACGTTTACTACTTTATGGTATTCACAAAGGTAAACTTAGATCAAAAGTCTAACTTTACTACTTTTCGGTATTCACAAAGGTAAACTTAGGCCAAAGTCTAACTTTACTAGTAGCAACTTACCTTTGTGAATACTGAAAAGTAGTGAAGTTAGACTTTTTGGTCTAAGCTTACTTTTGTAAATATCAAAAAGTAGCAAAGTTAGACTTTTGGTCTAAGTTTACATTTCTGAATATTGAAAAGTAGTAAAGTTTAACAAATGTGTAAGTTTACCCTTGTGAATCGGGCCACAGGTTGCGCGACCTGTCGTTCCATTGGGTGAAAGTGACTAATCTATGGAATATGTTGAGATGAAACCTAAGCAAAATAAAGTGCTTATTATGGTGGTGTGCGTCATATGATAAAAATACCTTCATGCACCTAGAGGAATCAAGGTGCAGGTTAGGGATAACAGAGGGAAGTACAGACACCTTGGTCAGTCTTTCTTCCTTCCAAAACATATAACATATATTCCTCAATGTCTTTTGGGGTATTTTGAGCAGAGAACCCAGGGGCCGATTCATAGAACTAATCTGAGACAAAATCCTAAACTTACTACTTTTGAGATTCACAGAAGGCATTTAATAGTAGTAAAGTTAGGACTACTAACTTTACTACTACTAACTTGAGACAAAATCCTAAACTTACTACTTTTGGTATTCGCATAAGGCATTTAGTAGTAGTAAAGTTAGTAGTCCTAACTTTACTACTACTAAATGCCTTCTCTGAATACCAAAAGTAGTAAGTTTAGGATTTTGTCTTAGATTAGTTCTGTTAATCGGCCCCAAAGGCTCTTCAAATACGTTCCGCCTGCCTAGGGCCACCATCAGGTCCCTGGCGCCTACCAGCCATGGGATATTTAGGGACCTTGAAAGAGACAGGCAGTCCTTAATTAATAATCTGTTTAGGAAGAGGGCCTCATTCACCCAGATCCTGTGCCACATAACGTTAGACGAGCCCTTAAAACATCCTCAAGGTACATAAGCCCTAGTTCCTTGTGTGTGATAATTGAAGAGGTGGACAGCGGTGAACCCAAGAGATGGCATCTAAATTTATTTTCAGTGGTCTTTAATGGCATTAATGTCTGACAGCTCAACACCCCTGCACCATAGGTGTCCAGGCCAACACATTTAGCACGATAAATGGCTAGCATGTGAGTTATGGATCTTTTGCCTAGCTTAGCAGCAAAGGAGAAGACTGCATTCACACTCCTTGCAAGTTATCTATCTGCGGGGACCAGGATCTTCTGCAGTTTAAGGTTACTCCCAGATAGTTAATGTTAGTCACATGTTCAAAAGGAACTGTACAAAGCTTAAAAACAGGCTGTGGGCCCGACCTATGACCGCAGGCTATTACTAAAGATTTACTAGTATTAATCTTCATATCTAGCATCGTCTGTGCACAATAGGGCTGGTATGTGTTGTTTTTTTCTAATCTGGGGCATGTGTCCCCCACCTTGAGACTAAGTCTCTCTCAAGATAGTTTATATGAAGGGAGAATAAAAATGGTGTGAGGACACGAACTTCTCTTATGCCTCTGTGCACCCTAAATGATTAAGAACACTCCCCATACACTCCCCACAGTCCGGACCTAACAGCAGCACTAGAATCACAAAACATTTCCCTAATGGTGTTAATAACTGCTCTATCAATACCTAGGCCTTCCATAATACACAACAGTTTTGAATGAGATACACAATCAAATGCATTGGATAAATCCATGAAGCCCAGGTACAGAGCACCACATTACTCTCCTGAACCAATACTGGATATCAGATAAGACACCGCTCTCCTCCGCCCAGATTTCCAAATGGGAAAGCAGGATGCGGCCCAACACTTTCACGGTAGAGTCCAGAAGGGAAATGGAGCATTAGCATCCAGGGTCCTCCCAATTGTCCTTTTTGAGGATCAGGATGATAAGGGAGGTTGACCAAGAGGGAATTTTAGTAAAAAGGCTCGCTGCTCCAAGAATATTGGCCACAAGAGGAGCTCACAGTTCCACATCACTCTCAAATAAATCCAGAGGAACCCCATTCAGGCCAAGGGGCTTTGCAGCTTGAGCTGGTCTTAATGGCCATAATCACCTCTTTGAGTGAGGGACAGTATTTGGGTTTAAAACACCCCGATGCGACAGCTGGTAAGGCAGTGTTATTACCTGGATCCTTACTACTGGAATAACCACCCCCGAAGAAGGCAGACCATTCAAGGCCAGATATGGCAGATTTGAGCAAGGGACCATCATTGTCTTTAAGAAATGGCTGATTAGTAACACACCTGAAAGCCTTCTAGTAGTTCTTAAGTGATGCTTCCTGAAGCGCCTCCCAGGCTTGTTGTCTAAGAGTATGTTTTCTTGCAGTGATCACCCTTTTATGTAACTTCCTACAGCGCGTGACCTCAGCAGATGACCTATGCTGGGTATGGTGTGAGACCATCAAGTCTTTGTGATATTTTGAACATGCTGCACCAAACCAACCCTATACACTGCCAAAGACCACATGGGGCGCTATATATAACGCATGTGACACTGCTTCTGAGAGGCTGGTAAAAGCACCTTTATTTCTTGCTACCTCAACTTCTGCATCTAGGTAGTTCTCAAACAAAGCGCAATTGCCTTTGGCTAGCTGATAAATAAGAATTTTGAGATTAACAAACTCCAATTTGATGCAGGTGCCCTTGCTCTTATTAGCGGTAATGCAACTGATTCTCCTGGAGCTACCCACCTGGACCGGCCAACCTCTGATGTCATTAGCAATACTCTGAGAAAGATGTTTGCTCAAGGCAAGATTATGTACTGATTGATCCTCTACCCTAGGAACTTGGAGGAAATACAGTAGAATACAATCAATTTCTCAGCCCAACCCTTTACTGACAAAGATTGGGGGGTTAAAGCTATTTGTAGAGCTGTAATCATTAGCACAACATAGGTTAAATTTAATCATCAAACGACTAAGGTGACTACCAAACACATCATGGTAAAAGTGGGAAGAAGGATTCCCTTCACAGTCAGCTATGCCACAAGCATATTTAAGATCACGGGGGCCAAGATAAGCATTAAAATCGCCTTCCTAGATCAGGACCATCTCCTTGCCTGCCCTGGGACTGAGGTAGTACAGAAACAATACGGTTTCATCAAGACTCTGCTTCTGTCTGCTATAGGGACGTTATTATAGAAGCTCATGATGCCCAGTCGTGAGCCTGTGGCGAATTTCAGACCCAAGATCTGGACGAATGGAGTATCTGCGGCATAATAGAAGAGTTTTACGTTGACCATATTTGAACTATATGTGGCCAAACCCCCTTTTGGGGGCCCAAAGGAAGATGAACTAACTGGTAGGTGGAGTGTTCTGACTCCATTAACATGAGCAGGCAGAACAGCCAATGTTTTCTGAAGGCATAAAACCAAGGAGGAGTGCACGAAATAGGTTCACATGTGGCAATTGATTTTCCCTTTAATTCCGGCCATATTCCAGACTAGCACAGAGAATTTAGGTGAGTAGACACTTGCAGAACAACAGCTGGATCTTAGCCCAGCTCCATCTCCTACTGTGTCCGAGGGCAGGTGATCAGGCTGTTGACCAGCCGCGCATAATGGAACCAGCGATGCTTGTGCCAGGATTTGCAGAGAGGTATGGGAAATGCCTGTCGGTAAGTCAGGTACACCTACAGGGGGTGCTGATGCTATGGAGACGGCAAAGGTTGAGAATACCCACTTCGTCTGTACCCTTTGAGTGGACTGGCGTTTGTGCTGAGCTGTGAATAAACTGGGGGTACATTTTAATATCACCAGAAGGCTGTTTGCCTGAAGGTGGGATGGTGGCCACCAAACCTGCTGGATGGTCATTGCCGGGAGTGACATGTGAGGCAGAAGGTAAACAGGGAAGGTGCACGGGTCCTTCCACGCTGCTCTTATACCGTGCCTTTTTAGCCTTTTACATTCCCTCTTCGTTTGGGGCCTAACTGTTGCTGTTCGTTCAGGCAAAGAGTCCCTATCAATTGATCATGAGTTGAGAGAGGCAGCACCAAGGCTGCCCCCTCTGGTAGTTGTGCCAGGTAGTTGTACTTGCACGGGAGCAAGCCCTACTGCTGCTTTGACCTGCTCAGAATCAGAGTTAAGGACACAGTAAGAGGGGTATCTGCAATCATCGAAATAGACGCCTTGAGGCCTACAGGAACCATACGGGGTCTGTAGTCTTTTGTGGCATTGGGGGTAATCCAGCCTGTGTAGGGGTGACTGAGGCATGCCAATCGAGGAGAGATGCCAACGTTTTGGGTATTCTAGCGATGGCTTCTATTGTAGATGTACAGGAGCAGGTGTGGTATGCAGCGACGGAGTCTGACTGAACCCTGGAAATCAAATTATTCAGGGCAAGAACATTTGCATCAATTCCCATGAAGTGGTTTGGTAGTACGCTAAGAATATCTACTTTCATATCAAGTTTTTCAGAATTATAGGATAGGGATGCTGACACTGCATCCAAATTATTAAGCAAGTCATTCCATAGGTTGATGCTGGACTTGTGCTGATGTGTCCCATCGATCTGGCTACAGGGTGACTCATGGAGTAAATTACATTCCTCCCAGAGAGACAGTAGGTCAGAATGACCCGAAAAAGCAGAGTTGTAAGATACGAGCACCTCTTCTTCAAAGGTATGACTAGGTCCTCCCGTGGCTGGGAGGTGAGGCCTTGGAGTTTAACAGAATAAATTGATGGGACTCAATGGGGTAGCTGGAATCAGATGGCATGCAACGTTACTGGTTGTATTATTCTAGTCAGTTAAATGGGCACATGGGCTATGGAACACTGGCTATCCATCTGGCATGCCATACTGGTTGCAACACTTAGGGAGTTGATCCTGTTGGATTCTCCCCTTTTTAGGGTAATAGCAATGTTAGTTTCTGTCCCAGAGGAAATGGAGTGATTGAAGACTGTCTTTCCTCCAGCAAATCAGCAGCCTGGTCTTGAGCTGTGTGTAGTCGGTGCTAAGCAGCACATATCAAGGGGGCCAATGTTAACATGGACACTTCCTTGTGTGGAAGTAGGGTGCCCTTGAGAGTCACCTGCTGAGGGGCAGGGTACAAAGTCTTCCGAGTTCCTGTCCTTCCTAGCAGAGGAAGAGGTATTAGAAGGTAAGTAATGATCTGTGATCCTAGAGCGCTTAGGCAATGATGAATTCAAAAGTTATATACAGGCGTGCACACAATCCGGTATGGATTACAATCGCAAGTTTGTGGTTTCTCTGCCTTCAGAGTCAGTTATAGTAGACGCATCTCTCTTGGCAGGCTGCTTGGGGACTTTATTACCACCTTGTTGGTTGTCTGCTAGCCTCCCAGAATACATGGTGGAATATGTTGATGCAGACTACTTGTAGTGTGTTAGCACAAGGGAGGAAATCGAGGAGACAAAGCTTGGTGGTAAGTAACTCCAAGTTAATCACAGTATTTAGGAATGAGACACTATGGAGCTAAGTGTCAGTGCCCTGGGTCTTGCTCTTTTGCTGCCACACCCCCCTGGCACAGAGCACATAGCAAAACATAGGAGGAGGGGCACGAGCACACTACACAGAGACTCCCAGATTTGTTTACTGTTCCTGGACTGTTACTCGTTGCACCACATGAGAACACTTGCTAAGGCGCTGTCCAAGACACCCAAGGCATGCTCGGTCACAGAGAGCAGCGCCGGTTAAAAGCCTTGGTCCAGGTACCTGCTCCTGCCTGTAGGAGTGACCCAGGGAATAGATGGACCATGCACTGCTATGCTGGGAGTTGGAACTCATGTTCTTAGAAGGTTAGCCTGGGAACGGCTGATGAAAAGGTGGGGGAGCGGATTCGCACGAGTACGCAATCTAAGATGCCCCCCCCCCCGGTGAGCTCCTCATCGCGTCTGCCCAATTTTCAAACAATCAGAATGAAAATGTGCAGTTTTTTACCTTAAATTGAAGGTAACAGCTTTCTGATTCCCAGTAAAGTGCTTGGTTGCTTTTTCTACACGGCGGAAAGTATCCATTTGTTCTCCAGCTTCCCCACCGGTCTTCTGAAGCAGGTACAGCCGAGTTTTCCAATCAGGAGGGCGGAGCTACATTCAGGAAAGGGCGAGGCTTTGGCCTAGTCACCCCCACAGTCAGATTTAACTGCTGCACCTCCTTGCTCTGACTGACTTTCCTTGCTTTACTTATTTTATGCAATTTATAGTACATTCTACCGCAGAATTTTTATTTAAGGAAATATGAAGGGCAAAAACACACATGTTCAACATAATAAAAGGAAGCAAAATATTTCTCCACCTCCAGTTAAATCAAAATTGGTGGAATCTAATTGACCTTCTTTGGCTCTACTATTTATTTTTTTATGGAGTTTTATATAGTGCGAACTTGACTCGAATCGGGTATCAGAGCGTTTTACATAGCACCAGTTGCATTACAGACGGACACGTTCATTTTCTTAGGCACGGGGAGATTAAGTGATTTGCCCAGAATCACAGGATATTCAGCGTCATTGCCGAGGCTCGAACCCGGCTCCCCAGATTCGAGGTTGATCGCCCTAGCTGTTAGGCCATCTCCTTTCTACTGTTGGATGAAATTCAAGCTATTCGTTCCAGAAACAGATACTATTGCTTCTGAAATTAAAAATATACGAAAGGACATGGGTAGTCTATCTATGAAATTTATCAGGCAATTCAATTAAAATTCAGGATAATAAAGCTAAAATTGATAATTTTTCACCGTTTGTGGCAAAAATACCTGCTATGTCTAATCTTCTTCTTGAATTGGAAAACCATAATAGACAGTATAATTTACGTATTTTTAATTTACCAGAAGATGTGGAAGGTAACGATTGTATATTATACTTGGAGAATTTGATACCTGGCCTCTTACGTCTAAAGTTTCCTGAGAAATTCGAAATTGATAAAGCTCACAGGATTCCTTCTCATCGCAATCCTCACCAAAATAAACAGCGACAAATGATTTTTAAAGTTTTACATCATCATCCTTTAGTGATGATAGGAAAAGCAGTACATGAAATTCCTTCCTTAAGGGTTAATGGCAAGAAAATCTTCATACATCAGGACTTCGCAAAAGAAACTTTTAAAATTTGCAAAGATTTTTCTGACCTACCACCACGATGGCTTCAAATATGGTCTTTTTGACCCTACGACTATGCAAATTTGGAAAGACGGTTTCTCAAGGTCCTTTAAACGCCCTGAAGACCTTTGTCATTTTTGGGATCAGCAGCCACAGATTCCCTTGGATACACATGACACTGCAACCTGAATATTAATTTTATTGTTCTTTCCAGCTAACCTATCTGTTAAATAGTTTTACAGAGCAACATTGGTCCAGTCATGCTTACTATAAGTGTGTGTGTTTCTACATTGTTATTAATGTTTAAATGTTGTCCTTTTTTATGTTTGTATGTATCTTTACTTTCCCTTTTTTCTTATTGTTCTTTATTAGAGCTAATTTTCATCTCTTTTAGCTTTAAAAATGTTTTTGTATCTCTAATTTCCTCTCTGCATTCTTTACATTTTCTTTTTTTCAACATGGCTAATTTCAATAATATTAATATTATATCCCTAAATGTTAAAGGTTTAATACATCCTGTGAAACGTATCAACATTTTAGATTATTTACAAGGTTATAAGGTTTTTTGTGAGGCGGTGAACGAGAAGCAAGATGGCGGCCGTGTGAGTCGGCCGTAGGTGGCTCCGAACAAGGTGGTGGCATCTAACTTAATATGGAAATAAGAGTTGTAACATGATGAACCCCCAGCACACCAGAAGATTTACAGAACCCGGCTGGGCTTTACCTTGGATTGCAGTGGTGGTAAAGCAGGCCAAATTGCTGATTGCCGGGTGCAGGAGTCTCGAGAAGGAGCTTATCCTTGCTACAGGTCGGTGTGTCCCGGGCAGTCCTCTGGCCGTAATGGGGCCAAATTCGATCACGGGAGGGAGAGGTGCCACTCAACATGCTGGCCCCCAGATACCCCTCTTCTAAAAAAGGGGTTTAACCCAAATAACCCTCTGGCATCTGGGTAAATAAACAGAATTATATAAAGATAATAATGCCTCGGGATGAATACAATATACAATAGGATGAAGAGATAGTTCAATTATCCCTTCCTAAAAGTCTTATTCTTTTTGAAAAATCTGTACTACATTTAAATCAAAAGTCAAAAGCAATCCAACAAAGAGTATATACTGATTTGTGTAAAGCACATTTTTTTGTATTTATTATACACTTTACATAGTTTGTATAATTATCTATTCGTCTTTTTTAGTATGTCTTTTTGATATACATATATACAAACATTTATATCACATACACTTTATGTATAATATTTACATTTTACACCTTTCTCCTTGCCCTACTAATCAATAAGGATGCTCCCAATGATATTTCACACAAGCATTACTTTACACCGAAGATCACTCTTCTAAAGAAACTCAGAGGTCTATTGCTTCAACCTCAACCTTATTGACTATTCATTGCTTATTTAACCACATTTTAAATTCATACGAGTGTCTTCGATTTAACTGTTGCCGCGTTTCAGCCTCAATATTCTCAGGCCTCTTCAGGACTAGGGCAGTTGAATGTGTAATTTTTCAAAATTCAACCTAAGAAATCAAATACACCTTTTAATCCAAATATACAATATATCTACTCGTATTTACATATATACACACATAGGAACATCAGACTCAAAGAAGTCTCAAAAGGATTCTATTCCATTATAATTTCTGGAGTGGCGAACAACAAAGAATTAATTAACAAAACACACCCAAATGTGTATTTAAAAAGCCTCTTTAATCGTGCTATACATCACAAGGAAAGTGAAGTGTATCTAGAAAAGCCTCTACCAACACCACTCGCTCTTAATCTCTTATCAAAAATTTGGTTCCATATCTACAAAACTCAGAAAATGCCAATAATATATACCAATTCTCAGCGGTTTCTATCGGACTATATGGATATCCATTTTCTTTTGTCCTATATCTTGAAGTGCTAAAAAACGCAAACCAAAAGTACTATATTAGCCCTGATATTTATCACTCAGTGACCCCACAAAAATTGGTCAATCTCATCACTTACTAGTAAGGGGCAGTATATTTCTACCACCACAGTATCTATGGAACTTTTCTTTCCGGAGTTCTTTCCCTTTCCCCAGCAAACAATCATGGTGGAGGAAGCACCCGTCGCATCACAGTCAGGACGCCGGCAGAAGACCTGGATCGAGATCATCCCAGACGGGAAGGGAAGGGGCACGGTCGCGCAAGCCCAGCTGCACCGGACCGGTACCTCAGTGCTTGAGATGCTCAAGGGGAGCCGAGAGCATTTCTTCTACCCAGGAAATTTTTCCAGCGGTCCGAGACCCCGGTTCAGGCAAGCGGTCAGTGCCCCACACAGACCGGTAAGTCTATGCTGGGCCTTGGGGAGTCTGGGGACCCGGTGGAGGTCGAGACATTTAGGGGACTATGCACAGTGTTGCCAGAAGGGCCAGAGCCTGGGTCTGGGGAGAATCCTATGGCAATTCAAATGCACTCTGAAGGGGAAAAAAGCCCAGTCCAGGATTCAGCGGTGGCAGTGACTAAGGAAGGGATTCCAGAGGAGGCAGATAGCAACGGCAAAGGGGCAGATGCAGGGTTATCTTAGCAAGTACAGGCTCGTGGGCCGGAATCAGCCCAACCTGATTATCTTCACCGTAAAGATGACCTAATTACTAGTGCTAAGGATACTGGTGCTAAAAAGGGCCCTAACAAAGGGCAGATTGGACCAGTAGGGGAACCCGAGCTGAAACTTTCTAACCAGGATCTCCTGAAAAAGCAAAAATATGAGGGAAACCCCAAGAAATCAGGCACACATAGTGAAAGGAAGATTGATTCAGAGGCTAATGACTTCTTCTTTTCCCTGTCGGATGCCACCTGGCCAGATATAGGGTCGGGCACAGGTTCCAACTTAGACTCAAGCAAGACAGAGAGTATACAGGGTACCAGTGGCAAGGACTTCATCGCCACAACCCGTTAGACGCACACCAGAGTGGGCAGAACAGACAACCAGAGGCATAGGGACTTGAAGTTGGACTATTCCCCAGGGGAACAATTGGTTTGGGATATCAATCAGACCCTTGGTGATGGTCAGCCCTCAATGCCCCCTACATTGAATTCTATTCTGCAGTGTGTAGTAGTGCACCGAGAAGATGCCCACCTGGAAAGCAGACGATCATAGACTGCAGCTCGTAAATTACAGGGGGCAGGAAGGAAAATCGCTAAAACCTGCACCGCCATCAGTGACCAGATGACGGATCTGGAGACAAGAACAGCTTTCCTTGAGATGGACATAGCTGGCACCAAGGGATAAGCAGAAGCTCATGAAGCACAACTAATAGACATCCAGTGGAAGCTAGAGGACAATGAAAATCATCAGAGACTAAATAATTTGCGATTTTTGGGACTCCCCGAAGGAAAAGAGGGTTCGGACTCGCAAATGTACATGGTTCAGTTGTTGCAGAATTCCTTCCCGGAACTAGAAGGCTGGAACTGGCCTCACGAAATTCAAAGGGCGCACTGAGTCCCGTTCACTCTTCGGCAACCAGTCAACCCAGACGCCAAGCCACGAGCACTTCTGGTGTACTTTGAAAACTTTTTGCTGAGACAAAATATATTCGAAAAAGCAAGACCGGAAGCTCAGCATTCCGGGGATGGGTTCTCATTCTTCTCAAGATCGGATTTCTCCCATATCACAGTCGAACGCCAATGGCACCTATGGCAAATGATTAAACCTTTTCAGGAGAAGGGTGCACAAGCCTTTCTCTTAAATTCAGCCCGGTTGAAAGTAATTTGGGGTGACCACACCAGGTTCTTCCCATCAGAGATCAAAGCAAAAGAGTTTTTAAACCCAGGAGGGATATGATCCTTTGACTTTAAGACTATAGGACCTAGCTAGAATATGTACTGATTGATTGGCTCTTTTTTCTCCTTTTCTCGCTCTCTTTTTCTGGATAAATTATTTTAGGAGATACCCGGGGAGTATTAAGGTCCCTATTGTGACCCGATAGATACAAAAAAAAGTGTGAGGTAATACTGGGGTCATTAGGGGGTATTAGAAAAGTCACATATACGTTATAACACATGCCACCACTTTGGAGGGGCACCATCGACCATCCTTCACAGACCGAAATAGGTCTGTTGTTTATCAGCACGGGGTGGGGGGAAGGAGTGGGGGGATGGGGGACAAGAGGAGAAGTGGGGCGGTGGGGGGTGGCAGAAAAAACTCAGAAAAGCAGAATGTTGTTGTAATTTAAGGAAGGAGGTAGGAGAAAGCATGTATAAATGGTATGACAATCACGTTGGATGTCTAAAAAGTCTTGGGTAGGCTGACTATTTGCTCTGTAAATGTCGGGGTTTAAATGATAGGGGTAAGAAAGGTAGGGTAAGCGAGTTACTAAGATCCCTGGGGGCAGATATTTTCTGCCAACAAGAATCTCACATACCGTGGCAAAAGAGAGGGCTTAACCTAATCCCAGGTTATACTCAGGTAACATGCTCATCTCAGTCCACTACAACCAGAGGTGTCACAATTCAAGTTTCTAATCGAATGCCATCAGTAAAACGAACACTATCTAATAATGGGGCCGGTGGGCCATAGTTTCACTATCGAGTGTCCCAACACTATGCACGGTCTACGGGTCAAAATCTAGATGACCCTGGTTTGCTGGATAAATTAGAGCTAGAGTTAGCCTCCTGGTCTTCTTCCCTTATTATTTGTGGTGGCTTCAATATCCACTTGGATGCAAGTGGCCCCTTTAGGAAAGAATATCGGGGAAGGAAGCCACAGGTTTTTAAGGCACTAGAGGCTCTGGTTGCTAGCCATGTGCTAGTTGATATGTGGTCCTTCAGGAAGCCAGGTGATTTAGGATATACATATTTCTCGTGCCCACATTGGAAATACGAATGAACAACAAATTTGCTAATACTGCCACTAATTTAAACCTCAAACCAACTTATGAGGACGCATTTTGGGAGACAACAAAAATGCGTAAGACTTAGGAAATACGTCAGGCTCGATTACTTTTTTGCTTCCGCCTCCCTTATGGAGGGTGCTGATATTAGGAAGATGCCTAAGGTGCTGTTGGATCAAAACCCTCTGAAATTGGAAATCATGATACAAGGGGCATGAACGATCTTGTACACAGTGGACCTTTGATAGGAAACTGCTGGTCATGGATGGGTTCATAGGGCATATTAGGGGGTTGACCCAACAGTTCTTTGATATAAATAGGTTCAGTACCTCTAGAGAAATAGTGTGGGATACGTTCAAGGCGGGGGATCGCTAGCTTTGTTGGACAACGTAGGAAGAGGTAGAGAGCGGAAATATACCAACTAACAGTCCGACTGTCTACGTGTGAGGAAGAACATACGGCAGCTATTGCCCAAAAACAGGTTGAGCGACAAATCCAGCTTGAACATGAGGTTATAAGGACAAAGGCAGAAATTATTGGTTTTTACAGCAAATCAGTGGCCGAAGCCTTTTAAACCTACTCTAGGGATAATTATGAGTATGGTGAGGCTACAGGTAAACATCTGGCATTTCGATTAAGGCAAAGGACAGCAGCAAATAACATCCTGAGGCTAAAAAGCAAAGATGGGACCCTAGCCACAGAGCCCCAAGTTGTCTTAAAAGTATTTGCAGATTTTTATGGGGATCTGTATCGGACTGGGGATATATCCTCAGAGGCCGTAGGGCCAGAAATTATTGTGACTTCCCCTATCTTGCAGGAACTAGAGGAAAATATCTCAATTACTGAAGTTACAGAGTATCTCCAGGTGATGGCCTCAGGTAAGGTGGCAGGCCCTGATGGAATCCCGATGGAATTGTATAAAGCTCTCCAGATAGAGCTAGCCCCTCTCCTCTTAGATCTGTTCCTGGCTGTACAGCAGAAGGGGATTCCACCTCAATCCTGGCAAGAGACCAACATTATTATATTCTTGAAGAAAGGGAAAGCGGCAGAGGGTCCAGCCTCATATTGACCCATCTCTCTGATTAACGCTGATGAGAAACTATATTCCAAGATTATTACGCTCCGACTTGCCTCTCTGGTGAGCCCATGGCAACATGGCTTTATACCAGGGAGAGGAACTACGGATCATGTTCGCCGGGTAATCTCATCGATCGATATAGCGGATGCCTTAGGGGAGCAGATGTCCCTAATCCTCCTTGATGCACAAAAAGCATTTGAGCAGGCTGAGTGGGCATACCTATGGGGCAACCTAAGATCTAATGGGTTTGGACCTCATATACTAACGGCCATAAGAGCTATGTATGTACAGCCATTTGCAAGGATTCAATTGATGAGTAGGGAGTCTGAAAGGATTCCGGTAGTTTGAGGCACAAGACAGGGGTGCCCTTGCTCTCCAATTCTTTTTGCACTATATATAGATCCACTTTTTAGATCAATTATTCAAGATCAGGCAATCAAACCAATAGTGGTCAGGGGGTATAACACCAAGGTGCTAGCATATGCTGACGACATAGCTGTCGTCACCCCTGATCCAATGGGAGCAATTGCAAGGATCGAAGTCTTGGTCTTGGAATTTGGCAGGCATTCCGGATACTGTTTGAACTCAGACAAGACTAGAATTGTCTGTACTAAAACCACTACCTGCCAGGATCCACATAAGACGGAGGCTGCTGCTTACCTCGGGATAGATATCTCGGCGGATGTTCGATCCATATGGGCAATTAATTTGGCTCCTCTCATAGAGAAGATAAGTAGAGATCTAAGAAGAATTGATAATTTACATCTATAATAGGAAGGTGCAATGTACTGAAAATGACAATGTTCACTAAGGTCTTATATTTATTCCGATGTATCCCGCTAGAACCAGCACACGTCTTCTTCAAGAAATTAGATGGGATTTATTTGGCACTACAAGAAGGTCAGGAGATCACTGAAATTTCTGACCCTTTCTCAAGATCCGGGGGAGGGCTGGTAGTTCCCAACCTATTGTATTATTACTGGGCCATCACTTTGCAACAAATGGCTATACTGTTTAAATCTAATACGTGGGCAGAAACAGCCCCGGGAGGACGGGAAAGTGAAATTCCCCCTTCTATCTTTGAGTTAGCCATTGGTGGTGCAGCAACAGGGGTTTTATTGACGCAGTTGGAGGGTAGTTATTACAAGAAAACACGCTTCAAGCCTCTTAGAGAGGCTTGCAACGTCTGGCACAAAGTAGGTAAGTTCTAGACAGTCCTAAGCTTCAGAGATACCTACCGCTGTGGTGATCACCAGTATTTCCGGCCACTCTGTATGATGAAATAGGTAAAATTTGGGACCAGGCTGGAGTCAATAGGAAAGGTGACGTTATCGATTTGAATGGATTTATTTCTTTTGCAGAACTTCAGGAGCGATATAGTGTGGACCCCAGATCGTTTTTTATGTATGTCCAAATTAGGGAGACAATTAGACCCGTCGTATCAAAGATTATCAATATGGATCGGATTCCGTTGCTAGAAAGTATTTTGTATAAACAATCCTGAATCAAGGATTTATATTCTATCCTGATAAGTGCCAATTCGGATGTTATAGTGAAAGTCGGAACCGCTTGAGCAGGCAATTTGGAGTATCAGGACGTGGATTTAAGTAGGTCATTAAGCTTTCTAAGAAGGTGTTTCTCTCCGCCCACTTAAAGACCCAACACTTTAAAACAGTGTTCAATTTATACTTTACACCGGAAAAACTGTTTGCCAAGGGGAAAAGGGAAAATGATCACTGCCCAATGTGTGGGCAGGGCCCTGCAGACCTGGCCCATATGTTTTCCGACTGTAATAAACTAAATGTATTGAAAAAGGGGATTGAAACCTTTTGTATAAAGTTTTAAGGCAGGATGTGTTTCTCTCTCCAACTATGATGCTATTAGGTTGTGATGAGAATGTACAGTTGGAACCAACTCAGGTATTTTTTTGTTTTATAGTAACTGCAATAGTCCGAATATTGATTGCATCAAAATAGAAGGATGCAGATCCTCCGATGTATCAAGCTTGGTATGCCAGACTGCTTTATGTATTTAACTTAGAGATGGCATTGTATAAATGTAAAGGCCGGAGGGCGAAGAGAAGGGGCAGTCAAATTTGGGCCCTTTGATGGATTAGTAGGAATTATCTTTAAGAATATGGTATTGTGTTTTAAATTGATTTAGTGTTTTTTCTTTTTTTTGGTTCTGGGTACGGTATATATTTTTTTTAATTTTTTTTTTTAAACCTTTATTACAATTTCGAAAAGATACAAGTATGGGCCTACAACCAACAGGCCGGCCGCTAAACGCAGTGTAAACCTATGCACGACTTAACATTCACATCAATGAAGCAACAAAAGGGTTACTAAAGTGCTAATCATTGCAGTCGGCCGCGGCCGCAGTCCATAAACAAACAGGAAAGGTTTCATATTTTTGAAAAACAGAAAACATCAAACACACAAGGCAGAGGAAGTTAATGGCAGTAACATGTGCTCATCGTATCGAGGGAGCAAACCAACCCGGGTAGACAGAGGGGGGGGAGGGGGACAAGGCAGAAGAGACAAATTCGCATGTCGCAGGAGCATACAGGAATGCGCGGGCTAGGGAGACAGAGCGGCATCCATCTCGCGCGTCTGGGGAGGGGCGCAAATACCTCCACGATAGGAGTTCCATGGACCCCACACCTTAATCCACTTCCCAGGCTTGCCTCTCGCCACATACACCGTTTTCTCTCTAAACATACACCAGTCCATGTGTTCCTTCCACTCGGAGACTGTTGGCGGCCTCTGGGAGCCCCACAATTGTGCAATGTCACGCTTCGCTACCATATAGCCTAGAGTCACCCATTGCGTCTGCGTCACATTGTAATCAGTCGGCTCCCAGACATTCAGCAAACATCTTCGTGCCTCCGGCAACATGCGTGACTTCTTCTAACACCGCATGCACTCTGCACCAAAACCGAGTCACCTCCGGACACTCCCACAAGATATGGAGAAAAGTCCCCAGTAGCCCACAGCCTCACTTACACAAACCATCCACCGAATACCCCATACGCATCAAACCAGGCCCCGTGACGTACACTCTATGTAGTATCTTGAGCTGGACGAACCGCAATCGGGCCGGGATAGCCACCTCTTTCGGGGAGGCCACCGCTGACACCCAATCCTCGTCGTCCTGTTCTAAACCGTCGGCAATCCATGTCTCCCGCAATGAGGCCAGCAAACCCATTCGATCATTGATAAGCTTTTTATAAATCAACGAAATGGTGCTATCCGGCACATAGCCGTCCAATACTCTGTCTTCCAACGGGGAATGCTCCGGAATAGCCGCCACGTCTGAAAACACGGAGCACAAGGCATGATGAACTTGAGCATACCGATAGTATTCCCTATCATTCAACTGGTATTCAGTTTTCAGCATGTCGAACGTCTTAAATTTCCCTTTCGTCCAGAGATCCCCTACCGTGCTGATACCAATCGTATCCCACTTCTCAAAGCCTTTCGTAGTATACAGATAACCCAAACGCTGGGACGCGTACAATGGCGTAGCCCGAGTCAAGCGATCCCTCCACCCCATCGCCGCATTTGCTGCATGCCACACCTGCACCGCGACCCGCGTCGGGCCCGTCAACCGCGCATCAAGGGACCCCGAGTATAGTGCTCGATTATAGTCTCCGCCTGGCAGTAGCAATTTGTCCATCTCAAAAGCCGGGTTCAAAGCAGGGCCATACATCCCGTGATTGACGGCAGCCAACTGGGAGGCCCAGTAATATCGCTTAATGTCAGGGAGGGCAACCCCCCCGTCATACCACGGTAGGGTCAGTTTGGCAAGAGCAATCCACGGCCGCCCATCCCAAAACAATCGACGCTGGAGACACTCCACCTCCCGAAAATAACGGGCCGGCACTACGTCCATAGTGTTCTGCAGGGCGTACAAAAAGCGTGGTAGCGACATCATTTTGAACAATGCTGCCTGGCCGAGCGGCGAGAGCGGCAGCCGCCGCCAACCCGCCACATCCGCCCTTAGGCGCTGAAGGGGGGGGAGAAGATTCCACTCATACCGGGCCACCGGATCCAGGGTTATAAAAATACCCAAATACGTGAACCCCGACTCCGCAATCTGGATAGGGCACCCCCGCGGAAGGGGGGGGGCCTCCCCGGAGAGAACGTATACACAAGACTTAGCCCAGTTAATTACCAATCCGGAGTTGCGACCAAAGGAGCTCAACACATCCACCAATACAATGAGCAATTTGCGCGGAGATGCAAGATACAAAAGGATATCGTCCGCATATAGGGAAACACGATCCTCGTATTCCGGCGTCCATCTAAGGCCACGTATCGAGGGGTGCCACCGCAACCATTCCGCAAGGGGCTCCAAACAAAGCGCAAAGAGAAGAGGCGACAATGGACATCCCTGTCGGGTGCCCCTACCCAAAACAAAGGGAGCCGACACCCGTCCGTTGACCACTACCTGTGCCAGTGGGTTGTCATAAAGCAATTTCACCCAACCGATAAACCCCGGGCCAAACCCAAACTTCGCCAATGCCGCCCAGATGTACGGCCATTCCAAGGTGTCAAACGCCATGGTAGCGTCCAAGGACGCCAAGATGGCCGGCTCACGAATGAATGGCGCGCGAGCAAGGACGCCATGCAGTCGCCGCAGGTTCAAAGCGGTATTGCAATGGGGTATAAAACCGGATTGATCCTGATGAATCAGGTCGCCCACAACCCGGATCAGACGATTGGCCAGTACCTTGGCGAGGATTTTGGGCTCCGCGTTTAACAAAGAGATAGGCCTGTAAGAAGTACACCGATCCCGCGGCTTCCCTTCCTTATGGATAACAACAATAGTAGCAAGACGTTGGTCAGAAGGGAGGGAGCCCGCCGCCTGAGCCTCAAGGAACATGTCCCGGAGATACGGGGCAATCGCATCTGGGCGCAGCTTATACAATTCGATGGGAAGTCCGTTAGGACCCATGGCCTTACCCGAGGCAATAGAGCGAATGGCCAAAGCAATCTCATCTGGCGACAGGGCCGCATCCATCAATATTTTATCTTCATCAGATAGGGAAGGCAGAGTAATGTCTCGAAGCAGCAGTCGAGAGTCTTCCTCCGATCGCTCTGAGACCGGAGAGTAGACCCCGCGAAAATACTCCGCAAAGCAATCAACAATGTCACCGGGGTCCGTCACACGCACACCGTCCACCCTCTCAATCTCCGGCACCACTCGACTCGCTCTCTCCTTCTTATCCAACCAGGCAATCAACTTCCCGGCCTTATCACCCATATCGTACAGTCGCCCCTGTTGCTCCCTGCTCATACTCCTAGCAGATTCAGTAACCAGCGCCTTATAGTCGGCCTGCTTAAGCTCCAGCACATGCAATCTGTCATCCGTAACACCTTGCTCCAAATCACTCTCCAACTCGGTGATCTCATTTTCTAGCCGAACAACCTCCTGCGCCTCGCATGTTTTGGTGTGGGAAATGAGAGATAGGGCCTAGCCCCGGAGCACCGTCTTAAAGGCCTCCCAAAGGGAGATGGCGGAAGACACCGACCCCACGTTGTCATTAAAATAGTGTTCCAAAGACTTAACCAGGTCTGCACGAATCGTGGGGTTCCGGAGGTACCAGGGGTTGATCGGAGCCACCCTCCCCTCCGCCCCCAGGGCGATATCTAGGTGCAGCAAAAGGGGGGAGTGATCAGATATACCGCGTGCCAAATGTCGCACCTCTCCGATCATCCCCGCTTGGGCCGCAGGCACTAGCATATAGTCAAGCCTCGAAAGCCTACCGTGGGCCCCGGAGTGGAAGGTATATTGCGCTTGTCCAGGGTGTTTCAACCGCCAGTAATCTATCAGTCCTAGGGTATCCAGAAAGCCCCCCAGCCAGTTCTGGGCCCGAGGGAGGTCCCTAGGGGGGTATCGATCCTCAACTCCGGAAACCACAGCGTTAAAGTCCCCCCCCAGTACCAACACCCCCCCCGGGAGCCTAAGCAGCAGGCGCCCCAAATCAGCATAGGTGGCCGTCTGCAGGCCCGGCGGCACGTAGACCGCGACCAGCGAAATCAACTTACCCTCCCACCTCCCCACCAGCGCAGTGTAGCGCCCTCTGTCATCGTGGAGCACCTCATCCACCACCAACGGGAGAGAGGTCCTGACTAAAATGCCAACTCCCCTCGAGCCAGAGGTGAAACCAGAATGGGCCAGGAGGCGATATCCTCGTCTGTTCATGGAATGAAAAGAGTTCCCTATGAGGTGCGTTTCCTGCAAGAACACAATGTCAGGCGAAATACGTTTCAAGAACTGCAGGACTACCCCCCGCTTTATCCTGTCCCCCAGCCCATTCACATTCCAGGAAAGAAGTCTCTGTCCCCTACCCCCCATCCCTCCCAGCACAAAATATCCCCCTCCCGGGGAGCACAATCATAATAGCACAGCAAAAAATATTACCCCGCCTTGTGAAACAAACAAACAAACCCCAACCCCACCCCATCAACCCCAACAAAACTCCCCCCTCCCTGCACCCCTGCGTGAGCCCGAACAGCCCCCCCAACATGCAGTGTGCCTGTCGCCCCAATATGAAAGAAAGGACAAGAAAAAACCCCAGAAGGAGGAAAGGGCCCCAGCAATCCCCCCGCAACCTCCAAATACCACGGGGCAAAGCGTTACAAACTGGAGTCCAGTGCAGCCACAGGTGCAAAATGTTACCAATACAGTCCATCACCAGGATCACAGTTCCATTCCTACTCCGTCAAACCCTCTCCGCTCTCCGCCATCCGACCCTCCCCATCCCGACTCTTGGGCAGGGCATCCAGCCACTCTCCCACAGCCTCCGGCCGGTCGAAGAAGTGGGAGCGACTATCCAACTCGACCCGCAGCCTAGCCGGCAATAGCATCGCATACTTGAACTCCATGTCTCTCAAGCGCCGTTTGATGGCCGAGAATCCCATCCGTTGCTTTTGAACCGCTTGCGTAAAGTCCGGATAAAAGCTAACATTAGAGTTCTCAAATCGTAATGGCCCAGCCACCCTCGACGCCTGCAGGATAGCGTCTCTATCCCGAAAATTAAAAAGTCGGGCAATGATAGGCCGCGGGGGGGCACCCACCTTGGGCGCACCCCCCGGAATCCTGTGGGCCCGTTCCAAAGCGAAGAAATTGCTCAGCCCTTTGGGTGCTAGATGAGTCACCACTAGATCCTCCACAAAAAGATCCACAGCAGACTCCTCCGACTGTTCGGGCACGCCGATAATGCGGACGTTATTCCGCCTGGCCCTGCCTTCGGAGTCCTCAAGGCGACGATCAGTCAGGTCACTGGCGAGCTGCAACCTCCGCACCGTCGTCTGCAGAGCGGCCACATCTACCGTTAGGCTCGACGCTGCTTGGGTCAATGAGTCGACCCGGTCATTGGTTTTCGACAGGTCCGCTCTGACCAAGGTGACATCAATAAGCACCGAGTCCAATTTGTTAGCCAGAGTATCCAATTGCTGGTTCACAGTCACCTTCATCTCCTCAATGGCCCCCATGACATCCAACAGGGTCAATTCGGATGATGCGCCCGAGGCCTCCTTGGGCTGCTCAGGCGATTTACACGATCCACTAGGGGATCCCTTTGGCTGCGCATAGCGGTCCATATTGTTGGCCTGGGAATAGGCTCCCCTCCGGGTAGATTTGGGTTTCAGTTTGTCGCCGTCCACTCTCGTCGTCATCGTCAGCGATCAGCAAGGTCAGCACCCTCCAGCACCCGGAGGAAGGCCAGGAGATCCGGGCCGCTAACTGAAAGAGGCCCGTTTACAGTTCCAGACTAGGCCTTGCACTCCGTACTCTGCGCAGCTCCCCCAATGTCCCACACATCAGTTTCGGTAGCTCAACTCGAAACCGAAAGTGAAAGCACGGGGTCCGGGGCAGGCCCAGCCTGGCATGCCGCTGTTGTTCAATTCGCAGCCGGGCACCCCACCAACCCGAGGTCGGCACCAAGGCCGGAGAAGGCCGCAAACTTCAGATCGCCAAAAAACACGTTCCCGGAGTCCAATTTCGATTTGGAAAACGAGTGGCACCTCAGCGCAAGATCATAAACAAAAGCCCGTCGAAAAAATCAGGATTATGACAGGATAGACGTGGGAGGTTGCGGAGGCCCTCGGGAGCCACAAGCCTACGCGGCCATCTTGGTTGCGCGCTAGGCTCCTCCTCCCCCGGTATATTTATTTAAGGAACTACTTGGTTGAAAGGATATATGAATTATTTATAATTCTGCTTTGTGTATTTACAAACATTTATTTTTGTTCTTTTTCTATATTTACTGAAATTACTGCTTTTTCGGAGAAGAAATATATATATTTTTTTAAAAGCAAGGTTATAAGGCAGTCATTTGTTTTTTATAGATGATACAGTTTTATATTATATGGAAAACAAATGGGTTGGTACGGTTACATTGTCTCCTGCTGTTCATAGGGAAAATGGCGTTGCTATCCTTTTTGCAAAAAAACAAAATTTTCAAACACTGAGCAAATCTTCAGATTCTGAAGGTTGGTATATTATAATGAAACTCAAAATTCAAGATACAGTTATGTTTTTAATTAATGTTTATGGTCCGACCACTGATGACCCCAATTCTGTAGTCTCTCCTTACTACAGAAGTGTTCAAATTAGGCAATGTCAAATTAGGCAATGTACCAATTATTGTTGGAGGAGATTTTACCCTTATATATGATCCTTTATAAGACAGAATATCCCAAACTAAATGCCGACCACCTATACCTTTTTATTACACTAAAGTCTTTTTTTAAATCAACTAAGTTGGTTGATATTTGGCGGCTACATCACCTTCCTGAGAAAATGTTTACCTTTTTTTCAATCCCTCATAACTCTCACTCAAGATAAGATCATTTATTGGTTTCTCATCAATTAATTCACTCAGTTACTACACCACATATCCATAATATTGATATTTCTGACCACCCTCTTATTTCTGGCAATCAATCAATCAATCAGATCTTTGTTAAGCGCGACTACTCACCCGTAAGGGTCTCAAGGCGCGGGGGTGGGGGGGGTCGCAGGTTCCAGTCCATCAAAGAGGGGGTCTGTCGAAGAGCCAAGTTTTGAGGTTTCTTGCGAAGATGGGGAGCGCAGTTATCTGTCTGAGGTGGAGTGGAAGGTCGTTCCAGGCTCTGGCCGTGCGGAAGGAGAAGGAGCGGCCTCCCGATCTTGTCTTTCTGGTGCGGGGGACCACGGCGTAGGAGAGCTGGGCTTATCGGAGGGTCCTTTGGAGCGCATGGAATTTGAGTCGGCTGTTCAGGTATGCTGGTCCGGTGTCGTGGAGGGCCTTGTGAGCGTGGGTTAGCATCTTGAAGGTGACTCTAGCTTCGATGGGGAGCCAGTGGAGTGTGCACAAGTGCTGGGAGATGTGGCAGTTTCTTGGCAGGTTGAGGACCAGTCTTGTGGCTGCATTTTGGATGTTCTGTAGCTTGCGGGTGAGATTTTTGTTTATTCCGGCATAGAGTGCGTTGCCGTAGTCGAGCCTGCTGGTGACCAGGGCGTGAGTGACGGTCTTTCTGTGTTCGAGGGGGATCCATTTGAAGGTCTTACGTAGGAGGTCAAGGGTGTGGAAGCAGGAGGACGAGACGGAGTTTATCTGGCGGTCCATTTTGAGTTCTGAATCAAGGATGATTCCCAGGTTGCGTGCGTGGTCCATGGGGGTGGGCGGGCTTCTAAGGGCGGGAGGCCACCAGGTGTCATTACAGGCATCGGGGTTTGGGCCCATGATGAGTGCTTCCGTTTTGTTGGTGTTTAGTTGTAGGC
This sequence comes from Triturus cristatus, assembly GCF_964204655.1. Lineage (NCBI taxonomy): Eukaryota > Metazoa > Chordata > Amphibia > Caudata > Salamandridae > Triturus > Triturus cristatus. The sequence goes on from NC_140588.1 coordinate 60,415,761, forward strand.
AGCTGTTTTTCAGCCATTTGGCGATGGCTTCCATGCCTTCTCGAAAGTTGTGTCTGGCGGTGTTGGGTTCGTTGGATAGGGAGAGGATGAGTTGGGTGTCGTCTGCGTATGACACAATGTTGAGTCCATAGGTTCTGACGATGGGGGCATGCGGAGCCACGTAGACGTTGAAGAGCGTAGGGCTGAGGGAGGACCCCTGGGGGACTCTGCAGGTGGTAGGTGTAGGGTCCGAGAGGAAAGGGGGGAGTCTGACCCACTGCGTTCTGCCAGAGAGGAAGGAGCGGATCCAGTCGATGGCCTTGTCTTGGATCCCTGCGTCGTGGAGTCTGCATATTAGGGTGCAGTGAGAGACTGTGTCGAACGCCACTGAGAGGTCGAGGAGGATGAGGGCTGCTGTTTCTCCTTTGTCCAGTAAGGTACGGATGTCGTCTGTTGCGGCGAGGAGGGCAATTTCCGTACTGTGTTTTTTTCTGAAGCCGGATTGGGAGGAGTCGAGGATGTTGTGCCCTTCGATGAATGTGGTGAGTTGGCTGTTGATGGCTTTCTTGATGACTTTCGCTGGGAAAGGGAGCAGGGACATGGGTCTGTGGTTTTTGAGGTCGGTGGGGTCTGCCGAGGGTTTCTTCAGGAGGGGGTTGATCTCAGCGTGTTTCCAGTCATTAGGGAATGAGGCTGTTACCAAGGAGCGGTTCATGTTGTGGCAGAGCATGGGTGCGATGGTGTCGGCGGCTCTGTTGAAAATATGGTGGGGGCAGGGGTCCGTGGGGGGCCCGGAGTAGATTGACTTCATCGTCTTCAGTGTGTCTTCGGTGGTGAGGGCTGTCCAGTTGTCGATCACTGGCTTTAGGGTGTCGGGGGAGGTTGATGAGGGTTCAGTGTGTTGGTTGTCTTCGTTGTCGTAGATGCTCTTGATTTTGTGGTGGAAAAAGGTGCTGAGTTTGTCGCAGAGGTCTTGTGAGGGAGGGATATTGGTGGACTCGCTGGTGGGTTGGGCGAACTCCTTGATGATGTTGAAGAGTTCTTTGCTGTTGTGTGCATGAGTGGAGATTCTGTCTTCAATTGCTTTTTCCCTCGTTTTTCTGATGAGTTGTGGTGGGCGTTGGTGGCGGCTCTGACGCTGTTGTGGGCTTCTGTGGATTTGGTGTTCCTCCAGGCCTTTTCAAGGCGGCGGCAAGTGCGTCTGGACTCTCGAAGTTCGGTGGTGAACCATCTAGCTTCCTTGGCGTGGGTGTTGTTGTTTGTCTTGAGGGGGGCTATAGTGTTGGCGCTGTCGGAGATCCAACTATGCAGGGTTTGGGCTGCGGTGTTGGGGTCGTAGTTTACGGCGATGGTTGGGGTGGAGTTGCTGAGTGATGAGGTTAGCTGGTCGTCTGTGATTCTGGTCCAGTTTCTTCATGGGAGCAGGTGCTGGTGTCTGTGGATGGTGGGTGTTCTGAAGGTGAAGTGGACGCATCGATCGTCAGTCCATGGGAGTTCGGTGGTGTGGCTGAAGGTGAAGGAGTTTCCTGTTGTGAAGAGGGGGTCGATGGTGTGTCCTGCTGAGTGTGTGGGTTCAGTCATGATCTGGCGGAGTCCAATGTTGTGGAGGTTGTCCAGGAGGGATGTGGTGCTGGGGTCCAGTTGGTTGTCGAGGTGGAAGTTGAGGTCTCCCAGTAGGGTGTAGTTGGTGAATGCGATGGCATGCGGGGAGATGATGTCCGTGATGGAGTTGGCGAAAAGCCTGCAGTGTCCAGGGGGTCGGTAGATGAGGGTTACTCGGAGGGTAGAGGTAGGGCTGGCCAGTATCTTGAAGTGAAGGTGTTCCATCAGGTCTGTGGGCTCGTCGGGGAGTGTGCTCAGGTGGAGGGTGGATTTGTGGATTATGGCGACTCCTCCTCTCGGGCGAGTGGGGCAGTCCTTCCTGGAGATTTTTTATCCTTGGGGAATGGCGATGGCCATGTCCCGTCCCGAGGTGGTGTTGGTCCAGATTTCGGTAAAGAATGCTACGTCTGGGGTGGTGCTGTCGAGGAGGACCCAGATTTCGGTGGCGTGTTTGTGGAGGGATCGGACGTTGAGGAGGATGCATTGCAGGGTCTTCGGTTCGGTTGTGTTCTTGCTGGCGGGTTGCGCTGGGCCCATGGTCTTGGCGGTGCTGCAGGTGTGCCGGCAACGGGGACAGCTAAAGGGTCCGTGAGTGTCAGCTGGTGATGCTAGCTTGCAGTTGTTGTTGCGGACTGGGTTGAGACCGTGGAGTGCCGGTGGGTCATAGCGTTGGTGGTGCATAGATCCAGGGTTACTGGCGCTGGTCACAATCGGGTCGCGGATGGGCACGGACGGGCTTGCCTTTGGCGCGCCGGCGGCGTGGCCGCACAGCAGCCGCGCAGCGGCTGCCATTAAGTAGGGATCAGGGAGGGCTGGACAGCTGGGAGGCAGGAGTGGGGAGGGGAGCTGGATTGGACCAGTCGCACTAGTCATGCTGGGGGGAGGGGCCGCGGGGGCAGCAGCGGCGGGGAAAAATTCGCTGAGAAAGACAAAAGGAAAAAGGCAAAAAGAGAGAGAAAAGTGCAAATAAGGCATCAAAAGTGCAAGAAAGAGTGGGGGAAAGACACAGAGAACACAGAAGGAGAGTGAAGGGGGAGCTTGAAATTAGGGAAAAACGACAGAAAATGGAGGAAAGACCCAGAAGGAGAGTGAAGGGGGGAGATAGAAGTGAAGGAAAAAAATGATTGAAAAAGGAGAGAAAAAGCGGAGCGAGAGAATGGAGACAGAGGTCCACTGGACCAGGGATGAGGTGCAGGTGAAACCTGTGGGTGGAGGAGGGCCTCGAACAACAACACTCGAGAGTGCAGGGGCTCGGGGGAAGGCCTCACTTAATGGTGGAGCTGCGAGGGAGGGAGAGCAATTTCCCTGACAATGAGTCTGTGGTCTTGCTCGCCTGTCCCCGCAGCAGCTGCCATTAAGTAGGGGTCGGGGAGGGCTGGACAGCTGGGAGGCAGGAGCGGGGAGGGGAGCTGGATTGGGCCGGTCGCACTGGTCGTGCTGGGGGGAGGGGCCACGGGGGCATCAGCGGCGGGGAAAAACGGTCTGAAAAAGCCAAAAAGAGAGAGAAAAGTGCAAATAAGGCAGCAAAAGTGCAAGAAAGAGTGGAGGAAAGACACAGAGGACACAGAAGGAGAGTAAAAGGGGGAGATTAAGATGAGGGTAAAAACGAGTTAAAAACAGAGGAAAGACACAGAAGGAGAGTGAAGGGGGAGCTTGAAATAAGGGAAAAACTACAGAAATTGGAGGAAAGACCCAGAAGGGGAGTGAAGGGGGAGATAGAAGTGAGGGAAAAAACGAGTGAAAAAGGAGAGAAAACGCGGAGCGAGAGAATGGAGACAGAAGTCCACTGGACCAACAGGGATGAGGCGCAGGTGAAACCTGCGGGTGGAGGTGGGCCTCGAACACCAACTCTCGAGAGTGCAGGGGCTCGGGGGAAGGCTTCACTTAATGGTGGAGCTGCGAGGGAGGGAGCGCAATTTCACTGACAATGAGTCTGTGTATCTTGCTCGCTTGTGCCCGCAGCGGCTCCCATTGAGTAGGGGTCGGGGAGGGCTGTACAGCTGGGAGGCGGGAGCGGGGAGGGGAGCTGGATGGGGCCGGTCACACTGGTCGTGCTGATGGGGAGGGGCCGCGGGGGCAGCGGCGGTGGGGAAAACGGGCTGAAAAAGGCAAAAAGAGAGAGAAAAGTGCAAATAAGGCAGCAAAAGTGCAAGAAAGAGTGGAGGAAAGACACAGAGGACACAGAAGGAGAGTGAAAGGGGGAGATTGAGATGAGGATAAAAACAAGTGAAAAACAGAGGAAAGACACAGAAGGAGTGTGAAGGGGGGAACTTGAAATGAGGGGAAAACAACAGAAAATGGAGGAAAGACCCAGAAGGAGAGTGAAGGGGGGAGATAGAAGTGAGGGACAAAAACGAGTGAAAAAGGAGAGAAAAAGTGGAGCGAGAGAATGGAGACAGATGTCCACTGGACCAGGCATGAGGTGCAGATGAAACCTGCGGGTGGAGGAGGGCCTCGAACACCAACACTCGAGAGTGCAGGGGCTCGGGGGAAGGCCTCACTTAATGGTGGAGCTGCGAGGGAGGGAGAGCAATTTCACTGACAATGAGTCTGTGGTCTTGCTCGCCTGTCCCCGCAGCATCTGCCATTAAGTAGGGGTCGGGGAGGGCTGGACAGCTGGGAGGCAGGAGCGGGGAAGGGAGCTGGATTGGGCCGGTCGCACTGGTCATGCTGGGGGAAGGGGCCTCGGGGCATCAGCGGCGGGGAAAAACGGTCTGAAAAAGCCAAAAAGAGAGAGAAAAGTGCAAATAAGGCAGCAAAAGTGCAAGAAAGAGTGGAGGAAAAACACAGACGACACAGAAGGAGAGTAAAAGGGGGAGATTAAGATGAGGGTAAAAACGAGTGAAAAACAGAGGAAAGACACAGAAGGAGAGTGAAGGGGGAGCTTGAAATGAGGGAAATACTACAGAAATTGGAGGAAAGACCCAGAAGGGGAGTGAAGGGGGAGATAGAAGTGAGGGAAAAAACAAGTGAAAAAGGAGAGAAAACGCAGAGCGAGAGAATGGAGACAGAAGTCCACTGGACCACCAGGGATGAGGCGCAGGTGAACCCTGCGGGTGGAGGTGGGCCTCGAACACCAACACTCGAGAGTGCAGGGGCTCGGGGGAAGGCCTCACTTAATGGTGGAGCTGCGAGGGAGGGAGCGCAATTTCACTGACAATGAGTCTGTGTATCTTGCTCGCTTGTCCCCGCAGCGGCTGCCATTGAGTAGGGGTCGGGGAGGGCTGTACAGCTGGGAGGCGGGAGCGGGGAAGGGAGCTGAATTGGGCTGGTCACACTGGTCGTGCTGATAGGGAGGGGCCGCGGGGGCAGCGGCGGCAGGGAAAACGGGCTGAAAAAGGCAAAAAGAGAGAGAAAAGTGCAAATAAGGCAGCAAATGTGCAAGAAAGAGTGGAGGAAAGACACAGAGGACACAGAAGGAGAGTGAAAGGGGGAGATTGAGATGAGGATAAAAACGAGTGAAAAATAGAGGAAAGACACAGAAAGAGTGTGAAGGGGGAACTTGAAATGAGGGGAAAACAACAGAAAATGGAGGAAAGACCCAGAAGGAGAGTGAAGGGGGGAGATAGAAGTGAGGGGAAAAAACGAGTGAAAAAGGAGAGAAAAAGTGGAGAGAGAGAATGGAGACAGAGATCCACTGGACCACCAGGGATGAGGCACAGGTGAAACCTGCAGGTGGAGGAGGGCCTCAAACTCCAACACTTGAGAGTGCAGGGGCTCAGGGGAAGGCCTCACTTAATGGTGAAGCTGAGAGGAAGGGAGAGCAATTTCACTGACAATGTTCTTTCTTTCTATGACCTTACAACTTAAGTTGCACTCTTAAGCTCAATCCAGATGGCGTATGAATACTCATACTGTTCTTAGTGTATATAGTAAACCAAAAATGTTATCAGCACTTCAGGGTTGTTTTGATTTGAACCCAGAAGGGTTGACATCCATGGTAACTAGATGGGATGCCTTTAAGGCATATATCAGAGGGACATTCATCTCTCCTATGGCTCATGAAACAAAATCTTCAGAATCTAAAACCAAAGACTTAGACAAACAAATTGCAAAATTTGAAAGACTTTTCATAAGATCTAATGATCCTCAAATTAAAATAAAATTGCCAAAGCTGCGTTATGGGTTTAACTCCATATTAAGCAAAAGTACTGGTATACAACTTTCTAATACTAAAGCTACCTTTTGCTTTAATGCTAATGGATCTGGAAGGATTTTGGCAAACTAGTTATGTAGAAAAAAAGATAAAACCCAAATCAATTCAATCCATTGTTCCAATGAGAAGATTGCTTTATCGCAAATGGACATTGTTAATGAATTTTTTAAATATAACTCAACTTTATATAATAAACCTAACTTAGAAAACCCCTCCCTGATTGACTCTTGTGTACATAAATGTGGATTACCTAAAGCTTTACAATCAAACAAAGACAAATTAGACTCACCAATAACTATGGAAGAAATTGAATTGGCTATTAAATCCCTTAAACAGGGTAAATCTCCAGGTCCCGATGGAATTTCTGCTGAATTTTATAAAGAGTTTTCCCCACAACTTATTCCTCATTTATTTAAACTTTTTACAGTTTTTGGTGCTTCAGGTTCAACTTCTGGTTCCTTTACGGAGGCTTTGATTATAGCTCTTCCAAAACCTAACAAAGTCCCAGCCATTGTATCGAATTATCGCCCCATTTCCTTAATAAATCAAGATCGTAAACTCTACGCTAAAATTCTTGTAACCAGATTGACTTCAGTATTGGATTCCCTTATTCATCCTGATGAATCTGGTTTCATGGAAAATAGATATTCAGTTAATAACACTAGAGTTTTACTACATGCTATTGAACAAGGGTCCTCTTTATCTTTACCATCTAGAGTGCTTGCATTGGATGCTGAAAAGACTTTTGATAAAGTTCATTGGCAATTTTTATTTCATACATTATCTGCATTTAATTTTGGTGATCTATTTATTCGCATAATATCGGCTCTCTATTCTAGCCCTTTTGCTCCCCTATTCATTAATGGTCAAATTTCTAATCAGTTTTTTCTTTTCGAGGTACTAGACAAGGCTGTCCCTTGTCGCCGTTGTTATTTCTCCTTGTTATTGAACCCTTGCTTACTACTATTATATAATGTATTTCTATCACTGGTATTAATATTAAGGATGTTACTATTAAAACATTAGCATATACAGATGATATACTTATGGTTATTAGCAATCCCGAATCCTCATTCCCTCCATTAATAGATATTATTTCATTATATTCACAGGTTAAATAAATGCTAACAAAACTGAATTTTTTACTTTAAATTCTCTTTGTATACCTGATATGTTACCTTTACAAGAAATAATTTGGCAAAGGTATACAATTAAATACCTTGGGATGCAGTTTACTAATTTTATAAAAAAAAATTACATTAAATTGCGAATCTATTATAAAATATATTAAAGAAAAATTCTCCAAATGATCTGCGCCACATCTGTCATGGTGGGGAAAAATCGACCAAATAAAAATGGTAATAGCCCCGAAATTCTTCTATTCCCTAGCTATGATTCCTAGTCAATTTCCTATGCAGTTTTATAAGACTATTGATCGGCATGTTTCTCAATTTCTTTGGAATGATAAAACAACTCATATAGGGTACAAAAAAATAAAAAATGGCTAAATGTAGTGGAGGGCTTGGTTTACCTGATTTTTTTAATTGTCATAAAGTGTTTACATTAAAACAAAGTTCTCTTTGGTTTAATCATTCCCACCTTAATAATCTTCCTACTTGGCTTCTTATAAAAAAGAATTTATTAAAGCCATTCCCCTCACCTACTTTATTAATGATGTCTAATAAGTCAATATTGCTTACAAAATTCTACTATTTTGAAATCTACAAACTTAATCTTTCATGATTTAGATGCTCTTTTCCAACCGACTATTACCTATTCTTTTGATATGTCATTATGGCATAATCCTAAATTAGAATTATCTTGATCAGTAAAATATTGAAATTCCTGGGTCAAAGCTGGTATTTTTTATTTAAAGAATATTTACCATAATAATACGTTCTTATCATTTGAATAACCATGTCATACATTTAGCTTATCTCCTTATGATTTATTGAAGTATGACATTTTATGTAATTCTATTCTTGATTCCTTTCATAATACTTTCCCATTAAAAGTTAATTCAGATTCCACGACTTATATTCATGCAGTATCTTCCACATCTCATGCAGTTTCATTAATTTATAAAAAGCTGGATAATTTTCAAGGTAACAATATTCATGGGCAGTGTGTCATCAGTCTCATCTTCTGTTAGCTCTATAACCCCAGAGACGCCAACCCCCAAACCAGCAGAGAATATCCAGACTTCGTCTTTTTTATTAGAAATGGAGAAAGTCAGGGTAGGGGGAAGGGCTATGGGAAAAGACACAAGACAAGAAGGGGGGGTAGGAGATGGCAGGAACAGCGCCTCAAACAAACCCGTAAACGAAATCCCAGAGAGGACAACCAGAACAAGGAGGGGAGGAATCAGGAAATAGGGGAATCCGGGACAAACAGGACTGACGAACTGAAAATAGTTAATCTCTCGAAAAAAGATCTCACTGACAATGAAATTTCTGTTCTCGGTAAGGGACTTGGGTTTTGCCCGACACAAACGGGGAATGATGTTGACATTTTTGTTGATGTGTATAAATTTGTACGTCATCTAAAATTAAAGGATCATTTTGCAAATACTCAGCCTCCCCGTGTGGAAACTAATTCCGAACAACCTCATGTTGAACAGACGGTTTCAGAATTTAATGCCCTCAAAGCTATGCTCTCGATTGAATTTGAAACAGAAATAGATACGGAGGATCTACGTATTGAACTAGACTTGACGGAAGATCTAAGTGTAAACAGCAATCTTAAAGAGAAATCTAAGTTCATACCAATGGGGACACACCCCAATATTGACATCTTTTATGGTAGGGTATGCCACGACTTATACAACATGAAGGCTGCACACACCAAAAATAACACGACAACATTTAATCTATCTCTGGCCGAGAATCAGGCTCTCAAGGAACTAAAAGCAAATCCCACATTAGTCATCCGAGAGGCCGACAAAGGGGGCAATGTGGTCATCATGGAAAAAACAGACTACATGGGGGAGATAGAGAGACAACTTTCGGATACCACATGTTACACGAGATTAACTGCTAACCCCATTAAACAACTATGTGATTATATCAATAACAGACTTTTTGAATGGCGGGAAATAGGGCTTTTGGACGAAAAGGAACATAGATATTTGTCAGTCATGGAGCCCACATTTCCATGCATCTATGTCCTACCGAAGGTTCACAAAGGTGGTCCTTTTCCACCAGGGCGACCCATAATCTCTGGGATCAACTCCCCTACTGAGAGGTTGTCACAATATGTGGATGGCTTTCTGCAACCCTTGGTACAGAGACTACCTGCTTACATCAAAGACAGTAAAGACATTCTTTCCAAATTTGAGGGATTGGAGTGGCAGGACTCCATGATTTTTGTCACATTGGACGTGACCAGTCTCTATACCTGCATAAAGAAGGAGTTTGGTGTCAGAGCATTGGAATTTTATTTGGGTCAGAGAACGGCTGATCACCTGGCTCACAATGACATGCTCATGGAGATGACAGACATAATCCTGTCAAAAAAAATTTTTCTCCATGACAACAGGTGGTTTCAGCAGATACATGGTACAGCCATGGGGTCCAGGTTTGCGCCCGCTTATGCCGGCCTTTTCATGGGCTGGTATGAGCGGGTGCATGCCTGGGGTAGACATTCCACCACATGGACTGAACATGTTTTGTTCTGGGGCAGGTACATCGACGATGTCATTATCATTTGGAATGGACCTGTCCCAGACCTTTTGGAATATTACACCTACCTTAATGATAACCCGTATAATGTGAAGTTCACTTTAAACTGGAACAAGGAGAAAATAGATTTCTTGGATATCCAATTTTTTGTGCAGAACAATGCGATCCACAGCACAGTCCATCGAAAAAACACCGCCTGTAATAGTGTTTTACACTATGAAAGTGCCCACCCCCGACAAGTGGTAAACAACATCCCTTTCGGGGAGATGGTAAGAATGAGAAGGATCTGTAGCACCCAAGACTCATTCGTACACCACATTACAGAAACCAAGAAAAGATTCCTGGCTAGGGGTTATCCCGTGACCCTTATGAACAAAACAGAGAAGAGGGCACTGAACACCAAACGTGAGAGTACACTAGAAGAGAGAACTCCACGTAAAAAGAGGGGGGAACACTTGCCCGTGGCCCTGGTGACGGGGTATAACAGAGACAGCAGCAGGATCTATAATATCCTCCGCAAACACTGGAGACTCCTGGAGGATGTTCCAGGCCTTAAGGACTCGATCACACGAAACCCCAAAATCACCTATAGACGTGGTTGAAGCCTGAGAAATATGCTCTGCCCTAGCCTGATCAGATCGCCAAACAATTCTAACTGGATGAGAGAGGGCCAAGGGGGTTTCTATACATGTACTAAATGTTGTGTCTGCAAGATTGGAAAAAACAGAATGCGCACTTTCCAATTCAACACTGAAAGGACATACGAGATCAGACACATCATAACATGTAGAACCACGTTTGTCACATACATCTTAGGATGCCCTTGTAACAAAATATATGTGGGCAGTACCAAAAGGGAACTCAGGATCCGAATACAGGAACACCAAAGAGCAATAAACAACGGTGACTCCAGATACCCCCTTACATTCCATTTCCAAGAAAGACAACACAAGTCCAATGAACTATGGTTCTTTGGCATAGACCATATACCAGTGTCACCCCGAGGAGGAAACAGGGAACTTGCCGTAAGAAGGAATGAGGCCGGCTGGATTTGTAAACTCCGCTGTGTCGAGATGGGCCATAATAGTGAATCAGAGATGCACTATTTTCTCTAAATGCCCTCAGACCATTTCTGTTCATTCTGGAGACACTTCTACCCTAGCATTTCAAAAGACTCAGGAACACATGTTTGGTTGTCATTATACTGGGTACATCTCCCCTTTATGACATATGTAAGAGGGGTATGTCTGCACGCTCTCTTGCAGTGGTATGGTGTGGTTTTTGAAAACCTGGATCGTTTTTATATTGTTAAGGAGCACCCCTCTTTACATGTCACATTCTCTGATCCAGATTGTAATTACATTTGGACCCTCATGCAGTTTTTGCAACCTGACATTTACCCCCCCACCTATTGGGCGCTTATATTTGGACCCCTATATAGTTTTTTCGTCCTGACATTCAACCCCTTCCCTATTTGGCGCTCTTATTGATTTATTACTTTTCCTTACAAGAACTTATTTCACCTCTCTTTCTGGAGGGCCTTTCACTCTTTTCATGAGGTAGCAATCCTATTCTTATGGGTGGTTCTGAAGATATATTGGGACTCCCTTTTTCCCTTCGTGATCTTTGTTGACCAAGCCCCTCCGAACAATTCTAAGTATCGGCCCAAATACCAGCAGATTGTTTATGGCACGGCGATGCACTTCGGTGCACAACATTAGTCATGTGGGGATGGGTCACGTCGTTTATCCTAGCTTGGACCTTTTCGTCGTTCATATATATGTGTTTTGTTACCAGGCATTACGCATTTTTACACATTGATAATGACGTTTTCACTCAGCATTTTCATGAATATACCAATAAACACACTTCTCTCAGGGACACTCCATGAATTGATTGATATGATCCCCTCTTAAATTGATATTGCCTAACTGAGGGGCCAAGGAGGGGTAAAAAAATACGGGTTATATACTTACCTGAATGGTCCCGCTGACCATTCCAAGATGGCGGCATGTTTATCAGGAATATTCTCCTTTGGGTCCACAGCCGGCTTTCATTATGGCGTTTACAATACTAGGGATCACCCAATTCTTTTTCCCCTCTCATCTCCACTTATACGTTTACATTAACTGGCTCCATCGTTCTGTTATATATGTTTATAATATCGCGCGATGCCGTTTGCTTAACGGGGTTTTTTGCCTGTCTAGCAAACACATTGGGGGTACGCTAACGTGGATTGACCGACGTTTTTTAATAAAAAAATCTCTCCGGCGGAGTGGGGACTCATGTTGAAATCATGTTTTTAAACATTTTCAGTACATATAAACCACCAATTATTGACGTTCCGATATCTCCAAGATGGCGCCCATGGTATCGGTGGCTTTTGCCATTTCCGTCGTCCCGCAATTTTGGGTGGGACATTGCACAACCAGGTGCGATCTCTTTCGCCCAATTACATGGACTATATATATGGAACCCTCCCATTGGAGGTCCTACGGCTACCTGATTGGATGGGTGGATGTTTGACCCTCCTTTGGAGATACGGATTCTGGTAAGCGCTCGTTTGTCAGTAGATACTCTTTTATCTCTAACCACTGGATACATGGTGGTCTAGGAGTTATGTCATTTTTTCCTTTAGAAGTAACGTTTTGTGAACCCTAATTAGCCTAGAACGAGCGAATTGTTTCTAATGAGCAGACGAGGGATTTTGTAGTTGTGTAGCCATATGCCACGATTTTTTCTCATGCCTCATATTGTTATAGGTATTGATACAACCTCAGCCCCTTAGCGCGCTACTTTTAATACTATTACAGCATACATGAGTTTGTAGGTTGTGTTTGTTGGCTTTTTTGTTGTGCCTCCATCGACTTTTATCGAACATTTCCAAATAGAGGCGCTATGATGTAGTTAAATATGAGTTAAATTTGGGTTATATATTTACTGACAAGGCCCCGTATACCATTCCAAGATGGCGGCCGTTATACTAGGACCGCATTTTTTCGTTAATTATCCCATAGATCGTATCATGATGGCGGTCTCAGCATTAGGGATCGCTTCTTTCTTTTTTCTACCTCTCTTCCCCCCCCCCCTTTTTTTCACTCAAAACTCTCCCTTATTACAATAGACCATTCAGATTATACGTACCCTCACCAATTGACAAGATTTTTCATTTTTTATTCTTGTAAATTCATAATCATGGTCACGTTAGGATACATATATGTTGTTTGTCTTTCATCATAGGTATCTTCACTTTTCTACATATGCCTAACTTATTGGACGATACTCGACTCTGACCGACCTTCATTTTCCGTTCCAAATTGGATGTGATTTCTTCCATACATTAATTGGCTTTGCAATTTTGACATTGGTTTTTTGGATATGAAGTGAGTACTGTTCGCTTGACTGACATGATTGTACTTTGATCTTTTACTTTTCTATCAGGTCTTTGACCTAATCATGGACGCACATATATTATACTTGTTTCCTTAGATATATTGACCTTTAATCTCATTACTGGGGACATCGGCAATTGTGAGGAAATCACAAGATCAAGAACAATTTATGGAGATACCTTTCACGTCACATTGAATAACTTTTCTTGGTGTGTATATATTTTATATTTTCTTCGTGCCCGTCTGGGCTTTTGGATACTTATACATGACTTTGATAGTTAGCTCTTCTCTGCGTTCCCTCTCTACCCCTTCCCCATCCTCCCCTTTTCAGACTTTTTTGTTATTTTGGTTTTTTTCCCTTCCCTTGGTCATCCCATCCCGTGTTGGCAGATAATTTATCCATTCTGGTGTTGAGACATTTCGAGAGGAGTGCTCTTACACAAAAAATGTTTCTTGACCATAAGCCTTACATAGATGATTATATGTATACTGATTTTATGCATTTTTCTCTAATATAAATTATTGTGTCATATTGTAAACTTATAAATTTCCACATGTAATGGCTCATCCCTAATATGTCATGATTGTATTTGTGTGGGTTTGAATAACCTTTTTAAGAAAACACTTGTAGATGCGTCTGACAACACTTAGATGAAATTCTAAGCATTTTTTGTAATGTCTACTTGTGTCTTGTCCTTTTGTTAAAACAAAGTTTTCAATACGTCTTTGTATATATCTGTTACAGCCCTGAAGAAGTCCTTTGGTGGACGAAACGCGTCGGCTGTTCCGGCTGTTCTGGAAAACTTTGACTTTTAAGTGTAAAAATTATCGCAAAATAAAAGTGGATCTTTTGTGAAAACATAAAACTACTCAAGAATTTGAATTTGATTTAACTTACAGTGTTTAAGTGGTGCATTTGGTTTGGTGATTGTACATGTATTTTCCAGTTTTTGGAACGACATTGTGCTGGCGGGTGTCTACCAAGCTTGCACACTTGCGGTGATTGGATTATATCACCATAACTGACATTGAGTAATTTTCAAATCCGGTGCTGTTCTAGAGGGCCACCGCTAGCTTTGTGTTTGGTTGTAAACAATATTGAGTTGATTTCATCGTTTTGGAAAAATGAACTCTCAACATCTTTCTCTCATGATATATGGAAGAAAATCTGGTTAAATAATATTTCCCGATGGTTACCTGTATCACTATTCAACAAATTATTTTATTCTTTTTAACTGTTTATGGACTCTGTTAAAGTTATTTCAAGCTAAGCTTCTACCAAATTCAAATTGTTGGCATTGTAAATTATATCCAGGCTCATTAAGACATATGATTTGTTTAATCTAATTTTGTTCACTCATTTGGAAAGAAGTTTGGGCTGTCATAAAAAAATATTAAATTTTTTTCAAATGCTTTCATTTAATATTTTGATTTGCAAATTCAGTGCTCTTTCTACAAATTTGTTTTTATTGTCGGCTGTTTTAAAGTGTATTACGGCATGTTGGAAAGATGTATCCTTATTATTGTTTAATGTTTGGTGGTCTTGGATTATTTTTACTAGAAGAGGTGCTAATTTATCTTTGTCTGGCATTGTGCATAGTAGTCCTTCTTATCATTCATTTTGGCAACCAATTGATGATTATATTGCTTCTTATCTATAATTTTTATTTTTCTCTCTTAATGAGACCCTCGGTCTAGGTCCACTCTTTCCCCGCAGCTCTGCTGTGCCGTCTCTTTCTTCCAGACCCCGACCTCCTCCTTGGGAGGTTTGAGACTGCTGTCCGCTCCTGCGCCTGGTGCCCGCTCCAACTGGGGCCAAACTGCCTGCAACCACCGTAACCTTTCTCAGACGTTTTTTTCTTAATTGTTCCCTGTTGTGCCACTTTTATTGTGCCAATCTGTGTCTTGCTCTAATTCCACCACTGTTTTTATTTTCTCGTGCCTGCCTGTTTCTTTCGTCTTTTGCCACTGCTGCCCCTGCAGCCCCTTCACCCCAGAATTCCCCCAGGAATTCCCCCCCTGGAATTCCCCCGCTCCCACCTCCCAGCCTCTCCCCCCTCCCATCTCCCCTACTTAATGATGGCCGCTGCGCGGTCGCGCTACTGGCGCGCCGAAGGCTCGCCATAGACAAGCCTGTCTGCACCCATCCGTGACCTGACCGTGGCCAGCGCCAGGAACCTTGGACGTCCCACTACCCATCGATGAGACACCACCACCCACCTCGCACTCAACCCTGGAAGACTTAGAGAATGCCAACAGGCCTTACCGAACACAACTCATGGCCAGTTCTCCTGCCTCCACTGCCGCCAGACCGACACCACCACCCCGGCCTCCAACACCGCCGATGCCAGCACCCTAAAATGCATCCTCCTCAACATACGCTCCGTACACAAACACGCCATGGAAATCTGGAACATACTCGACTCTCTCGCTCCCGACATCGCCTTCTTCACAGAGACCTGGACCAACGCATCCTCCGCCCCCGACATCAGCACCGCCATCCCAGACAGATACAAGATCCAGAGGAAAGACCACCCCAACTACCCAGGAGGGGGCCTCGCTATTGCCCACAAGAGCACCCTCTGCCTCACCACCTCCAGCGAAACCTTCCCCTCCGCCAAACACCTGCACTTTCAAATCCAGACCACCCCCAAAGCCACACTACGAGGAACCCTCGTCTACAGACCCCCAGGCCCCGAACACCCTACGCCACCACCATCACTGACTTCATCGCACGGCACGCCATCGGCTCAACAAACTACATATTCATTGGAAACCTGAACTTCCACCTCGACAACCCCAGCGACCCCAACTCCACTATACTTCGTGACAACCTCACCAGCATCGGACTTAAACAACTCGTTAACACTCCAACCAACAGAGCAGGACACACCCTCGACCCCATCTTCGTGGCAGGAAACAGCATCCAATTCAGCCACACAACACAGCCACCATGGGCCGACCACCACTGCGTACACTTCGCCATCAACAAACCCAAGGCACACAAACCAGCCCCACGCCCACCACGAAGGAACTGGAGCAAGGTTACCAATGAGAAACTTAGCTCCACCCTCACCTGAGACAACCACACCTGGGTACCCGATGCAAACAACGCAGCCAGAGAACTCCACGCCTGGATCTCCGACTGCGCAGATGAACTCGCCCCGCTATGCAACCCCGACAGACAACGCCCCAGGAAAGCCGCCTGGTTCACCACCGCTCTGCAAGAAGCCAGACACACCTGCAGATACCTGGAGAAGAACTGGAGAAACACCAAGACAACTGAAAACCACACCACCTACAAGGACGCCATGTCGGACTACCACAACCAGATCGAAGCCACCAAGAGGAACTTCATCCACAACAAAATCCTGGCCAACTCCACCAACTCCAAAGAACTTTTCAGTGTCATTCAAGAATTCACCAACCCACGCAGTGAAGCCACAGACATCACCCCATCCCAAGACCTCTGCGACAAGCTTGGAACCTATTTCCACCTCTACGACAACTTCATCGACCATCCACCAGGCGCCACAGATGGCCCCCAGAAACACCAGCCAGCCCACCATCTCCAACTGGACACCGATCACAGCCGAAGACACCGCCTCGACCATGAAAAGCATCCACTCGGGGGCCCCCACTGACCCCTGCCCCCTCACATCTACCACAGAGCCGCGCCCGCCATCGCACCGGAACTACAATGCACCAGCAACACCACCTTCAAAAAGGCACCTTCCCAGATGACTGGAAGCGCGCAGAAGTCAGACCTCTGCTCAAGAAGCCCACAGCTGACCCCACCGACCTCAAGAACTATCGGCCCATCTCGCTCCTTCCCTTCGCAGCCAAACTTGCAGATAAAACAGTCAACAGGAAACTGACACGATTCATTGAAGAGAACGCCGTCCCAATCCAGATTCCGAAGCAACCGCAGCACAGAGACCACCCTACTCGCCGCCACAGATGACATTCGCACCCTCCTGGACCATGGCCACTCCGCAGCCCTCATCCTACTCGACCTATCAGCGGCCTTCAATACCGTCTCCCACCGCACACTAGTCGCCAGACTACACGATGCAGGCATACAAGCAACAGCCCTGGACTGGATCCGATCATTCCTCACCAGGTGAAGCCAGGGAAGAGTCCCACAGGGTTCATCCCTGAGCCCCACCCTCTTCAACATCTACATGGCCCCCCTCACAGCCATCATCCAACAACACAACCTCAACATCGTATCCTACACTGACGACACTCAGATCATCCTCTCCCTTACCAAAGACCCCACCACTGCCAAACTCAAATTTCAGAAAGGAATGCAAGACGTCGCAGTCTGGATGACCAACAGCTGTCTGAAGCTCAATGTCGAGAAGACAGAAGTCCTCGTCCTCTGTACCACCCCTTCTGCATGGGACAGCACCTGGTAGCCAACCGCCCTTGGAAGCCCACCTACCCCCTCAGACCACGCCAAGAACCTCGGCATCGTATTCGACTCATCACTCACCATGAACCGACAGGTCAACGCCGTCACCCCCAGCTGCTTCAACACCCTCCGCATCCTCCACAAGACCTTCAAGTGGATCCCCCCTGAGTCAAGGAAGACAGTCACCCACGCACTCATCACCAGCAGACTGTACTATGGAAACGCACTCTATGCCGGCATCAATAAGTCCCTACTCCGCAAACTCCAGACAATACAGAACACCGCTGCCAGACTCGTCCTCGGCATCCCCTGACACAAACACATCAGTCAACCCCTACAAAGTTTCCACTGGCTCCCCGTGGAGAAAAGAGTCACTTTCAAAATCCTCACTCGTACCCAAAAGGAACCTCTGATCTTCCAACCACACACTGGCCGAAACCCCACACATCCACAGAGCCAGAGCAGGTGGAAGATCCTTCTCTCCCATTGCAGCCAAGACCTGGAATGAGATACCGGCAGACATCAGACGCACCCCCTCCCTGATCACCTTCAGGAAGACCCTCAAGACCTGGCTCTTTGACTAAACAGATCTGCGGACCCCCCTCAGCACCTTAAGACCTTCAGGGGTGAGTAGCGTGCTTACAATTCCCTGATTGATTGATTGATTGATTGATTGATTGATTGATTGATTGATAACTTGTATATGATATCCATAAGTAGCTCTGTTACTAAGAAAATTATGTCATATCATAATATAATTTTCTGTTTCTCCCCTTCCTTTTATAATATGTTATTCTTCTTAATATATTGTACCTCTTATTTTCATATTTATTGTTCTTGATAGGCAGATTCTTCAAGGTACTTTCTTCGATACTCTTTTCTGTATTGTCCTTGTTTATCACAACAATTATTTTGAACACGAAAAGGCGGGGGATCACACATGGAGTGACAAACCACTTCAGAGCCTGGTCCGACCGTCTCTGTCACTCACTGGCTCTACCCTCAGGTCGCAGCGATAGCACTGCTGCTACACTTCACCCAGCTGTTCTATCTGGAGGGAGCATTGCCAGCCAGCTCCCAAAACTGTTGCAAACAATGGCTATTGCTAGCCCCTAGCAGTGCAAAGCAGAACAAGGCAGCCTCCGTTGGTCCCCCGACAGGATGATTTTAGCTGGTCACAGGGGATAGCAGCAAGGTTTGAATGTTCAAGAGGTGTTCAGGAGTGTCCAAGTCAAAAGTAGTCAGCAGTAGCACTATTTATAAAAAATAGTTGGTGGCAGGTTTATAGGTAAATGTAGAAATGTGAAGAAAATAAGATCAAGCAGCAAACACCTAGGTGGCCTTGCCTCCAACAACAGAAGGGCTGGGTACACACTTTATCTTGTCTTTCTGAAGCCAATATAGTGCCACTGCAATGCTTCAAGATGCACCTCCTGGGCTCCTGGGTCGTGACATCAATGCACAGCAGTTGATTGCTGCCCCTTACAGTAGGGGCTATAAGGGCTTCTGGGTGCTGTAGTCCCGCATCCCACCTCCAACTCCTCCACTGCTGATTAGTGCCGGTCCCTGACAGCCAAACTCAACCACCTAGCCACCGCAATCCACCTACTCCACTTCTCCCATGCCTACTAGGGATGGGCTGAAGAAAGGAATGATAGGAAGGTGGCAATAAGCCCTCCCAGGGCAATGGGAGTGGGCCACATCAGGCTGAAATAGCGGTTGATAGCAGCTGGTATGTGGCAGCAAGGAATCACGGGGCTGAATCGCAGAGATGCCAAGGCTCAGGATGTACCTCACTCGATTCCCAGTTAGCAAAGCTCCTCCTCCAATGTGCTGCTACATGCCTCTGACTACAATCTCTCGTGTAGCCTGAAAGCACTTCCTTTTGTTTCAACTCTTTTAATTGATCCAGAGGCACACAGACCATAGATAGAACCTACTAATGAAGTCCTGAGGGGCTTTACGCATACTATTCCACAAACTATTGTAATGGTACTCTCAAGGCAAATCGCAGATCAGGATTTGTCTTTGTCTATTGTAACTTGAATTTTAAAAATTGTAATAAGTTAGCCAATATATACGTTTGGCAGTGAAAATCCCACAATTAGTGTCTAAAGCAATCCACTAAAATTAAGTCAAACATCTTTGAAACAGTGTAGACATAATGAACATTAGTCAGAATGACTACAAAAAAAATACAAATGAAATTAACAGAAGGAAATGTGTTGTATCACTAAGAAATCAATGCAAACATACAAGTCCAACACTTTATAGTAGAAAAACAAAAATATTGAGGATGTGTTAATAAGCCTCCCACTGCTTTATCGTTCTTGCATCTTATGGCAGCTCATTTTCCATCTGTATCAAACGTGGATAAATCACTCAATGACAAATGTACAATTAGCACTTCTACACAGATGTACTACATCAGCTCTTGTCTAAACCACTTCTTAATTCCACTGATAGGTGTGCTGAAATAAGGAAACATTTACAATCTCACACTACACAACAGAAACAGGTTACTGCCATTAAAACAACTAGACTGGTCTTCACAGACATTTTCTCTGAAGACTCTATGATGGTAGCTCTGAAAAAGGAGCACTTGCTACATATCTTTCACCTGTTTTAATAGTTATTTTTATGAAAGAGTGTTGAGGACATCTTGATTTGTTAAATCAGCTACCTTCCATAACAAACCTATGTTTGATTTTACGTGGTAACAACACAATGATTTACAGATAACAGGTATGATGTAACTCTTCCATTTATTTATTCCAAGGTGGTAATCTATTGGCAAAATAGAGAGGCTAAAGCTGATCTAAATAACAACTGTTAACCACTCAGAACATTTTATTCTGGCACTCCAAATCTACTATCTGATTAAATAAAGAGAAATGCAGGCTTCTTTGTTATAACATCTCACGGGAGGTCAGGGAGAGTGTTTTTTATTACCTTAACCTTCAGGGATAATTATTAAATAACCCCCACTACTTGTCTTATGGACCTTTATTCGTTGACAAAAAGAAATGATGAGCAATTGTGTACATAGCAATAAATCATTAAAGACATTTAGTTCAGCCTATAAAGACAGTAGTGTGAGTTAAAAGGGGTTTATGTTCAATTATTTTAGTCTTTCATTAGTTTACTCATTAGATTTTAATCTTTACATTGCTGCAATAAAAGTTAATATAATCTATCAATCTGTATTTGGTTATAAAGTAGAACATAATGCTTATTAGAATCAAAGCTAACATAGCAATAATACAACAAGCATGTTCCATAAAGGAAGTTCTCTAATCTAAATTTGTTTGTAGTAATGAGAGAAAAATCTGTCAGTTGCAAAATAAAGAGCTCTGATGAGAAAATAAATGCACAAGCACTTTGTGCGAGAAGTTGGCCTGGTATATGCTGTCCACTAATTAAAGTGGGCACCTTGCACCAGTCCAAACAACCCTTATGGTGATTTAAGAGGTCAAACATAACCCTAGAAAGCTATCCAAGTGGAAGCTGTGGAGAGCAGCCTTCAGGCTTAGTCTTGAAGGAATGTTAAGCAGCTTGTTGTACCAGAATGCAACCTTATAGTATTGGTTAAATAAAAGGAAAACCCCACAGTAGTTTTAAAAATATGTATTTATTAATATAACACTATCTAGTACGACACAGTACCTCCTACACAGAGATAATCACAAAGCACACAATACTTAAGCACAGAAGTGATAGTAAATAGCAGAATTTCAAAGTGGGCCCGGGGGGGGGGGGGGGGTAAGAAACCATATACTACGAAAGTTGTGTAAGAACCACAACTTGAGTCAAGGCAGTGTCAAGAAGATGTAGAATCGCTGGGACCCCAAAGAACCACCCAGGGTGAGTAGATAGGGACCCCACAGAGGAGGGGTGCAGTGTGGGAGAAACAACTGTGTCCTCCGTACCATTCTATGGGAAAGTCGAGGTTGAGGTTTTAGAGTTTAAGGACCCTTCCCAGTGGATTTCGAAGAAACCCCATGGAAGACAGAAGGTTGGAGAGCCACCCCACCCATGGACACAGAGGTACCCACGTTTCCTATCCCAGGGAAGCCGGGTGCATAGGTCTGAAGTGGCGTCGGAAACCGCTGTCGAACCCAAAGGAGGAGCCGCTGCAGGAAGGAAGAAAAATTTCTCTTGGAATCCAACGGTGGATTCTTGTTTAAGAGTACCTGAAAGCAGAGGGGACATAGTCTGGGTCACTTAGGAGTGACCAGGGGCTCGGTAGACGAATGCCCACTGATGTTGGGTGCATCAGGTGCGTTGATGGAGTCCTTGACTCTGCAGCTGCGGAGACAAGGAGATGTCGAGGATGACCAGGAGTTGAATATGAGCTGTCCAACAAAGGATGTTGAGTGCTGAGGGGTCAGTGTCTGTTGGGAGCACCAACAAGCCTTGGCAACGGCAACCCACACAGAAGATCAAAGATGGATATGTTCGGACCAGCAAGGTCCAGGAGACTCACCACAGCTAGAGGAGTCAGGGAAGGCCTGGAGCAACCAAGGGAGCCCAAGAAAACAAAGTTGACCATCAAGTGGACTCACATGCTGGAGGCACAGGAGTCGCAAGAGGACCTTGAGAGATTTCACCAAACAACAGCTCACAGAGCACTCGGTGCGAGGAGGCCAAGGATTTTGGTAGGAAATGGTGCCAGAGGTTGGGGCTACTTGGAGTCCAAAGCACTTGCTCGGAAAATGCCAACAGGCATATGCACTTGCAAATGTGTGTGGTGCACAAGGGTTCAGGCATTGCAGCCCCCACAAAGGATTCTGACCTCAAACTTGGTGAGAGGGCAGCTCAGACCTCAAGGGACGATGAAACCTACCTCCTGTGTTGCTGAAGCCTTCGGAGTCCATAGGAGCTCAGGATCAGCAGACTGGACAGTTGTGTTACGGTGCCTGCGGTTGCAGTGCCAGCAAATGCAGGGGAGTGACTCCTTCACTCCAAGCGAGATGTCTTTGGTTGTCCTTGATGCTCCACAGTTCCTGCATAGATCCTGTATGGTGAACAGGCATGGACAATGCTTCAGACTGAGAGGGAGACAAAGTCGGGCCCAAACAAAGTCCAGCAAAGTCCAGCGAAGTCCAGAGTGTCCAGCCCAGGGGTCTCCAACCGGTCTATCACGAGCTACCGGTAGCTCACGGAACCCCCATTAGTAGCTCATGCCTTGCATCTCAATTGTGTAGGCTGTTATTCTCATTTATTATTCTTAGGCCTTTTTTCATAGCTGTTGTCTGCCCTCACCAAAACCAGCTGCTCAGAGTGGCCTAACTGAGCCTAACTTGGGCGGGGCAGGCCAACGAGGATGACGCTATTGCTGAACTGCGTTTGCACGTCACCTGCTTTCACAGCATGGCACCGAGGTCTTGATCCTGCACAATGTGTGCCGGAGCAAGCAGCAGGTGGGCTGGAGTGGAGCAGCAGGTCCTGGAAAGCCTGCTAGCATGCAGGTGGCACAAGCAGTATTGAACTACTGCGAACCCGTGCTTCATGCCTTGCACATTATATTTCAGCAGCAGATAATCGGTAAACACTGGCTTGGCCAGTAAACATCTTAATCCTCTGAAACACCTTGATCCTCTGTCCTCCAGACTTGAGTTGCGATGTGCGCCTTCTGTACTCAGCCACTTGTATGCCACGGGCACAAAAGACTGGAAATTTCTTTTTCTACCACTTTCCAGCTCTGGGCTATAAATCAGGAGAAGCAGGGTGAGTTTCAGTTTCCTTTACCTAAGGCACAATACAGACAAACCTCTCCCCGTCTGCACTCCTAAAAAGAATGTCAATTGTTCCACTCTTCAGAACAGCTATGAATTTATGATCCAGTGTCAACTCTTTCATACAGTCTATGGCCAGGTCATTGACAGAGCCCAGTCACACTCGTCCAAATTATAAATGTGTTTATGATATATCCAGTATTCAGGGATAGTGATGTGTGTTTATAATATTTAACACAGCAGCAGCTCACTAACATTGCTGCAAATAATCTGTGACGCCCTCCCATTTCTAGTGTGATATCCTGTTTCCTTCTAAAATAATTTTTATGGATATTGCATGAAATATTAACACAACATTTCTCTGCAAAATGTCTGTAACACTCTCACGCATTACTCACATTCAAAATAAATGATAGGAAAATTATATTTAAAACAATCTATTTAAAAATTATTAAAGGTCATTCGGGCAAGGCTCTCTGCAGAACAGAGCTAGCTCTATCGTCTGGGCCAGAGCCCACTTTGCCAATGCCGTCTCTGTTCCTTGCACATATGGTAATGAACACCAACACTACAGCAGTTCCTCTGGGTTCCGGATCATGGACAGATCTGCAGCATTCTAGTTAAATCCTAAGTTTGGAGGTTGAGTTTGACTGCCTCTTGGGAACAGAGCTTATCTGTTAAGAGTGCTTTGACTCCAAAATAGCGAACCTTACTCTTTATTTAATAGAAGCAGTTACAAAACAACAGGTTTTTTACATACTTTCATAAAGAGTCGGATCCAAAAGTTGTTTAAGGATGCATTTATTGTGACTTGTGACAGTCCAGGTACACACAAGCCTGCACAGTGTCAAAAAGATTCTTCCCCTTGTACCCTCATCACTTGGGTTTGGAAAAGGCATGGGACTCCCCCTTGAGTAGACGTTTGGGGCCCTTGTGAGAACTCTTTCTTTTTATCCTTGTTGCTCCCATCTTTCCCCTGAGAGGGGCCGAGCCCCCTTTCTAGGGATCGCCCCTTGAGAATTTTTAGACAGCATAGTGTATACCCACACTAGGGCTGCTTTTTTAAGCTGCCTGGGGTCAGACAACTTGGAATCTACTTGATGCTGGTGTAATTCTGAATGACAAATAGTCAAGCTGAGCCCCTTCATGATTCGATTATGTAATGCATCATAAGTAGTGACTGCATTTCCTTTTATCCAGATCTCCAGTTCTGTTTTTGAAATATCTACAAAGTCAACCCAGGATTGTTGTGTGTCATTTCCTGTGTCTCAGAACTTCTTCTGGTACTCTTCAGGTGTGAGACCAAACTTCTGCACAAAGGTCTACTTCATTTGAGTGAATGAGTCATCTAGCCTCTCTTGTAGAGTCAGGAGGGAATCCGTCCGAGTGCTGGTATCAACTTTCACACTAAGAACTTCCAGTGCTGTTGATCCACCAACATATTATCAATGCTCTTTCATAGAAGGCAAACCATTTGTCAATGTCGCTCCCCACTACAAAGTAACATACAATACCCTTGGGCAAGCAAGGGGTGTGTAGACACCACACTATTGCTTTCACCATCTTCTTCAGACCGTAAGAGTCTTAAGCTGGCATTCTTCTCCTCAAAAGCCAGTCTCTTTTCTGTCAGTGCAAGTTTCCTATCCTCTAGTGGTATAGCTGCCAGCTTAGCTTGCAGCTTAATTGCTGATTGCTTGTCACCAAGTTCCAAATGGCAGATGGCCATTTCAGAAGGGTTCATGCTGACAGAATCTGCTTCATTCCCAGTCCTGGATGTTCCACCAGAAAATTCATTTGGGACATGTGGTACCCTGCCCCTTCATCCTCTCTGGCTATATTTATTATTACATCCTACGAAAGGATTGTGTTTGGTTGGCTTCTTTCCTCTCTCTGCATAGGGCGTTCCTCTCCACCACTGTGAGAGTTGCCAGTCACAGTCATTTGGTTGTACTTGATTGGTAACTAGGTAAGATTTAAGCCTCACCATGATGGATGGCGGGTTCAGATACAGGAATTATGTTTGTCCTGGGTGGAAGTTTACCTTCTGACTTAGTTTCTGAAATAGAAGTAAAACGCCTTCAGTGGTGCAAGGGAGCAGGTTGTAGTAAGAATAGCTTCATGAGGCCAGATAGCCATTGGATGAAGTTCCAGTGAAACCACTGACTTTTCCTGGGAACGGTCAGAGCCAGAGAAATTAAGATTTTGCCCCTAGCTAACGTCCCTCACCGGCCAGTAACTTTTGGCACCTTTGCCCAGATTTCTGCATTCAGAGTTAGTCACTTTTTCAGAACTCAGATTCTTCCAGCGGGGAAATGGCGCAACTATAGCCAAACCAGGGCTCCATAAGGCCAGAGAGCCTCTCTGCAACATCCATCTGAAACAGATTTGCTGCTGCAGAAAACCTTTGAATGGGAGCAATCTGAATCTTTGGCCCAGCAGCAATGCACCTTCATCGGATTGACTTGACAGGTTTGTCCCAGTCCTCCAGAGGTCTTTAGAGCCAAAAATGTTTTTGTCCCAGGTTTTATAGGGCAATTTGACAGAGACTAATGTCCCTGGGTCACAGGAACAGCACTTGGAGAAGGGTCAAAACTCACTACCACAGAAGCCACAAGCAGGGACGATGGTAGGATCAGCTGGAAAGGGTCAGCTGGGTTCTTCAGGAAAAGGGCGTTTAGCAGCTTGTTGTGTCCCTGTAGATTAACAGGAGGTCAGCCAACTGACCTTTGGAGTCTACGTTTTGGTCCGGGGTGTAAATGAGAGCAGGTGCAACCTTTCAGGTCTCCTCATGGGTCCCAACAGTAGGTGTAGATCTTCTTCTGTCTTCTTCAGGTCCAATATTGTTCTGAAGGGTGTGCCCAGGTGTGCCACATTTATGCCTGGCACTAGCCTGTGGCTTGTGGTGGCTTCTGGCCCTCCCTAACCAATAGGGAAAATGATCTCAGGGGTAACCCCACCCACCTTTGCAGACTTTTCTGTGTGCCCTACTAAAAACAATACCACAGTGCCCCTCTGTACCTAAAACTAATATGGTAGAAGCTTTCTTCTCTCCCCCGTTCTGAGCCCCTGTGCTCACCACCGAGGAGTGACCATGGAAATGAGCACTCCTTCTTCACTGTTCACTGAAAACCAGTTCTGGAGCAACTCCTCTCCCACTGGGATTGGTAGCTTCCTGACTAAAGGAACAAAAGAGGGAACATGCCCCAGTGTAAGCTACAGCTGCCTGTGACAGGGTAGGGCGCTTTGAAGTTATTTAAGGTACTGGACACTGCCTAAATGGTCATCCTGCTAGAGGAACAGAACACCTCTCTACATCCAAGCCCTTTGACTCAGCTCTGGGAGCAAGTTCACACCACTATCGGGGGATATTCAGCACTAAGGTGATAATTGGGAGATCATGCAAGTTGGCTTCTAGAGATTTTAGGCAGGTAAATGTTGTCTATTTAACTTACCTTTGGCAAAGTATTTATTACAAATCAGACTTTACTAATGACTTGGGCTTAGATAATTATTTTAAATAGTCTAAGAATGAAATTTGCAGTAGCTTCCTAGGCAGAGATATCATTATTAAATTTTTAGATTATATCCCAATGCTTTCCCATGGAACAGCTAATTCTGCTACAGTGAAATGACTTTGGGCCCTTGTCATTGTAAGGACGTTTTACATTAAATCTTTACATGTCCTAGTTTTAGATACCATGTAGGCTGGCTTATAGGTTTTAAGGCCTAGTTAATATTTAAAAAGAGGGCTAAGGTCTATGAAAAGGGGTTATTTGCATTTTTAAGATTGCACAGACAGGCTACAGCAGTAGGCCTGTAGTCATGTTTGCACTGTCACTGTAGTGGGTAGCCCAATGGCAGCTGCACCCCACTAGTGACATTTGACTTACAGGTCCTGGTTACACTTTGTGCCATATACTAGGGACTTATACGTAAATTAAATATGCCTATTGGGAGTATAGCCAATTTCAACGTATTTTAGTGGTTAGAGCACATGCACTGAGGCCTGGTTTGCAGAGTCCCCGTTGAAAAAGTCAAAAACAGCAGCTTTCGTCCCAATAATATATGAGGTTGATCATGCAAAAAGAACATTTTCCTACAGCTGGTAAAGGCCCTAAGGTGGTCTTCCCCCAACTTTTTGCCTTATTCCTCCATTCTTGCTGATCTCATTTTTGTTGGCCTTAGGACTCTGTTCAGTTTACCACTGCTACCTGTGCTAAAGTGTGTCTGCGCTCTCATTTAAATATGACGAAAATGGCTTACACCCAATTGGCACATTTAATTTTCTTTTAATCCCATAGTAAAGTATTACTGCATGTTCCCAGAGCCTGTAAATTAAATGCTAATAAAGGACCTGGAACACTGATTGTGCCACTCAATTAATTACCCCTTTTAATCATGCGTAAATAGCCCATTGGGTAGAGTGCCGTGCATTTAAAAAGTTTGGCATGTACTTTTACTTTTACATCTCCTGGTAGTGAACACATCTTGAATTATTTTTTCATTACTGCAAGGTCTACCTCGCCTATAGGATAACATTGGGTTACCTTATTTAATTCAATAAGTGATAACTTTCAATTGGAACCAGGTCAGAATATTGAGTTTGGTATCTAACAGTTTGTAATTTAAAGCCCTCTTTAATGGTAAAAGCAGATTTTAAGTCACATTTCTGAAAGTGACACTTTTAGAAAGTTGGCATTTTCTTGTCCAAAACATTTGGGGCCTGAAGCCTACTCCTGGGTCACATGACTGGGCATATTTGGCAGCTGGGCTTTGTTTATTCCTCCCAGACAGCCAAACAATAGAGGGATTAGGTGTGCCTAGATGGGTCATCAACCGGCAGGTTGGGGAGGTGGAGCAGGGCACAGTCCCACTTGCAACTGAATAATCTGTGTCCTCATTCACACAAAGGACTTGTCACCACTACATTGTTCATGCAGCCTAATTGGAGCAGGGGAGGCAAAAAACCTCAGGGACTTCAAAAGGAATTCTGTATAAACTACCCCTACTTCAAAGTGGGCAAGATGTATAAATAATGGACCCTCAGATCAAACTCTTCAGTAGACCTCTGAACCTGTGGAAGACTCAGAAGGACTGCTGTGCTGCTCTGCAAGAAGGGCTGCTACTCGGTTACCATCTTGCCCTGCTGCATCAGTGAAAGCACTGGACCTGCCTCTTGATCCCAAGACCACCAGAGTGACTCCAAGAGCTATTTAGCTGGCCTCCTGGTCAACCTCAGGGAAAGAACGGCTTCAACCACCTAGCACCCTTCACCTGGACTCTGCCTGCAGTGAGTCCTGTCACCCAAGTCCTGCACGGTTGGAAATGGGCCTGAAGGTGCCTTGCAAACCCAGCTGTGGGCTTCCACAAAATCCAGCACAAAGCAATGCGAAGCCCTACAAAGCTTAGCCGCACAGCTACAAGTTTCAGTGGAACCATCACCAAGCAACATAGCGTCCTGCGGAGTCTCGCCTCACGGCTGCCAGTCTCAATTGAGGCATTACCACCTGACTCAAAGCCTCACCAAGCCTCGCCAACCAGCTGCCACCCCATTTAAACCGACATGGTTCGATGCGAAGCCTTGCAAAGCCTCGCTGCACAACTTCTTCAGAACCAACATAGAGCGACATAACATGATGCAGGACCGCGCATTACGGACCTTGTAGCTCCTTGGAACTGACTCTGGATGACACAAAGCCTCGCAAAGAGACACCGTGCAGACAGCACAACAGATATAAGGTACTTTGTTCAGTAGACCTACTGGGTCCCTATAGCCGGCTTCATGATTCATCGTGGTAGGCCTGAACTTGTGACTGTGTCCCGGTCTGGCACGACCAGATAACCACAGTTGGCACCTTATGCTTTTATGTACTGTTTTTCCCTAAATCTTTGAAATGACGTGTCCCATTCTACTGAATGGATGTTTTTTCATTCTGGTCTCAAATAATTTATTACATTTTACTCTATTCATCCTAAACTGGTATGGGATTTTTCTTGTGTTGCGTTTTCACTCTTACTGTTTGGAGTGCTGCAAATATACTTATACATTGCCTCTAAGTTAAGCCTGCCTTCTTTGAGCCAAATTACCAGATGGTTGAGCACAGGTTAATTTGGAGTTGCTTTTGACTTCACTCTGATGGAAATTGTGGTTGCAGCTTGAATAGGGCTTCACTCCCCTCAACCAATAACCCAATTTCCAACAGATTTCTATTACACTGTAGCACAATTAAACCTATACCACAGGTCTCTTGTTCTAACAGTTTGCCAGTGGTGAAGCATACATAGGTTAGATCACAAAAGAAACTGCTGTGGAGAGACAGAAATTTGGTCTTGAGTCAATTGTCACTATGATGTTTGAGCTACTCCTTTTGGGCCATAAAATCATAAACGAGGGTCGGGAAGAGTAAAGGTGACTGTAGTAGTCACTACTGAAATGCTGCTCACAAATATTCGTATAACACCACACAGGCCCTTAGACTGTATAGTTAGAATGTGTCTAATTAATTTAAAGATTGTTTTTTTCTACAGCAGTCACTTGCTGCAAACCAAGTTACAGAAAGTCTTTTTCTGACAAGATCCTTGACATGGCCATACAATTTAGCCCAGAGAACAATAATGAGTGGTGACATAAACATGTAGGGTTTCCTGTTTTCAGTGTTTATTCTTTCTGAGTTGCAACGGTTATTTATAGTGTTTCATCTGCATTCACAAATTCTGAAAATCTGAGTTTATCAGTGCTGATATGTTTCCGTGTCACAAAAACTTTGCAGAAGACTGCACTTTTCAGTGTTTCCATAATAAATTCACAGACAATTACATTTGTATTGTGGGAATACATCTCTTACACAAAGTGATGTAGTAGGGGGTTTCCACTTGATGTGATTTGACTGAATGTGAAGTGCACAGACACTGCATTCAGTGCAATATACACTACATTTATGTCTCAGGGCAACTGAAAACGGTATCAACAAAAAGGAAGGGGTGGGGACCTGGAGCTGATTATGGTCTAGTATCCATGCTCCTAAATGTAGTTATCAACTCAAAATGGGGGGACACTGTCTGGTAGGTGGGGGTGCCAGGAATCACCCACTCAACCCAATGAAAAAGAGAAAAAGAAAGAAAAAGACAAGAGATAGTCCTGGGTCTAGAACCCACTGGTCCGAGGCAAGAACAAGCATCACGTCCCAGAGAATGTGATGCTTTATCATTGGGTGTTTGCTCCTCGTCGGGCCGGCACTGCAATGCCCTACGGGTCCTATGAGGAGGGTGAGAGAGTGTGTGTAAGTTAAAACTGGCTAAGGGTTACCAGAAGGGGATATTTATTGTGGCGGTACCCTTGTCAGAATAAAAAAAACGAAGGTGGTGTGTTACTTGTTTTTTGGTCCTGATGAAGCGCCACAGCTCTTTGTGACCAACCAGGCGCGAAACATGTCGACCTTTTAGTTACCTGGGCACATTACGCCTACTGGAGTAACACACCACCTTCGGGTTTTTTATTCTGACAAGGGTACCGCCACAATAAATATCCTCTTTTGGTAACCCTTAGCCAGTTTTAACTTACACACACTCTCTCACCCTCCTCATAGGACTCACCCCACTCACCCGCACCCATCTGACGGCAGTTCTCAAAAGATCTCCGCTAAAGTGAACCTTCGGGGGACCCATAGGGCATTGCAGCGCCGGCCCGACGAGGAGCAAACGCCCGACAATGAAGCATGACATCCTTCGGGTGTGTGAGGGCGACAAGAGACAAGACTTGTTCTTGCCTCGGACCAGTGGGTTCTAGACCTGTGTCTTTTTCTTTCTTTTTCTCTTTTTCATTGGGTTGAGTGGGTGACTCCTGGCACCCCCACCTACGGAACAGTGTCCCCCCATTTTGAGTTATCAACTGAAAACTGTGCCATACCAGTCACAGCTTCACTGTACTGAAGTAAATCACTGTAACGTGTTCCATGCAAACGCAACCCAAAAAGAGGCAAGCCCTGCTGCTTACAGCCGTTCATTGGAGCAGTCAGAAATGAGCAAGGCTAACAGTAGTATCCCATTTTAACTAGATGACAGTACATAGCCTATTTACTATTGCAGTGATTACAGTGCACTTAATTCACGTACACTTGCTATCCGCCTGTTATGTTCTAAAATCTCAAAGAAAAACTTTTGAAGTAAGAAATGTGACTAGAAGCCTGGTCAGTGAGGGTTTGTAACTCAAATGTGTAGAACATGCACCCGCGCTGTGGCAATTAGAATACTTCGCTTCATTGAACTGTGCCTGGGGAAATGAGGGGCTTGTTGTTCACATGCAGCCACGGGAAGTAATACATTGTAGCACAGCTAGTTATGAAAGCTTTGGCAGAGCTCTCACGTTGCCATTTGCCCTACTTGCTCAATGGCTAGTCCAACCTTCTTTTCAATTTACAATAATTCTCTGTTTAAGGGAGGACGTTTCTTCATCAACTGAAGTAAATTCAAACAAGTGCATTATGAAAAACGCAGCATAATGTGCATGTTGCAAACAAGCACAACCTCTCAGTAAGTACTTTTTGGTAAGAAATCTGATCACAAACTCTAGTTTTAAATGCACAAACGGCCAGATTTAGGGAGGCGGTAATGTAAAACAAGCATTGGCAACGCCATTAGGTCTTACCTATGCAAGAGCTATTGGCTTAGACAATCTCTTTTAGCCATGGCAGAAAGTTAGAAAAAGTGCTAAGAAGCGACTAGCGCTGGCCACATCATAGTGCTTTTTTCGTTACTTCGGAGAGAGGGGGGGGGGGCACACGGACAACAGGATGGAGGGTAGAAGAGAGCAGCAACACAGACAGCGTGAGGGTAGAAGAGAGCAAGCATCACAGACGGCGTGAGGGTAGAAGAGAGCAAGCATCACAGACGGCGTGAGGGTAGAAGAGAGCAAGCAACACAGACAGCGTGAGGGTAGAAGTGAGCAAGCAACACAGACACTCTGCGGCTGTGAGGGAAACAATCAACACAGAGAATGTGACACCAAAAAAGCTCTTTGATGTCATAGCGTGTTTTCTTATGGCGGGTTAGGAGGTACTACAGACAACAGGAGAGTGGGATGTAGGAGGGAAGAAGCAACACAGGCAACGGGAGGTTGAGGGAAGAAGCTACATGGACAAACAGGAGGGTGGGAGAGAAGAAGCAACACAGGCAATGGAAAGGTGTGAGGGAACAAGCACCACAGATGTGGGAACACATGCAACACCACTACAGGGGAAGAAGAAAGAAAAAATAGTATCTCAATCACCGCACAAGCAGCAGAAGGATATTAATCAAAATTAAGCAATCAGTATTTGGTCCTTACTCTATAGAAGGGAGAAACGAAAGAAGAAGAAGTGAACCCGGCACGTGCTGACCAATTAGAGGGCAGAAAATAGGACTGACAATAAAGACAACAAATGCTCTATTACTTACCGGTAATCTTCATTACTCCGGGTCCCGTTGTCCTCGTCCCCTTCATTAACAGATTGGAGATTACTATCTCCCGACAGAAAAAAAGAGCAGAAGGCATGCTGGGACCCTAATACTGCCCCTCCCACCGGGAGTACATAAGCAGTACTTACCCAGCATCCCGTCTGTACAACCAAGCCCAGACAGGAAGGCCGGTCGCCCGGGAGGGAGGGAGGGGCGTATGAAGGGGACGAGGACAACGGGACCCGGAGTAATGAAGATTACCGGTAAGTAATAGAGCATTACCCCCAGGTCCCTTATGTCCTCGTCCCCTTCATTAACAGATTGGAGAATACCAAAGCAGAAAAACCGGCCTTCCAAAACCGAAAGCACACCCAGGAAACCACACCAACGCAGCAACCCAAGGGAGCACCGAGAAGGAGGCAAGGGGAGACCGCAGGAAGCAACCGGCCAGCACCAAACCAGGACCGGAGACAACCCAGAAAACAACACAAGGCCAGGACCACAAAAATGAGGCCACCAACCAGAGAAACAGGAGACAGGACAACCAGGCCAAACGACACGGCCAAGGACGGACAAGCCCGTCCAGCCCAGAACCACCAGGAAGGCACACAGGACCCGGCAGCCGAACAGACACCGAGCAAATCCCGACCCCCCCGGAGAAGGCCAAAGAAAGAAGGCCAGCCCAGGCAACGAGGCGCAGCCCCAAGCACCCAGACCAACAAAAAGGAGGAAGGCCCAGGCCAGAAACCGGCCCACCACACCAAACCGAACGACCCGGCCAGACGAAAGCACAGAGAAGAAAGCCAACGAACCCCGCAGAGGAGGCCAGGGCCGGGGATGAACCACAGCAAGAGCCCGTGAGCAGAACAGGAACCAGACCCCAACCAGACCAAAAAGGACCGGGAAGGAGACAGAAACCCAAAAACCCCAGGAGGACAAAGCCCCCACAGGGAAGAAAAACCGCCAAGCGAACAGGGCGGCCAAAACCCAGAACAGGCGGAGCAGAAGAAGCAATCCAGAACCGAACCGGAACCTCAAGACAGAGGGCAGAAAAAAAAAACAGCAGCCAAGAAGGAGGATGACCGCACAGGCACCCAACACCCAGGCCAAGCACACAGCAAGGGCCAGAGCCACAGAACAAAAAGCCCTAGGGCGCACAGCACCCAGACCGGAAAACCACCAGGTCCGACCCCACATAACACCGAAGAGGAGCCAAGAGACAGCAAAAAATGAGGGTAACAAGGGACAAGGAACCAGGAAGCCAGAACCGAAACCCAGCAACCCGCAAGGGCAGGAGGACCGACAGGCCCAACCAACCCCGGAAGAAGCCCACGTAGAGCCCAGGGCAAAGAAAAGGCAGGGAGGCCAAACGAGACCCCCAGCAACCCAACGCCGGACCAAACAGAAGGCCGGACGAAAGAACAAGCACAGGAAACCACCAAAATGGAAACCCGAGGAAGCAGAGAAGCAGAGGGCCAAGCAGCAGAAGAACCCGGACACCCATGAGTCAGGAGGAAGAGCACGACAAGGAGGCCCAGCCAGAGAACACTCAGAACAAGAAGGAAGCCCGCAGACCAGGAGCAATAGGAGGCAACCCCGGAGGAGCCAACCCAGAAGCCCCGAAAACCCGGACCCACACAGGGCCTGACAAGGGACCCTCAGTCCAGGAAAAAAGAAGAGGGCGGTCAGCCAGACAGGAGCAACGGGGAACCGAAGCTCAACAGCACCCAACCCCACCCCAGGAACCAGGCAGAGACACAGACACCCAACAAGAGGTGAACCAAACCCAGGAACAAAGCGCCGGCATGAGCAGGCCCAGAAGGACCCACCAGAACACGACACGAAACCAAGAGAGCACCCCGCCAGGATCCACCGAGAGAGCACAGACAAGGATACCCATCCGAAAAAAGGCGACCACCAGACGCCCAAAACCAGCAGAAACCGGAAACCCCTGCATACCAAAAGAGGGGAAACCAGAGCCAAGTCAAGGACACAGCACCAGCGAAAGAGAGCCAGGCCCCAAACAAACCAGGCACGAACGCCAGAGAGCCAAAACGCGAACCGCCACTGGAAACACACCCCAGGGGGGACGCAAAAGGAAAGGGAGAGCAGGACCCAACCCAAACCGTCGGAGAAGCCGACCGTCACAGGCACCCCCAGGGAGCCACAAGCAGGAAAAAACTTGTTCCGACCCAGCTGAACCACAGAGACCAGGCGAGATTCGGAGCGCCACAGTCAATAGGAGGGGCGACCAGGACCTACCGAATGAAGCCAAAAACAAGCCCAGAAAACGAGCAGGAGCGCCGCAGCAGCAGAGGAACCCAAGGCCACACCAAGGAACCCCAGAAACCAGGAAACATCAGTGCCAGAGCCATGAGCAACCAAAAAAAAATAGCAACCAGCACGGAAGATGCCAGAAACAGATGCAAAAAGGAGGCAGCAACAGCAAAAGAAGCCCCCCAGCATATGGCAAAACCGAACCCCAGGGAGGGCAGATCCCCGAAAGGAAGGGGACACCGTACCCCAGCAGACAGAGCGAGCAACCCCGAAGAGATGCAGAAATATCCCACGGCACAGCCAAACACGCCCCACAACCAGCTGAACCGGACGGCAGCAGAGGAACAGAGCCAGCCACACAGGCAAGGACCCCCGGGGAGGGAATCCAACCTAGAAACCCAGCCCACTACAGGCCAGACCACAGCACGGGTCCCAACAACACCCAGCATCAGGACTGCGCAGAAAGCCAAAAAACAGGCAGACCCCGGCATGACCAAGAGAGCAAGAGAGGGCAAGCCCAAGCGGACAAGAGAGGACCACGACCCCAGACACACAACCCAGGGAGTTCACGTCCCACATAGGCAAAGCGGCAGCTAGCAAGAAAGCCCACAGACACCCAGTGGAGCAACACAGAAGCCCCGGAGGAAAAAGTGGCAAGGGGACAAGGCGGCACAGACCCGCTGCAAACGACAGCGGACGCTTAGCGCCAGCCCAGCAGCCAGGGAGCAGGATGCCGCAGAGGCAGAGAGCCAAACCGGCGACCAGGCCCCCGCAAGAGAGACAAAGCCATAAAGACAGCCTACACGGTGAACCAAAACACCGGCATCACCGCACACCCCAGCACACTATCCCAGCCACCCGGAACATACAGGAAGCCAAGGACGAGGAACAGCCCAACCAGGCAAGAACCCCAGCCCCATAGACCACACACGAGGGCCGAAGTGGGGACGCAGAGCAGCCGCAGAGAGCAAGCAGCACAAGCAGGAGGCCCTAGGTACAAACCCCGGCAACACCAGGAGCCACCGCCACTCAAACAGGCCAAGGGCAACCCGCCAAAAACGGAACAGGAGCGGGAGGACCGGCACCAATAAAACATGGAACGCTTCACGAATCTGCGTGTCATCCTCGCGCAGGGGCCATGCTAATCTTCTCTGTGGAAAAGAGCAACCAGCAGCGCGGGATGAGCAGGAAGCGCCCAAAGACAGAGGCTTCCAGCGGCCAACATCCCCCGAAAGAAAGGGCCACACAGCAGTCCTAGTGCACAACCAACAGAACCCACGAGAGCACCAGGGAACAGAACCCCAACACACACCGGGGACAGGACAGAGAGGGGCGGACACGGGGAAAAGAGAAGGAGCACACCAACTCTACGTCGCACCACGCAAACACTTGAAGTGCAGCAGAGAACCGCAAGTCACACAGTCACAGAACGGGAACCCAACGCAAAGGCACCGGAGCGCCCCACAAGAACACTAGGGACGGCACCCAAGGATACCTACAAGTGCGCAAGGCGCAGGGAGACCAGGCGAACCGCCCCTGTCAGGCTCCAACCCGGGACCCCAGCCACAAAAGAGGCAGCCCACGCGGTAAGGCAGCACCCACAACCAGGAGGCAACCAGCACACGCAGAGGCAGCAGCCAGAAGGAGCGTCACACTGCCGCAGGCACAAACTCCGGCAGCAGAAGAATCTCTCGGACACAGGGCAAACGGGCAGGAAGGAGGAGCAAGGAGCCACGCACCCCAACACCCCCAAGCAGTCTAGCGACGACAGCGACATCAAAGAACCAGGACAGCGCCAGCCTAAAGGGAATCCATGGGCGCGCCAGTCGGGATGTAGCACAGTGGCAGAGCGCATGCTTCGCAAGTACGAGGTCCCGGGTGCAAACCCCGGCATCCCCAAGAGCCCACGCCATCCATCACGGACCTGAAAGAAAGAAAGAGCACCAACGCACAGCGAAGAACCATAAAACCGCTATGCGGGACTCACCCAGGGCAAGGGCCGGACACCACCAG
The DNA here is from genome assembly GCF_964204655.1 of Triturus cristatus. NCBI lineage: Eukaryota > Metazoa > Chordata > Amphibia > Caudata > Salamandridae > Triturus > Triturus cristatus. Next base: position 60,452,447 of record NC_140588.1, read on the forward strand.
CAGCAAGGCCCCCACCCAAAGGAAAGGTAATCCATGGGCGCGACGGTCGGGAAGGAGCTCAGCGGCAGAGCGCAATTACATCGCATGCATGACTTCCTGGGTACAAACCCCGGCATCCCCAGGAGCCTCCGCCGCCCACCACGGACCTGCAAGAAAGAAAAGAGCACCACAGCATAGCGTGAACAAAAAACACCGCAATGCGGGACTCACCCAGGGCAGGGGCCGGACACTACCAGCAGCAAGGCCCCCACCCCAACAGCGGGAAGGTACGGCACAGAGGAAACGCGGCACGCCTCCCAAACGCCCAGCTTCAGGAAGACGTGCACGCGACCCGGAAGTACCTGGGAGCGCACCAGCCGCAAAGGACCCGCAGGATCCAGGCAGCACACCGGCCGCCACCGTCACGACCCCCAGCAAGCCCGGCAGGCCAGGGGACGGACCAGGAATGCCCCCCCCCGCCCGCACAGCCAGGCAGCCGGGCGGGGGGAGGAAGAAAGGAACGCCACACCAGCCCAGCAGGAGTAGCAGAACAACACACCACGTCCATTCTGTCGACAGACAGAAAAAAAGAACAGACGGGATGCTGGGTAAGTACTGCTTATGTACTCCCGGTGGGAGGGGCAGTATTAGGGTCCCAGCATGCCTTCTGCTCTTTTTTTCTGTCGGGAGATAGTAATCTCCAATCTGTTAATGAAGGGGACGAGGACATAAGGGACCTGGGGGTAATGGTAAGCAATGTGCGGGCTCCAAGTCCCTTTTAGTAAACAAAGTGACTCTCAAGTTTCAGGTGAGTAATATGTAGGGGTGGGCGGAATTTGCGAAAGCGACTTTCGCAAATTATCGCGAAAATGTTTAAAATCTCCGCAAACACGCGGAAATATCGCGAAGATGCGGAAGTTTTTTTCCTGCCCGTTCGCGGTATTTTCTGCGTGTTAGCGGCTCGCCAATGCTTGCGGGCACGCCATCTTGTTTTCAATCTTCTCGCGGTGCATGATCGCGAGAAGAAAGACGTGATCGCGCGACGCATGACGTTACTGCGGGCGTGAACTGTCGCGAGACAGCGCAAATGGCTACCAACAATCCAACATCTTGTGGAGAACGCGACCGGATCGGAAAAACTTGTCGGCGAACGCGGGGATTCAGGTAAGGCGATCGCGCGCGCGCAAGAATGTATTATTTTACAGCGCGAGCAAGAACCAAATTATCGCTAAACTGCGGAATGCGGAAATTTTTACATTTTCGCGCTCTCCAAGGAACGCGAAAATATCAAATTATCGCAATTTCCGCGAGCGGAACAGGAATTTAACCCAGGCCTAGTAATATACCTAGGAGAAAATCTGTCAGCGGAATCCTCGCCTAATATAAAGGAACAGATGTGTAAATGCAACCAGTAGTCTTTTGCTGGTGTTCTGTATTTCATGCATTTGCCCCAATCATGTATCGAACATAAAGAACGCATATTTTATCCCTTGCATTTGACATGGCCTTTTCTGCGGGTCCTGTTACCCTTCCACTTGCTGCACTCATGGTAGCCAGGCAGCGGCACACAGTGGCTGCATCCTGGGCATAGGGCCAGGCACAGTGGTGTCGCAAGAATACCGCAGTAGTCCAGCACCCTTGTTGGGCACATAATGGCATCCATAATTAGAGTGCAGGGGCTCCTCATATCCCTTGGCGCGGGTGTTTATGCACCTGCGCCACTGATAGCTACACTTCTGTAGAGGGCTATTTTTGCTTTAGCCCCAGCACGTCCGTCTTCCGTACACCGAAATATATGCTATTGCTCTTTACCTGCAGCCCCCCAAGGCTACAAATTAATTTTGCAAATGTATTGCAACCCATCACGCAAACAGAATTGTTTTGCTTTTGTTTTATAGGGCTAGGGGAAGGTATCTCATATTATGGCTAATTTGTTTTGCTGATGTGAAAAACAATATTAGTTTTCCTCTGGGTAAATCATTTCACATCAAACCGTGAGCGTTTGGCAGAGGGTTACGGCTCCAGAAAAATAGTTTTATTCTGCAGATGGCGAGTTTCTAAATACAGCTGCTATAAATCTGCGGCGTCTCTTTGTGAACAGTGTTTTTTTACAGTGAAGTACGAAAAAAAGAGAACTGATTGCGATTACCGGGAGCATGAAATAAAAGGATTCATTTTCTGCAGCAGCTGCTGAGACAACCGCTGTGTCAAATTATTTCCGAGGATGAAAAAACAGAAACCTGGCGGAATGGCCTGCACTCGCAGTGACGGGTGTCTGCGCCGTGGGGGCGAATGGCGGGAGCATGGCTAGAGCCTACCACTGTACATTAACAAAGAATAAAGAAACAAGTGCTAGGTCAAAATAAAAAAACGCGTTCTACAGGTTTCCACTCCCTCTACTTTATAGTTTTCGATGAAATGAAAAACAGTCGTGCTGCGCCCTGTATCACAAAGTCCACGCCGTCCAGCTGTGATGGGCTAAAAAAAAAAAGGTCGCTGCCCACACTCGAACAGCGTTGTCCATTTTAAAGCATTGATTGCTGCTCTCAACGAGCAAACACAGGTTGGCAATTATGTCAGGCTTTCAGTCACCTTCTGGAAATATGTATTGTTTAGATTTAAATGTCATGAGGTAGGTTTAAACTGTAGCATTTATAAATATGTGGGATTTCTGTGTTTGGATGCGGTTGGTTTGCTTGGGACGGATGTGGGGTGTGCTGCTCTTTCAGGACACCTGTTGAATGCAACATGTTCCAATGTTCCGTTACTAGGGTAGAGCCGTACAAACACTAGGGGCCCGATGTAGGTAAAAACGAAATACCGAGTCCTTAATAGCGATTTTTACCCATTCGTTATTAAGGACTCGCAAAATTGAATGTAGGTAGGAATCGCTAAAATATTTGCGATTCCTTAACATTCCTTATTAACGAATCCCAAAATGAGATTAGCTAATAAGGAATACATACCCATTCATTCCTATGGGCTAGGGGGCCCATAAGAATGAATGGGAAGATATTCACTATTAGCGATTCGGTATTAAAGAATGGCAAATAGCGGGCGCTATTTCAAGGGTGCCAGGGTGTCAAAAGGACACCCTGTTGCACCCCTGAAATGTGCATGTGTGCACATGTGGCGCACATACATGCCCTAAGGGCATGAATGTGTGCCACATGGCACTTTAAAAAAAGCAAAAAAGTGCTTTTTTAAAGGAAATCGCTTATTACCACCAACTTCAAGTTGGTGGTAATAAGCGATATCTTAAGGCTAAAGTGCACTTACTTTTGTGCTACTTACATTGTATTTAGGGAATCGCAATTCCCGATTCCTTAAATGAAGAGAAAAATAAGGAATCGCAATTTTGCGATTCCTTATTTTGCTAGTAGGTTTGAACTCACCCACATTGCTCGCAACCAAATAGCGATCGGTAACGCTGGAATTCTGCTAATTTCAGCGTTATCGATCGCTATTTGGCCACCTACATCTGGCCCTAGGTGGCTAATTTTAGAGATGTGCAAAAATGCACATAATGTGCATTAGCGTAATTACGCGAACTTTCGGGAATCATGCAAAATTATGCATAATTTTGTAGAATGCAAAACCAGCATTTGATGCTACATTTTGGACGTGAGGAAGCATTTTGCTTAAAAAAAGGGGCAAAAAACTAAAATTGCCTGAAACAGCAGCTACTCGCATTCTGGTAGTTTGCATTGTTCCCATGTACTTGTGCTAAATTGTTACTGCAAACAGTGTGGAAATCCGCGACATGATGGAATAGTGTAATTTCGAGAAATTTGCAGAAGAAGCGTAACAGAACATTACCAGAAATACTCAGGATTACTTCAGCGTAACCAACATTGCGCCCAGGCCTACTAATTATCTTAAACAATAGGCCCAGGTCTCACCGGGAATGTTATCACAACCCTGCTCTGCCTATGATTGTAATGGGTGTATCGCTTTTCCAGTCTGTGACAGAGTAGTACGTTATATTCACTGAAAATCTTACAATTAAAGTGAAGTTATGTTTAGGGTAAAAATACACCCCCTGTAATTAACTGTTTAAGATTTTGTGTGCAAAACATAGCTCATAGTCCCTCCCTGAGAACCATAGCTTGTCTCCTCTCCCCCTTCAAAGTGGAATGCTCATGACTTCAGCCATGACATAACAAATGATGGGGAACAACCTTTACAACGCAACTTTTACAACGCACTACACTTACAACGCATTTTTTACAACGCACAATCCATTACAACACATGACATTACAACGCAGGACACTACAACGCATTTTTAAAAACTACCTTTACACCGCATTCCATTACAACGCATACTACCATTACAACGCATACCATTACAACGCATAATATAGTAATTTTTACCCCTATACTATCCAACACTTACCCTACTGTTGCACCCCCTGGAGTTAGAATAGTAATTGTTACCCCTATACTATCCAACACTTACTCTACTGTTGCACCCCCTGGAGTTAGAATAGTAATTTTTACCCCTATACTATCCAACACTTACCCTACTGTTGCACCCCCTGGAGTTAGAATAGTAATTTTTACCCCTATACTATCCAACACTTACCCTACTGTTGCACCCCCTGGAGTTAGAATAGTAATTTTTACCCCTATACTATCCAACACTTTCCCTACTGTTGCACCCCCTGGAGTTAGAATAGTAATTTTTACCCCTATACTATCCAACACTTACCCTACTGTTGCACCCCCTGGAGTTAGAATAGTAATTTTTACCCCTATACTATCCAACACTTACTCTACTGTTGCACCCCCTGGAGTTAGAATAGTAATTTTTACCCCTATACTATCCAACACTTACCCTACTGTTGCACCCCCTGGAGTTAGAATAGTAATTTTTACCCCTATACTATCCAACACTTACCCTACTGTTGCACCCCCTGGAGTTAGAATAGTAATTTTTACCCCTATACTATCCAACACTTACTCTACTGTTGCACCCCCTGGAGTTAGAATAGTAATTTTTACCCCTATACTATCCAACACTTTCCCTACTGTTGCACCCCCTGGAGTTAGAATAGTAATTTTTACCCCTATACTATCCAACATTTACCCTACTGTTGCACCCCCTGGAGTTAGAATAGTAATTTTTAACCCTATACTATCCAACACTTACCCTACTGTTGCACCCCCTGGAGTTAGAATAGTAATTGTTACCCCTATACTGTGTAATACTTACCTTAAATGCAATTTAATATTATGCGTTGTAATGGTATGCGTTGTAAAGGTAGTATGCGTTGTAATGGAAATGCGTTGTAAAGGTAGTTGTTAAAAATGCGTTGTAGTGTCCTGCGTTGTAATGTCATGCGTTGTAATGGATTGTGCGTTGTAAAAAATGCGTTGTAAGTGCATGCGTTGTAAAAGTGTGCGTTGTAACAACATACATCCCAAATGACTTAGGAATCTACACTGATGACACCCCCTGGTGGCATTTGATATGACCTTAGCATTGAAATTATCGATCACCTCACTGTCCATACAGTGTCATTTTTTTGTTTGCATATTTCTTGCTATTTAATTATGCTGCGTTGGTAAAGCCTAGTATTTATTGGTATCTTGTGAGGTCATGAGCAGTCTATTTGGAGGGCGAGTTATGTCTTTTATGGAGGGGCCACTAGATATGGTTTCCATACCGAACTATGACTTGTGAAGTTCAAAGGCTTTTCTTTTTTTCATAACCATAACTTCACTTTAACTGTACATTTTTTCAGTGCAGTTCTGTTTTTTATGATATTGCATTCACCTAGAAAAGGCATTTGGCCAGCCATTTGTGCCTTCCATCAGACCCTGATCCATTCTACATCTATAAAGTACTTACCCTTTTAATTTTTTGTAAAATTTGCAAATTTCCTCAAACACTTGAATTTGTGCTTGCAATTGTTCTGTATTTAAGAGTTTGCTGTCTCCAAAACCAGGTTTTATATGTTGTGTGAATTACTGTTATGTGACTTTCTTCTTACACTCTCACTCTCTCTACCTCTTAAATTGATTTACAGCTCTGCCTTTATGTGTATTTATTTATTTCCCACGTCTCGAACATTTTCACATTTGCTAAAATTTACAAACCTGGTAAAATGGGACCCATTTTGTGAATACAAAATGGTAGAAACCTGTTCCAAATGTCAAATAGTTTGTGAATTAACTATACTGTAAATGCATTTTTCATACAATGTTCCCCTCTTCTCTGTATTAATTTCTACTCTCCTCTGGTACTTTAAACCAGCCATTCTGCCTCCCCTACTCGAAGTGATTTTTCACCACAACACAGAATCCATGAATATGGGCAACTTTGTGAATTCTGGGAATAAAAAAATTCAAGCCCTTCATCAGCCAATCACATCTCAAGAGAAATTCAAGCGTGATTGACAGAAGTTGTGAATTTGATATTTGCGAATTCCATCAACAACTAATACAAAAGTGTTAAATCTTTCAAGCCCTCCCAACTCATTTATCAAGTGAGAATATTTTAGAAGCTAAAGATGAGTGAAGTTCTTCTTCGGTGCCAGGTTTGTAAAATGTCCTATGGAAATTTGAATGGAAAATGCGCCTTTTTTCATCTTGCTTTAGCTTTTTCCCCTTTGACAAATCTGCATGAAACATGGCATACATGAATTTAGCTGGATGTGTTTGAGGACTTCCAAATGGTGTGCAGATTCGTCAAACTGTGCAATAGTAGGACTAACAGGCCTAGGAAAAGCAGAAAAGTCTGGCTTTAATGTGCCAAACCAAATAAGCACAGGCACATGCTGGTTGCAAGCTTTGCATGCAGAAATGCTTTTCATCAAATAAAAGCCTGCCCCATTGGCCTTGCCAGTGCTGGATAAAGTAGCAAAAAGGATGGTTTCTCCATAGAATGAATAAAGGAGACAAAGAAATGAATCTGGCAAAGAGTGTGATGATTGTGTGTATGTGGCAGATCTAAATAGCTCCTCATGCATTCCAATGGGATCAATTCCTGGAAGGAGAAATGATAAACCATATTGCAAATAGTACGAGGTAAGAAGGTAGTACATATCTGGGTGGAGCCAAAGCCCACTCTAAGTATAATTAAAAAAATTAGTAACAATGGGGGACATTCTCAAGAACGCGTGATAATCAACGCCAAATTCGGTCAACGCAATCTCCCATATCGCCGTCTATCGTGGGAAAATAACTCTGTGCCAGCGTCCTATTTACAACACGGTGGTAACATGCGATAGTCTCCCGATAACAAGTCAAGAGTCCGCGATAAAATCACAGGGACGGAGATAAAAATCTGAACCCGAACGTGAAAAAATCTGCGTTGGGCCCAACTGCGAGTAAAAATGCAGCGATAAGCAGCTCCATACCTGCAAGTCCCACAAGTCAGACGGGAAAAATCCCTATAAAAGCGGCAACAAAAAACACAAACAAAACACATACAACTGCGAAGCACCATGGAGGTAGCCGGAGCAAGTACAGAGGACAACCAGAACCCCACTACCCCCACTGAGGACCAGCCTGGGACCATCATTGGGGAGACGGCGGCAGGAGTTGGGGAACCGGACACTGTACAACATGACCTGAGCCAACAGCAACAGGGTGAGTAACTACCATGGACTGGATGGACAGGGGGAGATGGGCACAATGGCACACATGCACAAGTAAGCATAGCACATCTACAGACAAACCATGCTCAAGAGTCAAAACTCCGACCAAGAGCCCAATTTACGCAAGTCAGTAACCTCTCAGCACTGCATAAGCACAGAAGTGAAAGGCACACCGCCTGAAAGGGATAAGGGCCAGCCAAATCAGAGCTGAAGGGGCAACACACCCACAATGCAGCACACACACATAAGACGCAGAGCACCCCAACATTCACAACAATGTGGTACGAAAAGCAACACTGTCACAACAGAACAGAGGACACAACTGCTGCCGCTTGTGTTCAGAACATGGCCATTCGCATGTGGCATAGCAGGAAACTGTGAGATGACAATGTACAACTACAACCTCACATCCCAGATGGCGTAGAAATGCCAAGTGTCCCGCTTCAAATAGGTGTCTCCCCATAAACAGTCACAATGTACATTGCCATGCAGTCTGACAGTAAACTTGTACAATGCGTGAACATACACGTGAACACAATGCCAATCTGCATTTCTCCTTCACATTGCAGAGAGAGAATCAACACCTCCTCTAGAGCAGACCCAACAACTCAGCACCGATGAAGAAGATGACCTCCACAACATCTACACCGATGCAATGCAACAGCTCTGGGACAGCTCCGGCACCCCACCTCCCGGAGCAGGGCAGCCCAACAGCATCCATGAGACCCCACCCCCTGCACAGACCACACAGCAGAAGAACACACCACTACGGCTGTCTCCCAGGACCCCCACGACCAGCACATGGCCTTCCAACGCCATGTGTTACGGTGCCAGGAGGAGATGTCTGACCAGCTGCTGGTGGGTTTTGGCCTCATGGCAGCCAAACTAGATGCCATACGTGGGTGTCTAAGTCCCATCAGGGACCACTCACAGTCCCTAACGTACACCCACTGTCCGCTCATTGCTCTACAACAAGCCATGGCTGATATCGCTGGAGTCATGACTCTGTGCCAAGAACAACCATCTAGTCAGAGTGGCCCTAGCGATGTCAGCAGGGAGTTGCATCACATGCGAATGATCATTGAGAAATTGGAGCAGATGCAAGCCTCACAAATGGCTGCCACGGCTGCACACCAGCGAGAAGTAGCTGTGATCTTCCATACCCTGCAGATCTTTGTCGTGGCATTGCCACCACAAGGCCTGGCGCTAATGGATGCTGGTGGTGCTACCACCCCATCCACATCTCCTTTCCCTGATGTGACACTGCCACACAGTGATGCAGACAAAACACCACCATCTGCATGTGAGGCACCTGACACATCAGAGGACGAAGATGATGATGGATCGGACTGTGTGGTAAGAATGAGGTGGTAGCATACATCTCCGCCATATGGCCGGGTTCATCTTGGTTCTGCCCTCTGCATCATGCCCTGGAATAACACCTCCCACTGTCCCCTATACACTGAGTGACACTCACCTTGGACCTCGACATGGATGCCATATTTGGTTTGGTTACCAATGACACAGCAATCACACTGCAGACTGTAGTCTTTCACTCCCTATGAACTTGTCAATCCCGAAAGGACTCTGGCTGGCCCTCCATGGGCCAACAATGTAAAGTGGGGTTTGCATGGCCCTGTACTGGTCCAGCTTCAACACTCCACTGAATGTGAATCAACATTACATTTCACACAGATGTGTCATGGCCATGATCAATCAAGAATGAAAGCATGGATGTATGTACGGACAGTGATTCCACAAAAAGGTACTCCCTGGATAATGCTATCATTGCGCATGTATGGCCATGACCCAGCTAGCCATTGAGAGACACACTGTCATTCAAATCAACACTCATCACAGTTGAATACAAGTGAAGTGCGTAGAATTTATTAGCATATGCGTGTCAGTTTGGGCAAGATGAGTGCCACAACATGCAGACCAATGCAGCAGTATTTCAGGATGAGGAACGTTGCCAAGTGCAGCTGTGCACTCCGGGGGAGTGCCCCACCTTTCACAGGTGTGTGTTAAGCCGTGTTGTTGTCCGCTCATGTATTCAGAGTCCAGGCGAATGCACAATGTCCACTGTTGTCGTGGGGTATGTGACCAGATCTCCAAGATGCAACAAGGTGTCGGGACATGTGCAATGTGTTCCAATCTGTTGTGGCTGCAGGTATGTAGTTACTCGTCCATGAAATCGATTGCAGCTTCATAGGCTAACATTTCCAACAGGAGGTCGTTGTCGTCTTCATCAAACAGGATGGCGAGTTCATCCATCAGCAGGTCTGGACAGATGTGCTGCGTCCACACCCTTTCATCAACTTGCACTACAGCCCAATAGGGGAGCAGTTCAATGTGGTCACTGCACACGAGGATTTGTGCAATGTCCCAGGTCCAGCTGCCAGCATGTATGCCAAGCATCAGGGCATCCCATAAACGGGTATCACGGTGACACTCCTGGTTGTGTGTCAACACGAGGCGCACACACATGTCAAAATCCAGTTAATATACAGTCCTGTAGGATAAGCAGACATCCATGCACCACTCGAATATGCACGATCGACAATGCAACACAGGCTGGACGCAGGTGACGTTGGCAAGGCGGAAACTTATCCGGCAACGGATCCGCATTACCGCCAATGGCAGTGCCCCCAGTAAATGCAGCATTCGTGCACGGTACAGTTCCACGTGACAAGGGTTGTGCATGTGTCCGGAATGTTCTGCCATTGCGTCAGTGGCTCTGGTTGATGCTTCACGGTTCTGACCTGCGCCAATTCTGAGGATGAAATGCCACATCTCAGATCAATGAGTTGTTTTAATGTGCAACGGTTGTACGGCTGGAATGGTGTGCGAGTTAGTGTGAAGGCCATTCCATGCAAGTTAACTTCCAGCAAGGACTTCTGTCTGTGGAGTGTGGATACGTTGTTCCTTTGTCGGGCTAGGCCTAGTGTGGGTGTCATCATCAGCTGCTATGGTATCTGTCAGGGGGTGCCGGGCACATGCAATTCCGAGGTTAGAGGTGCAGATGTGCTCCCGCCTGATAGTTCAAACAAAGGAGCTTTCATCCCAATGTTACTTTGTCATCTGCTTGCATTCAGGGAATGTAATGTGGCTTGTTGGGGGTGGGGTTTGGGATATGTGCTACTTTGGAATTCATGTCTAACATGTCCTGCATGTGGCATATGAGCAGCATCAATGTGTGTTACGTTGCCTCACAGCTGGTCGTCACTCCCGAGCCTATTTACTTGTGTGCGCTGCGCGGTCGCATCACTTGCACTCCTAAGACACACCATTGTCATGCCTGTCTGTGCATGTCCACAAGCCTGACAACGACACTGTGATGTTGGCCGTTATCGGTGGTGGGCCACGTGAGTGTTGACCTATGGTATGGATGGGGCGGACACAGATGTGGAGTACATGCTTGGCTGAACTGGCACTGCTAATGTGTCTAGGCATTTGGCTCATGCTGCGGCAATACAGATACACACAACACTTGGCATGCATGATCCTGGTCCCTCAGCGGTCTTGCGCTCCTTCATTACGCCGTTCATACGAGCCCGCATTCCGGGTGCATGCAACATTGCAACATTTTCGCTTACGGGCGGGGACTTAGCTACATGTCCAAGCTCTTACCCACTGCCTGAGGTGACATGGTTGCGTCCGCTGTCCACAAAACTACAAACACCAGCAGTATATGTCCACATGGACAGGTCTGTGCTCTACATACTGAGGTCTGTCTAGCACATCACCACCACACTTGGCATTGTGTGCATTCTTATTCATGGGTGACTTGCCTCCTTCACACATACTTGGTTCCCACCTCTACCCACATTCTGCTATTGTGTGGCCATGCCGTTTTGGGGACGTCCGCTGTCCTGTTCTGCGCTGCCTCGGTTGTAGTCTGGGGGGCATGGGGGTGGTGGTGGTGGGTGTTGTGGCCCTCTTGGGTCTCTAAGCTGCATGATCAGTGTCTCCATGCCATGTGTTGGTCTTCAGATGTGGCTCTGGGCTGGGCTCCCTTTCATGCTGCAGGTAGTCGTCCTGCTTAACACCAGTAGAAGGCAGGTGTTAAATCCCTGCTGCTAACGCGCCTTATCTTCTGTTTTTTGGATCGCATCGCAGATCTGGCTGGCTGTTGAGAATATCGTGAAGTGGTGTTTTCGTGTTTTTTTGCACGGGAATGCCTACTCTGCATATCATTAGCATTAGTTGTCGCTCTCATCTGTGGTGATGTTTTTTGCGGGAGCTATCGCTGGAGAACTGGCGATATGGGCACTTTGCACCAGCTTGTGAATGGGGCCATAATTCTTTCACCACTTTTGCTGCGCTAAAGTGCCGATAACTCGGCAATGGGTCCCTGCGAATATGCCCCAATGTGTCTTAAAGACTTAAATTTTTTTTTTTTAAATGAAAGGAACTTTGTAGTTAAATCACTTAACCAAAACTACAAAGTTCCTATTTCTGATTATCTGATATTTTCTATTCTCATTGACACAGAAATGAATTTATACATTTTATTTTATATTGCAGAGTGCCAGAAGCCACTCTGTAGTTATAGTTAGGGTTGCCAGATACAGGAATTCCTCAGCTTTTTGCTTGCTAACAACTTTGCTCCTGTTTGATGAATCTCCATGAAACTTTCTGAACCTATTTCTTTTTCTACATTGGCGGATTGTGGTGATTGGATAAGGAATTGCAAAGAAAAAAGGGGAGTCCCAAAACAGGTTTTCCACCAGTGAACTTTCTATAGACTGTTGTGTTGCGCATAGCACAAAAGCCACTGAATGGAATTTAATGAAATTTGACAAGAATAGAGATTATAGTGTGTAGATGATCCTTTGGGGTATTTGAAGTAAATAGGTATATCTCAGTAAGCGGTGTACTGCAGTAGTACAGAGGTACTATCACGGTATATGGCAATGACAAAACACAATATGATTAACTAATGAAAGCCTTTCCTAATAAAAATCTAGCTAGCTTGACTTCAGCACAATTTTACTGTGTTGTGTGTTTCAATATGAAATCTAAGTGATGTGTTATGATGTATAGTAGGAGAATACATTAGCCAGTGTACAAAAGTGTGTAGTGGTAGGGAAAGTTAGTTTTACACATTTATACATTAAAATTGTTTTTTACGGTACTACCGCAGTAGTATCTAGTAAGCACAGCAGTACTTTAAAATTTTAATAAATATATGACAAATGAAATAGACAAGTAATACATAATATAGGTCGGCTCTTAAAAAAGATTTTGGTTGTTTTCTTATGTTAACATACTTAAATATGTTGGATAAGCAAATTTCTTAGGTTTGATAGGAAAATATGGTTTCTGTAGGTTGTAAAATTGACCCCATCCAGGCGATAAAGTGCTGCATTGGAATAATAATTTCCGACTAATAAATGGAAGACATTCCATGATCTCTAAGGAATGGTGACACAGTTTCCTTAACATGTCTTCAAGGTTTTTCCATTTTTGCAGCATTTAAAGTAGACCACTTCCACTTTTGTCTTGATAGATATTGAAGAAGACAAAATGAGTGTATGGAAACAGAGAAATTAAGTTGGAAAATATCTCCTTGATCTTCATTTCAAGTCTAACTCCCATCAAGTGGCCAATATCCTTTCCACCACAGGGGATAATCCTTCAGTGCAGATGGTCAAATGCATTAACACAGAAAAGTAGAGGGAGTGTCTAATGCCATTTCAAACCTCTTCCTCCAATCCATGTAATGTCTACTCCTTTTAAACCTGAATTAGATTCAAAATCTGCTTTTTTGCCATGTTCTCTGGCCCAAAAAATAAAACTGTGTCCAACAAATTTAAATGTACTTATAGAGCGCACTGTCACCAGACTGCCACCTTGCGGTGTCGCCTTTGCGGTTTCCTGGCGCTGATACTCATACCGCTGTGGAACCCCTCCTGGCTTTCCCTGTGAAGTGTCCACTCCTGAGCGCCCCCAGGGTGAAGCCAGGCATCCTTAGCGCTGTTGGGGCCGGTATGGAGGCTAAGCAAGCTATTGCCCAGAGTTGCAGCGGGGGGCCCGTGATTAGAATAGGCACAGAGGCGAGAATAGACAGGTCCGAGGAAATTGAGCCCGAGCCCCGCTGAGGCGGGAATCGAACCCTGGTCCCTGGCCAGAACTCTGCTTCAGGGTCTGCCGCTCTAACCATTGAGCCACACTCCTCCACAAGCCAAACAGAAATCATCTTGCTCCCGCACTGACATACAAGAATGAGGAACAGTCAGCCAGATAAACAAATATTCACAGGTTTAGAAGATTGACTAGTAAGATAGTACTTAACTGACACATTTTGAAAGTTTTGGCAGTAAGACACTTCCGACTCTGGCACCTGTTGTTTGGAGTTGGTCCTGGCGGTGGTGGCGTGTGCATCCTGCGGTGATGCGACGTCCGGGCAGGGCAGGACTCGATTTGATGTGTGAACCCAGGTGGACCGCAGTTGAGGCCGGAGGCAGCGGACAGCGCAGGGCCACATACACATGGCCTTGATGACCCCCAGGCCATCGACCCAGAGGCCATCCAATATTCTATCAGACCGGGTCCATGACGTGAGCTGCACAGAGTTAGTGGCCCCGGATGCACTGCGGCCAGCACAGGCACACCGCCATGGGACAGTGACTTGCGGTGCACTAAGGTAGGGCCACGCGAGCTGAGCGGGTCCTCGCCGATGTCGAAGGTGAATGTAGCAGAGGGTTCCGGGGGACAGTGGAAGGTGTCTTCCAGGGCATGATGCAGAGGGAAGAAGCCGGCCGGAAGCGGCAAATGGAGGAGTGGCATGCTACAGCCTCGTTTTTGCAACAGCGGCAGTATCATCGACATCATGATGAAGACAACCCCCAGTCCACAGTCTCAGTTGCCACCAAAATTCAACCAGAAAGTGTCCATGGATGTCAGGGAATAGACTTAGTGGCACTGGAGCTGAAAGGGGATGCAGTTTGCGATGAGGCCTGTACAGTGATATGAAATCTGCCATAAATAAATCAAGATTGAGTTTCAAATGTGCGATCTACTCGACCACAGTGTAGGCCCGAGGCAGCGATCAGCAGGGGCCCACAGCCACGTGTCATCGGCTCACGTGGAACAGAATCAGTGACACCAGAGCAGTTGCCGGTAGTGTTCGGACACCTCCGTAACAATGATCCTTTTTTGCTCCTGACTGAACAGCGTCTTCCTCTTACTCCTCTCCTGGTGTACAATGATATGGACTCTGCCATTGAGAAATCAAGACTCAGTTCCAAATGTGTGACCTACTGGCCCGCAGTGGGGGCCAAAGGCGGTAGTCAGCAAGGGACCACAGACACGTATGGTGGGAATGCTATGCACAGACTTGGTGGCACCACATTGAAGGGAGTATAGTGACATAAACTCAGCCATAAAGTGTGTGCTCTGCCATTGCATAATCAAGACTCAGTTCCAAATGTGTGACCTACTTGACCGCCGGTGGGGTACGTCAATGAGAAAGGAGTACTGCGGGCCTGTTTCGCGGAGGCCGTGTGGTCTGAGGAGGCTGCCAAGGTCGCAGGCCACGGGCTTGGAGCTTGTGCCGGCATGTGGTGGGCCCTCTTTGACAAACGCCGGTGTTGGCAGGTGAGCAGTGAGGCCTGGGTGCGCAGGGGCAGGCAAGAGGGGTTCGGGGACCAGCGCCCGGGGTGCGCCAGGCACCCAGGATCACAGGCAACACCGCTCATGGTGACGGCGTCGACCTCGTGGCGGGGTGGGAGGCACAGCCGTGGCAGACACGTTGGGCATTCCAGAAGAGAACCACATCCAGATGTAAGTGCTTTTTATTTCTCACCCCTATGCTGGCCTGGCATACGCTGGGCCAGCCCACTCTGCACACACGGGGGGGATGTCACAAGCTACATTTCTGCAATCTTCCCCACTGGCTGCGGTGACATGGTTGCATCCACTGTCCACTACACTCCAAACACCAGCAGTGCATGTAGACATGGATATGTCTGTGGTATGCATACTGCAGTTTGTCTAGCACATCTCTGCCACACTTGGCATTGTGTACATTCTCATTCATGGGTCACTTGCCTCCTTCGCACATACCTGGTTCCCACCTCTCCCCACATTCCGCTATTGTGTGACTGAGGTGCCATGCCATTGATGGCTCATGTACATGGCTAGCCCAGGTTGCCACAGTAAGTTGTGCTGTCGTGTCTGGTGGGTGGGCATGTTGTTTGGCATGTTGTATGTGAGTCTGTGAGGTGTGCATTGCCAGAGTTGTAAGTTGCATGATTGTGGAGTTGGGGGGTGTGGTGTGTTCAGTTGGTACTCACCAACGAGCAGGGCATTTCCGTAGGTGTCATCCTGGAAGCGCTGGTTGATGATGGACTGTCACAAGATGGAGGAATCATGCACACTGCCTGGGTAGCTGGCGACAACATTAGTGAAGATTCCCCGGTGGTCCACTGTTGCCTGCACATTGATGGAATGCGTGTGCTTTCTGTTGCAGTAATTGTGTGCAGTGTCGGCAGGGGGCACAAGTAGGACATGTGTGCAGTCGATTGCCCCCAACACGTGCAGGAATACAGCTATGGCGTAGAAGCCTTGCTTGGTCTCCTGCTGTTCCTGTGCAGCGTGGGGGACATATAGGTACTGGGGTACCAAGCTGATGATGGCATCCAGGACAGGTGTGAGGAACTTGGATAGGGCTGGCTGTGAGACTCCTCCGACTCTGGCGGTTGTTGGTTGGGAGGTACCAGAGACCAACAGGTGCAACACAGCCAGCAGCTTTGTCTGAGGTGGGTTGTTGGTTGTTCGCTGTGTTGGTACCGTCAGCCTGTGGGCAATGATGGTCAGGATGCAGAGGATGGTTGCCCTTTTGAGCCTGTAGTGGGCAATGACATTGTCTGGTGTTAGGTCAGTGAGGCTGGTGCGTTTCCTGAAGGTCTGCTGTCTTTGTCTGCGTTGTTTGTGGTGGTCCGGGGGAGTGACAGGAGGGGTCTGGGGGCGGTCCTGGGGGTGGTGGCGGTGGGTGTTGTGGCCCTCTTGGGTGTCTGAGCTGCATGATCGTTGGCTCCATGGCATCTGTTGGTCTTCATGTGTGGCTCTGGGCTGCGCTCCCTTTTCTGGTGCATGTTGTCATCCGACTTTGCACCAGGTCAGAGCAGGTGTTAGTTTCCTGCTGCCAACGTGCCTTATCACCTGTTTTGTGGTCTTATCGCTCATCTGGCTGATCGTTGAGAATGTTGAGGTGTGGTGTTGTCACATCTTTTTGCTCGGGAACGCCCTACTCTGCATCTCATTAGCGATAGTTGCCGGGGTCATCTGTGGCGATGTTTTTTGAGGCTGCTATCACAGGTAAACTGGTGATATGGGCTGTTAGCACCAGCTTGTGAATGGGGCGATACATTTATCGCGACTTTGGCTGCGATGAAGTGCCGATAACTCAGCGATAGATCCTTGAGAATATGCCCCTATATCTACTGATGATTTACAGGAGGAAAAACAATTAAATATATCCAATATATGACTTGAATTGCACTTCTATTTGCTATACTCGAGATACATCCATTCAGACATTAAGCCATTTAAACAATAACCAATATTTAAAAAAATTAAAATGCTACAAGCCTTAGACATCTGACCACTCTGGAGTATCACTAAACTACAATGACATTCTTTAGGTTGCCTTAGAAGTTACTGCTACCACATTGACACCCTTGGGTATAATGCACTTTACAAATATCAAAATACAAATACTAGTGTGGTAGCACCTTCCATCACATCAAAATGTTCTCCACACATCATTCATCAATAAGATAACTTGTGCAATCATTGTATTTTGTGAAAACACCATCTTGCACTTAGAACAACTCAATTTTGCTCTATCTTACTCTAACCCTGTGGAGGCCAACAGGATCATAGATTCATACAATGTAAATACCTTGATACACTCTCTGACACCAATAACTGTCCAGAGGTAGTCTTCACTCCTAACGAAGCTGAAAACCCATTAATGGACTTCATTATTTATGAAATAGATACTCTGCAATATCAATACACAATTTCCGAAATACCAAGTCAAATTTGCATTTGTTGCTGAATAACACAATATAAAAAGCAACCTAAAATGCTTGATCTCCTTGACAACACTTAAAATGAAGAAAATAATTGCATGGAGAAATCCAACTTTCTTTTTATTTGCAGGAAAAAGATACAATATCTGCAAAAGTCAGCTAATCTGCAATTACTGCGTTTGGAAGCTAGAACATAACTTCTAGCCTTCACTCACTTGAGATTCATCACAATTTGGAAATGTATCCAGTACCATCGGAATTACTCCAAATCAACTTATATGAAAGCATTTTAATCAAAACAGTACATCTTTTTCAAACCACTGTTAGAATGCAAGCAAAATCAGAAATTTTCAACCACATTAATTAGTAGACTCACTGAAAGCTAAAGTTGCTTTTGTCTGTTGGATTTCAACAAAAACATAACCACTCCTGGGATACACACAACATAGAGGAACCTTTAGTGGTTTTAGCCAATGGAATACCTATAAAAGAGAAAAAGTTTGGCAAGAATTAATAAATTAATAAGCATCAACAAATATGTCACCAAAAATATATGCAAAATATATCACCTTGAAAAAAACAACATATATTCTAACAATTTGGACATTGATAACATTATCTCATCTAAATACTTATCATTTGCAAACAAAAATCATACTGGAAAATTTCAGCACATTAATATGGAAGAATATGAACAAATATATCACCATTACAGTATACACCCACTACACTCAAAAGACATGATGGGTGATGCTTTAGAACTTTGCAAGATGAGGGAAACTAGAAGAGAGGCAATTAGTGTGTGGTAAAAAAATTGTGGATGTAACACTAGAAGAAGGGGGGACAGGGAGTGAGTTAGAAAGACTAGGTCCAGTACCGTTACTCCCAAGAAATATCAATTAATCACTACGGCCGATTCGATACCGGGCGCAAAACGAACCGACCGACACGGACCCAGACCCAATTGCGACCGGCACGGACCAGCGCGTACGACCCGTGCAGTACGATGCAACGCGAGTGAATTACAACCGACACGTACGGAATACAAGCCGTACGACCGAGCCGTAGGGAAAATAGTGATCCGGCGGGAAAACCGACGCGAATTTCACCGACCGACACGAACCCGGAATGAACCCGACCAACCCGTACCCACGATGTCCGATCCGCGCAGTACGATGCAATGCATGTAAAACCAGACCGACTCGCACGGAGACCAAGCCGCACGACCGACACGCACAGAAAATCGGGCCTACAAAACCCAAAGGAAAAAAGACAAAAAAAGGACCAAACAAGCAATGACAAAGCCAATAAATACCAAATAAAAACACATGGGACAAAGACACACCCACAACTCCAACTATATAAAGGACTACAATCACTACCATCATCCCTTGCAAACAGGAGACACAGCCAGCAGCAAACACCATTACACAGCAACCACAGACACACTCACAACTCACACATCACACAGCCCACACACCATCAGCACCTCATCCAAAAGCACACATACATACAGCCAGCAAAACCAACACCAACCCACCCTCATTTGCACCCTCACACACACACATCCCTCACCACCACCACCCATCACCATGTCCCCAAAGAAGAATCCAAAGTTCACAGATAGAGAGTTGGAAGTGCTAGTAGACGAGGTCCTCAGAGTAGAGCCACGTTTGTTTGGTACATTGGTCCAAAGGACCCCCATGTCACAGAAAACAAAGATGTGGGTGAGGATTGTGGACAAGGTGAACGCCCAAGCACCAGCAAGGCGCACAAAGGACGATATCCAGAACAGGTGGTATGACGTGCGCAGGAGGGTCAAGAAACTCATCGAAAAAGATCACGCCCTGAGTCAGTGCACCGGCGGTGGCCCGCCCGCCTGCCAAACCAGTCTACTTCAGGACCTGGGAGGAGAAGGGGAGGGACAGCCTACCACCAGAGAGCATCCATGGCCTAACAGACATCCCAGAGCCTGGTGAGTACACAAACAACATACCCAAGATTGTGTGGCAAGCGGACAATGAAACCATGCACCGCAAGCAAAGCCACAGTAACCAATAGATAAGAATCCCAAGATGTGTATGCCAGTCAGACAAACATAATACCTGCCATCTCATAGTGACTTGGAACTGTGTCATGACATGCACCAACCTACAAACAAATAGAGCAAGCCAGTGGCACAAAGCTAAATAGACACTGCCAGACAGTTTGCCACCACAAACACACTACCTTACAGTGCAGCTGACTGACAGGAAGGAATTGTGGGGATGCAGGTGAAGTTAGTGTATGCAAAAGCATGATGGGGCCTGTAGTCACAGAGAATGCTCCCCCTCCTGATTGGCCCATCAAGACCTCACTGAAACATGCCCACATCACAGGGAGTGGAAAATGACTGACAAGATGGCTGACACTGGCTCCTGCTGAGGGAAGCACAAGGTCCTGCTAGGGGTTGTGTGCAAATCAGAAGCAGGACACCACTGACTGACATCCTGAAAGACAACTTGCACGCCCTACAATGGAAGCACGTTTCATGATGGGAAGGAGGACTGACAGCCCTGACCATACTTACCAGCATGTGGAGACACCCCCCCCCCTCAACACAAACTCCACATAACTCACCGGGTAGAATACATTGACACACACCTCATTGAAATATCAGCAAAAGATGCCCCATACTGGGTGCTGCTGTGTGAAGCACAAGGGCTCTCTTATGACTTGTAGCCAAACAAACACCAGGATTTCCCAGTCAGCCATCTTGCCATTGCTCTCACACCCCCTCACAGGGAAGCAGAGTCAAGAGGAAGGAAGTATGGGCATGCTGGGAACGGGGGTGTAGCCAAGAGTATGATGGGAGTCGCAGTCACAGACAATCTACACCCACCCACATGGCCCAGCAAGCTCACACTGAACCATACTCTCCTCACAGGGAGTGGGAATGGACTGACAAGATGTCTGACACTGGGCTCTGTTGTGGGGAACACAAGGCCATGCTGGGAACTGAGCACCAACAAACACCAGGACTGCACAGTCAGCCATCTTGCCATTGCTGTCACACCCCCTCACAGGGAAGCAGAGTCAAGAGGAAGGAAGTATGGGCATGCTGGGAAGGGGGGTGTAGCCAAGAGTATGATGGGAGTCACAGTCACAGACAGTCTACACCCACCCACATGGCCCAGCAAGCTCACACTGAACCATACTCGCCTCAAAGCGAGTGGGAAGGGACTGACAAGATGTCTGACACTGGGCTCTGTTGTGGGGAGCACAAGGTCATGCTGGGAAATGGCCAACAACAATATCCGCGACAAGCTGGGAAAAAGCAGTGTACAGGCAGGCATCTGTTCGAAAAGTAGAAAATTTCATGTTTGTGAACCATCAATGCATGTAGAAACATAACTCACATCATGTGTCTCTTCCAAACACAGGTGTTCTGGGCACCCAGCACCAAATGATGAGGATTCCCCGGCCCAGACTCTGGCGGACACTGAGCTCTCTGGTCTGACTTACTCTCTGTCCTCTTCGGATGACGACGACCAACCTGGCACCTCCGGTGTGAGCCATCATGCAGCACCAGCAGGGGGGGCGTGGCCGAGGTTTGAATGCAGGCAGACGTGTGAGCCTGCCGCTCCACCGGAGCCCGGCCGAAAATCCTGAAAAAAGCACCGAAAACGGCGCCCCAGAACAGCGTGCGCCGGACGGTTGAGCTGGCCTTGCGAAGAGGAGCACATTGCTGTGGGAGGCAAGGCTGCAGAAGTTGGCGGAGGGGGCAGCAGCCGAGGGCTGAGGCGCGCTGTGAAGGAGAGACAAGATGGCGGCTGGGGAGCCTTACGGAGCCTGATCGGACGGCCGCTGGTCTGTGCGGCTGCGGGAGAGGCGGACTGCGATCGGAGGTGAGTGCGAGCTGCACCAGAACCGAGGAGTGCTGCGAGAAGAAGCCACTGGGCGGTGCCGAGAGTCACGCGGAGACCGGGAGTGGGACACGGGTCGGCAATGGAGACCCAGGGGCAGATAGCGGCGGCGCTGTGGGCTCTGGAGCTGGACGACTGCCTCGTTTGCAGAGCTCGGCGTTATGGGCAGAGAGCGGATCCAGAGAGACATCAATCCGGTATGAATTGGTGCCGGGGCTGAGGCATATGAGGGCCCGTTGTGGAAGGCTTCCCCTCCCCCCCTTGGTCATAGAGGACGGTGCGAAAGTTTACAGGGGGAAGCTAGTGCGCTAGCGGACAGGTGCGTGGCAGCAGGGAAGAGGAGACCACGGCTATTGATAGAGGGGCGGGAGCCCCAGCTTGGACTGCACTGCGCTGCGGAGCGGAAAAGACCCTCTGCTGCACTGGACGCCCCGATTGGCGCCTGGCCCTGGGCATAAAAACTGGTGATGGCAGTATGGAGAGGCATTGAGGGACCCTGAGACGCATGCCAGGATGCGAAGACCAGCTGATACTCGAGCCACGACGGTCTGCAGGCCCTGAGTAGCACCCTCATAGCGGCCGGTGCAGAGAGAAGAGAGAGAGCTGGGACATTGAATCCTGCAGAGAGAAAGAATCTGGGCGTGGTTCTGCTACAAAATGGTGGGCGAAGAGAGGAGCTGAACGGCGACAGAAGGGGAGACGAGCTGCAGGGGCAGGGAGTGCACCGCTAAAGAGAAGGAGACCTCGAGAAGGATTGCGGCGTAGGAGGGCGTGGTAGCGTTGAAGACGAGATCTGCCATTAGGAGTGAGCGAGTAGGCCCGTCGCGCTTGGATCGGAGACCTGCTGACCCGTGCTAGCGATGGACACGAGATAACGGGACGGGGGTCCGCAGAACATGATGGGGAAGCCCGGACACAAACAAGGTGGTGAGCAGTCGACCCGGGACATAGAAGCGAGCTCAGTGGCGGAGCAGTCAAGACAGTCGACGCCCACTGACGGTCTCCCGCAGCAGCAAGTTGACCGGATCTTGCAAGCAATAACAACCACGCGGGAAGCGCTGCAGGCGGACATTGCTCAGGTAACGCAGTGTCTGGGATTATTGAGGGCGGATCACAACAAGTTGGCGGACAAAGTGAAAACGACAACTACGGCGCTCACAACCAAAATGACGGAGGTACAGAATCGGTTGCAGGCGCTAGAACAGAGGGCGGAAGACGCAGAAGGGTGAAATCGGCGAAGTAACATTCGCGTAGTGGGTTTGCCGGACGGAGTTGAGGGAAAGAGCGTGATGGAATACTTAGAAACTTGGTTAAAAGCTGAAGTAGCACCGGAAGGCCTGACTCCCTTCTACACGCTGGAAAGGGCGCATAGAGTACCGGCGAGACCACTGGTGTCGGGACGCCCACCCAGACCGGTGATTGCCAAGTTGCTGCATTATAAAGACAGAGACTGGCTGCTGGCCCAGGCGCGCAGGAAGGGACCGTACAACATGGACAATGCGTCTGTAACATTATTCACCGGATTATACATGGGAAGTGCAGCGAAAAAGGGCATCCTATATGGCGGTCAAAAAGGCGTTACGAGAGGTTGGCCTGCAATATGCCCTAATGTATCTGGTGAATTTAAAAATACTGGTTGATAATAAGTCTTACTTCCACAGCAGTCCGGAAGACGCATGGTACTGGCTAGAGCGTTACAAAGCAGGTGTAGAGCAGCCAACTCACGAAGGAAGGGTGACTCCACCACGGCCTAAATCCGGGCGAATCCCAAAGTCTCGGAAATGGCGACCGGGACCCCCGCGGCCAACATCGCGACAAGTGGCGACGGAAAGATCAGCAGCGATAGAGGCGGTGGCGGCGCTATCCAGGACAGAGATGGACTCGCAGATCAAAAAAGGGGGCTCGAAACTGGGCACGGATGGGTCGGACTCGGAAGCCTCAGGGGCGGACAGTGTGCGGCTGCCTCATGTGACGGCGAGAATGGCTGATGAGTTGGTGGACTTATGATTGGTTAATCCTGAACATTTGCAGTGGACTCCTGCTACACTGGTCTGTATTTTGCTGGATGGGGAAGATGTAGTTTGCTAAAGGTTGGGGTTCGGCGGGAGCGGGGCGAACTGGGCCTCTTTGGACCTTTGTGCCTACCCCCAGTGTCATAGGGTGTTTGAGATTCCTCGGGGATCTGAACACTCTGGTTGAGTCATTAGTTTGGATGGGTGTTCAAGTTGGGGCATCTGTCCTGGGGAGGGGGAGTTGGGGTGTGTTTAGTTTTGTTCAGGGGTTTCAGAGGGGAACCAGTGTGCTCCAGAGAACACGACATATTGATGGGAATAGGAGATAAGAAAACGACCTCTATCCCTGCATTTAAGTGCATAACCTGGAATGTACAGGGACTCCATACTATGACCAGGCGCCATCAGGTGCATGCCTACCTGGTACGCAGGGGAGCGCATGTTGCTCTCTTACAAGAGACGCACCTCACGATGGCAGAGGGCAGGGCGCTTCATCGTCGGTGGCGTGGGCAGGTATATTACACTGCCTACTCCGCATACGCAAGAGGCACGCTGGTGTGGATTAGAGCGGGAGTGCCATTCCAACTGCTACACAAGATGATTGATCATGAGGGGCGCTATGTTTTGTTGGTGGGGCGCCTGAATGGGGTAGATGTCATGATAGGGAGTATATACGCCCCTAATGTTGAACAAGGAAGTTTCTTTGACCGCCGGTCCGGGGCTATAGCTGTGCATGCGCCGGGCTCGATGCTTCTAGGGGGTGATTTCAACTCAGTGTTGGATGTGACTATAGATAGGTCTCACCCGCCGTTGCCTGAGTCGGCGAGTGCGAGACTTGCGGATAAGAGGCGAAGATGGCAGTCAAATGGGAACTTAGTGGATATATGGCGGGAACAGCATCAGCAAGAATGAGATTACTCATATTATTCGGGTCTGCATGATTTGTATGTGAGGCTGGATGCGATGCTGGGAACGCCTGATGTCTGTCTGAAAGTGCAGCACAGTGAATACTTGGCCAAAACAGTGTCAGATCATAATCCCCTGCTGATCCACTTGGGATGGCACAAAGAACGGGCGCTGATTCCAACATGGCGGCTGAGCCCTGAAATACTGGAGGACCCGGTGTTTAGGGACGAGCTCCTGCAGGGGATCCTCCATTATTTTAATGAAAATGAAAATACAGCGACCACATTAGCAGCAGAATGGGAGGCTTTCAAGTTAGTAGTCCGAGGGATGTGCATCTCTAAGAAGGTGGGGGTACGGAAAATCTTACTTGATGATGTCCAGAGAGCGGACTAGAGGTTGCGAGAAGCAGAAAGGCATAGTCATGCAAGGAGAAGAGATCAAACGGAGGTGGCGGGAGAGAGGGAGGAGGTAGCGCAGCAAGTTGAAAGGCTCAGGGCGTTTGATTATAAAGCATATAGAGCACGAATGCATGACGAGGGGGACAAAACAGGTAGGCTCTTAGCGCGGCTTGTCGCTCCTGATAATGGGGGGGCGCCAATCCTGGGGCTCCGCACACCGGCAGCAACAATGGACTATACCCAACGGGGAATCAATAACATGTTCGCGAGCTATTACGCAACATTGTATAGTAGCCTGGGGGAAGTTGATGTTGAAGAACTGGAGAGTTACTTTGCAGGGCTGGTCTGGCCCCAGCTGGAAGAGGAACAATCGTTAGCACTGGGACAAGAGATATCGTTAGGGGAAATTAAGTCAGCCATTAAGCAAATGGCCCGAAATAAGACCCCGGGAGTTGATGGGCTACCAATCGAGTTCTACGCTACATATATGGATATACTGGCCCCCCGGCTGCTGGCGCTGTACAAAAAGGCCTGGACGGCGGGAATGCTGCCAACCACTACGCGGGAGGCTATTATAATCCCCATTCTAAAACCAGGCAAAGACTCTGCCGAGCTGACAGCGTATTAGCCGCTCTCAATGTTAACGGTGGATTATAAAATACTAAGTAAGATACTGGCGACGCGCCTGCTCCCATATATGGCCTCCTTAGTTCACAGTGTTCAGGGGGGGTTTATCCCCAAACGGAATACGGCAGGCAATATCAGACGCCTCCTGCGTGTATTGGAGGAACACCGAGACGTTACACCGGGAGTGGTGGTACTGGCGATAGATATTGAAAAGGCCTTTGACAGCCTGGAATGGTCTTTCTTACATTATGTGATGGGGAAAATGAGAATAGGGGACGACGATGCGAGATGGACCCGGATTCTCTATAATGGGGCCACGGCTAGAGTGAAAACGGGTGCAACAATTTCTCGGGCATACAACGTAGAACGGGGGACTAGGCAGGGCTGCTCTCTCTCCCCGCTGCTATTTGCAATGGGCAATAGAACCATTAGCTATGCTGGCGCGCACGGGAGTGCAGTACCGGGGCCTAGTGCTACAGGAGAATGCGCACTACATCTCGCTGTATGCAGACGACCTCTTAATGTTTTTGGAGGACACCGGAGAGGCTTTAACAGCGGCAAAGCACTTGTTGACTGGGTATGGGAATAGATCGGGGCTGCGGGTTAATTGGTTGAAGACTTGTCTATTTCCGGTGGGCCGGAACCTACTGGCGCTGCCCCAGGTGCCAGGGATCCGATGGGAGGCGCAGTGCCTGCCCTACTTGGGAGTCCTCATTTATCATACACAAGACGGGCTCCTGGAAGGCAACATTAGTCGGGCATTCCATGGAATTAAAGGGAGTATGGAGTTCTGGACTGCTTTGAAGATGTCGGTGGCAGGGAGGGTGGCCTTGCTAAAAATGGTAGTATTGCCAAGATTGTTATATTTTTTCAGGACTCTCCCAGTATGGATACCTGGGGCGATGTTCAGGCAGTTGAAAATGATGGTGGGAGACTTCTTGTGGGGAGCCGGTAGGAGGCGGGTTGCACAAGACACAATGATGCGCCCCAGGGCAGAAGGTGGTTGGGCAGTGCCGGACTTTGAAAGGTATTATCTGGCAGCCCAGCTCTAATGGCTCACGCAGGCGGTGGTGGCGACGTTTAGCGGGCCCGACCCAGACCATAACTGCTGGATACCGAGACATGAACTTTCCTATATCCTGATGGGGCAACGACTACGTAGAGATACTATTACGAATGAGGAGAGAACAATGCAACGTTGTTGGATTCAGAGTAACAAAAAACATGGAGTGGAGTGCCCCTATGCACCTGAACTCCCGATGGGGGCGTGTACAGCGCTACCCCATGGTGGAGATTGGTCCGCATTGGGGACTTGGGAGGAGAAGGGACTATTTATGGTGGGTGACCTCTATGATGACGGTGTCTTATTTCCATTCTTGAGCTTACAAGTTAGGTTTGATCTACCGCGGGGACACTACTTATTGCACGCGGCGCTAGTAGCGGCGATCCAACGCAGGTGGAAGTTGGGGCTATCAGAACCAAAGACATCGTTAATCTTCCAATATGTAGCTCTGGCGGCTGGTACTTTCAAGGCCGTCACGTGCCTTAATAGGAGAATGGAACAAGAGGGACGGCAGCCGATGAATTGCCTAAAGGAGAAGTGGGAACAGGACTTGGGGAGGGACATTCCGGACACTACTTGGCCCAAGCTAGTGGAAAGAGCATGGAAGAGCACGAGGAATGCTAGGTTCCAGCTAATACAGTTTTATGTGCTACATAGGGCGTATATGACCCCGAAACATATTAAGCAGTTCTTTGGGGTAGACAAGGTTGACTGCCCTAGATGTGGAACAGAAGATGCGGACTTTCAGCATATGTTGTGGTCCTGCCCGAATCTGACTGTATATTGGGACGACGTAATTTCGGCATTGGAGCTGGCAACGGAGCGAGCATTTAATAAAGATATGGCGGTGAGCTTGTTACATTGGTTCCCGCGTACAAAACGCAATAAGGTGACCAGCAAATTCATAGATTTGGGACTGATAATAGCTAAAAGGGAGATAACCAGCCATTGGAAGCATAGTCAGGGACCTAGAGTGCAGAGGTGGAAACACGAATTCCTTAAGTGGGCGGCGAGTGAAAGTGTGATCAAGCTACGGCTGGAGCATCGGTACCAGAAAGAGACGATGTTGGAAGTGGCGCAAGCTTGGGAAGCGCTAGTTGAAGCACTGCGCAGGTCTGACAGAGACCAGGAAGATGAGCCGGCCCACCACTAGACCACGGGTCGCAGAGAGTACAGGAGGGAACGCGGAGACTGGAAGCACATTGGAAGGGGAGAGTACCGGGTAGCATGGGAAGAGAGGCCGTGCAACAGCAAAGGCACATGGTAGGCACACACCTATAGGTCAAGACGCATTGGGAATGGCAACTACTGGGGGAGCACACTGGAGGGAGAGGTAGGGGTAGGGGTGGGAAGGGGAAGTAGTTTTGTTGTTGGGGAGGGCTGAATGAAGTAGATATTGGCGTGTATTAAATGACAAGAGACCACAGGACGCAGTAAACAATGGCATGGATAATAACGTAAACTCCTATGGTTGAACAGCATAACAACTTTGTACGAGAGAAGGGGGGAGCAATTTATAAATGTGTATTGTATGCAACATATGTGGAGGAGATGATGTTGAGAGGGAAATTGCAAATAATAAAAAACTTTAAAAAAAATTAAAAAAATCATGCAGCACCAGCAGCATCAACATCTGCACCCCCTGTACCCATGCCTCCAGCATCTGTACACCAACAGGGCACCACCGCCAACACGGACAGGCCAACGCCAATGAACACCCACAGGGACACAGGCCCCCCAGGAAGCTACAGCAAACACCACCGGCAACACCACCCAAGGGGTCCCAGTGTCACCTGTGCATCCCGCCGCTGGTCCTGCCCGTGTGGATAGGGGTGCTGGGAGGGGGGTGAGGCAGAGGGCGCGCCTTGCAGAGGGGTCTGGACTGCATGATGACCCCCACCTGGCACGCATCCTAGATGCGTACCAGGATAGCACCGGAGGATTTGGCCAGGTAGTGGGGATCCTCAAGGACATGCAACACGAGCAGGTCGCCTACCATGCCCGCATGGAGGCCAAGTGGGATGCCCATACTGTGGTGCATCGGGACATACTCCAATGCCTCCGCCAGATCAACACCAACCTGTCCACACCTCCCTGGGTGGCCACAACATCTGTCGCAACACCATCTGCCAGCGCCACAGGGAGGGAGGAGGACTCTGGCAGAGAGCCCCCTGCACCGCAGAGAACTGCATATGAGGATCCCCCCCCGGAAGAAGAGGGGTCGTCTGAAGAAGGACATTTGAGAGGCAGATATCCCAGCACATCCCCCAGGGACTCTAAACCTGTTCTGGACAATGTTCTTTGTGCGCAACCCGTTCACCTTGTCCAATCGCACACAACTCGCCCACATGACATGGAAGGTTCATGTTGGGTCAATGTAGCGGATGACTGTGGACTTTACTCTGGACATCTCATCTACCAGCATCTACCAGCACTTCCAACTCTAATGTGAACTTTGGATTCCAAAAACAATGTACAGCACCCACCATCCTGTGCACTTCCCTCACACATGTTTGAAAATAAACTCACCAGTACACCATACTTGCCTCTGTTGTGATTCCAACTTGTCTGCTACACAACACAGTGCATGCCAAATACTGCAACAATGTGACCAACGTAAGGTGAGTCATGGTGATGTGACGCATGTGAGGGAGACACACCACTATGGCACAACAGCACATACTCACCATGGCCATGTTACTCATCACACAAAATGATGTTGACCTGAAACACATTGGCATGCACAGACACAACACCAACCCCAGTCAGTGGTAACAAGTCCACAGGTGAGGTAAGCAGATGTCACTCAGATGTGGGAAGACAGACAACACACATAACAAAGCGTAGCACAGGTTCATTACACATCAGCAACACATTTATTCCACAATAGTTGCATGGTAATTCCACTTAACAGTGGACGCACACTCACAAAGTGTTGGAGAATTGAAGTCCAGGGATGTGTGGTACATCAGTTGATGGGAATTGACAACTTCCACACTGGTGTTGGTTTCTGGGTGTTGGGGGTCAGTGTTGACCAAACAGCAGGCAAAGTACCCTGGGAAGGACAGACACAAGACACAGTCAAAAGCACAGCAGAACAGGAGAGAAATGCAATACACATGCACAAAACATGTCGCAGGAAACCTACACAAAAACAAGTTAGCAGTACTACCCTATTGTGGAGTACACACCACCTGAATAGACACATCACTGCACGCATCCAGTCAAGTGGCACACAGACACATTCAGACAGCAACAGAGCTGCCACAACACATTCCAGGCCACCTCCATACATTCACATAACAACACTTGAAACTCAAATTCAGCTGAAGAAGTTGTTGATGAGCTGTGAGCAGATGTCACCCTCATCCTCATCATCACTGGCATCTTGGCCCAGCCCGGGATCCTCCACAGGTGCCGGCGGCTGGTCATCGTCATCGTCATCCTGAATGAGAGGCACCTCTTTCCGCACTGCCATGTTGTGTAGCATGGAGCATACAAGGATTATTTTGCACACCTTTGCAGGCTCATATGGGAGGGCCCCACCGGTCTTGTCCAGGCAGCGAAAGCGGCTTTTAAGTAGGCCAAATGTCCGCTCAATCACCCTCCTGCTCCGACCATGTGCCTCATTGTAGCACAGCTCGGGTGGTGTCACAGGGTTCCTGAGGGGTGTCAGCAACCACGGCATGTTGGGGTATCCGGAGTCACCTACACACACAACATTGACAAACACACACAATGAGAAACAGTCAGTACACACTGACAAGCCAGGCATGCTGAGCTGGCATCTGTGACATCAGCGTTGCAATGTGACTACTCCTCATAATGTAGGCATCGTGCACAGAACTAGGGAACCGTGCATACACATGTGTGATAGACATGTCAGCAAGACATACCACCAGAGCATTGATGGAGTGGTAGTGCTTCCTGTTCCGGTATGCCTGCTCATGTGCCTGTGGTGGTATCAGGGCCACATGTGTCCCATCAATAGATCAGATGACCTTCGGCATCCTCCCCAGTGTATAAAAGGCATCCTTTATCTACGGGAGTTCAGCTGGGCTACGGAACTTGATGTAAAGGTCTAGGAAATGCAACATCCCTTCCAAGACATCGCGTAGCACTCGACCAAACATCGTTTGCGACATACCACCAGCAGTAGCCACAGTGTAATGGAAGGTACCAGTAGCAAAGAAGTGCAGGGCTGCCATCACCTTCAACTCTGGGGTCAGGGCTGTAGGGTATGTCCGGCCAGGTAGCAGATGTGGTGCCAACTGCTCTGCCAACTCCTCAATCAGTGGCCTGGTGAAGTGGTACCGTGTGATGCAGTCGCGTTCCTGCATGGTTGCAAGGTCTGGGAACGGTCGATGGACAGCTGGTGCCCTGCAGTACAGAGATGCACAAAGGAAGATGGTCAGTTCATCCAGCCATGACCAGGCTCAATCGCACATGATAGATCATGACATTACACAATGTACTGAGGTGTGTGCTGTGCATGGACACATATGTCACCTACATGACCACCACCTCACATCTCAATTCCACATGTCCACATGAGTCCCATGTGGTGCAATGGCCAATCATCTGGCTGTGTCACCCAACCTATGTACTGCTGCAACGTTCCAAACACACACCACAGTGACTAGTGAGGCCTGATGTCTCCCAGGCATCACAGATCTTTGCCATGCAGAGACCCAGGGTCCCTGTATTGCCACATCGACACTGGCATGGACATAGCGTATCACGCACACCACAAGGCAAGCATAAGTCCCACAGGTAGTGGCCACTGTTGTTCCTGCCGGCCCTACATGTACGTCTCTTAGACACACACACACCGTCAAGGTTGCCACATGGATGTGGAGACTGCCACCCATTGGGCACATTTGATCAGACACATCTGAGACACAACATGCACACAGACTGTGGGTGCACATCAGTATTGTGGCTACAGGTCTCACTGTGACGTACATGCCATCAGCCCCTGGACTCAGGGTGTATGTGACATGCCCCAAACATATCCAACATGAAACTGTGTCCGTGACTCATGCCCATTACAGCACAATTGCACATCACAGTGGTAATGTGCACAACGCACAAAGGATTCTGCCCCCATGTACATGAGCACAGCCTGGGAGTGGCTGCACAAAAGTGCCACCCAAGAAACCAGATGTGCCCCCCCAAACACCCAGGGAATGCAGCCTTGCATGCCATGGGACACTGTGTGGCCAATGCTGTAGTGTGGTAGGTGTGCACAGGTGTCCCTGGCCAGTAAATGTGTGTTGCATCCGTAGAATAGTCTCACCAATGAGGTCCGACGCGGGTGACAATGCGTACGCATTGCACGGTTCATGACCGAGCCGTGCATACACTTTGTCATTGAATGCTATGAGGTCCGACGCAGGTGACTATCATGCATACGCGTTGGGCAGGCATGGTCCGAGACAGGCGTACGCCTTGGCCATTGAATCGTATGGAGACGGGTGCATGCGTATTTTCAAAATACGCGTTGTACAGTCAGTTGAACGAGCCGGGCGCACCCATTGGCTCCGGACTTTCATGGAGACGGATGCGGATTCAAAACTTGTACGAGTTGTGCACTGGAAATTCAGTTGGATACCTACAACATTGTTGCAATTTCAAGTGTTTCATGAAGGTGAAGATTTGAACGATGTGGAAGGCGTGTACGAGTCTTACATTTAAATGGATTGGCCAGATTCACAGAATGCAACCGTGTTGGACCTATCACTTTAGACACATGGCACAGATTCTGCCTCTGCAGCACAGATATAAGGCTGGCTGGCCCCCAGGGAGCTCTCTTGCCTGCACTACATGCTACTGGACCACATCCCTGCTATCACTGCTGCTGTCTCTGCATCCTCTGGCTCCTGCTATGGCATGTAGAGAAGTGTGGCTCAATGGTTAGAGCGGCAGACCCTGATGCAGAGGTCTGGCCCGGGACCAGGGTTCAATTCCCACCTTGGCGGGTCTTGGGCTCATAATTCCTCGGACCTGATTTCTCGCCTCGGTGCCTATTCTAATCATGGGTCCCACGCTGCAACTCTGGGCAATAGCTTGCTTAATCTCCACAACGGCCCCAACAGCGCTGGGATGCCTGGCTTCACCCTGGGGATGCCCAGGAGTGGACATTTCACAGGGAAAAGCCAGGAAGGGTTCCCTAGCAGTATGAGTACAGTGCCGGGAAACCCCGAAATGGGGTAGCTGTGCGCTATATCAGTACAAACACACACACATACTCTGGAGAGGGCCCCAGCCGTCACTGAGGAGGAGAACCAGGCCCTGCTGGACGGGCTCCTTCCAAAGTACAGCAAGCTCTATAGGAAACCAGGGGAGCAGGTGAGTGTGTAGTCCACTGCCTTCCTAATTATGCATGTTGTCTGAGTAGCAGGACTAGCAGTGTATAAACCAGTGGCAAGCATTCTCACTGACTACTTTCATGACCCAAAGTGTGTAGGTACATGTAATGAACAGGTGTCCTGCTGCTAAAGTGCATTGGTGCAAGCTTAAACTATCCAGGCATTGTTAACATGTCAGACATGCAGGTGATTTTTCCTTCCCCATGGTTGCACTACCTGTGTAAATCATTTCCCTTTGTGATGTATATCAAAATGTGTGCTGCACAAATCTGGGGCATGTGTGTTAATGTACTATTCACTTTGTCATCCTCACAGGTTGATGCCCACCAGAAGCAGGAGATCTGGCTGACCATCGCCCGGGCTGTTCGTTCGGTGGGGGTCTACAAGCGCCGGATCCGCAACTGCCAGAAGAGGTGGCAGGACCTTCGGTGCTGGACCCGGAGGATAGCTAGAGTCCAGCTGAAGCTGTCACCTTCACGCAGGAGGGTCGGACACCGGACCCTGACCCCCCACATGCTCCGGATCCTGGCGTTGGTCTTCCCGGACCTGGATAGGCAGCTGAAGGCCAGACAGCAGCAGTGTGAGACCGGCCTCACGGCGTTGCCCTCCCAATCATCCAGCCAACCTGCAACCACCCTCAAGACACGACATCTCCGACTCCGGCCGCCCCAGCCACCCAGATCCGAGGGCCGGCCAGAGCCCTGACAGACTCGACACCCTACCACGCATGTCCGACCGAGGGAGCGGGAACCCTCGAGCCAGACCCAAAGGCGCCAGCCCAGTCACACCTCGGGTCGCCTTCCCCGGGAAGACTCGATCGGCCACCAGGCCCCTGGGGAGCAGGCGCCTACCCTGCCGAGCGTCTGGGGTCCCTCCCAGACCCACCTGAAAAGACCAAAGAAGTGAGCGGCAGGAAATCCCGCCGAACCCCCTCCGTCACCCCAGTCCCCCCTCTGCGAGGACCCCGGACTTCAAAGAGCAAGCGGAGTATAACAAGGGGTGCCGGAGAAACGAAGGCAGAGAAGACCTGGAACCATCCGAGCCTGCTGACGCTGTCGCGGCTCCTGAACGCTGAAGTCACCTGGGCCTGCTGAGTGACTTGCGGCCTCTTGCTATTGAACCATCTGAGCCCTGCTGACGAGGTCGCGGCTTCTGAGCACTGAACCACCTGGGCCTGCTGAGTGACTCGCGGCCCCCAGCTATTGAACCATCTGAGCCCTGCTGACGAGGTCGCGGCTCCCGAGCACTGAACCACCTGGGCCTGCTGAGTGACTCGCGGCCCCCAGCTATTGAACCATCTGAGCCTTGCTGATGGAATCGCGGCTCCCGAACTCCGACCACCTGTGCCTGCTGAGAGACTCGCGGCGCTCCCCTTGAGGACGACTCGGTAAGAGATCGCCCAGAGAATCGACACCCTCCAGCTCGAGGATTGTGAGCTATCCGCAGGGTATTTCGCAGAGACACTATCTTGAAAGACTGTCCCGCTACCCCCATTCCCCACGACCGATTTGTGGTACTTCGTGCCACTGCTGTACTACTTGCATCTTGGATCATAAAGATCCCTTGAAAATCATCGATAAAAAAGACCTATCGTCCTACAAAGAATACGTGTGGTGTCACTCTGTTCGTAGTGTATATCAGGGTGTGCGCGCCTAGCTCGGCCTACGTGGGAGAGGTGGGTCAAAGGGGTGGGCAAGACGGGCATCGAACCCCCCTCCGGCGAACGCCTTTCCAACAAGCAGGAAGGGGGTAAGTCCATGCCTAATCTGTGTACTATGTCTGACATGTCAATTGCAGTCTTTTGGCCTTTTCACACTTCCACATTACGTAGGTCTTGTAGTCCAATACTCAGGTCCCTCAATTGTGTGATGCACCCTCCTCATCTGTTCCACAGGTGTGGCCCCTACAGTCTGTTGCTTGTGTCACTGGGGCACTGTGTCCCTGCAGTCAGCTATGCTTCATCTACCGGACAGCATCTATTCCCGTGACTTTGGTGTGTGTTTCATGGGTGGGTCAATTGTTTACCCAATGCCTGAGATCTGACATGTGATTTGTGTGTGCCCTTGAGATGTGTTCCAATTGCTGGTCTGACTCGCCACATGTGGCTGGGGTATTCCAAAGAAACCCATGCAGCAGGGGACTCCAATTTTGGGGCCACAGGAGTATGTATATCAAGTATGTCACACTTGCTTAGCCACCTGACCACTGTCCAGGGCCAAACACTGTTTCATGTAGACCTGGCCAGTCATGACTCCTCAAGGGCATTTAGAAACACTCTGTAATCCCACTCCTGTGTATCAAATAACAGGTTGTGCTTAGTGACATGTGCCCTCAGGTGTCCGCCTCTGTGTCATTGGGTGTGGCTTGTTATTACGTACAACTGGGGTGTCCATGATTCAGAGGGCCAGCATGATATCTGAGATGTGACTGTGAGAGACAAGACCTGTGTAACATATAGGTGTGTGATAATCTGACAGCACACAATGGTGTATGCAATTGTGTCCTTCATGCAGCTGGATTACATGCATGGCAGACTGTGATGTGTTAATGTACAGGGAGTTGTGTTTGCAGAGACTCATTTGTCTGATTTGCATGATGTGGGGTCTTCTGGGTCCTGTATATGTTGTTTGCAGGGGATGGGCAAGTGTGCCGGTCATCTGCAGAGTTAGCTTTACCCCTGAGCTAGGATTGTGAGTCAGTGCATATTGTTGTTGCCTGGATGCCCTGCTCCTGTGACAGGAGACAGTGTTGACTGACTTTCTGGGCATCCCAGTGCCATGGCATTTAGCTTGCTATGAGTGATCCTGCATTGTGTTCAAGTGTGCACCATGCACCCCATTGTGATATTGCCCATCAGGTCTTGAGAACATCATAGTGTGTGTTGTTGACATGCATCACAAGCATGTGAAATGAGTCTCTGCCCATCCCTTCATCCGGACACTTGTACTGAGTCAGTAGCAAGAGATGTGCTGTGTGTATAGTGACATACTTCTACATGTTCACTTGCATGTCCAAATGAGGTGTGGGTGGTGCATGTCGGCACATTGGGGTGTTAGCATCCAACATGCAACAGACATATGTGTGCAAGTCAAGGAGGGATATGTGTGCCATGGTTGGTATTGAGAATGACAATTGGCTTATTCTAAACAGTGTTGGCACTTTGAGCTGTGTTCAGCTGATGATGCCAGGGCTTGCCCTGTGATGTGATGAGCTCACTGTGGTGTGTGCAGTCGGTGCAGGAGACTGATGTTGCTCTCTTACTTCCTATTCCAATCCAGATACATCCACGGCCACAGGAGGGGACAGCTCCACGGACCAGGAGGAGCCGCAGAGCCTGACAGGGACAGAAGGAGAGGAGTCGGGGGGACCCAGTGGCACGGAGGGCGAGTGGAGCCACACAGAGGAGTCGTCAGCACCATCACTCCCAGATGAGGGCCACAGCAGCTCTGAGGATGACTCCCTTGTGGAGGTGGGTGTCAGCAGCCACCAAACCCCACCTAGTGAGGCTGTCCCCGCCACCACCACCACCACCCTCCCATCGGCTCCCATCCCAGAGGTCCCTATAGGCTCCCATGTTCGTGAGCATGTCTCCTTTGTGCCAGGCACCGCACCCCCTGCCCCTGTGTCCCCTGCTGCCCTGAGTAAGGAGTCTGTGGACTTACTTAGACAGATCCATGTACCGCAGACATCGATGCTGAAGGTCCTCAATGCACACACAAGTCTGTTGACACAACTGGTGTCGTTCATGGAGGGCATTTCCTCGGGCATGTCTGCCCTACAGAGGATCAATCAGTCCATGGCATCCTCTCTGACGGCAGCAGTGTCCCTCCTCCAACAGTCCCGCACCCCTCCTAAACCTGCACCACCCACGATTCCTAGCAGCCTACCTGTCTCAAGCACACAAACACCCAAACCAAGGTCTAGACGTGCACACAAGCAAGCGCAGGGGACTAATACCACTCTCACAGGGGCTGGTTTGCAGACACACACACAGTCATCCACAACCACTCCGCAGTCCTCAGAGACCTCTCCCTCCCAGCCCCCTTCCCTTGTATCACCTGCAACCCCAACTTCCCAGAAGCTCTTCCTCTGTGATCTTGGCCTCTTCCCCACCGACCCAGCAGATCCTGATTACAAGGGGAAAAGGAAGTCCCCACACACAGAGGGGAGTGCCCCTCACACCCGGACACCCTCCCCGGGCACAGTCAGACTGAGATCCCCAGCCGCAAGTCCCCCCGGAGCCAGAAGAGCAAGGGCCCCCCCGCCACCATGCAGCTCCAAGGCAAAGTCTCCGTCCTCCATCCCCCAGGCCACCACTCCAGAGGTTCCCACGCCACTCCCTGCCCTGGGTTCCCCCGCCCACAGATACACCATCCCCAAAATGCTAATGCCTTCCCCCCTACCACTTGCTCCTCCACACCTGGTCAGACGGTTTGTGCCACTGATTTGGGCACCGTGTCCCCCCCGTCCTGCCGACCTCACCTGCCCCCCATTCCACTCCCATGGATGTAGGCACTGCAGTGGAGTCCACGACCACCCCGTCTGACTTGGGCACTGCAGTGTTGACCCAATCCACTCCATCTGACCTGCCCACTGGAGTTGTGCCGGCACCCACCCCATCTGACTTGTGACCCACAGTTGTGACAGCACCCAC
Organism: Triturus cristatus; assembly: GCF_964204655.1. Lineage (NCBI taxonomy): Eukaryota > Metazoa > Chordata > Amphibia > Caudata > Salamandridae > Triturus > Triturus cristatus. Next base: position 60,490,011 of record NC_140588.1, read on the forward strand.
CACTTCAGTCAGCTCCACTGCAGTTGCAAGGGTCTCGCCTGCATCCACCACCTCTTCACTGCCTCCTTCTGCTGCGCCCTGATCCTGTCCCTGCGGTGCCTGGCCTGCCCCCATGTATGCCCCTCCGAGGAGATGACCCCGGTCCTGTGCAGTGCAGGCAAGCAACGTGTGACAGTTGTCACTCTAGTTCACTCCTTGGCATTTGGACATGGACTGGCCATTGGCCTTTTGTTTGAACGGACGTTTAACTTTTAATATCCTGAATAAAGCTTTTTTCTTCATCCCTGTGAACTTGATTTAGCTGTACATTATGTTGATGATGTTTAACATGCCCTTGCACCTGTAATGTATGGTTTTCAATGTTGAATACTGATGTGTTGCTTTGAGGTACTCCATGTGGTCCATGAGATATGTATCCTATTCTGGTGGGTATTCATGTCATCCTTTGCAGCTACCTGGGTGTGTCATGATCCACTATTTGTGGACAGCTCTGTGAGCATTTCATTTGCATGGTCACATCTCTGGCTTGCACCCATGCACATATGATGTGCTTCCCATTGTCCAATTTGTCAATTCCACAAACTTTATTCACATCACCACTGGACCTACAGGTGTGGGCATCATTGGTATAGGAGCAACTGGGTCCACTGTGCAACTTGCTAGACATATGTTTTGAGTATGTGCAGATGACTTAGGGGAGACTCACGTACCCAGGCTGTTGTGACCAGAGCCTTCATTGTGTGGCAACTGATGGCTGACCGACCAAGTGTTCTGCAGACATGAGTGAGAAGTGCTGTGAATATGTTTGGCACAGCTGGGCTTCCACAGGAGTTGGGTCCCCTCCAGTAAGTGTGTTGTCCCGTGATATAGCCTGGGCCCATGGTTAAAGTCTTTCCTCTCTGATCGTAGTTTTAGAGTGGCTCACGAGTCTTGTATATCAAAGAGCATGCCTCTCGAGCAGGGAGTACCGCAAGGCTCCATATTAAGCCCGACCCTCTTCAACCTATATGTAAGCCCGCTGGCCGAACAGGTCGAACAACATAATGTGTCTATCGTCTCATATGCGGACGACACACAACTAATTGTCCTACTGTCTCAAACAGATGAACTAGCAGCCACCCGTTTCTCTAACTGCCTATCAGAGGTGGCGAAATGGATGTCAAACCACTGTCTTAAATTAAATGGGAATAAAACGGAGGTAATGATTGTGGGGAAATCACCTACCATTTGGTCATCTGCCTGGTGGCCAGCTTCTTTAGGCCCACTACCCAACCCTAAAATGGAAGTCAAAAATCTAGGTATCTTTTTTGACGCAGAGCTGAATTTCATCAACCAAATACATAGGGTTGTGGGTAAATGTTATGGAGCGATCAAGGTCCTGAGGAAAATTCTGAACCTCATGCCCTCCAATGCTAGGAAAACCATTGTCCATGCAACAATAACTTCACAGTTGGACTATGGCAATGTTCTATATCTTGGAACTACCAAGGGAGGACTTGCCAAATTACAGAGGGCACAGAACGCTGCTGCTCGTTTGGTACTTGGCTTACCCAGAAGAGCTAACGCAGAGAAGGCACTGAAGAAACTCCACTGGTTGCCAGTTGGTAAGAGGGTCATTTTCAAGGCGTTATGCTATGGGCACCGCATCCTCATGAAATCCGGCCCTAAGTATCTGCACTCACTCCTTGAGGAATACAAACCTGACAGAACTTTACGTTCATCGGACAAGGCATTGGCTAAAATACCCAGGATACACAGAGCCAGGCAGGGAGCACGGTCCTTCAGATATCTAGCAGCAAAGACCTGGAACACTCTTCCAATAACCTTAAGAACAGAGACGTCTGAAATACGTTTCCGCAAACAACTCAAAACATGGCTCTATGGAAAAAAGAACTATTAGAGTTCTGATTATCATCTCCTCACTGCTATTTTCTTTCTCCTGTGTCATAGCGCGGGGACACACCGTTTGTGGTGTAACCAGGCGCTCTATAAATGTGTTATAAATAAATAAATAAATAAATAAATAAATGGTGTGTGTTGTATGTGCATGTGTGTGTGTCCACATCCCTGTTCATACACAGGCAGTGTTCCCTTGATATGTTCCTGTTGTTGATGCTTGCTGAGTGGTACTGGGTTCATCCCACTACTTTGCCATGGACTACCAGATGTGTGGGTGCATGACACACTACTGTTAATTGGTGTATCATCATTGGGATTTGTCAGTTCTGAGTGGTGATGATGTTGTCAGACACAGATGGGACACAGTCAGGGTTCCCCAAGGCACTTGTTTATTTGCAAAATCATGTAGTTGTCCCTAGGTGGTACCTTTCAGGGATTGACACATTTGTATGTGTGTGTGACTGCTCCCACTCGTCAGGTTCATGGCTGCAATGTTGGCAGGTGTCAGCATGTGTGCCTTGTGGTTCTCCTTGGCTTCTGCATTGTCCTGGGACTGTGGCAGGTATTCTGAAGGTTACGTGAGCTTTGAAGTCATGGCCATGTACCGCATACTGTGCAGTATGTCTGTCATTCCCCAGGGTTGTAAACTGTCCTTGTGTGATGTGTCTGTGCACTTTAGTTCCTCCCAACATTCCTGTGTTTGTCATGGGTGCATGTGCAATGTCACCTGTCCATGTGGGCTTCACAGATGCACATTGTTGCAGTTCAGAGTGTGTGGTGTTGAGGCTGGACTGATGTAAATGTTTGCATGGAGGGTCCCCTAGCTCCCGTTTGTCCATGGATGAGGGGCCATGCTGAGTGATTTGTGTTTGTGCATGTGTGATGTACGTTTGTGGAACAGGACACATGTCTGGGTTTCTCAGTTTGTACGACATCTGCCTTTGTCATCACAGTGGAGGTGTCATGCATGCTTGTGTCACCCTAATGTCTGGTCCCTGGGGGTAGTGCTGTTGTGTGTCAGTCTCTTGCTGTGTTAGTTGGTGTTCATTCCAGCTTGTGTCACATGTGTCTTTTGTGCTCCCTCTCATCTCACAGTGCCTGATTGCCCACTAAGGGTGTCCCAATGATGGTTTACTTTTGTATGGCACTGTGTCCACATCTGTGTCACTGTGGTTCAGCCCCCCTCATGTGTTGAGTAGTTGCCTGGGGATACTGTGACACACACACACACACACACACACACACCCACACACATACACACACACACACACACACACACACTCATGATGTGCAGTGTGAGGTTCCATGTTTGTGTTTGTGCATCTGCATCAGTGCATTGGTATTGCTGTTGTGGACCTATGTCTGGATGCTGTTTCTGTGATTTTCCCTGCTGTCCCTGTGAGTCATATCACGTCATTGTGCACATTCATCCTGGTTGTTAGGTGCCATTGCTGGCATGGAATGGGAGTTTGTGAGCTGACACCTACAGTCTACACAGGTTGTTTTGATTGGTGTGTCTATTTTCGAGATGTGTGTCTGCTTGGTGATGGTCACTTCTGCTCTTGTGTCATTGTACACTGTATGCATTGTCAGCCCCCATGTGTGGTGCGTGTCTGCACATGGCCGAGAGTGTGTTAGGTTTTCACAGCACTGTTAGCCTCACCACATCTCTGTGGGAATGGGACACAACCACTAGTTTGCCACAGAAGTGTTTAATGTGTTGGGAGCAGGGATCATACATGCTGTTTGTTATTTGCAGCTTTGACCACGATGACACTTACCTTTTGGTCACTGTGATGAGGGGGGGTTTAGACCCCATCAGCACAATGCTCAACATCTGCTGCAGTTTGGAAAACCACACTTAACTTCTGTTCTACTCAGTGAGGGGGTGTTCTTTTTACATTGCCACAGTGCTATGGTGATGCGTGCCTTGTGTAGGGCACACTCATTTGTTGGTCACACATGTGATGTTAGTTACATTGTATGTTCGAAGTCATAATCACTGTTGTGGGCATTTGTCACAGACTACACACTGTTGTCATGATGTTAGGGGAGATGTATTTTGCTGACATACCTAATGGAGTATGATAGATGTGTGGTGCATCACTCATCCTATGCGTGGGGGTGGCAGGGGTGATGGGCAACAGGTCCCCTAGGGTTGGGGGTGGCAGGGGTGATGGGCAACATTAGCCCTATGGCTGGGTGTGGCAGGGGTGAAGGGCAACATAAGCCCTTTGAGTGGGGGTGGCAGGGGTGATAGGCAACATTAGCCCTATGGCTGGGGGTATCAGGGGTGATGGGAAACATTAGCCCTATGGCTGGGGGTGGCAGGGGTGATGAGCAACATAAGCCCTATGAGTGGGGGTGGCAGGGGTGATGGCCAACATTAGCCCTATGGCTGGGGGTGGCAGGGGTGATGGGCAACAGGTCCCCTAGGGGTGGGGGTGGCAGGGGTGATGGGCAACATTGGCCCTATGGCTGGGGGTGGCAGGGGTGTAGGGCAACATAAGCCCTATGAGTGGGGGTGGCAGGGGTGATGGGCAACATTAGCCCTATGGCTGGGGGTGGCAGGGGTGATGGGCAACATGTCCCCTATGAGTGGGGGTGGCAGTAGTGATGGACAACAGGTCCCCTATGAGTGGGGATGGCAGGGGTGATGGGCAACAGGCCCCCTATGAGTGGGGGTGGCAGTAGTGATGGGCAACAGATCCCCTATGAGTGGGGGTGGCAGGGGTGATGGGCAACATTAGCCCTATGGCTGGTGGTGGCAGGGGTGATGGGCAACAGGTCCCCTATGAGTGGGGGTGGCAGGGGTGATGGCCAACATTAGCCCTATGGGTGGGGGTGGCAGGGGTGACGGGCAACAGGTCCCCTATGAGTGGGGGTGGCAGGGGTGATGGCCAACATTAGCCCTATGGGTGGGGGTGGCAGGGGTGATGGGCAACAGGTCCCCTATGAGGGGGGTGGCAGTAGTGATGGGCAACAGGTCCCCTATGAGTGGGGGTGGCAGGGGTGATGGGCAACATTAGCCCTATGGCTGGGTGTGGCAGGGGTGATGGGAAACAGGTCCCCTATGAGTGGGGGTGGCAGGGGTGATGGCCAACATTAGCCCTATGGCTGGGGGTGGCAGGGGTGATGGGCAACAGGTCCCCTATGAGTGGGGGTGGGGGTGGCAGTAGTGATGGGCAACAGGTCCCCTATGAGTGGGGGTGGCAGGGGTGATGGGCAACATAAGCCCTATGAGTGGGGGTGGCAGGGGTGATGGGCAACAGGTCCCCTATGAGTGGGGGTGGCAGGAGTGATGGGCAACAGGTCCACTATGAGTGGGGTGGTAGGGGTGATGGGCAACATAAGCCCTATGAGTGGGGGTGGCAGGAGTGATGGTCAACAGGTCCAATATGAGTGGGGGTGGCAGGGGTGATGGGCAACATAAGCCCTATGGGTAGGGGTGGTAGTGGTGCTGGCCATACAACCCCTATGGTGGTCTGTTGTTAGTGGGCAGGATGTGGATCCCCTGTGTGTGTGTGTACTATTTTGCGGGTACGTGTTGTTTGTTTATGTGGTAGGTGTCTGACTTACCGCCTGCGCCGGTTCCTGAGCCGGTCATAGATGGAGAGTACTGGTATGACCTGCGCGATGGGTTTCATGATGTGTTTGTGTCGTACACGCTGCTTGTTGCTCCGTCTCATACCCGCTGCAAGCTGGTCCGTCTCGTAGCCCTGGATTGAGTTGTGGCGTGAATCGTAGCTGATATGCTTGTTTTCCGGATGCTGTGACGTCCCGTACGTGGCGACACGTCCGGCGCGTAGTAAGTACGCATCGTACTTGTCATGCCAGAAACTGCTATGGATACTGCTTCTGGGCGACTCGGTTCAAAGTTAGGAGTTACGGCTTGGACGGAGAATGGAGCTTGAATCATAGCCTATGTGTCGGTCGTGTTTTTGGCAGGTATGCGCAACGTACTTCCTCTGCAGGACGGACCGGCTACGGGTACGTGTCAATCGCACGGTAAGGCTACGAACAGCTCTCGGAGAGCTGTCTGACCTGGTATCGGAATCGACCCCTAAGTGGTAACTGTTCCTAAAAATAGAAGTCAGTGGCCGATTTGGTCACAGAGAAAAAGATGAGAGGGGAAAAAGTCTCTATAATTGGTGTCCCTTGTAAATGCAAGTTGGGGAATCTCCCCTAGACTTTAGTGCCCTCACACACCCTTGCGGGTGTCATGCTTCATCATCGGGCGTTGCTCCTCGTGGGGGTGGTGCTGCAGTCCCCACGGGCCCCGCAAGAGGGCTCTTTGTCGGAGATCTTTTCAGGAGATGCCGCAGTTGTGTATGCGGGTGTGTGGGCCTAAAAGGGGAGTGTGGTGTTATAAAATTACCCACCGGTACCGTGGGGATAATTTTATTCGTAGGTCAGGATAAAATCAGTACACGGGCGTGGGGCTACCTCTATTGATAGATAGCATAGAGGTCGGGGTATTAGTCCGCTGCTCCTAGTGCCTGTGTGTGTGAGTGAATGTGTGTGCTGGTCAACATGTTTCGCGCTGTGGTTGGGTTCCTAGTGGATCCCCTTGCGCTTCAACAGGACCGTATGTGTAAAAAATGGAAATGAAATAGGAATAGAGAATAGACGCTCTATATTCCTATGGTACCTCTTATTCAGGTGGTGTGCGCGCTTTGCGGAACACTATTTGCGTGTCCCAGCCTAGTACCCCTTGCGAGAAGGAAAAGTGCCTCCTCGAATGTCCTAGCGGCGGTGAGGGGGAATCAGTAGTGGGCCCGTCGTCAGTGCCTTAGACCTGCCCTGCCTTATGGAGGACTCTGGAAGCAATATGTTATCAACATTTACTCCCACAAGGAAACATGAACAATATGATGGTCGTCGAGTACAAATTTCTTAATCAGAGCAGTAAGCTAGAAGATTATATTCAGAGGATCCATGCTTTTGTCAGGACATTCCTTACATTTTCACACTTCTATATGAAAGTGAACTTTCAGTCACTTCTTATGCAGTTGCAGAACTCATGCTAACTGGAGCTGCTCTACTAATATGACCACACAAGATTTTGTTGAAAAGGTGCATGACAAAGATTAGAATCTAGAATGTAACTTGATCAACATTATGGCATGTCAGCAAGGGGCAAATGACTATTAGGTTCGAAGACATTGAAATTTGCAATGTATGCTCAGAAATTTAGGACCACCCATGCAGTTATTATTTTAAGCTATAATGAGTATCTATGCGATGGATTTGTATCAATTTTTGCTTCAAGAAAATGCAAATATTTAAGGCATTAACTGTAAAACACCCACTGAATTATGTTTATTGGACCTTGCCAATGTTAGCTGTTATTTTAACCACAATTTTCAAACTATGGTTCAGTATTTAAACACCAAGATGAAAATTCCCGTTGGAGAGTTAATTGATTTCTTTTAGGGAAAAGAGTGTCAAGCAAGAGGTCCACCACAAATTCATATGGTTTTACTGGTTTATGATTGTAGAAACTGGCATGTTTTGGTTGGCTGAGGCGAGGCCCTAGCCAGGCAGAACCTACCACATCTATCAGGGGTGGTTGATTACTCACACTGAATAACCTGCGCTCACCCTTGGGTAGCTTGGCACTGAGCAGTCAGGCTAATCACAAACACAATGTGTGAGGGATTGGCACAGCACTCTCACACAATAAATACACCGAGCTTCAGGAAAGAGACTTTACACATGGTGTATGTAAATAAAGCTTGGATTCAACACACACTTCAACTAACACAACATGAACAATATGTAATTTTGGGCAAAAATCACTTTCAGAAATATAACTAGCAGTACTAGGAAAAACCGTGTTAAAATGAAATCAGTAATATGCACACTTGGGAAAGATCCTATTTTATCCCCCAGCACCCTTATGTGGTGTGAAACTTTGTCAGAATGAGGCCCACCCTGGCAATTATTATAATTCAATGCCACACAGTTATAGGATGCACCCCAGATCACAGCGATATCAGAAATGTGTATGTACACACTGATAATTACAACACTTTTAAACAGCACCATGGCCCAAGGCCACAAGGGTAAAAACCCATGTCAAACATGGTATTCTTTTGGTTAGGAATCAACGTGTAAATCAACATCACAGTGTGGTGTAATTATTCACAGGCAATCAATCCCACACACATAGCACCGATACGTGGTGCCATGGATGTCAGGCAGGTCGATATGGAATGCACTTGTGCACACATGCACTCAGCGCCGTGATGCTGTGCAACGGATGTCTGGCAGGTCAGTTGATAATGCACTTGCAGACTCTGTGGCCAAAGCCCTCCTCCGCCATTCAACTCACCTCGCCTACCCTACAACTACAGGCAGGAAAAAATAAAACCTTCCCCCTGAACCTAGGCCAATCACGGCTCGAGTCACACTTAGTCAGTGTCTCAGGGGAGAAGGTGGGTGTAGGTAACAGGGCTGATTAGGCAGCAGTTGACAAATGGAGGTTTGGTCTCTACTCGAGAAGTTCACCCACGGTATGCAGAGCAGAAGCAGGCTTTGGGTGATAGTCGTTCAATCGAAGGATTCCACACTGTGCCTTCAGGCACCAGCCAAGTTCTGCAAAGCCCAAGGGGGGGGGGAGTCACGCAATCTACTACACAAAGTCATTGGGGCCGAATGAGGAGAGGTCAATTGGTCTGCTGCACTGAGGGCACAAGAGGAACAGTCGATGAATGGGGGATGAAGCTGGGGAGACCCTTGAAAAAAGATCAAAGTAGCATTAAGGCAATTGGGCACTCCAGAACATAAATCTGTTCCTCCACTCCTCCCCTAGAAATGAGGCACAACGTTTGGTGGACTGTGATATCAGTCGCACTAGACAGTTCCGGTCACACACAACAAAGAGTTGCAAATTCCGTACCTCCCTGGAAATGAGACACAGCATCTGGTGCGCATGGATCTGAGTTGCACCAGACGATTCCAGTCACACACAACAAAGAGTTGAAAATCCTGCACCTCCCTGGAAATGAGCCACAACGTCTGGTGCATGGTGATATGGGTCGCAACATACAATGCTGGTCACACACACAGGCACAAGTTCAGCAGTGCCATACGAGGTAGAATGAGGCACTACTGCGGGTACGCCCTCACCTCCGAGGATCGCAACCTGTGAACCGGACACTGCACGCAATGAGCATGCAGTCAGCGTTTTGCACGAGAGAGATGTGGTAACATCAATGAAGCGGGGCACGCAGGGTCCCTCCACCGGTGAATCTGCTCACCACCAACAAGACTCTTCATGCGTGTTGAGGCTCCATGATGCAGGGGTCACACTCCTTAGTTGCGGGCAGTTCTTTTGGGGCTCCGCACAAGGCAATCTGGTCTCCAAGGCACAATAGTTAGTTCTAAGCTCATGCCGTGCTACCAGTTGGGATCCAGCAGACAATGTGGACATTTAAGAGGGCACCGTTCTCCAGGTGTGACAAGTAGGCCATATGGGCTCCTCGTGGGATATCTTTGATGTCCCTGAGACCTGCACAAGAGATCGGGGGCAACCAACAAGCCCTTGGACAGCACACTTCAGGGTGCCACACAGCAGCTGGTAGTCAGCCCAGGCTAGCCACTAATCCTCCTTGCGCACAACAGATTCCTCTGGCAGTGTGCACCACGCAGTTCCAGGATCTCGGGTCCCATGTTCCCACAAGTGTATCTCTGCCTTTCTGAAGCATGGCACCAGTAGTGATATTGCAGTGTGCTTTGAAGTTGGGGGTTTCCCTTTGAACTACAGATATCTCCCCTAAATTTCAGTCCTGTCTGCCATAGGGCTGTGGAATGCAGATCTTAAATCTTTAGTGGGGCCATGATCTGGCTCCCAGAGGTCAAATGTCAAAACCTCTTCCTCCAATCTATCCAGCCAGTCCCTCAAATGGCAGAGGTCTGTTGTTCCAGTTGCATCCTCAGTGTTGATAGCTGTCTCTGGGGAATGACAGATGTGCTCCCCCAGCCTCCAGTGTGGACTAGAGTCAAACTAAAAGGCGCACAAAGACTTTTAGAGCAGAGAAATGCCCACTTTCTAGAAGTGGCTTTTTAAAGCAATTAATGACAAATCCCTCATTACCACAGAAGAGGGTTTGTCATTGTGAATCCAATGATAGGAAACATTGTGAGGATGCTCCACTGTAAGCCATTATTGCAGCTTGAAGTAATTTCCCGCATGTTAACCTATGTAAAGAGAAACTTCATAGGTAGTGAAAACACACATGGGTATTCTTCACTACCTGGGTAAGGAACACACATGAGTACCCACCCTGCCTTTCACCTACTACTTGCTTCATCCACTTAAGGCTTACCCCAGGGGTGACCTAGTTGTAGTGAAAGGTCCCCTCAGGATTGGCCAGCGGTTTAGAAAAGCCAACCTAAGCTTAAGTGCAATCGGGCATACATGGGCCAGCAATGGCAGGCTTGACACATGTTTTAAAACCAAATAGGTGCAAGTGTGCACCCACAGGCCTGCAATGGCAGGCTTGAGGCATGTTTAAAGACATCAGGTAAGCACCACTTCTTAACATGTGTAGGAAGGGTGTACGCACTTTCACGCCGCATATACAGTGGGAAAGTGCTTGGAACCCTAAGGCCACTAGGAGAGAATCAGCAAACCCAGGGGTTGTCCCATGGGAAGAGCTGACCTCCTAGGTACGGAAAAACTCACATGGAGGTTCTTCACTACCTGGGCAGGGAACACCCATGTGTACCTGCCCTGTCTTTTGTTATCACTTGCTCCACCCTTCAGGGTTTACCCTAGGGGTGTTCTAGTAGTAGTGGAAGGCCCACTCAGGGTTGGCTAATAGGTTAGAATTGCTAACCTGAGCATAGGCACAGCTGAGGACCCACAGGCCTGCAATGACAGGCTTGATACATGTTTGAAATGCTATTTTGGTGGGTGGCACAATCAGTTCTGCATCCCACCATTAGCTAGTGAGGTACCTGCCCTGGGAAAGTGGTGTACCTTTTTACAAGGCACTCACAATTGCAATACCTAAACCAATCAAGTAAGCCCCACTTCCTAGCATGGGTAGGAAGGGCGCATGCACTTTCACGTTGCATTACAGGGGGATATTGCCTGGAGTCCTAAGGCCAAGAAAAGAGAATTAGCAAAAACCAGGAGGAGAAAAAACAAAAAAGTTATAGGGAAAACCCCTAAGAAGGGCCATGTCCATCAAATATGCACCTGAGTTTGGATACAACTCTGATAAATCTGTTCTACTTTTCATTGAATGTTATGTCACTTGCGAGATCCCAAAAAAAGAGCAAAACAAGAAACTCTTTGAGCAAGTTTTACGCTTCCAATCAGATAGGTGTGGTAAATACTGCTTAAAAATATCGGAACAAATCCAGAGATTACTCTAAATGCAGCTTTGGAGCTCCAAGACCTATTCTACAGAAAGGAAGTGTAAACAATTCAATGCCATTTGTAAGACATGCTGTGGCTGGCAAATCATCTAAAAATACTTACCATCTTGGAAGACCACAAGCATCACAACAGATCGATGACTACAACCCTTTAATTCTACATATATGTGATGCAAACATGAATATACAATTTCTTGCAGCTAACACTGTAGCAGTTGCAATGCTGAAATAATGGATACAAAAGAAGTATGGGAAGTAACATCTGCAGAGCAATCTTTAAGTAAAAGATTGTACCGCTTTAGCATCGAAATGCTACCTCACTGAGAGGTCAGTAGCTATGAAGCTTGTGAGAATTTTAATTCTTCGAGCTTATATGGTAAATCCCAGGTCATATTGTGAATTTGCTTTGAATTGTCATCATCACGCAGAAGAGTTCTCAAAAGCCTACCTAAAATTGAATAACTTGCACATCTTGAACCCACTAACAGAGACATTTTGAAATTCAATGTGTTGGACGCATATTACCCAAACGGAAGTCCTTTGTTAGAAAGCCTATTGTTCTCTGAAGTTGCACAGTTCTACACATATTGAAATAATATAGAAGAAAATATCAGCACAGGAAAATTTTGATTGCAAGGGTTTAATGCATGTTTCATATGTCACTCTAATCCTTCTTTTATCAATCATCGGGAATTGACTTGCCATTCTCATAAAAGAAGCAAAGATTATGCTAAAGGAATGAAGTACAAGTATATTATTCCTAACCTACATTCACCTGCTGAAGAAATGCATTATCTTCTCTCCCAATCACAACTCGTGGTTTGTTAAATGCCAGCTCTTCAAGAAAGTGCTCCAAAAAATAATTCAATGCTACATCTGGAAACCAAGGAATTGTACGTCTCCCTTTCAAGGATAAAGTGGAGAATCACGGACAGAACATCTATTCGAAAAGGTTTAGCACCAAATTTGAGAAAATATGGGAAAATCTGTCACATACAGTGGGATTGGAGAAAGATTTGCATCTATGTAAAAATTGTTGTGTTATTTTAAGTCACAATTTACATGTAGAAGAAGGACTCTGCAATGAGGCATGGGATTTATAGATGACTTTCTGTCTGCAGAATGAAGAGATTGAATTTATTGCAGTCAGAATCGACCAGAGTGAAGAGAAAGAAAGATATCTTGCTGTGCTGCAAAGATTTATATATTCAAGGAGGACAGTTCCCTCTTTATTTGTCTTCTGTGATTATAAGGAGTAAACTAAGAAGGCCTAGTTCCCAGCTACCACTTACCTGGACTGGTCCTCTGACCAGTCTAAGGCCGTCCCAAACCCAGCCGTTGTGCCTGAGGCCCCACCTCCTCACGCTCTTCCTCTTGCTGTCTCTCTTTCACTATCTCTCATCTCTTCTTCGGGCATCCAGCCTCTCTCTCTGACTCTCTCTACATTGTGCTTTTGCCTCCTCTTTCTGCCTTTTTTATCATTTTTCTGCTTCTCTGTTTGCCTTTTTGGCTTTTTTGCTCCTCACCTCACTCTTCTGCTGTTTGTGACTCCCTTTTGTTTGCTTTGTTGCCTTTTTGTGCTCCTGCCTTGTTTTGTCTTCCTTTTTCATTGCCTTTTCTTGCTTTTGACTCTTTTTTTACCTTTTTTTCTTGCCTTTTTGTACCTTTCTGTGTCTGCTGTGTGTGTGCTTTTTGTGATGTTCTCCCTGCTTCCCCCCACGCTCTCCAACCTCCCTCCTCATCTGCTTCTCCTGTGTCTTCCTCATGTTTCTCCCATCTTCTGCTTCCCACCCCTCTCTTGCTCAGCTTCCATGCCTCATCCCCAGAACCTATTTATTGGCAGCAGCTGCGTGACTGCACACAGCAGGGGCACCGCTGGCGTGCCCAAGGCAGGCCCATCTGTTCCCGGCCTCACATGGACTGTGCCCAGTGCCAATGACCCCGGTACTTCTGTCCTTCACTGCTACACTTCGGCCAACATTCTGTCTCTCAACACCAGATGTCTACATGACAACCTCCTCTGTGCCATACCTCTCTCCACAGTTGGACCTTTCTTCTATGCACACTGCCACTTCTCCTGTAGCAAAACTTCCACTCCTCCCACCACACGTGACTCTCCCAGCACCATTTCTTTTTAGTTTTATATACCGTGAACTAGAACCGAAGGTATTAGAGTACTTTACATGAGCACCAGTTGCACACATTTGGACTCATTCATTTTTTTTTTGTTAGGAGCGGGGAGATTAAGTGATTTGCCCAGTATCACAGGATGTTGAGCATCCCTGCTGAGACTCAAACCTGATTCCCTAGCTTCAAGGCCGACTGCCCAAGGTCCCTCCCCATGCATGCAGCGCACTATACAAATTACGTTAACATAACATAACATAACATGCTATAGAAGTATGGCACCTCCTAGACACCCACTCACCTGACATGCTGTTTCTCACAGAATCTTGTCTCTCCCTGACCTCCAAACCTGACAATGCTGTGGCTGTCCCTCCAGGATACAAGAGCAGCTGCCAGGACAGGGTACACAAGCCCGGAAGAGGCCATGCAATACTCAACAAAGAATCTATCACCTGAACCACCTCCACTGACGCAGACACCGCCTTTATGGAGCACCTCGACTTCTGCCTTGGTCATCCACACATAGACCGTCATAGGAACCCTCATCTACTGGCAACACTGGCCTCGCACCACCTTCAGCAACTTCCTCGTCAACTTCCTTAGCCCTATGGCCATCAAATCCAACAACTTGCTTCTCCTCAGCGACCTCAACATTCATCTTGATGACTCAACTGACCCGGTTAAATTGCCCTGTTCAAGAGCTTCGCTATCATCAGACTCAACCAAATCCTCAAAGGCCCTACTCACAACGCAGGACACACCTTCAACCCCATCTTCACTGCCAGCAATTAAGTCACTTTCAGCCACCTCACCCTGCTCACCTGGACTGACCACTCAATGGTACATTTTCACATAAATGCACTCCACCCAGAACACCCTAACACACCAATAACCTCAGACACAGATGGACCAAGATAGCGAAAGAATACTGGAGACTCGCCCCCAGATCCAAATAGTCCGATACCACCAGCAACCTACAGACTGATATAGGCGCCTTCAACAACTGGATCTCTGATTACGCTGATGCACTAGCTCCCCCAGAGTAGTCAGACAAGCAAGAATGCTCACTCAAGCTCGCTGATACTCGGAGGCCCTGAGAAACTCCAAACACCACTACAAACAACTAGAGAAAAGATGGAGAACTAGCCGTGAAAGCACCTCCAGGGACACCTACAAAGCAGCTCTCAGGAAATCAGAAAATAGCACATCCAGATCAAAGAATCCAGGAAAGCAGCCCTTGCTCAGAGATTGGAATCCGGATCCAACACTGCCAGAGAACTCTTCAATTTCATCAGAGCATTTTCCAACCCTGCTCCTGCCACCAACACCATCACCCCATCACAGAACCGCTGGAAGAACCTCTCCAATTTCTTCCACTACAAAATATGTAAGATCTACAGCAACGTCAAACCTCAATCCTCCACAGAGGACCACATCAAACAGCTAGCACCCACCACTACCATGATACACCTACTCATGGAATGGAAACCCCTCACGACAGATGACATAGACAAAATCATGAAAACCGTCTACTCTGGAGCACCCACTGACCCTTGGCCTTTGAAGAACTAAGCAACTACAGACCCATCTCTCTCCTGCCTTTTCCATCCAAGGTCATAGAGAAAGCAATCAACATGCAACTCTTCCCCCACCCTGAACAGAAGCACCTCCTAGACATTACCCAATCGGGATTCCACAGCAACCACAGCACATAAACCACCCTCATAGCAGCTACTGATGGCATCAGGACCATGATGGACAGAGGAAAAACCTCTGCTCTCATCTTCCTCAACCTCTCAGCAGCATTTTCACCGTATTTCATGCCACACTCGTCTCAACACTCCATGACTCCAGAATCCAAGGCCCTGCCCTCAGACATATGCCTCCTTCCTCTCCAATAGACTCCACCCATACATTTCTGAACCCAAGCAGCTCATCCACAGAGTACCCCAAGGATCTTCTCTTAGCCTCGCTCTCTTCAGTGTCTACATAAATCCCCTTGCATGCATCTTCAGAGACCACGAGATCAGCTAGGTCTCCTATGCTGACAAAACCCAGTTTATCCTCTCCCTCACCGACAAAAACACCACCAGGACCAATTCCACAACCTGCATCATCAACTTGGACAGCTGGATGAAAGAGAAATGCGTGAAACAGAACACATACAAGACAGAAATCATGAGGGATGTTCAACAACAAGAGCTCCCCAGGGGACTTCTTCTGGTGGCCAGCAGAACTAAGGCACACACCCACATCTGCCGGTGACATAAGAAACCTCGGAATCATCCTAGACAACGTACTGGAAATGACCAAGCAGGTTAATGATGTGTCCTCATCTTGTTTCCTCACACTAAGAATGATCTGCAAGATCTTCAAGTGGCTCCTCATGCACACCAGGCACCAAAGTCCTCATAGCCAGCAGACTAGACTATGGCGATGCACTCTATGCCAGTATCTTCAACCAGCTCATTCAAAGGCTCCAATGACCCAAAACTCTACCGATGGACTCATCCTGGACATCCCCCACAGCGCTCACATAACCCCACACCTCAGAGAGCTCCACTGGCTACCCATACAAAACAATGCTATTTTAAGCTACTTAGCCATGCCTACAAAGCCCTAAACAACACTGGACCTGCATACCTCAACAATTCTCTTCATCTCCAGCCTTCCAGACCACGACGCTCAGCAAATGTCTCCTTCGCATGAGTTCCCAGTATCTACGAAAGCCATTTTGGTGGATGGTCTTTCTCCTACATGCCCATTAAGTCCTAGAATGACCTCCCACAACACATAAGGACGTCTTCATCACTTATAGACTTTCGGAGGAAGCTAAAGACCTAGCTGTTTGACTAGGAGTCCCATAAGACCCACACTCCTGCTTAGCACCTGGATACCCTCACGAGTGATGAACTGTGTTATACAAATTGGAATAGCATAACATAACAGTTTATGCAACAATTAACATTGACTCTACAGTATTCAAAGAGGAAATGGCATACATTGCGTGTTCTCATCTTAAAAAAATAACAGGACTTTGAGAAAGACATACGCTCCTCATCTTGGTGACTATCCCATTTTAACTGTCTTTCAAAAGAAAAAAACTTAAAAATACCCTTAAAAAGAAGATTTGGAAGAACCAAAAAAGAAAAGCTTAAACACACGGAGATACAGTTTAACAATCAGAATGGCCTACATTGCTACAGCAATGTATTGTTAATCTGCTTTTATACTTGGCCAATAATCTAATACAGCAATATGTACATCAACCATTCTGCAAGACTTAGACAAATCCTCATTAGCAACTTGTGTCAAACAACCACAAATGCCACTCTACAAGTAGCATTAGAAATATGGTTTATATCTGCAGAGGGGCTGTTCACTTTTCTATCAATGAACAGCAAGATGTTCAGGAACTCTGTATGGTTGTATGTCTGTTCTACAAATATTAGCTAACAAAACACAATGGGCTCCGAACTCTCTAGTGTAAGCTACTCTTGGGAACATGAATGCACCCATTGCCTACATTCAAGCTTAACTGTTACACAATTGTGAATATTTGTATATGTATCAATACCTGACTGTATATCAATTCCATTAAACAAAAATGAATATGCAAGGCTGTGCAACCAATCTTTAGTGCAAACTGTAAATCACAATTAGCTTCAACTCTTAATGTAACTATGGTAGCAATATATCTAATTTTGATGATTAGAAAATAGACTGTGAACAACAAAAAAGTCCATACGTGCATTTCAAAGTTTACTGCTTCTCAGATTTCTATTTCAGGGCACACTTTTACTACTACTGCTATTATTTTTCATCATGGAGACTCTGCAGCCTCAGGACACAATACCATCTACTTAAAGAGCAATACAGGTTGGACAGAATGTGATGATATGCAGTCTTACTTATAAGCACAAACTGCCAAAAAATGTATAACACAGTAACCTGTGCATTTTACAAGCAAAATCTTTAGATGCAATGTTACCATTGGAATAACACTAAACCCTTATGAATATTTATATCCCTCTCTCCAGTGGCTATTATTGTGTTACAGAGCCTGCAATACATGTTGCTACACTGCTAAACAATGTTTTTATTAAGTATTAAAAGGTGTAGAGTGGAGAGGCACTGCGCTGCCATGAATAGGTAGATAAGGGACCACTAATGGAGTGGGTGGTGGTGCAGATACAATGGATGCAGTATAAGTAGACGCTGTTGCGTCAGCCGGAGCTGTGGATGGAAATGATGTCTTGTGGCAGGTTCCATCAACTCCTCTTCTCACCTCCTTTCTGTCCACGCCAGCTTTCAGGAGTGCAGTGATGACAGATGTTACCTCATGCCAAAGGTCCTGAAGGAGTACTATTGATGTGTGCCCATTGATACCACCTTTTGACAAAATTACAAGTTACCAGAAGACCATTTAACGATTTTCCCCTGATGGTAAACTAAACAATTGCCAGATACCTGTCTCCTTCTTCTTCCTGCTTCTGGTTTACTCTTCTTCGTCCTGAAGCAGTAGCTGCTGGTCTTCCTCTTCTTGCTCCTCCTCATTTTGTCCAGGATGTCGTTAGTCAGCCATTATCAATACAAAAGCCAACAACTAAGTGTAATACACCCAGAAGCAAAAGCACTCCATCTTAATCTGAGAGAGTCAGACTGTAAAGACTTAAAAAAGTGATCAGGACTTCCTCTTTGCTGTAATTGGTAATATTTCAAGCCAATCAAATGATGTTTTACAATTGCAAAGTACCGTTGTACTATTGGGATAGTGTCTAGAGAATACAGCAGTACCGGCAAACTTAAAAAAAACACTTTCATTACATTCAATTTACTACTCCATAATATAGGCAGACTTTTACATCTGTCTTTCTCTCTTTTCACGATGTAAACACATCAATCATATCCATAATTAGAACAGTGCTTTACTTGGGCTACATACATAGACCAAATATAGCCAAAACCCACTAAAATATAGCTAGCAATCATAGGTTCTCTAATTTCTCCTGAAAAAGAAGAAGTATTGGGCTCCAAACACTGCCTAATATGACTAGATTAAAGCACAACCAATACACATAGTGCTCTCATCAGGAAATTAATACAAGTTGGTAACAAATTGTAAAAATGATTACTTAAATAAGTATCTATGCATTATAACATGCATGTATGTAACACAATGTTTTACGCATAAAACAACATATCAATTCAAGGAAAAAAACAAAAGTTAAAGCTTAGTTACAGTTAGGAATACTTTATTTATAATAATAACATAGCCAGTCAGTCAGTCAGATAATCTTTATTTCGGTCAAAGACCTTCAAAGATACAAGATTACAAGCATATAAATATCAAAAACAAAGAAATAAAAACACCAATAAAATTATCCATAAAAGTTATCTACAATTAAAAAAATAAAATAGGATACAAATCCCCAGGATAAAAAAACAGGAAAAGAAGAGCACATAATTATATAAATGTTTTTCTCCTACGCCACATAGCATTAATAAAACGTGAGACAGAAAAAACTATGGGCGTGGAAGTGTTAGTGTGTAAAATACTGAGTGCCTGTTTATAGTTTCTAACTCCAAAATTTCTACAGGGTGGGACAAGCCAACGATGTCGTATCTGTTTATACCCTTTGCAGAAAAAGAATACATGAGCTACGGATTCTTCCTTAGCTCCACAAGCTGGACATACCCTGAGTTTGTCAATTGTCCATTTGTGGGAAAAGGCCCTTAATGGGAGTGTGCCGTATCTAAACTGTAAATACAGTTTTCTCGCAGAAAACGGCACAATCTCATCAAGGAATGGCTCTACTTTATAATAGATTTTGTGGTTGAGGTAGGCCGATGTTAATGAACCCAACCTAGGATTGGAAAGAATGGTCGAAATATTGTAGGTACGATATAAGTTGACCAAATCAGCACGGGACATCTCAGCGCAAAAAGAGGCAGGATTAGACCAGAGACCTGGGATGCCTAATTTCGCGCTTACATACTTTATGTGGGCAAACCAGGGCAGATTATGGGTACCCGCAAGTAATAACAACTCTTGGATCTCCAGTCTAAAGTGGAGTAATTCGGGAGTTACCCAAAGTCTTCACCAAAACCATAAAGGACGTAAGGGGACAAGATCTTTGATGGGTCTAATGCCCAAGTCCATTGTAATAGGAATTAGGGGGGTGCTCGAAGGTAGAGCCAGCAGCGATCTAAGGAATGCGTTTTCGGTCATGGAGATATCCGAAATCGTGGAATATCCCCACAACTCGGCGCCATACAATATAGCACCGTGTGCTTGGCAACTGTATATTTCCAAGATGGGAGCTACTGGCTTGGAAGAAGACTCTCTATGGAGTCTAAGTATAACGCCTACGGTTTGTGACAATCTTAAGTTGGCTTTAGTGCAGTTTAAATGTTATGATATTACTATAATTAATATTGTATTCCTAACTATAACTAATGTGTGTGTATATATATATAACAGACGAAATACGGGTCCTTCTGGGATCGGTCCCGTCGCCAGGTGGCGCGTCAAAGAAACTTTGAACATATATATATATATATATGTATATATATATATTATCTACTGGCGGTCGCCAGTAGATAGTTATAGTTACAACCTAGTTTCCATAGGAAATCTCAAAATTCTATTTTGAATAACTTTGGCGCCGGTTGACGAATCCTCGCGAAATTTTCAAAACTAATGGGGCGCTCCGCTCAGCTCCTACCCTGAAAGTCTCAGGGTGATTCGTCATGCGAGGGCTGAGAAAAAGGGGGGGTCCCAAAACGCGTTTTCCCCATGCATTTTTCCATAGGACATTTAGTCGCAGCTACAGCCCGAACGGCTGAACAGAATTACGTGAAATTTGGCAGAGAGGTAGCCATAAGGTCAAGGAAGTGCCTTTTGCAGGTCTGGTGTAAATCTGTTCAGTATTTCCTGAGAAAATAGCATTTAAAAGCATATCAATATCTATAAGCGCGCACCGTGCGCGTACAGTAAAACTTACCGTACGCGCACACTGCCGTGCGCGAGCGCGATTCTGATTGGTTGTTAGATCTTAGTAAACATTCGAATCGGTCGAAACCAGGAAGTGTCGGCCGCCATTTTGTCTCTCGCAGTCTGAGGGGGTGACAAACAAAGGTGGAGAACATGAAAAGGGGGCAGGGTGGACAGTTCCTGACCCCCTAGCCTTTGTCAGGGGGTCCCAGAAGGACCCCCAAGGGCCAAAATTTCCTTAAATTTTTTTGCGAAAAATCGCGGAGTACGCGTAGTGTGCGCGTACGGTAGAAATGGAAAAATTCCGCGAACTGCGTCACGTGGGCGCGCGGTGCGCAAAGCGCACCGTGCGCGTACGGTACGCGCACGGTGAAAAACCTTTAAAAAAAAAAATACATAACTTAGCATTTAAAAAAACGTACAAATTCACTGAAAAAACCATAGGTTTCACACACGTTATAGTTAGGAATTAGCATTTAAAAAACCTTGCAAATTCACTTAAAAAACCATAGGTTTCACACATGTTATAGTTAGGTGGATATTTCACTCGTAAAAAAACAATGAAATTCCCCCGTTATAGTTAGTGCAGGCAACTATAACTCACGCGACCGCAATCCTCTGCTGATGACGTCAGATATTACATCACTGATGACATATGTGTCTTTCTGAAAAAAAAATATTTGTAATATATGTATAGCTAAAAATTAATGGAAGAAGACATGGGTAAATAAGTGTCTAAATACAGTGATGTAATATCTGACGTCATCAGCAGAGGATTGCGGTCGCATGAGTTATAGTTGCCTGCACTAACTATAACGGGGGAATTTCATTGGTTTTTTACGAGTGAAATATCCACCTAACTATAACATGTATGAAACCTATGGTTTTTTAAGTGAATTTGCAAGGTTTTTTAAATGCTAATTCCTAACTATAACGTGTGTGAAACCTATGGTTTTTTCAGTGAATATATATATATATATATATATATATATATATATATATATATATATATCTATATATATATATATATATATATATATATATTATCTACTGGCGGTCGTCAGTAGATAGTTATAGTTAGGACCCTGTTTCCATAGGAAATCCGCAACATTCTATTTGGAATAACTTTGGCGCCGGTCGACGAATTTTCAAAACTAATGGGGCGCTACGCTCCGCTCCTACCCTGAAAGTCTCGGGGGGATTCGTCAAGCGGGGGCTGAGAAAAAAGGGGGGTCCCAAAACGCGTTTTCCCCATGCATTTTTCCATAGGACCATTAGACACAGCTACAGCCCGAACGGCTGAACAGAATTACTTGTAATTTGGCAGAGAGGTAGTCCGCAGGTCAAGGAAGTGCCTTTTGTAGGTCTGGTGTAAATCTGTTCAGTAGTTCCTGAGAAAATAGCATTTAAATCAATATATATATCTGTAAGCGCACTCCGTGCGCTTACCATGAGCTTACCATACGCGTACGGTGCCGTGCGCGAGCTCAAATCTGATTGGTTGTCACATGACTGTAAACATTCGAATCGGACGAAATCAGGAAGTGTCGGCCGCCATTTCGTGTGTTTCACACAGAAAAAAAAGGGAGATAACGTGAAAAGGGGGCAAGGAAGAGAGTTACAGACCCCCTAACATTTGAAAGGGGGTCAAAGAAGGACAAAAAAGTACAAAAAAACCATTTATTAATTTAAAAAAAAAATCGCGGAGTACGCGTACGGTAAGCTTACCGTACGCGTACGGTAGAAAAAATAAATGAAAAAAGAAATAAAATTCAGATTTAAGTGTTTAGATATTAGGGGGCTCTAAAAAGAGCCGTTGCGTTTATGAAGTGATTTTTTAGTGGTACCTACAAGTAAGTACCGATGCACAGTCTAAGGTTCAAGAGGAAGACTCTGTTCCCTTCATCAGTGAAGTGTACACCATCTCCTCTATAAATGTCTTGCATGTTGTAACGCAAGTTGTTGTGGTAAATGGAACCCATACCATAGTCTCGGAGGAAAGCAGAAACAGATTTGTTGACGTGCTTTCTTGCTTTGTCAATCTGCGGACAAAAATGATTGGACCAGTTCCATTTTTGCCTTTGGCATATGTTAGAATACACAAAGGCAGTTTTAGGGAAAAGTGAAAACAGTTGTGCAAAGGTCTCCTTCATAAGCATTTCCAGACCTACCCCAGTCAAAGTGCCTAGGTCATTGCCACCACAGTGCACTATTATGAGGTCAGGGTGTTGGATTTGCATGAAGGATTTCACCAATGGCATCAATTGGTGCCACTTTAACCCTCTCTGACCAATCCATTTAATGTCTACATTTGGCAAAGCAAGGTCTCTCACCATACCTGTTTTCTCTGCATACTTTTCACTCCAGAAGACATAGCTGTGCCCTACAATCCACACTGTGAACATCTTCAAAGGAGATCTGGATGCACTCAGGAGGTGTATTTCAGTAGAATGGGAAAAAGAAATGAAAGACAGTTTGGAAATGGAGGCATACATATTTTTTTAAAATAAAAAGAACTCATTGGCTGTTTCATACCATTCTACACTAAAAACTAGGCCGTATGTGTCAATTTATAGAAGCATGTTTTGTATTGGTACAGAAAAATGTGTTACCAAAGAACATTACTATGGATTTGCTGTTAGGTTAGAAAAGTCAAGCACTCTTGCTCTTTGGAAATGAAACATTGTGTGGTGAACTTCTGACCTGACTTCACACAGCAGTGTTCTATGAGCTGTTGCTATGGTAGCAGGCAGAAGTCAAGTTGGGGGAAGGGTACTAGGCAGAAGTCAAGTTGGGGGAAGGGTACTTTTGGAAAAGGGTTGGTTTTCAACCAATAGAAATGTGTGATTACATTTGAAAAAAAGGGGGAAGCACTGAGATTTGAAATTAACATGTATATGTGTGGAAAAAGAGAGGGAAACATTGCCATTATCTGGTTCTGCTGAGAGGAGAGAGGTGTACAGAACAGAGATCCTGGCTCTGATAATCTGCTGTTTGAGTGCCACATTTCTTTCACAACTAACTAATTTTAAAGGTGAGTTATGAGTTTGAGAGGGGATGTATGTGGTAAATTAAGAAATGAATAATAGAATTGGAATTCCTTTTGTTGAAGTTGTGTTTATCATTTTGTGTTTTGGGAGAAATTTAAATGTAAGGAACATGTAAAATATTATGGACTATGTTTTCACCATAAATTAAGGTGTACTGGTATAAATTTGGAATACTGTTTTCTGCATAGAATCAGAAGATGATGTGCAAAGAGGAATTGTTCTCAGAGATTTATTGCGTATTACTCTGGTAATTTTAGATTTGCATTAGTAGGAAAGGGGCAGCTATTTTTCCGCAGAAGCAGACTCTTTGCACACACCCAGCTGCTTATCCTGTAGAAACATGCATAGTATTCACAACCGAATGGGGTTTGAGGTTGCAGTGAGTAATGCAAATACATTCAACATCACTAAGGCTGGTTGCCTTTGCTGGAGTGTAGTCATTCACCCAGGTTACATATGTTCCTGGACTCAAAAAGCTGTTTGGACATGTGCTGTTTTCAGAATCTGAAAAGTGGATTGAAAATGTGTCAGACTGTAAAAGTACTTATCACTTGCCAAAAAAAAGAGTAGTAAGTGTGCTTTCAAATTGGCAAAGAAATTTCGTTTTCTGCCTAATATCAAACCATGACTCTGTGTGCAAAGAGGAATTGTTGCCAGAGATTTATTGCGTATTACTCTGGTAATTTTACATTTGCATTAGTAGGAAAGGGGCAGCTATTTTTCTGCAGAAGCAGACTCTTAGCACACACCCAGGTGCTTACCCTGTAGAATCATGCATAGTATTCACAACCGAGTGGGGTTTGAGGTTGCAGTGAGTAATGCAAATACATTCAGCATCACTAAGGCTGGTTGCCCTTGCTGGAGTGTAGTCATTCACCCAGGTTACACATGTTCCTGGTCTCAAAAAGCTGTTTGGACATGTGCTGTTTTTAGAATCTGAAAAGTGGATTGAAAATGTGTCAGACTGTAAAAGTACTTATCACTTGCCAAAAAAAGAGTAGTAAGTGTGCTTTCAAATTGGCAAAGAAATTTCGTTTTCTGCCTAATATCAAACCATGACTCTGTGTGCAAAGAGGAATTGTTGCCAGAGATTTATTGCGTATTACTCTGGTAATTTTACATTTGCATTAGTAGGAAAGGGGCAGCTATTTTTCTGCAGAAGCAGACTCTTAGCACACACCCAGGTGCTTACCCTGTAGAATCATGCATAGTATTCACAACCGAGTGGGGTTTGAGGTTGCAGTGAGTAATGCAAATACATTCAGCATCACTAAGGCTGGTTGCCCTTGCTGGAGTGTAGTCATTCACCCAGGTTACACATGTTCCTGGTCTCAAAAAGCTGTTTGGACATGTGCTGTTTTTAGAATCTGAAAAGTGGATTGAAAATGTGTCAGACTGTAAAAGTACTTATCACTTGCCAAAAAAAGAGTAGTAAGTGTGCTTTCAAATTGGCAAAGAAATTTCGTTTTCTGCCTAATATCAAACCATGACTCTGTGTGCAAAGAGGAATTGTTGCCAGAGATTTATTGCGTATTACTCTGGTAATTTTACATTTGCATTAGTAGGAAAGGGGCAGCTATTTTTCTGCAGAAGCAGACTCTTAGCACACACCCAGCTGCTTACCCTGTAGAATCATGCATAGTATTCACAACCGAGTGGGGTTTGAGGTTGCAGTGAGTAATGCAAATACATTCAGCATCACTAAGGCTGGGTGCCCTTGCTGGAGTGTAGTCATTCACCCAGGTTACACATGTTCCTGGTCTCAAAAAGCTGTTTGGACATGTGCTGTTTTCAGAATCTGAAAAGTGGATTGAAAATGTGTCAGACTGTAAAAGTACTTATCACTTGCCAAAAAAAGAGTAGTAAGTGTGCTTTCAAATTGGCAAAGAAATTTAGTTTTCTGCCTAATATAAAACCATGACTCTGTGTGCAAAGAGGAATTGTTGCCAGAGATTTATTGCGTATTACTCTGGTAATTTTACATTTGCATTAGTAGGAAAGGGGCAGCTATTTTTCTGCAGAAGCAGACTCTTAGCACACACCCAGGTGCTTACCCTGTAGAATCATGCATAGTATTCACAACCGAGTGGGGTTTGAGGTTGCAGTGAGTAATGCAAATACATTCAGCATCACTAAGGCTGGTTGCCCTTGCTGGAGTGTAGTCATTCACCCAGGTTACACATGTTCCTGGTCTCAAAAAGCTGTTTGGACATGTGCTGTTTTTAGAATCTGAAAAGTGGATTGAAAATGTGTCAGACTGTAAAAGTACTTATCACTTGCCAAAAAAAGAGTAGTAAGTGTGCTTTCAAATTGGCAAAGAAATTTCGTTTTCTGCCTAATATCAAACCATGACTCTGTGTGCAAAGAGGAATTGTTGCCAGAGATTTATTGCGTATTACTCTGGTAATTTTACATTTGCATTAGTAGGAAAGGGGCAGCTATTTTTCTGCAGAAGCAGACTCTTAGCACACACCCAGGTGCTTACCCTGTAGAATCATGCATAGTATTCACAACCGAGTGGGGTTTGAGGTTGCAGTGAGTAATGCAAATACATTCAGCATCACTAAGGCTGGTTGCCCTTGCTGGAGTGTAGTCATTCACCCAGGTTACACATGTTCCTGGTCTCAAAAAGCTGTTTGGACATGTGCTGTTTTTAGAATCTGAAAAGTGGATTGAAAATGTGTCAGACTGTAAAAGTACTTATCACTTGCCAAAAAAAGAGTAGTAAGTGTGCTTTCAAATTGGCAAAGAAATTTCGTTTTCTGCCTAATATCAAACCATGACTCTGTGTGCAGAGGAATTGTTGCCAGAGATTTATTGCGTATTACTCTGGTAATTTTACATTTGCATTAGTAGGAAAGGGGCAGCTATTTTTCTGCAGAAGCAGACTCTTAGCACACACCCAGCTGCTTACCCTGTAGAATCATGCATAGTATTCACAACCGAGTGGGGTTTGAGGTTGCAGTGAGTAATGCAAATACATTCAGCATCACTAAGGCTGGGTGCCCTTGCTGGAGTGTAGTCATTCACCCAGGTTACACATGTTCCTGGTCTCAAAAAGCTGTTTGGACATGTGCTGTTTTCAGAATCTGAAAAGTGGATTGAAAATGTGTCAGACTGTAAAAGTACTTATCACTTGCCAAAAAAAGAGTAGTAAGTGTGCTTTCAAATTGGCAAAGAAATTTAGTTTTCTGCCTAATATAAAACCATGACTCTGTGTGCAAAGAGGAATTGTTGCCAGAGATTTATTGCGTATTACTCTGGTAATTTTACATTTGCATTAGTAGGAAAGGAGCAGCTATTTTTCTGCAGAAGCAGACTCTTAGCACACACCCAGCTGCTTACCCTGTAGAATCATGCATAGTATTCACAACCGAGTGGGGTTTGAGGTTGCAGTGAGTAATGCAAATACATTCAGCATCACTAAGGCTGGTTGTCCTTGCTGGAGTGTAGTCATTCACCCAGGTTACACATGTTCCTGGTCTCAAAAAGCTGTTTGGACATGTGCTGTTTTCAGAATCTGAAAAGTGGATTGAAAATGTGTCAGACTGTAAAAGTACTTATCACTTGCCAAAAAAAAGAGTAGTAAGTGTGCTTTCAAATTGGCAAAGAAATTTCGTTTTCTGCCTAATATCAAACCATGACTCTGTGTGCAAAGAGGAATTGTTGCCAGAGATTTATTGCGCATTACTCTGGTAATTTTACATTTGCATTAGTAGGAAAGGGGCAGCTATTTTTCTGCAGAAGCAGACTCTTAGCACACACCCAGCTGCTTATCATGTAGAATCATGCATAGTATTCACAACCGAGTGGGGTTTGAGGTTGCAGTCAGTAATGCAAATACATTCAGCATCACTAAGGCTGGTTGCCCTTGCTGGAGTGTAGTCAGTCACCCAGGTTACACATGTTCCTGGTCTCAAAAAGCTGTTTGGACATGTGCTGTTTTCAGAATCTGAAAAGTGGATTGAAAATGTGTCAGACTGTAAAAGTACTTAACACTTGCAAAAAAAAGAGTAGTAAGTGTGCTTTCAAATTGGCAAAGAAATTTCGTTTTCTGCCTAATATCAAACCATGACTCTGTGTGCACACAGGAATTGTTTTTAGATATTTAATTTGTGATGGTGTTATTGTGATTTTCACTTGTAGGAAAGGGGTACATAGTATTTTAAGATTTGAAAAGATCATAAAAAATATAGTAATATATTTAAATAAAATAAAGGAATTTTTTTTTAGTTTTTTTCAGGTCTTGCTGAAGGTGCAGTGAACAAAATTTAAGATGCCTGCAAAATCCAGACTAAGGAAAAACCACAAAAAAAATCTATATTTGTAGACAACTGGAGGACCTAAGTTAGTTGGAGATGCTCATGTTGGGAAAAAGAGAAAGTCTTCTGGTAAGCAGACAAAAGATTTTTTAAACAATATCTTCAAAAAAAGGAAAAATGTACAAAATGTCTGTACTGGAAATAATGTTTTAAATAGAAAACAACAGGAAAAAATTGAGCATTTAGTTAATGCAAATATACCTTCAGAAACAATAAAGATTAACTTAAAAAGAAAAACAGCGTTTAAAGAGATTCGTAAAAAAATGTTTCAGAGAAGAGTTATGTCCAATTTGATAAAGGATGTGAAGAAATATAAGAAAAAAGCAAAATTTTATAAGAGAAAAAAAGAAATTGAAGCCATTGTAGCAAAGGCTTTAGAATTAAAAAGGAAACTATTCATTTTAATTTTGAACAGGATGCGTACATTAGATAAAATGGTCAATGTACTGAAATCACAAAGCAAAAGGAAAAGACTAGTGAAAAGAACAAACTTTTGTAAAGTGTTTTTAGGAGAATGGATGCATAGTTCAAGTAGTGAACCTTTTTTTAATGAAGAGAGTTATCTTCAAAGTAATAGGTTGCTGCATGCAGTTGACACCAGAGGTCGTGCTTATGAAGTGAAAAATGGTTGTATAATGGAGAAGGAGAAAATGGTTCCAAGAGATGAGGAACAAGTGATGGCGGATGAGGCTATGGGGAGACGTCCTAAAGCCCCAGTGTATACTTGGAATTGTAGTAGTATTTGCACTGTGCGTCAGGAATCTATTGATACATTTTGTGAGTTTCTAAGAGAATATAGTAAAAAAAGTGTTAAACAGAAGATTAAGGTGCTTCAAAGTCTAGATCCATGCAGAGTGAGAGAGAATACTGGTTTGCAGGGACATTCTCTGGCTTGTCTATCTAGAAAAGTGTGTAAAAGTGTTTTTCATCATTTTAGGATGCTGGCTGTTCATCATACTGAAATGAGAAAGTTTGTGAGACGATTGTATTTTGCTAAAAGTCCAGCAATAAAGTTAGATGAATTGAATAGGGCTCTGTTCCGTGGATCGGTATCAGATGTAGAGAAGGTTACTGATGAAATTCAGTTTAGTTACTTTGGTCCAGAACAAGACAGTGCAGGTAATGACACAGTTATTGAGGAAGAAGTGGAAGAGAATGTAGAACCCTCTGTAAGTAAGAAATGTAATGATCACATGACAAAATTTGCAATAATCTCTAATGAAAGACCAAATATTACTTGTATTTGTTGCCGCAGAACTCATTATAGAAAACAAACCAGGAATGTTGATCTCTACAGAAAAAGTGAAAATGAAGATAATTATAAGTGGAAGGATTTTGCCACATATATATTTCTTGAAAATTGTTTTGAATTGGGTGAAGATCAGCGTATTTGTAAATACTGTTATAATAAGTTAGAAGAAAATAGAATGCCGACCAGAGCTGTACATAATAATTTAGAATTGGATGCTATTCCTGCCGAACTTTCTGAATTAAATACATATGAGTCTATACTCATTCAATGTGTTCATCCGTTCCAGACCATAGTACGTATGGAGCCCAAAACTGGTAAATTACCTCCTTCAGATTTACTGAGAGGTTTAAAAGGTAGAGTGGTGTATTTGCCCTTGGATTTGAAAAAAAATATGGAAACTATTGATGCAGATACTTTGGAAACTGAACCATTAGTTATTCTGGTTAATGGTGTACCTACAAAGAATAAGAAGATTTGGCAGGAGCTGGTAGATGTACGGAAAGTACAAAGAGCAAATTTGTATTTGAAAAGGAATGACAAATGGTATGAATCAATTTATATAGAAGAAGAAGAAGAAGATTTACAAGAAGACACAGAAACACCAACTGGACAAATTGAAAAAGTGGACAAGTCAAAGGAAGAAGAAATTTATGAACATTTTAGCATACATCCTCTTCATTCAAAAGAAGTTATGGGAGACACTATTGATCTGTTTCAGATGAAGAAAGCAAAAGGAACTCCCGTGAGTGTATGAGAGGAGAGCTTGGAAGCTCGATGTTTTCCCCAGCTGTTTCCTACAGGAAAAGGAGGACAATACGATGAACGTCCAGAACAGATTCCAGCTTCTGAGTATCGGACTACAAGACTATATGCAGAAGATCCAAGATTTCAACAAAGTATTCCTTATTTGTTCCATCTTTTATTTGAAAGCGACTTGTCTGCATTATCTTATGCAGTAAATCACATTTTAAAAAGTGGAGTACATTTACAAAATGTGTCTGCTAAGGATTTTATGGAGAAAGTGCAGCACCGAGATGATCATTTGGAAACACAACTGATCAATCTGATGGCTTGTCAGCGTGGGACAAATGAATATTGGTACCGACGCCATGGTGAATTAAAATGCATGTTACGGAATTTAGGAACTCCAACATGGTTCCTTACCCTAAGCTGTGCCGAGTACGCTTGGGATGATTTACTGGATTTTCTACGAGAGGCAAATTCGAACATTAAAAACATCGAATACAAGACAGCAGGAGAACTGTGCTCATTGGATCCGGTTAATGTTTGCAGATATTTCAATCATAGATTTGAGGCCATGATGTGCTTCATCTGCAATAAAAAAAATCCACCTCTTGGAGAAGTTGTGGATTTCTTTTGGAGAAAAGAGTACCAAGCAAGAGGTGCTCCTCATATTCATATGCTGTTGTGGATCAAGGATGCCCCAAAGTTTGGAACAGATACTGATGAAGCAGTGTTATCTTTCATTGAAGAATATGCAACATGTGCTATACCAAAAAGCACAGAAGAGAAAAAGTTAAAGGAGCAAGTTTTACGTTTCCAAAGTCATCGGTGTGGAAAATACTGTCGACGGAAATACAAGAGCAAAGATAAATTCTACACTAAATGTCGATTTGGATTTCCTTGACCTGTTCTTTCAAAAGGAAGAGTAAACAGTTTTATGTCAGCTGTGAGACATACTATTACAAGAAAATCACCTAAGAATACCTACAACCTAAAAAGAAAAGAAGAATCAAAAAATATAAATGACTACAACCCAGTCATTTTATCCATGTGGAATGCTAACATGGATATACAGTATGTAGCTGACAATTCCATTGCTGTTGCTCGATATGTAACGTCTTACATTACTAAATCAGAAAAAACTGAATTGAAAGAAATGTGGGAAGAGATTTCTCACGAGAAGACTGTCAGTAAGAAGCTATACAGTTTCAGTTTAAAGATGTTATCGCATCGAGAAATTGGATCCTACGAATGTTCAGATAGGTTATCTTCTGCAAGTCTCTACTCGAAATCAAGAAGAATAATTTGGGCAAGTTTAGGCCTTGCAGCAATGAGAAATCGGGTACTGAAATCTGTTGGAGAAATTGAATATTTGGCCGAGAATGACCCAGAAAGTACAGATATTTTGAAATCAAACATGTTGGACACATATTACCCAAAGAGAAGTCTTCATCTAGAGAACATGTGTCTCTATGAAGTGCTGCAGAACTACATTTATTCACGGAAAGCCACAGAAGACATCAAAAATGGAAAATATAAAGTCATTGGTGAGGAAGGATGTTTGGTGAAGCAAACAAAAGGAAGTTTGATTAATCACAGGAAGCTCAGTTGCGAAACTACTGACAAAAAGGAATTTTACTACTTGGCTCTTTTACAGCTGTTTAAACCATGGCGTTCAGAGGACGAACTACTGGGAGAATTTCAAAGCTATGAAGATTCCTTTAATGCTTGCAAAGACAGCATAGAATGCAGTACTTTCACAAATTATGTGCAAATGTTAAATGAAGAAATTGAACAGGAAACTACAATTGCAGCTGAAGTAGCTAGAGACAGTTCTCAAGACAGCCAAAGTTCTGGAACACTCAGTCAAGATCCCCTAGGACAACCAATCGTTGAAAATGAAGCTGCAATAGCTATGACTGAAGTGGAAACGGCTATGAATCAAGCTCAAGAAGAATTAATAGACTTACCAAATTTGGAAAGACAACTGAATGAAGAGCAGCAACAAATTTATGAAGAGATCAGAAACAAAATTGATCACGGATTACTACATGAAAAAAAAGAGTGCTCATGCACATCATTTCAACCAATCAGGATGTATGTAAGCGGACAAGCTGGAACTGGAAAAAGTTTCTTAATAAAAGTCATCAGAAGCTACCTACAGCAAAAAACGGATTCAACTTTGTCTTGTGTGGTTACTGCTCCAACTGGGTTAGCAGCATATAACATAAAAGGAATCACCTTACATCGTTTGCTAATGTTACCAGTGGAGCAAGAGAACAAAATACAATACCACAAGCTAACTGGAGAAGCATGCTTGGAAGTTTCAAGAGTATTGAAGAAGATGCAAGTTCTCATTATTGATGAGGTGAGCATGGTATCAAACTTAATGCTTGCCTTTGTGCATTTAAGAATGCAGCAAATTCTAAGGACAGACTATGACGTGTTATTTGGTGGAAAACATGTCATAGTTTTTGGGGATCTTCTACAGCTTACTCCAGTTAAAGGACAACCAGTGTTTAATACTGTGACACATGAAGACACAAAGAAGTCATTGGGAAGCATTGGTAATGCAAATATTTGGTCCTTCTTTGAGTACAAGGAACTTACTACTAATATGAGGCAAGCAAACGATGAAGAATATGGAAGTATTCTGAAAGATATCAGAATTGGACTACTCACTGAAGCTGGCACGAAAGCATTACAGAGTCGGTTGCTACATAATTTATTCCCAAAGGAAGAAATAGTTGCAGAGAAAATATACAAGAACATTGCAGAAAAGAAAAGTGTAATCTGCTTAATGCCAACTCTACGTGAATGCTCAATATTCAATGAGGAACTTTTGAAATTGGAAAAGGAAGAGATTAGGAAATTGGAAGCAGTGGACAAAATTCAGCATGAAAGAATTACTATTACATTAACAGGCAAACTGAAAAATAAATTGGATTCACTAGAGAAGAACATTTCCAAAACTGCTGGATTAGAAAAAAATCTATATGTTTGCATGAACTGTAGAGTATTTTTAAGGAGAAATTTGGATGTTGAAAAAGGTTTAGTGAATGGAGCTATGGGAAGAGTTGTGGGTTTTATTAATTACCAGAAAAAAGATGGAATTGAATGTTTAAAAATAAAATTTGATCAGATAGAAGAAGTAATAGACATTTGTCGTTGTACAGTTCGTTTCATGCTTGTGAAAGACTTATATGTACGTAGGAAACAGTTTCCGTTTTCTCTAGCATATGCTGTAACTATTCACAAGTCTCAAGGATTGACTGTAGATTGTGCTTTTGTGAACATTGGTTCAACTGTGTTCAAAGAAGGTATGGCTTATGTTGCTTTGTCACGAGTGAAAACATTATCTGGTTTATTTATGATAGACTTTGATGACTCAAAAGTTAGTGCTGATGCAAATTGTGTAAAGGAGTATAATAGATTAAGAAGAACCTATGCTCCTCATTTAGGTCAGTATCCTGTGTTGGAAAAACGTGTTGTTTCTCGAAAAAGGAGAATTGAGAATATCTGTAATGAGGATGTAGAGAGGAGAAAAAAAAAGAGGAGTGATGTAATTGCAAGCAAAAAGAAAAAGGAAAATGTTGAAGAGGTTGTTGGTTGTCATTTTGAAAATAGCTCTGGTGTCAACTGCTACGCTAATGTAGTGCTGAATGTTGTATTTTATCTTGAAAGTTTGCAAGAGCAGATAATAGTAAATCAGAGAAAAAGATTCTGTTCTGAGTTGAGTCTCCTTTTTGAAAAGCTGAGTAATGATAAAACTAAAATAGAAAGTGCTACTGAAATTAGAAAACTTTTAGATGTATGTTCAGGATGTACACAGTTTTCTCAAAATGTACAGCAAGACGCACAGGAATTCTTGATGTATTTTCTTCAGATACTGGAAGAAGAAGGGGTACAAATTGAAAATATGTTTGGTGTCTCTTATAAATGGGAACATAGTTGTGAAAACTGTTTCAATACATGTGGCTCTAATGTTGATTCTGAAAGGTTTATTTATTTAACATTGCCAGAGAGTAAAACAGTCACTTTTGCTAAATTAGTTAAAGATGCTAATCATAGCATGGAATGCGGTGAGTGTAAATCTGACATTTTTTCAACGTTAATTTTAAAGGAATACGGACAGTATGTAATTTTAATGATGCAACGATGTAGAGCTGATGGTTCAAAATTGGATACTTTAATAAAGAAGTTTATAGGACAGCAATTATCAATTTCAGGAAAAACTTTTGTAACAGTTGCAATAATTTTCCATGATGGACCGACTGTAACTTCTGGTCATTACACAGTTTATCTAAAATGTAAAAAAGGCTGGACAATGTGTAATGATTGTCAATTGGTTTTTAAGCAACGTTTGCCTTTTGATTTAGCAAATTCCTATCTAATCTTCCTGAAACCTAAATTTTAGAGAGAATTGGCAACATCTGTACAAAACAATTTTATCATTTTATTGGATTACCATTGGAATTTTCAAATAAAAAGATTTTTCAAATTACCATTTGGCCTAAAGGAAAGGTAACC
This sequence comes from Triturus cristatus, assembly GCF_964204655.1. Classification (NCBI taxonomy): domain Eukaryota; kingdom Metazoa; phylum Chordata; class Amphibia; order Caudata; family Salamandridae; genus Triturus; species Triturus cristatus. The sequence goes on from NC_140588.1 coordinate 60,524,325, forward strand.
AATTGTACTGTGGACTTATTTAATTCCTAATTAATCTTTCGGAAACCAAAATTTTAGAGAGAATCGGTAACATCTGTACAATTTAAATTTTGGAATTTTATTGGATTACCATTGGAAATTTAATCAAAAAAGATTTTTAAAATTACCATTTGGCCTAAAGGAAAGGTAACCAATTGTATTGTGGACTTATTTAATTCCTAATTAATCTTTCGGAAACCAAAATTTTAGAGAGAATCGGTAACATCTGTACAATTTAAATTTTGGAATTTTATTGGATTACCATTGGAAATTTAATCAAAAAAGAATTTTAAAATTACCATTTGGCCTAAAGGAAAGGTAACCAGATGTATTGTGGAGTTATTTGAGATATATTATTTTTGTGATTATGCTTCTGTAACAAAATTGTCAGACGGTATTTTTTAGAAATAGTTATTGTTATTAGATGATATTTTTTTTTAATATTTTGCATTTCTATAATGTTATGTTTAAGTGAGAAGAGATTCTGGGCTTTTTTAAAACAATCTTTGAGATTGTTATTTTTTTTTTGCCCGCTGTTAAGTGATGAATACAATTGCTTTCACGATTTATAGTGAAATGCAATATATTCTGAAAACAGCAAAAAAATGGCAAAAAATTGTTTTTGGAAAATATGTAAATACGTGTACTGTATTATAAAATGTTTTATTAAATATTAATACTTTTTTCTTTTTTTTTCAGATTGAGAAAGAAAATTTTCGAAAAATAAAACCATTTTTACAAGCAATTTCAATTAAATTTAAATTGATAATTAAATTTTTGGGTGGGTCAGGTAAGTCAGAAATTAGATGGTCCCTTTTTTCCACTTCTCCTCAAACAGATTTTCAGTATTTCGTTATTAATCCCTCAAGGACCTTGTAATGTGGTAATTGTTTTTTAGTGTTTTAAAAAAAAAAAAAAATAAATACGCTTACCGTACGCGTACGGTAAAAAAAAAAAAAAAGGTTTTTAAGAAAAAATTTAAAAAAGTTGAGAGGTAAGGTTGGCTCTTAAAAGAGCCGTTGTGTTCATGCAGGGACAGAGGAAAGGAAGAATGGGAATATTAGCTGGTAGGACAAATGTGCTGGTCTATTCTGTTGTTAATTAGGGGAACACTGGTCTCCCCACGAACAATTAGACCATGGCAATTTGAGCACCGCATTGTAACCCTCGCAAATCGATGGTTAGTTTCCAGAGGACCAGAAAAAGGTGAATCTGCCCCCACAGATGAAGGGCTCAGCTGAGCTGCCGAAGATGGACTCGGCTGAGCTGCTGTGGATGTGCTTGGTCGACTTACTGAAGGGTTTCCTCTAGTATGTCGAGCATGTGTCCTAGGGTGTACATCCTCAAGGTGTCTTAACATAGTGTGATTCCCGAAGGAATACTTCTTGTTAGGATTACCTCTAGAAAGTACACGCTGGCACAGCTTGCAAGTCACTAAAGCAGCATTTACTTTTTTCTCGCCCTCAGGCAAAGTAAAATACTCCCATATAAAAGAGCTCTTCTGTTTCCTCCTTCTCTGCCTGATGGTGGTGCTGCTAGCCTCCCTCTCAGAAGAGGAGTGCTGGTCTGCCATCGTATCCCAAAGACAACTCAGCTCCTTCTCCTAAGGGATCACAAGCAGAAATGAGGGGAATGGGTGTGGTGTAGGAGAGTTCTAGAACTGAAAGTACTTTAAACCAATCAAAAGTTTTGTTTCTTGATCACATGACCCACCGTGCGCGTACGTTACGCTTACGGAGCGCTTACGGAGCGCTTACGGAGCGCTTACGGTAAAAGTACGCATGTGCGTATAAAAGACACGCGCACGCGCGCATGCGCATAACAGGCACGCTCCAACACTTCCGCGTAACGTGCGCGTGTAACGTATGCGCTTACGCGCCGCGTACGCAGTACGCACGACTACGTAAATTGCGTAACCATACGCAAAAAGAATAGAAATATTACGTACATTACGCAAAACGTACGCTTACCGTAAGCTTACCGTACGCGCACGTAAAAAAAAAAAAAAAAAATTGGAAAAAAAGAATCACTATGTTATACTAATATATCTTACCTGTTTGGTAAAAAAAATGAGAAAAAATAATATGTTGCAGAATTTTTAACATTTAAGCATAGTGTTTCAAGAGAATATAAAGTAAAAAAAAAAAAATGTAAAAAACCTTGCAAATAAAAAAAAAAAAATCACAGGTTTAATATAAGAATTTGTATTTAAAAAACCATACAAAATCACTGAAAAAACCATGGGTTTCACACACGTTATAGGTAAGAATTAGCATTTAAAAAACCAAACAAATTCACTGAAAAAACCATGGGTTTCACACACGATATAGTTAGGAATTAGCATTTAAAAAACCTTGCAAATTCAGTGAAAAAACCATGGGTTTCACACACGTTATAGTTAGGAATTAGCATTTAAAAAACCTTGCAAATTCAGTGAAAAAACCATGGGTTTCACACACGTTATAGTTAGGAATTAGCATTTAAAAAACCTTGCAAATTCAGTGAAAAAACCATAGGTTTCACACACATTATAGTTAGCTGGACATTTCACTCGTAAAAAACCAATGAAATTCCCCCGTTATAGCTAACTATAACTCGCGCACCCGCAATTCACTGCTGATGACGTCACATATTACATCACTCATGACATGGTCAGTGACATCACTCATGACATCACTGATGACATCTCAAATGACATCACTGATGACATCATCCTTGTGACAGAGTGGCAGACCTCCTCTCACCCTAATATAACCTTTGAAACACACATTCAAAAATAGAGACTAAAATTTTCAAAAAAATGGACATACCAATACCAGTTACAACAACCTCTTCAGTAATTCTAAGATCCACATACACATCCACACATTCACGAACAGTCCTGTACAGTCACTCATACATGTACTCACTCATCATATGTACTCGTACACCTATACATCCTGCTACACAATGCCACTCATCCACAGAGTTACTGACACACATACTCACTCATGAAAATAAAGAATCAAACATAGATTTATTTGCATATACAGTTATACACACACCACCACACTTACTTCTGCGGAAACTTACACATACTTAGTCTTTTAAACAATCACTTATAGAAACACATACTTATTCATACAGGAACTCTTTCAATCTCTCACTCTCACATATACTCACTTATATACACCAATAGTCACATATAGTAGTTTAAAACATATGTAGTTACTCATAAAGACACTATTGAGACAGTCATTCACTCACTAACACACCCATACACACACTCATCCACCCATACAGTCCTGCACACATGCTGTCTTCAACACATACAACCAGTGAGTCACTCATTCATGCACCTATGCACTACGTAATACCCCCCACCGAACCATGCAGACACTCAGACTGATACTCAAAAAACCACCTAATATCCTATCAAAACACCCATGTAGCTACTCACCAACCCATGCAGCCACTTATACACAAAGTGAGAGACTGATACAAATAATTACATATTTAAACATTACTCTGTAAGCCATATATTCACTAAGATACACTTAATCAGTCAGTTATACAATCAATTTTACAAAAACAAATCATCAATTTAGACACTTATATACCCATTTATTCTTCCATCGTCCGTGAGATATACATATATAAAACATATTTAATTTTCAGAAAAATACACATTCACTGGAGATGTCATCAGTGATGTCATTTGAGATGTCATCAGTGATGTCATGAGTGATGTCACTGACCATGTCATGAGTGATGTAATATGTGACGTCATCAGCAGTGGATTGCGGGTGCGCGAGTTATAGTTAGCTTAACTAACTATAACGGGGGAATTTCATTGGTTTTTTACGAGTGAAATGTCCAGCTAACTATAACATGTGTGAAACCTATGCTTTTTTAAGTGAATTTGCAAGGTTTTTTAAATGCTAATTCCTAACTATAACGTGTGTGAAACCTATGGTTTTTTCAGTGAATATATATATATATATATATATATATATATATATATATATATATATATATATATATTATATCAGCTATAGGTAGTGCCCTAGAAAATACCTCGAAATATATAGATTCATTTTTATGTCCCCTTGTGAGAACACTTCCGTCTTTTGTACAAGACACAGGTTATTTTTTGAGAAGTATATTTGATCTACCTTGGGAAAAGGATTATTTACTGATAACGATAGACGTGTCTATTTTATACACGAGGATCAAACACAGTGTCGGATTGAATGCGATCAAGCATTTTTTGGGAACTAGACCAATAAAATTGTGGTCGCATACCCAGATGTTATTGGCCATGGTGGCAGCATGTCTCAATAACAATTATTTTCTATTTAATGGGGAACTCTTCCATCAGACGTGTGGGCCAGCAATGGGCACCTGCTTTGCCCTCAGCTATGCGAATTTGCATATGGGCTGGTGGGAGGAGCAGGTGGTCCGTATGTTCTTCCCAGGGGAATGGCAGGAGCATATAATGCGCTGGAGTTGTTTCATCGACGATCTATTCGTCGTATGAAAGGCTCAGAAAGGGAAGCAAAGGCCTTGATTAACAAATTGCAGGTGAACAATCTCAATTTAAAATTCACAAGCACTATCAGTGCAATAAGTGTGAATTTTCTTGACTTAACGATTTATATTAAGGATGGAAAACTTGAAACAAAACTTTTTCATAAGCCCACAGTGGGCAATACGTTGCTCCACGCAACAAGCTTCCATCCGGGGAATTTGGTAAAGAGTATCCCCTATGTGGAATGCTTGCGAACTATAAGAAACTGTAGTAACCAGGAAGAACAAGGAAAGGAATTTGTGTGTCTGAAGGCCAGCTTTAAAGCTAGGGGATATACAGATGAATGCATAAATCCTGCTATAAACAAGGCAAAGAAAAGAATAAGAGAATCAATTCACTTTGAGAAAAGTAAAACTAAGGCTAGATCAGAGATGTCAAAAGTTAACCAGTGTAGAATGATTACCAAATATAATAACCAGGAAAAAAACCCGAGGTCAATTTTATGTAACACTGTCATATCATTCGCAATGATCCAGTATTGGGAAAACTTGTACAACGTAGACCCCAAATCACTTTAAGGTGAGCAGAAGGGATGATTTTATTAAATGTGCAAAATGTAAAGCCTGTGCTCATGGAAAAATATTAGTGTATGCAAAACAGGGCTCACTTAACCCCTTTGCTGCGGCGCGAATTCCACCGCAGCGCTGGGGGGGTGAGGGGTGAGCGCGGCGCCGCCATGCTCATGACGGAACCACGCCGTCATGAGTCACGGGCGAGCTGTGCTCATGACGGCGTGGTTCCGTCACGACTCTGCCCACTCTCTATTTCGCCCGCACAGGCGGGGAATTAGTGCCGCGTGGGAGGAGCGGCCGCCAACGGCCGCAGCATGACGGAACCACGCCGTCATGAGCACACGCCGCCTGTGGCTCATGACGGCGTGGTTCCGTCATGAGCACACAAGGGGTTAATCCATTGTAATGAACTTGAAGATCGCATATTGTATTGACTGGTTGTGAGGTTTTTCTATTAAATGTATTGCTTTTATGATTTAATTTTAAATCGAAATAAAGCTTATTGATTGATTGATTGAGTGACTGTATAGGACTGTTGGTGAATGAGTGGATGTGTATGTGGATCTTAGAATTACTGAATAGGTTGTTGTAACTGGTATTGGTATGTCTATTGTTTTGAAAATTTTAGTTTCTATTTTTGAAAGTGTGTATCAAAGGTTATATTAGGGTGAGAGGAGGTCTGCCACTCTATCACAAGGATGATGTCATCAGTGATATCATCAGTGATGTCATTTGAGATGTCATGAGTGATGTCATGAGTGATGTCACTGACCATGTCATGAGTGATGTGATATGTGACGTCATCAGCAGTGCATTGCGGGCGCGCGAGTTATAGTTAGCTGAACTAACTATAACAGGGGAATTTCAATGGTTTTGTACGAGTGAAAAGTCCAGCTAACTATAACGCCCCTGAAACCTATGGTTTTTTCAGTGAATTTCTAAGGTTTTTTTAAATGCTAATTCCTAACTATAACGTGCCTGAAACCTATGGTTTTTTCAGTGAATTTCAAAGGTTTTTTAAATGCTAATTTCTAACTATGCCTACAGAGATAGGACATGTGAAGAAAGAAGAAAAAAGAAATGCAGGAAGAAGCAACAGAAGTCCACGAAGAAAAGTGCAGAAAGAAGGATAACGTGCAGAAAGAACAAACAGAAGAGCAGAAAGAAGCTTTGTTACAAAATCATCCTGTACCCTCAACTTTTTTTTTGAGTCTGACTAACCAGTCCTAGAGCCAGTGCTATGTTAAAAGACACTTAGAATACAGTGAAAACACCTACATACACTAGGGAACACTATGCGTTGGGGTCCCCCTGTGATTATCATGACCTCCTCTGTAAGCCCCTAGTATATAATAGGGCAGGGGGATTAAAACTACCTCCTAAAACGCGCCACAGGGCGTGTTTGCACACGTCACCTCAGGCCCTGTCCCCTCCTCTCCCCACTGTGTAAACATGCCCTGTGGCAGTTTTAAGTTGGCAGATTAAGTCCCCTTGTATCCTGAGGGTCTCTAGGGTCCAACTAGCCCATTAGGTGCCTCCAGTAAGCGCCACAGAGCTGCGTTGCAGAGAGATGTAAAAAGGGGCACGGCCTAGACCACCTCTCTGCAATGCAGCGCAGTGGCGCTTACTGGAAGCACCTGGAGGGCTAGTTGGCCCCCAGGGTCCCTCAGGATTGAAGGTGAATTATTTCCCCAATTTAAAACGCGCCACAGGGCGTGTTTGCACACGTCACCTCAGGCCCCGTCCCCTCCCTTCCCCACTGTGTAAACACGCCCTGTGGCCGTTTTAAGTTGGGAGATTAAGTCCCCTTGAATCCTGAGGGTCCCTAGGGGCAAAATAGCCCACTAGGTACGTCCAGTAAGCGCCATTGCAGAGAGGTGTAAAAAGGTGCGCGGCCTGCACCACCTCTCTGCAACGCAGCACAGTGGCGCTTACTGGAAGCACCTGGTGGGCTAGTTGGCCCCCAGGGTCCCTCAGGATTGAAAGGGAATTATTTCCCCAACTTAAAACGCGCCACAGGGCGTGTTTGCACACGTCACCTCAGGCCCCGTCCCCTCCCTTCACCACTGTGTAAACGCGCCCTGTGGCCGTTCTAAGCTGAGAGATTAAGTCCCCTTGAATCCTAAGGGTCCCTAGGGTCAAACTAGCCCACTAGGTACCTCCAGTAAGCGCCACAGAGCTGTGTTGCAGAGAGGTGTAAAAAGGGGCGTGGCCTCAGAACACCTGCCTGCAACGCAGCTCCCTGGCACATAATGGAGATAGTTGGCCCTCAGGGACCCTCAGTATTGAAGTGGAATTAATTCCCCAACTTGCAACTCGCCAGGGGGTGCGTTTGCAGAGTGCTGCAAGGAGGGGGCGTGGCCTCCGGCGCGATGCCGGTCTTTATTTATTTATTTATTTTAAGAAGGGAGGCTGTGTGGCCCCCCTTCTTTTTCTAATTTATTGGCCCTGGGGACCCCATCCCCCAGGGCCAGCCCCCTAATTTTTTTTAGAAAAAAAAAAATTTGGAAGGTGGCCATGTGGCCCCCCTCCCGAGGCCTTAATCGGCCCCGGGGACCCCAACTCCTGGGGCATGGGCTTTTTTTTAAAATTCTTTTGGAGGGGGGCTGCGTTGCCCCCCTCAGGCCACTTATGGCCCTGGGGACCCCATCCCCCGCGGCCGGCCTTTGTTTTTTATTATTTTTTAAAATACATATATTTATAGAAACACCTAGGACATGCTGGACAAACCGTACGTACCTATCACCATGACGATTTGCGTGATATTCATTTAAAGGCGACTATGCATACAATGAATCCACGTGGAATGTATTTACACCGCTAGTGAAGCTCTGACGTGTCTGACGCCCTACTTGCCTAATCCCGGGCCCCCGCCGGTGGGTACTCCCCAAGTAGACACCCTTGTCGTTTATTTATACAAACGTGGGTAGCTATTGACGGGCACATTTAATACACACACACACCAAGCATATGCTATGACACTCTCTAGCCCATGTGCACTGTAACACCACCCCGTGAATATGTCATGCCACACTTGCCTTCGCACAGGTTATATTGCCCCATCTAACATGCCTTCCTCGATGCCTATGTTATAACGCACATCACTATGCCATACATATTACAATCTGGGATCCATATCTTTGTCACAGTGCATATGCAATGCACACTCCCCAGCACATATTTTAAATTACAACTTTAGAGACTAGTTAGGTTACACAACACTGCCCTGTGCATATTACACTCCAAGGTGCATAGCGCACAGCACGCGCTAGTGCCTGTGCTATCTCGCGCTCCCCAATAAATCTGTCATTGCGCACAATGTATTGCATATTATATTTCATGCCCCGGTTCATCTTATATCACACTTTTTGGTGTATAGTTTATACCAATCACTATATCTAGCTTTCATTTTCAACTGTGCTCTCAGGACTATATTCTATATAACACTGCGTTCACCTACCCTTTTCACGGGCATTACATTTTGCGATGGGGGTGGAGGGTCAGGGGGTGTTTCTGCCAAGTGAGCCCGGAGTCACAGTCATAAATGTCCTCTTGTTCCTGAATAAAAGTGAGATTATGCTGCATACTTGTTCATATTTTAAGTAGTTCGCACAGACACATATTTTAAAAACAATAAAGCTCCTAATACCCACCTTTTCTGAACAGTTTGCTTGCTGCCCCATCCACCTCCTCCCTATCCTCTGTTGTCTGAATCCATGGTCTAGCCTCCTCCCTCCTGACATGCATGGTCTGATGTGCTGCCACTGCCCTCCATTTAGCATGATGTACCAGTCCACTCCTCCTGCCCTCCATTGCCCAATTCTATGCCCCATCATTGACCTCCTGCTTAGCCTCTGTGCTTAGCTTGCTGCCCCTATTCTCCTTCCCCCTGCCCTCTGATGTCTTTGTGCATGCCCCTGCTCCATCCTTTTTGCCCACCATGTTCCATGGACCTGCCACTCCTATCTACTCCGAGTGTTCTGTTAAGCTGCCACTCCCCTCCCACCTGCCTAGCATTGTCAGATGACTGTAACCTGTCCGTGCCACCTCCACCCTGCCTGTCCACATTCCATGCCCCTATCCCCTTCCTCCTGTCCTCCATGGTCCATTTTACTGCCACACCCTTCTGCCCTCCCTTGTCTGTTGTGCTGTAACTGCTCCTCCTGCCTGCCCCACGTGGTCTGTTGTGAGGCCCCTTCCCCTGAACTCTCTTGCCTGTGCCCAGGTCCTGATCCTCCCTTCTATCCTCCATGGTCCTTTGTGCATGGCCCTATACCCTCTTTCTTGCCCATCATAGCCATTGTGCTGCCACTAACCCTCCCGCTTTCCATGCATGGTCTTCTGTGCTGCCACAGCCCCTCCCACCTTCCCTGTGTGGTCAGCTAACTGCCCCAGACCCCCTCCTACCTTCCCTCCATGGTCTGTGTGCATGCCATCATAGTCTCACTGTTGCTCTCCATGGTGTGTCTTGCTTCTAGTGCCCATCCTGCCTGACCTCCATGGTCATCTTGCTGCTCCTGCCCTGCCCTGCCCCTATGCCCCCAGCCCTCATGCCTCTGTTTCCATGTGCAGACCCCTATTCCCTCCCTCCTGGCTTGTCTGTTCCATTGTAATGCCCCTGATCCGTCCCTCCCGCCCTTTATGGTCTGTTATGCTGCAGCTTTCTCTCCTGTCTGTCCATTATGGTCAGCTAGCTACCATTGCCTCTTTCCCCTCTGTTCTCTGTTGTCCATGTGCATGGTCCTGTCCCCTCCTTATTGCTTTCTATGGATTGTTGTGCTGCACTCCCGTCCCGCATGCCCTGTGTGGTGTATTGTGCTGCTGCAAACCCTGATGCCTAACCTGTCAGGACAAGTGTCCCGACTCACGTTCACTGTAACTGCATAATACATCACGTTCCACTAAAAGTTACAACTGAAAAAAATCATTGAGGAACTTGCAGATCACCTCAAAGAAGAATGATTTTTTCACCTCTATACCTGATCTTATTTTTCCTTCATCTGCAATGAGAACAAAACGTGTACAGTTTGTATGTATAGACATACATAAAGTGTTTTTAGGAGGAAAGGAAAGGACCCTTCACTGAAAACTCACCAATACAGGCCTCCAATACAGGCCTCCCTACCCTTTTCTTCATCTTCACTTCTGGGATTCCATCACAGATAAGATTCATGCATGATTTGTTTCAGTTGTAAATTTTAGTGGAACGTGATGCATTATGCAGTCACGGTTAACGTGAGTCAGGACTCTTGTCCAGTACTCATGGCACACTCATCTTGAATAATTATTTCGACATTCGTAATATTGCCAAACATATCAGACCTACCCATAATACATGGTCATCATCATTGAACATAGCGCAATTTTGACACGTTGACTGGCCTGCCGGCTGAAGTTCTTTGGTATTTGTTGGCATTTGCATTGTAACCTTTTGCTAGCCTTCACCAGTTGGGAGCCATTTTGTAATTAGCAATTCATTTAACTACCTGGCTAACTGTCCTTATTGTCGTTTGTTTTTTTGGCTTTGTTTATTTGCTATCAGGCATGATATACATTCACCATGGCATGTACTACTCTCACTGACTCTGTATAACCACGTTCCAATATGGCCGACACATTAAACTCTTTTGTGTCCCTCTCCTTATTTCTACCATGCATTTGTGGTGATGTATGCACAAGTGACCAAGGCTGCTGGGCAGTCGAAACGTGTTGTGTGAATAAACAGCTGCCAGCAACAGTTATATATGTTATATATATATATTCATACACATATATATATATATCTGTATGTATATATGTGTGTGTATGTATATATGTGTATATAAATATATATGCTTCAAATGTTTAAATTTGACTTTGTAGGTATATATTTCATAGAAAGTTAGATTTAAACCTTTTGAGTATACAACACTGCTTTGCAGTGAAAGGTAGCTGGCTAAATTAATGTGTAGCAAAGTGTAGTGTGTTTTTCTTCTGTGTCACCTCCTGGCACATTCTCCAGCTGGGATGGTGGGGCCCGAGGGTAGTGATCAGGACGAATAGAGCTGGGCACGGTCCTGTCTGGCCCCTTCTAGAGACCATATGAACCAAGATTGTGTTAAGAAAACTCTGTTTCATATTCGTTGCGACTGGGAAGCAAGATCGTGTCTGTTCTTTACCACATCCCACACGAAAAGCTTTCTATTGTTATGTTTATGGGGAACACCCCCCTGCTCACAGAGAGGGTGGTCTGGGCTGTGACCCGGAAGAGGTGCAGACAATAAATGGGGGCCGGACCGGATGATCCGGGTCAGTGCACCGAAGCGTAAGAGTGGAGTAGGTGTGTGTATATTCCTTCCCCGATCCCGGAGCGCATGCTGCCCTCCTACCCACATACTGCAATCGTCACTTTGGCTGACAATATAACAACTGGCGACGAGGGGGTCTTCCCTGATTCTCGACCCACGGCGGCTGCATCTTCGCTGCCTGCTCACCCGGAGGCCGTTGTGTTTCGAGCGCCGGAGCGCTGCCTGACCCGCTCTGGTGGCGGCTGCCACGCGGAGCGCTGCACATCGCACGTGAGTGCGCCTACGCGGCCTGCACCTTTTTGCTCCCTGCCTCCTCCCGGCTCCCGGTGCTGTCTTCTCCAGGGCCCGCAACGGGGCTGAAAACGTCACGGTGACGGGGCACGCGCACGTGCCTGGTATCCTGCATCGAGCGCGTGTGGGGGCGCTCTCGTCGGACGACCTGCTGCCTGGATGCATCCTCACATGCGAGTGAGTCCCGGAGGTGCTGCACAGAAGGACGCCACCTACAGCCTGCTCTCCCTGGTTAATTCCCGTGTGTGTGCCCTGTGAAGTGGCCTGCTGACCGTGGTGGAGGCATCAGTGTAGCGAATGGGCTGCTGGGAGAGACGGGGTGTTCATGACTGCTGAGTCTCGCCCAGGGAGTCTATCCTAACACCTCCGGTTGACACGTGGGGCGCGATCTCCTACGCTGGACGCCCGGACCCTGAGGCCTGGCTGCCGAGTGCCTGTAGGCCGAAGTTTTACTGCTGCCTGCGCCGGAGGTGCGGGTGTTGGTTCTCTTGACTGCGTCCACTCCCGGAGCACGTCCTCTGTCACGTCCAGGTCCGCCTGCGCCGGCTGAATCAAGACTACCGACCAGTCAGCGTGAAGATGACGACGGTGCCCCCGATTGAAGCGTTCGTAGTGGACGGCCCGCCGTCCGCCCAGGTGGCTAAGTGGAAAGAATGGCTGGAGCGCCTGGAGAACTATTTTGCCGCAGTCGGCCTAAAGCCCGAAAGACATCGGCCCATGCTATTGCATCTGGGTGGTCCTGCCATTCACCGACTGGGCAAATCCGTGGTGGAAGCCGGCCCTCCCCACACCTATGCTACGCTCAAAGCAGCTTTGACCGCACATTTTGAACCCCTAGCAAACCCAGATTACGAACGTTTTCTCCTACGACAAGCTAGACAACAGCCGGAGGAATCGGTCGACACCTTCTATGCTCGTTTGAAGGAACTGGCAAGCACCTGTACCCTACCGGACACAGATGATGAGCTGCGGGCGCAGTTCATCCAGGGATGTTCGTCCGTTAAGTTGAGAGAAAAGGTACTCGAAACGCCCGGAATCTCCATGGCCGACATTCTCACCATGGGCCGGTCTAAGGAGTTGTCCAAAGTGCGCGCCGCACATATGGAGACGGCCCTTCAACGTCAAGTGAAGACAGAGCCAGTGAACGCGGTGGTGGCGACTACCTCGAAGAAAGCGTCTACAAAGAAACCGGAACACAGCAAACCACCACCCTCGACTCGTTCCTGCTACATGTGTGGAGGATCGTACCCACACCAAGGTCCATGCCCTGCTCAAGGGAAAAGATGTTCGGCGTGTCGCCGTCTGAACCACCTAGCCAAAGTGTGCCGCTCTGCGGGACGTCAGCGGCAACAAGGTCGGCAGATCAATGCAGTGGATGCCCCTCAACAGGGGGCTGAGGAAGACGATATGGACGACGATGAGGACGAAGGCACGGTCCATGTAATTCACGCCCTGCAACCTGATGGATGTCCGAGACGGAGGGTCCCAAAGTGTAACGTAAAGATTGCAGGACATCTGACGCCGGTGCTGATTGACACAGGTGCGTCCATAAACATAATGGCCCAGTCCATGCTGAGATCCTTCCCGATACAGCCCATCTTGAAGCCAACGTCCATACAGGTGTTTGCTTATGGCTCCGGCACACCACTCACTGTGTTAGGCGTCTTCACCACCGACATCACCCATGAGTCAAACTCCGTTCGCACAAAGGTGTACGTCACCAAGGAAGGTGCGGGAATGCTGCTGGGCTGTCGTACGGCGGAACATCTGCAACTGGTGGTGTTTGCATTCGCTGTGCACCTGGAGGATGTTGAGTCACTGGTGGAAGAATTTCGAGACCTGTTTGACGGTATCGGATGCTTAAAGGACCACCTGGTACGGCTGCACATAGACCAATCAGTACAACCAGTTGCTCTCAAGCATCGGAGAGTAGCGTTTCATCTGCGGCCGAAGATCGAGGAGGAGCTAAGAAAATTGGAGGCCGCTGACATCATTGAGAGAGTGGAAGGACCGACACCATGGGTCTCCCCCATTGTGATAGCCCGAAAACCGAAACAACCAGGTGAAGTCAGGATATGCGTGGATATGCGTTTGCCGAATCATGCCATCAAGCGGGAACGCCATCTGACACCCACGGTCGATGACATCGTTGCGGAGGTCAGCGGATCGCACTGGTTCTCGAAGATGGACCTTCGGGCGGGCTACCATCAACTCCTGCTGGATCCCGAGTCAAGGGCCATAACCACTTTCTCCACCCATGTGGGTCTGCGCCGCTACAAGCGCCTCAGTTTTGGAGTGTCCAGCGCGGCGGAAGTATTTCAAGATACCATCAGAGGTGTATTGGCTGGCCTCAGAGGGGTCATAAACGTCAGTGATGACATTCTAGTACACGCACCGACTCTGGAGGAACACATGAACCGTCTACGATGCGTGTTCCAGAGGCTCCAGGACAGTGGCCTTACGTTGCATCGCGAAAAGTGCGAATTCCTAAAAAAGGAAATAGCGTTTTTTGGATATCACTTCTCACAACAAGGAGTATCACCCGACCCAGCGAAAGTTCGTGACATCCAGACGGCACCTGCCCCGACCACAGTCACCGGAGTGAGAAGCTTCCTAGGCATGGTCACCTACTGTGGTCGGTTTATCCGGAACTTAACGAATCTAACGGCGCCCCTACGGGACCTCACGAAGAATGCCGCCACATGGGAATGGGGTCCCATTCAAGAGAAGGCTTTTCAGGACACCAAACACGCCTTGTCCGCCGAAATCCACCTTAGCGTATTTTGACCCCGCCCGGGAGTCTGAACTGTCGGTGGATGCCAGTCCCATTGGTTTGGGTGCCGTATTGTCCCAGAAGCAACTGGACGGTGAGTGGGCCCCGGTAGCCTTCGCGAGCCGAGCTCTGACGGAAACAGAGCAAAGATACTCACACATAGAAAAGGAGGCGATTGCAATACATTGGGGGTGTCGTCATTTCCACCTGTACCTATATGGGCAGCCATTCACGGTTCACACTGACCACAAACCGCTGATTCCTCTTTTCATGGGCGTGTCGTCGAAACCACCTCCAAGGATTGAAAAGTGGATCCTGCAGCTGCAAGAATACCAATTCAAAGTAGTCTACCGACAAGGGACTCAAAATCCGGCGGACTTCCTATCCAGACATGCCCGGCCAGTTACCCGAGAAGAGGAGTCTGAAGCGCAGGAGACGGAGGAGTATGTCAGGCTGGTGGTGGAACGCTCTCGGCCTCTGCCCATCAGGCTAGAGGACATCCTGGAAGCGACCAAATGGGATGACTGCTGGGAGATGGTGATATCAGCGGTTGGATCAGGAAGGTGGCATTCCCTGCTGGAGAACCTGACACACCGCACGGATGATGCACAAATGGCGTTAAAAGCTCTTCACAATGTCCGGTCCGAATTGGCCGTGTCCCCCGAGGGATGTCTGATGAGAGGCACGCGTCTGGTTATCCCCAGGTCACTACAGCAGCGAGTGGTGGACTTAGCTCACATCGCGCACCAAGGGGTGGTCAAGACAAAATCACGTCTGAGGAGCAAGGTGTGGTTCCCTGATCTGGACAGTGTGGTGGAGAGGACTGTCCGGTCCTGTGCGCTCTGCCAAGCGGTGGGGCCCGCTGATCCGCCGGCCCCAATCCTGACGGAAGACATACCTCCTCACCCGTGGCACCGGGTGAGTGCCGATTTTGGGAGCCTACCGGATGGCCGACACATGCTTGTCGTCATTGATGATTTTTCAAAATACCCCGAGGTTGAGATACTGGACTCAATTACTGCGAGCAACACCATACCTCGCTTCGAGAAAATCATGGCCAGCCATGGGCTAATCAAGGAGCTACGCACAGACAATGGTCCGCCATTCGCCAGCCACGAGTTCTCTGAATACCTCCGATCAAGAGGTGTCCGACACGTGAAGATCACACCCCGGTGGCCACAGGCCAATGGCGAGACCGAGCGTTTTATGCGCACCCTAAACAAAGTACTCAGGATAGCAATGTCTCGAGAACAGAACATGGAGTGTGCCTTGTACACTTTCGTGAAAGAATACAGACTTACACCTCACTCTACAACTATGGCCAGCCCCGGTCTCTTGTGTAATCAACGGGTGCTGAATGATGTGTTTCCTCAGTTGACACCATCCTCGCCTGCACATCGTCAAGTATCCGAACGCCTTCGGCAGAGGCGGGTCAAGAATGACCGAATGTCCCAGAGGCGCCATGCCGGGAGCAGATCGTTGGTGGCCGGTGACCTGGTGTTGGTGAAGAATCGACATCCACGAGGGAAGTTCTCCCTTCCGTTTGAACCTGAGCCCTGGGTGATCCAGACAGTCAAGGGCACAATGGTCACTGCCCAGAGGGATCACGAGACAGTCACCAGGAACATCTCCCAGTTCAAAGAGTACCAGTGTCCGGTGCGACCAAGTGAGGTGGTGCCAGAGTCCGAGGATGGCGAACCGACGGGTGACGCCCTCGACGAGGAGAGTTTCTCACCTGGGCCAGCCCCCCCAATGTCCGGGGCAGCTGTGGAACATTTGTCAGGGGCAGCTGGAGCTGAAGGCAGTAGAGATGGGAGTGAAGGTTGAGGTGGACACAGATATCATCTCCGAGCCAATCCAGCGGTGTCGTCTCGACTGAGAGGTTTTGTGATGGACTAAGGAAAAGAAATGCATTGTTTTCTTTTCATCTCTCTCTCTCTCTCTCTCTCTCCTCTCTCTCTCTCTCTCTCTCTCTCTCTCTCTCTCTCTCTCTCTCTCTCTCTCTCTATCTCTCTCTCTCACTCTCACTCTCACTCTCACTCTCCCTCTCTCTCTGTACTGGAGTGTTTTTCAACCGGTGTTGTGTTGTTTTTGTTTTGCCATGATAAAGGAGGAATGTTATGTTTATGGGGAACACCTCCCTGCTCACAGAGAGGGTGGTCTGGGCTGTGACCCGGAAGAGGTGCAGACAATAAATGGGGGCCGGACCGGATGATCCGGGTCAGTGCACCAAAGCGTAAGCGTGGAGTAGGTGTGTGTATATTCCTTCCCCAATCCCGGAGCGCATGCTGCCCTCCTACCCACATACTGCAATCGTCACTTTGGCTGACAATATAACATCTATTAACTTTGACGTTTCTGTGAATATGGCAATGCTGCCCATAATTAGGGTAACTGGGTAACAGTACAATTTCTGGAGTCAGGTGGAAGGCTGAATCTCAGCGACAGGTCGTACTCGGGCACCAGGATGATGATTTCAGAGTCTTAGTGAAAAGAAGGCAGCTCTGCGTCTGAAGTGTAAGGCAGTTATTTCCAGCCTCCAGATAAAACTCTTATGCAGTCAGACTGTCAACATGTCATTAAGAATTCACCTCGCGCGCACTCATGTGCCTGTGACCTTCACAACTGGCCCTGAAAGTGAACGAAAATCTTCTGTGTGCAATAAAGAGACATTAATTGGAGTGGTATTTCGATTGCCCTATTAGGTGGCCAGGGAGTGTGTTTGACACCATGCAGATGGCAGCAGGGGCATTCTCTGGAAGAGTGCAAGGCTCTCAAAGCACCTACGCAGGTAGATGTAATGTTGTAGGGTGCCAGGCAGTATGTTACTTTCCCCCACAGACTCTCAGGAGACGTTCCACTTGCAATTAGAACCTTTATTATACTTTATAAGACACCTATAGAGAGAGCGCCGGGCAACACGCTCCGATCGCGTTTCTCGCTCGCGCGCTACACCTCGCGCATGCGCAGTAGCGTCCAAACGGCCGCTACGCACATCTACGTCCCTACGTAGTGCGCGCGTCCGCTAGACCGCGACACTACATATCTCCCCCTTTTCATATCACACACACAAAGTCCCCGACCCGGAGGTCAGTCCATTTCAAAGTCTCTGAACCTGGATGGTCTCACCACTGCTCTTCCCCCCCGGGTGTGTCTTACCGGAGTGGAATGTCCTTCTCGGCTTCCCTCTGCGACCGGGCCTCCGTCGGTACCTTTCGGAGAACCCTGGCTCTCCCTCTCTTTTACCTCGCCCTCTTCTCTAGTGGTCTCCCCCAAGGGTCTTCTCCCTGAGTTGTCTCTCTCTCTCTCTTGCTCGCCGCTCGTGTCCTCTCCATGGCCTCCCTCGGATGACTCTGTGTCCATTATTGGCCCTTCTGCCGGGGTTTCCCCTTCCATGCACTCTCGGGGCCACTGTAAGATCTTATTGCATTTGGCCATGCGCTCGTGTGACCACACGTTTCCGTCACTGAGCAGTGCCGCCCGGTCATACACTTCTTCTACTCTGAGGGGTGGGGAGTACTTGCTTTCTCCTTTCCGCTTAAGGACTGCCAGCTTCACTCTGACCCACTCCCCTTTCTCCAACGCCGTTTCTTTTGTCCTCTTGTGGCTGTTGTAGTGTTCCGTATAGATGCGCTGTGCCTTCTGCAGGTTGTGCTGCACCACCGCTGGAGACCATTTGCTGGTGATGGTCTTCTCCTGCCACGCCACATTGTCTCTGGTAAAGGGTTGCCGTCCCCGTAAGATCTGGAAGGGACTATACCCCGTACCGGTGGGGGTGATGCGGTACGCCCATATCGTGCTGAGCACCTCTTTCTCCCAGTCTTTGCCTCTTGTGATGGCCGCCTGTATGGAGCCCATCAGCACCCTGTTGAACCTCTCCACTTGTCCATTGCTGGATGGGTGGTATATTGAGGTGTGTTTGAGTATTATGCCGTTCCTGTTCGCAAACGTGACCCACTTGTCAGAGATGAACTGGGGGCCATTGTCGCTGATAACGCTCCTGGGTATGCCTTCCCGGAGGAACAACGCCTTGAGGAAGCGTAGTATCTCGTCCGTGTCCATGATCTCATTGATGTGCACTTCTGGCCATTTCGAGTATTTATCCACTAGTACACATAGGTATGTGGGGATCCCCTGGTCGTCCAGTATCGGCCCCAGGATGTCCACTGCAACCTCTTCCCACGGGTTGTTGGGGTTTGTGAATTTCCCTAAGGGTGGTCTCATTGGTTTGAGTGTCTTGTCCGCCCCTAGGCACTGTGCACAGTCCTTCACGTGCTTCTCTACGTGCGTGTCCATCCCTGGCCACCAGTAAGTTTGTTTTGTCCTGGCCTTTGTCTTCACAATTCCCAGGTGGCCTTCGTGAAGTATGGCTAGCAGGGTGGGCACGATGTTCTCCGGTGGCACCACCCTGTCACCCCTGTAGACAAACACTCCGTCGTTGCCCATCGACAGCTCTTCTCTGACTTCGTAAAACTGCCTGATTTTTGACCTTTGCCTCCTTCTGTCCGGCCATCCCCGCACGATGTACGTCTTGACGTCCTCCATGTCCTCATCCGCCTCATACGCGTTCTTCCATTCCTGCCTGCTGATGGCTTTTTCCGGATCGTCCGTCAGAGCCACCATCTCGTCGTCGTCTTCCCTGTCGTCGGAGGCGCTGTCCATCGCAGATGCCCTGCTGAGGTAGTCCGCTATTTTGTTTCTGGAGCCCGGGATGTACTCCACGTCGTACCTGTACTCCAGGAGTTTCAGTGTCATTTTCGCAATCCGGGGCGTGGCACTGGCGTGGCCATCTGATGTCAGTACTTTCACGAGAGGCTTGTGATCTGTCTTCACCTGGAATCTGGTTCCCCACAGGAACTGGCGGTACTTCGCCATGGCCCACACTACCGCTAGCATCTCTTTCTCTATCACGCTGAACTTTTGTTCCGATGCTGTCAGCGTCCGGGACGCGAAGCTGATCGTCTCCGTGCCGCCTTCTGGTCTTTCCTGCATGAGCACCGCTCCCAGCCCCTTTTCACTCGCATCCGTCATCAATATTGACCGCCCCTGGGGATCGAATCCTTGCAACGGGATCGCTCCGCCAATTTCCCGTTTCACTGTGTCGAACTCCTCTTGCGTCTCCTCTGTCCATATGAACGCCTTCTTGTCCCTCGTGAGTTGCCTCATGTGGTGGGTTTTTGTGGCAAAGTGGTGGACGAATTTACTGTAGTACTCTGCCATCCCTAGAAACGACCGTACTTCTTCCTTGGAGGTGGGCGGCGGTGCTTCGCAGATGGCTTTTACGTTCCCTCTCTTCGGCGTTATTCCGTGCGCCCCGATCTCGTGTCCCAGGTAGGTGACTGATGTCATTCCAAAATGACACTTCTCCCACTCTGCTGTTAGGCCCTTCTCTTCCAGGATCTGCAATACTGCCGACAGTTTCCTGTCATGGTCCTCCAGCTCCGTCCCCATCACTAGGATGTCGTCCTGAAAGTATTGCACTCCCTCAATGTCTTTGAATAGGCGGGCCATTAGCTTCTGGAACACCGCCGCTGCCGAGGCGAGACCAAAGGGCATGCGGCAGAATTGGTAGCAGCCGAACGGCGTGATGAACGATGTCAATTTTTTGCTTGTCGGGTGTAGTGCTACCTGGTGGTATGCCGATTGCAAGTCTATGGTGGAGAACCATTTCACTCCTTTCGTGCGGGCCAACATTTCCTCTATGCGTGGCAAGGGGAACTTTTCCACCACTATGCACTTGTTCAACTCCCTGAGGTCCACACAGAGGCGCACTTTGCCTGACGGTTTCATGGCCACCACCAAGGGTGCCAACCACTCCGCGCTGTCAATGGGCTCAATGATTCCCCCTTCTTCCAGTCGGAGGAGCTCCTGTTGCACCGCCTCCCTTACCGCAATCGGGATGTTCCGTACCTTGTGCGCTACCGGCCGGGCATTTTCTTTGAGGACGATTTTGTGGGAGAACTTCTCCAGTCTCCCAATTTTCCCGCCGAAGACCTTTGGGTGCTCGCTCCGCCATTTTTCTGCCGTCGACTCCTCTCCGTCCAGAGTCACCATCACCTGGGTGTCCCCTCCTGGGTTCAGCTGTATTCCTAACACTCCTTGGTCCATCCAGCCCAGGACTGACGGTCCCTTCTCCGCGACGTACAGCTTGCAGAGCGCACTCCGCTCCTTGAACTGGAACTTCATAGTCTTGAACCCTACCATCGGGATTGGGTCCCCTGTGTAGGTTACAGGTCGAATGTCGGGGGGTTCTAGTTGCGCGCCCCACGTGGGTCTGAACCTCTCGTTCCATACTGAACGTTGAATGATCGTGTAAGGAGATCCTGAGTCCGCCACAATGGTGATGGGTATGCCTCCTATGATCATGTCGCACTGGGGTTTGCGCGTTCTTCTCCCCTCTATGCCCAGTACCTGGTCTTCAATACACAGGACTTCTTCGTCTTCTTCACGGCTTTCTGCGTCTTCCCCCTCGTCCTGTGCCACGAACTTCACCGCCTGCTGTCTTCCTTTTCTGCGGCATACCTTTTCGTAATGGCCAACTAGGCCGCAGAACGCGCATTTGGCTCTGAACGCGGGGCACCGTTTGTCGTGCGCTGCATGGTTCGAGCTGCCGCACCTGTAGCATTTCATGGCCTCGCCTTTCCCTTGTTTCCATGTCGGTCCGGGTCTTGGTTTCCCTGTGGCCGCTCCTCTGTACTCCCCCGTCGTTTGTTTCCCCCGCGTCTGGTGGTCCGCGTCGTCTACCTTGTTGACTGTGAGTCTGGGGGCCGGTTCTCTCTTGGCTGCTTCCGCACAGCTTTTTGTTAGCTCCGCTCTCTTCACTATGGCGATCACTTCGTTCAGCGTCGCATCTCCATTCGCCCATAGTTTGTCCTGTACTGACTTGCTTGTCGTGTGCATGACGATCTGGTCCTTGATGAATTCGTCCTGCAGTCCGCCATACCTGCACGTCATCGCCAGCTTCCGCAGCGCCGCCACGTAGTCATCTACGGATTCCCCTGCTTCTTGCTTCCTCTGCTGGAAGTTATAGCGGTCGATGGAGGTGCACACTGCTGGTCGATAGTGGTTGTCCAAATCTTCTATGGCATGGGTGAACACGTCTGTGTCCCCTACCGGTCTGGTGGTTGGTGTGAGATTTTGAAACACTCGTATCCCTTCTGGTCCTAGGTTGTGTAGGAGTATCCTCTTCCTCCTGGCGCTGGAGAACGCCTCCTCGTTCTCATCTTCTAGCGCTTCCAGGTAGTTTTTGAAGTACTCCCTCCAGTCTTCCCACTTCATGATGGGTTCTCCCGGGCGTGGTAGGAAAGGTATCGGCGTCGTCAGAGTCGATGACTGTGCACTCATTTTGGCGTCCACTTGCTTTCTTGGGCTACCTGGTGCGTCCGTCCCCGCTCCCCTGCTTCGGGTACCTGGGACTGCGTTCGAGCTGGCTGCTCCGTCGTCCCCTGACTCCGCCAGGATCTCCTCTGCGGTTCCGCTGTCCTCCTGCGATATCCTCTACCTCGTGGCTGGCTCCTCTGCTGCCCACGTGCCACTCCCCGGCTTTTATCTGCCTCTGCCGCGCTCTCCCGGTGTGTAGGTGTCTGCCCTTGGTCCTTCCGGTCTTCTTACCGCGTAGGGTGGTATCTCCCCTGGTGGGCTTCTTCTCCGCTGCAGGTTAGGGGGGGCGCCTTCCACCTGTTGCACCTAGGGTTCTTCTTGTCCCAGTCTCGTCGCCACTGTAATGTTGTAGGGTGCCAGGCAGTATGTTACTTTCCCCCACAGACTCTCAGGAGACGTTCCACTTGCAATTAGAACCTTTATTATACTTTATAAGACACCTATAGAGAGAGCGCCGGGCAACACGCTCCGATCGCGTCTCTCGCTCGCGCGCTACACCTCGCGCATGCGCAGTAGCGTCCAAACGGCCGCTACGCACATCTACGTCCCTACGTAGTGCGCGCGTCCGCTAGACCGCGACACTACAGTAGAAGGCTACAGAATTTCAGAGTCCCATATATACTATTTTATCCCTTAACCATATTGAAACCAGACGCTCCAATGTGATATGTGCTTACACGCCCTTTGTCTCACTTCTTTTGCTCCACTTCACGCAGCATCTTGCCACACAATAGGAGCAGAACTCTGGTGACCAGACACAGCATAAAAACACTTACCATCCAGTCAACACTGCAAACACCAACCATCTAATCAAACACAACCTACATATTCGCCAACTGAAGTGGAGTTTGTCTGCACATTCTCCTATTTAGGTTATCCATGTGATAATAATTAAAAAAAACATTTGTAAAGCACGAACAATCACCCGTAAGGGTCTCTAGGCGCTGGGGGCCGTTGGGAAGATTAATTAAGCTATTGCCCCAAGTCACATGGTGCTGGACTAATCTGCCGCTGGTGCCGGGGATCGAACCGTGATCCCCAGTTTCTAGAGTCAGTCGCCCTTGCGCGACGCCATACCTCTTCCATGTGAAGATCCCTCTGATTCTGCCGAGAAGTCACAGTTCAGAGAGAAGCACAGTACTCTAAGTGAAAGACAGAACAGAAGATATTTTGATTAATAATTGTGAAAAAGCAATTTAAAGCTATTTGTATGTTCACGTATACAACGCACACAATATGAAGTGCCTGCAGTTTCAATTAACATATCGGGGTTAATGTTTCTAGGTTTCTTCATCTTCTTCAACCCAATCACCTTAAGTTTTCGGGCCAGATGTACAAAAGAAGCGCAACTTGCAAATCGGGCACAAAATGGTTTATGAATGGAGAAAGGACTTTTTGCAATGTCCGAAAGCCATTCGCAAACCAAAATTAGCGATGCAACCGGTATTTTTTGTGAGCGAAAATAGTAAATTGCAATTTAGAAATCCTTAATTGCAAATTGCAAGCGGGTAGTTAGAGGCAGTCACAAATAGTGACTTGTCGCAAAATGATCAGTTTGCACATGCACTTTGCCACCAATTCAAACCAGGTGGTAACTGGGTGCAAAGCATAAAGCAGGCCCACAATGCAGCAGGGGTTTCCACAATCGCTGCCATGCACGTGATAGCAAGGAGGATGCTCAGCAGAGGAGGAGGAGCAGACAAGAGAGAGGATTTTCAGAGTCAAGCCGACATTTTGTTTTACGACAAACAGAGTGTAAAGGCAACACGTCTTTATTCATCAACTCCCACGGGCACGAATAAATGACAGTTGACATAAACACCTTACAACTGTAGTTCCCAACTGTCACAATCACTACGTCATCGCTAGAAGCGCGAGACACAGAATGTCCGCCTCGCGCTGCCCGAGCGCGAAGCAGGTAAACCACTACACAGAGGAATACATTTATGACAAATACAGGCTAACTAGCAATGTAATTTGGGAGATA
Source organism: Triturus cristatus (assembly GCF_964204655.1). Taxonomy (NCBI): domain Eukaryota; kingdom Metazoa; phylum Chordata; class Amphibia; order Caudata; family Salamandridae; genus Triturus; species Triturus cristatus. The sequence goes on from NC_140588.1 coordinate 60,548,143, forward strand.
ATAGCTCTTTTAAAGCTACATCTAGAAAGCAGTACTCTGCACAGCAATTCAATCCTCATCCATGTTCAGGTGTTGTGCTTGTTGCACCTATTAGCCACTGGCCGTTACCAGGATGTGATAGCTGTTGCAGGAGGGGTGCCTCAAAGTGCTGTTTCACATTTATTCCGGTCATTCCTAGATGCCACGCTTCTCTACATCCACCTCCACAAATACCTGCCCAGGTATGAAGAGGAAATGCAAAGTGCAAAATTGCAATTTTACAGGATTGCCAAATTTCTCCATGTCATAGGGTGTATATATGGGACACGTTCCTATATGACCCCCATCTTGAATACCTGTTTAGGACCTGGAAAAATACTAATTTCCTTAATATTCAAGTAGTTTGCAATGCCCACCATATCATCTCTGATATTATGTCACAATATCCAGGAAGCACCCATGACTCCTTCATGTTTAGACACAGCAAAATATTCAGAAGACTGGAAAGAGGGGAGTTTGATGAAGGATATTTATTATGTACTGAAAAGAAATGTAACTATAGATATGTTATTGCCCAATCCTCACAAAATGTATGTGGTCACACACTAATATTTATTTTCAGGTGACAGTGTGTATGCCCTACGTCCCTGGATTCTCACACCCTACCTTTCCCCCACCACCCAAAATGAAAGGCGCTGCAACACTGCGCATCGTCACACCAGGGCTGTGGCAGAGCAGACATTTGGCCTACTTAAATCACGTTTTCACTGCCTACATAAGAATGGGGGTGCATTACAATAAGTACCAGAAATGCCATGTAAGATTGTAGCAACATTTGGCATCCTACACAATATTGCCTGCAGGAGAGGCATAAACATTGCAGTGTCCGAATCCGACTCACAGATGAAGATCCTGGCTCACCAGTTCAGCAGTCTACAGAGGAGAGGAGAGCAGAGCAGAAGAGGGGAGAAGGCACATGGACCGCATAGCCACATATTACTTCTTAAGGCCAGTCATATTTAAATGCATAAAAGGTACCAAAATGGGACCACACTTGTTTGTTTTCTCAAAGTAAAGATACCTTTAGTGTCAGGTGTTTCACAACAGTTTTCATACAATATGTTGTATTCATAAATGTATACAACATGAAGTCATCATGGAAGTCGGTTACAGCCCCAACATTAACTAGACCAAAAATATACAGACTCCCTGATCGGTGTCCTGCAATGTTTTTTGTGACTGGCATGTGCCACCATGTAGTGGTGCAGGAGTATGGCTGCTACTGCGTCTCAGCACACATGAATCTGTGGCAGAGAGGCTGCTGACGCTGGACAACTCCTCACTATCATGATGTTCTGCACCCACCCCAAGGCCCCTCGACACATCCCCACTGAAATGGCCCGTTTCTACTTGTCGAGTCAAGGTACCCTTTGATAGGGTAGTGGTGGCATATGCAAGCCTTCTGGCAGACCTTGTTAAGGCATCCATACACACAGCACTGCTCCTCTCTGCGCCTCAAATTGCTAGTATCCTCTGCCATCTGTGAACATAGTTTCTCTACAGCACTTGTTAGGTTGTCCATTTTAGTGTCCATCCTAGACTGATTGTCAGCCAACTGATTGGCCACTGTGTTGAAACCTATATTAATGGAAGGATGCATGTTCTGCAACTTTCGAATCACCATTTTTATTTGTTTGTGCTGCAGGTGCTGAACTTGCAGTATGGGCCCGTGAAGCCCACCAAACACCGCTTGGTGTTCTGCAGTTGCCTGAGACCCAGAAGGCTGTGAAGTATGCACTGTGGTGCACTCCTATTGGGACCTGACAGCTGGCTTCAGGATTGGAGTTGCCAGCTGTATTGCATCCTCATCCTCAATTGATGGTGGCTGTGGGGAGAAAAAGCACTGCTGGAGTGGCCATGAGGTGTTGTGGGCTGACTCTCCAACAATACTGGTTCTTCCTCCATCATTTGAGCCTGTTCTTCTCCCTCATCAAATAGGAATTCAATGTCTTCCTTAGGTGCATCTATTTGGATAATGGACATACTATTAATTTGATAACATGAGGAACACAATTGTCTTTAGTTGTAAAAATGTATTTAACAAAATGTCTGGCACTGACTACACTGTGTTTCTTTTTGACTACGAGTCCCGTAATGCACCAAAGGGGTACTTTTGCTATAGAATCATCCCATACTGATATGTCTGGATTAGTTACACTTTTACATGCATGCAAAAGACAGTTTTTAGTTGAGAAATGTTACAATTGCGAAAGTTTTATACTTACTTTGCTATGGGTGCAGGTGAGGAAGTGTCCAAGCTGCCAAAACCAACAATTGCCTCTGGCTCCAGGGTAGTGTCTACCATTGCCTCCAGTGTAGTGGGACGGTGCTGTTGAGGGTACATCCCCTGGTACCTGGGACTCACTAAGGCATGGTGCAACATTTTCCTTGGTGCGAGACGGGGACCGTACCACTTCAAAGGAGTGCAGTGCCACGCCTACAGCATTTATTTTTCCTTCCAGATTTTGCGCTTTTGGGTCACAGGCACAGTCATAGGTGACCACCCGAACAGGAGGTAATGGTTGTTGCAGCACTCCTCAGTCAGTTTCTCAAGTTCCTTTTTGGGGAACCTCAATTTGCAGTTTCTCCACCGCCTCCTTCTCTGGCTCTTGACTGGCCATTTCTTTGTCGCACATCATTATTTTTGTGCTACTCAAGTCATTTTAAATGTGCTACAGTTCTCCACCCTCACTCTGCTTGCTTTCCTAGTTTCTGAGAAGTCATCACCCTGAACCAGGAAGCACATTCTCATGTTTGCAACCGCTTTCTCTAATTTTGACCAAGTTCGCAATGTAGGAAATTGCTAAATGCGATTTCCAAAATAAGGAAGCATTACGAGTCGCAAATTTCTACTGTCCACGTACCTATGTGCTGAATTTTGATTACCACATTGCGATTCGCAATAAATTGCAATTTGGTCATCACAATTCAGAAGGTTTGTACATGTGATCCTTTATCTGGAATGTAAATGGAAGAAATACGCAGATGCACAGTCAGAAATCTAGTACATAGAGTGGCACTAATTCACAACATTGTTTGAGCACCTAAGTTCAAGTAAGGCGCACAAACATATCACCGTGGCTTCAATTTGTGCAATCAGCAACTGTGGCCATTTAAGTCTGTAGATGGAACTATCTATCACAGAAAATCCTAAAGTTAAGCAGATTTTACACAGTACCAAGTTTAGACGCTGAGGTGGAAACTTGGGAGGGGAAGGGATAGGGTGGCCATTGGGTTAGTAGCAAGTACAATCAAAGCCATAACATTTTACTACTCACATACCCACTAAACTATGTTTAATACCAAATTGTGTGCACCTACACTTCACGAGCTGCCCATTATTTTGTGAGGGGATACTGACAAGCATATTCCGGATTATGGACTAACATGAGGACCCTATAATACTGAATCCTTTCCGCAAGTCCTGCCACTTTCTGGGCCTATTAATATCTGTTACTATTTGCCACCACCTGCTTTTTGGGGGGCAGGAAGGTATCGTTAACAGGTTGATCATCATATACAGGCTGATCTTCAGGAGATGTTGGTTGTCCCTCTGGAAAGAAATAAGAATACGTTTCAGATATTGCATAATTTTATATGACATAAGTGATCTCTGTTACATTGTGATATTATTTTCCTTTACTTTCATGTGCACAGGGAGATGAAGAAAATATGTTTCTACAAGTGAATATGCCCATATTGTACTGTTGTCATTTGTCACATGTCAATCCATGTACATTGATCTCACACCCTCATTATTCACAAGGAAGAAAATGCATGACATTTTCACACAAACAGCAGGTCACCTTGCTGCGCTGCCCTGCGTGGAAAGTAGAGGGCAGGAATAGGCCATATTTAGCATTATACTGTGCATTCCTGCTCTCTGTTTGCACTGCCACACAATGTGCTGCCTAGTACAAATGCAGGCCCTCATGCACCATGTTGCAAGGGTGTCTGCATGTGCTCTAGTTATCAGTTTGAGCACCAGCGCTAGCTGACAGCCATAATACACCATATATTGTTAAAGACCCTACATTCCTGCCCTCTACATTTCATGCAGCACAACACACCAAGCTGCCTTGCTGTACTGCCTTGCATGCCATTTGTGAATATTAGCACCTAAAGGGTCATATTTATCAAGCATGCACCCAACACTATACAGCAAGCCACCTTGCTGAATTGGGTGAAAAGGAAAGGTCATGGATAGGCCATATTTCCCGTTATGCAAGGCATTCCTGTCCTTTCCTAGAGTGCACTTTTGCCTGCCTAGTGCCATCGCTGGGACCCTTGCTTCATGGTGCAAGGGTGCCTGCATCGTAGGCAGGATTGTTTTTTACAGAAAGCGACACCATCCTGAATAAAATATATCCTGAGAGGCATTTTCTTCTTTCTATGTGTGCTGCAGAATGCAGCACATTTCAAAAGAGGAAACAACAAGGAAAAATATTGACATTTCTTATTGTTGCACCTCTGGTGGGGTGACATACTATTCTGATGCATTCCCAGGTCTACCTATTTTGGAAAATCTGGGTATGTGTCATCATAATCCTTTATTGGATGCATAGGAACATCCTCTCTCCACCCATGGCACACCTCCCTGCCGCACAGTAAAGCAAGGGATTGATTTCCGCAGCCTTGTGTTACTCTAGGTTTATGAAGCAACTCAGGGCCACCAAGGTAGCCCTGCCTGGCATAATGTAACACTTGAATCCCCTTGCATGCCACAAGAGCAATGCTAAAGATTGATAAATGTGTCCATAGGTTGTTGTCCCAGCAATCAGATGGAAATTCCATTTTCCTGTCCCTTATTTGACAATTGATCCATATGTCCTTGTACACTTTTCTGTGACATTACACCCCTTGTTTTCACTCAGCCTGTACTTCTTGCTGGTCCTCTTCTTCAGCACTGCCCTAACCTTCCACTGTGGCTACCAACTCTGTTGGAATGAGTTATGCCACCTGCTCCTCCAATGGGCCAAATCGTCCTGGACATCAGGTCCTGACCGGGCTTCATGGCTGCCTTTAGGATCCTGTCCAGTTTTTCATTTGCCCTACATTTGTAGTGGTGCCACTTCTTACTAATCACTACAGTCCTTTTTGTTTGCACAATGCAGTCCACTATAAATAGCCATATTGCATCCTTCTTGCTAATGACAATTTGGAGGGGACAAATAATAGATATTCATTCTTGGCCACCTCATTGATGAGTATTTGATGTTTCTCCTGGGGGAAATTAGACTTCCTCCTCCTTTTCCCCTGGGTTGTTGGCAGGTTTTCTGGGTTAGGGTTGTTGCCTTTCTGGGTTCCTGAGGCTCCTTCCATGGTTGTAGGCATTGGGCAGGAGTTGATAGTGAGAATTGTGTTGCTCAGTTTACTGTTTTCAAGCGTTCCTGTGATGCAAAGCACTCCTGCTTGACGCAATGATGATTTGCAGCACATAAAGGTGTTTTACGACACACAAATTGACTCTGCGTCACGTAGTTAGTAGTTGCATTACGCCACTTTGCGCCATAATTAACTACTTTGTGTCACGATGTGTGATGCATCTTGGGACCCTGTGCCATGGTGCACCGTATGATAAATATGGCGTATCCATAGAGCAGGATTCTGCCGCAACACAGATCAATTCATTCTGATGCCCCTAGTTTCTACTATCCAACTGTAAATCTAATGTTCCTCTTTGACAACCTATGGCATACCATGAAATGGGAGCGGCTCCATTGATCTTATGAAAAACAGATTCAAGGGGACCCTCTCTGCACAATCCCTACCTAGTGGCAGCATTTTATTTTTTATGGGGTGCAGTTACAGCACCTGTGGGATCTGTCTACCTGCCTCTACTTGTAAACGCAGTCCAGAAGCTTTGGGCAGATGAGACCCCTTTTGTATTTATTATTTGTTGGTGTATTTGAGGTTTCACAAACATTCTAGCATAACTTTGTGCAATATTGATCAATATTATTGGAACCTGCAAACATTAATGTTTCACGGACACTAGTGGTGCACTTGCAGTTGTGGTTGCATTTGGCTCCTGTGATACTGTTACTTTTGCAAGAATTATGGTTGCAAGATAGATGATGTCTGCTGCACAAGGAGAAAAAAATCATGCCCCATTTCAGTTTCATATGCTGTTCTATGTATCCAGCATTGTCAGGTGGTAAAAGGCACTGCTTTGCACCACAACAGGCAGCTGGAAGATGTACCTGGCATTCTACACATAGACAGTGACCAATGCAATGCACTTTGGGAAGCAGATTTTCCCAGAAGCAACTGAGAGGACAGAAACTCTGCCATCACCTGACTGGCTGACCACTTGAAGCAGAAGGATGCACTGACTCTGGTTGGCAGTGGGTCATGATCTCCTGCATCGACCTGGACATATCAGCTGGATCTTCCCTCCAATTTGTTGAGCATCTTTTGGACTTAGATCACCACTGTCCCTATTGCTGCTGGTGTTCCAGAACTTGTATTTGAATGCTGCTAGCATAGTGACAACCATGAAGGACCCTACTGAATATTTCCTGTAATTTCCTACTTATGGTGTTATAGGCCATGCCTGCAGGGAATCTCCTGATCAGCCAGTGAGTTCAGACACTTTAGCATTTCGCCTTCAAACTTTATCAACCCTCATCAGAGATCAAATGAGGCCTGTGCCAAGAAGTAATCCTACAGGTGCAGATGAACTGACTTTTCATTCTACCAGACTAGCACAACCTCTCTCTGCAAAAACTTCTATTTATTTTTCCTTCATTCGACTATGATGATTTGACAGTGATTCAGCACCCACATAGCTTACCAGACATCGAGACAGATTTGGTATCAGAATATTGAGTTAAAAAATATAGAAGCAAAATTAGAGATTAACATATATCTACATGTTAAGTATGTACAGATAAATGCCTAGCAGCTATAAGTGGTACATTGTACAGAAAAAGTGAGCAGAATTTAAGGAAAGTGCATTGCAGAAAGAAGCCAGGAGCGGCATTAGACAGCGATACATGGTAACAGTCTGAGATGGACTCTTGGAGACCATGCCTACAATTGATGGTGCTGGTAGGGTAATTATAGCTGATGACGTTGAGATGGCCTACTGAGAGTTGCTGCGTACCTTCCTCAAGGCTGAGATTCACCATAGGAGAGGATTGTGCAGTGCAGGGAATGCCTGAATTGTGAATGATATTTTGTATACCACATCATTTGGAAATTTCAGAGGTGTGGCTGAGGTGGGCCCAGCACTTATTGGCATGGCATTTGGTGTACTTCTCCTGGTCCGACATCTGATAGCTTTTTACCTAGAAGTATTGATGAGTTTTCATTAGAGTTGTTTCTTATTTGTTTCTTGTACACGCAGACCTATCAACACTATGAGAACTTTATTGTTGTGATGCTTCACCCCACTGTGGGCACATGTACTAATGTAGACTTTCTGCTGTTTCAGATTATAATGAAGATTGATACTGAGTGTAAAATTGATATAAAATGCACGATTGACACATTATTGCTGCTATTTACTCCTTGTGGAACTGTAAGTGCATATAAATCTGCCAATAGAATTTTGATACATTAGTAGATATGATGAGATTTTTACTGTACTTAGCTCAACATAATGTATCTTGACTATATGTATATCTTTGAGGCATGTAGAGTCAAGAATGGTACATCTATAAATACCAATACATACTAAAGCCACAATATGTTGGATGACATTTTTGATTTGATACTTTTGTTTCAACAAATTTCTGTGGTCGATATTATGACATGTATTCAGCCAGATCAAGAAAGGCCTATTTGTTTTACACCAAGCCTGTCTACTTGTACCTGCTGCTGTTGTTGAACAGTGGTGGTCTGTCCCCTTCCTCAGTAAGCTTGGTTCCCCCCTAAGACAGGAGCAACAGACCTGTAAACTCTGTTACCCTGATAGCAGGATATCCCCTGTTTATGAGACCAATACAGCGATCACTAAACCCATGAGATAAGCTTACCTTTGTAGACCCTGTAACCTATATCCAGAATGCCAAGATACTCTCCCTTTGCTTTGCAAATTTCCAGGTACACTGTAGTGTTTTCAGCTTGTTTTTTGTATTTAAGAACAATCAGGTGGCGGACAGTAATGATTACAAATGTATTACCAAGTGTCTCTGTTATGATAGCAGAACTGTGATCCTTAATGTTACATGGTTGTGGTGACATCAATTAGTGAGTATATGTGATCAGTATATATTGGTGAACATTATTGATCCATTTCAGCATTTTAGCATCTGCATTAATACTGTATTTTAGCTTTCCTATTACACCCAGGTTCATGATCATTAATTGATTAGAAACAGTGTATAATATGCATGGAAAGTGTCTCTTATTTCACCATTGGATTTGATTGACTTACGTTTCTATTGTTTGTTGTGTTTTGATGTACTTTCTATTATCTGAATCCCATTCTGTATTGTAAATATAGTTCTATGTTCTCAAATATTTTTTAAGTATTGTGTACTCAGAAATCTCTCTGCATTTTAAAATCATCACTGCAAGCACTGCAAGTGTAATTGTGTGTTGTGCGTGCACCTCAATTCGTCCTACAGCATTTCCCTTGAGCGAGGCCTAGCTGCTCATCCATGTCTAGCTTGCAATGCAGCGCGACTAAAACAAAGCCTTTACAAACATCACCTTACCCAGGAAAACTCTCACACCACTTATTCATCGGTGGAGCCCATAACACCGAAAACACACATTCACTCAGTTTTCCAGATAAGCTGGTGAGCTGCAAGACCCCCGGGGTACCTCAATATTAAGTTTCCCTAAATATCAACTATATACATTATATATATTTAACTCTGGAGTTTTCTGGATTAAACATCAAGGTACTCCATTAAAATTTTGGGTCGCTGGACCAACTAGTAGGAATCAGTTGAAAGCGATTAAGTCCAGCTCAATCACTATTAGACCTTTAACTTTTATAAAACATACCTTTTAATTCTAATAACCACAGACTCAGTTTTAGTTAGCATGACATTTTATCTAGATTCATTGAATAAATTGAATAAGTAAAATGTATTAGACAAGATTATAATCATTAATTTCATAAGTGTTACAAGTCAAGATTCAAATAGAAACAGAAAATACTCATTACCCTTGACCTTAGGGCGATGACGAGAATGGTTCACCAGAGCATGAACCGCAGATCACAGGATAGGTTCCCAAACTGACTGACTGTCCCTCTAACCTCCTCGGACGTATTCCCTCCCAGGATAGAATCCCGCGACGGTCTCGTTCTTTTTCTCCCTCAAAGTTTGAAGTTCAGAATCTGTCAAAGTCTTTTCAGCATCTAGGAGAAATCGTTTCAACAGAGAGAGTGTCGTGCTGATTAGAAAAATAAGCAAGTGCCCACAACGTCATCATAAGCAACAAAATGTATACCCTTTCACTAACTTGCTATACCCAGAACTGAAACTTTTTAGGGGCTGTGATTAATTTCCATTGGTCCATTGGAGGGGTGGTGGTGGTCACCTCATTGTCCTCCGTGCCTAAACCGGTTACGTAAATTACATATTCATACGCATCCTTGTGACTTGTCATGTTCCACCATTTGTAACAACTATATCATTCATAAATGCTGTAGTCCAAATTCTTGCATCCGTTTCCCAGGCTTTTGTACAGAGAATCTTGGCATCTACTCTTGTCCTAGGCCAGTGTGGCCTTGACATCTCTCACTCCAGGCACAGGCCATCACTCGTGACTGTAACTTTCATTCTGCTCATGCGCAGGGGCCATCTTGGTAATACGTGATCACATCTCTCGGCAGCGGCCATTTTCTCAGCGAGGCCTAGCAGGCCTGAACCAAACTAATGTGATAACAACATAGCAGAAATTAGATATAGCAAATAAGCCCTTCTGTTTACCACTCACCATTCTAATGAACCGTGTTAGGTGTTACCTAGCATTTAAGCAACATTTAAAGTCGTTTTACTTACCATCTGCATTCTTTTGCCACAATAATTATCTACAAAATGCAATACATGCAATCTTACTTCTATTTTCTACACAAAACACAAACCTATGTTAATTTAATTTCACATCTGTAAGAAAATTAGATTTTGCATATGCCAGTTAGTTTTCCTGTGTGTAGTGTCTAATTAAAGGTGCATTGATTGGTTAGTACATTTATTCAAACAATTAGTAATTTTAAGGTTATGAGATCATTAACTTTGAAGGGGGTACAAAATGTTGTATTCTCCCCTGCTCCATCACTTGGGAGCCTTAAGAGATCAGATCTCTATCTCAAACCAAGCACCCACATTCCTAGTTAGTGGGGAGCGCCAGCACCTCAATATTGAGAGTTTATTGTTGTCCCAGTGACAGCATGGACAGAGAGAAAAGCCTGACATGCTTCAATGCTGTTCACCTCTCACCACTCATCTCTGCATCTCCTCCCCACACTCTACTAAACTTTAACAGAAGCTAACCCTAGAGCTGCATGTCTTGAATGGTCCCTCTTGCAAGCTGCGTGAAATTTAACTCACCATCATTTTTTACAAATCGCCTAGAAACTGTCTGACCACTGGTATCACATTAGTCACAAATTTAAAACGACCTATGTTAGAATTGGGTTTCTGGTTGGCCGAGGTATGCACCCTGTCCATGCAGGAACCACAGTCCTAGTCAGGGTAAGCTAGATACACACTATAAGATAACCTGTGCTCACCCTCTGGTAGCTTGGCACAAAGCAGTCAGGCTTATCTAAAGAGGCAATGTGTAAAGTATTTTTTCAACGCACAAACACACACACACAAACACAATGAAAACACCACAAAAGACTGTGCACTAGGTTAGAAAAATAGACAATACATTTGTGAGTAAATCAAGACCAAAATGACATAAATCCTAAAAGTAGAATTGGAGTTATGAATTTTTCAAGATATAGTGCTTAGAGTCATAAAGCGCCAACCGGGGACATCTGGCCATGCTAGCTGGGGTAAATCCAAAGTTCAGGCTGACCATGATGGAGAGCAGGCTGGCAACAGCACTCACGCAGGTCCTGCTGAGGAAATATCTTGAATGGAGGAAGTGCCTATGTCGAAGACATGATGTGAGTAGCACACGATATGTGATCGTCGATTCCGTGGATGGAGGCAATGCATGTATTCTGCTGGGTCAGCACAGAAAAAGTCACTTCCAAGGGCCACAACCGGGTTGGTACCACTGGCAAGGCAGGACACACAGATGGCAGAGTCCAGGTGCTGTTTCAGGTTTCAAGGAAGTCTTTGATGGCCCTGAGGCTTCAGAACAGGGGGCAAGCCCTTGGAGTCACTCTGCATTCAAGGGAGACGGGTTCAGTCCCCAGAGCAACAGTCCATCAGAGTGGCAGTCCTTGTAGCGGCACAGAGTAGTGTTTTCTCTATCATAGAGCATGGGACCCGATCGTCCCTAACGGACTCCGCAATCAAGTGACATTTGTGATTGGGTGCAGTTATTAAACTTCATGGCGCAGTACGTATGAGTTAACATTTACACTCTAGAAAATAAAGACGTGTAATACCGAGGTCCATGTGTAGCCTAATTCATTTACATGCTACAGGGCTTGGGAGGACACTACAATTGGCAACGAGATATGGGATGCACAAATACACCACGCAAACAGTAGATAGTGCTCTCCCAGAGAGTTTGCCGAGGTCCAGCAAACTCCTCATGTCCATCACATGCATCTCATTCGAAGTGAAGAATCGATGTTTAGCGTATGTGGAGTCGATGCACAATTCCAGCCTGTACAAGACCTTCAAAGAAAGGGGAGACCACATGGAAAGTTTCATTTACCGTCAGTCAGAAAGTTGCTAATACGCCCAAGATAAGAAGAACAATGACGCAACTTAAGTCGTCAGTCATACAATGCGAAAACGTAAAAGGCAGTATGACCAGGTACAGAAAGCACAACAAACTGCAGCAGTCAGGTGTGAGAGAACGCTGCGAGCAGAAGTAGATGAGCACAAAGAAGTCCTAATAGGCAGAGGTCAACCAGTTGTAAGAAAGTGTAAAGAAACACAAAGGGAGGTGCATTTCAGAAACAAAAAACAATCATCTACTTACCAATCATCTAGAGTAAAGAGAGTCATCCTACCACAGTGCAAGGCGCAGCAGCCAGACACAAGCACGGGGGCTGTGCTTGTGAGGCCATTGAATCTTGCTGAACTGACAAAAGAGGCCATGAGCGGCGGTTGGAATAGTGACAATTTTTTGCTCTGCCATGGCTTTTGAAAAGAGTGCCCCATATGGCGCTGCCGTTTTCCTAAAACCACAGTCTGTTTAGTTGCCAAGAAGCAGAATATTGGCGCTAGGTGGACTGTCTGGATCGAAGCTTTTGATGATTTCATTGATGCACTGGAAGAAGCAGATAACTAAAAGACCATCACATTTCTTACAAATTTAGCAGTTGATGGAGTGAAGGAAGTGAGAAGGAAAATACCAAAAGGAGAAAAAATGTCATATTATCATATTAAGGAAGTGCTGAACATCAGATTCAATCTTATGCCGAATATCGACTATGAAAAGTAACATCTTCCATCAGGAGAGACAGAGAGATCGTGAATTGAAGGATAAATTTGTTGAAAGACTTGAAATGCTCATCAAACACTGTAAGTTGAATAAATTCAATGACGAAGAGGCCATTCGTATCAGAGTCATGGATGGTTGCTTTTCAGATTCCTTCAGATGCAGAATGCTGAGAGAAACGCTCAGTCTGGAGTGTGTGATAATGGCGGCCAGAAAAGAAGAATGTACTGACAAAAAGCTGGTGACATGGAGGTCTGAGGGGCCTAGAGTGAATCGCCATTGAATGTGAAGAGCAAGAACAAGCACAATATAGAAGGACACTGTTGGACATGTCAGCCCTAGGGTGGTCTCCCCATCTATTTTTGATCGTGCCTCATTTTTTCCACCCTCATTTTTATGTTGGACTTAGGTCTCCGGGCGCCTTTTCATTGCCAATCAGTGTTAAGGTGCAGGTACTCCCTTCTCCCAAGATGGCTGCCACAGGCCCCTGCTACTGCAGAGTGGTCTTTCTAGTAGCACCCTAGCTGCCAGGAGCTGGATGGAACCCCACAACAATGTTGTGACACCAGCCCACCTTTTTTTTCCCATAGATAGAATGGGGAAGCTCCTGGAATGTGCTGGAACCTTCTAGAAGGGAGGTGGGGTTTTTACTTTTGCCGCCTTGGATAGAGGTCACCTGACCTAGGGATACATAAGTGAGGGAGGGAACATTTTCTGGTCAGTTGGCCAGTAGGAGTAAAGCAGACCTGGGGAAAATCCACGCAGGAGTGTAGGCAGTAGTGCTGCAGATCAGAGCTTATAAATTCTCCCTACTTCCACGGACAAAGTAATTTCACAGTCATGCGCACATACACTCATCATACGCTGGTGGGGCCCATTACACCAACATTCATTCTCATTACTCTATCCACACTGAATATAAGAGAGAATTCCCAAATCAATCTGCACCTAATTGGAGGTCAATGCAATCAAATTGAAATGTCTCGAGTCATGATTTAAACAGTTTAAACACATTTGAGATCTCAATAATATGACAAAGAAATAACCACCCGACACTGTAATTCAAACAGAAATTATTTTTATCTAAATTAATTCATAAGGAAACCATTCAATTGCAAAATCATTATTCTCATATTTACCTATTCTAGCTAAATGTCGTATTCTAGGTCAGGACAGGTCTCTCAGTAAAGAATCAAAGTCTCTCAAGTCGCCGTCCTCTCAATCAGCATCGATCCTCTTGAGCATAAGTTCAGGAAGAAGTGGCCTTAGACCCTCTCTAGTCTAGAAATATTTATACTAAAATCTACATACTAAAAGTTACAAACAAACTCTAAATGTCCGTTGAGCAGAGCGAGCAGGAAAGGATGTTAGCTTGCAACATTTAGAAAAATCTCCGCTCTCGGATATCTCAAAAATAAAAACACGGGAAAAGGAAGTCAAAACTAGATTTGCAACATCCATGGATGCTCTTCTCTGGAATTATATCACTCGCAATGAAGCCACCGCAAGTTTATCAAAAATGTTCATTTGTGGACAAATGCTCTCCTCCAAGGATATTTGGCGACCATCCCAGAGTTGTCGTCCTTTCATAACTTTTAGCTCAGACAGAGGCCGAGGTCATATTCAACCATATTCAGCGAGGCCTCTCTTCATATTCCCTCTACTCAAATGCAGGCTGTAGATGTCGGCCATTTTCTCAACAGGCCAAAATGGACAACTTAATTAAAAAGAAACACAAAACAACGTTACTACATTGTATTGATTATACAGTGTTAATTCCCACTAATACCCTTATGTGTATGTATTTATCTAGCCATTTGCGACATAAAGAAGCATTAAAGCATATTATTTTAAAGCGCAAACACATTACAAATAACACATTAGCCACACTTATTTAATTAATTTGCTCACCAACTTAGTTCACTTATTAATTAAGCCATGCAATTGCATTCCCACATGTAATTCTTTCATTAGTAAGGTTGAAAAACTCAACAAAACTTAGTACTTAATAATTAATTATTAGTAATTTTAATTATGACATAAAAATGTAAGCTGATGTTTGGGTTTAAATAGAAAACCCTGCTCCAGCAATCCCCCCTTTGGTGATATAACATCACCACTAAAATCCAACCCAAAAATTTAGTCCCCTTTTCTTAGGAGAAATTCAAATGTCTTTTTGCTTTTTATTAAACTCCAGTTTCTCTTTCATCATCTCTTTTTGTTTCTAAGTACATGCTCTCCCTAAATTCTGCCAATTCTATTTCTTGTGGGTCTCTTTTTGACCTCTTTTGTCTCTTTTCAACATTTTCTTTTATTATTTTCTTTTTATTCCTCCTATATCTACAACATAAACACCCTAATCTAAGAATCAATAAAGCAACAATCACACAAGTCAATGGAAATAATATCTTACCAAAAATGGTACTACCTATCTTAGCAATAAAATTCTTAACAGCAATCATCTTATTAGCCATTTTAGTCCAGATACTTTCAGCTTCCAGTGGTACTAATTCTTCATGCAAATCAGTAATATTTTTGATATAGACCTTTAGATCTTTACTTTCATCAGGAATGTAAGTGCAACAATGTTGAACTTTCAGCATTCCACAGACTCCACCCTCTTTTGCCAATAGAATATCAAGGGCAAGTCGATTTTGCATAGACATAGCGCGTAAGGCAACCATCTCTGTATTTACCAAAAGAAACCCTCCAGCGGTGCTTGTCGATAAGCGATCCACCACTGTTGACAGTTTCCGAATTCCATATGCATTTAATGAAATTCCCACTGCTGGTATCAAAGCTCCAAAAATATCTCCTACAATTTCTGTCCAAGTTTCTCTTTTAAAACGTGTTAGTAGATTAATTTGTTCTGCATCTTCTATTCTATCCATATGAAAAATCTTTGGAAAGACCAGGCCAACATAACATGTGCCATACCAATGGTCAGGCAACCTGTAATAAGCCTTATTCCCACAAATATATTACACTCCCGGGAAAACTGGATCTTCTCCTCCCTTGAATCCCCATCCTGTTGCAATAAAGTATGTATCATGGCACTCACTAGTCCCAACAAAATAATTATCATATTGGGATTTCCTTCTGGTAATGTATAGTTTACCCTTCTGTGGTGCATCTAAAGCCAAAGTTGGACTGGCCCCATTCTTCAACTCATTTCCCATCTCAATGTCCCACACTGTCTCACTCATTTTATATCCTCCTGCCTTTTCATGCATGCTCATTCTCTTTTTCTCTACCATGTCTAGGAAAGCTTTTTCTTCTTCCTTCAAACTACAAGTTAAATTGTTTCTAAAAATGTAATCTAATGTTAATTCTTCTGTTTCAATAAAAATCTCACCTAAACTGTTAGCTTCTTTAGCAGGATTCAGTTTTTTATTCATAGGCAATTGCCCAAAAATGTTATCCTTATTAGACATCTCATAATCTACTTTCCCTAACAAATAAAAAATACTACTCAACACACTACATGAAATCCCATACGTAGCTGGGAGATGATGATAAGTAACTCCCTCTGAAACGGATGCAGGTAACTGCATACAGACGTAGCAATCCCTTACCTCCATTGTCTTCACATATTCATACAATAATTTTGAAAAAACATTGCTAGAAAAATAATTAATTGACCTATCCTTGTGTATGTATATATTGCTAATTCTAGTTGGTACTATTTTCTGTGAACTCTTCTCTAAGTTAGTCATATTCTCAGAATGTATTCCCAAAGTGTCTATTGTAACTCTAAAAGTAACTAATAAAGCAAGCACACTCCATAGTAGCATTAATAATCCTGTACAGCAGCAGCACATTTTGCACCATCTTTTCAAGAAGGTACATCTACTTTGATTATTTTCTGTGTTAGCCATCTTATTACTTTGACTGTGTCTTTTGACTTAGCCTCTACTACTCCACTACTTAATCTCTAGAACACTAGATTATTACAATCTGTTAATTTTTATTTCTTCTTCTTCACTCTTCTCCAAGTGACCCCTTTAGTTCACTCAATTTGGATTTTCATCACTTTTTACTTCTTCTTCATCAACATCAAATTGTATCAGATCCTGAACATCTGTCTCTTCTCCAATGTCAGACAAGATAACTTTCAGGATTCCAACAATTTTCTCCTCCTCAACCACTTTCTGTAAGGTCCCCTCTGGATTTCCTTGACTCTCTGCCTCTTCTTCTTCTTCAGACAGTGCCACATACATCCATTCTGGTGACCTATACTTCTGGTTGGGTTTTCTGATTCTTTTAATCGCCTCTGGTTCCTTTGGTTCTTTTGGTTCTTCTTCTTTCGCTTGATTTTGGCTTGACACTTCGTTCACCTGTTCAGCTTTCGATGAATTCACTCGTGTCAGTCGATATCTCAGTCTCTTTATCTTGTTAGGCCAAAGATCTCCTTTCACACTTCTTTTCTGTTTCACTTCTCTATTGTTTCTTTCCCCGATCCAAGTTCTCTTTCTCAGAACTCGACCCTCTGGTTTCTCATTCTCACTCTCATCCGATTCTGTCTCATTTGCCTCTTGTTCATCAACAATTCTCTCTTTTTCCACAGTCTTCTTCTCCACCGATTGAGACTTCCCTGCTACTGTCCCTCCTCGGGTCTCCGACACGCAATCTTCTTGCTGTCTACTTGTCCCTTCACCTAGCTTATCAAGAATGTTCCCTACACCTCCTCGGGGATCTTCCGCAATCTGTCCCTCTCTATCTTCTTCTGACCCTACTTCTTCAGAAGTTATCTCAGATGGATTCTCAATCTCTTCATTTGACTCAGGTGTAGTCTCTGTGGAATTGCTCTTTTCTTTTCTTTCTTTCTCTTTATTTTCTCCACTGCTTGTTAGAACTTCAGGCACTCTTCCAGAATCTGAACTTTCTTCTGAGGTTCGCAATGTTTCTCTTGAAGCCTCTCTTGGTAAGAAAAAAGAATCACCTGACTCTCTTTCCGACTCTCTTTCCCCGCTTTCAGGATTCTTTTTTCTTCTCACTGTTTCAGTGTCTGCATCATCACTGGAATCTGACTCTTCAAAATACTCCTTCCCAGTCCCATCCTTTGGATTTGGAACTCTCAGAGTATGAGTTGCATGAATCCAGTTCTTCACTCCAGCACACTTCACAGCAGTCGTCGTAGTCAGAATGACTTGTCTTGGCCTTCCCCACCTCGGAACCAAGCAATTTCTTCTTCTGTGCACTTTTATTCTCACCCAGTCCCCTGGGCTCAGATCATGGGCTGCCTTCTTTTCAAGTGTGGTGGCGTCTTCTCCAACCTGGTGAAACACAGAATGAACTGCGTCAGCCAGGCCTTTACAGTAATCCAAAATCATGTCATCAGTTATAGTCATCAGCTTGTTGACAGGCACGAATGCATGTCTCATTGCACGTCCCATTATTATTTCATGTGGACTCAACCCCTTAGTTCTGTCTGGAGTAGACCTAATAGTCATCAGCACTAGAGGCAAGACATCAGGCCATTTCATTCCAGTGGCTAAACACATCTTGCCAATTCTGTTTTTGATTGTACCATTCATCTGCTCAACGACGCCAGAAGCCTCTGGTCGGTATGCACAATGTAGCTTCTGCTGTATACTCAATGCTTCACAAATTAAACTCATGAGTTCATTATAGAAGTGTCCTCCTCTGTCTGACTCAATTGTCACTGGGAACCCCGTACCTAGGAATCAACTCTCTTAACAGCAACTTGGCCACTGTTATTCCATCATTTCTCCTAGTTGGATATGCTTCCACCCACCTTGAGAACAAACAGACTACCACTAGAACATACCTCAATCTATTGACTTGGGGTATTTCAATGAAATCTATTTGCATTCTGGTAAAAGGACCTCCTTCCCTGCCTATTGTTCCTAGGCTCACCACTGTTTTCTTTCCAGGCTTGAATTGCTGACAAATCAAACATCTTTGACAGATGCTCTCTGCTATCAGCCTGAACTTTGCATTGTACCAGGTCTGCTAGAAGGACCTAATCATAGCATCCCTCCCCAGGTGTCCCTGGCCATGATACATTCTTGCCATTGTTGACAACATAGAATTTGGCATTACCTGTCATCCATCCCTATAGATCCAAACATGATCTTTTTCTCTTGGTGCACAACCTGCTTTGATCCAATCTCTCATTTCCTCATCTCCTGCTTCATCCTGCAACTGCCTCACCTCATCCCATGTTTCCAGTACATTAGTAAACATCACAGAACAAAAAGACATTTCTTTCTCTCTTCCCCTGTTAATGGAATGATTGTTCTTTGCACAATACTGTGCTATGTCATTTGCAAACCGGTTACCAAGAGTAACAAAATCATCACCCTGTCCATGAGCAGCACATTTTACAACTGCTAGTTCTTTAGGCAGCTGTATCGCCTCAAGCAATTTCCCAATCACTTCAGCATTCTTTATAGGAGTTCCACTTGAGGTCAGGAAACCTCTCTGTAGCCAAAGCTGGCCAAAATCATGAACAACTCCGAATCCGTACTGACTATCAGTCATTACAGTCACCCTCACATTTCTCCCAATCTTGCAAGCTTTTGTCAGTGCCACCAATTCCGCTACTTGAGCGGATTTAACTCCTTTCAAAGGTGAAGCTTCCATAACTTCTGAAACTTTACACACCGCATATGCAGCACTCAGCACACCTTCTTCTGTTCTCAGACATGATCCATCCACAAACAACACATGATCACTCTCAGGCAGTGGCAGATCTCTTATGTCTGGTCTCGGTTTTGTACAGTAATCAAGCACATCCAAGCAATCATGATCAACATCATCTCTCACACTCACATTTTCAGCATCTGGCAACAGTGTCGCTGGATTCACATTTACACATCTCTCAAGAGTCACATTTGATGCTCCCAAAATTATTTTCTCATATTTAGTCAGCCGACTATGTGACATATATTGAGTTCTGCTTCTTGTCAAAAGAATTGCCACATCATGAGGTACGAACACCCGTACAGGATATCCCATTATTATACCCTCACTCTGTTCCAAGCTTCTGCATGTAGCAGCTACCGCTTTCAGGCAACCTGGCAAACCCACAGCTACTGGGTCAAGTGTTGATGAGAAGTACGCAATTGGCCTCCTCAGACGTCCATGTTTCTGGATTAACACTGAAAGTGCACATCCATTCCTCTCACTACAGTACAGCTCAAACTCCTTCTCATAGTCTGGCATTCCTAGAGCAGGAGCTTCACATAATCTGCTTTTCAATTCCTCGAATGCTGCCATTTGTTCTGCATTCAATTCCAATGGGTCTTTTACTTCACTTTTGGTCAATTTAATCAGTGGCTTCGCTATCAGGGAAAAAATCCTTATCCACTGACGACAATAACCCACCATTCCCAGAAACATTCTCACTTCTCTCTGGGTCATTGGGGCTCTCATTCCTCTGATAATTTTGATCCTGTCAATGGTCACCTTTCTTAGACCTTTCTCAATATTGTGTCCAAGATAATGTACTTCTTTCTTGCAAAATTGCAATTTGGCTGGAGATACCTTTAATCCTCCATCAGCCAGATGATTCAGTAAAGCTATAGTATCTACTTCACAGGCTTCATGTGTCTTCGACGCCACAAGTAGGTCATCGATATATTGTACTAGTACTGAGCTTTCAGGCATAGTCAGACTCTCCAAAGATTTCTTCAGCAACTGATTGAATATCGAAGGACTCTCTGTATACCCCTGTGGGATTCGGCACCATGCCAAAATACGCTGTCCAAACCGAAATGCAAAAATCGGCTGGCTGTCATGATGCAATGGAATTGAAAAGAAAGCATGGCACAAATCAATTACTGTGTACCATTCAGCATCATGAGGAATCTGATACAAAATCACTGATGGATTTGGCACAATGGGACAGCATGATACCACAATTTTGTTAACCTTTCTCAAATCTTGCACTATTCTGAACTTCCCATTAGGTTTCTTCAGTCCCATTATAGGTGAATTGCATGGGCTACTCAGTAACTCTCTCAAAACACCTTGCTGAATCATTTTGTCAATTATAGGTGTTATTCCTTCAATTATTTCTGGTGTCAGTCTGTATTGTGGGATATTAGGATAAGAGATTCCCTCTTTCACTGTAATCTTTACTGGATCCACATTATTCATCAATCCCACATCCTCTCCAGTAAAATCCCAAACTGCTGCTTTTACTGTGTGTCTCAACTCCTGAGGCAAGTCATCTGGATTAAATACAGCATATGTTCCAACAATCTCATTTTCTCTATTATCCAGAGTCACCCTGTATAAGACATCCTCATCCGGTGTCTCAAAGGCTATTCCATCCGGAGTACAAAAAACTGTGCAATTCATTTTACACAATAAGTCCCTACCTAACAAGTTCACTGGACTAGTGTCGCACACACCAACCACTTGGATTGCTTCGTCCGAGAGAGGAAGATTTCTTATATCTGCTGACCTGACAGTTGATCTCGTCGCTCCTGTGTCTACTAAAAAAGTAACACTTTCCCCATTTATTTTCCCATCTACAAATGGTTCTGCCTGGTCTATTTCTAGAGTTGCTCCAAGTATGCACTCTTCCTCCTCTCTTCGGCACCGTCAGTAGTCCCCTTCAGACTCACTCCCTTCATTCTTTAGCCAGTATTGTTGTACTGGATTCGTACGTCTCGGTTTGTTTACCTGTTCATCATTGTAGAATCCCGAGTCTTGATTGTATTTCTGGGATCCTCTGTTCTGTGGCAGGGGCGGTTTTGGCTCTTGATTCTGCTGCTTGACAACCTTCTGCTGTTACTGCTGATGATTACACCCCTCGTTCTGCACCTGTTGATTCAAGGATTGATTGTCATTATTCACTAATGGTGGATTCGTACACTCGGATCTCCAATGCCCTAATTTTCCGCAGTTGTGGCTCGGAAACTTCTTCTTCGCCTCTTCGATGTTCCCCTTTCCTTTTCCTGTACCATATCTAGGCCTATTTCCTGGATTATTTTCTTGTTCAACCAGCTGTGCCTCTTGTCTTTCTGCAACCTTCACCTGTGCCCACATCGCTTTTTCCTTCAGCTTTCTTTGTTTTGCCTCAATTTCATCACTGAAGTACTTCGCATGTCTCAAGATTTCATCAATCTTCTTACTCTGCCAATCAACTGTGTGCTCACGTATCATTTCACTGATTTCAGGTCTCAAACCATATACAAATCTGTATACAAAATGACTCAAATCCTTATCACCCAGATGTTCATCTCCACTGAACTGTTTAAAAGCCAGTATTAACCTTTCATAAAAATCATGAACTGATTCTTTTGCTTCCTGGTGTGTTCGATCTATCTTAACCCAATCTGTCTCTTTAGGGGGTACCTTATTCTTCAGGAACACTATAACCTGCTCATATTTTGTCATTACCTCCGGGTCTGGAGCTCCTGTTCTTTGATCCCTTGGGTATTCCTTAGCAGGCCAATCTACAACTATTTTACATTCTGCCCACAAGTCTGCTGGAACAATTATATCAAACAGTCTATTCAGGTCAATCCACAGTACTTTTGACAATTTCACAAACCTGTCTACCTGCCTATACCACTCGACAGGCTTTTCTCTCAGTCGAGGGAAATCATTCGTAAATGACAAAATATCCTGCCTAGTCCATGGGACATGTACATATCCTCCTCCAGGAATCTCTCTCATAGGATAAGTATCCACTGTTTTTTCCTTTTCTCTCATGGGAAATGCTGAGTAAGTCCTGTCCACTGTATCTTCTCTTTTCTTGTACCATCTATCCTTCCACTTTTCCACATCACCCCATTTTCGCAATAATCCAATCATTTCCTTAATCTGTCCTGTTCTGCCAATATCATTTAGATTCTCAATATCCTTATCCGAAAAGTCCACTCGGTAAGGCTTCTGTAAGGCCTTCACCTTATCCATGTCAATTCCCATTTCACTCGCTATTCCTTTTAACCTGTCATGTGTATTCCTAGCCCTCCATGTAATGCTCTTGCACATGAATAACAACTCTCCATCATGATGATTCTTTAACGTTTCTGTCTTCCAGTTCTATGCGCAACCTAGCTACATCAATTGCCTGAGAATCTTTGTCTTTCTTTTGAAGAACTTTCAACCAATCATTCAAATCCTCAGCCGTTATTTCTGTAGACTTTTTCCCTGTACTCACTTGTTCTGCCATCCTCTGTGGTTCCAAAATTGATCCTTCCATCATAACATTTCTTTCTACACAACCAGTATCCAATCCTGAATTAGGATGTACATTTAACTCTTCACCACATATGTCATGTCTCAACCGATTCTCTCCCGTCCTCATTCCTGACTCTCCCAGAGAACCAACTAATCCATTTCCTACATATGGAACTGTTAAACCACTTTCACCCATTCTTTGTTTTTCAAAAATAGGCATAACTGGACCTATGGTTACAGGCACTGTAACAGCTTCTAGATTCTTGGTCAATTCCCTAATTTTCTCTGTCAATTCAGATGTTGTTCTTACTAATTCTCTTGTTTTTTCATCCCCTATTGCATTCTCTCGTTCTCTCTCTCGCTTTCTCTCTCTTTCCCTTTCCGCGAAAGAGCTACCACTTTTCAGATCAGGTGTCACAACTTCTGTTTTAATGATTTGCAAAGTATCTCTCATTGGGGTAGAAACTGGTGTTCTTACTTCTGGTTCTGGTCTATATGGAGGTGGTCTCTTGTAAATCATGTCATCCAAGACTTCATCCTCATATTCATTAGCCCCATACCTTCTCAATTCTGCATCATGTACCTTTTCCGTACCTTTCCTCCCTTCCGTTTCTTCAACAGTTCTCATAGGATATAGTCCCTCTGACATACTAGCATCTCGCCATCTCCTCATTCGATCATGATGAGTTTCACGATCATATTTCCTCCCAAAAATGTACCTATAGTTACCTCCACTCCTCTGTTTTTCTCGCTCATGCACCTCATCTTCCCATTCTACCAATGCCTCGAACTGTGTCGGCCTTGGTCTGGGCTCTAGACTCAACATTTTTTCCCGTAAATTTCTCAACACGCCCAGATTAAATGAACCATGTTCCGGGAATGCTAAAAAACCATCTTCTCTAGTGTACTTAGCCCAATTGTCTAACCAAATACAGGTATGATACCCATATTTCGCAACCATGAAGGATGCAGGGGTTCTTGTCGGAGGTAGTAACTCACCCTCTCTAGTTATTATGTCCTTATCCTTGTCAAACCATTTTTTAATTTTACTGAA
This sequence comes from Triturus cristatus, assembly GCF_964204655.1. Taxonomy (NCBI): domain Eukaryota; kingdom Metazoa; phylum Chordata; class Amphibia; order Caudata; family Salamandridae; genus Triturus; species Triturus cristatus. The sequence continues at coordinate 60,571,937 of NC_140588.1, forward strand.
CAAGGATTTATTTTTCTTCTCCTCTGTTTGGTAATAAATTTTTGCGTTTACCACAACCCTCTAGTCCTTTCTACAATTGTACGATCTTCTGTCCAATAACAGCGCGACTCACACTAACGCACCAATCCCGGAGCGTCTACGTCACCCTGTACTTCTTCCAATCCCTGCGCGGCTCACACCACTGCACCAATCACAGTGCTAACCCACTGTCCAATCACAGCGCGGTCTTTTCTGACGTCAGTAGTCGCTGCAGTCGCTTCTACTTCTGTCTCCTGTCACTCGTCTACCCCTCCTTTACAAAACCTTCTCAGTAGACTCTGTTTCAAATTCTACAAATCTATTAGTTACAACATATAAACATCTCTATTGTCTGCTCCGCTAACCACAGAATAGTAAAGAACTTTCCCACGAGAATCCCGCTTCTCTCTAGAACAGCGCTTACCTCTGCTCTACTACGGAATTGTTACTTTCGTTGACACAGTAGCACATCCCTCTACTCTGCCCTTCTAACATGCATTCATTAACTGTTTCCTCCCGGAATGTTCCTAAGAGTTTCACAATTAACTAAATGCTCATGCATTCACGCACTTTCACACTAGAAAATGTAGCACATTTACACAGAATCCTGCCTTTCCCGAGAACAGTGAACAATCTGTCCTGCTACAGAATTATAACATACGTTAACCAAGCAGCGCTTACCTCTGCTCAATCCTTCAAACAAGCTCAGAGAATACCTATTACTTCTCCAGCGGTAAGCTTTAACGGCGAACCTTACGGATCCCTGGGACTTAAGACCAGAGTTTCACAGATAACCTTTGCTACCATACACACTTCTTTTATACAGAAAATATGTCTCTAGTAGTAGCACACGAAGATGTCACTGAATCGAACCCAGACAATGCGACGCGCAACTTCAATTGTCACACGCTTTTCCCTGCATTCGTACAGGGCCAACAATCCCGTCTTTCCCGAGAGCAGCACTTACTTCCCTCTGCCCTACTACGGAACCGTCACCGACTCCCTACGTCCCAGAAGCCGTACACACTACATATAACTCAATACGACGACTTCAACATTTAGTGTTAGTACATGTATCAACATCAATCAATAAATCCAAAAACATATATACAAGCAATCTATCAGATCAAGGCAATAATCAAAACCATCATACTGCTACCAGGAAACTGCTGCAGATCAGAGCTTATAAATTCTCCCTACTTCCACGGACAAAGTAATTTCACAGTCATGCGCACATACACTCATCATACGCTGGTGGGGCCCATTACACCAACGTTCATTCTATTACTCTATCCACACTGAATATAAGAGAGAATTCCCAAATGAATCTGCACCTAATTGGAGGTCAATGCAATCAATTTGAATTGTCTCGAGTCATGATTTAAACAGTTTAAACACATTTGAGATCTCAATAATATGACAAAGAAATAACCACCCGACACTGTAATTCAAACAGGAATTATTTTTATCTAAATTAATTCATAAGGAAACCATTCAATTGCAAAATCATTATTCTCATATTTACCTATTCTAGCTAAATGTCGTATTCTAGGTCAGGACAGGTCTCTCAGTAAAGAATCAAAGTCTCTCAAGTCGCCGTCCTCTCAATCAGCATCGATCCTCTTGAGCATAAATTCAGGAAGAAGTGGCCTTAGACCCTCTCTAGTCTAGAAATATTTATCCTAAAATCTACATACTAAAAGTTACAAACAAACTCTAAACGTCCGTTGAGCAGAGCGAGCAGGAAAGGATGTTAGCTTGCAACATTTAGAAAAATCTCCGCTCTCGGATATCTCAAAAATAAAAACACGGAAAAAGGAAGTCAAAACTAGATTTGCAACATCCATGGATGCTCTTCTCCGGAATTATATCACTCGCAATGAAGCCACCGCAAGTTTATCAAAAATGTTCATTTGTGACAAATGTTCTCCTCCAAGGATATTTGGCGACCATCCCAGAGTTGTCGTCCTTTCATAACTTTTAGCTCAGACAGAGGCCGAGGTCATATTCAACCATATTCAGCGAGGCCTCTCTTCATATTCCATCTACTCAAATGCAGGCTGTAGATGTCGACCATTTTCTCAACAGGCCAAAATGGACAACTTAATTAAAAAGAAACACAAAACAACGTTACTACATTGTATTGATTATACAGTGTTAATTCCCTTATGTGTATGTATTTATTTAGCCATTTGCGACATAAAGAAGCATTAAAGCATATTATTTTAAAGCGCAAACACATAACAAATAACACATTAGCCACACTTTTTAATTAATTTGCTCACCAACTTAGTTCACTTATTAATTAAGCCATGCAATTGCATTCCCACGTGTAATTCTTTCATTAGTAAGGTTGATTAATAGAAAACTCAACAAAACTTAGCACTTAATAATTAATTATTAGTAATTTTAATTATGACATATAAAAATATAAGCTGATGTTTGGGTTTAAATAGAAAACCCTGCTCCAGCAGTAGGGCCTAGCCAGGGACTTATGCCTCTGAAAGTGACAGGACTTAGGTACTGCCTTTTAAGTGAGTGAGGGATCCTGTACAGCCCACTGATCTAGCCCAGTGATAGGAGAACCCAGGGGCCATCTGCTAAGCTTGACTAGGAAGGAACTAGTCACCAACTCAATCCCTACCCCCCAAGGAACGGAACCCCTAAGGGCGCCAGAGACATCTGCGCCAGTAAGACTGCTAAGACTGAAGGCTGAAACTTTATGCTGAACCTTCATGCTGAAACTGAATGCTGAAACTAAACGCTGGAACTTCATGCTGAAACTGTATGCTGAGATCCAATGCTGAAGCTCCTTATTGAAACCTAAACTGCAACTGACTGCTGGACTGCTGGGGATCAACCAGGTACTAGCGCTGTGTCCCCTGCGCTCTCCGACCTGGCCTGGAATCCCCCGAGTCAGTCCCACGCTGAGCCCTGAGCTCGCTGTCATCCCGCTTAATTTTTACCCCCCCCCTGGCGCGGGGACCGGAAGCGCGCTTACCGCCGCGGCCCAGGGACGAGAAGTTACTCCTCGTCGAGTCGGGGCCCGCGGAGAAGCCCGGGGCCCCGCCACTGCTATCGCAGCATCTGAGTGAGTCACGGAAGGCCTGGGAAGGCCGTGAAGCTGTCTACCGCCCCCCGTGACGAGGGCGGACTGCGCGTCGCCACCCCCGCCGCTGAGCACACTGACTGCGGGGCCTGAAGCCTTAAGGAACCCCGAGTGTCTCCCGAGACCCGGACGCCGTGATCAAGGTAACCCCTGGGGGCTGGGAGGTAGCGTGGCCGTGTTTAGGCCTGGGACTCACCCCCCTGCTCCCCGGGAGGCTTGCGGAGGACCCGGTGCGCCCCCTGCTGATCGGGAGCATCACCGCACTGTCTGGCGACCGCTCCGGTGCCGGCCGAGACTCTTATTCCCCTCCGTGGGATTGCCCCCTTGCCTTGAGACTGCCGCGTAAAAGGGGACCGCTTGCTTAAGGCCTGCTGAGTACGAGAAGCGCTGTATTCTCAAGTTCTGCCCAAAAGTGCTTAATGTCTCATGATTGCGAGAAGCGCTGTATTATCAAGTTCTGCTCAAAAGTGCTTACTGTCCCATGATTACGAGAAGCGCTGTGTTCTTACGTTCTACTCAAAAGTGCTTAATGTCTCATGATTACGAGAAGCGTTGTGTTCTTATGTTCTACTCAAAAGTGCTTAATGTCTCATGGTTACGAGAAGCGCTGTGTTCTTACGTTCTGCTCAAAAGTGCTTAATGTCTCATGATTACGAGAAGCGTTGTGTTCTCGAGTTCTACTCGGAAGTGTTTAATGCTTATGATTACGAGTAGCCATGTGTTCTCCAGTTCTGCTTTGAAGTGCCTAATGCCTTGTGATTACGAGTAGCGCTATGTGCTCAAGTTCTGTTCCAGAGCGCTAGTAATGCCCGGGGTAACGATATGCTTGTGAGTCCTGCCTTGACGCGCTATTAGTTTTCTGAGGTTGCGCTAAGTTTCCCAGCCCTATTTCAAAGCGCTGATAAGTGTTAGCTACCGCGCGAGGTGCCCACGGCGGATTGAAACGCTAGTGGTGGGAGGGGCGCAGCGCGCTGGTTAACCGCTGTGTTTACCGCTCCCCCAGGTTCGCCAGGTATTGCCAATGGGACTATGATGAAGCGCGCTTGAATCTGACGCCAATGTATTCAGGTACTGCCTATTGCACCATAGTGTATTGCTGGTGAATCTGACGCTAACGTATGCAGGTACTGCCTATGGCACCATAATGAAATGCTGGTGATTCTAATGTCGATGTATTCCAGTAATGCCCATTGTCATCTCATGAACTGCATTTGAATCGAACTGCTTAGATAAACTTGTTTGATTTTCACTGATCCTACGGTGTGGCGTCCATTATTGTGTGCGTTTCCTGCTTCAGGGGATGTGTGTGTTGTATGGTCGCTTTACACTTAAGCCTTTGGGTGCCCAGCCGCTCGAGTCACGTTACCCCCTTAGGGCTTGGTGACCCCAGGTCTTACATTTTTGGCGAGCAGTGGGATTAGGACCTGTGACCATACAGCACCCTCCCGTGAAGCGGAGGGCGCCACAATTAATCGCCTATTGTATTGAAGCTCTGCAACTGTTTAATACTGCACTGATTACATTCCACTGTCCAGACTGAGGGTGTAAAATCCTGGTTAGCTGGTAACTGTCACCCATATCCTAGAGTTTTCTTCCTTAGTATCTAGGTCCCCACCTCTCACGATGGAGTTCCGGTTAGCTGACCTAATTGGAACATGAGAGAGAGAGAGAAAGAGAAAACAAGAGATGGGCAATGGAGGAAAAGAAGCTGGCGCATGAGCTTCAGCTGAAGGAGTTGGAGCTGCGCGCCCTCCAGTTAAATGCGTCCAATAAGGACAATGGTGGCAGCGTCCCATGAGTCAAAATTTTATTTACCCAAAGAAGTAATTGCCAGCTACACAGTGGGGGACGATATTGCCAAGTGGTTGGAGGCATACGAGGTGGCCTTGACAGCCCATGGGGTTCCCGAGAGCAATTGGGGAGGGGGCTTGTATCGCTATATACCTCCCAATATCAGGGACACCCTGTTATACTTAGCCAAGGCGGATCAGGTCAGGTATGCCCCCATGAAAGAGGCCTTACTAAAGAAATTTGGTCTCAACCCCGAGAGGTACAGGCAGAAGTTCCGTGGCAGCCATAAGCTGTCCACACAGACGTGGGTGGATTTTTTTTACTATGCCCGTAAGGCACTAGATGGTTGGGTGCGTGGCAGCGAGGTGCAGGACTACCAAGGGGTGTACAATCTTTTTTTACGGGAGCACCTCTTGGATAAGTGCTTTCCGGAGCTGCACCAACATCTGGTGGACCGCAAGTTAACGGATCCCCGTGAGCTTGCGGAGGAGGCAGATATTTGGGTGAGCACCCGGGTGTCTCACAAGACCTACCGAATTTCATGTCGGCCTATATGCAGGCCATGTGGAAGGAGTGTGGAGTGACCTACCGGTTCTCCACTCCTTACCACCCCCAGACTAACGGGCTCGTAGAGCGGTTCAACAAACCCTTGAAGGGAATGATCCGGAGCCTGCCAGAGGGCTTGAGGCGTAAATGGGACGTCCTCCTCCCCTGCTTGTTGTTCTCCTACCGGGAGGTACCGCAGAAGGGAGTCGGGTTCAGCCCGTTTGAGTTGCTCTATGGCCATTCCGTTAGGGGTCCCCTCAGTTTAGTGAAGGAGGGGTGGGAGAAGACTTCGCAGAAGCTTCCCCGTGACATTGTCAGCTACATGCTGGCGTTCCGCAGCCAGATGGCCAAGCTGTGGAAGGCGGCCTCAGAGAACCTAGAGGCTAGCCAGACCGTTATGAAGGAGTGGTACGACCGCAACGCTCGGACGGTCGAGTTGGACGTAGGACAGAAGGTGTGGGTCATGGAACCTGGGGAGCTTTGTGCCCTCCAGGAGCGGTGGACTGGTCCGTATGACATTGTGGAGCGACGAGGCCAGACCACATACGTAGTGGATCTAAAGACCCCCCGACAGCCCCTGAGGGTATTCCACGTCAACCGCCTGAAGCCGCCAGAGACATCTGCGCCAGTAAGACTGCTAAGACTGAAGGCTGAAACTTTATGCTGAACCTTCATGCTGAAAATGAATGCTGAGATCCAATGCGGAAGCTCCTTATTGAAACCTAAACTGCAACTGACTGCTGGACTGCTGGGGATCAACCAGGTACTAGCGCTGTGTCCCCGGCGCTCTCCAACCTGGCCTGGAATCCCCGAGTCAGTCCCACGCTGAGCCCTGAGCTCGCTGTCATCCCGCTTAATTTGTACCCCCCCCCCCCCTGGCGCAGGGACCGGAAGCGCGCTTACTGCCGCGGCCCAGGCACCAGAAGTTACTCCTCGACGAGTCGGGGCCCGCGGAGAAGCCCGGGGCCCCGCCGCTGCCGTCGCAGCATCTGAGTGAGTCGCGGAAGGCCTGGGAAGGCCGTGAAGCTGTCTACCGCCCCCCGTGACGAGGGCGGACTGCGCGTCGCCGCCCCCTCCGCTGAGCACGCTGACTATGGGGCCTGAAGCCGTAAGGAACCCTCGAGTGTCTCCCGAGACCCGGATGCCGAGATCAAGGTAACCCCTGGGGGCAGGGAGGTAGCGTGGCCGTGTTTAGGCCTGGGACTCACCCCCCTGCTCCCCGGGAGGCTTGCGGAGGACCCGATGCGCCCCCTGCTGATCGGGAGCGTCACCGTGGCGTCCATTATTGTGTGCGTTTCCTGCTTCAGGGGATGTGTGTGTTGTATGGTCGCTTTACACTTAAGCCTTTGGGTGCCCAGCCGCTCGAGTCACGTTACCCCCTTAGGGCTTGGTGACCCCAGGTCTTACAGACACAAAGTAATGTCGCCAAAGAAAAAGAAGTTGCATTATCAATGTGGATTTTCCTTTCCTCATGAAGGTAAATGTCCCGTCATTGGACAGATATGTAAAGGCTGCGGGAAAGAGAAAAACTTTGTAACAGTGTGCAAGGGGAGAAAGAAACTGAGTGCGTCAAGTTGTGAAGAGGTTCTTCAATGTCACCATTGAGCGACAGTGAAGAAGATGGGTGTTCAATGTCAATGCTGACTACTGAAAGTCGTGCGTATGTAGGTTTGGTTTCTTGCAAAGAAGACTACAAGTCAGAAAAGGATCGTCAAGTGAAATCTTGAAATTCAGTTCGACATTGTCTAAAAATAAAATTGAAAATTGAAGGTTAATGGTTGCTATATACAGTTTATCATGGGCAGTGGTGCATCAATAAATATCATGCCAAGTCAAAAAGTACCATGAATTGTCTCCAGTGCCCCGTCTTACACCTTCGAAACCAAGGTATGTATGTGGACAGCCTCAAAGCCATTACAAAGTCAAGGTTCGTTTATGGCGACCATCAAACACAACAAGACGAAGGTGCAACCCCTATCCATGTCCTTAAGGGTACTTCGTTGAGTATATGTTTGCTCAGCTTCAGCACTGCTGATGTAATGGGACTAATTTTTGTGAATTACAATGTCAATGCTCATCATGGCATAGAGAATCAGTTTCTGTCATTTCATGGATTAGGAAAATTTAAGACAATGAAAGTGCAGCTGCACATTAATGAGGGCATTTGTCCTGTTTCTCAATGAAATCGTCAAATTGCTTTTCATGTCCAAGAGGATGTTGAAAAAGAAATTGAGCCTTTGAAAAAAAATTTATGTAATTGAGCGCTCCTCTGGTCTAACGCCATGGATGTCGCTGATAGTGGTGGTACCTAAAAAGGACAGTGGAGAGTCTGTGTGAATTTGTGTTCACATTGGTCAAGCAAACAAGGCTCAAAAGAGTACGACGCCCAGGTTCACACATTGCTGATATGATTACCCAGCTGAATGGTGCAAAAGTCTTTTCATGCCTTGATCTTAACAAAGGATATCATCAGCTTGAATTGGAAGAAAATTGAAGGTACATTACTACTTTTTCAAATCATGTTGGCTTGTTCAGCTACAAAAAATTGAGTTTCGGAGTATCTTCAGCTGCCAAATTTTTCCAATATGTCACTCATCGCATTACACAGCCTGTCACACTTGCTTTCAATTAGGGTGATGATATACTAATATTTGGGGACACACTAAAGGAACATAATTGAGCCCTTACACAAGTGTGTTGTCTACTAGCTGCTGCAGGTCTTATGTTGAATGCTGAAAATTGCATGTTTCACAAAACAAGAATAAAATTCTTTGGGCACATTTTCTCAGACGGAGGAATGACTCTAGAACCAACCATGGTTAAGGCTTTGTCATCTACCTCCCCATCACAAGATGTAACCATGCTGCTTTCTTTTCTTGGTATGGCCAGCTACTGTTCCAAGTACATCTGTGAGTTTGGTCACTGTGCGTGCCCCATTGAAAGAGTTAATGAAACGGAATATTTCATTTCAGTGGTCACGGAAGTGTGATCACAGTTTCAAGACAATTAGCATTCAACTGAAAATGCTATGGAAAATGCTTACTTTGATCAGAAATTGCATGCAGAGATTGTTGTGGATGCCTGCCCAGTAGGTACAAAAGAGGGTGGTGATGGACGGAGCATCAGAACCAATCAAACACTCACACCCAGTCAACAGATCTGGGTTTGATCCATCACCGTTCTTTAGCCCACTCTGCCACCCCAGTTCAGACATGGCCATATGCAAATCAGTCTGACCCTATGCCTCATGGGAACAGTCCAGCCCGAACTGCCAAGCCATGCCTTCCCTGGAGCGGAAACAAGCTTCCTAGGACCGGTTTCTGGCATTTCAGCCATCTTCAGCCAGGCTTGCTTGAATCCAGTGGCAAAGTGAGCAAGGGACTCACGTCTGAGCATACCCTGCCAACTTATGGCGAACAAAGCGGTACAAAAGAGGGTGGTGATGGACGGAGCATCAGAACCAATCAAACACTCACACCCAGTCAACAGATCTGGGTTTGATCCATCACCGTTCTTTAGCCCACTCTGCCACCCCAGTTCAGACATGGCCATATGCAAATCAGTCTGACCCTGTGCCTCATGGGAACAGTCCCATGCCTTCCCTGGGCCGGAAACAAGCTTCCTAGGACCGGTTTCTGGCATTTCAGCCGTCTTCGGCCAGGCTTGCTTGAATCCAGTGGCAAAGTGAGCAAGGGACTCACGTCTGAGCATACCCTGCCAACTTATGGCGAAAAAAGCGGTACAAAAGAGGGTGGTGATGGACGGAGCATCAGAAACAATCAAACACTCACACCCAGTCAACAGATCTGGGTTTGATCCATCACTGTTCTTTAGCCCACTCTGCCATCCCAGTTCAGACATGGCCATTTGCAAATCAGTCTGACCCTGTGCCTCATGGGAACAGTCCAGCCCGAACTGCCAAGCCATGCCTTCCCTGGAGCGGAAACAAGCTTCCTAGGACCGGTTTCTGGCATTTCGGCCGTCTTCAGCCAGGCTTGCTTGAATCCAGTGGCAAAGTGAGCAAGGGACTCACGTCTGAGCATACCCTGCCAACTTATGGCAAACAAAGCGGTACAAAAGAGGGTGGTGATGGACGTGATTCTTGCCTAGCATAATGGACATGCAAACGCACAAAGGCATATTGTAGCTTATGGTAGCCGCATGTTGTTAAAGAACCTGTTTTCCCAATGGATTGTGCGTTTCGTACAGAACAATTGTGAGCCCCTCCTCATTATAAACCAAACGTGCGCAAATATGCAGCTCTACCTAGGCTGACCTTTCCCTGAAAAAAATCTCTCAGCGGAGCCCAATTCTCTGTGCAAAGCTTTGGAAGATATTTACATTTATCTCCCCTTCATGGAAAGACTAGCTGCAAAGGACATGTGCCTTCTGTTCATCTAATACAAGCACTGCTCATTGTGAATCTTTCTAAAACTTATCCAGGGTCCTTTCTTTTGTGATTACTCAACTTTTCATTATAAACAGAGCAATCATCACTGTCGCAGCTTATTGAGCTCCCCCACGTTTCTGCAGTCCATTCTTCAAATAGGCTCTCTCCTCTTAAAGGATATTAGTAATTTTTCCCATTCTACAGTACCAGCTCAGAAATGTCCTCTGCAACTGTTTCTTTGGTGTTTTTTTCAATCAAGTCCCTCAAATCATGACACACATTTTCTTCTCTTCCCCTGTTAACAGTGCACATATGTTAAAGTAGTGCATCTTCAGCATTCTGCTCCTTAACTCTTGTGACACATGCTTTGCAAGGTCATCCTCAAATTTGAATCTATCCAACAATGAAGATATCCACCTTTGTTTGTGTGGAACATTTTAATCTCATATACATCCTTTCATAGCTGTCCTATTTTGGAAAACCTATCCTTTTGCATCCCTCTTGCCATTTATGCGTCTTTCATCTCTTCAGTCTCCTTCTTCTTGCTACTCTTTATTCCCTCCAATAATGAATAACTTTAGTTGCAGCAGCATCTTTATCTTTCTGGCTGCATCTCTTATCTTGTTTCTCCATCAATGTCTGACCGACCACTGTTTGCCTTCACCATACCCTTTTGTTACACTTTCCCTCTGCTACACCCGCTTCGTGCTTCACCCTTTAGCTACACGGTCTGACTATCTACTTCTTCTCCTGGAAAACTAGAGTTCTCACTTCCTATCCCATCTGTTTCTGCACACTCTGAGCTTCTTCAACGTAATACTGTCAGAGTGACCACCTCACTCCAGGTCACTGTTGCCAGTCCCAAACTTTTCACCTGCAGATCATTGATTCCAGGCGTGCTAGTCTAATCAGTTCAAGAAAACAAGAAAACAACACCCAGAATGCACTAGGTTACCAAACAAACGTCCAGGACAGAAAACACTGTCCCTAATGATCTGGAGGGAGGTGGTCACTCCTAAATACTGATCATCCTCTACACTTGATGTTTGCTGCTCGTCATCCTCCGTATCTCCTCTTCGCCATTCTATTGTTCCACCACTTCCCTTTTCCATTTCCTTCTGTCTATCACTCGATGCTGGCCTGAATCACTATCCCATTTCTCCTCCTCTGGCCTGACCTCTTGTCACTCACTTTACCTCCCCTCTTTGCTGCCTTCTCCTTTGTACTCCAACATCCTTATATGAAATTTCCCTGCTCTGCTTCTCTCCTCCTTTGGGAGGGAGGGGTGGAGGGGGGGGAAGCAGGCCACTGACCAAGTATTGTGTGTAAAGGCCGCTTTATTGGAAACAGGTGCACATTACAATAATAAAACCTTGGCCGAACGCCTTCCAAAACTAGACCTCACTAAATATAACATGCCTAACCCCGCCCCCGCCCCCTCCCCTAAATTCCTTCGAGCCCGCCCCCGCCCGTACATTACAACATTACAACAATATCAAACATTACATTCCTGTATAACCCCCCCCAACAATCTCTAAATACAAACCTTCCGTTAACCAAACTCCCCTGGCTGCCCCTTTACAGCTATCGGCCCCCAAACTGTGTAACCGAACTAAAATTACCAACCTAACCTTTCCCTGTCGATAACCCAACTCAGCAACATAACTCCACCAACCTCCGGTAAAACTGTCCAAAATCACCATAACCCCCGCACAGCACCTGCTCCAAGCGACAAAATACAAACATAACAAACCCCCTGCACACCTGTCCCCAGAAAACCGCCTAAAAAATACGAAAAAGGATAAAAGGGGGAATAGAAACTGAAAATTAAACCCAGGAAAAGAGGGGCCAAACGAAAAAGTGTTTTTTGTGGTGGGGGGAGGGTGGGGACAAAAAACACTCCACTAGCCTAGCTCCCGGCCACCAGGTCACCAAACCTAAAATGGTGGCCGGGAGCCGGCGCCCGATGTATTTATACCTGGGCTATATTTGGGCTATATTTGGGTTACACTTGGGCTACGTTTGGTCTACATTTGGGCTAGAAACGAGCCCAAATTTGAAAAAAGCCGCGCGAGGCCAGCAAACCCCCCTCCCCCACACACCCCCTCCCAAACTGCCCGGGGGTGGGGACTCCCTACGGTCGCCTACCCCCCCAAGCCCCCCTTGGGAGGGAGGGGTGGAGGGGGGGAAGCAGGCCACTGACCAAGTATTGTGTGTAAAAGGCCGCTTTATTGGAAACAGGTGCACATTACAATAATAAAACCTTGGCCGAACGCCTTCCAAAACTAGACCTCACTAAATATAACATGCCTAACCCCGCCCCCCGCCCCCTCCCCTAAATTCCTTCGAGCCCGCCCCCGCCCGTACATTACAACATTACAACAATATCAAACATTACATTCCTGTATAACCCCCCCAACAATCTCTAAATACAAACCTTCCGTTAGCCAAACTCCCCTGGCTGCCCCTTTACAGCTATCGGCCCCCAAACTGTGTAACCAAACTAAAATTACCAACCTAACCTTTCCCTGTCGATAACCCAACTCAGCAACATAACTCCACCAACCTCCGGTAAAACTGTCCAAAATCACCATAACCCCCGCCACCCAGAAAGAGAGGGGCGGTGAAACCACCCCCCACCCCTCTTTCTGCCCCCCTAACAGAGGGCTTTAAACAACACGAGCCGGATTCTGCACATTCAAACACAGAGACAAAACCTCCCTAAGTTCCAACAAATAAAGGTCCATGCCCAACCTTGACAAGTGTACCCCATCTCCACGAAAAATTTCTACTGCCTCAAAACGAATATCTTTGTGTGTCACTCTTCCAAAACCCAAGTCTCGACAACACCTGGAGATCGCCGCATTCACCTTCTTTCGAGACCTGTCGATAGCTCTGGGGTTCAAAGCCCCTCTCCACACCCTACGCGGGACCAATTCCGTCCAGAGCACATGACAACCCGACCAACGCTCCTTCAACAACGCCAAATCCTTTTTCATGGCACGCAATAATACCACCCCTTTCACACTGCAAAGATCATTCTCCCCCAAATGTATTAAAAGAATATCCGGGCATTGACCCCTCACCATGGCTTTATTCAAACATGGAATAAGCTCCCTCCAAAGCATACCCCCCTTCCCTTTCCAGATCAAACGAAAAAGGCTGTCATTAAAACCCAAACTTCCCCCAAAATAACTTTTGCACGCTTGTACATGTGCCCACTTGACAAAGGAATGCCCCACGATCCACACCGTCAATTCCTTTGCGTGTGGCCCAGCCACCGAACCTGAAAAGAAAAACAAGAATGAGACTGATAACAAATAGGTGGACGCAGGCGCCTGTGGTGCATTTTCTCTTACATATTTGTTAAAGCAGTCTGATGACCAACGCCCTAAGCGCATTATGTCGCCCTGAGACCAACCCCGGTTATGCGCCTCAGTCGCCGCCCCAATCCTAAAAGAGTGCATCCCAAACTGGGCCCCGTCCATACCAATATGCTGTAACCCCTTGCGCAGGACCATACGCAGCTGATAGTCAGAAACGCGCGCCCCATTCATGTGCCGGAAAACCAAATCGCCCCCATCACCCCCTGAGAGTGTCTTCCATTGCCTCGCCAAACGCAGCGGACAGGTACAACTAGGGGCTCCTGCTTCTAACCACACCCCCTTACCAACCCCCCTCTGATCTGTTTTGGAACTAGACAACCAAATGTTCACACCTGTGTCCGAGAAGAACACGTCCTGCCAACGAATACCCCGCTTTACCTTGGTCCCGAGGAGCTCAGAAACCCGAAACGCCCCAAAAAACATGAACACCATAAGGGTAGCAAACAACGAAGCCTCAAAATCATCCCTGCAAACTACAGGCAAAACTGTCAACAAACGTGCTAACGTCTGCCAGGAAATAGGTAAACGAGACATCACGGTTCCACCCCGCTCTCTAGCCCAACCCTCAAGCATCCTGCGTCCTATTTCCCCAGCAGACGGGGAATAACCCCAAAAAAGCTTACCCATAAAGGCAATCCCTGCCAGCTTCCCAGCAATAGTGACTCTAGACAGACCCTTCTCTATGAGGTCAAGGATAAATTGAACCACATCTTCCGAACTGCGCCACAACTCCTCCCTCCTACAAGCTCCTGAGGACAAAAATTCCTTCCGTGCCAATGCATATGCTGTACGAGTGGAAACAGACAAAGAACCTACCACCAGTTGAAATATCCTACGTTGCCGACAGACCAGAGGTGCTCCGGCATCGGGGTCGGTGTCCTGTCCGCCTCCTTGGCCAGCCCATGGAATCTCCCCCACTGCGAACGAGACAAAGCATCCGCAATGTCATTGTCCACACCTGGCACATGCAAAGCCCTGAATGAAATATCATAGCGCAAACAGCCCAGCACAAACACCCTCATCAATTTCAAAATCTGCTCATCCCTGGCTGACTGCCTATTGACGATTTGCACCACCGCCATGTTGTCCACACGGAACAGGACCCTCTTATGTTCCAGCTCCTTGCCCCAAATGGTCAAAGCCACCAAAAGTGGAAAAAGCTCCAAAAAAGCAATGCTCCGCCCACCATTCCTCCACTCCTGTGGCCATTTCTCTGCACACCATCGCCCCTGCCAGTAAATGCCAAAACCATCACTGCCCGCTGCATCCGAAAACATTTGCACATCCCACTGCACATCCTCGTCCCTGGCCAATGGTACCCCGTTAAAGGAGTGCAAGAAAAAGGACCACATACGTAGATCTTCCTTCACGCCTGCCGACAAACGCACGTGATGGTGAGGTAAATGCTGACCCGCCAAAGCCCGGCCCAGGCGCCTACAGAAAGTCCGCCCCGCCCTTACCACCCTGCAAGCAAAATTCAAATGGCCTAACAACACCTGGATGTCCTTCACTGTCACCTTCGGCCGGGCCAACATCGTGTCCAGCAAAGCCAACATTTTGGATTTCTTATCCTCAGGCAAACGAGCCTGCATCGCAACTGAGTCAAGCTCAATACCCAGAAAGGAGATGACAGTATCAGGCCCCATTGTTTTCTCCGGAGCCAACGGCACCCCCAATTCCTCCATAAGCTCATGAAAAGATTCCAGAGCATGCCGGCACTCCGAAGAGCCCGGAGAGCCCACAAAGAAGAAATCATCCAAATAATGGGTGACCCAGCTGGGACCAGTGCGATGCGTGAAAAACCACTGCAAAAAAGTGCTGAACAATTCAAAAAGAGCACATGACACCGAGCAACCCATAGGTAGCGCCTTGTCCACATACCATTTACCCTCGAATTGTATACCCAACAAAGGCCAGTCATCCGGATGAACCGGGAGCAGCCTAAAAGCCGACTTGATATCACACTTTGCCATGCCTGCAGCTGCGCCCGCGGTCACGACAAGTGACATGGCGACGTCAACTGAGGAGTATGACACCGAAGCAGCGTCTTCATCGATAAAATAATTTAATGACGACCCTTCAGGCCATGACAAATGTTGAATCAGCCGAAACTGCCCCTCCTCTTTCTTGGGCACCACACCAATAGGGGAAATGATCAAATTATGAACTGGCCACTCTCCAAACGGGCCTGCCATCCTCCCCTCCTGCACTTCTTTACACAGTTTCTCACGCACCACCAGTTTGTGCTCTGATGCGGATTTCAAATTATCCGCCCACCTTCTCTGCCGGGGCCCGTGGTACCCCAAATGAAAACCCCACTTGAAACCATCCAAAAGTGTCTGTTTTGCCACCAAATCCCCGTAGTCCTCCAATGCTTCCTCGAGCTGAGCCAATTTAATTGGTGTAAGAGCCCTTTGGCCCAGAACCCTGTGCGCCCCTACCCCCCCCCCGTCCACCCTGCGACTGCTGCGCATTGCCAGACATCCCTGCACCTGCCTGCTGCCCTGGCTGTCCGCCTGATGGCCTAACGCCCCAGCAGTTGACGAGAGGGTGCCGCTTGCCGCACTTGGAACACTCGTGACGGTATTTGCAATACTCCCGCGTACACAGGCCTTTGTTGAAATCCCAACATGCCCCGGCCCCAGTCTGTGATGCGGCTGAGCCTCCCACCCCACCCCGGGTGGGCTTTCCCTGAAAGGGCCGATAAACTAGAGGCAGACCACTAGCCGTAAAAATAGTCTTACCTCCTGGCGCGGCCCCCATGGTATGTTGCCACAGATCATTATCTAGCTCACCCCATTTCGCCTCTGAATCCCAAGCCATACGGGCCCTAAATTCCTCGTCATACTGTGTCCAAGCGTAACCATTACCTGTAATCTGGGCCTTCCGTATAACATCCATATACTTGAATATGGCCATGCAGCGCTCGGGAAACTTTTCACAGTATACACTGGCATAAATTAAAAATGCCGCCGTCCAATTTTCAATCGTCAGCGGCACCTTTGGGCGCTTAGCCAATTCGTACTCCTCTTCCTTAGAGCCCTCCTTAGACCTCACCTCCCTGTGTAAAAGCTTCAAAATCTCCACATATTCTCCCTTCCAAATACGCTCCTTTGTTGCTAACATTAAATGAGCACCTAGAGGCTTAGTCACCCCCATATAAGGGAGCTTCTTGATCTTTAACTCTTTGCTCTGTGGCTTGTCCTTACCATCACCTGCCTCTGTATTTGACCCACTCTCCACCTTGGCCCCCGGAAACGCTCCCTCCGTCCCCGTGCCAACCCCTGTATCTTTCACATATTTCCCTCTATATAATCTCCCCTCTGACACACCCCCTCCCCCATCCTCCCCAGACCCCAGAGACACCATAATAGGTTTGGCCCGTGTTTTAGCGCTCTCACCTGGCTCTAAAGAGGGTGTGCGGACCGACTCCGACCGCCTCGCCGACCTCTCAGAAGAATCCCTTGGAGGATGCGCCCTCACCGACGGGCCGTGCTCTCCTTTGGATTTCACCCCCACGGACTGTGCAATGGGTGCCACACCCGAAACCTGTAACAGACTACGAGAAACATGAGAGTGTCCCCCCTCCTCATAACCCCGTAGTTCCCCTTCCTCGGGGCTGTCTTCCTCATAATCGAGCAATATTGGCTCTTCCACCAGCAAATTCTCCTCAGCAAATTCCACCACACGGGCCTTACCGGACCCTGAAATAGCACAACCGGCCTCCACGGCCTTAAAACCACCTTGCGGGGGAGCCGACTGTACTCGCCGGTCCTCTCCCCTACTTCGATTGACGTAACAATCCATCCTATTTGAAAACTCCGTCCACCTTGACCGCCGTGACGTTGGGGCCAGCGAGGTCGCGCCGGACCTTCGTGAGCTGGCCGCGACGGGGTCCCCCGCCGGTACGGAATGTGCCGCGCAAGGCCTCATCCTCCCTTCTCCTCGGCGATAATGGGCCGCACCTCGCCCTACCGAGTCTGCTGCTCTGCTACGTGTCCTACCCTGTAAAGAAAAAGTTTGGACTGGTGTGCCGGGACCTTGAAAACTACCTAGCACCCGTGACCCGAGACCACTCAAAAAACCCTCGCCCGCTAGACCACCTCTAGAACCACCCGCTCGCCCCGCCCCCACTAGCTGCGACGACACCATCTCTTCCTCATCCCCGCTCCACTCCAGCATAGCATGCCCCAAAGCGGACACCGAAACCTCGCCATACCCTTCCCCCAGAGACAGCGACCTGCCCGACCTCATACGTTCGCGACCGCTCGCCCCATAAACCACCCTCACCATGTCACCCTCCACCTTGTCCTGCCCCCGAGCGCCTGACCACCCCGATGCACCCTCCCCACCAAGACCCCGGACACCTTCAGCCCAGGAAGGAAAAATGTCCAGGCCCTCTCCCTCAAGGCCCCCCCCAGCTGAATCCCCTTCTCCTAAAAACCAACCTTCCCCCTCCGACCCCCCCTTCCCCAGCCCGCCCCAAAAACTCCTCGCTCGGTGAATGCCAACCAACCCCTCCCGAAGCCAGTAACTTCTCTGAAACCCCCTGCTCCCCCTGTAACCTCAAATCCTGCGCCTGACACCACCCTTCCACTTGCGCCCATTCCCCCTCCCCCAGAGAGCTCGCCCCCACAGAGAAAACCGCGCCCCCTACGGAAGAACCAGGAGAGAACAACAAGGGGCTACTAGGCTCTGGCTCCCCAGGCACCCGGTGCCGGTCACCCACCATGCGCGCCTCATATGACCTCACCAAACCCACACCACCTGACACTTACACACCAGAAGACCCCGCCCCTGCCTCATGACCCCCAGCACTCCTAACGAAAAAATTACCGTCTCCCCCCTCACCCCCATCTGGCCTGATGGAATGAAACTCCCCACGCTCCAAACCCGATACTTGCACCAAGTCCGCCGACCCGCCAGCACTCAGCGCGCGTCCCCCCTCCCTCGCGCTCAATAAATTTACCTCCGGGACAGACGACGCGCGTCTCTTCATGCCGCGCCCGCCTCCGCGCTTAACGCCTACCGCAGGGGATGACAACGAGCGCGCTGGCACCACAGATAAGCCCGCCCCACGCCCCGCCACATTCACCACATCCGCCCCCTCCGCCGCACCCGACCTGCACGGATGACTATAACGAGCGAGGGCCGCCTTTTTCAGACGCGGGCGGCCCCGTTCACTCACTGGCATTTGTCTAGGACGCTTCGGTGACGTGCAAGCAGCCACCGCAGCCGCCACTCCAGCCGAGGCCTGCCGCGTAGGGCGCGACGGCCCCGCCACATCCCCCACGACCAAATCCATCCGTCCCGCCTCGGACAAGAGCCGAAGTGCCTCCAGAACCCGGTAATCATGGGACGCCATCGCGAAGCAATAACACCACACTAGAATTCCTGACAAAAAACCCTCCGACAAAAAACACTCCACTAGCCTAGCTCCCGGCCACCAGGTCACCAAACCTAAAATGGTGGCCGGGAGCCGGCGCCCGATGTATTTATACCTGGGCTATATTTGGGCTATATTTGGGCTACACTTGGGCTACGTTTGGGCTACATTTGGGCTAGAAACAAGCCCAAATTCGGAAAAAACCGCGCGAGGCCAGCAAACCCCCCCCCCCACACACCCCCTCCCAAACTGCCCGGGGGTGGGGACTCCCTACGGTCACCTACCCCCCCCAAGGCCCCCCTCTGCCTCTATTCCTTTCTGGTATCCTTGAGGCGCTTTAGTCGTACTGCCCTAGCTCACTGGCATCTCCTCTTTGTTCAGCTCTTGTGGCTGTCCGCGAACCACGCAGGGGGCCCCCATAGGAGGGCACACAACATCAGTCTTGTGTTATGGACCCTCTCTGGGTCTGGTGCGCCCGTGTCATTTCCGGTGCACCAGTGGGCGGGGAGCCAGGTATATTTACTTCCCCCGCCCACCTGGCGCTCTCTTTCTCGCAAGCCTTCAAGCCGTTTGCGATAAATCTTTTCTGCTGAGACAGCGTGCTGTCAGCGCGTTGCGTTTCCTGGGGGACGGTGATACCGCAGGCATTGGGTTTTACCATCCCAGTGAATTGCTATAGTGTCGGGTGGTCAGTCCCCACCATACAAGGGACCTGAATGGGTGGTAGCTTGCGTAATGAACAGAGACTCTTCTATACTGTTAGTCTAAGGTCCGCTCAGTTAACAGTGACCCATCCGGTTATGCCAAATGATCATTAAGTTATGGGGGTGGCGCAGGTGCTGACGGGGCGCGCTAGGGACATGATCAGGGCACACCAGAGGACCGTCCGTGTGATTTTAGTTTCACTCGGCTAAGCTGTTGACAAGGCTTCTGAATCTGCCCGTAAAGTTAAACATGCCCTGCTTGTTAAGAAGAGGCACACAGTACATAAGATGAGCTGCCTTTATAATACAGCCAACAAGATGGGGTCAGTAAGTTAATCGTCATGGTGTTCTGAAGGTCACGCGTTCGGATCGCGGAAAGGCATCCTCGACCATTAGTTCATCCCTTCCCAGGAGAGTGAATTTAGTACTTTTAAATTGGGTAATAGTACACCTTTTATTTGAAGTGCTCAGTTAAAAATATGTTTACTTTATTGTTCGATCGCTTGCATGACTGGCCCAAGCTATACCATAATCATCCCAACCCAGCACCCACTTATCAGTGAAAGCTGGAAATTTTACTTGAAAACTCTAGGCAACAGCAGTTTTCACCAAGGATCAGCCGCTGATGTGCTTTAGCGATTTATCTGAAACGCTCAGATGAATGTCACAAACTCAGGACGTGGTGAATTAAATAAGTCTATTGCTGGTTTAAACACCAAAGGTCACAGCTGGTTAGCAGGTAGGGTGCATCTGTGCTCAGACGGCAGTTAAGCAAACCTGATGGGCTGCGTAAGTTGTCACTCCAAGAAAGGGGGCAGTGATTGCAAGAGTGGGCACGATACATACATTCCCTAAAACCAGATTTGACACCATTAATGTGTTCGCCATGGTTTAGAAGAAGGTCTGTGCAAATGTCTGGTCACACTCAGCAAAGTATGTGCACTCTGGAACCGAGGGCATGTTACTAGTTGTTTCAGTTAAGCAATAAATTCCCCACCCTGATAGCCATAGTAGATAGGCTGGTTGTGGAAGCTGTCATCTAACAAGTATGCTGCTGTCCCAAAAGTTGGGGAAACACGGGTTGCAGCGCAAAAAGGCTACAATGTATTAAGAATATTTGACATGTCCATTATTCAAGATAATTAAATTTGGAAGGAGCAGGTGAATTTCCACTGCTAGTGCAGTACACTTTATCAGTGTGAACTCCCAATTTTGGGAATAATCAAGTACGGGGGTAAACAAGGGCTTAGTCAACCGTGAATGTTAGGCACTATATATTGCACGCAGTGCACATGGATTAAATCAGACAGAACCAGGGTTATGAAGAGCAGTAGTTTTGCATTCCCATTTGGGTAAGAATTCTGGCTTGCGGGGAACACCTATACAGGAGGAGGCCGGCTGGCAGAGAGAATGGGACCCTTGGCCCTGTTTAGACAGGTCGCTCCCCACGGCGCAACAGCACTACCTGTTGTGCCTGTGTTCCCTGCTTGCTACT
The DNA here is from genome assembly GCF_964204655.1 of Triturus cristatus. Lineage (NCBI taxonomy): Eukaryota > Metazoa > Chordata > Amphibia > Caudata > Salamandridae > Triturus > Triturus cristatus. The sequence continues at coordinate 60,592,762 of NC_140588.1, forward strand.
GCTGCCACTGCCACGAGTTTGAGGCCCTACTCCACCCGCAGGCTACCACCTGTGCCTCATCCCTGGTGGCCAGTGGCTGGCCAAAGGTTCGCTGGTACTGTATTGCTCCTGTTTCATTGCTTAACCGTTTCGTTTTTTTCCTCCTCTGTTTTGACTTGTATTTTGTACTTTTGGCCTCCTTTCTCCCCTTGTACTCTGTATAGCTCCTGGTTTATTGCTTAACTATTTTGGTTTCTCTCCCCCCGTTCTACTGCTATCCTGTCCATTTTGCCTTCTTCTCCTGTTGTCATTCTGTGCCCTGTGCCCCCTTTTTGCCTTCTGTTCCCTCGCCATTCCTGCCCCCATTGCTCCCGCCGTTGTGTTCCCTGCGGCCCCGCCCCCCCGCTCTGTACTGTATTGCCTCTGTGCTCACTGTTAGTTCACTGTTAATCGCCTCATTTTCTCCCCCCCATTGTATACTGTGCCCTCTGTTTGCCTTATGTCCCCTTGCCCCTGGTTCTTCCCGCCGCTGCGTCCCCTGCAGTCCCGCCCCCCGATCACCATTCGTCGACTCCCTCCTCCCAGCTGCTCCTGGCTCCAACCTACCCTTGTTATGGCGGCCGTTAAGCGGCCGCGCTGCTGGCGCGCCTGAAGCAAGCCTGTCTGTGCCCATCCGCGCCTGGAACGCGCCCAGTGCCAGAACCCCTGGCCCCCGCGAACGCCACGACACTGACACCGCTACGACTCCAGCACCCTCCACGCACTCAACACTGGACGATCACTCACCTGCTGCCTGGCCACCCCAAAGCGCACCCAAGGACCCTACTCCTGCCGGAACTGCAGCTTCATCAGCCAGCCCGCCAACCCAGCGACCAGGAAAGAACCCAACTACCTCAGATGCATTCTTCTCAACACCCCCTCCCTCCGCAAACACGCCGTTGAACTCTGGAACCTACTCGACTCAACCTCCCCAGACATCGCCTTCCTGATGGAGACCTGGCTGAACCTCTCCTCGGCACCCAACATCGCCATAGCCATCCCAGAAGGCTACAAGATCACCCGCAGGGACTGCACCAACGGAGTAGGAGGAGGAATCGCCATCCTCCACAGGAACACTCTCAGAGTCTTGACCAACACCAACGACACCCTCAGCACCGCCGAACACCTGCACTTCCAGATCCACACCGACCCCAAAACCACCCTCAGAGGAACCCTTGTCTACAGCCCCCCTGGACCCCGACCACAGTTCAGCGACTCCATTGCCGATTTCGTCAGCACACACGCCCTTACCTCCACAGACTACATCCTCCTCGGGGACCTGAACTTCCATCTCGAGAACAACAACAACACCAACTCCACCACCCTGATTGACAACCTTGCAAGCCTCTGACTCAGACAACTTGTCACAACACCCACCCACCCCGCCGGCCACACGCTTGACCCCATCTTCTCCACTAGCCCCCACATCTCCTTCAACCACACCACCGAACTCCACTGGACCAACCATCACTGCATCCACTTCACCTTCCGGAAACACATCATGCACCACTGCACCCAACAGATGCCTCGCTGCTGCTGGAGCAAAGTCCCCGAAGACCAGCTAACCACCACCCTCGCCCAGAGCTCACCCGCCGACCCCACCGACCCCGACTCCACCGCCCGCAACCTCAGACAGTGGATCGACGACTGCGCCAACACCCTCACCCCGTTCAAGAAACCCTCCAACAGCCACACCAGCAAGAAATCCAGCTGGTTCACTGAAGACCTCCAGGCCTCCAAGCAAACCTGCCAAAAGCTAGAGAAGACCTGGCACCGTGAACGAACACCGGACAGCTACGCAGCCCACAAGAATGCCACCCGCAGACACCATCATCTCATCAGATCCGCCAAAAGGGCCGCCTTCAAAGACCGCCTAGACAACAACGCACAGAACAGCAAAGAGCTCTTCAACATCGTGAAGGAACTCTCCAACCCCAGCTCCAACACCAATGACATCCCACCTTCGCAAGACCTGTGCGACTCGCGGGCCACCTTCTTCCATTGCAAGATCGCAGACATACACAACAGCTTCAACGCCACGACCGCCCCGACAATCACTGAGACCTCCACCCCCACGATCACCATCCGCACCGACCGCCTTCTCTCCTGGACCAACATAAACAACGATGACACCATCAAGATCATGAAGACCGTCCACTCCGGATCCCCATCAGACCCATGCCCACATCACATCTTCAACAAATGCAGCACCACCATCGCACCCCATCTCCGGAAATAACATTTTCTTCGAGACAGCAACCTTCCCGGAGAGCTGGAAGCATGACGAGATCAATGCCTTCCTCAAGAAACCCAAGGCTCTCAAGAACTTCCGGCCCATCTCCCTGCTCCCGTCCCCGGCGAAGGTCATTGAGAAGACCGTCAACAAACAACTGATCTGCTACCTCGAGGAGAACAGCATACTGGACCCATCCCAGTCCGCGTTCCACAGCAACCACAGTCCCGAAACTGCCCTCATCGCCGCCACCGATGACATAAGGACCCTGCTAGACAACGGAGAAACCGCTGCCCTCATCCTCCTGGACCTGTCAGCCGCTTTCGACACGGTCTGCCACCGCACACTATGCACACGCCTCCACGACGCCGGGATCCAAGAGAAGGCCCTGGACTGGACCACCTCTTTCCTCTCCGGCAGAACCCAGAGCATCCGCCTCCCCCCCTTCTGCTCCGAAGCCACCGAGATCATCTGCGGCGTACCCCAGGGCTCATCCCTTAGCCCAATGCTGTTTAGCATCTACATGGCACCACTCGCCCACGTCGCCCGACTGTACGACCTCAACATTATCTCTTATGCCGATGACACCCAGCTGATCCTCTCCCTCACCAAGGACCCCACACCGCCAAAACCAACCTCCACGAAGGAATGAAGGCTGTCACCGAATGGATGAGGAACAGCTGACTGAAGCTGAACTCGGACAAGGCGGAGGTTCTCATCCTCGGATCCACCCCCTCGGTCTGGAACGACTCCTGGTGGCCGACCACACTGGGAACAGCTCCGACACCCACCGACCACGCACACAACATAGGGGTCATGCTCAACTTCACCCTATCCATCACTAAGCAGGTCAACGCCGTCTCTTCCTCCTGCCTCAACACACTCCGCAAGATCTACAAGTGGATCCCCACCAAAACGAGAAGAACAGTCACCCAGGCCCTCGTCAGCAGCAGGTTGGACTAAGGAAACGCCCTCTATGCAGGAGCCTCAGCCAAACTCCGGAAACGGCTTCAACGCATCCAGAACGCCTCTGCACGCCTGACCCTCGACATCCCTCGCCACAGCCACATCACACTCCACCTGAGAGACCTGCACTGACTCCCCGTCAACAAGAGGATAACCTTCAAGCTCCTCACCCATGCACACAAGGCACTCCACAACACCGGACCAGCTTACCTCAACAGACGACTCAGCTTCTACACCCCCACCCGCCAGCTCCGCTCCGCCGACCTCGCCCTCGCCACAGTCCCCCGCATCCGAAGAGCGACCTTCAGCGGCAAATCGTTCACTCACCTCACCTCCAAGACCTGGAACACCCTCCCCATCCACCTACGGCAGACCCAAGACCTGCTGACCTTCAGAAGACTTCTCAAGACCTGGCTTTTTGAGCAGTACCAGCGCCTTGAGACCCTCACGGGTAAGTAGTGCGCTTTACAAATGCTATGATTGATTGATTGATTGATTGAGTGTTGGCCACAAACAATAACTTGTTAACAAATACTCTGTGTACCTGGGAGGTGAACTCCAATTATTTTCCAACGTATTATGAAATCAGTGACTGGGCGGTGTTGGGTAATGCACAACTAAGCAATACCTAACAAGTAGGCCCGTATTGGCACAGTGCACCATAGGGTTTTCACCCTGAACTGTGGTAAATGTAGAGAGCAGTTGTTTCAACTCCGGGCAGGCCTTCGAACAAGCCTACGGATGGGTAAATAAATTCATGGTTAAAACAGAATAGTGAGTGCGCTTTGGAGCACCATATGCTAATATGTGTGCAGTGTGATTTCTGAGCAATTAATGTTCAATCTTGTGTAGTATTTGATTGCAATTGTGTGCAGTGTTTTTAATAAAAGGTGTTTTGCAACTCTGCATTTCTTTATTTTGCCAGGATCAAAGGTATGGATGATCGGCAATTCTTGCATCGCTAGAGTGGCACGATGGGCAGAAAGCAGGAATTGGAAGCCTGGGTTTTTACTCACTGAGATAGTCTGGTTGGGGTTCCTAGGCATGCTTTGGCACAGCTTGCTGTAGAAGCTGTGGCACAGACTAGCGGGAGGCTGTTCACCTTCTAACAGGTTGGTCATCCACCTGAGATGCAATGACTTGACTTTCATGGGTAGAAAGGTTCTGCCACAAACAATGAAATCTATTATGAGTATCACTCAATCAATCAATCAAAAATAGCTTTATTCGATTTAGAAATAAATCATAAAAGCACATAAAATAATGTACATATCCAATTAGTTTACATAACACGTTAAGAACACACAGTCCATTAGATAAATACATCACATCAACATATTTTAAAGGCCAGAATTCCAGATATGCCCAATTATTTTACATAATAAAATATACCTTTAAAATGAGGCAGCAAACATTTTAACATTTCATTACATAGGCTCTTAGTAAATGTGTCAGGAACTTTATAGGCCTTTGACAGTTTCACATAGAATTCCTGAACCTAATGACAGTTTTTAAGAATAAGGCAACAGGCCTCATAAAAATTTCAGTATCCAGGGTTTCAAGCTTCAGAAAAGCTATACGACATTGTCTCAAACCTAGCGTTTTCAAAATAGGAATTATAAACTTTTTCCCAGGGATTGAATACAATTTACAAAATAGGACAGTGTGTATGGTAGATTGACTAGATGTATTGTCACATGGGCATGGCACCAAGTGTCTCGACCAATCATTAACGGTTGGGTGACTGATGAGTCTGAAAAAAGTCCCCAGACGAAAACGAGTCAGGAGCATTCGTTCAAAGTTACCCAGAACTTGCACCAGATATGGCTGAATGCCCGAACATGATAACATCAATTGATTATTCATGACAGTTACTTTTTTACTTTCTTTAGACCATCTCTTGTCTTGTAATTGGACCAGACAATCTACTTTCAATGCCTTTCTTGAGATACAAGCCATACTTTCAGGATTCTCAAAATATTCAGGATGGCCGATTTCACTAGCCAGAAGTTTGATATAACGAAGCCAGGGAATGGAGGAAACCTTATCCAGTTTCAAACAATCCTCAATGCTGTCTCAATTGAAACTGGTCTCATTAGACACCCACACCCTATGCCATAGCAACATTGGGCTAATTCTAATCACATCCGAAATGAACGGAATACCTAACTCAGAGTGGCAAATAAAAGTAGCAGTTGAGCTTGGGACAGCCAGTAGATACCTTTTAAATGTATTCTCGGTCAGCTGTAGTGGTTGCACATCCACAAGCCCCCATATACCTGCACCATACAGGGCTATCGATAAACACTTTGACTTGTAAATTTGTAATAGTTCAGGGACATTTCTGCGACCTAATTTTCTGGCAAAATTAATCACAACCTCTATAGCTCTGGAGAACATTAGTTTCCTTGCCTGAACAGCAGCAGACCATGACCTCGTACTTTCAAAGTTAATCCCTAAATACGAGAATTTGGTAGTACATTAAATTTTGTTATTATTAATAAAAATCTCACAGTACTTAGTAGTCTTCTTCCTACATTTCATTATATATGTTTTACTGGTATTCACGCTCAGACCCCTATCTTGCATAAGGGTATTAACATTGGTCACTGTTATTTGGAGCCCTATTTGAGTCTGTGAAACTGTAAAACTGGAACTGGACTATTGATCTATTAAATACTGGCCGAGGCACTTAATATATAAGGTAAAAAGAAAAGGAGCGAGGACACAACCTTGCCTCACTCCTTTTCTAATTGGAAATTTATCTGAGCATTCACCCTGCTTCCCAAAACTAACCCTCGCCACTGCATCTCTATGCAATTCTCTCATAAAAAAATATTAATGACGAGTTAACGCTCATCTCCTCCAGTACATTACACAACATCTCATGTCTCACACAGTCAAACGCAGAACTAAGGTCTACAAATGACAAGAAGAGCCTTCCCTCCATCGCCTGCGTGTATTCACTTATTATCAGGCTTAAGTTTAGCCCCTGCTCAATGGTCCCAAGACCTAAACGGAACCCATACTGCAGGTTTGAAAGGACACTAGTCTTATCTGCCCAGGTCTGTGATTTATTTAGAATAACCCGCCCCACCACTTTGAGGAGGGAATCTAACAGAGAGATAGGATGATAGAATGTGGGTTAATTTCTATCTCCCTGTTTAAAGATTGGAATCTCTACTGCATCATACCATGAGGAAATAAAGTCTTGATGGAAGCATCTGTCTAAGACATTGGTTAGAAGCGGAGCCCAGAGATGAGTATTTGTTTTGTAAATGTCCACAGGAACTCCATTCGGCCCTAGGGCTTTACCAGCTGCACTCTCATTAACAGCACAAATTACTTCCTTGACAGAAAAACATATGTCTTAAGGGAATACTACGTGCTGTGCCATCGGAACTAAAGCAGAGATTTCTAGATCTAATTCAGTTTGGGCCCGTTTATCATAGCCATAAAGGATAGTACAGTGTGGGACCCATTTATCCTCGCTTATTGCAAGGAAGGGCGCATGAACTGCCTTCCAAAAGCTATTGTTGTCTCTCTGGAGGCACGCCTCATGCAGAGCCTGCCACGCATCTCACCTTAATTGGTCCTTCCTCGCTTTTAGAGCGTGCCTGTAAAGGAATCTGGCCTGTCTTATTTCCACTCAGCACCTATTATTTTTATGTAACACATTCTTTAGAGTTGTGTGCGCCTTTGTACATTCCTGATCAAACCAGCCCTGCTCCTTTTGTTTTCTCGGCTTTGATTTCGCCGTTAATAAAATATGAATCTCCCTGGTAATTTTACTAAAAGCATTTAAAACGGCTTCATTCCCAGCATCCTCACTTAGGCAAATACCAAGTTCCCTATTGCACGCCTTTACTAGTTGTTCAGTAAAGTTTTTTGGGTCTACTTTGGTCCAACTTAACGAGTATCCATTAATACTGGCAAGAGCAATATTAAAATCAAAATGAGTTCCAAGACTCTTTTTGATCTTAGCAGTACTCACCGGATCAAAATGAATACTTACAGGATAATGTTCGCTCATGGCGATAGAGTGAGTTTCAAAGCTACGAGCCTTACTAGAGTATCTATTTGAAATTAGGATAAAATCGATGATAGTGTTACAACCTCTACCATTAAAAGTGGGCATAAAGGGCACAGTTGGTATACACAAATCATTGGCATAACCCAAGTCAAACAATAGTGTTCAACAAATCCCCCACCTGTGTATGTGCAAAGTGAGCCTGTTCATTGTCTATGTCTTGACTTACTCCACAGAAGCCCTTCTCAGTATGCTGGCATAGTGGGTGATTAAAATCACCTCCCCATATTATACACATATCAGTGGATACATCTTCCTGCAGTTTGTTGAGATCCTTTTGTAGACTCATCAGTGCACTAATTATCTGCCCTTTGGGAATATTATTATGAAAATTTAACAGTGCAACACAGTTCTTTTTATCAACATGCAATACTAGAATCTGGTAATAAACTGTCGCAATTTGAAGATTTAACTTATTCACCCCCATTATGTTAGATACATAGATGCATAGACCACCTTTATTTCGCCCATGGCTCGTAGTAACTGCTGGTGTGTGATAGGTTCGATAGCCCTTAATGTGTGTTTCCTTAACCACCCAGGTTTCTTGCAGGCATATTATAGAGAACCCTTCCACAAAATTAAGCCATAGGGGGTCAGATGCTTTCAAGGACAACCCTGCGACATTCCAAAAAAGTATATGGCATGCAGCTATTTCACGTGATCCTTCGTTAGAAATAATACCATCAGAGTGTCCAATTGTTTCTTCAGTAAGGTGAACCTGTCCCATGGCCCCTAGATTTGTTATTACAGGTCCCAGAAGGGTCACCCCATCAGTAGAACTATTTGGGTTACTGTTGCACAAATCCTGTCCCATTGGATCTAAGATTATTGCAGATCCCATGGGGTCAGAGCACCCTTGTGTAGTGTGCAGTCCCAACAAAGGACCCATAACTAAGTAAGTTAAGCAGCCACTTGGGGGAATGCAAATTATGGTGGTCAGAGATTACCCCATGTTTAGTGTGGCAAGGGCCCCGGTCGGGAGAGGTAGTGGAAACTTCACGCAGAAGAGTAAACAGTGCCATGCACAAATTTACTGAACATGGGTTTTGTTTCATTAGGCACAGGCTTTTGCATGCCAAGTCCACGGGGTGTTTTGATGAGGATGGATTCCACCTGTCTAGAGTGGGCATGGACCTGTTTTTGTTGGACCTGGGCGATGCCCTAGAATCAGCTGGGTGTAAGTAGGAATGCCTGCCTTGGTGGGGGGCTCTCGGTGTGACGGGGGCCACACCCAGAGCGGTGGTGGAGTTACAGGGTGATCCAGAGGCTGAATGGTACATAGGGGTACCCTCTTCAGGAGAACAACAAAGGTGCAAATGCCAAATAGCTCCAGGAAGTCATTACGGCAGGACCGTGGAGGAACGACGGCGCCCCGTTAGTCCTACGGGCGGTTGTAAACCTGAGCAATTGGGGGCTTGCCAGGATAAGCTTTGCCCCCTCAAGGGGCGTGAGTAAATGGGTGGACTGGTGGTCCGCAGGTGGTAAGGAGTAACCCCCCAAAATGGTGAGCACCGATTGGTTAGGGCCACGGTGCAATTTGGCTCTTCAGGGGGGCAGGGCAGCTTAGGGCTGTCTCTGCTGCCTGCCTTTGGATCGCCCGTAAGTTGACCCACCATGTTGGCATATTTCATTATGCAAATAAACCTGCAACAATGTTTCTCCACAAACAAGGTGTCTGGTGTGTTTTTTTTATTGGGAGATTGCTGTATTTATGGGGGGAGTGTGTTGCCGATATTGGCCCTATTGACCCTATTGACCCTGGCGCCTTAATTATTCAACTCCCTCCCTCTGACATGACTTACTGTAACCTATGCTCAGCCCTGTAGTTACGTCCTCCTTTGAATTCACGACCGCTTTTAACCTCTTGCAAGTCCTCTTGAGCCTCTCCTCCCATCTCTCCATATTAAAGCATCCTCGGCATCCCATAATCTGTACTAGCCACAGACGGGTTCATGGCGACTCTCTTCCCCTTGCATTTCCCCACCCCCTGATAGTGCATGCAAAGAAAAAGGCTTTCTCAGTGTGGCCTCTGTTAAGCAACTAGATTCAAATACAAAACATTGGTTCTAAGGTTCTAAGGAGCCTGATTTACTAGTAAGTTTTTAAAGACTTAAGAAAGCCTTAACACTGGCAATCTAAAAGACGTGCCACATTTTCTCTGCATAAGAGAGTTTTAAAAACTGCTTTAAGCTAGGACAAAGCCCTTCGTAAAATAGGACTCTTTCCTTGCTTTAGACATTCTCAAGACAGTTTGAGACACACCACAAATTAATAAAATTTCCCACCCAGGCTGGTATTATGTGGGGGCCAGGCCAATCGCAGCTATGCTCAATATCGATCGGTCCAAAGGTATAGACATTGCAATGTATGGATCTGCCATCTGGGGCTACAAGTCGGTGGAAGGTTTACAGACAGTTGAAAATACGTTTCTACGCACTCTTTTGTCGGTCCCCCAGTCTACCTCTACCTTTGTAATACATCAAGAGTTAGGTGTTAGCTATGTATCTGATTGGCTGAGGTTGGCCCCGGTGGTTGGTTGGCTTAAGACCTGGATTAATCAAGAACTAACTCTGAATCATGAGATCATTAGGAACTGTCTCTCCATGGAGCGAGTTAGCTGTATCCTGTGGCTACAACATGTTAAGCAAATCTTATATAAATTTGGGCGTACAGATCTCTACGACTTCCCAGACAGAATAAGAAAAGAGGATCTGGCGTGGGTAAAAACACATTTTATTAATTTATTGTCGGGGGAGAGAGAGGCAACTGAGCTAACGAAACCCTCAGTAAAAGCCTATTTTCTTCTGAAAAACCTCTCCCCAGATCGAACCTTACAGGACAATTGTCACTAAGCCCTTGCATCGCCTGCTTTTAATTAGGTTTCGTTTTAACTTGATTCATTTTTTATTAGCCGATTCGCCTGGCCGGAGTAGGGTGTGCGATTTAGGCCCTTGCACATGTGACTACTTCTCAACCCAGGACACTATGCACTTTATAATGTTTTGTGATCATTACAGTGTCATTCGTAGCAGGTTTTTACTTCCAATTTTAAGGGGAAAAGGCATTATACAGGTTGGACCTGCTTTACTTTATCTTCAGATGTTGAATTATCCATGGGAGATATTTAACATTGCGAGTTACCTAGTCGCAGCCGTTAGACTGAGGAGGAAATGGCATCTCCTGACAAGCATTTTGAGAGTACCTGTATGACTAAATGATTACCGTTTTAACGCTAGAAATTTAATTGTGATTTGTTTTTTAATTCCTATCTTAGTTATTTGTGACCACATATGTATTAATGGCAACTAGAATTTTTTATGTGTTAATGAAATCTGAATTTGTAATGTTTTTTAGGACGCCCATATTTGTTAATGATTTGTATTTTAGAGGCTTTTATTTTGTTGTGTAATATATCGTATGTGATGTACTTTTATGGTTTTTTATTAACCGAATAAAGTGGTTTGACAGCTTGACTGTATAGGGTGCCCGGTTTTATAATATGTATTTTTTTAACATCTCTGTCTGTATTTTACCAGATTTATTTTTCTGCAATGTTCTTAGTATTTATCCATATTTATTTTGTCTTTTGCAAATAAATAGAGTTGTAAAAGGGTATATTTACACATTTATTTAACTAATAAACATGCACTCTTACTTTAATGCCTGTCATATTTAAGCAGCCAAAAATAACAATACCCACAGGTAAATATTAGCATTATTCTCCAAATATATGTTAACATATGCCTGAATTTAAGGAAATCACATCCTGTTTTTTAACTCCACAAGCTCTCTATTTGCACAGCCGTTGGCCTGGAGCTCACGAGCAAGACATCATGGTGAGTCACTCACAAGAAGCACAATTTTCAATATTTTTTCACTTTAAAAACAAATATGAACAGGAAACACATTGTTTTTGTCTGTATTTATCTGTTAAAATCATAAAAAATGGAAAACTGGGAGTATTACATATGTGTGAAAAGACAGATTTGACTTGTGAGCTCTCCTTCACTCATCCCTTACCTCTTCCATTTTCAACTGGTTGCAATGTGTCACTCTTTCCCCTGGTTGCAACACCTCCCTCCCTTCCCTTTTCACAACGCTTCTGGGGAAGCGATATTTTGATCTCCATGTCTGAAACATAGGAGTGCATCATATTTACCTATAGTTCACACTCAAATATAATGTGTGACCAATATTACTAAGGAAGGGGTGACATTCATTTAGAACCTCCCATTTAGAGAAAGTGTGATTAACTTTGTGCAAAAAAAGTGACTAATGGGAAATATTGTAAGGGACGTGTTAGCATTTACGAGAAAATATAGGCTTAACATGTGATGTTGGGATGCTAGAAATTAACGTATGTGGGTAGGTTGAAGTCTAATCATTTGAATGTGAAGTTAGAATATATTATAACTAACTTAATGGAAATGAAATAGTGGTGAATGGTCTGTGATTATTAACTACAGAGAAAAGTGCACGTCTATGTAACCCAGTGCACTTGTTAAGTTGGCTAATATTTTAGGTCTACAGTGCATTCACCTAACTTCATGTGTGAATTATTCTAGGCTAACGTCATATTTCAGTGCAAACATTTGATGCAGTTAACACTTGATTTGTGTTTAACCCCTTCCCTGCTCATGACGGAACCACTCCGTCATGAGCCACGGGCGCCGTGTGCTCATGACGGAGTAGTTCCGTCATGCTGCGGCCGTTGGCGGCCGCTCAGCCCACGCGGCACTGATTCCCCACCTGTGCGGGCGAATAATGCAAGTGGGCGGAGTCGTGACGGAACCACTCCGTCATGAGCACAGCGCGCCCGTGGCTCATGACGGAGTGGTTCCGTCACGAGCATGGCAGCGCCGCAAACACCCCAAACCCCCCCCAGCGCCGCGGCAAAATTCGTGCCACGGCGAAGGGGTTAACCTTCAGTGTGGAATGATTTGCGGTATTTTGTAGCATAGAAGTGTTATTGTTTTGTTCGATAATGAGGTGTGAAAGCACAAAGTAGCACAAGAGGAATGTGGTAACAAGCACGGGGATGAGTTCTCATGGAGCACAAGAAGGATGGCCAAGGACAAGGAGAAGCGCTTATCTGTGTGGGAAGGGAGCTGGAACAATCACGCCTGGCCAATGGAAAAATACTCAAGAGAAGGGCACGTGGAACATGCTTTTTTGAATGCAATTGATATTGCTTGTAGATACTTAGGGAAGAAAGACACCTTTGAGATTTTGTAGGGTGTAGACCTATCTTGTGTGGCTTTATGCTACTTGATGTATAAAACTGGAAGAGGGGGGGACTGGGAGTGGGTTTAGAAAAACTAGGTCCAGTACCAATACTCCCAAGAAATAACGTAAAATCACATTTTGGTAACTGTTCCTCAAAAGGAGGAAGGGATCAGAAGCCAATTTGGTCACAGAAGTTAGATAAAGAGGGAAAAGTCTCTAAAGTAAGTGTCCCTTATCAGTGCTAGGTGGGGAATCTCTCCTTTAGACTTTAGTGCCCTACCCTTGCGGATCATGCTCCATTTGCCCACTAACAGTTTCATCCAAAAGTTTAGATTTAGGATTAACCAGACCATGGGTACAAAAGTGCCACACCAACTGCAGCACCAAAAATTGTGTGTATTTAATCACATGCCCATGCAACATGAAATACGTAGGCATGACAACTAGACCCATCAAACTGTGCATAGGGGAACACAAAAGCACAGTACGGTGTAAGAGAACTAACACGAAACTACAGAACCACATCCTTGAAATTAACCATACCACCAATGATCTTAAATGGACCATCATAGAATCCAATACCAACTGGACTGCGACCACCCTGTTCAGACAAGAACAACGCTGGGTTTTTCTTCTGAAGAGCAACACACGTGGGCTCAACGGCGATATACCGTGGTCTGAATTAGTCACATAGGTACATCTGACCCAGCAGTACCTGATTTAACATATTTCCACCATAACGCGGCCCCTCCTAGTTCATACTGATACATGAACCAAACATTTCACAAACAGAAGGCTAACATAATAGTGTTATTCTTCAGTTTTGATAACACTCGCCCTCTGTTTAGGTGAATACACTTAGGAGTTGGCACTTTTGGCGTCCTTACGTACTGATCTTTCACAGAGACACAATGGTCTCCACTGTCTCACCTCTCTCTGACACAATCATGCAGACACGCCACTCCCAGTCACCCCTATAGGCATTGGGAGCCTGTATTTGCCTATGAGTAATTTGACTCAACTCTTTTAGACATCATCCACTCACATGTCAACTCATACTATTCTAACTGCCCGCACCACCTATTAAGGCAGCCGTGAAGGTACCACATTTGCAATTTTCATCAAGCCAATCTGGGGTTATATTCAACTACACTGTATACCCAGCAGCGCTCACAATTCCGTCCAAATCCTTTCCCTAGAACTAGCGCTGTAACTACATTTTCCCTGTCATCATCAGACTCCACAATACTAATTTTTTATTTAACATTTTTTAATTGTTTTTTCCGTGAGTCTGTCATGGTTTTCTAGTATTCAGCACAATCTTTAATATCGGTTTCCCATTCCATAATGGCGGCCACGCTCTGCCAACGTGCTGACTTCCAGGCCGTGCCCCTCTCGCTCCTGAGACACGCCCTCCTCCGCCCTCGATTACTTCCGCCTTTCACCAGCATAATACCGGAGTCAGTCCATCTACCATTACTCCGAAGTCCCACACACGGCAGGGTAGGTGAATAGGCATTAACGAGGGGTCAACAACGTGAGTATTGTTCCGCTGCTTTATAACGACAGGCTTCTGACAAAAGGTATGTCACTGTGAGGAATCCTTACCGACAGCTTTTTCTGTTTACAGTGATTCCCCCTCGCCGCAACGAGGACTTGCGAGGAGGCACTTTTCCTTCTGATTAGGGGTAAACTTTTACTGTGACAATTTTTTCACCTTCCGATTACTGTGCATGAAATTACTGCATTGTACAACAACCCGACCAACGTACAGCAGTCGGGGGTGTTATTACTGATTTTCTCCACTGCTGCACTATGGCTTATCCCACACGTAACGCTCACCATCATATCCGCGCTGTGGGAGCACATCACTCAGGTAGCCACCACGATAAGATATGAGAGCCCTCTTCTCCAATTGCACTTTTCAATATTAGCATACACTTTTGTTTGTTTGACCAATCTGCACTAAAAAACGCATGGTGTTATATAGTTACTAGCACCAGCATATAGGAGTGGATGCCACAGTCTCCAATCATTCAGGTTGATTCATCCGTCAACCAGCATGCACTCACAAGCAGTTAGAGGTATTTCCTTCAGATGTCTTTTGATTGTCTAATATTTATTAATGCTCCTGACATACAGTCTCTACTTGTTTGTTCCTTGTCTGTTGTCTCCCTTCTATCCCTACAGGTACTAGGCTGGGACACAATAACCGTGTCCCCCATGGCACAATACGCACAATTGCACCTGAATAAGAGGTATTTTAGGAACAAAGAGTGTCTTGCTCTTTTCCTTTCACATTTCTATTTGTCATATTTATGGTCCTGAAGAAGCGCGAGGGGATCCGCTAGGGACCCAACCACGGCACAAAATATGTTGACCAGCGCGCACACTTTCACACACGGGCACCAGGAGCAGCGGAGTAATACCCCGTCCTCTATGCCATCTATCAATAGAGGATTGCCCTTTGCCCCTGTACCAATTTTAACTTACCCCTGGACCCATGAATAAAATTATCCCTACGGCACCGGTGGGTAATTTTAAAACACCACACTCCCTCTTTTAGGCCCACACACCCGCATGCACAACTGTGGCGTCTCCTTAAAAGATCTCCGACAAAGAGCCCTCTAGCGGGGCCCGTGGGGGACTGCAGTGCCACCCCCACGAGCAGCAATGCCCGATGATGAAGCATGACACCCTCAAGGGTGTGTGAGGGCACTAAAGTCTTTATGCTACTTGACCCATTCTTGAAGTACTTCTACTGGAGACTTCACTGCTGACATATTTCTTTCCTTTCTTTCTGGTATTAGTCCTGAACCTGAAGATCATCTGTTAGAATAGGGGGTCCTTGCTAGGATAGTTTAGGAAAGGGATGGATTAATGCTGCTTGTTGAGACTCAATTAATTTAATTTGATTTCACTTTCTTTTTCCTGATTTTTTATTTTGTAATAATTGAACTAATCATACTGTCTCTTCTGTATCGAGCTCGTCTCTTCAGGAGATTTGGACAAGTTTTACTGTTTTTTTATTTTGATATGCTCATGCTAAGAGTGGTTTGTGGGAGCCTATGTTTTTAATTTGTAATAAATCCCACTTAACCTTTTTCCAGTTGTGGACTGTGTTATTGCATGGTATAATGAGTTACATATTAAAACTTCGAGATTTAAATTATCTCTCCCTTTTTCCTCTCATGCAGTGAAAGATCCATTGGCAGAAGAAAGTAAATGGGCTCGGTTTCCTCAGTTGGGAGTAAGCTGGGGCACCTCCCTCATCCAGGGTTGTGTGGCAAGGTCAACATATGAAATGAAATGAAAATGAAATGAAAAGAAATGTTATTAAGCGCGACTGCTGGCCAAGGGCGTCCAAGCGCTAAAATAGAAAAAGATAGTGCCTCGTAGCGCGGTAGCTTCGGGAGTAGTTATTTAGTGAAGAGGAATGTTTTAAGCTTTTTTCGGAAAGACAACAAATTAGAATCAGATCTGAGATATAATTCCAAAGTTTGTGTAGCGATTGGGCCAAAAATCCTTCTATCTCAAGTATGTGCTGCTTTAGTTGTTCCTCTGCAATGGACCACTCTCCTCCTCCTTTATCCGATGGCCAGCTAAGAAGGTCCCCAGAGGCAGGTTGCCGCAAATGCAATTACAACTAGCCACCATGCCTTGCAAGCCATCACTGTTCCGCCAAGAAGACTGTGCTAACAGCATCCCTGCGCAGATATACCATACAGTGAGAAATGCCTGTGGCATTGGAAGCTGTGTTTGGCTCATGTGACATCAGCTCACCAAACCTTGCATTGGTGCATGGACGTCACAGATGCCATTTTGAACTGGACAGGCAGATAGAGTCAATAACCCAATCATTGCGCGTCACTCAGTCCGCGCAACAACCCCGTAAGTTTTAGACTATGACCAAGGGTCATTCGCAAAGTGAAAACTGTCCAATGACAGACAACTACATCAACTGTGCCAGGTGCAGACATCAGTCTTGGGGACCGATGCATTCACCCCCGAATGTCTGTTTCCAATGCATCGCTAACTGTGACATTTTGAGTTCTGTACCTTTAAGGGAAAGTAATAGCAAGACCGGTGAACTGTGAATGAAGGGCATGCACAGAGGCCTCCGCATTGCAGGCCCCATCGCTGCCTTTGATGCTTTGAACAATGAGGGATGCATCCAGGTCCTGCCTCATTACTATTCATGAGGCAGAATATGTGCACTTTGTTTCGCACAGCCCCTGAGCCCAGCACACAGCACATTGGGCGCCAGGCGAATTATTGACCGTACTACAGGGTTACTTTATGAAAAGATAATGCCAAAGCAGGACGCTAAGATCTGCCTCCAAGTCTGTATGAAAGAAGAATGAGGATCATTAATGCATTAAATATCAAAATGGGATCCTAGTTTTGATGAACCTGTAGGTTTGGGACTGCTGGCTAGGTTCATGGAGTCTGAAAACGAAGGCAATATAAATTGGGATTAAACTTTTCATTCGCTTAAAAACAAAGATTTTCTGTTACTGTTTATCTACACTGATGGGCACACAATCCTCGTTTGAAATATGGCATGAAGAGCTAATTGACTTCTTTTCGTCGGGAAAATTTGCAGCTAGTTGCTAATTTGTTTGGCTTGAATTCAGAATTACATTCAGGAGACATCTTGGGAAATATAAACAGCTCTGTTAGTGCTCATTCTGCCTTTCTGCCATCTTGTGATTCATGGCTTGCCTTATTAAAAGGAGCCAGTGTTCTTTCTGTGAGAGAGCGTTTCCCATTAAGAGATAAGCCAGAGCAGGGTTATGAATGTACCTCATAAATGTAAACAATAAGTACTATGATTTTAAATCAAACATTACTTTTCAAATTAGATGAATAAATTAGATTTGTTTCAGTGATTTAGTTATTATTCCAGTCTTCGCCCAAGAATCACAAATCTACATTTTTTAATCATCACTATTAGTTCCTTAGCTGTATTTTTTTTTGTAGGTTTATTTCCTCTCTGCAACACAGAAACATATGCGACCATTGAAGGTAGGGACAACCAGGCCTATTTTATCTAGCCACATTCTTCGCAGCATTCTTTGACCAAAAAGGTAGGTTTTTACAAGTTACAAAACCACCCTTTCATCACATACTCGGATCAGAGGGAACGACAGGTTGGCTTTTGACAAAGATCACATGAAGAGAAATAAATGACATGATCATACCCCTAGGGCCTGGAGCCAATGCAGCTGCTTCATTAATTAGTGCTAGGGGCATTTGTTTGAATCAGAAAACTTCTCAGAAAAAAAAGGCAGCTTAGTCTTTCCTATCTCCATGTGATTACAACAGGGAATGTCACTTCCTCAAATGCTCTCCTGGGTGTGATCCAGATGTGCAGCGCTTTGATTCTCAGACTCCAAGGTGCCTAAACAAGGTCTATCGCATCTCGGTGGGAAGTTCAAATGTCCTAGAGCCTAACCTTGCGTTGTCCTTAGTTCGTGGTGTCAGCACAGGCCTTACTGGCTAGAAGTAGAGCAAACCAGCACACCACACCATGAACCTGCAGGCATTGCAAAGGGCTCTGGCATTGCAAGGACCCCAGAGCCTTAAATTCATATTCAGCACAAAATAAAGAAACAAGAACGCTTACTGCCCCATCTCCAAGCTGTCCACGGGTTGCTGTTTCTGTCTTTGAGCCTCAGGCTTGCAAATCAATATGAGGCTGTATTATAATGGACACAGCGCCTACCTTTTTGTGGATTACGTGTCTAAAGCTGTGTAAAGTTCATGCATCAACCCCTCAAGAAATTCCTAGTTATGTATTTAAACTTTAGATACCTCACATGGAAAAACAAAACACAGGCGCTCAACCCATCATGATACAGCCCCTTGCCTTATGTGTACAGAGGGTTTCTTCCATGCAGTCTCATTAATGTGCACACGTGGCTCCGAAAACATTGGAGAGATGGAGGCACTGGTCTCCGGCAGCAGATTTGTGAATTGCATTTTGTAGTACTTGATTAGTACTACTGAAGTGGTAAAAAATGCATCTTGTGAATTGGATAACGTATGAGCACCTGCTGCAAATCCTTACTTTGTGTGTGACATTGCTGTTCTCAGTGGTAGTCACTTCGACCTTCCGCTGTTTGCCTACAGCAGTGAATTTTAGGTCGAGCATTCAAGAGCACTTGTATATACTTTAGTATTATATGTGTATGTACTTTGTGGGCTCTGGAGATCAGCCCTAGGACTTGTCTGCTTCCACTTAGGAACTTTATTTCTGTTCAACTGCCTGTATTTAACTGTCTTGATAGAAAACGACCAGCAGAGGTCAGTAAGATACCAGAATTGCTTTAGCATTCTCTAGATTCCAGTCCATAGAAATTGTCTTCCACGAACACCCGCAGACAATTATATTTTTTTCAAATCTTGTATTTTCAGTGATATGACCACCAAAGGCCCTGATTATATATTAAAAACAGAGCTTTGGACTATACAATTTCCCACTGAAAGGCGATATTTGTCTCCATGTGTTCCCATACCTGGCATGTCACACAATTTGGTGCTTACTTTCCCTCCATGTTAAAGAACAGTATATGTTTTAACTCCCAGGCTAATGTGCTGCATAACTAAAGACATGTAAAGTCCCAAAGGGGAGATCGATTGCATTGCAAATGCTTGTTTTAAATATTAGTGGCATCATCCCTCCCAGCGAGAACATGGTTCCCCAGCAAGAGACGAACCCAGAGATCATGACCCGGAAGTGGAGCAACCTGTAAACACGTCTATGAAGGGGCATAAGAGACACAGACACCAGTTCCAGCACTTGTCACATATATCCAGTGCAGAGTTGGAAGGCTGAACCCAGGATTGGAGTGGTGCACCACCCGTTTATGTAGAGAGAGTTATTTTCAATAAGTATTATAGTCTTTGCAGAGTTGTCTTAAACAGTCCTTTATTGCAAAAATCTGAATACAGGAAATTGTCAGCCAACGCGTTTCGTTCATAACAATGAACTTCTTCAGGGCTGTAAATTTCAATATAAAATACATAAATATATGTATACAAACAAACATATATATATATATATATATATACATGACACAAGACTTGGGTGACATAGAGGTAGCATGGAAAAGGGGAACAGTGAGGGTACGGTGGTGGATTCAGCTGTGCCTGTGAGGCAAAAGTTAAAAAAGTGAGCAGAGGGGGGAGCAGAGGTGCGGTAAAGGAAGGGGAAAGAGAATGAGGTAAGTATTGTGGTTTCAAAGCGAAAATAGTGATTAAGTAACATAAGGAGGCTAATAATAAATGGATAAGACACATCTGTGCTGGGGTTGAGAACATAGTGTATTTTGCTAAAAACTAAATGAATTCATACAATTTATTTACAAATGCATCAGGTATGTCTGAAGTGCATGGTCTTTGATGAAAGCCTGTTGCCCCAATTGATTATACCCTGTACGTTATGCCTGGATAAAGTAAGAGAACCGCCTAACTAACAGAGACCCACCATGTGGTTTGGTGTATAATAGCACAATTTTCGAATGATACAGTTCTAAATAGGAACATGGAACCAGTACCTCCCCTTGTCTTGAACAGATAGCAAGAAATCTAAGTGGGCTAGGAAGGGTTGCGTGGGGACCTGATCTATTCCTGGTGCATGGAAGTAATTAAAAGAGTACATACCATAAGTATACGTGGCACCTAAGTTGGAGTGAGCATGTACAGAGCAGCTGCGAGGGCCTCCTTGATTAGGGCTAGTATGTGACAGAATCTGGCGGAGGAAAGACATCATATGAGTGCTGTTTAGATATATGTACAATGCCGAGTAGTGCATGAGCACGCAGATATCAGGTCTGGAAATACGAGCGAGCAATGGCCCGAATATACGAATCTCCATAATAGAGGGGTGAGTCTGAAGGTGCAGCCTGCTGGAAGTGACAGAGGGCCGTGCTTCTGTGTCGGCCACCGTGGTTAAAAGAACCCCCTGGATTTGTTACGATCATAGATATCTAGATAAGATTGCACATGGTCTGCAATGTTAAGAAACACAAACTGTGTAGATGGGATGATCATCATAAGGACGGGATGATCATCGTAAGCATGTTTGAGACAGGGCGACAAACAGTGGTGCGGGCGGAGAGAAATAGTAAAATGCAAGCAGAAGTGACAGACTTTGTTCGCTTAAGCAGAAAGCGTATCGAGCGGTGGGGTAGGGCACAATGTGAGCCCGATATAGCTGGCCCACCATGGGATATGAGGTTCCTGGTGAGAGAAGGGCGCTAGTACTGTGTCCGTGCTTGAGGCTTGGGGTAGTGAAGCCATTATTTTATATACTTACTTTTTTAAATATTTCTTTATCTCTTTATTATTATTCTCTGAGTATGTTTATTATGCGCCAGACACATTTTTTATCCTGTAAGCAGTCTCCCTGCTTACTTTGTACTATGGAGTAGGTGCTACCACTACCCCGTCTTCCATCCACATAGCTGCGTTAACATCAGTACAGTCATGTGCTGACGCTGCCCTGTACCTTTTTCTTTTTTTTCTCTCGCTAACATATACGGAACTTGTGCTGATGCTGCCACCACAGCATCAACAGATCACCCAGAGGATACGGATTAATCCGTTTATCATTTAGCCACTAGGGGATCCTCCTATTGCTGAGCATAACGCTATGTGCTTACATGCACTTTTTTTCGGTTTTCTCCGCGTTTTTCTTGAGTACTTAACTCGTGTTTCAACCACCCATCACTCCACACGACCCGACGGAGCTGACGGCTGCTTTTACTCACTTAACAGGTACGTCCCACATATGCTCTGTTTCACACAGAGCTGCGACTTGCACCTCTTTATGCGGTATATTACCGGCCATAGCATTGCTCGCCTAGCGCCATCACTATCACGCATATATTTTCATTTCTTTGATATCGAGCGTGTTAGACCTGGCACCTTGGCGTGAGTCTCCCTTCCACTTTTTGTCGCTATGCCTCATGTGTTTTTATGATGTTGCCCCCTCAGAGCACTGTGCCACTGCCAACCAGTGCCACAGTGCAAGTGCTCCCTATTTAAAATGTATATGTTGGTTGGATTCCATGATTGGCTTATTTGGTTTACTGTCAGACCCCAGTAAAGTGCACCAGGAGTGCCCAGGGCTTGTAAATACAAATGCTGCTGGTGGGCTTGCAGCACTGGTTGTGCCACCCACAGAAGCGGCCTAGTAAAGTGTGTCTAAGGTCTGCCATTGCAGAACCTGCGTGCAGTCTGGTACTGTCATGCTGACTGGGCAAGTGCACCCACTTCCCAGTCCCTAAACCTTCCCTTAACTTCATGTTAGTCACCCCTATGGTAGGCCCAAGGGCAGGGTGCATTGTAAGCATAAGGTAGGGCAAGCCCTGATGTGTGTGGCATGTCCTAATAGTGAATTACAGCCATTTTCGTTTTTCACTATTGCAAGGCTACCTGTTCCCATAGGCCAGAATGGGCTGTTAGAATTGTTACATCCAATGATCCTAACAGACCCAGGGAAGATGGTAGAAATTCGAGTTTAGTATGCCTGAACTCAGAATAATAAAATACATCTTTTAGTAAAGTTTATTTTACTATTCTGTGTTTGCAAATACCACTTTTAGAAAGTTGGTATTTGCTTACCTAACCATTTCAGCCCGCCTCTGCTATGATGTGTGTTAGAAGGCGACCTCAGAGGAGCCCGGAGGGGTCCCTGACTACCCTGAGACCCACCCTCGAGGTATTGTAGCCGGGCACTGGCGGGAGACTCCCCAGGGGAGGAATCTCGTATCTAGGATCGTACACCCGACACCACACGACAAAGAGACGCCACACCGTAGGTTCTTAGGAACAAATCTTTATCAAATCAGTTACGTAGGATCTTTATGATCAGCAAGGTAGGTATGTACAAGTAGAGCACGGGCTCACAGAGTCTCGGGAGGGGTAGGAGGTAGCGGGACAGTCTTTGGGGATATGGATCAATGCAGGGGCGTACCCGGCGCACAGCTCACAATCCTCGAGCTGGGGAATACGCTGTGGTTGTCGGGGTCCAGCGGGACCGAGAGAGTTGTTAGGAGCCGCAAGTCACTCAGCAGGGCTCAAGCACAAGTTCGGAGGACTTACGATCTTCAGGGAGCCGCGAGTCACTCAGCAGGGCTCAAGCACAAGTTCGGAGGTCTTACAATCTTCAGGGAGCCGCGAGTCACTCAGCAGGGCTCAAGCACAAGTTCGGAGGTCTTACGATCTTCAGGGAGCCGCGAGTCACTCAGCAGGGCTCAAGCACAAGTTCGGAGGTCTTACGATCTTCAGGGAGCCGCGAGTCACTCAGCAGGGCTCAGGTGTTCCAAGGGTGCAGGGGAGCCGCGACTACGTCAGCAGGGCTCTCGTCGTTCCAGATTCGAAGCTGCCAGATAGTCCCAGAGCACCCCTTGTTATAGGTCGACTCCCCTTTGCTGTCCGGAGTCTGTGCAGGCAGGGGTCTTGTCACCTGGGGGTCGCTTGTCGGCGCTTCCTGCCATATTGTCTTTTGATCCTTTCAGGCCCGGGTCGGGAGGAGTCCCAGACACACAGCAGGCGTGGAGCCAGTTCTCAGGGAGGCCGGAGGGCCGATCGAAACCCATCTTCCCAGGGGAGTTCGGAGGTGCGATGGAAACTGCTCCTCCCTCTCTCACTCCATGGGAGCGCGATGTCCTCCAGCCGGGGCGGCGCCTCTAGGCCTTGGTCGCACTGGGGCCGGGCGGCCATTGTAGGTGCACGAAGTGGGCACGCGGGTGCCGTGGTACTGGGGGAAGATGGAGGGCCTGGACGGGGAAGTCCGGGGCGGGTGTGTGTGTGTGCTGGCGGGAAGGACCGGCTAGGCCGTGTACTCGGGGGCTGCATGAGGTGCATGGGTCAGGGTGTGTGGCGCGGGGACAGGGATGGCCATGCCACGAGGCCGGGTCTAACACGCGTCCCCCCCAGCTGAAAGCCAGAGAGAACTACCCATCCTCTCGGGGGTTCTCTTCGCTGAGGCGGAAGAACCGGGAGAGGCCGTCGGCGTTGGCGTGGTCAGTACCAGGGCGATGTTCCACAGTGAAATCCATCCCCTGGAGGGAGATCGACCACCGCAGTAGTTTGGGGTTTTCTCCTCGCATCTGCATGAGCCATCGCAAGGGGCGATGGTCGGTTTGGACTTTGAAATGGGTGCCGAACAGATAGGGACGTAATTTCTTGAGGGCCCAGACTACGGCGAACGCCTCGCGCTCGGTGGTGCTCCACCTCTGTTCTCTGGGTAACAGCCTTCGGCTGAGGAAGGCTACGGGCTGGTCTAGGCCTTGGTCGTTCACCTGTGACAGGACTGCTCCAATGCCATGCTCGGAGGCATCAGTTTGTACCACAAATTCCTTGGAGTAGTCGGGGGCCTGGAGTACGGGGGCAGTACACATGGCCGCTTTCAGGGCATCGAACGCCTCCTGGCAGGCAGAGGTCCACTGCACTTTCTTGGGTTGTTTCTTGGACGTGAGTTCCGTGAGGGGACCGACAAGGCCGCCGTACCCCCGGATGAATCTCCGGTAGTAGCCAGTGAGGCCCAGAAAGGCTCGGACCTCCGTTTGGGTAGTGGGTGGTTCCCAGGCTAGGATGGCGTCGATCTTGGGCTGTAGAGGGGCGACCTGCCCGCTTCCAACCCGGTGCCCCAGGTAGACTACTGAACCTTGCCCAATCTGACATTTGCTGGCTTTTAGTGTGAGGCCTGCTTGGCGCAGGGCCGTTAGCACCCTCCGGAGGTGCTAGAGGTGCTCACTCCATTCGGAACTGAAAACCGCGATATCGTCTAGATATGCAGCACTGAACTTTTCCAGCCCGGCCAGGACTCTATTCACCAGTCGCTGGAAGGTGGCCGGGGCATTTTTCATCCCGAAGGGCATCACGCGAAAGCGATAGTGCCCATCCGGGGTGGAGAAGGCGGACCGCTCCTTGGCTCCTTCTGTGAGCGCAATTTGCCAATAGCCGCAGGTTAGATCGAATGTGCTGAGGAAACGAGCAGCCCCGAGTCGGTCAATGAGCTCGTCTGCTCGGGGAATGGGGTGAGCGTCGGCTCGGGTGACTTCATTGAGTCCCCGGTAGTCCACGCAGAAGCGGTGTTCTGGGGCGACACCGGGGGCAGCTGCTTTCGGAACCAGGACCACAGGGCTGGCCCAGGGACTGTCTGAGGGTTCGATCACTCCCAAGGTCAACATCTTCGAGACCTCGGCCTGAATGCAGGTCCGGACCCGATCAGGGACTTGGTAGGCTCGGTGTTTCACCGGCGGGCTGTCTCCGGTGTCCACGTCATGGACACACCAGTCGGTGACTTGGGGGACAAGAGAGAATAGGTCAGGGAACTGCCCTAGGAGCTGGCGGCAGTCCTCACGTTGCTGGGAAGTGAGGGACGGAGAGAGGTTCACTCCTTCCACGGAGCCATTCTTCTCCTTGGTACCCAGGAGGTCAGGGAGGGGATCTGACTCCTCTTCGACCCCGTCATCGGTGGCCAGCAGGAGGCTCAGCTCCATCCGCACGAAGTGAGGCTTGAGGCGGTTCACGTGAAGGACCCGAAGGGGGTCCCGAGGTGACTGGACGTCCACCAAGTACGTGACCTGGCTCTTCCGCTCAATGACTTTGAAGGGCCCGGTCCATTTATCCTGGAGGGCACAAGGTTTCACTGGGGCCATGACCCATACCTGCTGGCCCGGTTGGAACTCGACCAGAGTGGCATTCTGGTCGTACCAGCGCTTCATTTCTTCCTGGCTCGCCTCCAGGTTGGCCTCGGCCAGCTCTCGAAACTTCCTAGTCTGGTTTCGGAGGGTCAGGACGTATCGAAACACATCTCGGGGGGGTTTCGGGGCGCCGCCTCCCACCCTTCCTTGACCAGGCTGAGCGGCCCCCGGACGGGGTGCCCGTAGAGTAATTCAAACGGGCTGAACCCCAGGGATTTCTGGGGGACTTCCCGGTAGGCGAACAGGAGGCAGGGGAGCAGGACGTCCCACTTACGCCGGAGGGGCTCTTCCAGGCCCGCGATCATCTCCTTCAGAGGCCAGTTAAACCGCTCTACTAGGCCATTTCCTTGGGGATGGTACGGGGTGGTGAACTTATAGGACACTCCACATTGTTGCCACAGGGACGTCATGTATTTGGAGATGAAGTTCGTACCGCGATCGCTCACGACCTCAAGCGGAAAACCCACACGGGAAAAGATCCTCATCAATGCCCGGCACACCACGGGGGCTGTGACGGTGCGTAGGGGAATGGCCTCAGGGTATCGGGTGGCATGATCCACCAGGACAAGGATAAAGCGGTGACCTTGGGAGGTTGGGGGGTCCAGGGGCCCAACGATGTCGATCCCGACCCGTTCAAAAGGGGTACTGACGACAGGGAAGGGTTGGAGGGGAGCCTTGCGCTTTCCTCCGCTTTTCCCACTGGCCTGGCACGTGGGGCAGGACCTGCAGTGGGCTTCTACATCTGCTTTCATTCTAGGCCAGTAAAAGTGAGTCACTAGGTGACTGTAGGTTTTGTCCTGGCCCAAGTGGCCTGCGAGGGGGACGTCGTGGGCCAAGCCCAGGAGGAAGTCTCGGAAGCGTAGGGGTACCAACAGCACCCGGGCGGATCCTAGCTCCACCGACTTCTGCTCGCTGTACAAAAGGTCATTTTCCCAATACACCCGGTGTGTTCCAGTTTGGTCGCCCGCGGCTTGGGCCTCTGCTTGTTGCCGTGGCCCGACCAGGGAAGGACAGGTAGATTGCTCCTGGCAGAACTCCTCTCGGGAGGGGCCCCCCTCGTGGCGCCACTGGGCCAACTCGGGCAGATCGCCTAACTCGGCGATCTGTGCGGGGTCGGAAGGTGGGGGTTCGTCGTTGGCGACAGATTCTCCTGGTGGGGAGATGTGGGGGCCCTCGGCTGGGACAAGCCTGTCTTCGTTGGCCGGTGCGTCCTCGACTTCCCCAAGGGGGGGCAGTCAGGCCGCCATAGATCGGGTGGTGGCGCACACCCACTCGGGGAGACCCATCATCCCTAGGTGGGTCTTGCGCTCGACTTGCTTCCAGGGGGAACTTTCCAGGTCGTTCTTCAGGAGACAGTCGACCGGCTGGGAGGTTCTTACTGCGACTTTCAATTTACAGACCACCCCTCCCCATTCAAAAGACACCAGGGCTACCTTACAGAGGCTCTCCGTGTTGTCAGCAGTAATCACAGGGCAAAAGACATTGGGGAGGACCTGGTCTTCGCAGACTAAATGGCGGAGGACACCGGTGATGCTTGCCCCGGTGTCACAAAGGGCCTCTACTTGTTGGCCATTGATCATTACTAGCTGCCTGTATTTCTTCGTGTTGGAGGGCAGGAGGCTTCCAGGGACCATTTCTCTGTCTCCTAAGGATACTAGGGCCATGGCGGCGGGTTCCCACTCTACGGTCTCCTCAATGTCCTCCCCTAGGGCCACATTGGCTATCTGTCTAGTGGAGGGGGCTGTAGTGGGGATGTGTGGGGCCATGGGGCATTCAGGGTCGTTGGCGTAATGCCCGGGCTTCTGGCAACGGAAACAAGTGATGGTCACCCGGTGCCCCCGTCTCACGGGTGGACCGGATACAGCTGGTGGGGGCGCCGGGAAGTGCGGAGGTTGGGTTTTCGGAGGACCGGACTGGGACTCTCTCTGCCCTCCCTGGTTCCCCCCCCCTCTCTGGCGGGGTGGTCCCTGACTGGCCCGGGGGTACTTTCCTACAGGGCCCCGGGAGACCCGGGTGTTGGTCCAGCGATCCGCCTCGACAGCCAGCTTCCTCGGATCCATGAGCTTGCTGTCGAGCAGATGCTGGCGTAGTTCCACAAAGCAGTTCGCAGCCAGGTGCTCCCACAACATGAGGTCGGTTAGTTCATCCAGGGTGGTTACCTTGCTGCCCTTGATCCACCCATCGAATGCACGGCTGAAAAAGTTTACATACTCTACCCATGTGGTGCCCGGGATCTTCTTGCAGTCCCGGAACCGCTGGTGGTACATCTCCGGGGTGAGGCCGTACCGTGTGAGGAGGGCCTCCTTCATGTGGTTGTAGGAGGTCTGCATGGAGGTTGGTAGGTCAAGCAGGGTGTCTCTCCCTTCGCTCAAAAATCGTCCCCACAACCCGGCCCCCCAATCCTTCTGCGGGACCCGGTGGGAGGTCATGGCGACCTCGTAGACCTTGAACCACTGTTGGATGTCATCGTTTTTGTAATATTCTTTGACCACATCTTTGGGAATGTGGACCTTCTGTTCCGCCGGGGGGCCGCCTCTCGGTTTCCCGGGGGCCGAGTTTCTTCGCTCTTTGCTTTTAGCTCGATTTCTTTCAAGCTGCGTTCGTGCTCCAGTTGAAGTCTCCTCCCTTCGTGTTCCCGTTGGAGTTTCTTCTCTTCTAGTTCGCCTTGTACTCGCATCTGTTCCACTGCTAGCTTCTTCTCAGCTAATTTCAACTTGCCCTCGATTTTAAGTTTGGCCAATTCGAGTTCGTGATTGCCACTTCTCTCTCTGTCTGCGAGTTCCTCCGGGGACAGGCCCCCGTCTGGTACGAAGCTTCACACCTGGTTGCTGCTGCTTTCTCCTTGGGAGGGTCCAGCTTCGTCATGGAGCTCCACTGCTCCTTCTGGGCGGGGGGCTCCGGAATCCACCCAAGCTTTCAGTGCCTTCTGCATATCTTCTTTGGTGTTGAGACCAGTGCTAGCGATTTTTAGTTCTTTGCAGAATTGCTTCAGTTCTCTGTGCGTGTACTCTTCCAGTTGTTCCGCCTGGAACACAGTGCTGGTGTCGGTTTCTGTGAGACTCATGGCGTTTTCTTCTGCCGTCTTTGCCGGTAGTGCGTCAGCCGTTCACGGTACGATCTCTAGATTATGGGCCCGAATCCCGTCGCTTGCCACCAATGTTAGAAGGCGACCTCAGAGGAGCCCGGAGGGGTCCCTGACTACCCTGAGACCCACCCTCGAGGTATTGTAGCCGGGCACTGTTCGGAGGTCTTACGATCTTCAGGGAGCCGCAAGTCACTCAGCAGGGCTCAAGCACAAGTTCGGAGGTCTTACGATCTTCAGGAAGCCGCGAGTCACTCAGCAGGGCTCAAGCACAAGTTCGGAGGTCTTACGATCTTCAGGGAGCCGCGAGTCACTCAGCAGGGCTCAGGTGTTCCAAGGGTGCAGGGGAGCCGCGACTACGTCAGCAGGGCTCTCGTCGTTCCAGATTCGAAGCTGCCAGATAGTCCCAGAGCACCCCTTGTTATAGGTCGATTCCCATTTGATGTCCGGAGTCTGTGCAGGCAGGGGTCTTGTCACCTGGGGGTCGCTTGTCGGCGTTTCCTGCCATATTGTCTTTTGATCCTTTCAGGCCCGGGTTGGGAGGAGTCCCAGACACACAGCAGGCGTGGAGCCAGTCCTCAGGGAGGCCGGAGGGCCGATCGAAACCCATCTTCCCAGGGGAGTTCGGAGGTGCGATGGAAACTGCTCCTCCCTCTCTCACTCCATGGGAGCGCGATGTCCTCCAGCCGGGGCGGCGCCTCTAGGCCTGGGTCACGCTGGGGCTGGGCGGCCATTGTAGGTGCACGAAGTGGGCACGCGGGTGCCGTGGTACTGGGGGAAGATGGAGGGCCTGGACGGGGAAGTCCGGGGCTGGTGTGTGTGTGTGCTGGCGGGAAGGACCGGCTAGGCCGTGTACTCGGGGGCTGCATGAGGTGCATGGGTCAGGGTGTGTGGCGCGGGGACAGGGATGGCCATGCCACGAGGCAGGGTCTAACAATGTGTATCTGCCTGTCTGGTTTGTGTGAGTGACAAGGCTGGGGAAACCCAGAGAGGCAGGGCTAGGTAGCCTGGTGGTGAATGGAGAGATTGACATCCAGATGGGTGGGAGGAGTGCACCTGGACTCTGAATAGGGATGTGCTCTGCCACCACAAAGCTGGCTCCACCTCCTGTGGAGGGGCTGATGTCTCTGCCCTGAACCCTGAATAGAAAGGCAGAGTCATGTCAACAAAGTGCCCAAGAAGTGGTTTAGACTGGGCAAAGGCCCCTCTACCCCAGAGGAACAAAGGAATTAGGGATATAAGTATTGGGACCCTGCTCCCAAGAAATTAGATACTGCTTGACAAGAAGAACCTCTGCCTGAGGAGAAGGAACTGGGAAAGCTGGCCCTGACCTGGGGGATTGGCCTGCAGTGGTTGCCTAGCTGCTGAAAGGAGAGGAGGAAAGACTACAAAGACTTTATTTCAACTTGTGCTTAAAAGATCTCCAAGGGCTTGAACTGAGCTTGCCCCCTGAACGAAGTCCCAGGACCAGTGGACTTCATCCCCAGCTCCCCAGAGTCTTTTGGAAGTGCCTGCTGCTGTTGTTGGGCCTTCTGAGGGACTGCGTGTCGCAAGGAGCTGGAAGCGCGACTCGAGGAGGAGAAGCGTGTCACCGTCGGAGCTGCTGTCGGAGCATCGCGTAAAGGGGTGACGCCGCTGCAGCATCGCATCGAGCGGAAGCGTCTCGCAAACGTCGGAGAAGAGTGTCGCTGCCAAGGCCGCTGTCGTCGCATCGCGTAAAGGGGTGACGCCGCTGTAGCTGACGCATCAAGTCGAGCCTTCTCGCAACATCGGAGAAGCGTAACGCATCTGGAAGATCTTCACGTCTTTATTTCTTTTGCACCAAGAACTGCATCACATCAGCATCGTTGCAACACTTTCGTTGCCCTGCGTGTCGCATCTAAGGTACAGTGACTTAAAGTGTCGCATTTAAGAACTTAAGAGAACTAAGCAAACTTCTACCATCTAAGTAACAGTATTGTGTATTTCTGTCGTTTAATGGTCTTGTGATAACTCTATATAAAGAATCCTTATTTTTGATATAAAAACCTGTGTGGTGTCCATTTGTAGTGTTGTCACTTGGTTACTATATGTGTTCACAAATGCTTAACCTATAACACTCTGAGATAAGCCTTGTCTGCTCACGCCAAGCTACCTAGAGGGTGATATGGGGTTATTTTAGGAGTGTAACCCCTTACCCTGACTAGAGGAAAGGTTCCCTGCTTGTCACAAGTACCTACCTGTGCCAACCAGAGAACCCGGATTCTAACAGAGCACCACATTGCCTTGACTTACGGCATGCCTACAGGCCCCATCTTAACGCACTTAGCGCCGGAATTTTAGCATTGCTCGGTTTTCATGGCTCTGTTCTCCTTAATAGTATGCTTATTTGTCTTCTTATGAGAATCACCACGCCTATAGTTACTACATGCCTATCGGCCCCAATCTCATGCGTTTACCGCCCGCATTATAATCTCTGTTCTTTGTTAAATGGCTTTGACCTCGCAATTAGTAAACTATGTGGTCTTCCTTATATAAGACTCATCACGCCTATGCTTAATGCATGCCTACCGGCCCTCATCTGCCGCGACTAGCGCCTGTATTTCATTTATATTTATCCGTTTCCCACCGGCCCCACTCCCATGTGCCTAGCGCCCGCTTTATTACCTTTTCACTCTGCTAAATGGCTTTGCTCTTGCAATTATAACAGCTATGTTGGCTTTTTTTATACAAAACTCATCACGCCTTTTGCATGTCTACCGGCGCCTGCATTGTTTTGTTCTATGTCCACTCCTAATGGCTTCACTACTCCATTGCACATACCATGTTGTCCTAATCACACGAGGCTCACCAAGCCTCAAGCACGGACACAGTACTAGCGCCTTTCTCGCACCAGGAATCTCATATCCCATGGTGGGCCATCTATATCGGGCTCACATTGTGCCCTACCCCACTGCGCATTACGCTTCCTGCTTAAGCGAACAAAGTCTGTCACTTCTCCTTGCATTTTACTATTTCTCTCCGCCCCGCACCACTGTTTGTCGCCCTGTCTCATATATGCTTCCAATGATCATCCCTTCCTTATGATGTTCATCCCGTCTACACGGGTTGTGTTTCTTAATATTGCAGACCATGTGCAATCTTATCTAAATATCTATGATCGAAACAAATCCAGGGGGCTCTTTTAACCACGGTGGCCGACACAGAAGCACAGCACTCTGTCACTTCCAGCAGGCCGCACCTTCAGACTCACCCCTCTATCATGGAGCTTCGTATATTCGGGCCATTGCTCGCTCTTATTTCCAGACCTGATAGCTGCGTGCTCATGCCCTGCTCTGCATTGTACATATATCTAAACAGCACTCATATGATGTCTTTCCTCCGCCAGATTCTGTCACATACTTACCCTTATCAAGGAGGCCCTCGCAGCCACTCTGCACATGCTCACTCCAACTTAGACGCCACATATACTTATGGTATGTACTCTTTTAATTACTTCCATGCACCAGGAATAGATCAGGTCCCGACGCAACCCTTCCTAGCCCGCTTAAATTTCTTGCTATCTGTTCAAGACAGGGGGAGGTACTGGTCCCATGTTCCGATTTAGAACTGTATCATTCGAAAATTGTGCTATTACACACCAAACCACATGGTGGGTCTCTGTTAGTTAGGCGGTTCTCTTACTTTATCCAGGCATAACGTACAGGGTATAATTAATTGGGGCAACAGGCTTTCATCAAAGACCATGCACTTCAGACATGCCTGGTGCATTTGTAAATAAATTGTATGAATTCATTGAGTTTTTAGCAAAATACACTATGTTCTCAACCCCAGCACAGATGTGTCTTATCCATTTATTATTAGCCTCCTTATGTTACTTAATCACTCTTTTCGCTTTGAAACCACAATACTTACCTCATTCTCTTTCCCCTTCCTTTACCGCACCTCTGCTCCCCCTCTGCTCACTTTCCGAACTTTTGCCTCACAGGCACGGCTGAATCCACTACCGTACCCTCACTGTTCCCCTTTTCCATGCTCACCTTTATGTCACCCAAGTCTTGTGTCATGTATATATATATGTTTGTTTGTATACATATATTAATGTATTTTATATTGAAATTTACAGCCCGGAAGAAGTTCATTTTTTGAACGAAACGTGTTGGCTGAAAATTTCCTGTATTCGGATTTTTGCAATAAACGTCTATTGAAGACAACTCTGCAAAGACTATAATACTTATTGAAAATAGCTCTCTCTACATAAACGGGTGGTGCACCACTCCAATCTTGGGTTCAGCATTTCTCTGCTTTGCAGTTAGCATCAAACAACGGCAGGTGCTGGAGTAGCCTGTGCACACCCAACCTGATTGACTATTGATCTTTATAAAAAGGCAACACAGCAGGGGAAGTGTGGTCAGTGTGTCCGCCGTTGTCCGCCTCTGTACTCTGCCAGAGTCGGAAGGCTTTCTCTATCATCTGGGCTGGGGATCCTCGCAGGAAACGGAAGTGATGCAGACAGCTTGTGGTTCCTATTATCCACAGCCCGGGTGCTGAGCTCAAATGTTCAAGGATGAGCCCTGAATGGAGTGCATGCATCGCTGGTGGTAGGTTCTCATCTGAAAGGTTTATTGTGCTCTCTCCTATTGTAATGGGCCAAAGAGTTGTCTGGTGTCCCATGTGAGGTCCTGGGCTCAGAAAAGTCAGAGTGAAGGATGAACAGAGTTGGGAAGCAAGGGTACTGAGGAGAGATGGGGGTAATTACATGATGGGAAGGGGTAAAGGGGAGCTGAGTACAAGGGGCTGATAATAAAAGGGAACGAGTGGTGGTCTCAGCAAGATATGTTTCACATTAAATCTAGTCATGAAACTGCATTGCAATAGGTTGAACCAGCTTGTCTTATTTTAACACAGAGAGCAGCATCCCATGGAAATTCTGTATTTATTTTAGCGCTCACAGTACTCATCAGCATTTGACCAGTAATTGGATTACCTCCCTTCTCCTCTGCTTCTCTCCCTTTTCTTCCTTTTTCTTTTCCCTTCTATTTCCCTCCTCTAGTTTTTGTATGATGTATGTTTATGTTATTCTGAAATCTCATGGTCGATTGATTAATTGTATGCTACACAGGTTGCATCAGTGCTGGGGTCAACTTTTCAGCACCTGTTCAGAAGAGCTAGTATTACTGACTAGCCAGGAGGTATTCATTCTGACCCGGGAGATTTCTATCTTTCCTCGCTTGTGGAGAGACCGGGTGCTTTTCCTCCTCACATTGGGCTGGTCATTCTGCCTTTTCTGAAATCAGTAAAGAAAACGTGGTTCTGTCGGGTAGCTCAACTGATTTGCACAAGGTATTAGATGCATTAAAAGAAATATGTCCTAGTCATATATCCAAGTAACACACCAAGAAGAACAACTTGTTTATGTAAAAAAATGAATTTCTTTACATTATATTTATATATATGCAAATCAATGAAATGGCTGTCTGCGACATAAAACACATACGGCGAAGAAACAAATGACTGCGGTGTACCATTAGTGACTGGTAGTGATAAGTGACATATGGGCACATGCATCAACCAAACCAAAAGCGATTCCTTAATAGCGAGAAATAAGGAATCGTTATTAAGGAATCGCTTTTGAGCATGCATCAACAGATTCGGTAAATATTAGCGATTCCTTAAAAATCGCTATATTTACCGAATAATCAATAGTGGGGCATGCAAACTCCGATTAGCTATTTGCGAGTTCGGTAATACCGAATTAGCTATTTGCGAGTTCGGTAATACCGAATTCGCTATTAGCGAATTCGGTATTAGCGAAATCGCAATTGACCGCGTCGCTCCGGGAACGTGCAGATGACATCACCAACCAGGAAATACTGCAGCCCCACCCTCATTGCCTCGACAGAGGAGCAAACAGGAGCTGTGAGTGAAGACTGCCTGTGCAGAGTGAAGCCCAACAACTGTGCAATTCGCAAAACCTATTCATCATGGAGAAGGAAGTGCCATCCAGCGCTGAGTCAGCACGCAAGCGCAAGCGCAAGTTCTCTGACAGGGAGCTGGAGTACCTTATAGAGGGAGTCAGCAGCAAGCACGATCGCCTCTTCGGTAAGCTGTCCCTCAAGGTGCCTGAGCAGGAGAAGCAGCGCATATGGCTGCGCATCCGGGAGAGAGTGAATGCAGTTGGTGTAACGCCCCGCAGCATCGACGACCTCAAGAAAAGGTGGTACGACCTGCGGAAGCATGCCAAGGAGAGGATTGCGGAGAGGCTCCGGGAGGCGAGCAGGACTGGAGGCGGCCCTTCAACAGTACAATCCAACACTGCCCTGGAGGACCTGGTGGAAGGGACGATCGAGCGGGAAGCCGTCGTGGGAGTGACCCAGATGGACACGTCCGGCGCAGCCACAAGTGCCCAAGGTAAGATACATGCCTGTGCCCATACCCAGCATAGGGTAAATCCATTCCCATGCCCCCAGCAGGACCTGAGTGTGTATGCAGCTTTGGGCCACACAGTTTCACTCTTAACACTAGTGCATCATGGGAGTTGTAGTCTAGTCAGCCCAGTGTGCATGTACAGGCGTAAATACAATTACGGATCACCACATCAGTTGAACATGGATATAGACTGTTTAATTAGTGGATCACAGAGGGACATGTACGTGTACAACACTACGGAGGTGTAACTATCCCACTAACCATGCACTGTTTCACACACAGATGCATCTCCTGGGGAATCGGACGACAGCGGCCAGCTGATCATATCTGAGACACCGGTGGATTCCGACATGGAAACAGTGCAGGATGCGCATCCATCACCTCCACCTGCCCCCCACCACCACCAGCACCAGCACCACCAGCACCAGCACCACCAGCACCAGCCACACCAGCACCTGCACCATCCACACCAGCTGCAGCAACAACAGCCACTAAAGCGCAGAGGCGCAGGTCCCAAGTAGCGCCCTTGCAGGTGATGGAAACACCCTCCACACAATTGGGACAAAGTCTGCGCGCGCCAGACTCCAACAGCGGTGCAGGGCTCGGCCAAGTTCTGTCTCCTCAGGCGACCTTGATCTCCCACACACTTCTGCCATCGAGGAGAGGATGTATGTAACTTCGAACCTGTAGACATTCCTAATTGCGAAGCGGCATCATTTAAAATTACTCTCAGTCCCAATTTTACCTTCTCTGGCGTACTGGTCTATCGACCGCCAGTAAATAATCCCGCCTGGTCAGATTATTTGGTAAACTCTATCCTACCCGAATATCTGAATGCTCAAAACTACACGGTCCTTGGAGATCTAAATCTTCATCTTGAAGAGGATAATAATAAGACCTGCAAGAACTTTATAGATGACTTCACGGTTTTAGATTTGACGGTACGCAACAAGGGTCCTACGCATAGAGCTGGACATTTGTTAGACCCTATCATAACAAACATGAAGGAACTCTCATGGCTTGACACTACGCCCGTTCTCTGGTCTGATCATTTTCTTTTACGTTTTGCCATCTCACTTAAACCTATAAAACGCCCAGTTACGACCGAGCTAGAATCCTGTAGGAGAAATTGGAAATCCCTAAACTTGGAGGATCTTAATAACGCGCTGAGGAAAGACCACCCATGCTTAGATGGAGACATGGAAAGCATAGCAGAAGCCACACAAAGATGGCTAAACGGTGCAGCGGATTCTTGTGTACCCTTATCCCGCTGCAAAGGGAAAATACACCGCCCTCCTGCCCCCTGGTACACTGAAGCTCTCAAGAAAGAAAAATCCACATGTAAGAATCTTGAGAGGCAGTGGCGAAAAAACTATGAACTCCATCAAAAAGAAGTCTACCGTAAAGCCAGAAATAGCTATCATTCAGCATGCATGAAAGCTAAAGCATGCTATATTACCACCAGCATTAACATGGCCGTAAATAAATCTCAGACTCTCTTCAATACCGTAAGAGAGTTGGCTGGTGAAAATTCAAGAGCGGAACCTACCCCTCTTAACACCCAGCAATGTCAAGACTTGGCTTCATTTTTTACTGACAAAATTGATAATATTGTCTCTAACATCAAAAGAGACAGCATAACCACGCATAAACATTTCAACATCCCTCAAGTTGTCAGAGGAAATTGTCATCTCGGGGCCTGGCCTCCTATTAATCTGAATATACTGAAGGAACTCTTAAAATCGATCAAATCAGGTTCCCCACGTGACATCATTCCTATAAGTATTCTAAGTAAACTAGAGGACTCGGCTATGGTCCCCATAGCGGAAATACTGAACGCCTCCATTGAGCAGGCCTCAGTTCCTGCACTATGGAAACATGCTATGGTCACTCCTCTACTTAAAAAGCCGGCCGCAGACCCTTTGATACTGGCAAATTACCGCCCAATTTCATTGCTGCCTGCCTTCTCAAAAATCCTTGAGAGGCATATCCACAAAGCACTCTCACTCTATGTGGAAAAAAACGAGCTTCTTCACTCGTCCCAATCTGGCTTTAGGAGTGGTTATTCCACTGAGACGGCCCTACTTGGGGTCACGGAAAAAATCAGGGAGCTCATGGACGATGGCCAAACGGTAGCACTGGTCCTGTTGGACTTAAGTGCGGCCTTCGACACCATTTCTCACTCCATACTGCTTGACAGGCTGGGGGAGAATGGTGTCGAGGGCAAGGCACTTGAATGGATTAGATCATACTTATCCCTCCGCACTTTTCAGATCTCTTCCTCGGAGGCATGCTCTGAGATATTCCACTCTCCTCACGGCGTGCCACAGGGATCGATACTGAGCCCGCTGCTTTTTAATTTGTACCTTCGTCCATTAGCAGATCTTGCTGAAAAATTTGGCCTTGTCTTAATGACTTATGCAGATGACTCTCAAATTCTGTTCTCTCTTTCAAAATCCGATTCATCTGCTCCATCTGCACTGAAAATAGGCCTCCAGGAAATATTTAATTGGATGTCAGTTAACCAACTTAAATTAAACGGGGAAAAAACGGAGGTCCTCCTTTTGGGAAATAGCAAAGATCTTTGGAGCGATCCCCACTGGCCATCATCGTTTGGTAAACTTCCTCCTCCTGCCTCTCAGGTCAGAAACCTTGGAGTCATCATAGATGATAGTTTATCTATGACGCAGCAAGCCAACAAAGTGGCTGGCATATGTTTTGCCATTCTTAAATGGCTTCGCAAAATTGCCTGGATGTTACCCCCTTCCACCCAGAAGATCGTAGTCAATGCCTTAGTGACATCTCGGCTTGACTACGGAAACATCTTGTACCTGGGTTCAAACAAAGTGGTAATAAGACGGCTGCAACTGGTGCAAAACGCCGCTGCCAGACTGCTTTGCAGAATCCCCAGATCCGTTGGGATCACCAAGCATCTTAGGGACCTGCACTGGCTCAGGGTCGAAAACCGGATTCGGTTCAAAACCCTGATTTACCTATTTAAAATCAAAGCTGGTATCGCCCCTAAATACCTACAGGATCTTGCTAAACTCTATCTTCCCAATCGCAGCCTCCGTTCAGGCACTGCTGCGAATTTTGTGGTACCTAGGTTCAAGCGGGCTAGAATAGGCGGAAGATCGTTTTCCTATTTGGGCCCAACTCTGTGGAACACCTTACCCATCCATATACGTAAGGAGGAAAATTTCGTGAGCTTTAGAAAAAGCATAAAGACCTGGTTGTTCGATAAATAATGTGCTTCAAGTTTGCTCCTTGTCCAGTGGATGTTTGTACGTTACGCTGATCCGGCGCCGGGAAACCCTTTGTGGGTAGCTGCGCGCCTTACAAGTGTTATAAAATAAATAAATAAATAAATAAATAAAATACGTGTACAGCGCCTGCAGGGACGACACATGGCAACAATTAGCTCTAATATCGTGCGCCTTGCTCGTGAAATGCGTGCCATGAGTGCGGCGGTTAGGGACATGTCCACTGTGGTGGCAGAGGGCAATGGGCACCTCAGGGAGGACATCCAAGAGCTCACCCGTGCCATGAGGGAGGGCCATGAGTGCGAGAGAAGGAGGCACCGTCGGCAGTTGTTGCAGTCCGCGGCCTCTACAAAGGCCATCACACGTCTCAGCAACAGCACCGCAGTGTTGGCACGCCGCTCTGTGTCCTTGCAGGTGGACCTTGGGCACTTTTGCGGGGATGTAGCAAAGGCACTAGGGCAGATGACCGCTGCTGTCGAACACCTACAGAGCGGCACATTCAGTGCTGGTGCATTGGGAGGGGAAGATGGCAGTGAGGCTGCCTCGAGTGTCAGCAGTGTGTCAGTGGCAGAGGCCAGCACCAGGCGCCACAGTTCGCGGGCCTCCACGGGGACAGGGCGTGGTGAGGAGTCGGAGACACCTGAGCGGAGGCTTGGTGTACGTGGCAAGCGCCACTAGACAGAATTACAGGCCTACCTGACCGTGGTGGGGCAACCATGGTCCTCCCCTTCCTGAGTCTGCACAGGCGTGACTTTAACGCACATTTGTTTTAACTTCTTATATGTGGTGCATTATTTCCATTGCTTGTTATGTTGCACATACCGCAGTGCTACTGTGCATTAAACAGTTGCACCCCCAACAAATTAGTTATGTATCATTCTCACCTGATTCAGAAATGATGTTGCATGATGTATGTCCGCCTCCTATGGCCCTCTGCTGTGTTAGGGATGTGTGCCTGTCGGTGTTGGGCGGGTGGTTGGTCATCCCGGTGGTCCCCATTCCTGTCCACCTCTATGGGTATCCCCCTTCTGGTCGCAATGTTGTGCAGCATTGCACATACGGCAATAATCCGGCAGCAGGTTTCAGGTTTGTATAGCATGGCGCCGCCAGTCTTGTGTAGGATTCTAAAGCGACTCTTCAGTATCCCAAATGTATTCTCTATTACATTCCTGGTGCTAATGTGTGCTGCGTTGTAGCATTGCTCCTGTGGGGTTGCTGGATTGATGTATGGGGTGAGTATGAAATCACGCAGGGCGTAAGCACTGTCACCTAGAAGATAGAAGCAAAGACTTAGCAATGGTGTAGTTCATACATGTGTGGTGTTCATGTTGGGAAGCGGGATTTGTACGTACCAAGCAGGAGTCCCTCTCCAAATTCTCCGTTGAGTAGATGCCTGTGGATTCCACTGTTGCGGAATATGTAGGAGTCGTGTGTACTCCCTGGGAATTGTGCCACTAGGTCCGTTATGATGTGATTGGCATCGCACACAACCTGCACGTTGATTGAGTGGTATGACTTGTGGTTACGGAATATGTACTCATTTGCTGCCGGTGGAAATATGGTGATATGCGTACAGTCGATGCATCCAATTACATGGGGGAATTGTGCCACCTGGTAGAAAGCCTGTTTGTTGCGGTCCAACTGCTGTGTGGTTGTGGGGAAGCTGATGTGGGAGTGTAGCATTGTCAGCATGGCATCTAGGAATTTCTGGTAGAAGCGTGAGAGTGCGCTTTGCGATACGCCTCCGGCTACCGCAATTACCCCCTGGAAACTTCCTGAGGCCAGTAGGTGCAGGCTGCATGGGACCTGGACGTGCGCAGGGATTGCATTGGTCCGGTGTGTCTGGTGCTGCAGTAATGGTTCCAGGTCTGCAATGAGGCGCATGATCATGGCACGATTGAGTCGATACTTCTCGTACACCTCGTCCTCATTCTGGCCGAGCAAGGTGATGCGCAGTCTGAAAACTCTCTCCTGGACCCTTCTCCTGCGCTGTCCTGCCGCATTGATACGCATCCTCCTTGCAAGCACGTAGAGGGCTGCCATTTTGTGGTAGCCAACAGGGTCTCCTTGGCCACATTTAAGGGGTTGGTGATTATCACAATCAGTTGCACCTGTGGAATCATTTTTTTTTATTCACAGTTTTTTTTTTTTAACTTTACCTCCAGGTTCTGATTCCCCTTATTTAGCTCATGCTAAATAGCAATTTTTGGGATTTTCGGTATTTGCGACTGTTGTTGCATTGGGTAGCGATTCGTTATTAGCCATTGGCACTTGCCGGGAGCTATTAGTGATTTCGGTGATTGCTAAATCGGTATTTAGCGATTCGGTATTTTGGCTTGATGCATGAGGCTGATAGTGCTGTACAAGGGTGACATAAATAACATATTCATAACACAGGAAGATATTCATCTTTCAAGTCCAAGACTCAATGCATAAATCCCAACAGTAGATATGATTTCCTGTTCAAGTCAGGGAAATTGCGTGGACTAATTGAGACAGTAATGTCGACGTTTCGACCCTTAACAATTGTGCAGCTTATTAGGCATCAGAGGCGGGTCTTCATCAGGACAGGGGGAGAGAAAGGTGACAGCCTGTTGAATGATAAATATTTAGGTCAGATGGATGTGTACTTGGTGTGAAAAAAGCAAGAGATGCAGTAGCAACATCATGCTTACCGATGACTTGGGGTTCTAATACATGGGCATCCAACTTGAAGCAATATTCGGAGAGGTGTCAGCCGACACCTCCAACTCACATCCGTGAATTGTGGTCTGAAATTAATGTGGAGCATTAATCAATTGTGGTCCAGGGCCCTGTGCCCCAATGCAAGTGGATGTGAACCGGAGGTGTCGCCTGACAACTCTCCAAATATTGCTTCAAGTTGGAAGCCCATGGATTAGGACTAGAAATCTCATCCTGTGTTTTTTAACTCCCCGTGTTGTCTATCAGCTCAGTTGTTGGCCTGGAATTCATGAAAGACAGCAGGAAGAGTCAATCACAAAAAGGCCAATTTTCTGTATTTTGCTGCTTTCAAAAATAAGCACAGACTGGAAACACATCTGTTTTCTATCTGTATTTGTCTATCAAAATCAGTGAGAACTGGGCGCCTTAGTTGTAATGAAGGAGCAGGTATGACGGCGACAAGCATTTGGGAGTGTAAGGGAAGCCAATAGAGGGGGAGGATGGACACAATAGAAGATACCAGAGAGGGGTAGATGGAGAAGAATGGTAAAAGAATGGTAAAAGGTGAGATGGGAGGGGACAACGTATAAAGTCATTGAAGGACTTTGCATAGGCCGGTAAAGAGAATAGAAAAGGCAAAGGGGGAGAGGCCTTGAGTTGGTGTGTTGAAAAGCATAAGGAAGGCAAGCAAGGATGGAAGAACAGGGGAAAGCTGCGGGTAGGGGCTGTAAGAAGGAAGGAATGGAATGCGGGAAGCAAGAAAGGCTGAAGGACATTTGAGCAGATAAAGGGTCAAAAGGTGCCAGAAAAACTATTATGGGAGTGGAAGGCGATTCCCTAGCACTGATTAGAGACAGTGGGGCAGATGAAGTCAAAAGATGAGTGTTTAGAAGTGGTTGGAATGACTTCAGAGTAGATGTGGTCCTAATTTCCGTAGGGAGTTAGCGCCATAAAAGGTAGAAAGACTGATGCAGCAGAGGTTTGAAGGCAGGAATTTCTACAAGAAGGTTGTCTGTGCTCCTGAGGTTTCTCAAACTAATGGAGATCTTGAATAAATTGGCCAGGTAAGATAAGGATCCAAAGTGAAGCGTTACATAAGCTGGGAAACCCAGACTAACTTTGATTCTGGCCTCGAAGGGGAGCTAATGAAGATAAATTTGTATGGGGTTGATGAGGTCAAATTTCATGCGAACAGATTTGAAGGGCATAAGTCCAGATTGTGATGACCTTGTCTAAATGGCGTTGCTGAAGTCAAGACGAGGCAGATGTGACAACAAGTGCTGTTGGCCTGCTACTTGCACTGCAGCTTAGAGACATCAGCGGCTCCAGACCCTACATACAACCATTTACTTTAGAGGCTGCAAACTGGTAGTTGACTCCGGCTCAGTTGGTGAAAAGTCAGATCTGTTTTAGTCACCTAACTGCACATTAGGGTGCCGATCACGATCCGGCAAAAAAATTCCCCGTACGACTCGTATCCGGTCTTTTTACCGTATGAATCGTACAAGTGGCGTACAAACTGCCAATCACGATTCGCATGGGAAAAAGTCCATACGAATCACATTGGGAATAATTCCCCACACGTCCTCGGGTCGGAAAATGTGTCCGACACATCCTCGGACGATTTACCGTACAAATGTGAAAAGTAAAGTCCGACCGCGCAATTACGATCCATCCCGTGCGTCCGATGCTACAACCGGATGGAAAATACACCGTCCGCACCGAACTCCCATAGCAACCATGGAGACATGAGCCCGCATACGCGCCCAACACTCCCCCCAGCCCTCCAATGTACGAGTCGAATCCCCACCCGTGTATGTACACCCGTGCATGTACGAGACGTACCCCCACCCATGAATGTATGGAACGTACCCCCACCCCAACAGTGCATGTATGTACCGTACCCCCACCCCAACAGTGCATGTACGTACCGCATCCCCACCAAAACCGTGCATGTACGACCCGTACCCTCACCCGCCTACGTATGGAGCGTACCCCCACCCCAACAGTGCATGTACGTACCGTACCCCCACCCCAACAGTGTAAGTACGACCCATACCCTCACCCGCGTATGCATGAAGCGTACCCCCACCCCAACCGCGTATGTACGTACCGTACCCCCACCCCAACAGTGTAAGTACGACACGTACCCTCACCCGCGTATGCATGGAGCGTACCCCCACCCCAACAGTGTATGTACGACCCGTACCCTCACCCGCGTATTTATGGAGCGTACCCCCACCCCAACCGCGTATGTATGTACCGTACCCCCACCCCAACAGTGTAAG
Source organism: Triturus cristatus (assembly GCF_964204655.1). Taxonomy (NCBI): domain Eukaryota; kingdom Metazoa; phylum Chordata; class Amphibia; order Caudata; family Salamandridae; genus Triturus; species Triturus cristatus. Next base: position 60,635,740 of record NC_140588.1, read on the forward strand.
TACGACCCGTACCCTCACCCGCGTATGCATGGAGCGTACCCCCACCCCAACCATGTATGTACGGACCGTACCCCCACCCCAACCGTGCATGTACGACCCGTACCCTCACCCGCGTATGCATGGAGCGTACCCCCACCCCAACAGTGTATGTACGATCCATACCCTCACCCGCGTATGCATGGAGCGTACCCCCACCCCAACAGTGTAAGTACGACCCGTACCCTCACCCGCGTATGCATGGAGCGTACCCCCACCCCAACAGTGTAAGTACGACCCGTACCCTCACCCGCGTATGCATGGAGCGTACCCCCACCCCAACAGTGTAAGTACGACCCGTACCCTCACCCGCGTATGCATGGAGCGTACCCCCACCCCAACAGTCTAAGTACGACCCGTACCCTCACCCGCGTATGCATGGAGTGTACCCCCACCCCAACAGTCTAAGTATGACCCGTACCCTCACCCGCGTATGCATGGAGCATACCCCCACCCCAACAGTCTAAGTACGTAGCGCACCCCAGGCCCCAACACCAGCACCTTCACACAACATCGCGCATGTACGAGTCGTACCAAGCCAGACACAATGACAGCACTGTACAACTAAATGCCCGAAGTACACACCGTACACACGCTAAAAACGCACGTACACAACCAGGACAAAGCAAAACAACACAATAATACACCATTCGAATGGCACGAAGCCACAAAACATGTCCAACAAGCACAAAAACAACACATTTTCTGACCTGCAACTGCCAAAATCACAAACAGAGGCCCAAAACACAACCACTCCTTATAACACACCCACCCAAACTTCAAACACAGCCACACCCACCAATGGACCAATAAAAAGGGCCCACAGACACAAACCATGAGCCTTTGCAACAGACTCACTGCTGCCAGACCCCACAGACAACCTACAGCACCATACTTGACCCTTTACTACACCTTACACTTGCACACCTTCACACACCCACCTTCACAAACACCCCCTCATCACATTCACACACACACCTGCACAACCATACCCACACACCCACAACCATCCACACCCACACCCCCCACAACCATCCACACCCACACCCCTCACCATGCCCACTAACAAGAATCCAAAGTTCACTAGCCGAGAGTTGGAGGTCCTTGTCGATGACGTCCTCAGAGTCGAGCCACACCTCTTTGGAACATTGGTCAGACAGACCAGCATTGCAGCCAAAACAGCCATGTGGCAGACAATTGTTGATGCTGTGAATGCTGTTGCGGCCACCAGAAGGACCAGGCATGAATGCCAAGCCAGGTGGTACAATCTGCGGAGGAGGGTCAGAGAAAAAATGACCGACGACCACAACCAGGCCAACGTCACTGGAGGAGGGCCGCCCCGCAGACGCGTACAATACCATCCCTGGGAGGAGAGGGTGATGGCCATACTGCCGGTGGTGGCAGGCGACGGATTAGAAGGACTCCGAGACCCGGGTGAGTACACAAACAACTCACCTCACATGGGGTGAACGACATCCACAACCAAACTCACAAACAGGCACGCAACCACCCCAAGCTAGCGCATGACTCAACCACACTCCATGAACACGCACATGCCACTGGCGCCATCATGCCCCATGCACCCAGCTGGACAATGCCAAGTCACAGGCCAAAGAAAACACCAACACAAGACACGGTAAGCCGGATGGCGGGAGTGTGGGCCCCAAAAATCACATAGTGCAACTCAGAAGCAGACAACAATGCCCCCTGCCCATATGGCCCAGGCCACAGCCAGACAAACAGTGTGTCCCCACACAGGAAAGACTTGCCAGCAAATGGCGGACGCCTTGCATTAACACATGAGGGTGACCGCACGTGTTTGCCCATGACAGCAGATAATGAACAGCCAACACTGTGAAAGAGTGGCAGCACACACCACCACAGCAGCAGCGCAGACACAGACACTACACCCAATGGGTGCCTGGAGATCAGAAACAAACTCACATCAACAAGCCAAGGGCCATTCAAAGATCTGCTAAAAGTGTGTGCCCAGGAAGCTGGGCTGAGGTGACAGAGGGTGACACACAGAGGGAGGGAGAGGGGGACAGAGAGGGAGGGAGACACAGGGAGACGGACAGAGGGAGGAGGCTGACACACAGAGGGAGGGAGAGGGGGACAGAGAGGGAGTGAGAAAGGGACACACAGGGAGCCCAAATCAGCCTTGGGGGCTGTGGGAATGTCTGCTCGTCAGCAGGTGGACTGCGTGCATGTAGACAAGGGTGGCCAGTGCCAGAACCACCCCTCTTCTCCATGCAAAAACACAGGGCCATGTCTCAACCTACCTGCATTATCTAAGTGTGTGGAACCACTCCATGTGCCCACGTACAGTGCAACACGGAAGGCGCCAATGCATGGCTCGCCACACCTGCCCACTCCACTGCTGACTGCAGTCACAATTGACGCAGCAAGACTGTGCCACACATAGGTAAAGTTGAAAAAGCTGTGGCCAAGGGACATACCCATGCACAAGTGCACTGTGAGTGGAATGCAAGACAAATCCAAATTCCCAGAGGAAATGTGCCAACTCAGAAACCAATGAAACATGGATGTTGCATGGACCTAAATTAACATTGTCTCTCTCACACACAGGTCAACGTCGTGGATCACCCCCCAACACTGGGGGGGAAGACTCACAGGACCCGGCTCGGGGGGATGACGGAGCCACCGGCAGCGACGACTCTCACCACTCTGTGGACGAACCCAACCCCGACCAACCTGGCCCCTCTGGTGTCCAACGACCTGCAGCACCTGCGTCAGGTACAACTGGGCCAACCACCACCCCCACTCCTGCCACATCCCAGTAGACACCCAGGATCCCTGCCCTACCACCACAATGCAGCCAGGCTGGCCAGGAGGGACACGGTGTCCCGGGCACCCAGGAGGAGGCAGGCGACAACGCCAATGCCACCCCTCAGGGGTCCCAGAGACCTGATGTGCCCACAAGGGCAGGCCAGGTGCAAGTGGGCAGGGGTGGTGGGAGTGGAGGACGGCGGAGGCGTGAGCCTGACCGGTTGGCTGCGGAGCGGTATATACCCATGTCCGAAACATCCTGGACACATACCGGCAGGACACCACGGGCATGGCCCAGGTTGTGTCCATCCTCGAGGAGATCAAGACCCAGCAGGCCCAGCAACATGCGGAGCAACATGCCTGTCTACTGCGACACCAACGGCGGATGGAGGACAGACAGGCTGGGCTCGTGACGGTGTTCACGGGAATCCACAGTACACTCCGTCGGATAGCCGACAACATGGGCAACCCTCCCTGTGCCACCAGGCATAGAACATCACCACCCACAGGGAGGGATCAGGAGGAGGAGGAGTCATCCGACGGAGCATCCCAAACATCGTCAGGGCCTGCTTCTGAGGGTCCACGCAGGAGGGCGGGTCGACCACGGAAAAGACCGTGAGGGTCAGCGCAACAGCACCATCTCCCAGGACACCTGGCCTGGCACCTGGCCCCTGGACCAACAGCGGCACAGCAGCAAAAGACAATCTCTGCCACATGGACTTGCTGGTCACTGTCTGACCAATGTTGACAAAGACTGTGGCATGGACTCTGAGGATATTCAATGGCAAGGACACCAACTCCCCTAGTGAACTTTGGATTCCACACACCTGGAAAGCCCCTCATGTCAAACCCCCCCGTACCCCAACCTAAATAAAATGTTACACGATAAAGAGATGATGGCTACATTTTGCATTATTACCTTACATGTGTCTTTTGAAGTCAGTCTAACCATGCCTGAGTTATCATTTGACTTCAACCATCAACACCCTGGGGCCTGAGTCTGGCACAGGACACACATGGGTCACAACGTATTAGGCAAGACGGACATGGAGAACCATACACACCCGTGATGGGCCCAACCAGCTGAGGGGGTGGCCGCACAACCCTGCCGACAGACATATTGAGTACAGCGACAGCCATGCGCAGTGGTCAGGGATCATGTGGAGTGTCCTGGGGGGCACCCAGGTATTTGTGGACAGGTGGCAGAACCATGTCCTGCAAGCTTGAGTCAGGTGGATGCAGAGAATGGTGGCCTGCCCAACGTTGGATGCATGGGGATGGCACATGTCACAATACCCACACAGTCATGGACATCATGCACAAGACACAGTCTAATCCCACACAAACAGCTTGCATCTTGCTACTCGACACATGGACACATAACCACTATCAGGGAAAACCATGCCAGACATGCCGGATGCACCGTGGCAACACACCAGCATTGACTGAGAATAGGCACCTTGGAGGCACAGTGACACCTTTATTATACATGTCTTTGGGAATGCAGAGGCAACTCGGAGTACACATGAACAGGTCATGTGGAGTAACATGTGGGTCCAACACTGGAACCCCCCTTCTGCAGCACAAATGCGTGATAGCCATGGAACTGGCACACAAGTGTCGGATAACAGCTAAACACCCCCTGCTGCTCACGGAGAGGCTGCCATACACCATTGATCCTCTGATGTGGAAGTCCCACACCATGTCAAGCCAATGCAAACCGTATGTGTCCGAAGGCAGTGTTACACACATTGATGCCATCATCACAATCCACTATCCCATCACAGATGACTGGCAACAAGTCTGACCATCTATTCAGGTGTACCCATCAACATGTAATGTGTCCCATGGTGACGCGACATGTCTGCAGAGGAACCAAACATCGACAGGGGCAGTGTGCACACATCGTAAACAACTGCCACACCCAATACACCCCTGATGCATCCCTTACCCTAAGGAGACTTCCAAACTTGTCCGTGCGTGTAACGCTGAGTCAGCACACGATGACGTGTCCATGAGGAATAACAGTGCCACAACAATGCAACCAGCAGACGGCATGCGCAAGTACCTGGGGAAGAGAGACACACAAGAAGTCAGCCACAAAAACCACAGCCACTTGCATGTGCATGTACTCGACACATGTAAGGATGACAACATGCTAGGTCACAATTATGACTGGGGAAATTCACATCACTGGCACCATCACTCCAGTGACACATCCACACACACCTCTGACTCACGTGGCATACATGCAGATGGACACACACATCGCAACACATGCCACACGGGGACCAATGCGTGCACACACAGACACTGGTACTCACCACTAAGCAAAGAAGTCGCGTATGAGCCGAGTCCGGATGTCCTCTTGCGGAACCACATCCTCCACATCACTAGCCCCATTGCCAAGCCCTTCGTCCTCCACGGGTGGATGGTCCTGATCATCTTGATCCAGGATGAGTGGCACAGCTTTCTCAACTGCCATGTTGTGCAGCATGCAGCAGACCATGAAGATTTTGCAGACCTTCAACGGGGCATATGGGAGGGCGCCGCCGGTCTTGTGGAGGCATCGGAATCGGCTCTTCAGGAGGCCAAATGTCCTCTCTATCACTCGCCTTGTCCGGCCATGGGCGGTGTTGTAGCGGAGCTGGGCCGGCGTGATGGGGTTGCGGAGAGGTGTGATCAGCCATGGCATGTTGGGATAGCCAGCGTCCCCTACATGGAAAGCACATGGACATAAGTAGGACAGGAGAAGCGGTCGTGCTGGAAGTCTACGCAAAATACAGGACAGACAGGGTGTACCCACCAACAACACATGCTCGTTCGTTGCGCAGCTGCGTCATCATTTCAGGCACCCTGCTACGCCTCATGATGTAGGCATCGTGTGCTGATCCTGGAAAAATAGCACAGACATGTGAAATCACCATGTTGGACAGACACACCACAAGGGCATTGATGGAGTGGTAGTGCTTGCGATTCCTGTACGCTACCTCCTGTGCCTGTGGTGGTACCAAAGCCACATGTGTCCCATCTATGGACCCAATGACATGGGGCATCCCTCCCAGGGCATAGAATCCACGCTTGACACCAGTCAACATTTCAGGGGTTGGGAAATGGATGAACTCATCCAGGTGAAGCAACATGGCCTCTAAGAAATCATGCAGCACACGGCAGAACATGCTCTGGGACATGCCACCAACATGAGCAATGGTATTTTGAAAGGTACCTGTGGCAAGAAAATGTAGGGCTGCCATTACCTTCAGCTTGGGTGTCAGTGCCGTAGGATACCTGTGCAGTGGTTGCAGGTGTGGTGCCAACCTCGCCGTCAACTCCAGAATCAACGGTTGGGGGAAGCGATAGCACCGGATACAGTCATTCTCCCGCATGTCAGCCAAGTCCGGAATTGCTCTGGGAAGAGGCGGCGCTCTGCAGTAATTTGGAAGTGACAAGGAAGAGTGAGTGCACTACAACAACAGTTTTTGGGTGCTGAGCACATGTTAATCTGTCAATACACATATGCTACATACGGAGTCAGGTATGTGCCACATGCCCTGGACACGTATGGCTGCCAGGTGACACTCCTACCAAGACCAAGCTACACACGGAGATTGTGAACCTCCACATGCCATGGCATGGAATTAGCTGTGTCCCAGTGTAAGTGAACAGCCAGACGCAACACAGGAGTGACATACATCCACACATCAGCAGAAGTAGGATGTCGATTGCAGACACTGGTAGCGGAACACTAGAGCCACAGGTCACATGACATTACACTAGGACAGCCCACACACCTTGCCATGAAGGTGTACATGTAATGACTCACCACACATTCATGGAGAGGATGCAGACATGTCCTTGTTACGCTACTCTGTGTCCCATGCATACATACGCACCTCACATCCGATGCCACATGTGGCCTTGTGTGCGTAACAGTGTGCCATGTCCATCTACACACAGACACATGTTGGTTGCTGCAACAGCTGATGCTTTTGAGGGAGCTCCAACATCAAGCTAATGGGAACCCCCAACACATACATGACATAGTCACATCGTGCACCGTGGGTAGTGACATGTCTGGTGTGGTAACCCCTGTAGCGGGCATCAGGGGACACCTGCGTGTGTTGTTGACCGTGCCATGCCAGTGACGCACATCCCAAGTGTGCAGTACGACATGCACACATGTCAAAGGAGTCAAGGGCATGCCTGGCACACATAGCACCGTCACACATAACATCTGTACACATCTCATCATACATCTGGTGCCATCTCGACTCAGGAGTAATGTGCCACATCACGGCCTTTCACACCTGTGCCCCACACATGTAGTACTGCCCAGACAATGCCTTGATGTCCATCCATGGACAAGTATGTCAGCCCTATTCCTTCCTGTGTGCTGCCTGTCACCACTGTGATGTGTGAAAGGCACCGTACTTTCGCTAAGAGTGCCTGTGTCCGTTCCCTATCACTATGGAAGTGCTGCCGTATGTGTACCCATAGTGATAGTGAGCGTACGCACGCGTGTACGGTCCGTCTCACTATGGGTGTTCTCGCGTATGCGTACTCATAGTGATAGTGAGCGTACATGCGTGTGTACGGTCCATCTCACTATGGGCGTTTCTCGCGTATGCATACTCATAGTGATAGTGAGCGTACAGGCGTGTGTACGGTCTGTCTCACTATGGGTGTTCTCGCGTATGCGTACTCATAGTGATAGTGAGCGTACATGCGTGTGTACGGTCCGTCTCACTATGGGCGTTTCTCGCGTATGCGTACTCATAGTGATAGTGAGCGTACAGGCGTGTGTACGGTCCGTCTCACTATGGGTGTTCTCGCGTATGCGTACTCATAGTGATAGTGAGCGTACATGCGTGTGTACGGTCCGTCTCACTATGGGTGTTCTCGCGTATGCGTACTCATAGTGATAGTGAGCGTACAGGCGTGTGTACGGTCCGTACCACTATGAGTACGCATACGCGAGAACAACCATAGTGGTACGGACCGTACACACGCCTGTACGCTCACTATCACTATGAGTACGCATACGCGTGAACACCCATAGTGGTACGGACCGTACACACGCCTGTACGCTCACTATCACTATGAGTACGCATACGCGTGAACACCCATAGTGGTACGGACCGTACACACGCCTGTACGGGCCGCTGATATGCATTTGGGGTGCCCTAGGGCCCCGGGACGCACCGTACCTGTGTGTGAAGCTCCAAAATACATAGGGGACACATGAGGGACACGTATAAAGGCCTACGTGCATGCTGGTTGTCATGGAGACCAAGTTCAAAGTTTGAATTTTTTTAAGCAGGTGCACAGCAGTAGGCAGTTTGAATGAATCTACTTTGTTGCAATGTGGTTCTTGAGTTGACATCATGCTCAAGAAAAAAACACAATAAGAACCCACTGACTGTGCTAGGTTTGAAGGGATTGGAGGAAACATAGGATGCAAATGTGAGTGACCAATCACTCAGTACTCCTGGGCATGAAACAGGCCAGCAAGGCAGATATAAGGCAGCCAGGTCCCATGAGGGAGCACTTGCCTGCACATCTTTGTATTCGATGACCCAGCTGCTGCTACTGATTCCCTGGAACCATGTCAAGGTCTGTGGAGAGGTCACAGCCCTTCACCCTGGAGGAGAACCTGGCTTTGCTGGATGTGATCCTCCCACAGTACCCCCTGCTGTATGGGCGACCAGGGTATCAGGTGAGTGCAGAGTCCACTAGCACAGACTGTGTCCCTTTTTTGTGAGTGTGACTTCTGCCATTGTGTCCAGGTGTGACACACATGCTATGTACTGTAGGGGGGGTCCCAGGGGGGAATGCCTGAAGTCTCCCAGCCAGAGCATGCTGTGGTGCATGTCTGCCGTCCTCACTTGCATTGTGTTTAGTGTGACAATCACTGCATGGTGCATGCCACATTCTGCCTGTCTTGCCCTCCTGGGAATGTAGCCTCTACAGTCCTCATGTGATTATGTGCTCACACCAGTGTGACAGGTGACTGTACCCACAGATGTGTGTTTGTTCAGTGTACCTGTGCTGTGGGTGTCCACATGATGTGTTCGTACCCTGGACATCGGTGTGTGTGTAAGTCCCCTGTCATGTGGGTGGGTGCATATGTGGAGTGTGGCACCCGGGCTGCATGAGGTATGGATATACCCTGACCATGTGATGTGAGCAGGGAGCAGTGCTGTGTGTCTGATGTGCAGGGCCAGCCCCACACCTGTGAGCCCCCCCCCGTCTAGTGGCACATGTGCAGAGTGAGGTTTGTTGCTGCATTTGGCAATGGCAGGTGAATGTCCTGTGCCTGTGTGTGTCTGTGTACTCTGCTGCGGTAGCGTCAGTGGCCTGTGGCATGTGACTGCTTAAAGGTGCTGCACATTATCCTGGTGTAGCTTGTGATGCACAGTGTGAGCCTGGATCATTGATTGTGTAGTTGCCCTCATTCCACCTGTGTACTTTCAATGGCACGTGCTGCTTTTGCCCTTCCCCAGAGGATCATGCCCCTATGACAAAGGTGCAATGCGTTGGATGCATACTATGCCTTGTTGTAAACAGCAAATTTGTTCTAATATGTCTCTCTGTGACATGTGCCTGGTGTATTGATGTAGTGTCACTTGTTCATCCTCACAGGTAGGCGCCTCTGCCAAGAAGCAGATATGGCTGACCGCCGTCAGTGCCGTGAGGAGTGCGGATGGTCGCAAGCGGCGCCTGGCCCAGGTGAGGAAACGCTGGCAGGATATCCGGTGCTGGACGCGGAGGATCGCACGGGTCCTGCTGGGGGACTCACCTGTGGGCCCTAAGAACCATGGGCGTCGCCGACTGACCCACATCCACAAGCGTGTTCTGGCGGTGGTCTTTCCTGACATGGACAGGCGTTTACAGAAGAAGCAGCAGCAGGAAGGGGGTAGGTACATGTGTGTTTGTTGTGTGTCACCAGCATTTGTAAGTGCACAGTTGCATGGATACACTGCCAGGGTTTAAAGGTGCTGTGCAGATCCAGTTACCCACAGTATAGCTGTGCTCTCCTGCCTCCCTTCCCCTCCTTGCAATGTGTTCCCTGGTCTGTGTGTAGTCACTCCTTCACAAGGTAATGTAGTCTGGCGCTTTCTCCACGTGAACTATGCCTGTAGCATCATGTGTGGGGGTGGTGTGTAACAGGTTTTGGGACCTTGCCTGTGCCCTGTCCAGTTCAGTACATGTGGGTTCCATGTCAGTTGGCACTGATGCTGAGTCCAGACATAAGAGTTAGTCTCTCAAGTGTCATGCCTTACAGCGCGCATGTCCTATGTTGTGGCCTGTGACATGATGTGCATGAGTGTGCGATACGCATAGTGCAGGGATGGTGGCATGTGTTGCAGTCATTCCCATTCAGGACCATGGAGTTGTGTGGCCACTACTGTCCCCTGGGGCATATTTTCCTAGGTGTCATGTGTGTCATCACAAAACGTGGACACTCTCAGTGTCTACAGCATAGGCTGTGCTCTGTGCCATTGTCCCCTGGCACCATGTATATTGACGTGATATGTAGTACAAGTGTCCACTGTGCGGCCTGACCTGATTTTCCTTGTTCATACTCACAGTGGCCAGTGCCTGTGTGTCTTGTTACAATCATCTGATGATGGCCATTTGTACATGATTATTTGGACAGGCGCACCTTGGGTATTTGGCGTCCAATATTGCATTTATGCAGCCCCTGTGTATTTCACCCAGACTAAGAGATGTAAGTGCCACCTGTGTCTCAACAATTTGTCTCATGCAGGGGGTGGTTTGTGCGGGCCAAGCCTACATGTCAAAACAAGAATTCTCCTTGCTAGGTCTGGCCAGTGTGTGATGTTTGTCTGGACATACACTCAAGGTGCAGTGAGCCAGTCATGGAGGGCGTGTTTTCAGTATTACCTATGCAGCATGTGCCTCCAGTTCATGGATATGGTCCCTCCTCATCCCTAATTTCGGCGCCGCTGTGTGGTGCAGATGCAGTGGTGGATTGTCCCCAGGGCCTGGCTCCTATGTCAAACTCCATTTCATGTCATTTGCTATTGTGTCATGCTCTCCATGTATTTTCTGTGGCATGGTGGGTCAACCAACTGTGTGTTGCATGGCCTACATCTGTACCTTGTTTTTTAGATGTTACTGATCTTTCTTTGCAGGCTATGCACTGTAACCTATGTAGATTGGACTCATGTGACATATGTATACAGGTGTGTGATTAATTGCTGTCACTTCACCTTGCCCACAGCATCGTCGGGGGACACGGAGGGAGACATGAGCACGGACGGAGCGGAGGGAGCGAGTACCAGTGCCAGCGTTGACATCGTGGCTGGCACATTGAGTGGTACAGAGGCGGAGGAGAGTGAGGCCGAGGACCTGTCCACTGGCACGACAGAATATGAAGCTGACAGGTCCGAGGATGATCTCTCCGAGTGGGCGGAGGCTGCACCAGCAGCTGACAGCGGCACAACATCGCACCCCGCCCCCTCCATTGCCATCAGCCGCCTCCCACTTGCTCATGTCCCTTCCCAACGTGCCCGGTCACCACATGTCTCCTTCCTGCCAGGCACCGCACCCCCTGCCCCTGTCTCCACTGCTGCCACCAATGCCGAGTCTGTGGACATCCAGCGGCAGTTGCAGGTTGGTCAGGCTGCGATCCTTAATGTCCTCCATTGTTGAAAACTAAAACAGCGATATAATTAAGCATTCACTAAAGACATGAATTCTCCTTCCTTAGAACATGTTTCTTGTCTTATGTTGACTAATGTCTGGACTCCATCTTGTATTGTCATGTCTCCACGTGCTTTGCACGAGAAGAGTCCTTCCTTTTTGTTAGTTGCTCTTGTAATCTGCCTAGTAACAGTCTATAAATAGCCCCTTTGTCCGTCTGGCGCATGCCCAGACTTGACCACATCTGTTATCAGTTAGTCCTTGTTTGACCATGTTTTCGCGGGCTCAGGAAATTGCTTACTCCGCCCACATATTGATTCCGTATTGAGAATGTCCGTAAAAGGTAATGCATTTTGCCTCATGTTGTATCCACCCACTTATGAGCCCCTCTGTTGTGTACCGTGTACGCAAGTTCTTTGTGCTACTCTATGCAATACTGAAGAGTGTTGTATAGGTTGTAGGACCACCCTTAAGGGTTAATAAACTCTGTCTTTGCAGTTTCCGTGCCAACTTCCTTCTAGCTTTTGTTACAGGAGAGCGAACCCTTGTATTCTGCGGGCCTAGCTGGGGCCTGTATTCTTCAATTGGCGCCCGTCACGTGGGGCTCATCGGCGACTCGGATGCTCGAAGGATTGGTCGTGACGAAGGTGAGGAATTTGGCCGGGGATGTGATCATTGCCAGCGGCGTTTTTAGTCCTGGCATCCCGAGGTTTCTTCATCCCTTCCGAACTGACCTTCTGGGTGGCGCCGGTCCTCGACTGAGACCTCTTCTGTCGGTTTGCCGCGACAGCCGTTTGGGCAAATTTTGGAACTTGGCAGTTGGAATCTGGACACTCTTGATTGGTAAGAACCGTTGTACGGTACTTGCTCCGAGTTTTGAAGCCTGGGTTGGCTATTTGAGTTTGATTTGTGATGACCGGTCATATTTTGTATTGATTACTGTGAGAATATATGCGTTGCAACACATATAGGCAGGTAATGTGGAGATATTTCTCCAGAGTTGTGTAAATCTGAACGGCGCAAAGTTTAAGTGCCATTTTTTGATAATACTGCATATTTTGCATTATTTTTGAGCATGCCTGCTTTTAGCGCACTCCGTAAGTGGTGCTGCTGCTTTGGACACCGGTTAGATCTTGAGGAAGCTGCTCCAGCCCCCCCAGAGGGGACTCCTAACAGGGATATGTATGTGAAGCATGGTCTTTCCTCTATAATGTACAGCACAGTGTGGAGGAAATACACCAAAAAGGATCCTGAGTTACTATGGCCTTTGTATGGATCGTTTGATATGCGTAAGATTGAGTATGTGGAACAGTGTATGTGTAAACGGTGTGCTCGGCAAGACATGTTTGAATGTGTACGGTTATGGGTGAAGGAAGTGCGTGAGCGAGAGAAACGCGAGAAAGCGCTGTTTGATAAAGAGCAACGAAAAAATGATCATGTGAGAGCGCAGGAAGCGAAGCGTCGGGAAGAAAGAGAACTGGCGGAGAGACAAGAGAAAGAGCGTAGGCTGCAAGTCTCGGGTCAATATGCTGTCCGCCAGCCACTTTATCCTGTCCTTACTAATCTTGAAGATGATTTTTATTTATTAGATCGGTCTCCGCCCCCTTATGTTGGCGCGTCTGCCCCGAGGTCACAGGATTCTGGATCGGTTTCGGATAAGGTAGACACACGGTCCATGTTATCAGTTGAGCGTATGGGTGAGCTTCGGAAAATTTCTTTGCGTGCGCTTAAACGCAAACTATCTCTTGCTGAATTGTTGGAATCTTTGGAAAGTTGGCAAGATAGAGAGAAGCTGTATTTTGCGGCAACTTTTTCTGATGAAGTGATTACTGCCTTTCGGAAATATTCTGATGTTTTCGAGCCTGATGCTGTAGTTTCAGATGCTAAAGCATTACGTAACGGTGTTTTGTCTCCCTCTAAGGTGCCCGATGCGGTCCGACGGCTGTTTGCATTACGGTACGCGGCGTTTAAACTTAAAGAGAAAGTGCGCCTGCAGGCAGGGGAAAAGGAGCAATCGGATTCACATATCGGCGGCGACCAATCATCTACCTCCCATTCAGATAAGAGTGAACTAGTGCATGCTAAACCAATGCGAGAGGCGGCACCTTTGTATGTTCCTCCTAAAGGAGCAGGAAATAGTTCAGATATATCTTCCCCCGATGCTAGGGGATATTTTGTATATAATTGGGTTTATACTCCCTGGCATAGGGCTGATGTTATGGCATTAAAGAATGCATTGCCTGACCCCCGCAAGAATCCAGCGGCCTTTTACGAAGAGGTCGAAGGGGCCTTGAATTCTTGTACTATGACTTTAGCAGATATAGATTTGTTCTTTGGGCTTATTTTACCACCGGATATGTGGCGATCTGTGCGGAAGGTGGATGATCAAGCCGCTATTAAGGCCAAATGGTCTGGGATTGAGGATGTGGATAGGGAGAGAAAACCCGCGTAAAAACCACCCCAGCTTATTTTAGATCTTCCTGCTGCTATCTTGACTAAATTGAAAACAATTATCCCCCCTAAAAAGATTGACTGGAACATGTTAGCCTCATGTAAACAGAAGGTTGATGAATCAGTTTCAGACTTCTTTACGCGCTTTGAGGAGACATTTCATGATTTCAGTGGTCAGTCACTCACGGATGATACGGGTCGACATCTTTTTGTTGATAAATATGTGGCGAATTTATTACCGGGAATAGCAGCTCGTTTAAAGGCGAGTGAAAGTTCTTGGTCCACCTCGTCTCCGGCATCCCTCCTGACTATGGCTCAGTGTTATAAGCGTCAGGAACAAGAAGCGAAGGGGAATGAGGAGAAGAAATCGAAAGATTTGAAAACTAAGGTGATGTTAGCACAAGTATATGGTCCGCCTCGACGGGGTGTCGAAAGAGGTAGAGGAGGATTCTATGGTCCCCCTTCCGGTCGGTCAGATGTTAATAGAAATCAATGTGCGTATTGTAAACAGTCGGGTCATTGGGCTAGAGATTGTCCGGTATTATATGCATCTCGTCAGGGACGTGGTCAGGGACCACCGAGAGGTAGAGGGGGCTTTTCGAATTTTAGAGGGAATTCCAACGATCGTGCTCGCTTTGAGCCTAACGTGCAGCAACGAGATAGACCTAATGTGTTTGATCGGCAACACCAGTATCAGATGTCTGGGAATGACCGCCCTGGGTACCATGATTCGCAGCATGCGTAGGATTGCGTTGGATGGGGGTTGGAATCAGTTGAAGTACCGGTTGATCAGAAGGGTCCTTATGTTTCAGCAAATGTTTTGGGTTCTACTGATCGGTTCCTAGTTGATACAGGAGCTACTCGCAGTGCACTGTCCAAACAATTGGTTCCGAGGGCTCCCCCATCTGGCTTAATGGTTACATCGGTAGGGTTTGATGGTACACTCTCTCGAAGCCCTTTATCCCGACCCCTTGCATTTCATGTTGCCCACTTTTCTGCACCCTGTCCGTTTTTGCTTGCTCCGAACACGCCCGACAACATTATGGGTCTTGATATTCTTAAGCACTTCAGAGCTACGATCCGCTGCTCCCCTACTGGAGTACGTGTGATATTAAACGATAATCACCCAATGACAGACCGGATGTGTGTGGTTGCGGAGGATACTGCATTAGCTTCCCTCCCTCATTCTTTGTGGGCCACTTCGGATACTGATGTGGGACAGATGGTGATTCCGCCTGTCCACATTAGTGTCCAGGAGGGTGCGGTGTTACCACGCCTCCCTCAGTATCATATTTCCCAGGAGGGGGAGGAGGCACTCATACAGATTGTGCAGGATTTGATCAAGGTGGGAGTAGTGGAGGAAGTTCCCTATAATGTCTGCAACAGTCCTATTTTACCCATTTTGAAGAAAGATACCGATACCAGGGTTTATCGTTTTATCATTGACTTAAGGGAAGTGAATAAGAGATACCTCAGTATCCGGTGGTTTCTGATATCACGACGTTACTCACTTTGGTCCCGCCAACGGCGACCACGTTTACAGTTATTGATTTGAAAAATGCTTTCTTTTCGATTCCTATTCACCCTGATAGCCGATACCTTTTCGGCTTCACTTTGAATAATAGGTCTTATAGATTTTGTAGAGTCCCTCAGGGTTTTACAGAGAGCCCTAGTATTTACAGTCAAGCATTGAAACGACAATTGGATTCCTTTGTTCTGCCTGATGGTGTCGCCCTTATACAATATGTCGATGACATCTTGTTGGCGGCCGATACTCCTGAGCTGTGTGAGAAGTGTACGTTATCCTTGCTTTCCTTTTTGGCATCGCACAATCATAAAGTGTCGAGGAAGAAATTGCAATTTTGTAGACCAAAGGTGACTTATTTGGGTCACCTTTTGTCTAAGGAGGGGCGTGCACTTACACCAGATCGTATTCAAGCAATTTTGGACACGCCAGTACCTTCCACACAGAAGGATGTGCGTGCATTTTTGGGTCTTGCTTCTTTCTGTAGGCAATGGATATTGGGGTTTTCACACATAGCTAAGCCATTGTTAGCACTCTTGACAAAAGACATTCCGATACCTCTTCCCTGGTCAAATGAGTGTGAAATTGCTTTTCAGCAATTACGACAAGCCCTTTGTTCAGCACCAGTGTTAGGTACCCCTGATTATACGAAGCCCTTTTCATTGTATGTGCATGAGAAAGATGGATGCGCATTATCAGTTTTAGTGCAGATGCACGGCGACAAGCAGCGCCCTTGTGCATATTTTTCGGCTGTACTTGATCCTGTTGCCCGAGCATTACCAGGGTGTTTTCGCTCGGTTGCGGCGACAGCTGTGTCAATACGCCAAAGCGAGGGAATTGTGTTATCTCACAAACTGTTGGTATTAGTTCCCCACGCTGTTGATGCCCTGCTTAATCAGACAAAGACGCAGCATTTGACCAGTGCTCGTTTAACGGGATATGAGTTGACGCTTTTGGCTCCTCATATTACGTTAAAGAGATGTGCAACGTTAAATCCAGCCACATTGTTGCCGTTCCCGGAAACTCAGTCTGAAGTACGAAAAGCACATGACTGTATTCTTGTGACTGAGGAACAGACAAAGGGTCGTATTGATCTCCAGGATACGCCCTTTACAGATGTAGATGGAGAACTATGGGTGGACGGATCATGCCTGAAGCTACCAGATGGTACGACTTCAGCAGCGTATGCAATTACCACATTACAAACAATAGTGGAGACAGCACGCATACCGCAGAAATCAGCTCAAGCAGCGGAACTGATAGCATTAACACGAGCATGTGAACTCAGTGCAGGATTGTGTGTGAATGTTTATACAGATAGCCGCTATGCCTTCGGAGTAGCGCACGATTTCGGCCTACTCTGGAAGGAGAGAGGGTTTCTAACGTCACATGGAACACAGATAATGTATGGGGAGTTAGTTCACAACCTTTTGACTGCATTAACATATCCAAAGAAGATTGCTATAGTTAAATGTAGTGCCCATAAGAAGGTGGTTGATAAAGTTGGAGAAGGGAATGCTTTAGCAGGCCGGGTGGCACGAGAGACTGCGATGCAGCCTGGTGCTACTGCAATGTATGTTGTGAAGTCACAGACAGAAAGATGGCACGATGCTAGGAGAGAAGTGCTGGAGATACAGAGGACCGCTTCCGATAAGGAACGGGAGCAATGGTCCAATGATGGAGAATTAGATGATGAAGGGTGTTGGAGAAGTAAGCAGATGGATAGATGGAAGTTACCCACAGCTTTCGTACAACCTATGGTTCAGATGGCACATGGACTAGCGCATGTCGGAGCTTCCGCAATTGTTACATTACTCACACGAGTTTGGGAGCATCCGGAGATCGCTAGTACGGCAAAGAGGGTAGTGCAGACCTGCATGATTTGCCTGATGTATAACCCGGGAAAGGGTACACGAACTCCAGCAGGAGGATTTGCGACACCTACTGCATCCTTTGAGGTTTTGCAGATGGATTACATTCAGCTTGAACGCTGTAACAATCTGAAGTATGTTTTAGTAGTGGTTTGTGCCTTCAGTAGATGGGTTGAGGCATACCCTACGAAAGACAATACTGCAATGACTACAGCCAAGATGCTATTGAAGGAGTTCTTCCCTCGATATGGTGTTTGTAGATTGTTGTGGAGTGATAACGGACCTCATTTTATAGCAGACGTTATCAAGTATGTCCTGAAAGGGCTAGGCATTACCCAGAAATGTCATGCAGTGTTTCACCCTCAGTCTGCGGGATTGGATGAGAAATATAACGGTACTTTGAAGCTTAAGATCGCTAAGATCCAAGCTTCGACTTCTTTGACTTGGCCAGATGCTTTACCACTGGCATTATTGTCAATTAGATCGATACCGCATTCTCGGACCGGTCTCACACCCTACGAGATCGTGTTCGGACGCCCAATGAATATTTGGGGTCCACCAAAACCGAAGTCAGTGTATGATGTACCTTGTGTAATGATGAATGATTATCTGGCACAGTTAACGGATAGTTTGGTTTCTATTCATCAACAGGTTCGAGAAGCGCTCCCTGATCGGTCCACAGGTGAAGGTCATAATCTCCGACCTGGAGATCATGTCATGATCAAGGTGTTCGAAAGGACGAACAGTCTGGAGCCGAGATGGGTTGGTCCTGAGCAAGTCTTGCTCGCAACGAGGACAGCTGTGCGGGTTTCCAATCGAAAGAACTGGATCCACTCCTTGCACTGTCGTAAAGTGCCGCCTGGATTGGTGGAGCCTGCTGTGTTTACCGACCATCGAGAAATCCTGACTGCAGAGAAAGGCCGTGCTGTGGAACCGAACGACACTGAGGAGCTCTTCCCGGACCAAGCGATTCCTGGAGGAAGAAGATATCACCTCAGACCAAGGAAGTGATTGTTGTATCCAAAGACGTTGTCAGAACGGCCCTTAGGTTAGTGAAACGGAGAGCCAATGAGGCAAGGGGGGGGGTCAGCCCTGCATTAGTGTAGTGACACCCGTCTTGGCCCGCTGGTGAAGAAATCAACGGCTGCCTAAGGGGAAGAGTTCTGACAACCTTTTTAGTTTCAGGAAGATATTGACTTCTTATTAGAAGATGGAGAAGAAGAAGATTCTTTGTGCGACAAGCTTTATTATCATTGTGGCTATTGTTGGTATAACCACATGGTTTGTTGAGGATGTGACTCCTGCCCGCGAGTTGCTTGTTTTGACCACTCCAGTGCCTGAGGAACACTACTTTTATACCCTTCCGTATCAAGAATTGAAGCATCGTCAGTCTTATTTGAATAACACTTTCATCCAGATGTTGCATCATACCCATGTTGCTACGAATGCTACGAACTGTTGGATATGTGGTATGATGCCAGCTCATCAGAAGAAAGGAGGAACGCCGTTCATACCTCTTCCTTTCTCTCATAATGGCTCTTGTAGAGCATGGTACACTTTGCTTTTCGCCACACGGAAACCTACAGTGGGACGATTACTTTTCAGACTTAATAGGGAATGTCATCAAGATAAAGTTGGCTATCCACAAGCGAATGGGACAATATGGGAATGGGAAGAATATCGACCAGACAATGAATCGATCCCCTACATCTTCACGAACACCAGAGACACTGCTGGGAATGAACAATTCGTGATTCAAGTGGCACAAGCTCAAGTGGACCTGTGTGTCCAGAGTGTGGGTTATATTCCTGTTGGTGTTAGCGATTGTATTATTGTTCTAAACATAGATGGATTAAATAATAGTACTTTCTTAGCCTCCCATAACACATACTTCGTATGTGGGAATAAGGGCTATTATCGCTTACCAGCCGGCTGGTCCGGTGTATGCTATGTAGCGTTTTTATTACCCCCTGTATTCTTAGCACCTGCATCCTATCATAAAGATTTGAAGTTGTTGAATAATGTGACTGTAAATAGGTATAAACGTACTCTATCCATTGATGATGTTGATCAAACTGATACTAGCCTACAGCAATATATTGATTTTAACTTAGGATTGTTTTTCTTTGTTGGAGCTGCCCTAAATGGTAGGAAGGTTCGAAGGTTAACGAGAGTTGTAGAGGCTGTGACGAATCAGACCGCTGCTGCTCTTGGGAATCTTACAGAAGAATTACAAATTACCAGAATTGTTGCATTACAGAATCGTATGGTATTAGATGTTATGTTAGCTGACCGAGGTGGAGCATGTAAAATTATCGGAAGTAGTTGTTGTGTGTTCATTCCTGACCATACGCCATCAGTTTATAGCGCTATTCATAAATTCCATAAAATCGCAGCTGAGATTCATACAGAAAGTGGCACTTGGACCTTTTCTGGATGGGTTTGGGCATTGATCACTACATGGGGATGGAAGGTTTTAACTGGTCTCTGTATTATTGTAGCAGTTCTGTTTTCCTGTTGCATCTGTGTTCAGTGTGGTCCTTTACTCTGTTCTCTATGTGTGTCATTCTGTATTCCTGATAAGAAAGCTATTGCCAATGTCACCTATCAGAAACATTTAACCAAAGAAGTGGAAGAGATGATGAAAATTGACATATATGATGATTATCCTAATAAGTCGAATGTCTTCAGTAAATGCTGAAAGGGTCGTCTGTTGAAAACTAAAACAGCGATATAATTAAGCATTCACTAAAGACATGGGGCCCGATTCACAGAACTAACTTAAGACAAAATCCTAAACTTACTACCATTTTGGTATTCACAGAAGGCACTTACTCATTTTGGTATTCACAGAAGGCACTTACTCATTTTGGTATTCACAGAAGTTAGGAGTCCTAACTTTAGGACTCCTAAATGCCTTCTGTGAATACCGAAAGTCTTAAAATTAGGATTTTTCTCAGTTTAGTAGTAGTATAGTTAGGAATCCTAACTTTAGGACTCCTAAATGCCTTCTGTGAATACCGAAAGTCTTAAAATTAGGATTTTTCTCAATTTAGTAGTCCTAAATCTAAACTTAGGACTACTAAATTGAGAAAAATCCTAATTTTAAGACTTTCGGTATTCACAGAAGGCATTTAGGAGTCCTAAAGTTAGGAGTCCTAACTATACTACTACTAAACTGAGAAAAATCCTAATTTTAAGGCTTTCGGTATTCACAGAAGGCATTTAGGAGTCCTAAAGTTAGGAGTCCTAAACTTAGGACTACTAAATTGAGAAAAATCCTAATTTTAAGACTTTCGGTATTCACAGAAGGCATTTAGGAGTCCTAAAGTTAGGAGTCCTAACTATACTACTACTAAACTGAGAAAAATCCTAATTTTAAGACTTTCGGTATTCACAGAAGGCATTTAGGAGTCCTAAAGTTAGGACTCCTAACTTCTGTGAATACCGAAATGAGTAAGTGCCTTCTGTGAATACCAAAATGAGTAAGTGCCTTCTGTGAATACCAAAATGGTAGTAAGTTTAGGATTTTGTCTTAAGTTAGTTCTGTGAATCAAGCCCATGAATTCTCCTTCCTTAGAACATGTTTCTTGTCTTATGTTGACTAATGTCTGGACTCCATCTTGTATTGTCATGTCTCCACATGCTTTGCACGAGAAGAGTCCTTCCTTTTCGTTAGTTGCTCTTGTAATCTGCCTAGTAACAGTCTATAAATAGCCCCTTTGTCCGTCTGGCACATGCCCAGACTTGACCACATCTGTTATCAGTTAGTCCTTGTTTGACCATGTTTTCGCGGGCTCAGGAAATTGCTTACTCCGCCCACATATTGATTCCGTATTGAGAATGTCCGTAAAAGGTAATGCATTTTGCCTCATGTTGTATCCACCCACTTATGAGCCCCTCTGTTGTGTATAAAAGGGGACCGTGTACGCAAGTTCTTTGTGCTACTCTATGCAATACTGAAGAGTGTTGTATAGGTTGTAGGACCACCCTTAAGGGTTAATAAACTCTGTCTTTGTATTTGCAGTTTCCGTGCCAACTTCCTTCTAGCTTTTGTTACAGGAGAGCGAACCCTTGTATTCTGCGGGCCTAGCTGGGGCCTGTATTCTTCACCCTGGCCACAGCCAAGTGCTGCACAACATGGAGACATACTTGGAGGGCATTTTTTCATCGCAGGCTGACCAACGCAACTTGCTGAGGTTCATTGACTCGACACTGACTGCAGCAGTGGGTCTCCTGCAGCGCTACGTCCAACCCCCTACCCCTGCCCCATCCACACTTCCCACTCCCATGCCTGTCCCACGTACACCCAGACATCAGCATGCACCCACCACATCAGACACAGGCACCACACCAGCAGGGAAGGTCATACGCACACCTCCTGGCACGCACACACAGGGTGAAGTAGACGCACCCACTGGGTCGGGGGACAAACGTAAGTCACGCAGCCAGAGTGGGAGTCCGCATTCCACCAAATCCACTCCCTCCAAATCCCCTCCCCTCAGCTCTCCTGGCCACATATCCGGCAAGGACTCCTTCATGGCCGCTCTGTCCCTGAGCCCCACTGTGACACCACCCCGCAAGCGGTCAAGGGAGGCCCCGGTCAGGGTTGTTGAGTCCCTCCCCCTGTCCACACCCTCCCCCAGTGGCGCTGCGACCCATCCCTCCGCCCCCCCCCCCCATCCTTGGGGCCTGTGGTTCCTTCGGGTGCAGGGGAGACGCTGGAGGACCTCGCTAAGGTGTGCAGCGACATCCTGGCCTCCGCCTTTGGCCCTGCCCCACCCCCTGTGGTGGAGTCCTCCATCCCTGCACCCACGACGCCTACCCTTCGCCCTCCTGTCCCTGCGGTGCCTGGTCCTTCCCCCCCACATGATGCCCTCCCCGCTGTGGAAGACGAATGAGTCTGAGTGTGCAGGCAAGCCAGGGGACACGCGTCCCACTGTGCCCCCCATCCAGCTGTGACTCATGGACTGCCCTATGGGCTTTGTAAATATTGAACTTTATCCACACACACATTATTTGGAAATGCTGAATAAAGCCTTTTTTTTCCCTTAGAACACTACTGCTTTTGTGGTGTTGCTGTTGGTGGGGCTGCAACATGATTTTGGGTGGTGATCATGTGTTGGGTGTGTGGGAAATGTAGTAGTGTGCTGGTCATAGGGGGACCCTGGTATCTGTGTGCCATCACAAGCTGTTGCCTAAATTACTTTGTTCATGTAAGCAGTTACTGCATGGTGACATCGTCCCAAGGTGTGTTCCTTCCTCTGTGTAACCTGACATCTTCCCTGCAGGGTGTTTCCAATATGTGGTGCTGAGCTGTGTCTACATCATCTGGGTGTGTGACGGACTCCTTCAACTTTGCACATGCATGCTGAGCGATGTCTCCACCTGCATCATTCATGGCATCCTTGGTGGTCACTGTACTTGTGTATGTAGACTGTTGACATGACTTCATGTGGACATGTTCTCTTTTAGGCGCTATGCATGTGTGTACTCCCAGCCTCGCACACATGTGGTAAATGTACTGCAGGGTCTTTGTGCACCTGACTGACATTTGTGGCCATTGTATCTGTGGGTACTCCACCCTTTGCGTTCCATGGGCACTGCTGGGAGGACTCTGCACCCACCCCTCCTGTCTCTGGGCACTGCTGGGAGTGATAGGCACCCACCCCTCCTGTCTCTGGGCACTGCTGGGAGGACTCTGCACACACCCCTCCTGTGTCTGGGCACTGCTGGGAGGACTCTGCACACACCCCTTCTGTCTCTGGGCCCTGCTGGGAGGACTCTGCACACACCCCTCCTGTCTCTAGGCACTGCTGGGAGTGATAGGCACACACCCCTCCTGTCTCTGGGCACTGCTGGGAGGACTCTGCACACTCCCCTCCTGTCTCTGGGCACTGCTGGGAGGACTCTGCACCCACCCCTCCTGTCTCTGGGCACTGCTGGAAGGACTCTGCACACACCCCTCCTGTCTCTGGGCACTGCTGGGAGTGATAGGCACCCACCCCTCCTGTCTCTGGGCACTGCTGGGAGGACTCTGCACACACCCCTCCTGTCTCTGGGCACTGCTGGGAGGACTCTGCACCCACCCCTCCTGTCTCTGGGCACTGCTGGGAGTGATAGGCACCCACCCCTCCTGTGTCTGGGCACTGCTGGGAGGACTCTGCACACACCCCTCCTGTCTCTGGGCACTGCTGGGAGGACTCTGCACACACCCCTCCTGTCTCTGGGCACTGCTGGGAGGACTCTGCACCCACCCCTCCTGTCTCTGGGCACTGCTGGGAGTGATAGGCACCCACCCCTCCTGTCTCTGGGCACTGCTGGGTGGACTCTGCACACACCCCTCCTGTCTCTGGGCACTGCTGGGAGTGATAGGCACCCACCCCTCCTGTCTCTGGGCACTGCTGGGAGGACTCTGCACACACCCCTCCTGTCTCTGGGCACTGCTGGGAGGACTCTGCACCCACCCCTCCTGTCTCTGGGCACTGCTGGGAGTGATAGGCACCCACCCCTCCTGTGTCTGGGCACTGCTGGGAGGACTCTGCACACACCCCTCCTGTCTCTGGGCACTGCTGGGAGGACTCTGCACCCATCCCTCCTGTCTCTGGGCACTGCTGGGAGTGATAGGCACCCACCCCTCCTGTGTCTGGGCACTGCTGGGACACCCTTATTCATTTGAGTAAGTGCCTTCTGTAAATACCAAAATGAGTAAGTGCCTTCTGTGAATACCAAAATGAATAAGTGCCTTCTGTGAATGCCAAAATGGTAGTAAGTTTAGGATTTTGTATTAAGTTAGTTCTGTGAATCAGGCCCCATGAGAATAACTTCTTATGAACATTCCATATTCTCAGTATCGGGAAGGGAGACTGTAAGGAGTGAAGAAGTCTTGAAAATGCCCTCATCTATGTGCATTAGGTCAACTATCTCCTTCTGCACCATAATTGCGGCATTGGTATCATGAATCGATATTTTCCTCTTAGGAGTGAGAAGGGTAGTACAATAAGATCAACAGAAGGGGAGGCACTGGATAAGGGCACAACAAAGCACCAATACTACAATTAGGTAAATCACCTTTTCAAGAATCCAACCCCAGCCACCAAAAAGAGACCAACTGCAATTACCACATTCCATTCCCTTGACATTCTCAAGAATGTCTAACATGTGTTTTGTGATATCCTTTTCCATATTTTTGATCCCGACTACACATTGGTCTCCCATTACCGCAATACACTACCACTCTTGGCTAAAATGAAATTCACTGCATATCTAGTCTGTTTAGAATATATTCACATGCTCTCCAACTGAGTAGTAATGTTGCGTAAAGCAGCCACTGTAGTATTGGACAAAATCTGTAACTTGCACCCAAAACATTCTCTAGCTTTCTCAACCCGGGCCATAGAGGTACCACCCAAAGTGAAAATAGAAGAAAGGATGTATCCAAAGGTGATCCCATTAGTATCGTTATTAACCTCTATATCAGTCGCTCCCTCGCAGAATTCTTTGGTCAGGGTCCTCTTAACCCAACGAACATTAGGCTTCGCATATTTACAGGGCACACTCAAAGGCAACACCATCCCAAGGGCGACATCATCAGTACCATTATGAACATTAGACTAAAGTACCGTTAGGCAAAAAATAGAATCCCGGTGTGCATAAATCGGTCCTTTGTAATCTACTGCAGCATATCTAGTACTTATTCCGAACGTACTTGGATCTTTGTCAGTCACCAGGGGTATCGTATTTTTGTACAGCACTATTCCAGAACAATTAATATACAGAGAAGTGTCTGTACTATTCACGATGGGTCAACAAGCAGGATAATAACGAACCTCTCATGTAACTATCAATTCCTTATAGGGCCAATCCACTAATGTAACTGTTATAAACTTGAAAGAAATGCAGACTCCAAAGCAGGTGAGTCCAAGTGTCTTTATTTCTGATCATCCACTCTCCATCTTACAGGATGGAACGCCTACATTCTAACCTGAGCTCCCTGGGAGGGACCAATAACTGGGGACTGACAGGGAGGGACGGAGAGAA
The DNA here is from genome assembly GCF_964204655.1 of Triturus cristatus. Lineage (NCBI taxonomy): Eukaryota > Metazoa > Chordata > Amphibia > Caudata > Salamandridae > Triturus > Triturus cristatus. The sequence continues at coordinate 60,661,123 of NC_140588.1, forward strand.
CCATTGCATGAAAACATCTACTGTTAAATTACAACACATCTCCCTATGTAGGGGAGGTTTGCCTGAAACAGTTATCCCGATGTTCACATTAAAATACGTACACATAAACTTCAGATCAAAAAGTGTTCACAACTCTATCCTTACTCCATGTCTGGCCGTTTTCCAGACGAACTACGTTCTTACCAGACTTGTCCACCCGTATGGAGGCCCCATACTTGCTCGACCCTGGTGGCACATGCGTTGGTTTCTTGACCCTCACCAGAGTGTCTGGCACAAAATCCACATTCTTGACACCATGTTTGACATCATACCAAATTTTGTACTTCTGTTGATGACCCTCTACCTTCTCTTTGCTCTGGCTTAGATCAGGACAGACACTTTTCCCACTTCCCAACCATCTAGGATACATTTTGGTACTAGGCTCCCTCCCTCTCAGGAACACAAAAGGAGATACTCCAGTAACAACATTGGGAGCGGTGTGGTACGCCCACAACCACTCTCTTAATGAGTCCTCTACATTGAACCCATTTGTGATAACCAGTTGAATGTGTTCTTTCACCATCCGATTCACTCTCTCAACTAAGCCATTGGCTTTCGGACAATAGAGTGCAGTCTTCTCGTGCCTTATATTAAGTTCTTCCATGAACTCCTTCATTGTCTGAGAGACAAACTGCACCCCATTGTCTGTGACAAGAGTCGCAGGAATACCTTCATAGACAAAGATGTTCTTCAAAAAGGAAATGAGACTGTTAGTTGTTGTAGATGCTGTAAACTTGAAATTGACCCAATGAGAGGTGTAATCCACCAGAACAAACATGAACCTCTCCTGCGGACCCAGCATCTCCATGGGACCAATGATATCCATGGCCAATTTGGTCCATGGGGTCATTGGAGCACTGCCCGTGGCCAAAGGAGCTTTGTGTGGAATCTTACTCTTATCACTTCTGGCACAGCTGACACACTGCTTAACTTTTACTTCAATCATGGAATCCATTCTAGGAAACCAATAACAGCTCCTAACCTTGTTTTTTGTGAGGCTCCTGCCCAAATGCCCTTCATGGGCTAGATCAATTATTTTATTCCTCATACACATGGGCGGAATGATTTTATCACCCCTGTGTATGCGACCAGAGAGGAGGAATAGCTCTAGTCTCACTTCCCAAAAGTCTCTGATACTGTAGGGAACTTCAGAAATCTTTTCTGGCCATCCTTTAATGATGAATTCTTTTAATGTTTCCATGGCTGCATCCTCCTTCATTCCCTTATCCCACTCATCATTGGTTATAGAGGTAAGATGGATGGGAAATATGGGGACATCTAGAACTTCTTCACTTTGATTGCCAATTAGGGGTGACCTAGATAAATAGTCAGCAATCACATTTTCTGGACCTGGTAAGTACTCCACTTTAAAACAGTAATTTTCCAACCCTAGGACCCATTTACTTATCCGAGGAGACATACTTTGAGCATGTTTGGGTGAAAACATGAATGTTAAAGGTTTGTGGTCCGTGTGTATAACACATTTTGTGCCCCACAGAAAAAATTTGAAATGGTGCACAGCCCAAAAACACGCCAATGCCTCCCTCTCAATAACTGAGTAATTACGCTCTGATGAGCTTAGCGTACGGGTTGCAAAGGCAATGACCGTCTCTTCCCCCTCACCTTTCTGAGAAAGCATGGCGCCTAACCCTTTGTTAGATGCATCAGTGGTTAGTACTGTTTTCTTTTTGGGGTCAAAAGTGCCAAGGGCTGGAGACTCTAAAATACACTGTTTTATCCTTTCAAACATCTCCCTGTGTCTTTCTTCCCATTCAAATACTGCATTTTTCTTGAGGAGCTCCCTTAAACCCTCACATAGATCAGAAAAATTCCTTACGAACTTGGACATATACTCTACTAAACCCAAGAACGATTTCAGTTCCTCTTTGTTCGATGGGTGTGGGGCATCCTTGAAAGGCTAAAACAGAAAGTGCGCACTCCTGTTTATTCCAGTTGACAATTTAAGCAAGGTAATGGGTGCAAACGAATAGGTCCCCCTGAGTAGGGAATTCAAAGTCACAAAAGTAAGCACGTTCCTTAGTAGGAAAATGTCATTCGTGATGCACTCGGTCTCAGAGATTAAATCTCTTTTTGTAGATTAAACTGATGACTCAAAGTTGGTTCAAACGTAAGTACGGTTTATTAAACACTTTCTTCAGTGTAATTTCATAGAACTGTATTCATTCTTATGTGACGTATCATTAATCCAATTGCCCAATGCCTTTCGGGCTTTCTAAGCCCTTCTTCAGGGGCAGCGCTCTGAAAGGACAAGTTCAGGAATCAGTCTGGGTATATGAGGTGGAATCAATTTAAATTGAGTTGAATGAGTCGAAACAAAAAGTACCCGTCAAACCTTGGAGTGAAATTAGTGACGGTTAAATCAATCGTGTCTAGTGAAAGCGTGAACAGTGCATTCACCCTGAATGTGAAATCAATCTCCTCGCAGTGATACAAAGAAAGGCCCGCTTCCAGATTATATCGTGAACAAAAAATACAACGTGTATTTAAATTTCACAACGGTGTCGATTGCAGTTACCAAGAGCGTGTAACAGAAAAAACAGTGTGGCAAGTATGTGTGGCGTAAAGATTAAAGAGGACTGTGCAGTTTTGAGCAATTTCCAAATGATAAAAATCAAATTTACGGATTGTGATGACAGTTAACGGACCCTCATGGAACCGGGAGAACCGTTACAGTGTACTCCGGACGGTGTAAAAGATCGTGATCATGTGGTATAGGACCACGTGATTAAGTAGGAACGCGAGTTGGTTGGAACTACATAGAAGAAAGACTAGTAGTTCCAGGGTGTTTGAAGTGGGGTGAGGTGTGTATATACAATAGATAAGACGTGGATGCGTAGGCGTGCAAGTTAATTTGAAACTTACATTGTAGAAAAACTGGGAGTTCAAACAGGGTGATTCAAGTAAAGTCAAAAAATAATAAGGGAGAAGGGTAGTGCGCATGAAATGAATTTAGGGAATAAAATAATATTACCAATGGCATTTTAACAAAATGTGTATAAGATTGACAAAATTACAATTCAACAGCGACAAATTTGTCTTGCGAAAAACATACATGTTTGAAACAAGTATTGCAAGGTAAATAATACATTTGACATGGAAATTCTAAATGCAAAAACAACAATTGATGGACAGAATGCAGAACAATGTCATACATTCACCCCAGTACAGAGATCTGGGCCTAAATCCATAGTTTTTTTGCTCACCATGCCATTCCAGTTTGAACCCAGCCATATGCAAATCAGTCTTGACCCTGTGCCCCATGGGAACAGTCCAGCCCGAACTGCCAAGCCAGGTCCTCCCTGGACTGGAAACAAGCATCCTAGGACCGGTTTCGGGATTTCAGCCCTCGTCAGCCAGGATAGCTTGATTCCAGTGGCATGGAGAGCAAGGGACTCACGTCTGAGCATACCCTTCCCACTCGGGGTGACAAATGCAAAAACAACAATTGATGGACAGAATGCAGAACAATGTCATACATTCACCCCAGTACAGAGATCTGGGCCTAAATCCATCGTTTTTTTGCTCACCATGCCATTCCAGTTTGAACCCAGCCATATGCAAATCAGTCTTGACCCTGTGCCCCATGGGAACAGTCCAGCCCGAACTGCCAAGCCAGGTCCTCCCTGGACTGGAAACAAGCATCCTAGGACCGGTTTCGGGCTTTCAGCCCTCGTCAGCCAGGATAGCTTGATTCCAGTGGCATGGAGAGCAAGGGACTCACGTCTGAGCATACCCTTCCCACTCGGGGTGACAAATGCAAAAACAACAATTGATGGACAGAATGCAGAACAATGTCATACATTCACCCCAGTACAGAGATCACTACGCCACTGGAGTCAAGCTATCCTGGCTGATGACGGCTGATAGCCAGAAACCGGTCCTAGGATGCTTGATTCCGGTCCAGGGAAGACATGGCTTGGCAGTTCGGGCTGGACTGTACCCATGAGGCACAGGGTCAAGACTGATTTGCATATGGCCATGTCTGAACTGGGGTGGCGTAGTGGGCAAAAGAACGATGGATTTAACCCAGATCTCTTGACTGGGGGAGAATGTCTGCATTGTCAGCATTCCGTCCATCATTTGTTTGTTGTAACGCTTTTCGCCCTAAGTGGGATGGGTATTCCCAGACGTGGGACCCGTGCTCACTACGCCACTGGAGTCAAGCTATCCTGGCTGATGACGGCTGATAGCCAGAAACCGGTCCTAGGATGCTTGATTCCGGTCCAGGGAAGACATGGCTTGGCAGTTCGGGCTGGACTGTACCCATGAGGCACAGGGTCAAGACTGATTTGCATATGGCCATGTCTGAACTGGGGTGGCGTAGTGGGCAAAAGAACGATGGATTTAACCCAGATCTCTTGACTGGGGGAGAATGTCTGCATTGTCAGCATTCCGTCCATCATTTGTTTGTTGTAACGCTTTTCGCCCTAAGTGGGATGGGTATTCCCAGACGTGGGACCCGTGCTCACTACGCCACTGGAGTCAAGCTATCCTGGCTGATGACGGCTGATAGCCAGAAACCGGTCCTAGGATGCTTGATTCCGGTCCAGGGAAGACATGGCTTGGCAGTTCGGGCTGGACTGTACCCATGAGGCACAGGGTCAAGACTGATTTGCATATGGCCATGTCTGAACTGGGGTGGCGTAGTGGGCAAAAGAACGATGGATTTAACCCAGATCTCTTGACTGGGGGAGAATGTCTGCATTGTCAGCATTCCGTCCATCATTTGTTTGTTGTAACGCTTTTCGCCCTAATGGGGATGGGTATTCCCAGACGTGGGACCCGTGCTCACTACGCCACTGGAGTCAAGCTATCCTGGCTGATGACGGCTGATAGCCAGAAACCGGTCCTAGGATGCTTGATTCCGGTCCAGGGAAGACATGGCTTGGCAGTTCGGGCTGGACTGTAACCATGAGGCACAGGGTCAAGACTGATTTGCATATGGCCATGTCTGAACTGGGGTGGCGTAGTGGGCAAAAGAACGATGGATTTAACCCAGATCTCTTGACTGGGGGAGAATGTCTGCATTGTCAGCATTCCGTCCATCATTTGTTTGTTGTAACGCTTTTCGCCCTAAGTGGGATGAGTATTCCCAGACGTGGGACCCGTGCTCACTACGCCACTGGAGTCAAGCTATCCTGGCTGATGACGGCTGATAGCCAGAAACCGGTCCTAGGATGCTTGATTCCGGTCCAGGGAAGACATGGCTTGGCAGTTCGGTCTGGACTGTACCCATGAGGCACAGGGTCAAGACTGATTTGCATATGGCCATGTCTGAACTGGGGTGGCGTAGTGGGCAAAAGAACGATGGATTTAACCCAGATCTCTTGACTGGGGGAGAATGTCTGCATTGTCAGCATTCCGTCCATCATGTGTTTGTTGTAATGGAAATTCTAAATGGCACAAGGTGCTTAGGGGTCCAAGCTGGGTGATTGTATCTGTGTGTGAAGAAGACCTGATTACAGAAAACAGCCTAGGTCATAGCGTTCATTGAGACCTTTTGGATATGTAGAAGTGAGCTTGTGAATCCAAAATATTTCTCTTTGCAGTAGATATTTACTGTTATCTCGTCCCCTGAGATAGGGAATCAGTTCAAGAACAAGAAATCGCAGTTGGCAAATGTTGTGTTGGTGCTGATGAAAATGCGTTGCGATTGGAGATTTAGCCTGTTGTCTCCGTATGTTGCTTTTGTGTTCGTTAATTCTTATACAAATCTTTCTCTCCGTCTTGCCCACATACACCAGGCCGCATGGACATTTCAACATGTAAATGAGATTCTGGATATTACATGTGGCTGTATCTCTGAGTTTGATTGAGTGTCCTTGTAAGGGATGTTGAATGATGGTACCCTTGATAATGGAATTACAGTTGCCACAGTTAAGACAAGGTAAAGTGCCTTTGAAAATGCTTGTGGTCGATTCATCCGCTTTGGATAATATTTGTTTAAGGTTACGTGATCTTTGGTAAGCGAATCTTGGAGGTGCTTCAAAGATGTTGTTAAATTCCGCTTCAGTGCTTAGCATAGGCCAGTATCTGAGAATGGTTTATTTTATGTTGAAACTTTGTGTTGAATATTTGGATACAAATGTCATTCTCTGGTCTGATATTTTAGTAGATTTAGGTGAAAGTAACATTTGTCGGGTGGATTTGTCTGATTTGAGAATGGCGTTATCCAAAACTGTTGTTGGATACTTGCGTTGTTCAAACTTAGAGATGCAGGTGAGTTTGCTCGATTCAAAAAGATCATTGGTGCTTGAAATTCTTTTTAATCTCAAGAGTTGTTAGTAAGGTAGATGTTGCTTAAGTGATGGTTGGTGGAAACTGTGGAAATGAAGAAGATTGTTTCGGTCAGTAGGTTTTGTGTATACCTGAGTGGTAAGGTATCCTTGGTTGATGGTAATATAAGTATCCAGAAATGTTATTGATTCTTTGTTTATGCAGTGGGTAAATTGAATGCGTTGATCTACTGTATTGAGAGATTCAATCAAGGATTCGAGGTAGTTAATAGGCCCGCTCCATAGTATGAAAATATCATCAATGTACCTTTTATAAAGAATAAGGTGTCTGGTCCAATCCTGTTTGGATAGAATGTTGTCCAATTCAAAACGATGCATGTAGAGGTTCGCGTACGTCGGGGCGGCACAATTGCCCATGGAAGTACCTGAGCATTGAATGTAAAAAGATCCTGCCCATTCAAAGTAGCTGTGGTGAAGGGTGAAGTACATGAGTTCCATAATGAATACTTTAAGATTCTCTGGTTTGTCTGTAATCATTAAGAATGACTCAATTGCCTCAATACCTTTGTCATGCGGTATAGAAGTATAAAGTGATTTTACGTCAATGGTGCATAAGATGGTATCCATGGTTATCAGATCACGAACAGACTCTAAGATGTTAAGAAAATCAGTAGTATCCTTAATGTAGGTAGTCATTGATTGAACCGAAGCTTGAAGGTGTTTATCTAGATATTTCCCAACAGGTTCATGTAATGAATTCACAGTGGACACAATGGGTCTAAATGGTGGTTTTGTTGCGTTTTTGTGCATTTTGGGGAGCATGTAAATATAAGGTGTAGATGGATTGGTTTTGATCAGGTATTTTTTGTCTTCCTCATTGATGGCTCCCTGTTCTAAAGCTGTATTTACAATGGCTTTCAACACATCAAGAAACTCGTTGGTGGGATCCGTTGGTATTGGCATGTACGTCTGTGAATCCTTAACATGGTTGTTGACATTTTCAGTGTAGAAAACTGTGTCCATGATTACCAATGCCCCTCCTTTGTCTGCTTGACGTATGGTAATTTCTTGTTTGTTGGCTAGTTCTTTTAAAGCATGTTGTTCTTTTTTGGTTATGTTATTGTATGTCTTTGTATTGTGGTAACCAATTTTCTTGAGGTCTTTGTTGACAATAGTCTCAAAAGCATCCAGTACTTTGTAACTCATGGGTGCTGTGAAAGTACTCTTGTTATGAAGTTCCATAGGGCATCCTTAACAGCTTGAATTAGGCTGTATTTAGGCCTAAAACCCTCTTTGGATATGGTATGGCCTAAATAGTCGACCGATGTAAGTTTAATCTTGCACTTATCCAGTCGAACTGTTAACCCTGCTTTTGGAGTTTGTGACACACCGTATTGAGCGTCATGTCATGCTCTTCCTCTGTAGACCCATACATCAGTATGTCATCCTGGAAACAGAGTGTGTTTTTGACCCCATGCAGAACTTGTTGCATTATTGTCTGAAAAATGGAAGCCGCTAAGGCGAGACCAAACGGCATTCTTCTGAACATATACGCCCCAAAAGGTGAATTGAAAGCCGTTAAGGGTCTCGACTCACGCCATCTTTATACACCCGTGCCAGGTGCCCTCTCCTGTTACATTTCTTACATAAAACACTACGTGCAGAACACACAGGATTGTTTGCAAGACGGTTGCTGCTACCGCATCTAAAACATTTCAAACCATGCCCCTCCTTGCTATGTTTTACCGTAGTAATCTCTTTATTGCCCCACTTGTTAGATACTTTGTGTACATCATTGTTACTAGCCTCCGCTTGTACTACGGCGACTACCTCTTCTTCAACTTTCATCTCCTTTACACATTTAGCAGTATGTTCAATAGATTGTGCAATCGAGATAGCCTCCCGAAGCATGGGATTTTTCGCTAGTAGTTTCTCTTGAACCCTGCTATTGTTCGTGCATCTGACAAGTTGATCTCGAATGAGCGAGTAATTTAGATCCCCAAATTCACATAACTGAGTGAGACCCCTTAAGGCTGCAATATAGTTGTTGATGGACTCATTTTTCTCTTGCACTCTGCTAAAGAATTTATGTCGTTCCAGAACCACATTAACTTTATCCCCAAAGTGTGACTCTAATTTTATTAGAGTAACATCGTAAATATCCAAATCATCATCATTATCCACTTTCGGTTCAGGTAGTGTTTCATACACTTTACGTCCATGTACGCCCAAATTATGCAATAGTATGTGTTGCTTCCGGAGAGCTGAGAATTTCTCCCCCCCCCCATTGCAATAAGATAAGATTCAAATAATTTTGTCCAATCTTTCCAGTGAATCTCAGGATCCCCACACTCATTAAGAAAAGACGGTGGCTGGTTAATCCCTGGAGTGCCCATAATGGGGATTGTACTACTCCCCCCACTGTATCTGTGAGTTGGACTGAACACAACCCCCTATAGGGTACACCCCACCCTGGAACGCAGCTACACAGACCTTGTATGAAATTGAGTCTCAAAGAAAATATGTATGAAATTGGTAGGCTAACTCCTTTGAAGAATTTCAGACGAAGTCCCACCTGTGAACCTGTACAGGTACCTCAGAACACGCAGACTGACACCCTGATACCCACTCCACACAATGGTCTTATATGTCCGGATACTTGTTTGAACTTGGAGAACTCAGATCGTTTGAAGCTTCTCCGTCATCACCCCTCATGTGAGTATGTGCGAGTGCGTCATAACACACCATCTGACACCCACTGACGCTCACTGCACACCAAGTCTTACTTGTAAAGTTCACCACAAAATTCCACCTTGGACGGCTTGCAGGGACAACGCACCTCACCCAGCGATGCCGGTAATATCTTGCAACATTTGCATGGTGTGCACAGCCTGGCCTGGGCCACCTTTCCACTACATGGTCCTCCGGAAAGCAGCTGACATGGCCTATTGAAGATCGGCACCGGCACGGCCCTCAAGTAGTTGGGGCGCCGGAGCTCCGTCAGCCTGGGAAGAAGTTTGAGAATTCTGTGTAAACACGGCCCTCAGGAGCTGGAGCGCCAGAAGTAGGAAGAAAACGAAGGACTCGGATTCTCACGGCCCTCTAGTGGCTGAGGCGCCGGACCTCCGACTGCCGGAAGGAAGCAAAAGAGAGGACACACCCGGCCCTCCGGAATTGGAGCGCCGACGCTGAGGAGATACTTCCTTTTCCCCACCGATTGCAAACCTCTAGAGAGTTCGTAAGGGCTTTTGATACGGCGACTCTCAGAGCGGAGGCTCTTGATGGAACTGTTTAGCGCAGAACTGCAGCTGAAGACAAATGGCACACTCTCCTCAGCTACAGACAGACTTGTTACAGCAACGTCAGCCGATGCGGAGGCTTACCACAGATGCCTGTAGCCCCACTGCACCTCACGGAGCTGCTCCTCATAACGCATCCCAGAAGCCAATGAAAGTCACGTTACTGATGGCTCTAACGGTGGCAACCCACCAAAGTGACGCTTTTCCTGGCAGAAACAAGTGACGTGAAGGCTTGACCAACGAAGCCCAACCGCTCCTCTGGCCCCACACGGAACGGCCACTTGAACGCACCATAAGCCGGCAAGGATATTCAGGGTGAAGACATTGAAGAAATCCTTCTTTCCTCACCAGTAGCCCCAATGGCACCTCCAGGATTGCTCACTAGATGCCACCAGATGCCAGTGAGTCCCCCACTCGGCTGAAAGTATTCACGGTGCTAACACCTCCACAGGAATGCCAGGAGACAAGGGTCTCACAGGAACCCAAGTGTAGACAGGTAACAGCGCACCCCCACACTGTAAAAAGGACCTCCATTCAGCGGATCCAATTCCTGGAGAGCAGCATCACGACCACATTGATGGAGAGAAAACAAAGGGGAGATGATCAGCTGCCCCCTCCACAGCTCGTCACCAGTGTTATAAACTTGAAAGAAATGCAGACTCCAAAGCAGGTGAGTCCAAGTGTCTTTATTTCTGATCATCCACTCTCCATCTCGCAGGATGGAACGCCAACATTCTAACCTGAGCTCCCTGGGAGGGACCAATAACTGGGGACTGACAGGGAGGGACGGAGCGAACCATTGCATGAAAACATCTACTGTTAAATTACTACAGTAACATTCTGTTCTTCCATGTAAAAGTTGTCGCAATACGTGTTATTATCACACCCTGGATAACCCATTCCCAGTGGCTTTCTATAATATAGATAAGGACCTGGATATTCAAAACCAAAAACTCCATTCACTTCAGTAAATTGCTCTGGATGAGTGTAGGTATAGTTCACAAGAGACAATGGGTATGTAGTCCATAAACTAGTGACAGACTCAGTGGGGTAGCAAGCAAGAAGTCCCTTTTCTAAAGAATCTCTTGTGTGTATCCAGGAACACATTGCTCTGGCTGTCCTTTTCTTTCTTGGAGGGGAAATAACTTTAACCTTGGTATGTAAAGAAACATCCTGACCATTTTGCAAAAGCCGTGACACCCCAAACAATGTGATTAGAAATAAAACCACAAGAGCGACACATGACATTTTCTTCATACTGGTCCAGGCCACATTATGCGGGGTAACAAAAATCACTAGTTGCTCTTCCTCAGCAACCAACCTATCAAAGGCATGCATAACTAATGGTTAGATGGGGGCAAAATGCAAAGGAAATATATAAGTTCCCAGTGTCCGTCAGAGCCTCACTGGTACAGGCTTCTATTGTTCATCAATACGTTGGTGCTCTTGAGCACCGGCGTTGGAGCTTGCTATGTGCTAAGCTCATACTCCACGCTAATCACGATAGTATCCTTCCCCGGAATACTTTGGCCTTCCCTATCTACTGTTCAAACAACTAAACTAAAGTAAGCAGAAATCTTTCACCAAGCTCAATAAATCTCCATTGGTACTGTAACTCAGTACAACCTATCTTACACAGTCCATCCCTAATCTTTTTTCTCCTTGGATACACTGTTGACAATAGTCTCAAAAGCATCCAGTACTTTGTAACTCATGGGTGCTGTGAAAGTACTCTTGTTATGAAGTTCCATAGGGCATCCTTAACAGCTTGAATTAGGCTGTATTTAGGCCTAAAACCCTCTTTGGATATGGTATGGCCTAAATAGTCGACCGATGTAAGTTTAATCTTGCACTTATCCAGTCGAACTGTTAACCCTGCTTTTGGAGTTTGTGACACACCGTATTGAGCGTCATGTCATGCTCTTCCTCTGTAGACCCATACATCAGTATGTCATCCTGGAAACAGAGTGTGTTTTTGACCCCATGCAGAACTTGTTGCATTATTGTCTGAAAAATGGAAGCCGCTAAGGCGAGACCAAACGGCATTCTTCTGAACATATACGCCCCAAAAGGTGAATTGAAAGCCGTTAAGGGTCTCGACTCACGCCATCTTTATACACCCGTGCCAGGTGCCCTCTCCTGTTACATTTCTTACATAAAACACTACGTGCAGAACACACAGGATTGTTTGCAAGACGGTTGCTGCTACCGCATCTAAAACATTTCAAACCATGCCCCTCCTTGCTATGTTTTACCGTAGTAATCTCTTTATTGCCCCACTTGTTAGATACTTTGTGTACATCATTGTTACTAGCCTCCGCTTGTACTACGGCGACTACCTCTTCTTCAACTTTCATCTCCTTTACACATTTAGCAGTATGTTCAATAGATTGTGCAATCGAGATAGCCTCCCGAAGCATGGGATTTTTCGCTAGTAGTTTCTCTTGAACCCTGCTATTGTTCGTGCATCTGACAAGTTGATCTCGAATGAGCGAGTAATTTAGATCCCCAAATTCACATAACTGAGTGAGACCCCTTAAGGCTGCAATATAGTTGTTGATGGACTCATTTTTCTCTTGCACTCTGCTAAAGAATTTATGTCGTTCCAGAACCACATTAACTTTATCCCCAAAGTGTGACTCTAATTTTATTAGAGTAACATCGTAAATATCCAAATCATCATCATTATCCACTTTCGGTTCAGGTAGTGTTTCATACACTTTACGTCCATGTACGCCCAAATTATGCAATAGTATGTGTTGCTTCCGGAGAGCTGAGAATTTCTCCCCCCCCCCATTGCAATAAGATAAGATTCAAATAATTTTGTCCAATCTTTCCAGTGAATCTCAGGATCCCCACACTCATTAAGAAAAGACGGTGGCTGGTTAATCCCTGGAGTGCCCATAATGGGGATTGTACTACTCCCCCCACTGTATCTGTGAGTTGGACTGAACACAACCCCCTATAGGGTACACCCCACCCTGGAACGCAGCTACACAGACCTTGTATGAAATTGAGTCTCAAAGAAAATATGTATGAAATTGGTAGGCTAACTCCTTTGAAGAATTTCAGACGAAGTCCCACCTGTGAACCTGTACAGGTACCTCAGAACACGCAGACTGACACCCTGATACCCACTCCACACAATGGTCTTATATGTCCGGATACTTGTTTGAACTTGGAGAACTCAGATCGTTTGAAGCTTCTCCGTCATCACCCCTCATGTGAGTATGTGCGAGTGCGTCATAACACACCATCTGACACCCACTGACGCTCACTGCACACCAAGTCTTACTTGTAAAGTTCACCACAAAATTCCACCTTGGACGGCTTGCAGGGACAACGCACCTCACCCAGCGATGCCGGTAATATCTTGCAACATTTGCATGGTGTGCACAGCCTGGCCTGGGCCACCTTTCCACTACATGGTCCTCCGGAAAGCAGCTGACATGGCCTATTGAAGATCGGCACCGGCACGGCCCTCAAGTAGTTGGGGCGCCGGAGCTCCGTCAGCCTGGGAAGAAGTTTGAGAATTCTGTGTAAACACGGCCCTCAGGAGCTGGAGCGCCAGAAGTAGGAAGAAAACGAAGGACTCGGATTCTCACGGCCCTCTAGTGGCTGAGGCGCCGGACCTCCGACTGCCGGAAGGAAGCAAAAGAGAGGACACACCCGGCCCTCCGGAATTGGAGCGCCGACGCTGAGGAGATACTTCCTTTTCCCCACCGATTGCAAACCTCTAGAGAGTTCGTAAGGGCTTTTGATACGGCGACTCTCAGAGCGGAGGCTCTTGATGGAACTGTTTAGCGCAGAACTGCAGCTGAAGACAAATGGCACACTCTCCTCAGCTACAGACAGACTTGTTACAGCAACGTCAGCCGATGCGGAGGCTTACCACAGATGCCTGTAGCCCCACTGCACCTCACGGAGCTGCTCCTCATAACGCATCCCAGAAGCCAATGAAAGTCACGTTACTGATGGCTCTAACGGTGGCAACCCACCAAAGTGACGCTTTTCCTGGCAGAAACAAGTGACGTGAAGGCTTGACCAACGAAGCCCAACCGCTCCTCTGGCCCCACACGGAACGGCCACTTGAACGCACCATAAGCCGGCAAGGATATTCAGGGTGAAGACATTGAAGAAATCCTTCTTTCCTCACCAGTAGCCCCAATGGCACCTCCAGGATTGCTCACTAGATGCCACCAGATGCCAGTGAGTCCCCCACTCGGCTGAAAGTATTCACGGTGCTAACACCTCCACAGGAATGCCAGGAGACAAGGGTCTCACAGGAACCCAAGTGTAGACAGGTAACAGCGCACCCCCACACTGTAAAAAGGACCTCCATTCAGCGGATCCAATTCCTGGAGAGCAGCATCACGACCACATTGATGGAGAGAAAACAAAGGGGAGATGATCAGCTGCCCCCTCCACAGCTCGTCGCCAGTGTTATAAACTTGAAAGAAATGCAGACTCCAAAGCAGGTGAGTCCAAGTGTCTTTATTTCTGATCATCCACTCTCCATCTCGCAGGATGGAACGCCAACATTCTAACCTGAGCTCCCTGGGAGGGACCAATAACTGGGGACTGACAGGGAGGGACGGAGCGAACCATTGCATGAAAACATCTACTGTTAAATTACTACAGTAACATTCTGTTCTTCCATGTAAAAGTTGTCGCAATACGTGTTATTATCACACCCTGGATAACCCATTCCCAGTGGCTTTCTATAATATAGATAAGGACCTGGATATTCAAAACCAAAAACTCCATTCACTTCAGTAAATTGCTCTGGATGAGTGTAGGTATAGTTCACAAGAGACAATGGGTATGTAGTCCATAAACTAGTGACAGACTCAGTGGGGTAGCAAGCAAGAAGTCCCTTTTCTAAAGAATCTCTTGTGTGTATCCAGGAACACATTGCTCTGGCTGTCCTTTTCTTTCTTGGAGGGGAAATAACTTTAACCTTGGTATGTAAAGAAACATCCTGACCATTTTGCAAAAGCCGTGACACCCCAAACAATGTGATTAGAAATAAAACCACAAGAGCGACACATGACATTTTCTTCATACTGGTCCAGGCCACATTATGCGGGGTAACAAAAATCACTAGTTGCTCTTCCTCAGCAACCAACCTATCAAAGGCATGCATAACTAATGGTTAGATGGGGGCAAAATGCAAAGGAAATATATAAGTTCCCAGTGTCCGTCAGAGCCTCACTGGTACAGGCTTCTATTGTTCATCAATACGTTGGTGCTCTTGAGCACCGGCGTTGGAGCTTGCTATGTGCTAAGCTCATACTCCACGCTAATCACGATAGTATCCTTCCCCGGAATACTTTGGCCTTCCCTATCTACTGTTCAAACAACTAAACTAAAGTAAGCAGAAATCTTTCACCAAGCTCAATAAATCTCCATTGGTACTGTAACTCAGTACAACCTATCTTACACAGTCCATCCCTAATCTTTTTTCTCCTTGGATACACTTTCCCTCAGCCGAGGGCGCAAATTGTACCTTGTAGCCCCGGACACTGTAGGATCAGGGAACAATGACTCTTGGATAGATCGTATCTTGGGAGGAACAGCTGCATTTATCACATCTTCATTCTCCTTATCCATTTGAGTCCAAGTCAGCTGAGCAACACTGTAGGGGACCATCCGAGATACCTGCTCCCACTCGGAGTCCCCAATGCCATCATTGACCCACTGGTCGTAGGTTAAGGGCATAGGAACCCTCCAACAGTGGGTGGCATGTACACAGTTCTTAAGGTCAGCAATCCTCACTGCGGTGCGCGTAACCAACAGGACCTGCTGCTGCCCTTTCCACCCCAGCTCCAAACGTTTCTTTTGCTGGAAATTCCGGAGCAGGATGAAATTCCCAGGCTGGATATCGTGGCCGGGTCCCTCTGGCATAGAAGGCAGGGACTCCAGAACCTGTTGTTGAATAGAACGTAAACTCTCAGTTACCTGGCCCGAATAATCAAGTAACATAGGGTACTCAATATCAGAGAACCATTGAGGACGCGGGATACCCCAGACATTTGCCGGGCGTCCAAACACGACCTCATGCGGTGACAATCCTGTTCCAGAATGAGCTTTCGTTCTTGTTGACAAAAGGGCTAATTATAAAGCATTTGGCCACTTCAATCCTGTTGTCTACTGTATCTTTGCCAATTTTAGCTTGAGAGTACCATTGTACTTCTCAACTAGACCTGCTGACTGGGTATGATTGGCAGCATGGAATTTTTAAGATAACATATCAAGTAAACAAATGTCTGAAAGTACTGGGTGCACAGCTGGGTGTGTTCTTACGTACAACTTTATCAATTTTTAACCACAAATTACTAAAATAAATCACCACATTAACACAATATTGTAATCATCAAATTTTTCATTGTCAGAAATGAATATAATACATCATTGTCTCCTTGGTGATTATGAGTGCTTCAATACATTGATGAAAATGGAAACATATAAGTTCAAACTTTAAACAAAATGCAATTAATGTCAATGCATTCTTCTTCATTTATTCGTGTTATGCCCTATACATTTCGGGACGGACAGTCCCTTCTTCAGGGGACACTACAAGACAAATATAGCAAAACGTTAAGTCAACCAAAAAATATATCCTATTACTAACTACCAAGCACTTCCTGTACCCAACTATTTGAAGAAGAATGCATTGACATTAATTGTATTTTGTTGAAAGTTTTAACCTATATGTTTCCATTTTCATCAATGTATTGAAGCATGTGTAATCACCAAAGAGAAAATATAATGGTGTATTATATTCATTTCTGACAATGAAACATTTGATGATAACAATATTGCGTTAATGTGGTGATTTAATTTAGTAATTAATGGTTAAACATTGATAAAGTTGTACGTAAGAACACACCCAGCTGTGCACCCAGTACTTTCAGGCATTTGTTTACCTGATTTGTTATTTTACTAATTCACGATGTGGGATGGGCAGCCCACAAATACTGAGTGGCACCCTTGAAAAGTTTAAGTTAGGTGAACTGTATATTTAGTTTGCTACTTGAAGGATTAGTAAATGGAGTGCGTCACTGAAACTCATTATTGTTTATTCAAAGCATGGAATGTTTGCCTAACATGGAGCCCCTCACAAATCAATTAAATCACTTTTGCATTAAAATGACTTCCGTTGTCACTCCAGATCACTCGGGGCAAGCCGAAACAAGGAAAGAACTCCTTCAGGAGTACCTCTACAGTTGTAATGGCTGTATTGTCTTTGGTGGGGTAAGCCTCAACCCATTTACTGAGGGCACATACAACCACCAGAACATACTTCAGATTATTACATCTCTTTAACTCGATGTAGTCCATTTGAAGGAATTCAAAAGGAAAACTGGGCGCTGCAAAGTTACCAGTCAGTGTAGGGGTACTCTTCCCAGGATTATGCATCATGCATACCATGCAGTACTTCACTAAGTTCGCAGCTGTCTTAGAAATATTGTCATTCTGCCATGCGGGATCTAAAAAAATGCCTTTTGCACTAATATGAGCTCGACCGTGGGCCATAGTAACCACAGGAAGAACATATGAATCCGGCAACATCCATCTCTGCTTCGCTGATTTATCAATCCAACATCCTTCGTCATTCAACTGTGCAGTACTTTCCTGCCACACCGCTAATTCTTCTATTGTGGCTTCACTTTGTATATCTTTTACAATTTCAAGGGAATCTTCAAACATGACAACCTCAGGGACCCACCTAGCTGGAACTGATACAAACATTCTTTTAATTTTTGTTCGGGCCATTTCATTAGCTGTCTGATCTGAAAAAGCATTTCCTCAACCTATATCATCAGTGACCTTCCGGTGGCCACTACACTTCACAACTGACAATTTCTTGGGGAGTGTCAAAGCAGACAAAAGCCTCAATATGAGGTGCCCATGCTGAATTTTGGTGCCATGCGAAGTAAGGAATCCTCTTTCCGCCCAAAATCGTCCAAAATTATGCGTGACTCTAAAGGCATACCGGCTGTCAGTTTAAATATTGACAACCAGCCCTTCGCTTAGTTCACAGGTTCGAATAAGGGCAACTAACTCAGCAGCTTGAGCCGACTGAAAAGGGACCTGTGATGTCTCTACCACCATGCACAATGTGATAATAGCATGGGCTGCAGTGGTGGTGTCAGCTGGTAACTTAAAACAAGAGCCATCGACATCTAATTCCCCTTGTGAGTCAGAAAATGGAACATCAGTCAAATGTACCCATCCTTTCGTCTCTTCCTCCATTCGGCAGATGCAATCATGTTTGTCAACTTCATCACTCTCGGAAAGGAGGGGTAGTAATGTGGTTGGATTCAGAGTAGCACATCTTTTTATTGTGACGTGTTTAGCAAACTATGTCAATTCATAACCAGTAAGACGTGCACTGGTGAGGTGCTGTGTCTTTGTTTTATTCAAGATTGTGTCCATAGTATGGGGTACCATGACTGTGAGGTCAGTATCAAGTACGAGTCCAGCGAATTGTCTGATTCAAGTGGCACAGCCGCAACCGCTCTTAGACAACTCGGGAGGGCTCTCGCGACAGGATCAAGCACAGCAGAGAAATAGGCACGTTGCTTATCTCCAAATTTTTGTTTAGGACAGAAAGCGCACAACCAGCCATCTCATGGATGTATAACACAAATGGATTATCGTAGTTAGGTGTGTCAAGCACAGGAGCCGAACAAAGCACAACTTTCAATTGCTCAAAAGACTGCTGACATTCAGGCATCCAAGGCAGAGGCTCATGAACTTCTTTAGTTGTTAATGCAAGCAAGGTTTGATTCGTAAGGAGTAGTTAGGTATCCACTGCAGACAGTAGGAAGTTATACCTATAAAAACGCGCACATCTTTTTGAGATTGTGGAATGGGCATTTTAACAATGGCACTAATACGCTCAGGGGTTAACCTCCTACCCTCCTTCGACAGTAGGTGACCTAAATAGGTGACCTCCTGTCGACAATACTGAAATATAGAAAGGGAGACTTTTTGTCCATGATGAGCTACATGCAGCAACAAGTTAACCATGCTATCTCTACAACGCATTACAGAATGAGCTTCCGACAGCCGCAATCAACTCAGCTATTCCAAAGAACCATCAAGCTGATGATCTAATCCAACCTACCATGCCATCACCCAAAAATAACACTCTATGGTCATCCTATAAGATTTACAATCTCAACGATATTAATAAAACTTTATCGACTATCAAACCCAACAACCACTTCAATGACCCTCTCTCCTCTAAATCTATCTCCTATCCACCACATCATTACCCCTCTCTGGACCAAAATCACCAATGCTTCGCTCTCGCAAGGCTCCATCCCGAATTGCCTCAAAACTGGTCAAGTCACCCCCATACTGAAAAAACCTTCAAATAACCCCTCTGACCCAAATAACTTCTGACCAATAACCAACATTCCCATGCTAGCCAAGGTCTTGGAAAAATGTGTTCAACAACAATTAACCCAACACATCACAAATTTCAAGCTTCTGGAAGGCTGCCACTCTGGATTCAGACCTGGAGACAGCACCAAAACGGCAATTCTACACATTGTAGACGACGCCCTGCTTTAACTCGACCGGAATGAAACTTTTCTGCTAGTGCTGCTCGACCTCTCGTCCGCCTTTGGTACTGTTAATCATGCCAAAATCCTAGAGAGGCTAGAAAACAGGGTGGGGCTATCAGGCACAGTCCTTCAATGGTTCAAATCCTTCTTGGAAAACAGGATGCAAAGGTTTATGGTGAACAAAAATCTATCTCCTCCATCTACTAACCTTTTAGGAGTACCACTAGGCTCTACTTTATCCCCAGCGCTATTCAACCTCAGTGTCAAACCCCTAACTGATTTACTACAGTAGTCGAATATCTTCTTCCATATGTAAGCAGATGACATACAGTTGTACATCAAGGTCATCTCCCTTGAAGAGATCAAGTTGATGAATCATGCTCTTGAAAACATCGACCACTTGCTAACCACCAACTACCTTAAGCTAAACTCGCAAAAAAATGAATTCCTTCTAATTTCCCCCCCAAAAAAGCTCTGCGACATTAATGGACTGGACCAAGATGATCACTGCTCTAAACTGTACCCCAATCTTAGTGGACTCCAATAAATCACTTGGAATCACGCTGGATAATAACCTAAACATGCAAACACACATCAACATGTTAGCTAAAAATGCCCGCTTTAACCTCAGCTATCTCAGAAAAA
Source organism: Triturus cristatus (assembly GCF_964204655.1). NCBI lineage: Eukaryota > Metazoa > Chordata > Amphibia > Caudata > Salamandridae > Triturus > Triturus cristatus. The sequence continues at coordinate 60,680,944 of NC_140588.1, forward strand.
TGAAACCATTCATCAAGACCCCGGACCTCAAAACTGCAGTTTAAGCTTTAGTCATCTCGAGGCTGGAATACGGATGTACAACGCTATTGGGTCTTCCCAAGATCTCCACAGCCCTTTTAAAAGCTTGCCTCCATGCAACAGCAAGACTCTTAACAGGTTCTAGAAAATTTGACCACATCTCGCCACACCTGAAAGCACTCAACTGGCTGTCTTACGAAGTGAGAATACAGCTAAGGATGGCCTGCATCACTCATAAAGTCTGACACCACAAACCCCCCAAATACCTAGCCCAGAAACTTACACAATCGGGTGTGGAAACAGACACACAAGGAGCTCTGACAATCTGATCCTTAAACCTTCTTGCTTCAGCAACAAAAAAACATTTGATAGAGCATTCTCTGGAGCGGCACCAATAATTTGGAACTCTCTCCCCCCGAGCATCAGAAGAATCTCTTCAACGACAACTTCAAAATGGAAGTTAAAACCTTTCTGATGAGCAAATTTCTCCGAGAAATCCTTAGCATTCCCCACCCACCTTGACTCATTAAACTTCAACTGATATCCTTTCGACTTGCCCCTCTCTTGAGTGAATCACCCCACTTCTTCAATCACTATGTTTCCTGAGGAAGTTCCACCATCGTTTACATCTCTGCTTACATCTTACCTACCCCGCTATTCTAAACTCATCTTTATGATTTCATGTGTAGACTGCCTTGACAAATAAGATTTGTTTGTACTTAAACTTGCCTTAATGGACCGAACTGAAGTACCATGTCTTCTTAGCATGTTTTTATCGTATTGTACCTATCCGTTCTTCATATATGCCTGATATCATTCTGTCTAGGACCCTACTAAACTGTCTAGAATTTGTATTTCTCTTTCCTGTGAAGCGCTCTAACACCCTATGTTAGGTCTTGTTCGCGCTATACAAAACTCCTAAATAAATAAACCTTGTTCTGTGTAAGAAGTAATCAGGAGGTCATCTATATATTGCACCAATACGTTACCTGAGGGAAGCGAAAGGAAATCCAGCTGACACTTTAAAGCTTGACTTAATACTCGGACTCTCTGTATAGCCCTGAAGATCTCAAAAGAATCTAAAGCTTCTACCAGCTAGTATGAACCCAAACAAATATCTGGATGAATAGGAATGCTAAAGAATGGATTTTTCAAATTAATAACAGAATGGAAGGTAGCAGTAGAAGGAATCATTGTCAAAAGCGTGGTGATATCAGGAACCACTGGAAACTGTGGAATCACAATGTCATTAACCTCATGCAAATCAATCACAAAAGGTAAACATCCTCATGGTCATCAGGGGAACCTGAGGGTGTCCTTTTAAGAATCGGAAGAATAGGACTATTACAAATATTAGCAGACGTCACCTCAACTACTTCCTTTTGTATCAAATACTGAATAATCTGTAGAAAAGCATGTTCTCCCGCCTGAGGAATGCGAAGCAAAATAGCATTGTCTTTGACCTGTATTGAAACTGGTGGTATATGCAAGAGTCCTACATCTGTATCACCTGTCACCCATAGAGTGGATGGTAAATTAGCAAATTCAACAGGAAGAGAGTGAGAAAGAAACTTTTCAGTACTTACATTTGGGCCCATCGTCATATAAACACCTTCCGGGGAACAATAACAGTAGCATGCACTTTCTTCAACAAATCCAAACCCATCAAATTTTCACCACAATTGGACGTCAACAAAAACAGGGAACCCACAGTAAAAGGACCAACAGTCAATGCTAAGGGTCGTGAAATGGGGTTTACAACCGGTACACCTAAAAAACCTACCAAAAACATTATTATGGCCAGAGCCACTCCAGGGACCAAATGCAGAGAAAGAGAACTCTTTGTTGCACCTGTGTCCACCAAAAATTCCTTAGTCGAGCCTTGCAAATCCGCTGTGACATAAGGGCAACGCTGACCTACAGGTATCGGAATTGGTCCCTCACTCTGTCCCTGGCTATCCTAGCTCTAAGACATCCCTGTCATCACATCTGTATCGTAATCATCATGATAATACTGCCCATTGTGAGGGTCATCGAAGTAATTGTTATTAGAACGACCCTGTGAGACCACAGCATTCTGAGTTCTATCGGTCCCACGACCCCATCCACGAGAACCTCGCCCTCTATGAACCACAACTTTCTGCAAAACCACAGTACACTCACTATGCCAATGGCCCTCCTCCTTACAATATGCACACAAATTCGGCCCCAAAGGTATTGTGGTCGGCTGCCTGCTGGTGCGCGAAGCTGTCTAGCAGGACCAACATCTCCTCTACCATTACCTCTAAATGCTTGCTGCAACAGCACCTTCATCTTTAAATCCTTATGTTTTTTCTCAGTCTTCTCTTTCTCCTCTTGGTCAAGACATTCATAATATTGAGCCATATTCAAAATGACAGAAGGGGAAGAAATGGGCCAAGTGCTCTCAAATGCCTGTAAATGAGTCGCAATTTCAGGAAGTAAATTAGAAACAAACCTGTCAGCGAACAACCGAACTCCTCCCTTGATAGACATATCCTGCCCACTATAATCCAAAAACGTATCTTCAAACCTAGTAAAGAAATCAGATGCACTTTCATCCTTTTTATGTCGACAAGCCGTCAACTTATCCCAACTCCCTTTGTTCGGCAGAATAAGAGAATGCATAGACGTAATGATACAACCTGGTAAAGCAAGTATTTCAGCTCGAGGCTTTTCACCTGGCTTCCGTTTCTGATAGCATCCCTTAATTCCCCTCCCAGGTGCCTTCCAACTCTGCTACATAATCTTGAGTACGAACCTGTCTCCAGATATAAACCGGAACAAGAAGGCCAAAAAACATTTCAATGTCAGCAGGGGTCATTACAGTAGAAGAGGCAGCTTCTGTCCATACTTTATAATAAGCAGAATAATTTTTCCTGGGATCAGACAAATGAGTCAAGGGATAAAACCTCACTCCTTTTCCACGGAGTATAAACCCACTGTTCTTGAAAACAGGCCACTACACTTGGCCTAGTAACATTACCAAACTGATCCGTTAATTCAGGTATTTCTGGAAGATATATAGGGTGAATCTCTCGCATCTGAAACTGGGACACTGGGGAAGGACTCTTCTCATGCAACCTACCCCTATAAGAGACCAATGTCGTAATATTCCCGAAAACTTGGCCGGGCTCCAAACCGCTAGCATGCACATGATCTCTAATATCAAATAAAATTTGCGGAGTATCATCCCCAAAGTGTTGCTGCCAAAGACCAATTAATGTAGCGGACATAAGCTTAAGAGCATGCTGCTGTATAAAGGGCTCAAAATCTTGCATAACTGCCCAAACATCCTCCACACTATAAATGGGATTACAACCCCACTGTGCAGCCTGATCAGCTACTACTCTATTCTCCTCATCCCCCACCCCAGATCGCACCAATGGGCCCATTCCCTACTTACATTTTGTCCAATCTCTATCCTCGAATCCACGTATTGGTGTCTCAACACTCAAAGATGTTGAGGGATGAAAAACCAAAGAAGGAGAAGTGACAGAAGTAGCAGGCACAATCGTCACTAGCTATTGCACTGAAGGCGAGAGAGCAGGGGGTATAGGAGTCGAGCCAAGAGGTGTACAAACAGTTACAGTTGCCACAGATGATGAAGACAAAAAGGCAGCAGAGGGTACCGTAGCCAAAGCCGTCGAAACGACAGCAGTAGAAAGAGGGACAGTTGGACCAGTTGTAAGAGGCTGCTGTGGTAACAAAGGAACAACGGGATATATCCTCTGCGGGGCATATGGTGGCGGGGGTCGAGTATCTAACAATTCCTCCACAAAGGCATAATTTTCTTCTTGAGACAAATAAGATTTATCAATTTGTAATCAAAACCTCCTATACCTACATTTAACTCCTGACTCCTGTTTTTCTCTATCATATGCTACAGTCAATGTTTGTGCCTTCCCTTTTCATGCATCTTTTTCCATCTTCAGCTGTCTCCGTCTAGCTGCTTTCTGCCACGTTCTGAGGGAATCATACATAGACTTCCTACTCCATCTTTTGAATAAGTGGTCCTGTAAAACCCAATTTTTTGTTCATCAAAAGTTCCCATCAATGGCCACTGTAACTTGGCATTGTCCCCTTGTATATTTTTGCCATAGTGTTCTAAACAAAATAGGGCCAAGACCATGTTTCACATACATATCAAAACTAGTAGAGCCTTCTGGAGGCTCTGGCTAGGCTTCCTCTAATCGAGCATCTGCAGAACAACAAGGACAAACAAAGCGAAAAATGTTCTTATTCCAGGCATTTTCAAAAGAAAACACATTTGGTATTTAAGCCTGACAAAGCAATTGCAAATGCTTTTATCTAAAATGATCCTCAGACCGTGCCAGACTCAAACCGCAATGGTACCATATCCACAAAGAACCAATACAAACTCACCTGATAATAGTCGCACAAACAAACTGATTCTCTACTGCCGACTCTTCAGACCAAACGGTTAGATCCAAGGGTTTCGCCGTTCAGGACTGCAGTCGGGATGACCACTGGGCAAGGCACCATCCAGCAAGATGGAAGGGGCATGTGCGAGTAATCAGTACTCTTCAGGCAGGGATCCCTGAACTATCAGTCCGACCAAATGATAGCCTTGACCTCCCGTCCGTCCGCAGAAAGGGGTTGGGTCACTCACCCAAAGGAGTCCCTGTTTCGGCGCCAACTGAAGGAAGTGGCCTGATTTGTGTCACTAATGACCACCTCTCAGCCTTCTGTACCAAATTAAGAGTCGGTCAAACAGTAGAGAATACAATCCAATATCTGTTTATTCAGGTACACTCAGAGTGGAGCCCAGTCTGCCCAGTCACTAGGTGTGCTGCAGAGGGCCTGACATCAGCAAGAATAAAGATACATTATGTACATTTCAAAACCAATGAAGGCACGCCCATAGTGGAATTTTCCAAGCATATGCTGCTAAACAATGAAATAGAGAGGATAAGTTTTGAATCAGATGCCGGGCACACAATATATACTACTCAAGTTATTCTGCCTGTGCCTGCAACTAGACAAGTGTGCCTCTATCTAGTGAGTAAGGTATGTCGCTAATAAGAACAGTCTATTTATTAGCAAAGCAAAATCCAACCTTGAAGAAGTGAAACCCAACAGCGGTCTTTTCTAAAAAATGGCAATGGATTAGTTTCGATCATGATTTAAAATGGTGTCCAAATAGAAAATGGTACAGCAAGTGCTAACTTACATAGGATCATACATAAGTGGGAACATTTCTATTCTAACACCACAGCCAGATGATTGGCCTTGCCAATACTTAGGAAGATTGGAGTGGTGCACTACTTCAGAGTAAAGACGGTCCTTCAATAAGTCATTTAGTCTTGTTATCTTTTCCTAGCAAATCCTTTATTTTTCATATGCATCCAACAGTAAAAATTGTACCAGCCAACGCGTCTCGTTCATATACAATGAACTTCTTCAGGGCTGTAAATTACAATATAAAACACATAAATATATATACAGACACACAATATAAAATGCTCGGCACAGGACCATTCGGACCAGAAAGAGGGAAAAAAGAAGAAAAGAAACAAATGACGTATGACATGTAAGGAGTGTCAGTCATGGGTAGCAGTGCTGGAGGGAGCAGGGGAAAGTAGACAAACAGTGCGAATAGACAGACAGAAAGATATCCCCAGCGAACATGGAAACAACATTGCGAACATAGAATGCGATGTAACAAACAGACGTTCAAACACGGTGCTATATTACATTTGAATCATATATATAGATATATACACACACAAAAAGGTGATGGTCATGTGATTCTATATGTAGTGGAGAAAAATGATCTGCCTATGCGTATGTGACATGGTCGTACCCCAGGCTGGAGACGCACTGTATGATTACAAGTTATATGCTTAGTTGAGCGCCCCGGCTTAGGTGCAACGATTGGCCCAGGGTCAAATTTTGTTCCAATGTGTTCTGAACCTTCCCAAGTGTCAGTGTATGGCATGTGTGAGAGTCCTTCTTACTGCAGGTGTATCGCCTATGTAGGGCCTAGAACTACACAGTGGAGTATGTAACGCAATCTTGTAAAACACACATAAACTGACCATGTGGATCCCTATACTCGCCGTCACAAGTGGCACTGAATGAATAAAATAATGTCTGTCAGGAAAGAGCAAAAACTAAAGTGCAATAGCATGTACATACCATAGAATGAAGTAAGAAGGTAGGGGGAAGGACGGTTCCAAATTTGCCCTGGTGTTCTGTTGGGAGCTTAGCACCAGCTCGATGCAAAAACGTTAAGTCGTAGCAAAAGATGACAGATCTTCACAAATTAATGTCTGCGTGGGCCTCCTTGATAAGGGCCAGCTCTTGAGCGATCTGCGAAGGAATAGAATGAGTTTGTACTTTAGTCATACATAAAAATATGCACTGGTATGAGACATGGAAGTATTAGGAAGAGGGGTGAGAATGGCGGGTGCGCGTCACGGTACAGTTGAAAGTGTGAAAAATCGAGTGAGCGAAATTACTGGTACGCTTAATGCTCCAAGCGCAATATGATATATGCAACGGAAGGCAGGGTGAAAAAGAAGGGGGAAAGTTGGAGACTCTGTGTGTGGTGCCGGGTACGTGCAGGCTCGTCGTAATTGACAACACGCGAAGAAATAATAAAAGCGTCCCGAGATGTAGGGCCCGGTGGGGAAAGGGATTCCATAGGAACAATCGAAGTTGAAGAATAGAGGGCTGGCATGTGGGGCTGAGCCCATGTGGGCCGGTCGCAAGTGGTATAGGCAAGGTGGCATATGGCAAATGCAACCAGTAAGTGACTAATAGTGCGGCATATGCCATGCGAAAAAGGGTGACCGGTGGGAAAAGGGGCTAGAAAGCGAAAGACCAAGGCGGGGACTGCTGACTGCGTGCAGTGGATGCTGCCTCCTGTCCTGCAGCAATGGCAAAATATCATGGCGCCATTAGTGCCGGGAGTGCGGCTACGGGGTGACAGGTTGTCACGTATGACATTCCATGGTTCCGGTCTATGGTAAACCTGGTGGGTGGGGGAGTGAGGACATATCGAGGGCCCCCTAGGGAATCCATGGAGCTACTGGACAGGGGCGCCGTGAAGGCACAATGAAGGACATACAAAGTGAAAACACGTATGGCAACCCCGTGTTCCTGTCCAAAGTAAGCCTTGTAAAAGAAGGAGTGAAGACAATAGGAGGGTCCCCTTAGGAGTCCATGAGGTTACCAGGTAGGGGCACCATGATGGCGCAGTGGGGGACATTACAAGTAAAGACATAAAACATTAAAAAGGGCCCCCTTGGGAATTCTTGCAGCTATCAGGCAGGGGCGCTGTGGAGGCGCAGTGAAGGACTGGAAGTAAGGAAAAGGCAAAAAGTGACAAAAACTGAAAGCCAAAGAATGCCATAAGGGCGACGAAAGTATCGCGGGTGAAACAATCTTGCGTTAAACCATGCAGTCTCATCGGTCGGTTCAATAACAAGCATTTACAATGCAATGGTCTCGGCATTGCTAAAGTTAGAGCTATTGGCATTGCTCCTGACATTATTTTTGTTTATGTTTTTGTTTTTAAAACATCTAACCCTTTCGCTGCGGCGGGAATTCCGCCGCAGCGCTGGGGGGTGCGGGGGGGCAGCGCGGTGGCGCTGTGCTCATGACGGAGCCGCTCCGTCATGAGTCACGGTTGAGCTGTGCTCATGACGGAACGGTTCCGTCATGACTCCGCCCATTTGCGTTGTCCCCCCGTACAGGCGGGGAAACAGCGCCGCGTAGGCGGAGCGGCCGCCAACGGCCGTGACATGACGGAACCGTTCCGTCATGAGCACACGGCAACCGTGGCTCATGACGGAGCGGCTCCGTCATGAGCGGGGAAGGGGTTAAAGAAACGGCATTGTTATTTACAATGTCAATAGCTTAATCACTCTCAAATGCAAGACCTATTGCATTTGCACCCACACACAGAGCCACCTACACACACACTGATTAAGCTATTGACCTTGTAAATAACAATGCCGTTTCTCTACATGTTTTAAAAACAAAAACATACACAAAAATAATGTCATGAGCAATGCCAATAGCTCTAACTTTAACAATGCCGAGACCGTTGCATTGACCATACAGTGATATGGTCATGTATTCTATATGGAGGACAATTGGTTACTATCAGTATGTTGCTTAGATAACAAACATCGAAAGCAGCAGGGTGGATGTGTGAGATGATTTGGTGGATGAATGGATACGTTGATACATGGTTGCATGGATGGTAATCGGAAGTATGAGTGTGGAGATGAATGTATCGAGGGATGAATGGATGGATGGATTGACAGAACGATCACTGGATTCATCCGTGAATGAAGGGGCTGGCTGAGGAAGCGTGCGGATTTAAAATGCTAAGATTACATGAAATATACAGCTGACATGCACGGAGAAAAATGACCCGGTGTGTCAATGACGTAATTTCACCTGCAGTGCTGTGCAACCTGCTGGCACAGATACACCAACATCAAAATACTGGCGGTTCATGGGAGGAACATGTTCATTTGTAGCGCCTAGTGACATAAACCCACACTGCTCAATATAAACGCTGGAACCACACAGGCTGCCGCACGAAGATGTTCTTCAGTTCCACCTACAGTATCAATGAAGCCCTGTGCACTTCGGTGGTACTCTGAGGGCCCCCACTATGTCTGCCCGCATGAACATCAGTGCACACAGACCCACTACAGATGCACTACAGACCCACCTACGCCTCCCTCTCTGCAGCCATCCTCCGGGCTCACTGCGATCTCCGATTCCTTAAGCCAGGTCCAGCTTTACATCCCCAAAAAAAAGAAAAAAAAAAAAACACAAAAAGTCCAATACAAATTAGGTCATCTACAAGCTGGAAAATACAAACATATGGATTTAGTAATCAACACATATACTGCACAGGTTCAAGAATATTTAGGATGGAATCTACCTAGTTATATAAAAGGGAAATTTCTAAGATTTAGTCAATTTTACATACCGCTTGGGGAGTTTGAAGGGAAATGGAACCAGGCACTTAAAGGTATACAAGTATGTCGGCTTTGTGGAACTTTTGAGGAAACACTTGACCATCTAATATGTATCTGCCCTAAGCTGCTGCCCATACGAAGGACATATTTACGCCCCTTGTTTAACAAATTCTAAAATAACAACAACGGCAGAGGGCGTTCGATACTGTTTCAGGCTCAAAGTGGACAGTGCAATAACAAGGATGGTAATGTTTTTAGATCATGCCTATAAAGCATTAATTGCTTAGACAGCTTTTATAACGGGAAATTATGTTGGATTTTTTTATTTTGAGATCATGCCGAAAATGTTTAGGACGAAATAGCATGAGCAACTCTTGTAGGTAAAGGACTAAAAATTGTATTTACATCAGGCAAACGCATGTATAGAGTCGCCTATGACAAATCGGATGGATACATCTCAACAAATAGCAAATTAGCACTTTAACAGTTGTAGATGGACAGACAATGAATGGAAACCATGATGTGATGTTGTGTAAATACTGTATTACGTAGTGTGTATGACCTTTTATAGTACGTTTTAATTATTGAAATTATTGTCTTTTAAACGCTCGCATTTTTGTTGTAATCATATGATTAATACAATAAAGTATTTTACTACTACACACCAACGTGTACGAGAGAAGGGACCCCACACTTAACTCCTTCCCCACCAGCTGCACGCTTTGTGATCCACAGGATACATTGATGTCCGCCACCCCTTGTCTCCCCGGTACTCACTGCGCAGCAGAGGGGACGTCTCCTTCTTCACATACTTTCCCTGCAATTCGGCGGGTTTGGACACCTCCTTCTTGGTCTTCTTGCGGGACAGCATCCCTGGGATAGCCTCGGGACCTGAGCGACGGTGTAAAGCTCAGGGAGAGCCTTCCCTCGCTCCGCACCCTAATCGCCGCTACTCCTAGTGTGCGGACAAGTGCCCTCACAGGGCCCATACCACTCTCTGTCGCTCATCCTAGGGCCACGGAGTAGGGTCACCGGGGGAAGCGAAGCAGCGGCACAGCCCCCTGGGCCATATTGTGCCACGCAGCCGCCGCCACTTGGTAACCGTCTCGCGCCGCGCTGACTGTTGTGACCCGACGTTAGCCGTTTTCCCGGTCTTGTCCTGCTGCTTCTAGAGGGGTTACTCCCTCGCCTGTCCGCGCGCCCCCACTTGGCCAACACTTGGAACAAACTTTCCCTAGAGCCCCAAGACTTCCAGTAGCAGATTTTTTTGGCAAGTACCTAATAAATTGTGAAAAGAGGCATGACGGGCTCTAAAGAGAGCCAGAAAACAAGCACCGCCTACACAACGAAGAGGGTAGCTACACACAGTTTTTAAAACGTTGCTTCACGGTACAACCACTAAAGAAAACAAGACCGCTTACCATAAAAGGCGCAGTTCACGTTCATCTGAAGAAGGCCTTTGAAGGTAGACGTTGAAATCTGCCCCGGTTTGACCAACTTGAGTGTACACCACTAACATGACTAAAACAAGCAGTCCCTTTTTCGTTCATCATTGATAGCCATCTTGAAATGTCAGGCACGTTCGGTGGATGTAGGGGCAGCAACTTAAAAACAAGAGGGAATCTACATACGAGGGGGCAGTGCGAGAGGTGTAGCGGTAGGAGACATCCTGCTAACAAACACACCACCGCCTTTCTCCGAGGCAGAGCAGAAATGCCTCGGAGAAAGGCAGCGTCGTTTTCGGATTTGGGGGCGTGTTTTGCTGTTGTCTCCTCCTTGAGACTTCTTGCAAAAAACACGCCCCCCGATCCGAAAAGGACGGGGCCTGTTTGGAATGACTGACCTCTTCTCCAATGGCTGGCCAGCATTCAAGAGGCCAGCCAATGGAGAACAGGGGAGAAGAGGGGCGGGTTCAAGCCCCTCTTCTCCAAGTCATTAAATCTCGGAGCGAGACTGCGCAAGCGCAGCCTTCGCAGCCGAGACCTAAAAAGCACGATTCATACCTGAAAAGGCTGGAACTGCCGTCGGTTCCGAGCAAGAGTGGAAAGTGCCAGTTGAAAACCCGATAATTATATACTAAATGGCGCGGGAAGTGTGATGGACGTACGTGTCAAAGAGAAGCGAGCTGCAAGTAAGGCCGAGGAGTAGGGGCATGTAGTGGCTAAGTAGTAGCTGATGCATCCATGACCCAGATTGCATGTCTGCTGGGGCGGCAGCGTCAGTACAAGTCGGGCCCTGGGTAGCTGGGTGCTGGGACGGGCAGCGTCAGAACTGGTTGCCCCGGGGAAAAAGCAATCCATAAAGAAACCCGAGCATCCCAGTGAAACAGACTGATAGTGTGAGCCAAGGGGGAGAGAAGTAATGGGCATAAGAGGGAAGCAAGTGAGGGCTCACCAGGTGAGACCCTGGCTGGGTTGTAGTGACGTCCCGGTTTGAAGATAATGCGGGCCAAATCATCAGAACCAAGCATGTCTTGGGGTAGAAGAGACCCCAGTTGACACATGTCAGAGTGTAACATGCCCTTGTATACAATGGGTCCAGAGGTGGGTGCCAAATGTCTAAAGGCTATGACTGGACCCCAAACCATGTATTGTCTGTGCATCCGGTCCGGAGCCCAAGATGGGTAAGGTACATATACTAGGTGCAAGAATTCAGAAATAAGGAAACTTGATGAAATGAAGTAAAATAAAATAAAAGAGCAGGGCATAGGTCGAAATCCCTCTAATCCTAAAAGTTTCCTGCCCACAGGGGCCGTCAGGGTGGTCTCTATCTCAGGAAATAGTGAAACTCATGGTCAGTGTTGTGTCCCCTCTTGACCGCATCGAGTCTAAAAATCCATTTGGCCTCCGTCTTTCTGAATGTCAGTTCTCTATTCCCACCTCGGTTGTTAGGTGGGATGTGGTCAATGCCAAAGAAGCTGAATTTAATGGGACCGGTGTGTGTTGAGCGGTACTGTTCAGTCATGGGGTACCTGTCATCACCACTGATAAGTGCCCTCCGATGTTCTTGAATTCTCGTTTTAAGATTGAGAATTGTGCTGCTCACGTAAATGATGCCACATGGGCATTCCAGTATATAAATCACAAACTGTGTGTTGCAGTTTATGTGGTGCTTGATATTGTGTGTGTGGTTGGAGTTGTAACACAGTTCTTTGCGCTTGTTTTGTCCCAGACAGCAAACATTACAATTGGTGCAGGTGTAGAAACCTGCTGGTGGGCATGGCAGCCATGTGTTAGTGGTTGCTTTACTGGCTGTAATGTAGCTCGGGCAGAGGGAGCTCCTCAGTTTACGCCCTCTTCTAAAGATCAGTGAGGGGTGGTCGTTGATATGGGGACGTAGTGTGGGGATCTCGATCAGTAAGTGCCAATGTTTTCTGAAGGCCTTGAAGATCCAATCACTATGTGCCGTGTAGTCAGTGTAAAAGGCTATCCTATCATTCTGGCACTCTTTATTACGCTGTTTCCCTTGTGAGTGCTTGTTGGTGAGTGTATCTGCTCTGGGGAGGCCCAGGACTCTTTGCTCTGCTCTTTACTCTTTGCTCTGCTCTGTCCAATGCCCTTTGGTCATATCCCCTTGATTTGAAGCATTGTTTAATATCCGATACGTTCTCTCTAAAGCCCTCCTCTTCGCTGCATGTACGTCTTACCCGGACCATTTCCCCATAAGGGATATTTGAAATGACCGATTTCGCATGGGCACTTTCCGCATGAAGAACGCTGTTACAGGAGGTGTGTTTACGATGTAGTGAACTGTGAACCACCCCATCCTTCACAAAAAAGTAAATGTCCAAAAACTCCATGTGTTCCTGATGGTGTTGCATTGTTAATTGGACATTAAACGGGTTGTCATTAAGGTGTTCAAGATATTCGCGCAGGAGTGCCTCTGTGCCAGACCATAGACAGATTATGTCGTCTATGTACCTCCCCCAGTACACAATGTGTTTGGTCCAAGGGGAGGCACGTCTGGCCCAGGCATGCTCCTTCTCGTACCAGCCCATGAAGAGCCCCGAGTACGAAGGAGCGAATCTCGAACCCATATCGGTCCCCTGTAGTTGGTGATACCACCTTTCATTAGGTTTGAAATAGTTGTTGGTGAGGATCAGTTCTATCATATCCATAATCATGATCATATAGGCGTAATGGTCTGCCCCTTCAGTGTCTAAGTAGTAATGTGCAGACTGCATGCCAAAGTTTTTGTGGATGCATGTGTAGAATCCCACCACGTCGAAGGTGATAAATCTGACCTCCTCTGACCACGGGAACCCTTCCAATTTGACCAGAATATCCTTGCTGTGTTTCAGGTGTGCTGGTAGATTGATCACATGTTTCTGTAGCAATAGGTCAACAAACTCGGATAATCGCTCTGTTGGGGACCCTACTCCTGAGATGATTGGTCTGCCTGGCGGGAAACTGCCCCCCTTGTGTACCTTGGGTAGGATGTAGATGCATGGGAAACCTGCATTATCAACGTGTAGGTATCTATATTCATTCCCAGTAAGTAGGCACTCCTCCCTCCATTCAGTGAGCCTCGTATTGATGGTGGTTTTTAATGCGTGAATGGGGTTGTGTTGGATGGATTTGTGACACTGTGGGTCATTCAGTTGAGTTGTCGTGAGATTTCCCCCATGTAGTCCTGTAGGTTCATGACCACCACATTCCCACCTTTGTCTGCCTCCCTGATTACAATATTAGGTTCGCTCTGTAATCTCTGTAACCCTTCCATTTCCTTGCCAATACTTGTTTGAATATGCAGTGTATTAGATTGTGACTTGCACAACTGTGATTTTTCTGTGGCAGTTGTAGTTCTAATTGTACTGGAGACAGCTGGGCAATAAACCAATGACAATGACAATATTTAGTGTTGTATGGGACAGGATATGTTTTTATTGATGTGTTTAGTGGTGTGTTTCATCAGTAAGTCAATTGACTTGGTGGTGAGTCTGGTGTATTCACCTGCACATCAAACACACATTCTAATGTGGATCTTTGATTGTCACAGCCAGAGTTTTACACTTGTGGTGGTGAAGATCTTTTTGCCAAGTGTGACACTTACTTCTGACATTAAAATAACTATGCTCATTCGGCCATGTTTTCTAAGGTTTTTTTCTATGTTTTACATAAATTTGTTTTTAAGCTTTCTAAATTTGATTTCTATGTTGAGTGAGTGGTGGTGCAAATAGTTTGTATCAAAACTCTAATGATGCCAACATGTTATTGAGCGGATGTTTAGCAACAAACCAAACACCCGCTAAATCTAGCCCTTGTACTTAGCTGTGATTCAGCCCCCTGCCTAGGGTACTTACTCATCCTAGTTTTTAACTGTGGCTTCAGCGTGATATTTGAAGGTCTCCTCGAGTGCGCTTGCTCCTAATGTGACCTGTCACAATAAATTTCCATCTTCATCTCCATTTCCATCTTCGTCACCGCTAAGAAAATATTCGTAAATCACTCCACATCATTTTTATTTACACTTGTCATGTGGTCTGTTTTCCTTCCACTGACTGTGGGCGGAATATATTGTAGACCAAGAAATACAATAAGCATGTAGGTATGACAGACATCTAAGAGAAACATAAACAGATCACAAGGCAATTGAATTCAAAATAATTTTGGAAATCCAGATTGCAGTTGTTGCACTTTTATGTTTTTTAGTATCAGGATTTTGTGGGACTGGGGTTCGCTTGTGTAAGCATGGCCCTGGCCCTCATTATGCCCAGGCCGTTACTAGGCCTGGACGACCACCAACAGACTGGGTCCACACTATCTGCCTGTGTCTTGCCTCTTGCGCAGTCTAACCCAGAGCGGTCAGGCGCCCTTTATTTACTGCAGAGCACATATTTCACGTAGTGGCCAGGTGGCTCACTACATCCCTTATATCCTTTAGAAAAAAAGAAAAGAAAATAACATAGCTATTTTTGCAAATATGAAATGTTCGGCACCTTGGATTAGTGTGGTATCTACACTCTCAGCAAACAGTCACATTCTATACCAATCTTCTGCACACAAAGTCCCGAATTCTCTGGCTAGGTTGAGGATTAGTCCTTAAGGTGGTAGGGGCAACCTCTGGTGTTCGGATTCTTTACAGTGTTCAGCTGACTGGTGCAATTGCCTTCATTCCCATCTGCTTGACTAACTTCTCGAACACCATCGTCGATGTGGCGGGGATCTTCTTGCATTTGATCCAGGATCTCTTCCTGACTGTAGCTGTTCATGCTCCTGTCTGACTTCCACTCGGGTTTACCATTGTCACTGTTGGTCTGTCCTGCGCTTGGAAGCTTGCTAAACCATTACACATTCCTCTGCACGTCAGTGCTGCCTCTTTTCACTCTCACCATGGTTTCCTTTATTAGCACTACTTCCTGCGCCTCTCTCTCAAAAGGAGTATGAAACTTTCGACCCAGTGGCGATCTTTGATGACCACAAGATCACTAAGTTGCATGGTGAGGCTCACAGCTCTCCTGATACGGCTTGCTCTGTCATTGTTCACCTTTTTCCTTTCCTGTATGGCCTGTTCGTCAAGAGCAGTTGGTTGACAGTTAGGCGAGGCAGGCAGGACGTCTTGCAGAGGCCTTCTCATCAGGTGGTTGCTCAGAGAACACCCAGTGGCGCTGTGGGGCATTTGCTTGTGGCCTCGTAGAAACTGGTGCAAGCTACACTCAGGATCTTCACCTCTCTCAATTCCAATTTGTGGGGCCTTGTTCATTGTTCAAATGAAACACTCCACCTCTCCATTGGCTTGAGGACATTTGGGTGATGTGACAATTTTTGATGTTGAGTTAGTGGAGGTAATCGTGGAATTCTTGACCTTGAAAGAAAGGGCCATTGTCGGTCTTAATTTCCTCAGGTAGTCCCGAGAGTACACACACTTTCTCCAGAGTGGGCCTTAATCATTTAAATAGCACTGAGCGAACCAACTCCATGGTGGGGAACTTAGTGTGGCTGTCCATTATGATGAGTGTTATCCTGTTGTCCAAAAAACTGCCAAAGTCAATGCTCAGATGCTGCCAAGGCTGGTGGTAGGCATCCTCGGTGATGACAGGGGCAACATGAGACTTGCCTCCCATAATGATGCATGAGTGGCATGTCTTGACTCTCTCTTTGACCAGACGACTCATACTGGTGAATCACACTTTGCTCTGTAGGTGCGCTTTAGCTTTAGCAATGCCTTGGTGTCTCAACGAGCTTTTCTGTTTGGTCCACAGGCAGCGGGGAATGACAATCTGTTAGCCTCGCAGAATGAGCCCCTGATTGCTCTTACTGGGTTCTTCTCAACAGCGCCCTAGCTGGGCCAGCACCTCTTGTTCTTCTGTTGTTAAGCCACCTGCACCATCAAGGAAGGTCCTCCACTGATGTCCTCTTAGTGCCTTCGTCACCTTCTACAAACACCTATCCGCCTTTGGCGTTCTGCAATTTCGGCTAGAGATAGTGCTCAGGGGCACAGGATTTCCGTAACCATCTTCACAAAGTCTTCTGTCCCTGGATCATCCTCCTGTTATGTTTTGGCCTTCGCCATCACTGGATGTCGTTATAGGCAATCCACCGGGTTGTTGACCCCAGGGTGATATGTCACCTCAAAGGTACACTGAGGGCGGTCCCAGCAAACAGCTGCACGAGGGATTTGTGACTTGAAGGAGTTTGTCTTCACTTGAAATCTCTGTCCTCATAGATAGAGATTAAAGTGTTTGCAGGCCAATCGAATGGATTAGAGCCTCTCTCGCGATTTGTGCATAGCGAGTCTCCAAAGCTGTCAGGGCCCTGCATCCACAATTAGTTTCGTTTTCCTCACTGGATCAAAATGCACCATGGTGATGTCATGTAGCATGGCCTCCTTGACGGCAGTGAATGCTTTTCCTACTCTGCAATTCCACTTCCAAGGGACATCCTTCTGTGTTAATGCCCTTAGGGGTTCCGATAGCCAGGCGAGCTGGGGAATGAAACGGTCGCAGCAAATGGCCATTCCAAAAAAACTGTGGTCCTCAGAGGGGCTGCATGGAACAGTGGCTGTCTTTTTAGCTTTGATCTTCTTAGGATCTACTTGGAGGCCATCCATGGAGAATCAATATCTGAAGAATTAAATTTCATTGGCATAGCAGAGGCCTTCACGATGGTGTAGGGTCAGGCCACAATTTGCCAGGCAACGCAAGGTGGCCCTGAGTCAGGCGTGATGATATCCGAGGGTGTTGGAGAAGATGAGAATGCCATTACTGACATTGATCACGCCTACCAGGCCAGACAAGGTCTCTCTGATTGCATCCTGAAAGACTTCAGCCACTGAGGAGAATCCAAAGCTGAGATGTTTGAAACGGCCAGCCCCGAATGCGTAGAGAACGTGTTTATGAATTGGTTGGACTCCTCTAGTGCCAGTAGGTGATAACCAGAGTTTAAGTATTTTGGAAAAACGTTTTGCACCATTCAATTCATCCACAATCTCATCAGTGGTGGGCGTTATGTGCCGTTCCCTGTGACTGGCCTTGTTGGGAAGTCTCATGACAATGCAGAGTCGTATGGCCCCAGGCTGCTTCGGTTTTGGGGTGATGACCAGTGGTGAAACCCATGGAATCGGACCTGTCACCTTCTCAATTACACCATCCCACTCCAGCGGTTCCAATTCTTGCTCCACTTGCAGGCACAGGTAAAACGGCACATGACGGTCATGCAGGGCTATTGGTCTCACGGTGTCAACGATATGAAGTTTTACCTGAATGTCCTTCAGGCACCCCCACCCTTTGAACACCCATTGGAATTCAGCTAGTATGCGGTCTGCATGAGAATGGTGGACTTTACGCTTGAAAAATACTAGCCCCAAGTCCTTGATACGTGACATATCAGCAGGGTTCCATTATTGTCCTTGGTCACATGGAATTTGGTCCTTGTCTTCACGTCATCGCTAGTGACTTCAAATTCAATGACCTCTCATAGCGGAATAGGGTCTGTACCTCCACAGGTACATATTTTGGCCTTTGTGGGGATAAATGAAGGTTGAAGGCTCAGGTTCAGGAATTGCTCAAAATCAATGACAGTAACCAACACCCCTGTGTCGATGAAAGCCGAGCTCTGTACCCCATTCACATCGATCTGGCACATTGGAGATGGTCTTTGTTGCTGGTTGTTCTGGCCAGTGAATGATATGGTGAATACTTCTTCTTCATCATCCTCCAGATGACACCCTTCGACTTTGTGAGGAGGAGTCTGGTGGTCCCCTCTGTCCTCTAGTGTCAAACGCAGAATGTTCAATGATTTACTTTTTTCCTCTTCTGCTTGGGCCGGATCCAGAGTTGGAATTGCCACAGATGTTTGTAAAATGGCTCGACCCTCCGCACTTTAGGCATGTTTTCACCGGAGCTGAACACCCACGCAGCGGGTGACGGATCATTCTGCAGCTTCCGCAGGATCTTTCGCTCTTCTTGGCCAGAGTTGTTCTCCTCCATCATGCAGGGCTCCATCTAATGGCCTCTGCCTGTTCCTCCTTGACCTTCACTGCTCCGGTGGCTGCGGGAGTTGCTGAGCAGCGAGCTAACGCCAATTCCATTGCTTCTGCCTGGCTGTCCACCAGTTTGTAGGGCCTAGCCATGATGAGTATTTCATTGAGCGTGATGCCAGGTTGGCATAATAACAGTTTACGAAGGTTGGAGGATTTGCACCCCTGAATAAGTTGAGCTCTGATTTCGTCCTGCTTGTCCATCCCTGTACACGTGCTTGCTAGTTTGCGCAGTCGCATGAAAAACGTGTCTACTGATTCACCTTCTCGCTGCTGGGCTTGTCGCAGCTTGAATCGATCATAGTCCAGATTCAGTTGGGGATTTAAATGTCTATATAGCGTGGCTATGGCTGCGTCAAAATCGTTGTCTGCCCCGTATTGAGCAAATTCACAAACAAATCATATAGTTCAACCCACCCATGTGGAGCATTAGTGAGTGATTCACAGCGCCAACCGTCTCACGTGTGTCGCAGAAGAAGTGATTCAGTCTTCTGACCCAGTTGCACAATCGTGGTGCTGCAGTCACTGGATCCTCTATTTGCCTGAAAGGCGGAAGCGTTACGATAAGCACCTGTACATTCCTTTGCTGCGGTGGCAGCCCAACCGAACCAGCGAGGTGGGGCGGAGTTCACAAGGCAGCCTTTTCCTGCACTGCTGCAACAGTATGCGTGCGCCTAGTTTATGATGCTGACTTTTGTAATTCAGGTGCACAGCACCCCTTGGCGTGAATGTGTGGCCAGTATGTCTTGCAGCCTGGCCTCCTCCACTGCCAGTCTTTAAGCGGGTACCTCTAGTATGTGGTGCCACAAGCAGCTTGCTTTCATACGTACCAGGCTAGCGATCTGAAGAACAATGTCTCCCCCTAGCAGCTCCTCGCTCTGCATGTGCTGACTCTGGCAGGCTGTGCTGTCACCACCCAGAATCACACACTGCCTCTCTCTCCTCACCTCACATCACATGCCGTGGTCTGCAGCAGCCTGGCTCTCAGTGCGTCTTGCCCGAGCCACATGCGGAGCTGCGTGCTATCACACTGCCTCCCCACACCTCCAGAAGAGGCAGCGCCCATCTTGTCACGTGCTCCTTCCCAGACCACCAGGGAGAATGGGATGCGCTGTCACCACATCTGGGGCGGGAACACAGCTCTGGCTCAAATGCCCCATCCAGCAGGTCACAAATGATGGTTAGCGGGGTGGACAGTAATGACCCGCACCACTCTGAGCACGAACAGGTGTCTCCCCCTCATCACTAGTGTAAGCTTGGCCCTGGCCCACTTTATGCCAAGACCGTTACGGGGCCTGGACGACCACCAACAGACAGGGCCCACACTATCCACCTGTCTCATGCTCACTCTGACCCAGAGTGGTCAGACGCCCTTTATTTATTTCCTCGGGCTCCACCCAGTCCTCAGAATGCATGCAACGCACATATTTCACGTTGTGGCCGGGTGGCTCACTACATCATGGTTCTCTGTGAAATAAATGCAGACATGACAGATGGGTAGATTGACCATCAGAGGGCTACGTGCAACTGAAACCACATTGTCACCTGTTCTGTGAGAAGAGTTACAATGTCACCTATAAAGTCATCGGAGTAGCAACAGTGTGTGAGTGAAGTTGATGTCTACCTTCACTGGAGACAGGAAGCAGGTGGGAGCTAAAGTAGAGAACACATTACATCAATCCAGCACACATTAAATTGAGATGGTATTCATGGGGGAATGCAGGAAAGAGCTCACATCTGTTCGCGACTAATGATGTGATACTTTTGCATTAAAACGAACCTCTTCTCTAATAATAAACAAAATAAGATCAAGAGTGATAATATCAATTTCTCTTTAGTTCATAACGTGTTAGAACTTGACATATCTCCCAGTGTCCTGATTTATAAAAAGTGACCTGAAAGCGACTGGTGCTAGAGGAGGTAATTTTATGGAACTTATCTCCAAGCACAAAGATATGGACGATAATGCAAGAAAATGCTAAGGAAAAGCTTTACCACATCTGCACCCACCATATGTGATTTCAGGTTCCTTGGCATGCGTGGGAGGGATCCTTTTTATGAAAACGGTAAACGTAGGAGGGTAATCGAAAAATTGAGACAGTTCTGTGTTTTCCAGCACATTTATCAGTGAGGACAGGAGCCCAGCAGAGAGCAAACAGGCAAAATAACAAAACTGGAAATTAAAATGCTCAACACAATGTTTTGTCGAAATAGGTTTTTTGATGGACAGTTGGGTACCTCGCGATCTGAGCTGGTAACAGATCAAATAGGCAATGCCCTTATCACCAGACCAGCACACTTAGCTAAACGCTTTTTCTTCTAAAATGTACATAACCTGTCCTTAGGGCCGCTAGAAATTTATTCTGGGCGTGTAACCTCTTTCAAGCAGTTCTATAAATGTGAACAGTTCACTTGTTCAAGTATAAACCCACATCCATCCTTCACGTCGAGTTTGATTTATGCCGAGTTTTCTTATCCAGAGTAAGCACTGGTTGCCGTAGGGGGTGCTCCTTCGAAACAGTTGGAGTGATTGACATGTTAAAATGAGGCCTAACTGGATTATGCAAGGCATCCACTGGAAAGGGTATTCGTTAAAGGAGTCACATTTCCATTTGATAATGGTGTTTACTTTTGAAATGATTTGTGTTTTGCAGAGACATTATGCTAATTTGACTGTTTGTGATGTCCTCTCCAAAGGCAAGATTTAGAAACTTTTATGGACTTTGGTGCACAAAAAGTGCATTTACAATCCAGCAGCAGAGATATAGGAACTGTTTCTTGCGGCAGTCACAGATTACTGCGGTTATCCACTTAAAACAGAGTAAACAAAACACTGCCTTGAACGGTTATAGGGTGCAACGTCGCACTGAAAGTCGTTCCAAGTCACAGGTGCTCTTTCATGAAAAGCCTGAACGCTAAAGAAATAATTCACATAAAGATGAGCGAGGTACTCCGTAAAAATGTAACTGACAAAAAGTCGTCCAAACTATTCTGCAACTAAGGAATTAATATTCTACATATATTGAAAGAATTGCACAAATATGCTCAAAATCTGAGAGAATAATTGTAGTAGGATGACATTTTATATTTCTTTCTTGTAAGGCAACTAAGAACACAGCCAACGAGTTTCATGCAAAAGCCAGTGGGACTGCTTCAGGTCAGTTAATAGTCGTCAAATCCTGATAAAAATTCATTTGAGCACACAAAACACCCAATATTAGTAGAGTTATTGTTCTTCGAAAAAATATTTATAATGCCTCTCCATTCTTGAAAATATGTAGAATAGTATCTGTTCAGCAGTCCTTGTTTGGTTTTTAACCTCAAAGGCAATAGCTTTTATCACCTTTTACTTTGATACCTGCACAGGTCTCAAGCAAACGGAAGTAATAGAATGGCTCTGGAATTTTTGTAGCTGCTTCTCTTTCCTTCTTCACGATTCATAAGGCACTGGGAACAGAATAGGCCTGGGCTAAAATTCCGTTCCGCTCGCGGAAATTGCGATAATTTGACATTTTCGCGTTCCGCGGAGAGCGCGAAAATGTCAAAATTTCCGCAACCCGCATTTTACCGGAAATGTTTTGCTTGCTCGCGCTGTAAAATAATACATTCTCCCGTGCGCGCGATCGCCTTACCTGAATCCCCGCGTTCGCCGACAAGTTTTCCCGATCCGGTCACGTTCTCCAAGAGATGTTAGATTGTTGGTAGCCATTTGCGCTGTCTCGCGACAGTTCGCGCCCGCAGTAACGTAATTCGTCGCGCGATTACGTCTTTCTTCTCGCGATCATGCAACGCGAGACAAGTGAAAACAAGATGGCCGCGCCCGCGAGCAACCGTATGGGTAAGTTGGCGAGCCGCAACCACGCAGAAAATACCGCGAACGGGCGGGAAAAAAACTTCCGCATCTTTGCGATATTTCCACGTGTTTGCGGAGATTTTTAACATTTTCGCGATAATTTGCGAAATGAATTTCTCAAATTCCGCCCACCCCTACAACAGAATTGATTCTGCTGTTCAGTCCTCCGTTTATCCTGTGATTCCGTGTAACTGACCCCCATGCTACTCCTGACAGTGCGCAATTCTTGCACACAACATTTGCGCAATTCAATGCATATATGTGGAATATTCATTCCTTAGTTGCATTGTTATGGGGAGGAGTGTGAATTAATTATGGTTTTTTAGAAGTGCCTCTCTCACTTTTGTGTGAATCCACTTAAGACAGGGTTCACTATAACTGTCGCTTCTCAACCACAGCAAACACTGGTGATACAATTCTTTAAAGGAGTATCATGAGAAGAAGTGCCCTTCAGAGTTTTGAGCCACAGCCCATGCACTATCAAGAGTCACTTCACTCTATTCACTTACAAGGCTTCCGCTTACACAGAAATTGAAGGACATCAGAGTCTGGTGCACCGAATACACAAATACTCACATCAACTGGAAAGGCAACTGTATGGGGCTGGTAGCATTAAGATGGTAGGCATGCGGAAATACTGATCCAGGTGCACAAGCCTTTCACAAGAGATGCTTGGCCATACTGCTGGAATACTCAGAGAAGGAATGGCAGATCAGAGAACAGATTTGTAGGTACTTCTACTGTCACTGTTGCTATTGAGAGAACATGTCCAGAGACTCACAGACATCGCTATGCTTGCTAGGACCCTTTATGCCACTCCACCACTGTGCTGCAGACAACACACCTTACATCTCCTCCAACATAGCTAGATTGTGGCGTTGTAGTTCCATCACCATGTTCATCGCCTCTTTGTGAGCTTTCACTGCCTTGTGTGTCTGTGTAATTTCCTACTCAAGAGATCACGGACACTCGTGCAATGCTGGCTCCTCCGTCTATCTTTTATCCCCTACTCTCCTTTGTTGAACATATGTCACACATTGGCTCGATTTAACTTCAGTAATAGATTTAGTGGCAGTGTGCCACTGAAGTAACCTGTTAGTCAATAGCAGTTGCTACAACCGTATACCATAATTCAGTTGCAGCTGAATCATAGGTTTGGGCTTGATAAATAACTCCATTTACTACAAAGCAACAAAGTATAAGTAAATGTAAATTGACTCATCAAGATTACGCACCGGCTACAAATATTGTGGACAGCATATAACTTACATGGTGGATTGTGGATTATGACTCAAAAGTCCTGTTAAAACAGCAAATGAACTGACTTAAATACTTGGGTGCTCAGCCTGGCAAACGTTTTGCATCTTGCCCTGATGGGCGACACAGGATGAGCAGTACAACAACGATTATACATGGAATTCTTACAGCAACTTTTCGTAAAATAACTATTTCTAACTGGTTTGTACCTGTAAAATATGAATATTTACACAATGTTACCAGTTAACTGTAGTAATTCTGTAAACCCATTGTTGGTATGTTTTATGAGTGAATACGTTCTAGATATCATATTTTGGAATGATCAAGTGGAGATCATGTTGAGCTTCCAAATCTGGCTCAGGAGTACTTGAAAAATTGCTGAATAGAACAAAGTAACCCCCTGGGGGTAGAGGTACACAGGTCCCAGAAGTGTATGAATAATTCTCCTACTGGACAGTTTGACTGTGAACTGGCAAAGATCTATCTTGAAATGACTCGGGTTTCTCTGCTAATACGCTCTGATTCAACAATTGGATTATCTAGTATACCATCGTTGTTAAGGTATTCTTTTGAGGGTTCAAGGTCTCCAGGACAGGATCCATTTTTGATTGCTAGTTTTATTGTGGAACCCATCTGGCCTGCTCTTTACCATACCGATAGAAAACAAGGGCAAAAATGTGAATGGTATTAATGAGGCTCTACTTCATTAAACAGTATTTACTTCACGAAAGGTATGTGTCGCACCCTCGATGCAGATGATCATGCCTTGAACTGGAAGTCTTGAAACTGGACATGCAGTTGACAATTCTTCAACAGTTAGCCCTTTCAGTTACCTAAAAAACTCTAGATTTTCTTCACTGTTAATGCAGACGCAATAATTCATAATCATTTAGCAGTAAAGAAGCAGGCAGTCTTTTAGTTAAAATCACATTTATTTTGTCACCCTGGTCTGATTCTCTTCCAGGTTTATCGTGTCATCTAGAATTTAAAAGACCCTGTGGTCAGGTAGGTCCTGACTCCTCAGATACTTCAATACTTATCGCCTCATAAATCATAGTTTGAGAATAGTTATAAATAATCCTTCAGCTGATTCAGAGGTTGACAGAGAAATTGATGGCTTCATTTCTTACGATCTGAATACATCCTCTGATTGCTCTGAAACAGGAGTGTACTCTAATTACTTATAGCATCGAAGGCCCTGTATAAGGCTATCCCCTAATTTCTTGGAACACTGTGGGGCCAATTCTCAGAACTAATTTATGACAAAATCCTCAACTTACTACTTTTGGTATTCAAAGAAGGCATTTAGTAGTCTTAAATTAGGATTTTGTCTTAAATTAGGATTTTGTCCTAAATTAGGATTTTGTCTTAAATTAGGATTTTGTCCTAAATTAGGATTTTGTCTTAAATTAGGATTTTGTCTTAAATTAGGATTTTGTCTTAAGTTAAATTTAAGACAAATTTAAGTTTAATTTAAGACAAAATCCTAACTTAAGACAAAATCCTAATTTAAGACAAAATCCTAATTTAGGACAAAATCCTAATTTAAGACAAAATCCTAATTTAAGACAAAATCCTAATTTAAGACTACTAAATGCCTTCTGTGAATACCAAAAGTAGTAAGTTTAGTATTTTGTCGTAAGTTAGTTCTGTGAATTGGGCCTTGTGTTTTTTCTTCACTGCATCATCTGATAAATGTTACTGACCTTTATAGCAAGTACTATATGATATTCCAAGAAACATGGTTGTTGCATAGTTTAGAAAGTGAAAGATTTTTGCAGCTTTAAATGAAAGCCCATTTGAGTATTCATGGTCGTTCTTCTGAACATTTATATACCAGAGTTTTGGCAAGAATAAATTCTGTGATTCAGCAAATTGAAATTTACTTTGGGTAACTGTTGACTTGCAGCATCAGTGTTTATGGCAAACATTTTTGTATACCATTCACTAGTAGTCAGAGCAAAATAGTTGCACATCCTAAGCGTAAATGAATACATTTTACCTCAACATCTCCAATTCTATGCATATTATTGGGGGTGACCTGAATTTCAGTATTGGTCCCATTAACACCAATTTAGGTCTACATTAACATCTGAGGGTTTTTTCAACTAGTAATGCGGTATTCGCTGGTAATTTCTTTTTTCTTCACTTGGCCATCAAATGTAAATATTATTTGACTATAAAAATATCATTTGTCTTAATGATTGCTTTACAGCTAACCTTTAAGCATATAACACATTTGTTAGTGTCTAATCTAGTGTGCCTATTGATTATATTTTTGTACAAATACAATTTTGCTATCAAATTAAAAATGTCAGGTATTGGTAAGGGGAGGTAGCAACCAACATTCTTTTGTTTACTTATGCTTTGGAATGCAGCTCCAGAATAGAAAAAACAATGTTGAAAGTATACTAGGTTCCATATATTTTCATGTATAATTAATTAAGGATCTGGGTTGATTTAGTGAGGGTAAAACTGTCAAAAGAAATGCAGATGTTAAACATGGATGTCAATTTACCAAAAGAGCAGAAGTGACTTCACATGCCCCTTGACCTTCACTTTCAGTCACATATACATATGTTTATACATATAAATGCATTCACACATGCACACACACTCACACATACGCACAAACTTTGCCTACACATGCTCACACTGTCACACATGCATACACTCTCTCTTACATAAACACACTCAAAATTGCAAGCACACACGCAAAATACATACATTTAAAGGCATTTTTTTTGCTTACCTCAGCTGCCAGGAAAAGGCATATTTCATTTTTTATTAAACTAATAGAGAATTATGTAATATTATTCACTCTTAGTGTAATACAAAATGAACACAAAACCAGGTGAGTGAAGCACCCAGTGATGTCCATAAAGACAATCGACTTCTGTTCCTGCCACTGATTTTGCCACTGCTGATGCTAGCAGTCGCAAAGGCAGTGCCAGGGGTCACAAGAGGCATGCCAGAGGTGGCAGCAGCACCCCTGGTGATCCCTTGATGTTAAACTGGTCTGTTGATTCCACAGAGTGTAACAGTATTTTTGGAATCATATGTATTGTGGGATGTGGCATAGGTAATATACAAACTGAACCCAAATAATAATTTAATCAAGCACCTAAAACATCATAATATGAATCTTGGTTTGATAAGGACTATTTACTTGCTAGAAGGAGGTTTTCTATTAATTAGCTACAAATTTGAATCTTGAATTATTGAGTCTCTTAAAGAGTGTCAATCGTATTATCTGAGTCTTATTGGGGAAGAGATTAAACATGTTAAATCAAATTGGGAAAAATACATGATCCCTTCAGATTGTTTTGACCTATACTAGATCGTAATTTCAGTTCTAATGTCACTGGATTGTGTTATTTCTAAATTGACACTTGTCTTTATATAATCCTAATTCAAAAAGCATTGTGGTTTTAAATGTGTACTTGGTAGATCTAGAATATTGTTGCTAATTAATCCTCACAACATTCAAGAGTAATAATCACAATGAAATGCACATATGCATTATGTTATGTTGATATTCCATGTTCAGTTTATATGTGAATTTTGAGTAGTTGGATGATTCATTTGGCATCCTTATTCCAATATATAATTAAAATTGCAAAATAATAGATATCCTGAAAGTGGTATTGGTAAACAAATTATTTAAGAAAGGGCCACAAAGTACTCCATGTTATTACCATCTGATTTCACTGCTTGATGCAATATTCAAAGTGTCTACAAAAATAGTTTTGCATTGATGGAAGGTCATATTATAATTCATTATGAACAGGGCAGATTTGCAAGGGAATATAGCACCCTAGATCACTGTATCGTTCTTTGTTCAGTGACCAAGAGGTGGACTAAAGTGGCATGGAAGGTCTACTGCTACTTTGTTGACTTTCAGGAGGCATAGAACAAGGTAGACTGTACAGATTTATAGATACAAATTATGCAATAGGGAGAAGCACTTCACATTTTGTAAATTCAAATAATTCCACTGTATCTAATAAATTGATGTAAGAGAAAACTTTCTCAATCCATTCTTTTTTTTTTGTCCTCATTCACCTCAGAAAAAGAGAAAAATGGCAATTTTTTCTGCCCTTATTGTTTGTGAGGGGTACCAACCGCCAAAGGGCATAGACATCAACCTTTCTGCGGCTGTGTCTCTCACGCGGTATGATACCGATACTGCTTAATTGTTCGAAATCCGTAAGGGCCCTGAAGCAGTCCAGGGGTGTTAGCCGGTGTAATCATTGGACGTGAATTTATTCTTATATCAACAATATGACCTCAACAGTTAATTCATACACCTTCTATACACTCTAACCAAACAGATAATGGTTTCCAGAAAGCTTTCTTTTTGGACTTTGTCCCTGAAAGATCCATTCTAGACATATATATAAGGAATTCCAGCCAATCCGAGTGCTGTGGAGTTATATTGCTTACCCATTTGCGGCAAACTTCCCTTCTGGCCAGTAGTACTGCATAAAACAACAAATCTCTAGCAGTTCCTGCTAATTCCTCATCCACCCCAAAGATAACCAGAGAAAGGCTTACCTTTATTAGCCGACCCAGAATACCTGTCATGGTTGTTTCTACTTTACTCCAGAACTCGCTGATTTCTGGACATAGGAAGAACATGTGGACATCGGTTGCTTTTTCCATCCCACATTTCGCGCAGCTAGTTCGGCTTCCTTTCCCCATCTTAGATAGTTTCTCTGGTGATATATGTGCCCTATTAAGTGAGAAAAGGTGGTTTCTTCTTAAATAAACGGGTTTAACTATGATGTAAAGAGTGCGCATAGATACTTGCCAAATATTCTGCAACTGGTCCAGAGGCAAGTACTTTCCCCACAGCTCCTCCGCCAGAGTGAATTCTCCATCCATGATGTCTTAAAGGTGCCAATACCAAAGAGATAATTCTTTACTTCCCTGGGGCTTACTTATCAATGGGTCTTCCAGAGTATTACCAGCGTCCAATATCGATACCTTGCCTTGCGCCCAACATTTTAGTTGTAGGAACTTAAACTTTGAGAGGGTACCCATCATCAAACCATTTAAGTCATACCAAGGTAACAAATTTTCAGCTCTAGACAGACCCCCCCAGACATTTAGGTTGGCGTCTCTGATTGGTAACGCCAACTTATCGTTAAGGCACTCGGGGGTCCCTGGGGAATCCCAAATCGGGGCAGAATGAGAATAATAATCTATTTTCAACAGGCGTCATATGTGATAATACATTGATGCCATTGAATGCAGTACTTTCAATTTAACTGTTTTGAAGAATTTGGGATCTTCAAATTTAAAAAATAAGCAATCAGGCTTTATTTTTTGCTCCTTTAGCATGGCTTAGAACATTGAGCCTATTATGGATCCATCAGGAATCTTTATAAGCATTCTGGAGTTTTTTCATTGGAAGGCCCACGCGTAAAGTTGATTGTCTGGCAAAGATAGACCTCCCTTCTCCCTTCTTTTTCGTAGCTTCTTCCAAGAGATCCTAATCCCTTTATTAGCCCAAATAAAGGAATTAATTGCTTGCTGAATACTGTGTATAGTGGCTTTATTGAATTGTAATGGTAGTGAGTTAAATATGAAAGTGATTTTTGGCAGGATGCTCATTTTGACCATGCTGACTCTCCCTAGAATAGTTACTGGGAGATGAATCCAGTTTTTCATTAATTGAGCTATCTCTTTAAACAATCTTCTTAGATTCATTTCAGCAATTTGGTTGATGTCCTGGACTATTCTAAGGCCAAGATATCGCATCTCCTTTTTAATTAATGGATTGCAGCTAACTTGATTCCATATCATTGCTTCGGTCTTGAGTTCATTTACTGAATACCCGGATATTCTTCCAAATTCTGTCGCTATAAGAAAAACAATAGGTAGAGCAGCATCTAGATTGGAAGAGTATACCATGAGGTCGTCAGCATATAATGCAACTTTTTTAACCCAGTTACCTTGACAAAAAGGTGGGATGCCAGTTGAGTGTCTAATTCTAAAGGCCAGGGGTTCCATATACAAATTAAATAAAAGGGGGGAAAGGGGGCAACCCTGTCTTGTGCCTCTAAGGATATTGAAGGAAGAAGATAATCTGCCATTTACCAATACTCTTTGCACTGGATCTTTGTATATTAGCTTTATGGCCTGACAGAAGTTATCACTCAAATTATATCTTTTTAATACAGAGAACAGGTAGGACCATCGGACCTTGTTGAATGCCTTAGAGGCGTCCAATGTTGTTATGGCTAACGGTGTACTAGAGAAAGTTGCGAAATCAATAGCCCCTATAAGCTCATAAGAGAGCTCATGTAGGTATCTCCCTTTTACGAAACCTCTCTGATCTTCGTGTATTATATTCCCCGTGATTTTGGCTAACCTGTCAGATAAAATTTTGGTGAAAAGTTTATAATCTGAATTTAAAAGTGATATTGATCTATACGACTCACAGGATACAGGATTTTTACCTGATTTCAAAATAAGGGTAATTGTAGCTTCGTTCCACGATTTTGGTAATTGTATTCCCTGACCTAATATCTCATTTATCACTGATGTTAAGAGCGGGGATATCTCCTCTACTAAGATCTTGTACACCTCTATTAGAATGCCATCTGGCCCTGCCGCTCTACCCCCTTTACTAGTTTGAATTACTTTAACTACTTCCTCCTTAGTGATTTCTTCATTTAGAGTATTTTGTTGACTAATATCTATAGGTCTAATGGATTCGTCGAGCCAGTCCTCTGCCTCAGTACCTACAGCATCTTCTTTTTCTTCTGTGTACAGGTCACTAAAGAAGTCCTTAAGGGCCTCCCTTATCTCGGTCTCCCTACTCAATATGACTCCAGACCGTTCTTCTTTGATCTCCTTAATCCTATTCCTGTTCCGTTCTGTCTTAACTTTCCAAGCTAAAAGTTTTCCCGCACCCTCTCCATACTCGAAATGTGCCAGTTTACTGGTCTCCCACCTTTTTTTTATTCTTAATTGGAGGATCTCAGATAGTTGATTCTTCTTACGTAGCTGCTGCTTTTCAAGCTCCTCTCTGTTCTCTTCTGAGTCAGATCTTTTTATTTCTAGTTCTATATTTTTCATCTCCTCCTCTAGTTGTGAAATTTCTCTTCTATAAGTCCTATTTCTATGACTCGTTATACTGGTGATTTTACCCCTTATAAAGGCCTTTAGACTATCCCACACTATTCCATATGATGCCGAGCCTATATTAATCACAGTAAATTCTCTAACCTCAGCTTTAAGAGTTTCCATTGCTTTGGTATCTATCAATATAGTTCGATCCAATTTCCACCTAATCTCTTCACGCTTACTGCTGTTTTTTAGTGTTGAGTACCGCCGCGTAATCTGATAAGTGGGCAGCCTTATATTCTATGTCTAAAATGTCCTCTCTAAGATCCCAATCAACAAGAAAATAGTCAATTCTAGACCTACTGCCATATTTTTTGTTATGAAAGGATATTCCCTGTAGGGTTCCTAAGATCACATAATGTATGTTGGGTCATCATATTTTTTAATAGTGCACGTAAATTTGGGTTTGGTATGGTTCTGGTTTTACTTGATTTATCCAATTTTAAATCTAAGACAACATACAAATCCCCTCCCATAATTATTGGACCAGTGAAGTCTAAGAGATTAGTGAATAGGTTTGTCAATGGTTCACAATCGTCATGATTCGGGCCGTAATAGCCTACTAGCGTCAATGGTCTATCATCAATTTTAGCTTCTGCAATAATCCATCTACCCCCTTTATCTGTTTTTGTACGTATTACCCAAACTTTTGTCTGTTTTTTTACTATTATAGCCACCCCCCTGATATTCCCACTCTGATCTGTACAGAAAACTTGTTCTACTGATCTTACTTTTCCAAAGATATCTAGACATTCCTTTTTCAACAGGTGTGTTTCTTGTAAGATCAAAATTTGAGCGGGGGAGTCTCTTAGGTATTGGAGTAGCCTAGCCCTTCGACCCTTCACTCGTAAACCATTGACATTCCAAGTTAATATCTGTATGGACATATCTCTGATATTGTAGTTCTAGATATAAAAACTGATGCTGAGGTGTTTGAGCAATTTTTATTATTTTTTCCCATATGCTCCCCACCCTGTGACACCCTTCCCCCCCTCACCCCCCTGGAGAACCCACCCCTGCTTCATCCTCTTGGACCAGATGTTAGTCCAAGTTAGACCTTTTGCTCCATTGGCTCCCCGTCTCGCCAAGTCTCACCAAGTGTAAAAACATAACAATAACTAGCTCTTAAAAAGAAAAAACGCCTCCTATGTGTGTGCCTATAGTACATATTCAGTACGAGTGCCTAAGTACATATCATTTTTCTTTCTTTTTTGACTAACTATCCTCCTCTGCTCTCTCCATCACCACCTCCCCCTTTAATGCTTTCTAGCAAATCATCTGCTTCTCATATGCGCCTAACTATATGCATTTTATTATTAAACATGACTCGCAGAGAGACTGGATATTTCAGCTGTACGGTTGCCCCAGCATTTTTGAAGTCTTCCATACGCCTCTCAAGTTCCCACTGTCTGTCTAAAGTGGCTCGCGATAAGTCTGATCGTATTTCAAAAGAGAAATCAGGACCCTTTAGGGTTTTAAGTTTCAGTGCTGCTCCAATATTTTTTCTTTAAGAGCATAAGTATGGAAGTTAATAAGGATCTTTCTTGCCTTTGTTCTTCTCAGGGTTTTTCTGAATGGATCCCTGTGTATTCTTTGAAAGTCTTTGGCAATTACCATTTCACTTTCCTCCACCTGAACTGCTGCTTTTATGAGAGCTACTTCATATGTTTTCAGGTCCTCCCTCTCTTTTCCTTCCGGAACGTTAAGTATCCTCAAATTATTTTTTCTAGAATTATTTTCCAACTGCTCAACTTTTTCCAGAATCCCCTGTTCCTCTTTACGCAGTGCCTGAAGTTCCATTCTATTACTAACGAGGTCCTTTTTTAGCTCCTCCATTGTGTCTTCCAGGATCTCTGTCCTATCTGCTAGTATATCAAGTTTCTTTTCCAGGGTTTCCCAGAATCCACAAATCTCACGCTGGTTTACCTCAGATTTCGAAAACCCGCTCCTTATTTCTGCCGATAGGTTCCCCATCATTGTCTCTAACGAGTTAACCAGGGGAGCGCTCGACTGAACATCCTGGTCTCTACTACTAGAAGCTGTACTGATTGTAGGGTTTATATCTGGTCTTGTAATGCTAGTGTCTGGTCTATATCCACCATGGTCACTGCCAGCGACGTGTCCAATGTGACCTATATTCTGAGTGGGTTCAGAGATTACACCAAAACCAACCTTTATCCAATATGCACAAGGTTTATTAAATCAATATAATTTATAAAAAAAACAAGATTTGGAATCACCCCAGCTAAAGTCTTTTGATCCTTACAGGAACACACCCACATATTACAGAGTGACTGTAGCCACTCTGGGTCCGATTCACAGAACTAATCTGAGATAAAATCCTAAACTTACTACTTTTGGTTTTCACAGAAGGCATTTAGTCGTAGTAAAGTTATGACTCCTGACTTTACTACTACTAAACTGAGACAAAATCTTAACTTTACGACTTTCGGTATTCACAGAAGGCATTTACTAGTAGTAAAGTTAGGAAACTTTACAACTACTAAATGCCTTCTGTGAATACCAAAACTAGTAAGTTTAGGATTTTATCTCAGTTTAGTAGTAGTAAAGTTAGGAGTCCTAACTTTACTACTACTAAACGCCTTCTGTGAATACCAAAAGTAGTAAATTTAGGATTTTATCTCAGATTAGTTCTGTGAATCGGCCCCTCTGTAGTTATAATTAGAATTCCCAGAGATAGGAATTCCATGTATTTTTAATTTGCTAATAACTTTGCACCTATTTGACAAATCTCCACAAACCTTTGCAGACCTATTACTTTTTCTACTTTGGCGGACAATGCAAAGTTTTGTAGTGATTAGTTAAGGGGGTGCAAAGAAAAAAAGGGGTTTCCCAAATGCGTTTTCCTTAGACTTTTTAAACAGTTGTAGTAGCAGAACAGCTGAACGGATTTTAATTAAATTTGGCGGGAATATAGATCATGGTCTGGAAAGGATCCCTTTTTCTATTTCATGAAAATCTGTTCAACAGTTTTGTAGTTATAAGTAGGGGTGAGCGGAAATCACAGGGTTTGACTTCTCAGAATTCTGCGGTGTTACAGAAAAACTCTGTGAGATTGCGCGGAATTCCGCCAATGGGGTAAAAATATGCAACTCGCACTGCTCACGCTGCAATTTAGTGCCGATAGCATGAGCAGTGCTGAAAATGAGCACAAGTGACACCATGCATTGCGCGAGAGGTCGTGGCCATTCAAGTTGACTTTGCTTGCACTTGAGTAGAAAAACTACTCGAGCGGTAGCAAAACTACTTGAATGGCAGCTCTCTGACCGCGAACACCGATGAGCACCCCATATGTTAGAAAATCGTTCCTGGGGTCACCAAATCTCACCAGCATTTGCAGCTCGCATATTTTGGAGCCTTGTTGGAGAAAAATTTCTACCACGTGGCGATTGGTGAAATTTGGCCAGAACTCCACATTAACCCCTTCCCTGCTAGGCCTTTTCCCCCCTCTGATAAACCTTTTTTTGGCTTTTTGGGGTAGTTCGAGCTTATGCCCCTGTAACGTTTTGACCACATAAGGTAATCCACACCAAATTTGTGTCTTTTTCTTCCAACATCACGGGGATTCTAAAGGTACACAGGTTTGTGGATTCCCCTGGAGGGGCCCAGAAATTAGCCAAAATACAGCTACATTTATTTTGGGGGGGGGGGAATGGGAAACAAGTGCTGCAAATGAAAGCATCTGGTTTTTTTCCCTGCAAATGGTATCAACAAAGAGTTTGTGGGGCTCAAAACAACCATTATCCTGGCTTTCAGGGACTGACAGTCTTTTGTCAGGAAACCAACATTTTTTACACAGTTTTGGCATTTTTGTGTGACATAGCCTATTTTTGCTATTTATTGTGCTTTCGCCCTTCTTCCAGTAATGGTAGAAATGGGTATGAAAACAATAATGGATCCTGAGAAGCTATACATTTTAGAAAAGTAAACAAAATTCTGAATTTAGCAAGGGGTCATTTGTGTAGATCCTTCAAGGTTTCTTTATAGAAACTAACAGTTCAAAACAGGAAAACATTTAAATGATTTGAAAAAACAGACATTTGTGCCAACGTTTTCACCTGTAACTTCTTCTAATTATGACAGATGTTTGAAAGCAATATACCGTTACATCTGCTGGACCTTTCTGGTTGTGGGAATATATAGGACTTGTAGGTTCACCAAGAACCCGATGAATCCAGAGCCACTAACTGAGAAGCGCCTTGCAATGGTTTTTTATTGTGTACCGGGTATATAGCTATTCATTTGGGAAAATATATACAGTGAAAAATCGGGATGAAAGACTCCTATGTATTTCTGAAATTGTAACAAAATATTGAATTTAGAAACAGTAGCTATTTACACATTTCCGAAATTGTGAGTACCCATACTAGCATGAGAATTATAAGACATTTTTCAAATTGACTTCTTTTTACACTTGTCTTTCATTTGGAAGGCAATAATGCATAGAAATTCAATAGGTAATAACAGTTGCTGTACAATTCTGTTACCCTAAGTCTTCGGATAAAAATGGTACCTCACTTGTGTGGGTAGGCCTAGTGCCCGCGACAGGAAACGGCCCAAAATGCAATATGGACACACTACATTTTCACAGTGAAAACGGACCCTTTTTTTGCAAAGTGCCTACCTGTAGATTCTGAACCCTAGCTCTACCAGCACCTAGGAAAACCTAAAAAAAACTATATATATATTTGAAAGCTAAACCCCCAGGGTAATCCAGGATGGGGTGACTTGTCTGTCTCTCACCAGGTTATGTTACCCAGAATCCCTTGCAAACCTCAAACTTTGTCAAAAGAAAACATTTTCCTAACAGATCTGTGGTGGAAAGTTCTGGAATCTGCGTGGAGCCACAAATTTCTACCCACCCCGCATTCTCCAAAGTCTTCAGCGAAAAATGGTACCTCACTTGTGTGGGTAGGCCTAGTGCCCGCAATAGGAAACGGCCCAAAACATAACGTGGACACATCACATTTTCACAGTAAAAATCTGACCCTTTTTTTGCAAAGTGCCTAGCTGTAGATTTTGAACCCTAGCTCTGCCGGCACCTAGAGAAACCTAGCAAACCTATATATTTTTGAAAACTAGACACCCAGGGGAATCCAGGATGGGGTGACTTGTCTGGCTCTCACCAGGTTCTGTTACACAGAATACCTTGCAAACCTCACACTTTGTAACAAAATCAATTTCTCACATTTCTGTGGTGGAAAGTTCTGGAATCTGCGTGGATCCACAAATTTCCTACCACCCGGCATTCCCCCAGGTCTCCCGATAAAAATGGTACCTCACTCATGTCGGTGGGTCAAGTACCAGCGACAGGCAAGTGCCCAAAACTTATTGAGAAGACATCAAAATCACCTATCACAAAACAACCTGGTTTTACAAGGGGGTAACCTGGGTTTTTGGCCCCGGGCTCGGCGGCCATCTAGGGAAACCTACCAAACCCACACATTTCTGAAAACTAGACACCCGGTGGGAGTCCTGCGAGGTATGGCTTGCATGGGCCCCCCAACGTTTTCCTACACAGAATCCCCTGCATACCTCAAATTTAGCTGAAAAAATCACATTTTTCTCAGATTTCTGTGTGGGAAAGTTTTGGAATCTGCATGGATCCACAAATTTCCTACCACTTAGCGTTCCCCCAGGTCATCCACTAAAAATGGCACCTCACTCGCGTGGGTGGGTCAAGTACCCATGACAGGCAAGTGCCCAAAACGTATTGAGGAGACATCAAAATTGCCTATCACAAAACAGCCTGGTTTTGCAAGGGGGGGTCACCTGGGTTTTTGGCCCCAGGCTCGGCGGTCATCTTGGTAAACCTACCAAACCCACACATTTCTGAAAACTAAACACCCGGTGGGAGTCCTGCGAGGTATGGCTTGCGTTGACACCCCAAAGTTTTCCTACCCAGAATCCCCTGCAAACCTGAAATTTAGCTGAAAAAATCAAATTTTTCTCAAATTTCTGTGTGGAACAATTCTGGAATCTGCATGGATCCACAAAGTTCCGACCACCCAGTGTTCCTCCAGGTCTCCCGATAACAATGGTACTTCATTCACGTGGGTACTCGCGACAAGCAAGGGCCAAAAACGTATTGAGGAGACATCAAAATTACCTATCACAAAACAACCTGGTTTTGCAAGGGGGGTAACTTGGGTTTTTGGCCCTGGGCTCAGCGGCCATCTTGGGACGTTGCAAAAAAAGGGTCAGTTTTTACTGTAAAAATGTGGTGTGTCCACGTTGCGTTTTGGGCCATTTCCTGTTGTGGGCCCAAGGCCTATCCACACAAGTGAGGTACCATTTTTATCGGAAGGCTTTGGGGAATGCGTGGTGGGTGGAATTTTGTGAATCCAAGCAGATCCCAGAACTTTCACAGAAATGTGAGAAAAGTGTGTTATTTTTTAACTAAGTTTGAGGTTTGCAAGGGATTCTGGGTAACAGAACCTGGTGAGAGGCACACAAGTCACCCCATCCTGGATTTCCCTTGGTGTTTAGTTTTAAAAAATGAACAGGTTTTCTAGGTTTCCCTATGTGCCGGCTGCGCTAAGGCCCAAAATCCACAGGTAGGCACATTGCTAAAAACAAGTCTGTGCCTAGTGGGCTTTCTGCCGCCCTGAGGGGAGAATCGGGGGAGGTTGCCCCAATTTGCCCCCAAGGGGGCCAGAAAGACTGTGGCAATTTGTTTGGGGGGTGGGGGCATTGGTATGCCCATTCTGGGCAGCCCCCACCACCATGCATAAAAAAGCCAGTAATCGCTGGTGCATAGTGGGCTCTCTGCCGCCCCCTGGGGGGGCAGATCAGGGGCTACTGCCCACATCTGTCTCCTGAAAGACTGTGTCATTTTGGGGGGGACGGTGGGGGCATTGGCATGCCAATTCTGGGCAGCCCACATCCCTGAATTAAAAGAAATATATTCCCTGTTGCCTATTGGGCTTTCTGCCCCCCCTGGAGGCAGATAAGGGTCTTTTGCTCCTATCTGCCTCCGAGGGGCCTGGTGCCTAGTGTGCATTCAGAAAGACTGTACCAGTTTTTTGGGGTGGTGGCATTGGCATGCCCATTCTGGGCAGCCCCCACCCCTACATATTAAAAAAAATCCTAGTGCCTAGTGGGCTTTCAGTCCCCCCGGGGGCAGATCAGGGGCTATTGCCCCCATATACATACTGAGGGGGTAGAAAGTCTTTTGACTTCTTTGGGTGGATAGGATGAGGGCATTGGGATACCCATTCTTGGCAGCCCCCACCCCATGCCTATTAAAAAATAGTCCCTAGCGTCTAGGGTGCTTTCTGCACCCCCGGGGGCATACTGGGGTCTACTACCCCATCTTGTCTCTAGGGGGGGCAGAAAGACTCTCTGTGCCAAAAAGTTATGGGGGGAGCAAAGGCCCATGCCCAAGGGGCCTCTCCCCCCTCCCAAGTGGCAGTGGGTGGATCCCTGTTTAGGAATCACCCTCCTGGGGTGATCCTCAAGCAGGGATCCACTAGGGAAGGGTACCATTAGAAAGAGGAGATTCTCCCCTTTCCAACGATACCTCTCCCGTGTGTTTCAGTGCTCACAGGGCTGAGATAGCTCCACAAGCACCGAAACGGTGAAATTGAAACTAAGTTTCAGTTTCGTTTTCATTCTAATGACGACAGCGCGTCATGCGCGCGATCGTCATTACATTGAAAAGCCCTAACAGGCCTCAGGAGGTTGGGGAAGCTCCTCCACCGCCTCCCAAGACAAAATAAAAATGGGAAATCCCTCTGCTGTCTGCAGCAGTGGGATTTTCGGGGTCTACACTCATGACAGAATGGTTCCGTCATGAGCACTGGTGCTCATGACAGAACCAGCAGTCTGAGGCCCCTTATATGCTGGCGGTGCTGCTGTGGCACTGCCATATATAGTAGGAGTTTCCTCACCACCACAGTTTTCATGGCGGTGAACCCACCATGAAAAGTGTGGCAGTGAGGAACCAAAGGGGCCCTACAGGACCCCCTACTGCCTCTGCGCCAGGGGATGTATGCAGGGGGAACATTGTGTGCCTCCTATATGCACGCACCCCCAGTTTCTGAAGGGCATGAACTTGAGAGCCCTTGCCCTGTAGGAATATGCAATGGCATTCCCATTGCAGTGCCTTGCTATGGGTCACGTTTGAGCCTTAGCACTGCACCACCATGGACCAGCCACAGCAGGACTGACCGACCTTGGTTCCTGTCAGAATCCGGGGGGGTGGTCTCATTATGGGTTTGGCGGTGTGAGAGCAAGGTGCTGGCGTGGCCGCCCGCTCCTACTCTGCCAAACTCATAATAATGCCCATAGTGATATATTGGACCATGGTACACCGTGGTAATTTCTCAGTATACTATGGTACTTGCTGATGACAAGGCAGTATATGATTGGCTAATGGCTGCCTTTAAAAAAGTAAGATGCAGCCATGCTGTTTTCCCACAGCTTGGCTGTGTGTAGGATTAGGGACTTATTATGAATTTAGCGGTGTGGGAGCGAGCCACCATGCCAGCGCCCCGCTCCCACACTGGCAGCCCCATAATGAAATCACCGACTGTATTCCAACAGGAATCCAGGTCGGGCAGTCCTGCGGCGGCTGGCCCATGGCTGTGCAGTGTTAATGCTCAGACGTGAGCCATAGCAAGGCACCGCAGTGGGAACACCATTGCACCTTCCTGCAGGGCATGGACTGTCAAGTCAATGCCCTGCAGGAACTGGGGGTGCATGCATACAGGGTGGCTCACCATGTGCCCCCCAGCATGCATTCCCTGGTGCAGAAGCAAAAGGGGGCTTGTTTCCTCAATGCCACAAATTTCATGGTAGGCTCACTGCCATGAAAACTGTGGTGGTGATGAAACCCCAATATGCTTGGCAGTGCCGCAGCTGCACCACCAGCATATTAGGGGCCTCAGACCACTGCAAGACTACTAGGGATCGCTGATCCCTTGCAGTTACTGCGATCCCATTGTGGTCTGACCACCCAACTTGTAATAGGGCGGTCAGACCATCGGTGTGGTAGTAACCACATTGCCAAAGTGGATTTGGCAGTCTATCGGGCTGCCAAACTTAATATAAGGCCCATAGGTAAGTATTAGGTTTTAATATATTTTCCCTACTTATTACCATTTTATTAAAGTAAGGTATTTATTAGGTTGGAAAATTATTTCTTAGTTTCTATATATTTCAAAGAACGTTTATGGAGTACTGCAGTACCACCTAGGAAGTAGTGTGGTACTTAAAAAAAATATATGCACAACAAATTAGATTACACTGTGCTACATCATATTTCACAAATATAGTGTACTACAGTGTATTTTCAATATTTTACATATTTAATTTGTTAAAAATATACAAACAAAACGCTACCACATTATATTTAAGGGGAACTAAGGTGTATGTCAGTGCTCTTTATATTTTTAACAAGTATTAGTTTTTTTTAAATTTTACACTCACTTTGCATTCTGAGTTTGGAGACGAATTATAGTGTAGTACAGCCTACTTAAAAAATGTTTAAAACTTAAATATATCAAAAAGTTTGTACAACACTGCATTACACACAATTTCCACTTACAGCCTATAACATACATTAAGCGTGGTCTAAACTATATTTCGCACTTTAAATTTCGGAAGTGCAATGCAGTGTTTACAACAACCTTAGGGCTGATTTAGAGCTTGGTGGATGGTCACTCCATCACAAAGGTGACAAATATCCTGTCCGCCGAAATGTAAATCCCACTACATCCTATGGGACTTATATTTTGGTGGACGGGATATCCGTCACCATTGTAACCTGTCCGCCAAGATCTAAATCAGGCCCTTAGTTTGCGTCCTACTGAAAAACATTTTTAAAAACATGTGCAAATGAAAAAAAACACTCTAATACACTATATTTACCATTAAAACCCAAAATGCAGACTGAATGTTATCTAAACAATATGGATGTACCATGCTACTCCGCAAGCTTTACGTAAAATATATACAGTAATAAAACAACTTTCACTTAAAGTGGAAGTTTATTTTTGTGATGCAAGCCCTTTGACTACTGAAACAATTTAGATCTACTACCAAAGAGAACCCTTTACACCCCATAATCTATATTTCAGACACATTTAATGTAAATATGTTTAGCTATTTTCACACTACCTCTGTTTAAACAATACTACACAACATGTCATTACAATACACTCTATGACACACCACTCCATTCTATGACAAGTCACTCCATTTTATGACAACCCACTCTACTATACGACAGCCAGCTCCACTGCGTGACACTCCACATCACTCTAGTCAATGACATGCCATTCCACTCCACTCAACAAGATGCCATTCCAGTCTACCACACTCCACTCCAGTCTATGACATTCCACTCCATGCTACACCACTCCACGCCACTCTACTCAACGCCACTGCACTTTACAACATTCCACTGTATGCCATTGCACTCTACACCAATCCACCCTAAGCTATTCCACTCTATGCCCCTGCACTGTACACCACTCTACTCCACCCTACACCATTTCACTACACGCCACTACACTCTATGACACTGAACTTTGTGCAGTTCGACTGTATGCCACTCCACTGTACACCCAACACTATTCCACTCAATGCCACTCCACTTTACAGCACTCCAATCTATGCCACTTCACTCTACGGCTCTCCACTCTACTCTAGGACACTCCACACTGTGCCACTTCACTCAATGCTATTCCACTGTATTCTACTCCACTCTACGCTATTCCACTCTAAGTAATTCCACTCGATGATACTCCCCTCTAAACCGCTCCACGTAATGAAATTCCACCTTTTGCCACGCCATTGTACCCCACTCTATTCTATGCTATTCCACTGTACGTGACTCCACTGTATAGCACTGCACTCTAAACTATTTCACTATATGTCACCCCAC
This sequence comes from Triturus cristatus, assembly GCF_964204655.1. NCBI lineage: Eukaryota > Metazoa > Chordata > Amphibia > Caudata > Salamandridae > Triturus > Triturus cristatus. The sequence continues at coordinate 60,722,585 of NC_140588.1, forward strand.
TATACTCTAGGACACACTACTTCACTCTGTGCCACTCCAGTCTATGCCACTTCACTATACAGCACTCCACTGTACTCTATGACATGCCACTTCACTGTATGCCACTGCACTCTACTCTACGACACGCTATTCTACTCTACGCCGCTCCACTGTCTGCTGTTCCACTCTAGGCACTCACCTGTATGCTATTCCACTGTACGCCACTCCACTCTGCACCACTCCACTATACACCACTGCACTCTATGCCAATCCACTCTACGCTATGCCATTCTACTTTACTCTATTTCACTCTATGCCACTCCATTCTATGCCACTCCACTCTACACCACTCCATTCTAAGCCACTCCACTGTACGCTATTCCACAGTATGCTACCCCACTCTGCTCTAAGACAAATTACTCCACTCATGTTACTCCAGTCTATGCCACTTCACTCTACAGCAATCCACTCTACTTTAAGACACGACACTCCTCTCTACACTATTCCACTGTATGCCACTCCACTCTACGTTAATCCACTGTAAGCGACTCCACTCTATTCCATTTCACTCTATGCTACTCCACTCTATGATATTCCACTGTATATGCCACTCTACTCTATGGCACCCCACACCACTCTGTTATTCCACTCTGCACCACTATGCTCTATGCCACTCCACTGTACATCACTGCAGTCCAATCTATTCCACTTTAAGCCACTCCAATCTACTCCAAGACACACTACTCCACTCTATGTTGCTCTCGTCTACGTCACTCCACTCTATGTTATTCCACTCTATGCCACGCCACTCTACCCAACTCTACTCCATGCCACTCCACTCTATTCCGCTCCAGTCTATGTCACTCCACTCTACACTATTCCACTCTATGCCAATCCACTCTAAGCCACTCTAATCTGCACCACTCCACTGAATGACACTCCACTGTGCTCCACTGTATGACCCAATACTCTACTCTATGACACTCCACGCCCCTCAGTTTTACCACACTATACTCCTCTGTATAGCACTCCACTATTCAACAGTCTACTATTGTCTATGTCCGTGTATGACACTCAACTCCATTTTGTGCTGCTGTGGGACACTCTATTGCACTCTACGGCATTCTATGCAACTCCCTCTTACCATTCCACCCCAGTTTAATGCACTCTATTCTATGACACACTACTCCACTCTACTCCACTCTACATCACTTCACTCTACACTACCCTGTGCCACTCAACTCTACAACACTCAATGCCACTTCACTCTCACACACTCTACCGCAATATATTCTGCTTCCCTTCACTCCACTCTACAACACCCTAATCCACTCTATACCACTCCACTCTACTTCTCTCTACTACACTTTCCTCTAAACTCTACAACAAACCACTTCAGTCCACTGTATGCCACAAAGCTCCACTCTGACACGTTACTCCACTGTATAATATGCCACTCCACTGTACTCCACTCCACACAATTGTACTCTACAACACGCAATCTGCTCTATCAAACTCTACGTTACACCACTCTACTCAACTCCACTCCATTGTATCGCACTTTACCACAATGTATGTCACTGTACGGCATTCCACTCTACTCCGCTCTGCACTGTGGCACTCTACTCCACTCTATGCAACTCCACTCCACAAGACTCTGCTACACTGTATGCCACTCTACTACACTCTACTACACTATATGCCCATACACTCCCCTGCACAACACTGTACTCCATGGTATGCTACTGTATGATACTCTTCTAAACTCTATGGAACTCTATGCATTCCACTCCACCCCACTTTACTACACTCTACTTTATGACACACTACTCCACTCTATTTCACTGTGTTCCACTACTCCACTGTACACCACTCCACTCTATGCCACACTATGCCGTGTTACTCTATGCCACTCCAATCTTCCACGCTATACAACAATATATTCTACTGTACGACACTCAACTTTACAACACTCTTCTTCACTGTATGCCACTCCACGCTACTGTACTGCCCAACACTTTCTAATACTCTACTACAATACAACTCTCCACTCTACTGTACGACATGCCAGTCCACTGTACTGCACTCCATGCCACTCTACTATATGACACGCCACTCTATGATTCTTTACTCTACCCAATGCTGCTCCATGCTACTCCACTCCAACCTACGACACTTTACCCAACTCTATGCCAGTGTATGATAGTCCACTGTTGGCTGCTCCACTGTGCAAAACTGTACTCCACTGTATGCAACTCCACTCTACAACACTCTACTACACTCTATGACACTCTACTCCACTCCATGCCCATCCAATCCACACCAATCTACTACAATGTATCCCACTGTATGACACTCCACTCCTCTCTATGACATGCCACTCCACTAAATGACACATCATTCCACTTTATGGCCTTCTCCTTCAACACTCCACTCTAGGACACTCTACTCCACTCTATACCACTCCATTGTACAACACTTTGCTCAACTCTATGCCAGTATAAGACACACTACTTGACAGCACTCCACTTTATACCCCACCACTCTACGCCATTATTCTACCCTGTACTCCGCTGTATGACACTCTACTACACTCTACTGTAGTGCATGGTATTCTACTACCACACACTGTTTGAGACTCCATGCCACTCTACTGTACGACACTCCACTCAATGATACTGTACTCCATTGCATTGCACTCCACTCTACAACACCCTACTCCACTCTATGCCACTCTACAACACTCTACTCAATGACACTCCTCCCCACAACACTCCACTCTGTGACACTCCTGTCGACAACACTCCATTGTATTAAACTCAACTCTACTTTATGACATACCACTCCACTGTACAACACGTCACTCCACTCTATGAAACTCCACTTCACTGTATTGTGGTAAATATTTCTCCTTTACCGGGACTGAATTTGGTACAGAAACATTATAAAATAGCTCAGTAAAATGAGAGGCAGAATCCGTGATATTAGAGTTTCGGAATGGGCTTTATTCCAATAAGCGATTATAATCGGATGCCTCAAGTTCCATCACCACGGGGGTTCAGGAAGTGAAGTACATACTTTATTGACAAGCAGTAACTTTTATAATACATACATTGTAATGAAGTGAATACAGTAGGCGTAACAATTGATAAGGACATTGACGTTTGGTTTGCGTAACCGAAAATGGGTGTAATAATGAGTAAAAAGGAACATGATTGGTTGTGATGTCATGTATAGGTGGATCTATAAGATAATACTTGGCATGGATGCGCGCGCAGCAGTATGACGTGTAATTTGACGTGTAACTAGGGGGTGACGGGGACTTGACATTTAGTTCTATATGTGGAGACGAGAAGTCTGGGAGGTCAAGTCAACCTAATCCCAAATCATATCTAACATCCTATGTTTAAAGAACTATGTTATCCAAAAAGGAGGACTCTCGGACAGAATCTATTCTATACTGACTGTGCGTGTACAAGCGTCTAAGTGTCTACACTGAATGCGAGGGGGTAGGAATATTCCATGGTAACAAGGCTATGAATTACTTGCATGAGGACAGAGAAGATGGGTCTTTTTTCTTGGTAACTGGAAGAATGTTTACCTAAACTACTAGGCAGGAATGCATCGGCTGAGGGGGAAGCAGATAATTCGAAGGTGAAATACAGTTCTTGGCAGAGAGTAAGCTGATGTCAGGCTTCGTGAGCCGCGCAGAGAATGAGACAAAGTTCATGGTCACAGATGCAGGCTCAGACTGGAGCTTTCAGAGGCAGAAGGCAAGAGGAGTTTCGATGGCAGAATCAGGGCCTACTTGCCTGGACTGTAAAAATGGCATAAGTGAACCATATAAAGCCGGTGGCCTTTCATATTTAGGAATGGAATATCCGTCCTGTTCATGGCGGATCTGACAGAGGACATGTTGACGGTGGACACGCATGTGTTTGCGTCATCAATACTGGAACTGGAGGGAACATACATGTACTTGCGACATGCACATAGAACCGTTGGGGTCCAAGATAGGGGACATAACTGACCAGGAAAATCCATATTTCCACATTCCCTCCTTGTCCCCTACTTGCCCTTCAAGAGATATCAATCTTCATCAATCCATTGATCTGTTCATATAGCATCATTTGTTCTTCTTTCTTCTTCCGGGATCTTGAATGAAAATCTTGATGTGGGATACACGATGTGGCACACAGACCACAAATCGCTGGTCCACATTGTAGACATAGACAGCAACTGAATAGTATGAGAAGGCCAATACCTAGGAAGGATAGAACTCTCCATCCCCAGGCTGATACCGCATTCCAAAACCAACTGGACCAAGTCCAAGTGCCTGGGTTCTGGTGTATCTGGCTTACAATCTTATGAAGGCGAGTGATGGCTTTATATACAGATGGCGAATTTTCTGGTATGAATACGCAACAGCTTGATCCGATGACCCTACAAGCTCCGCCCCTATCAGCCAGGATGACGTCAAGGACAAGACGATTTTGAAGCACAACAATCCGCATAGCAGACTGCTCTTCCGTTAAATTGCCTAAGGCGGAAATAGTCTCATTCACTACTGCTTCAAGGGTTCTAGTTAATCTACGTATCAGCTTACTATTAGTAACAGTACCTATATAGGGAAAGATGCCTTTATTAAAATCTACATACTTGTCCCATGCCGTCTCAGTGTAATCGACAATGGGGAGATCTCTCCGTTTTCTGTTGTGTACTAAATGAATATTTCTGTAATAATCAGGAGGAGCTAGGAAAACAGGTGGCAAAAGGAATGCAATGTAGCAGGTACCATCCCAATCTAGGGGTAGACGCATATATGCAGTCTGACCACATATAAAGTAGGAGTGGCGAGAAGCTCTGAATGAAGATTTGCCTTGGTCACTGAATTCTACGGTAGTAGTGCATTGACTGTGGCCCATATGTATGGAACCAACCTTTCTTACACATAATTCACCTTTTGCTGGGAATACTGACATGGTGGGTAAGACTAGCTCAACTTCGGATACGACATTTAGAATCATGAGATTAGGTGTAAAATTACCTAATCCATACACTTCATTTTCTAGATCAGTTCCTGTTCTTTTGGGGCGACCCTCCTTGTCAGGGTAGCAGATTTTGAGTAAAACTAGGTTCAGGTTTCCCCATATCCAATGGTCTTGGTAAACTGCTGTGTCTGAGTCTATGGAATTGATTAAACTAAACCATGCTCCACAGGAGCCATTATGTGTAAATGGATGTGGGAAGAAAGGCAGGACTCCTTCATAATTCTGGTAGGGAGGGAGTCGGCCACACACCCAACAATTGGTGGCATTACTAGTCTGATGGGAATGATGTAACATACTAATGAAAGTGTTATTGCGCAGCGCAAGTCTATAAGACAATTCATGCGGAGGTAAGTCACTAAAAGAATGTTCAGCAGCAACGTTATAAACATGTCTAGAAATAGGGTAATATATGTGCAACAACATACTTGTAATAATTATTAAAAGACTCAATAAAAACAAAATTAATAATGTCACTATGCAGTGGCTACGCAGTGATTTACAATACGCCTGTCGTTTCAACATTTTTCGGGTATTTTCTCTACTCAGGTCCAAGGGATACATGTCAGAGACAATTCAACCGCTTCACCTTGGAGAGGACTTAAACAATCAAATTGCTCGACTGGTTGGGCCTAAGCTTTAGTTTATAATTTTCAGATTTGTTAGGTTCAACAAAAGGGAGTTTTGTATCAGTCTGTGAGGGAGCGCAGGGCACAATGTCTATATCCGAAGATAGTCCATGAAATTTCTTGATGTGGCTTGAATGAATCCAGCCCTTGCGGCCCTCGATCTTCACGGCTGTTCTTGTGGTCAACAGGACCAACTTGGGTGCTTTCCACCTGGGCTCCAGTTGAGTCTTTCGGTCGAAATTTCTCACAAAGACCAGATCCCCCGGAACCACGTCATGGGGTTTCACCTCAGTGTTGTCGGGAAAGGCTGCAGCTACCTGTGAACGAGAAGATTGTAGTGCAGACATCAAGGAAGCCAAGTAATCTGTCAGCATATTACAGTCAATATCAGTTATTTTGCGTGGTATAGGCGTCCCCCACATATTCGGTGGTCTACCGAAGATCACCTCATACGGGGATAGCCCTGTTCTAGAGTGTGCTACCATTCTCATGTAAAAAAGTGCAACTGGTAATGCTACTATCCAGTCGACCCCTTTCTCTCTGCATATTTTGGACAGTCTGATTTTCAGTGTCTGATTATGTCTTTCTACGAGACCTGCTGCTTCGGGGTGTCGGACACAGTGGAATTTCCACTGATATCCTAGCAGAAGTGAAACGTGTTTCATTAATTCGGATGAGAACGGCTGGCCGTTATCTGAGTAGACAACACGTGGTAAACCGTATCGTGGGAAGAATTCTCGAACCAACTGTTTGGCAGTAGTCGGGGCAGTGTAATCTGAAACCGGGTACGCCTCTGTCCAACGGGACAGAGCGCAGACAACTACGAGAACATATTTGAATCCTCGACATCGTTCCATCTGGATATAATCCATCTGTAGGACTTCAAAAGGGTGATCAGGAGGATGAAATCCACCCTGTTCTACGGGAACACTTTTTCCTGGGTTGAACTGGCAACAGATCATACAGGTACGGACCTTTTGTTTTGCTGCTGCTCGTAAATGTTTATTGAACCAAATGTGTTGAATGCTGTCTAGCATAGCTTTTTCTCCTAGATGTGCCGGACTATGTATAGTGTTAATTACGACTTGGACCATTGAATCAGGAAGGAACCATACAGACCTTTCCTTCATCATCCATCCTTGGTCCGTTTGGATCCCTCCTAACTCGGTCCATTTCTTTATTTCGTCTGGTGTAGCATGTGTCTGTATGTCAATTACGTCAAGAGTAGGATCTTTAACGGTCATACAATGTGTCGGTGTCGGGACTATTGTCTTTGTCATGTCGGGGGTCTGAGCTTGAGCAGTCAGTTTAGCTGTTCTGTCGGCTAGATCATTGCCTTGGGAAATGATATCAGTAACCTTCGTATGGGCCTTACATTTCATAATTGATATTTCAGTGGGTAGATGTATTGCATTTAATAATGCGTGAATGAGGGGTCCGTGCTGAATGTGGGCACCGTGGGAAGTTAAATAACCTCTCTCTCGCCACAGCACGCCGAAGTCATGTACAACTCCGAATGCATAACGTGAATCAGTGTATATGTTGACTTTTTTATTCGTGGCTTGAATACAGGCTTGCGTCAGAGCGATGAGCTCTGCGGCTTGAGCTGACAAAGTATTTATACGATTAGTTTCAATGACTTCAGTATCTGTTGTGACTGCATAAGCGGCTACTAACTCTCCTGTACTTGTTCTCATGCATGAACCATCGACATAAAATGTCAAGTCTGGATCTGACAATGGAACATCGGTCAAGTCTTGTCTGGGTTTTGTCGTTACAGTAATAACTTCAATACAGTCATGGGCTAGTGGGTCTGTTCCGGTTACTGGCAAAAGTGTGGCCGGATTCAATGTGTTACAGCGTCTTATTTCTATATGTGGCTGAAACAATGTAAGTTCATATCCTGTAAGTCGCGCTATAGTCAAGTGTTGTGTTTGCGTTCTATTTACAAGAACCTCTACTGCGTGGGGTACTTGAACTGTCAATGGATGTCCTAACACTATGGCATCGCTTTGTCTGATTGCTAAAGCTGTCGCTGCTACTGATTTCAGGCACGCAGGCAGAGCCTGAGCTACGGGATCTAATGTACTAGAGAAATAGGCACATGGTTTGTGTGCTCCTGCTTGATCCTGTGTGAGTACTGACAAAGCAGTACCTTCGCGTTCTGTAACAAAGAGTGTAAACTGTTTTTTGTAACATGGCGTTGCTAAAACGGGTGCTTGACATAAAGCTTTCTTTAGGCTTTCAAAAGCTTGTGTGTGTTCCTGAGTCCAAGGGAGAACAGTCGATGTGGCTGCCTCCTGTGTTGTCAATTGAATGAGTGGTTTTGCTAGAAATGCATACTGAGGGATCCACTGCCTACAATATGAAGTGAGGCCTATGAAAGCCCGTACCTCCTTTTGTGTCTTGGGTATTGGCATGTTAGCTATTAACTGAATACGGTCGGGTGTAAGCTGCCTTCCCTCCTTGTCCAGCGAGTGTCCAAGATAAACAACTTGCTGGACACAGAATTGCAGCTTAGAAGGGGACACCTTGTGCCCTTTTTCGGCCAGAAATTGTAAAACTGTCAGTGATGCTTTCTCACATTCAGGTTCGCTTCTTGCGGTAATCAGCAGGTCATCGACATATTGAAGCAAAGCAGTGTTGACTGGCATGTGGATACTGTCAAGTTCTCGTTTCAGTGCTTGGCTATAGATGCTGGGGCTTTCTGTAAATCCTTGAGGTGCGCGTGTGAATTTAAAGCTACGCCCATTTAAACTAAATCCGAACAAATATTGGCTTTCCTGATCTATTGGGACGCTGAAAAAGGCGTTTTTGAGATCAATTACAGTAAAGAATGTCGCTTCGGAATCAATGGCTGTCAGTAATGACGAGATATCTGGGACCACAGGGAATTGTGGCACAATGCATTTGTTTAATTCGCGCAGATCAATAACCAATCGATATACTGGCGGCGCTGTAGGATCTGTTCGTTTAAGAATCGGTATTATCGGTGAATTACATATATTGGAGTCTGTTTCCACAACTACTCCTTGGGCAATGAGCTCGTCAATGATTTGTAGTAAAGCCACTAAAGCATCTGGTGGTAACTTGTATTGTCGCATTCGTGGTAGCACCACTCCTGCCTTTAGTGTGACTCGATATGGTGTAATATTCATGCAACCAACATCAGTAGGGCCTTGTGCCCATAGGCGTGTAGGTAAAGTCTGCAGTCGGGGATCCATGTCTCTAGATACATAGTGACCTTTAAAATCACGTAAAAACAACCTTACTCCTTCCGGAGAACAACATATTATGGCTCCTAGGGCTTTCAACGTTTTTATTCCTAACAAGTTTTCTGGACATGATTTAGTAAGCAGTAAATCTGTAGTTCGGGTCAGAGGTCCTATCGTAAGTGGCAAAGGCTGTGACACTTCATTAACAATAGGTTTTCCTGAAAAACCAAGGGAAATATTCTGTGAGCCTGAGAGGGGTGCCCCTGGAACTTCACTACGTTTTATAGTTGTTCGACTTGCCCCTGTATCGAGTAAAAATTTTCTATCTTGACCTAATAATTTACTATGTACATAAGGTCCTTCTTGATCTACAGGAATCTCGATAAGGGGTAAGTCAACTTCCCTCTCTAGGCTTGTTCATGCGTAACGCTGATACTCGGGATATTCATACTGTGCGGTCTGATACATTTGTCGTGTTGTCGTCTGTGTGGCAGCAGCAGGCAACGGTGGTGCAGCTGGCACAAACTGTATTGGCTGTTGTGAGGCTGGCATGGCCTGGGTATGCTGCATAGCTCCTTGTTCATTCTGATCTTGTCTTAGTGGCCGTGATCTTTCTTGTGTTTTACCTATGGCGATATTATGTTTTAAAACTGGACAATCGTGTACGTAATGGCCTGGCTTTTTACAATAATTGCATGTCCCCTTTACAGGTCCTGCTGAATCGGAATGTGTCATACCCTTTTTATGTCCTTCAGCTGGAACTGTCTGGGAAACTAGCATTTTCATTTTCGTGTCTTTCATGCGTCTGTGTTCATGTTCTTGTTCCTCTTTAATTCTATTGTGGTGGTACTGTAACATTTGTAACATTTGTGTTGGAGTGTTACCTTGCCAGGTACTCTCGAATTTTAATACTCTATTCTTTACTGGGGGCAGAGCATTTTCTACTAATTTTGTTACAAACAGATGTGGGTATGATTCGCTACTTGCTTTTATGCCACTATTTATACCAAAACATTTTTCAAAACGGGCATAGTAATCACTAGTGTCTTCGTCTTGCTTCTGTTTACAGGCTGAAATTGTACCCCAATCTTCCTTTTTCGTAGTTAATAAACGTGGCAGTACCTGTACTAGTAGTCCTGGTAATGCCTTAGTTTTGTCCCCAAGCCCCGAACCTGGACCTCGGGCCCTTTCTTCTGCTTCTAATGCTGACCATTCTATCTTTTGATCACCTACCTCCCACTCTTTTTCCTTGAGTTTCTCATAAATGCCAGCAGGCATCAACACCTTTAATATTGTCATAATGTCGGGGTAGGTATATTCTCCCATGAGTAACATGTCTTTAATTTCTCGGTGAAACCCCGCTGGGTCCTTGTCATGACTGGGTACTACTTTCTTCATTTCTAACAATTCTATTTTTGATATGGGCGTATATACAAATACGCGTTTAAACTGATTGTCCTCACCCTTTCTTGGGTGCACTTCTCGTAAGGGATTCTGTCTATCTATGTGATACGTAGTTCTTTCCTTGACAGATAATGGAACATGTTCTGAACATACAAAAAGAATATACTGCTTTCTTGATTCTAGAATTTCTTTAATTAATTCCGTACCTGGACCTCTCCATTTATTCATAAGTAATTCAGTCAGTATGTCAGGCAAGGGACCAGGGTCCGAATGCTGACTCCGATATAGTATAATGAGTTGTTGAATCATATAAATCCCAGCTAACCTTTGTTCATCTGGGGTAAGATTCAAAAATGTGCGTACTACTGTATCATCACTATATTTTCCGGGACTGTCCACCCAATGGACAGCTGCCCTGGCTAAATCTTGTTCATCCATAGAATCGAGGAAATGATAACCCCTTCGTTCTCGGAGTAGTTTGTCGGCGGTTTGGAACGAATGCTCGTTAGACCTTATGTTAATTATAGGTATTTGAAAATTTCTGTTATTATCTGGACATATCGGACGTATTGGGTCAGTATGACATCTAGTCTGATTCCTATTACAAGATCTTCCTCTACCTACATAGGCTATGGTGTCTGACTGTCCTGTGGGCAGTCCGGACCCTTCTTCCTCGTTTTGTTCGAACTCGTCTACCTCTAATCGTTCTTCGTGTAGGCGTTCTATTTCTTTACGGATCTTTCGGCACATGGCTATTATACAGTTTTGTTTATCATGTCTCCCTTCCGATATATTCTGGCTCCATCTTGTAAGAATTTTCATTGCTTCCGGGTCTACCCCCGGTCGGTCTTGATTTCTGATCACACAGTTTATGAGGAAACGTAACAGTTCCCCCTGTATCTCTACTTTCTGGTATTCCATAGCTCTGTAAATACATTCTGGATCTCGCCCTGTTTGGACAAAATGATATATATTATCTAGATGCGCAGTCATTCCTGGTAACTTCGCTAAATACACTGCGGCTCGTCTGATACGCAATGATGCTAGGGTCATTTCGTCCTCCTTTCCAGGCACCGGGTCATATCTACAGTCTATCAGAAGTTCCTTAAGCGTACGGGTACTAAGGAGTTTGGGTGTACGTGAATGCGCTGACTCTTGAAAAGTAAGTTTATTTATTCTGGGTGGCGTAGAAAAGACATTGGTAGCTCCTCCCGCGGCCCCATCTGGGGCGTCGGGTGTAAAAGGATTCGTCGAACGTGACACAGCAACTACAGGTGTGGACACAGCCATAGAAGTAGCTGTAGGAGCGGATACAGAAACAGATGTGCTTGCCGGAACTTGTGACTCGATTTGTTGCTGCAGGGATACGGGTACTGGATCTTGGCGTTGAACCTCCCTGGTATGCGGTCTATGTAGGGCAGAGTTAGCATACTCGGGAGCTGCGTCATCTAAATATGAGGAAAGAAAAACATCTTCTGCGGTTCTAGGATGCCCCTTAGGATGTACCTTTATTGGGAACAATGGGGTTGGCAAGTCTTTTGGTGTCTCTGGAGTAGCCTTAGGTAATCCTTCGGCCAGGAGAGGATACATACCATTCATAAGGGCATTTCTTTGTCTGTCTACTTGTTCTGATTTTACTCGGATACCTTCCTCAATTAATAGATTCTCTCGAACTTTATTGGAATTCTCTTTACTCTTCTCCTCCTGTCTACGTGCTTTTTCTGTTCGTCTATGTGATTCTTTACGCCATAATTCAACGGCGTCTTTCTGTGACTGTCTGACTTTTCTTTTCCATAACTCTTCCTCGACTTTCATGATGCACTCTGCATCCCAGGTCCCCGCTGTGGGCCACCTTTGACTTTCTGGTAATCCCTTGGTATAGTCTACCCATAAATCAAGAAATAATATAGCGTCTAAGCCATGTTTGTGATACATAAAGTGCCCTGGAGTGTCCCTAGGAGGAATAGGGACGGCTTCTTCGAGAACCCCTTTTCTGGTAGTGATCTGTCTTAATTTCGAAAAGAGCGGCATATTGAGAACTGACCTTATACTTGATTTTGACCTGATACTTGAATTTGAACAGACTTAATACAATAAACACGATAATGAACAGTCATTCATACCACGATATTCAGAACATACTTAAACACTTTAAACATTTAACATTAAACCATTAACTGAAACAACAATGATGATCGTCTGCATAACTAATCACCAAGCTTAATTCTCGACAATAACTAGACAATAACTAGACACTTCGGAATACTTCGGAATACTTGATATACTGCTAAACAGTACAGATACACTGCTAAGACAGTGCAGACCGGATTTGTGTACCCAAACCCGTCTTGACCGGCACAACCTATGTGCACGTCAGAAATGCCTCCCCAGCAATGGTACTCACCGGGTAGCTTCGGAAACGGAAGGCCTCAGTAACTTGAACTTGAACCGGACCGGACTCGACTCGACTCGACTCGTCGGACACTGGGCTTGACTTCGGACTGGTGGGTCTCTGTATACCTCGGATCTTGCTCTCTCAGCTAGGCTCTGGTCGGGATACTTCGCACTTCTCACCGCCTCGTCTGGGTGTTGATTGCAGTCTCAGTCGCCCCCGCTTGACCGGAGGGAGATACAGGAAATCCTGCTGGTACGCGTTATTGTCCGTCCAGCTGTGGCAGGAGACCGGGCCTGCAACACACCGCCGGCGCGTGAGATGAGAAAGTGTCCCTGTTCGGGCGCCATCATGTGGTAAATATTTCTCCTTTACCGGGACTGAATTTGGTACAGAAACATTATAAAATAGCTCAGTAAAATGAGAGGCAGAATCCGTGATATTAGAGTTTCGGAATGGGCTTTATTCCAATAAGCGATTATAATCGGATGCCTCAAGTTCCATCACCACGGGGGTTCAGGAAGTGAAGTACATACTTTATTGACAAGCAGTAACTTTTATAATACATACATTGTAATGAAGTGAATACAGTAGGCGTAACAATTGATAAGGACATTGACGTTTGGTTTGCGTAACCGAAAATGGGTGTAATAATGAGTAAAAAGGAACATGATTGGTTGTGATGTCATGTATAGGTGGATCTATAAGATAATACTTGGCATGGATGCGCGCGCAGCAGTATGACGTGTAATTTGACGTGTAACTAGGGGGTGACGGGGACTTGACATTTAGTTCTATATGTGGAGACGAGAAGTCTGGGAGGTCAAGTCAACCTAATCCCAAATCATATCTAACATCCTATGTTTAAAGAACTATGTTATCCAAAAAGGAGGACTCTCGGACAGAATCTATTCTATACTGACTGTGCGTGTACAAGCGTCTAAGTGTCTACACTGAATGCGAGGGGGTAGGAATATTCCATGGTAACAAGGCTATGAATTACTTGCATGAGGACAGAGAAGATGGGTCTTTTTTCTTGGTAACTGGAAGAATGTTTACTTAAACTACTAGGCAGGAATGCATCGGCTGAGGGGGAAGCAGATAATTCGAAGGTGAAATACAGTTCTTGGCAGAGAGTAAGCTGATGTCAGGCTTCGTGAGCCGCGCAGAGAATGAGACAAAGTTCATGGTCACAGATGCAGGCTCAGACTGGAGCTTTCAGAGGCAGAAGGCAAGAGGAGTTTCGATGGCAGAATCAGGGCCTACTTGCCTGGACTGTAAAAATGGCATAAGTGAACCATATAAAGCCGGTGGCCTTTCATATTTAGGAATGGAATATCCGGCCTGTTCATGGCGGATCTGACAGAGGACATGTTGACGGTGGACACGCATGTGTTTGCGTCATCAATACTGGAACTGGAGGGAACATACATGTACTTGCGACATGCACATAGAACCGTTGGGGTCCAAGATAGGGGACATAACTGACCAGGAAAATCCATATTTCCACAGTATGACACACCATGCCACTCTACTGCATAAACCTTTACTCCACTGTATGCTACGCCTTTCCACTCTACTCCACTCCATTCCACTCTACTAGACTCCACTCTATAACACTCCACTCTACTACACTACACCCTATGTCACTCTCCTCCGCTGTACTCTATAACACTCCACCTCACTTTACTCAATGACCCTCGACTCTAAAATTTGAGACAATTTTTGTTACAAAAATGAAACCATTGAAATTCAATAAAAAAACAATGGTTAAGGATAACTTATAGTTCGGAAACCTTCATTTATTTTTTCTATTCAAACCCAACTTAAACTACACAAAGATTAGAAATTCTAAAATTATAGTTATAACTTTATTTTATAATTTACCCATCACCTTCAAATTATTATAACTTTATTTATTCTTTCTATACAAACGAAACAAACTACACAATGATTAGAAAATCTACAGTTATAGTTATTCCTTAAATTTCTAATTAAATCACAACTTTCAAATTAGTATACCGCGTGCACCTCCGTACATAGTGTTGTCTTGCATGCTACCCAATGCTGAAAAGATCACAGGTCATATATTTTCCTAAATTATTGATTCATGTACATATATCGTTAAAGAAACCTAAAAAGGGAAACCAGCATAGTCTAAACCATTTGTTAAGTTAGCAAGCAAAAGTGTTACATGTATAAAACAAATACCACGTCAGCCCCTATTATCATGCGTCTGTGGCTGTAAGTTGTACACTAATCTGCAATCTCACCCCATTTGAAAGTCAGAAACTGGTAAGAATAGAGGTGGTGAGACTCTTGACTCCCAAAAAGACCCAAAGAAATAACTAACGTTTACATCAGCCAAAAACTCAAGTTATAATCCAAATGCAAGTCACCTAACTCATAAAAGTGCCAATCAAAAAGCACAATCCACCACTGGCTACATAGGAAAATGTGTTAACCCAAACAATCAGTAACATTTAACCAATATCCTTCCACATATATCACCACATGTCATTAGCCCGATTCTTGCCTAATCCAATGTTTCCTCAGATGTTCGTGCTTTGTACAAACTGGTCATTTTATTTTAAAGAACAAAGGTCCTTGGCATAGGAGGAGATAGTGTAAGCATTTCTACATAGACTACAATGAGCACTATGAGTAGTCTTCCAATGTCCAGCCCTACAAAGGAACATTTATTCAAATAAGATAAAAGGGGAATGAACGGAATACAGGAAACAACAGGGATGGCTAACGGCACAGTCCTGTACCGAGCATTGAAGTAAAGGGATAGAGAGAATAGACACAGGAAGGAAATAACAGGCAAGGAAATTGGTTGGAAGAAGAGCAAAAGGCGGCTTACATTTACAGGATAATCTTACGTAAGCTCATACCAGCCAACAAGACAAACTAATTTACACAATGGTTAAATTGTGGTGTTTGCTAAACAAGTCGACGTTTCGATCCCTAGCTCTCAATACTATGGGATCATCATCAGGACTGGAATATGAACTGTTGCCTGATAAGTAGTTTCAAGCAGCCTGTAAAGTTATGAGACAGGAAACAAGGAAACAAAAAAATATAAACAGTAAATATGGTCCACCAAACTTAGAGCATATCTATTCGACAACCGTTTTGATGATGTGGAACAATTCAGCATGTGAATAGGAAAAATTAGGGTGAAGTGAGCGTGATGGTAGACATGCGGACAAGAATGACAACGTTGCTGTGTGCAGTGGCGCACAGTGTGGATGCAGGACCTCTAGGGTCAACGACGGTGAGGGGGCAACAAGGGATGTGAAAAGTGCCCTTTATTGGCAGTGAAAAGGATGCCAGGGAGGCGTATGCGGGTGACGAAGGGCGGTGTACCAAGAGAATAATGCATGTCGTACCGAGATAAACCAATAGCGACGACAAGTGTGGTGGAATGACAAGGGGCGGCGCGGTGATATTCGGAACATGCTCGTTGGCAAAATAGGTGCTTTAGGAGGGTGAGCCGTGTAAAAATTCAACGGACGCGGCGCAGTGATTGATTAACTGCATGACAAACAGCCAGGGTGCGCTGACCTGGCGAGCAGCTCGGCGGGTGCCTGGAGCTCGTAGGGAAGCCCGCGAATGTCTCAAGAAGGATCTGAAGGAGGAAAAGGGGATGGGATGAGCCTGATAATGAGGGTGGTCCGTGAGGCAATGGAAGCAGGACGGGTGTTTACCTTAGGCGGGGTCCGAAAAAATGTCGGACGGGTAGCCGGGATCGGCGAAGGCGCTTGGGTGAGGACACAGGGGGGGATCCAGCAGGCGTTGTAGAGTGCTGGAGCTGAGGGAGGCAAAAGAAGCATTAGGGGGAAATCTGAAAGTGTGAGGCTGCCGAGTGCAGGGGCAGTCAAGGAACTGGGCTTACCTGGGAGGAAGGATAAGGGGCGCAGGAGGCCGGAGCGAATGTTCCTTTTAGCCTGAAAGAAGGACTTGGGGTGAGTTCGTGCAGCGGATTTGGCTGCGAACTGGCGCGGGACCGGAGCTAAAGGAACGTGAATAAATGGTTAGAGGGGGGCGAAAAACCCATAAATGCGCTCTGACGGGTGGCGTGTAAAGCGTGGGCTTACCTCTTGGAGAGACGCCGGGGGCCGGAGGAAGCAAGGATCTGCCGTTCCTTAGGGCGTAGTAGCAAGGGAACTGAGGGACGGCAGGTGTGTTAAGTAGGCGGCAGGACAGGGCATGAGGGTAGGAGAAATAGACGGAGGACTGTAGAAGGGATCAGGTTGGCAAAGGCAGTGGCCATGATGGAATGGGATACCACAGTGGCGGACATCTTATAACGGTGAAACTGAGGAAAGGTGATGAAAGGCTTTGTGCGCATGCTTTGGAAATAACGAAATGTAAGCTACATATTCACAATTAGAGAATTGCACTTCAGGCCATGAAAAACAGAAGCATATAAGTGGTGATCACAGTGTGTGTGAAAGTAAGGGAAGGTAATAGACATGTCATCAACGGGATGCAATACAGTAGAAGGGGAAGAGAGTTGACAAAAAAATCCATGATTTTCATACCTTTACATTGTTCGATTTGAGCAGTGAGGTCCAATGGTGATAGTCAAGCTATCTAAGAGTGACTGGGGTGAGATAATCAGGTAATTCGAAATTACACTTATTTACAGTAAGGATGTCCAGTCTTCTGTCCTATTGAGCCCAGTGTTGATGGAATCAAAGAGGATGATTGTCTTTAATTCCTCTCTGTTTAAAAGTCGGGCCATATTGCCACCCCTTTGGGGTAACTTCAGCGATTTGAGGACAGTCCAGCGCAAGTCATCTTCGTTGTGATTGGCATCAGTGAAATGTTCAACCAGAGGAGCGTTCAATGTCTTGCATCGGATGCGACTTCTGTGCTGACAGATTCTGGTTTTCACTCTTTGCGTAGTTTGTCCAATGTATATTTTCGAACAGGGGCATTGGATAAGGTAGATAACGTTACAGGAGTTACAATTGGTAAAAGCTTGACAGTGCACTGTAATGTTATCAAATGTGAAACTTTTGCCCTCAATGGTGAACACACAAACATTGCAAGAACCGCATTTTGAGTGACCAATGATGGGGGACAGACACCAACTAGCAAGGAGAATAGTGTTGGGAGCGACAGGTAATGCAGCCCTGACCAGGTGGTCCTTCAGATTTTTGCTTTTTTTGAAAGCGAATAGGGGTTTTTCAATAGTGAGGTTCCCTGCATTTAGAATAGGCCAATAGTGCAGTATCGCTTTTCTCAATTTGTTGGATACCAGAGAAAAAGTAGTCACGCAGGCAATTCTCTGCAGTTCTTTTTTTGGTTTGGGGGTCAGAAGCACTTCTCGGGGACAATACCAAGCTCTTTTAGAGGCATTTTTTACAATTCTTTTTGGGTAGCGTCTGTCTTTTAGTTTAGAGGCCAGAACGCCTGATTCTCTGAAGTAGTCAGACCTACATGAGCAATTTCTCCTAATTCTCAAAAATTGAGAATACGGCAATGAGTCCCTTAGAGCCCTAGGGTGATTGCTGGTGTAGTTCAGGAGGGTGTTGCGTTCTGTGGGTTTGCGATAAAGGCGTGTAAGCAGTTCACCATCGTTTCGAAAAATGGTAAGATCTAAAAATGCTATGGAGTCGGTGTCAGTGGTAATGGTAAAGGATAAACTAGAGCAGTTGTTGTTCAGCCAATGTAGGAATTGGCGTAGAACATCAACGTTTTGTCTCCAAATGATGAAGATGTCGTCGATGTATCTACGCCAAAAAACAATGCCTGGAAAGAAGGGATTTGAAGCTGTCAGAATGACATTAGTTTCTAGTTGGTCCATAAAGAGCACTGCCAGATTTGGGGCAAAAATCGCACCCATCGAGGTGCCTTTGATTTGCTGGTAGAAGGTGTTGTTGAAGCTGAAAAAGTTGCGGGTAAGGCAGAGTTCTAGGAGCTGTAGTATGAAATTACTGGGGACAGCATGTGGGCGTGGGCGTGACTCCAATATTCTTTGTATTACTAGAACGGCAGCAGTCTGAGGGATATTGGTGTATAACGACTCCATGTCCATGGTACAGAGGGTTTCTGACAGGGGATCAAATGGATGATACTCAATCATGTTAATCATTGCCATTGAGTCTCTGACAAAACATTGAGTGGTGGTAATGAAGTCTTTAATGAAGAAATCTACATAAGATTCAAGTGGTTCTAAGATTGAGCCGCAAGCAGAAACAATGGGACGGCCTGGAGGGTTTGAAATACTTTTGTGGACTTTGGGGAGCGTGAATATGACAGGAGTGCGTGCTGATTTAACATTCAGAAAATTAAATTCCTTTTTAGAGAGGAAGCCAGCACGAAGACCCTCTGTGGTCGTCCTGAGGATTAATCCCTGAATCTCTTTAGTGGGGTTCGATGCTAACCTCATATAGTGTTCTGTGTTGTTAAGTTGGCGTTCGATTGCTGATATGTACGCTGTTTTTTCTTGGAGCACTATTACACCACCTTTATCTGCACTTTTGATTACCAAGGAATCGGTATTTTTTAACTGAGTGATAGCTTGTTTCTCTTTGAGTGTAATGTTAAATGGAATGAACCTTTTATTATTCTGTAGGTTAGAGAGGTCTTTCAATAACATTTTCTCATAAGTGATTACCTCTGGGGGTACCATACCAGCTGATGGTGAAAAAGTAGATGGGGGCCGAAAGGGAGTCTTGGCCGTTTGTTCTGGCATTGGATGCAATTGAAAAAACGCTTGTAGGCGGATGCGGCGGAAAAATCTGAGAAGCTCAGTTTGTAGGTCCATGAAATTAGGTGGAATTGTAGGAACAAAGGATAATCCTTTTTTGAGGAGAGAGAGTTCGTCTGGGGTCAGTGAGTAGGAAGAGAGATTAAAAATGGGGATCACGTCAGTGTGTTGATTGGCAGGAGTATCTGTCATTACCATTGGTAAAAATTGTTGCGTGTCCGTCTCTCTCCCGGTGGGTTGTACCACCGCTGGGTTTTCTTCACTCTGCCTCGTTGGGGTGGATCTTGTTGGCCCCTGGCTAAAAAAGTGTTCTGATTTAAGCCTCCACGTCTTGTGGTACTAGTACCCTCACCTGGGTCCGAGTTGTCGGATGAATCAGCTGACGTATCTGAAAAGCCTACCAGATTATGGCGTCTGTTATAACGGCCCCACGGACGGTTGTTTTGATGTGTAGAATAGGACCTGTTAGTATAGAAATCTTTTTGTAAATAAGGGTAGGTGGTCTCAATGTTGTAGGTTTTTATATCTTTCTTTATTTTGTTAGCTTTCTTGTTCTGTTCGATTCTGTGGAAGTCTGCAACAGTTTTCTCAATCTGTTCCAACAATTTCTTGGCATCAGTGGTTGGGTTAGAATCTTGGATCTGTTTGAGTATATCTGAGATCTCAGTCTCTAGCTCTTTCAGAGTTTCTGTAGCGATATCTATTCCAAGTACTAGCCAGTGGCGAGAACATGTGGTTCCGATGTAGCTAAAGTTGGAAATATATTTTGGATTGTCAGTAAAGATCCCAGGGATATTACGTACTTGGAGACCTAAAGGAATGACTTCTGCTTTAAGGTAATCTGTGAGCATAAGGATCATTAATTGTAAGCGAACCTGCTTTTTTCTGAGTTTCTCCAATTGGTCTGGGACTGAGGAGTTGGAAGGGGTGGGTATTTCGGGGGTATCTGAAAGTAACGATGGACCTGAACAAAGTTGTTTAATGTAATCATCTGTATACAACGGTGCAAAAGCTGACATGCTGTGGTGTAAGGATGGGGACTACAGACAAAAAGTTCAAAAAGTAGGATTGAAAAACACTCAAAAAACTAGGATGGCCGAACCAAGAGATTGGTAGGGAGGGGATTGGACCCTTGCAATCCAGCGATTGCGCTAAGTGTAGAGAAAAAAACAAGGGGACCCGATCAGGTAGCCTGAGGACCTCGGGTAATAGCTTATTTTAAAGAACAAAGGTCCTTGGCATAGGAGGAGATAGTGTAAGCATTTCTACATAGACTACAATGAGCACTATGAGTAGTCTTCCAATGTCCAGCCGGACAAAGGAACATTTATTCAAATAAGATAAAAGGGGAATGAACTGATAAGTAGTTTCAAGCAGCCTGTAAAGTTATGAGACAGGAAACAAGGAAACAAAAAAATATAAACAGTAAATATGGTCCACCAAACTTAGAGCATATCTATTCGACAACCGTTTCATCAAAACGGTTGTCGAATAGATATGCTCTAAGTTTCCTTGTTTCCTGTCTCATAACTTTACAGGCTGCTTGAAACTACTTATCAGGCAACAGTTCATATTCCAGTCCTGATGATGATCCCATAGTATTGAGAGCTAGGGATCGAAACGTCGACTTGTTTAGCAAACACCACAATTTAACCATTGTGTAAATTCTATTGTGTTGTTGGCTGGTATGAGCTTACGTAAGATTATCATGTAAATGTAAGCCGCCTTTTGCTCTTCTTTCAACCAATTTCCTTGCCTGTTATTTCCTTCCTGTGTCTATTCTCTCTATCCCTTTACTTCAATGCTCGGTACAGGACTGTGCCGTTAGCCATCCCTGTTGTTTCCTGTATTCCGTTCATTCCCCTTTTATCTTATTTGATTAAATGTTCCTTTATCCGGCTGGACATTGGAAGACTACTCAAAGTGCTCATTGTAGTCTATGTAGAAATGCTTACACTATCTCCTCCTATGCCAAGGACCTTTGTTCTTTAAAATAAGCTATTACCCGAGGTCCTCAGGCTACCTGATCGGTCCCCTTGTTTTTTTTTTTCATTGTACAAACTGGTCAGCATGTACAGGGTCGGACTGGTAGAGAAAATAGGCCAGTGCTCCAAAATAAAAGGGGCCCCATTTGCAAATCATATAGCTAAAAAACTGACTCACATTTGCAAACAGGGTAGTTATGAAGTAGTAGAGAAATGCTCTATAGGTGTTTTGCAACAGATTGGAGACTGCATGCAGGTGTGCTTCCTACTTGCAAGTCAACAGTAAAACCATAAAACAGGAACCACAAAACTTCAAAAATCCACCTAACACAGACCGTTCAGAACAGCCACTTGGACACTGCCTGACTGCCCTATAAACAGTCCAACCTTGAGCATGTAGCAGGATGCCAGACACCATCCCATTTCAACTGTTTCACCTATAAGAAAGAAAGTTGCAAGCAAAAATAGACTTTCACTGTACCTCCTTATTAACCACATTGGATCTACAAAAGTGGTTGCCATCTTGAAATCAGATGCAAGTATCTCGACAACTGAACATCTTTTCTCTTATGCTATTTTCTGATTATACGAGTTTATACACTGTCTGGCAAAACCAATCAAATCTGTTCCCCAACTAAGAATTTCCTGCTGAGCTAAGAACAAATGAGTGCTATCAAATCTGTACCCACTATTGCAGCAGTACCCCATCGCCATTCCACGCCTTATAATCACAGGGCCTTATTCACCCCCCACATCTGTAGGGTTTCTGCCACGAGTGTGAAAGCTCTTTGTGAATCAGACCCCCAGTGCATATCCATATTCAAAATTAGTTCAATCTCACACAGATATGTTAGTACCAACAGAGTTTTATATGTTATGTCCAATTTGCTATAACACTACCTATTCATTTCAGAGAGAGAAAAGTAACTGCAGAGTCTGGACAAGATAATGGCCCCAATCCCAATATAATTTGCTAATCCCAAAGAAATCAACTAAGTGAATTTACATTATTAAAGTAGGATTATAAAAAGTAATAAAGCTCTGTTGCTTTATTCAGACCAATGCCTTCACCTGCTTGAACTACAAATCCATCTTGCCTTGGCTTGTCTTGGATTCAGTTCCCTATCTATGCCCTAGGATTGGAAACAATCATTTAATTTCATTTTATGAGTCAGATCGCATAAAAAACAATGAATCAACTACACTTAAATAAATATATAATTTATACAATAATCAATATTAACATTTGCAATAAAATCAAAGTTAAAATGTTAAAAAATGGAACAGTCTCTAAAACATGTGCTTGTTTGTCTCAAGTAGTGTTCTTAGTACATTTAATAGGCATTTCAGCATCTGTGCTCTCAAAACCCCATACCAGAAATAATCAAGATTTGAGCACAAGTTAATTAAGCTCACATCACAAGCATTAAAACATTGGGTATATTGCTTCATATATTCAACAACAAAAGAGTGTGAAAAAAGAGAGACAAAGAAGAAAAGAATACCGTTGGCAAAACTATATATATAGAGAGATTTATATATTTATATATATGTATGTTATAAAATGCCACTGACAAATCAATCAGATATGAGTATAGAACCGTCACTCACCGACCTAGTCGGTGACATGCTTCATCATAGAGTTCCACCAGGGGTGCCTACTGCACCTCTGGTGTGCTTCGACACTTCCTTAAAGCGGAGCGCAAATATCAGACTGACGAGATTCTCGTGTATGATAAGTGAAAAAAATAGTGGGATTAAAAAATGCCAATGATTCTCCCACAGGCAATTTTAATGGTGACGAATCTGGCACTAATAAAAACAGTGAAGGATGACTAATACTAATATTTTCTTTCATACATATCCTGAGGCCTTTGTGGAGTTCTTAAAGGCCCGCACAGAACCGTGAGTGTATCCGGTTCTTTTGCACCTGAGGTTAGGGTGAGCCTTAGCGAGTTTACACCGCCAAGGTGCTGTGTTGTGTTTTTTTCTATAAGGTCCTGAAGAAAGCTTTGTTAATAACGACAATAAGCTGAAACATGTCGACCAATACAATATCTACTTAATAGGATGTATATGGCCAATTGAAGTCAGTATTAGTCATCCTTCACTGTTTTTAATAGTACCAGATTCGTCACCATTAAAATTGCCTGTGGGCGAATCATTGACATTTTTTAATCCCACTATTTTTTTCACTTATCATACACGAGAATCTCGTCAGTCTGATATTTGCGCTCCGCTTTAAGGAAGCGTCGAAGCACACCAGAGGTGCAGAAGGCACCCCTGGTGGAACCCTATGATGAAGCATGTCACCGACTAGGTCGGTGAGTGAGGGTTCTATACTCATATCTGATTGATTTGTCAGTGGCATTTTATAACATACATATATATATATATATGAGCTCTCTTCGCTCACAAGTTTCTCCACGGAAAAAAGAACGAACGTAGACCTCCTTGTGTAATTTCAAAGGTGTTTTATTCCTCCTCGCCTGCCATTACGCGTTTCAGCCATCACTGCGGCCTTGATCACATGACAATGTTCAGAGAGTTTTGCTCAAAATTTAAAGTGCTAGTGCTTGAAAAAACAACCCTACACACATGGTCTGAGTTAATAGAGATAGAGAACAGACTGATAGGTACCAAATTAATGCCGATAAAATAATACATTGAATATGCTCGACATTTTGTGTAAAATAAAATACATCCAAGTAATTTACCTCATTTGCACAAATCCTATGGACCAATAAAATCAAATGTTACAGTTTTGAACATAGATAATATTTGCTGATGCCTGTTAAATACCTAAAAAGGAATAAGACCTCGTAAGGATATTTTGATTGTTCATTATCTCCAACTTGTGTGTGTGTGTTGTAAAAAATAAATAAATGTGCTTGCCCAATACCTGTGCAAAATGCCTGGTGAATGCACCCCCGGATAATATTTAAAATAAACTGCATATACCTGAGGCCTCATCCTATATGCAGTTAAAAAGTGCACTGATTAATAGTCATAGTAAAATACCCAGATGTTTAAAAGATATAATATCAATAATAGAGGGAATAATAATAAAATCCGAAGGCGCAAAAAAGGAGTGCAAATAGTGCAATACTAATCCAAATGGACCTCTAGTGCAAAAAATGTATATAATGAGGTAGATATGCACAAAGGAATGTAAATAAATATGCATAAATGCCAATGTTGATGAGGATGTTAAGGAGAGGTTTGTTAAATTGCCACTGTAGTTCCCGAGGGGAACAAGATAACTTGGATAATGTTCATATTACCATATAATATCCTAACACTGTGAACCATCAGAACAAATAATAGACACACAATAAGTAAAAACTATATGTCTAAAATATCATTCTAAAAAGGTCTAAGCCTCAATAAATATTAGAATAAGAACATATATATATATATAAATCTCTCTATATATATATTTTTTCCAACGATATTCTTTTCTTCTTTGTCTCTCTTTTTTCACACTCTTTTGTTGTTGAATTTACGATATAGGGGGAGTAAGAGTGTGACTCAACCCTCTCTCTCTTGTTGTTTTCATTTATATTGCTTCATATAACATTATTATTATCAGTTTAAAACTATAGCTACAGCTTTCTCCAAATGTATTTATCATGTGTAATAATCGAAAAAACATTTCCTAGTTTATCTCGACTTGCATTCTAAATACACTTTAAAACACTTAAAACCACATTCTCAGTTCCCGATATCTCGAGTGATCAAAAAACAATTTGCAAATTAATCAATGAAATATCGCGATCCCTAATGCATAGGTTCTGTGTCTCACATGGCATTAACAGTGACGGCTAGCAAGAATTCAATGCCCTAATTCTCAGTTGCCAAGCAGTTTGTGTTGGGTCACCAGGAGGTGTTGCTTAGCCAGATCATGGTTAAGAATTGATATTGTTTATTGAAGGCCCGAACCCGGAGTAACGCAGTCTGGGCTCTCGTAAATTTATATACATCTTCAGCATTTCGTAATCCCTTTTCAAATGCCATCAAGCGCTCTTTCTGCGGGGTTGCGTCTGGGAAGAGACTATTTTGGGCATGGTCCCAGAGTACCGTCTTATATGCCTCCCAGATCACCCCTTGTAAGTTTACCATGCTCACATTTTACTCAAAATAAAGGTAGAATCCCTACAGAGTTCCATCATCACCCCTCTGTCTTGGAGATCCCAGCTGTTTAACATCCAATTAGACCCATTTTGCCAACGGAGCTACACCCAACATAACTTTAAGGGGGGCATGATCCGAAATGCCCTGGGGTAGATACTCTGCTAAGACAGTGGCTGAGCATTCAGCAGTTGGGAGGAATATATAATCTATTTGGGAAAACAACTTGTGGGCCCCCAAAAAGAAGGAGGATCTTTTGCCCTCCGCTCATCTATGAGATCCATAGCGGACAAAGCATGATGGGGTAAGGGGCCACAGGCTCGAGATCTTCCCAAAGTGTATCTATCAAGGGAAGTGTCTATGATTGTGTTGAAGTCCCCTCACCACTATGTCCAGATCTGCAGGCACTACTAGTAAACTTCTACCCAGTTCTTCAAGCATGGGCTGGTGGAGGCGGGGAGGGGCATAGACACTGAGTATCAGCAACAGCTGTCAGCCTCTCGACCCCAGTACACCCACAAATCCCCCTGGGTCCTGCCACATCCTCTTCACCTTAAATAGGGGATTATTTTTTGCTAAGACTGAGATGCCCCTAAATCCCTTGACATAACCATTGTGAGCCAGTATAGTGTATTAGCCTCTACTCAGGATTGGACAATAGTGCCCAGCCAAGTAAGTGCAACTACCCCTATCTTTATCTTATACAGTAGGCCATTGACGTTCCAGGATAATATGGATATTCAGTTTATATCACCCCGTGTAGACTACATCATAATGTGACCGGGGATCAGCAGATCCGCCCCCAAATCAAATGATATGGAGTCCCCGTCACTCCATCCCTTCCCAAATAGCTGAGCCAGTGCAATCACAGTGTTAATAATGACATACAATAATAAGGATCTCTGTGTGACCCCTCAAGATGTTGCAAGGTCACCCTTTAACAAGATATGTCCACGGTAGGACTATGAAGACTGAGTCAGACTGTTCCCACCCTGTGGTGACCCAGCATTGAACAGGTCAATCAGGTTGTTTAGTTGTTCCAAGGTACAGTTCTCAGGAGCATGTTTCAGGGAATTTTTCCAGTTTATCTGGTCCTGTGGTCTTGAGGCTGCTTTCCTTTTAACCATACTAGGAATATTCAATTGATACCAGATGTAGTAGAGACCTTGTAGTCGTTTAAAATGGAGTAGTTATCATAATGTTTAGGAGTGACTAAACGGTAAGTGCACACACGTGATTAAACAACACAAGGCACAGTATTCTGACTAAAATAATACAGTACCTAAACAGAAAATAGCAATCCTGCTCCATAAGAAGTCAATTTTATCCCAGGACCAAATGGAGTGGCCCAGCCTAGCCTCCTCCGGTCAAGGATGGGCAAAGACGGGCCGGCCCTTGGCCAGTGCACACCCCGCGCAGCGGGAGTGATCAAAGCTTTTTATAGCGCTACGCGCCTCCTTCTTCTCTTTCCTCTCTTGAGGGCTTTTGGGCAGTAGCAGCTGGCAGGGAACAGGGGTGGAAGGGCAGTGGGTGGCAGGGGGACCAAATATAAAAAAAACATTTACCTCCTCACAGCCACCGTAACCATCTCTCCACCGTTGTGTCTCCTTCTCCAGCAAGTCCCGGAAGCAGGAAGCACCCAGGCTCCCCTAAGCCAATCGCAACACTGCAATGCAGCATTGTGATTGGTCTGAGCACTGTGGTTCAGCACTCAGACAGGCAGTGGGAGCCTGTGATGTTCCCCACCAGGCTGTGTATTACAGCCTGGTGGGGAACATGCAAAGTGCGCCTGACTGTTTTGCCAACCTGAGACGGCCGGCCAAACCGTCATTCACACTTAGAGTCTGCAAACCACTCCTCCTCCTATGCCACCAGCCACACCCCACCCTAAACCAGCCTCAAACCTATGAAGAATAAAATGATAATAACAATGTTATTATCATTTTATTTTTCCTGCTCTAAAAACCAGTGAGGCAACTCTCCTCTGCCTTAGAGGAGGAGCCGCCCCTGCTTTTGGGGCTTAATACTCCAGCAGCAGTGATCAAAGTGCTTTATGGCGCTTCCGCTGTTTTGTCCCGCCTCTTTGAGACTTGGAGTCCCCCAGCAGGAATGTAAGCAGTCAACTGTATACCATGAAAAGTGAAATCATTTGTTTTGGATTTTTTTTCTTTTATGTATAGAGGCTGGGCATAATGTACATCCAAACACTTAATTGCCCTAGCATGCTTTTGCATTCCCAACTTTAAATCTCTTATTGTGCTACTTACATAGATCCACTTGCAGTTACAGATGATCAGATAAACTACTTCAGTACTGTTACAATTCATGAATTATTCCGCTTTGTATACAATAGGTGAGTTTTACTGAATCTCTAATATTTTATTCATTCCATGCTTCACATATTACTATTGCTGCATATAAAAAAAGAACCCTTCAGGAATGTCCAGCCTAAAAAACTTGGTACTAATCTCATTCCTAATGAATACATTCCTGTACTTCTGAATCTTAGGTGTGGTAGAGACAATATCCTCCAGTTCTGGTATCCCATCCAAAAACTGCCAGTGTTTATTCAGAGCCTTTTGAATATCATTACAGGCAGGGTTTTAGGTGGTATGTCTCACATATTCTGTTAGGGTCTCAACCCTTTTGTTTTGCATTTGATACATAATTCAGCACTACATAAAGGTTTTCTTTATAGTCTGTGCTTCAGAGATGAGGCAATTTTCAAAGGTTCCTTCCACACTACAGGTTCTGTGATTCTAGTTATCCCATCAGATGCTATTCCTCTAATCACACAGATATGATGTGCACTACCTCTTCTCAAAATGATGTTACACGCTGTCTCCGTAAGAAAAAAGCAGCTATGCATCTTATTGATATACTATTCAACATCTAAGAAGGTAATTCTTTGTCTATTTATTATGATGGAGAGGGAGACCTTAATATGGTTCTGATTCAGGTATGTGAAGTATACTACTTCTGCTTTGGTGGCTTGTTTTTGAAAAACAAGCAAGATTGCTGAGCGGCCCCTGAACCATAGGCACTCAACAGACTTCCCATGCCTGCATAGCTGCCAAGGCTGTCTTTAATGGCAATGTTACTTGCTGGGAAAGTTCATATTTGAAAAGGGAAGAGATGTAATACATTCTACTGAGCTTTTACCCTTATATGTAATTCCCCTATTGTCTTTAATCCTTAACATTCGTTGGTGTGTCCCTTCTTCTACTCCCCTTTACCTCGCCGTCTCCTCGCCCCTTATAATGTTGAGAATGAAGGCCCTATACTTAAGGGGACCCTTTGTGGCATTTATGGGGGATGGGTCGGAAATAAGGTAACAGTTCATTGTAGTTGCTTTATTAAGCATTCAGTTCTTTTTATACCTCAGTGTCTTTCCAACAATGTGTTTGGATAACTTGCACCTACGTTGCAAGTGCAAATGGATGAAATTGTCATCACACTAAATAGTGGGCTGTACAGGGAAAACTCTCAAGAGCGTCTTTTTGGAGGGAATACCACCAAGGCTGTATTTAATATGAGCTTACTAACATTTAGCATAAAACACAGCTCAGCAAGACGTGGAATTCCCCAAAAGCAAGAAACATGGTTCATTAATTGGAATAGCTACCTAAAAGAATCAGATTGTTGCATTTTCATTCCGGGCGTTGATCACCTCTGCTAAAATTTCTTTTTTGAAAACACTGGATGTCAGACATGGACTCCTCATCTTTCTGGAGGTAAATAAGAGAGGCTAAATAATCATTCTAATCTGGTTGTCCTCTAACAGTGCTGCTTGCCCCTTTAGCATAGAAAGAGCCACCAGTTTCCTCTGCACCACAGTGTATGGTGTGCAAGGACTGGAGAAGAAGTCAAAGGTGTCTTTGGATCTTAGAGTGAGAAATGCCACAGTGCGGAGCAATCTTAAGTGTCTGGTTTGTATTAGAAGAAGTTAAGGGGGCACAAACCGGGGTTTATTAACCACGATTCTCTGATAAAAATCGGAGAAGCACTGAGAGTCATGACAAAAGCTTAATAAAAAGCCTAAATCACTAAAAATAAATTACATAAAAGTATTGCTTTCTGTATCCAATGCATACATGGAGTAACAAATTGAATGTGTTGCGACTTAGTATACTTTTCAGATATAAAATAGTCCCTCATATATTGCAATAGAACCACTTCTCAGGAGGTGAGATGATGCAAATAATGCCCAATAGCATGAGGCTGAGGGGAAAATACTACTCGAGCTGATAGAAGATGTGATTGACAATATCCCCAACCAATGGATGAAGGGGAATCACATCAAGAAGTCAATGACAATATCCCCAACCAATGGATGAAGGGGAATCACATCAAGAAGTCAATGACAATATCCCCAACCGATGGATGAAGGGGAATCACATCAAGAAGTCAATGCAAAAGAAGAATGACCCAAAGCCCCAATCTCTGTATACTGGAAACAAAAGATGTTGCAGACAACTGAACTCTCATAATAAAGCACCTAATAAAAAGTGGAGTCTCATCTTTCTTGTGTTGTATAATTGTGATCTAGTAATTTCATGTAACTACCCTTCTTTGATAAAATGTGCACACTTGTGGACCCTCATTGTGTTTTGTAGACATACAAAAGGAATGTAATTGTTCTCCGACACCATGGCTGTAGCACGGCAAACCATAGGAAGTATTCACTATAGAAGGTGTATCAGTTAGTCATCACAAACTACCTACTGAGGGGTCCTTCACGACAGATGCATCTAAACCTTTACTTCTGCTGCCTTTCTTTTATGAAACATGCATGGTCGTTATTGTCTGAAAGCCAGGACTTTTACTTGTACATTTTTTATGGCTTTAGCCTTATCCTTGAGCTTTTTCTCCACGCTAACCTAGAAAAGCAAGACGAGGACCTTGCAGTGTATCAGTATTGCAAGCAAGGTCTCATTGGAGAGCATTTAGAAAGGCATTGCTGCCCCTCTTGCTGGTGTGGCCTCCTTCCCAGCAGTGTACACTAGGAGAGGGGAGATCTTCCTTGGTTCAGGAAATTCAAGAAAAAAAAAGAAGTAATGGAAGGTAAGAAAACAACTAGGGGTTAGAGGAAGCGGTCCACACTAATTCAGTTCATAACGATCTGAACTTCATATGAAAAAAAGCCCGCCCTAACAGAAGAAGTTGGAGAGACGCAAGTCCTGACACAGGTCTGATGGTTCCCAAAATACCAAATCCAGAGGGGAAAATTGAATGAAGCACATCCATTCTCAAAGGTGTTTAAGGCTGCCTGATTCCCAAGAAAAACTATGGCTGTAAACAAGAGATCTATCATCAAGAGACACGTTGACAGGCATGTGAATGTTATACAATGCTTTTCATTGTAACAAAGGTTACAATCCCTCTCCATCCACCATACACAGTCATATACAATGATGCCAAACCTCTGACTTGCTTTTGTTTACAAGGTTGTTCGGCCACCATACTATGAGGACCTTGTGTAGAGAAGGGGTGAAGTCCTTAACATTCCACACCTTGTCTTACATCTCATCATATCTAACGAATAAATAGTGGCATCTCTGCCTTCTATGTTTCCATCTAACTCCTTCCTTGATGTATTTCAGGGTGTGCTCTCTGTGATGTGTAAGAAACGGGAAACAGTGTTTACAATGCTGCTGTTACCACGCAGGTAGGTAACAACGCGGTGGTTACAATGACCGCGTTGTTATCATGATTGTCTTTACATTGCAAGTCGTCTCTATGACTTGTGCTAGGCGGCTTGCAACACCACAGAATGTGTTGGACTTTAAATCCAACACATTCCATGCTGCTGAGCTAACTGGAGTAGGAATCGTAATTTATACAAAACAAAGCTGACTTGTGCAGACTTATCCAGTTTGCTGTTGATGATCATTCCAAGGTTTCTGGCATGGGTTTTGGGTGTGGGTCCGAGTTTGGCCAGTCACCAGTTGCTTTTCTTAAAAGTGGCTCTAAAGGTGACATCAGTCTCAGGCTGTAAGAATATGATGAACGAAGGGTATTTTTCCTATCCGAGCACCATGGGGCATTACCACTTGCCATAGCAGATATTGCCAAGGTTTCTGAAAGCAAAGTATGCATTGGAAAGTAGAAGCTTGTTTGCAGTAAACAGCAATCTTGTCATGTAGGATGGATAGGTTGCAAGGACAGGTCTCTACTCTACATCTGATTCATTAGCACAAAGAGTTTTACCTCAAAGAACCCAGCCACATACACTGATGAAAGAACTGCTGCTGCCACGCAGATCTCAAAATTAAAGTAGGTCTGTTTTGACTAAAAGAGTGTCCCCATGAAGTCACTCCTTTGGGGTGGATCCCCCTCTTTTTCAACACATTAAAGATACATAAGATTCAAGTCATATTCTTTGTGTTCACCACATATATTTTAAACCATATTGCGCCACATTGGTATTCCAAAATATTTTTTTTTCACAGTTTCATTTGTTGATGTATTTTAAGATTCTCATTTGAATGCGTAAATACAAATTTCTTCAGATCCTGATGTAGGATAAATGCTCCCAATGCATTTAGGGACTCAGTCCTTCATCAGGGGAAATGTTCTGTGAAATAAAACAATTGTTTGAATTTCAAGAGGATCACAGCCTCAACGAGTTAGCACATTAAATAAATGCACAGTAGCTTACATGCATGCATGCAACAAAATGTCTGACTAAATGAAAAACAGCTAGTCAATTAAAATGAACCCAGGTGCATTTGGCAAATCATAGCCACATTGTACGAAACTAGCGTAAGGTATAGCCAAGTAAATCAGGTAAAACATGGTGAGATGCAACGTGAGACTGTAGCTTAGCAAAAGAAACCAGTGGTTAAAATCGCTAATGTCAATAGTGCGAAACCGCGACGGAAAAATGTAATACCATAACAGAAGGTGCTCAAGGTAAAACAATGGGTGCCAGTGATTAAAACCACTAATACCAGTTGTGTGAAACCACGAATGAAAAGTGTGATATTAAAACAGATGGTGCTAAAAATGAAACTATAAGTGCCGACCACACTATGAAAGTGGTACTACAAAGATTTGTGTGCGGGACTTACTCATCGACTCGAGTAATTTGGTGCAGCTTGTAGAATGCCGGTGGTTCTGCATAAACGATTCAGTAGCTTCCTGAGTTCTGAACATAAAGAACGAGAGTTAACCAACGTTCTTAAAAGAGTGAAACAAAGGTGCCGTTTAAATCAGTACGAGTGCGATTCTTACCGGAGGGTGTCCGTAAAGTGGTTAGGGAACTCAAAGTGTAACCGCGTCCAGGTACGCACATTCAGAAACACACGTTCCCCGGATGCGGAAGATAAAGCACCATTAAGGAAGAGGGGTGATAAAAGTGCTGCGGCCGTGGCGGCCATTCTAAAATGGAGTCCGTGCAAAAGAAACACAGAGTTTGGTTAGAAAAACCAAAACAGACGGAAACAATGTTAGATACATCGGGTAGTAGAGAAGCTAGTGCACAACTTAGAAACCAAAAGTCCATAGGGTGCAAAAGATTAATCAAGCAACGCCGTTGCTTCTATAGGAAAGAGAGTGTATGAAAGTGCTACGACCGGAGCGGCCATCTTGTAGTGAAGTATAAATCAAGAGTGCACAGAGCCAAAACACCGTCAGAAACCATCCATACTAGAGTCGCAAATGGGTAAAAAAACACATTGGATTCACCGTAATCACAGACAACTACTAAATAACAAAAATAAAAAGCTCATGAATAAAAAAGATATACACATAATAATCAACATCGTGTTGCAAGTAGCAACTAAATTCTAAGCGTTCATTAAGACCTTTAGGGTAGCAGGCGTCAAGTTTTTTTCTACAGTATAGTTCACGTTGCAGCAATTTCTTTCTGTTGTCAATACCTTTCTTTATGTGTACAATTTCCAGAACCAGAAATTTTAGTTGGCTCACATTATGTTTATGTGGAGTAAAATGCGCTGCAACTGGTGCTTTCTCTACATGATTTCTTATTGTGTTTTTGTGTTCAGTTAATCGTGTTTTAATTTTTCGTTTGGTTTTTCCCACGTAGATGAGCCCACACAGGCATTTTGGAAGGTAAATCAGATTTTTTTTAATCACATGTTGCTGTGGTAAATAACCTGATGGGGTACCCATAGTAGGATGGGTCATCGTTGTACCCTCGATAATATTATTGCAGTGTCCGCAATTCAAACAGGGTAAAGTTCCTTTAT
The DNA here is from genome assembly GCF_964204655.1 of Triturus cristatus. NCBI lineage: Eukaryota > Metazoa > Chordata > Amphibia > Caudata > Salamandridae > Triturus > Triturus cristatus. The sequence continues at coordinate 60,756,308 of NC_140588.1, forward strand.
GCCTGGTGTCTTTGGATTGAGGTACAGTATTTAAAATTCCTTTAGATTTCTGGTGCGTTGGTATGCAAATAGTGGACTGCTATCAAAGATAACTTTGAAATCAGTTTCATTCTGTGCCATAGGCCAGTGTTTAAGCATGATTTTTTTAATTTGATAGCTTTTAGTGGAAAACTTCGAAACGAACACCGGTCTGTTGCTCGATTTTTCTCTTTTTTGTGTAGTCAGCAAATCTTTACGCTCAATTTTTTCCGCTTGTTCAGCTGCTGCCGTTAAAATTTTACCTGGATATTTTCTCTCTTCAAATTTCGTTCTGATTTTGTTTTTATTTTGTTCATACCATTCGGTCTCAGGGGAAATTCTTTTTGCTCTCAATAATTGCGAGTACGGTAAATGCCTTTTGAGGGCCATCTGATGGCAACTGTTAAAGTGCAAAGTATTATTCCTGTCAGTGCTTATGGTAAACACGTTGGTATTAAGTTTAATGCCATGTCGAGAGATACATACATCAAGGTATGAGATTTCTTCCATGCTCATCGAATTGGTGAATTGGATGTGATTATCAATGTTGTTGATATGATCAATAAATTCAGGTGCTTCATCCGGTACCCCTTTCCACATCCAAAAAATGTCATCAATGTAACACCAATATTTTAAAATCTTTTCAGACCACCGAACATTAGATAAGATGTTGTCAATTTCAAACCGCTACATGAACAGGTTTGCGTAGCTGGGAGCTGCGCAATTGCCCATGGATGTACCGGACAGTTGGAGAAAGAACTCGTCGTTCCACCGGAAGTAGCTGTGGTATAGGGTAAATTGGAGAAGTTCCAATAGAAGATTTTTAGATCTTCTTTAATATTGTGGTTTATTAGGAATGATTCAATTGCTTCCATGCCTCTGTTATGTGGGATTGACGTGCATAATGAACATACATCGATTGTACAAAATGTAATCACACATTCTTCTTCCAAAATTACATAACAGGTGTTCGTATCGAAGTTTCCACTAAAAGCTATCAAACTAAAAAAATCATGCTTAAACACTGGCCTATGGTACAGAATGAAACTGATTTCAAAGGGATCTTTGATAGCAGTCCACTATTTGCATACCAACGCACCAGAAATCTAATGGAATTTTTAAATACTGTACATCAATCCAAAGACACCAGGCATAAAGGAACTTTACCCTGTTTGAATTGTGGACACTGCAATAATATTATCAAGGGTACAACGATGACCCATCCTACTATGGGTACCCCCATCAGGTTATTTACCACAGCAACATGTGATTAAAAAATCAGATTTACCTTCTAAAATGTCCGTGTGGGCTCATCTATGTGGGAAAAACCGAACGGAAAATTAAAACACGATTAACTGAACACAAAAGCACAATAGGAAATCATGTAGAGAAAGCACCCGTTGCAGCACATTTTACTACACATAAACATAAGGTGAGCCAATTAATATTTCTGGTTCTGAAAATTGTGCACATAAAGGAAGGCATTGACAACAGAAAGAAATTGCTGCAACGTGAACTATACTGGAGAAAAAAACTTGACGCCTGCTACCCTAAAGGTCTTAATGAACGCTTAGAATTTAGTTGCTACTTGTAACACGATGTTGATTATTATGTGCATTCTTTTTTATTCAGGAGCTTTTTATTTTTGTTATTTAGTAGTTGTCTGTGATTACATTGAATCTGATGTTTTTTACCCGTTTACGACACTAGTATGGATGGTTTCTGATGGTATTTTGGCTCTGTGCACTCTTGGTTTCTACTTCACTTCAAGATGGCCGCTCCGGTCATAGCACTTTCGTACACTCTCTTTCCTATAGAAGCAACAGCGTTTCTTGATTTATCTTCTGCACCCTATGGACGATTGGTTTCTAAGTTGTGCACTAGTTTCTCTACTATATGATGTACCTAACATTGTTTCCGTCTGTTTTGGTTTTCCTAACCAAACTCTATGTGTTTCTTTTGCACGCACTCCATTTTAAGAAGGCCGCCACGGCCGCAGCACTTTTATCACCCCTCTTCCTTAATGGTGTTTTATCTTCCGCATCCGGGGAGCATGTGTTTCTGAACGTGCGTACCTGGACGCGGTTACACTTCAAGTTCCCTCGCACTCGTACTGATTCAAACGTCACCTTTGTTTCACTCTTTTAAGAACGTTGGTTAACTCTCTTTGTTCTTTGTAGTACCACTTTCGTAGTATGGTCGGCACTTATCGTTTCATTTTTTAGCACCTTCTTTTATAATATCACACTTTTCATTTGCGGTTTCGCACAATTGGCATTAGCGGTTTCAATCACTGGCACCCATCGTTTTACCTTGAGCACCTTCTGTTATGGTATCACATTTTTCCTTCACGGGTTTGCACTATTCACATTAGCGATTTTAACCACTGGTTTCTTTTGCTAAGCTACAGTCTCACGTTGCATCTCACCATGTTTTACATGATTTACTTGGCTATACCTTACCCTAGTTTCGTAGAATGTGCCTATGATTTGCCAAATGCACCTGGGTTCATCTGTAATTGACTCGCTGTTTTTCATTTAGTCAGACATTTTGTTGCATGCATGCACGTAAGCTACTGTGCAATTATTTAATGTGCTAACTCGTTGAGGCAGTGATCCTCTTGAAATTCAAACAATTGTTTTATTTCACAGAACATTGCCCTTGTGAAGGGCTGAGTCCCGAAATGCATTGGGAGCATTTATCCTACATCAGGATCTGAACCAATTTGTATTTACGCATTCAAATGAGAATCTTAAAATACATCAACAAATGAAACTGTGAAAAAAATATATTTTGGAATACCAATGTGGCGCAGCATGGTTTAAAATATATGTGGTGAACTCAAAGAATATGGCTTGAATCCTATGTATCTTTATTGTGTTGAAAAAGAGGGGGCTCCACCCCAAAGGAGTGCTTCAAGGGAAGACTGTTTTAGTCAAAACAGCGCTACTTTAATTTTGAGTATCATTTGACTCCGGATGGTCAGAGGGAGATACCCATCAGCACCCAACCGTGAATAACCAGTTCACTTCTTAAGTACCTTCGATTATCCAGAACAATAGTGTGTGCCGCACAGACCCAAGTATCTCATTGCAGCGCAGATCTCAACAGCACAAAATTCTAATCTGGAACCAATTATGTCTCCAATGATTCTATCTTCGGTCCCACTGACACCTTCTTACAGTGGCGGCTGGCACCTACTGGGAGGGGGTGGCAGGCGCACGCGAGCGTAAAATAAAATGAAAATTAATAAAATGTACCCAAACGTGATATCCTCTGCTCCAGTCCTCTTCTTTCCACATGAACTGAATGCAGCAACTCCCTTGAGCAATCCGTGCACTGCTTGCATGCTGCATGAAAGCAGTGCATTGATTGGAGGGAGCGGCTTCACTCAGCACTCCACAACACTCTGGAGGTCTGCACTTGCTCTAACCCAGCTGTCTTAAAACAGCTTGGTTGGAGATGTCTAAAGTGCGCTTGTGTGGCAGGCTGTCGCAAGATGGCCGGCAAAAAAGACATGCTCACTTTAAACAGTGCATAGACAGATCACCCTCATCCCTGCTGCTGTCACTCAGCAGCAGTACGTCCCTACACTGATGCACTATTCGGGACGGGGGGAAAAAATTAAATGGCAATAAATTACCATTTTATTTTTCAACTCTGAGGTTTAGGGGGGATTTTAAGTACGGCTATGCTCCTCCGTTCCAAAGGAGGAGCCGCCCCTGCCTTCTGAGAGGTTCTCCAGGAATTAAATCAACTAATAATCCTTACTTACTAAAGTGTAGCTTCTTTATTTTGTAAAAAACACAAGGACAAAAACTGCCGGTGCCAGAAGTTTTTTTTAGAGCCCACTAACAAAGCAGTTGAGAAGCCTAATGGCAAAGTCTTCGACCACCAAGGTTGCCTAATCTTGATTCCACATCATGCCTCTTTCTTTCACCACTCTGCACTTCCTTTCACTTTATCTCATTCTTTGCAGGTTCTTTTTCATCCTTGATTTCCCAATTTTTTCACTGCTTTTCTATCTTTCACTTTCTCCTTCGTTCTCTCTTTTCTCCCTATTTCTCTTGCTCTGAGTCCACGTCAAGGCAAAAAAAAGAACCTGGTCACTAAGATATGACTGCAGGTGCCCGCCACATACAACCAGGGGCCATATTACACATGGTGCCCCTGGGGCGCAACGGGTGTTTGCGCCCACTTTGCATGCCCCCGGAGCACTTTGGTATTATAGAAGGCGACGCAGATGCTTGTGCGTCCCCTTCTATAATACCAAAAGCGCTGGCATACTTAAAGTGCCAGCGCTATCAACAGAGGGTGTTCCCTCATTTGCATGAGGGTGTGCCCTATGCAAATGAGGGAATTCCTTTGACTCTGCGCCCGCGCCATATAACAGATGCGGGTGCAGAGTCAAAGAAGCCCTCAGGAGGCGCTCTGACAGTGCACCATTTAAAAGGTGTCACTGTCATTGCGCCTCCTGACAGCAGCCCTTTGCAGGGGGTACAGGGGGTCCCATGAACCCCCCAGACATCCCCTTGCAGGCAGGTGCAGCTACTCACTGCACCTGCCTGCAAGGGAATTTCGGAACCCTGCCTGCACTTTGAAAACACGGAGCAGCTGCTCTGTGTTTTCACATGAATGCCCGCCTCCCCAGGGCAGTGCAAGTTCGCGGCTGCCCTGGGGGCAGCGCATGCACCATAATGGGGCGCATTATCACTGTTTGCGCCCGGGGCAACTTTCGAAAGATGCACAGGGCGCATACAGTGATAATGTATAATACGGCCCCAGATGCCCAAAGTTAGCGCTGCTTTGCACGGGTCCGAATTTTCAGATAGTATCAGCAACTGTTATAAATAACTTACATTTACGTCCTTGACTGCAAAAATACTTTACACAGGGAATAGCTCATACGTGTCACCGGTAGTTCGTTTTTCACGACCTTTCCTGCATTGATTTTTTTAAAAGAAGTACACCTAATTAGGCTTGTAATGTTCTACTTGCCAAAGGAGCACGTGTCTAACAGTTTCATAGTCAGGAGAGAAAAAATCTATGCTGTAAGTGGGTAAGTGCAGAGAGTACGTTACACTATTGGCCTCTGACAGGAAGAACCCATTCCAGAGTTAATGACGGCCCGTCTCTATACACACAAGACTGACCACAGCTATCCGCCATTTTATCACTAACAGCACTCCTTCCGCTCTCCTGAGAGGTGCAGCAACGATCTGCTAATATTAGTGTTTTGAGGTTACATGAAACCAGCTGCTTCCTTTTACAAATATAATATTCACAAGCTTGGGTCGAACTAGGTTAGTAAACAGAATGACTCTCTAATATCCCCAAAGATGAATAAAAAAATGTACATTGTTTTTTTTTTATTATTCGATGTGCTGCTGGTATGAGTTATGTGGGTCGTGGTTCAGGAAACTGGCAGATTTGTAAAGGAACCCAGACACAAAAGTATAAGTATAAAACAACATAATTCCACAAAAATCACAGCAGGACGATTGTAGGCCATTAAATTCACTGCTACTCTGGAATAAAAGTATTAACATCGTTATAAATCATGTTTTTGATTGTGCTTCATAATGTAGTTCTGTGGTTTCTAAGCCTTGTAAATAATAGATGCTGTTGATACCAGTCCATTTTACTGAGATTCATACTCGCAACTTGCACATTCTCCTGAAGTCAGTTGTAAGCTTTTCAGTTTCTGAGCTAACAAAATGGATTTATAGGCAAGTACACATTAGTAGCTTTTCACAAATATTAAAGTCATTAGAGTAATAACAGTGAATCAAGAATGGCGCTATTTTGATCATATATACTTTTTAGGTCTCGCCTGACCCAGCGCATGCGCTGGTCTGGTGAGACTTATTGAGAGGGCTCCAAAAAGTGCTACCAGGCCAGCCTAGAGCTACAGTGCATGTGCGCGGGCGTGCGCGCCGCGCTTTACCGCGATTACTTTCACTTTTGCGGCCACGCGGCCGCTTTGATGTTTGATCATGATCACGATCGCGATCACTTTCACTTTCGCCCCTGAAATGGAATACTTTAAGAGTTTTTACAGTTACTGAGAAATTGGCCAGTGTTTTAGCATGTAAAGTTAAAGACATCAAAACGGAGCTGTTTCATAGTTGGTTTTCAATAACTGTCGGTCTGAGACCCACAAGATTATCCGCACTTAAAGCCCTGCTTCATAACAACTACTAAGCTAGCTCGTGTTCCTGATATGCAGTCTGTGCTGCATTTAGTGTGTTTGCCAAGTAGTGTTGTGTGATGCGCATGTATCTTTTCGTTTGAAAAGCTAATGTTTCCTTAGCCTGCCTTTCCATTTGTATATTTCAAATATGTTTTTTAACATTTTTTAAATGAAATACTTTTCTTCAGAAAGCACGCTTCTCACAAATTGCACCCCGAGCTTCAGGTTTCTGTCCCGGCACCGCAGCACTTTGGGGGTTTTGTGTGGGACTTCCTGGGAAAGTGAGTGTGACCCATTGTCGGCTTTCTCTTCTATTGCCCTGGCTGCTGCCCTTGCTTGCTATTGGCTTACTTTTTTATGCATTGCTGCGATTAAGCAGGAGCCTTTGCTTTACATCAGCATCCGATTGAACTGCTACTAAACTGCTGTAGAGGTTTTGTTACTAATTACACGTAAAAACTGCTGTGTAAAGATGATTGAAAATCAATGGAATGAGTAATCGTAGCACTGACTAGCAGTCACTTTAAATAGTAGACTGGAAGTTCCTAGCATTATGAATAAAATGGAACATTACAGTCAAAACAATGAGAGGAAAAAAGTACGTGCCTAGAAAATCCAAAATGTATAAGAAAACAAATCTCTGTGCTAAATTCTATACAATAACCAGAACATTTTACATCCAGAATATTTGAGGTGGATGGTGCTGGACTTCAGCTTCCATTATCTATCTTATTCTTAAGGCCTTTTAACAGGAGATCTTATGCATCACTTTCGCGGCCGCACGGCCACTTTGATGTTTGATCAGGATCACTTTCGCGGCCGCACGGCCACTTTGCATAGCCAATAGGTCTCGCTTTTGGGACCTTATAAGTATTTAGTTATGCAACGGTTGCATGGCTAAACACTTATAAGGTCCCAAAGGCGAGACCTATTGGCTATGCCAATGCTTGTTTTGATTGCTGTGTGATTCGGCTGTGAGAGGTTATAACATACATGGGGCCGTATTCCATATTATCACTGTCTGCACCCGGCGCACCTTTCAAAAGGTGTGCTGGGCGCAAACAGTGATAATGCACCCCATTATGATGTCTGCGGTGCCCCCAGGGCAGCCGTGAACTTGCGCTGCATGTGGAAACAAGGAGCAGCCACTCCCTGTTTTCACAGTGCTTGCGGCACCCGTCTGCGCTTTTAAAGGGGTTTAGAGATCCCTTTGCAGGCGGGTGCAGTCAGTGACTGCACCCCTCTGCAAGGGGATGTCTGGGGCGTCCATGAGACCGCCTTTACCCCCTGCAGAGGGCTGCTGTCAGGACGCGCACTGACAGTGCGCCACCTTTTAAATGGCGCACAGTCAGTGCGCCTCCTGAGGGCTTCTTTGACTCTGCGCCGCATCTGTAACATGATGCGGGCACAGAGTCAAAGGAATTCCCTCATTTGCATAGGGCACGCCACTGTGTAAATGAGGGAAAACCCTCTGTTGATAAGGCTGGTGCTTTAAGTGCACCAGGGATATTGGTATTATAGAAGGGGACGCATAAGCATCTGTGTCCCCTTCTACAATACCAAAGTGCCCCGGGGGTACGCTAAGGGGACGCAAACGCCAAGCGTCTGTGTCCCCTTCTACAATACCAAAGTGCCCCGGGGGTACGCTAAGGGGACGCAAACACCCGTTGCGCCCCCAGGCACCATCTGTAATACCGCCCCAGAAGCTTTTAACTTTTGTGTAACACAAATCATTTATCTATGCGGTTTTACAGATCCGATGGGAATCATTTTGATCAGCAAGCAGCAGATCTGAAACAATAGATAACACCTATACGTACACGTGCTTTCACAGCCATCTATTAAATTGGTGATACTCTAAGGGCCTGTGAACCAGCGTAAAGACACGAACCACTAGGAGAGTATGTTTCCCTACTAGCCTTGTGGTCTCACAAAGGAGACAGACAACAACATACTACACGTCAAATAGAATCTGAATACCAGATGCTGTCTCTTTCCATGCAAGTCTAGGCTGACTCCCAACCTGAGTAATTTCCAGCTCTAAGAGCCCTCTAGTAGTGTAAAATGACCTACTGTTCCCTGATGTAGCTGCATACGTCCTCTGTTGAAACTGAAAAATGTACATGGTGCTAGTCATCAACATAGAGATAAAAACTGGGTGGCTGTAGATTTGCAGTTTAAGCGGCAACAACTGCACCCCAACAAAGCAGGCGTGCTAGAATAAGACCTACAAATGAGGAGAAAACGCTAAAGCCAGACAAACCGTAAAGGAGCTGAATTGTTGCTGAAGATATCTGGATCACACATATATGACTTATTCTAGACAGGTAGGAGTTCCAGATGGTGGGCCGAGTAAAGAAATAAGCTGAACATAAAGGGCAGTAGCCTCTGCTTAAAAAAAGAAAAAAGCACAAGGACGAACGTGATGAGCACGATTGTGCTCTTCAATTTGTAGGGGTGCATTATAATCAGAAGTAGTTCGCACCTGCATTTATTCTTTTGTCGTGTTAACATTTGGCTATTAGAATGTGAAATGTAATAAAGTATAAAGTGAAGTGATAGAGAGATTTCGTACAATGTGGAGGAATTAACATTGTAATCATGTTCTAAATGGTGAAATTCTAATGTTCACTTTATCAATGACTAATGAGAAATTAATTCACTGACTATGTGACACACTGATTTAAACGTGCACAGTAATAATGTTCATGGGGTCAGTGATTCTTCTGAGTCATGTGTTATTAGAATTGTGAAATCTAATTGGACAAGATATTTCTCTCCTCTACACTTTTAAGCAGGAACCAATGATCCATCGATCAGTGGTTCCAGAGTAAATCTAGAATGTGGAACCCCTCCCCCCTCAGTTGGTAGCAATGTCGGATGGTTTCCTCTTGAAGTGAGGGGAGAATCTAGAAAATTCTATGGAAGTTTAGCCCATAGAGCTCCAAAGAATGAGAGCCCAAAAGGTTGAGAGCGGAAAATGACATACATTGGCGGAGACTGACAGAGATTGACGGTGCAGCGAGAACAGCGGTGAACAGTGGAGTGAGTATGAATAGAGATGTTGCATGTTAGATTGCGGTGATGAATTGATTGTGTGATGTGTTGCAGAGTTGGATAAGAGTCGAGTAAATGTGTTTTCCGGTCGGATGTGTCCGGTCCATGAGATTTGGTTTTGTTTTGATGTCCGGCTCAAGGAGTAGCCTAAGATCCCAGGATAGATTTGTGGTGTAGAAGACACGACTTGTTGTAATTGTCTGACCATTGGTTTGTTGGGAAGTCGTGAAGCACTATCGACAACCTGCCTGAGACAGGGAACTTTGTGTGAGTGGATTTGTTGGAATTGTGTGGGAAGCCTTGTGTACAGGGGTGGACTACAGCGATTCGAGAGGCCAGCTCAGGTCGAGGGCCACGGTATATGAATGTTCTTGAGCAATTTAATTCTATTGATCTTGAAAAAAGGCAGACAATTACTTGTTTATGTGGCTGTCCGGTCATTTTGCAGGCAGACAGCTACTTGTTTATGTGACTGTCCAGTCATTTGATAGGCGGGCAGGTAGTTCCTTGTTTCTATGATTGAGAGTGTGAACGCGTAAAATGGGATTGTCAAGAAGGGTGAACGGCTATGAGGGGGAAGAGTGACGTCAGAGTGTGCCACGCTACGATAAGTCAGTTGGTGAAACGCCACTCTGGGATGGGTTGGTTGTCATCAGGAAGTTGAAACAAAAACATCTTGTGGGGAAAGAATTTGGTTTAATCAACGCTTTAAGGTATTACGAGATTTTTATATCGGAGATAAAGAAGTGGTAACTCGAGTGGTTGAGGAACCACCACCTGAGGATACACCAACACATTACATAGCAACAAATGTAGGACTCTATACAATAGTTTGGCTTCAAAATTGGCATAAGATTACTGAAAAGGAGGGAGATTTGGCTTTTCCACATTATGGTTCATTTCTTTTGGAGGTGCTATATCAGTTGAGGGGAGTGATGGCTTCATTGCGACCTCCACCTAGACCAACACAGTTTGAAGCATTAGATGCTTGGATGCGAGCAGCACAGGCGAAGCAAAACCAAAGGGGATGATGGACAGAGTGTTGAACATTGCAAGCACTCACCCCCCGTCAACTGATCTGGGTTGAATCCATCATCATTCTTTAGCTCAATCCGCCACCCCAGTTCAGACATGGCCATATGCCAATCAGTCTGACCCTGTGCCTCATGGGAACAGTCCAGCCCGAACTGCCAAGTCATGTCTTCCCTGGACCGGAAACAAGCATCCTGGGACCGGTCTCTGGCTAATCAGCCATCATCAGTCAGGCTAGCTTGAATCCAGTGGCAAAGTGAGCAAGGGACCCACGTCTGGGCATACCCTGCCAACCTAGGGCAAACAAAGCAAAACCAAAGGGGATGATGAACGGAGTGTTGAACATTGCAAGCACTCACACCCAGTCAACTGATCTGGGTTTAATCCATCATCATTCTTTAGCTCACTCAGCCACCCCAGTTCAGACATGGCCATATGCAAATCAGTCTGACCCTGTGCCTCATGGGAACAGTCCAGCCCAAACTGCCAAGCCATGTCTTCCCTGGACCGGAAACAAGCATCCTGGGACCGGTTTCTGGCTAATCAGCCATCATCAGCCAGGCTAGCTTGAATCCAGTGGCAAAGTGAGCAAGGGACCCACGTCTGGGCATACCCTGCCAACTTAGGGCAAACAAGGCGAAGAGTCGGCAAAGAGCAGGGAAAAGAGCCAGGGGAGGATGAAAAAAGCGATGGAGGCATCTCAGGATGCGCGATGGGACTCACAGTTGAAGAGATGGAGAGTAGACACCAGTGAGGGAGAGAGGTTATACTCACTATTGGTGAAAGAGGGAGACACTCGGAGCAGTAAGGAAGATGATGATGGTGACCCTGATGACAGTTTGCTAGATAGATTACTAGCAGAGCGTCTTCCACCATACAATCCAGAGTCTGACGAGGGAAGATGGGAATTGGCAAATGCAACGAACATGGAGAGAATGGGAGTACTGCAGACGGATCCTACAGTGAAGGTAGTGGGAAAGATTTCAACAAGAATGGAAGGAACAGGGATACCAGCATCGGGAAGTACAGAGATGAGCATAGTTAATACTGCTATGCGGTTACCGGAAGCCAGTCAGCATTGGACCCATAGTGTCAGTGTATGACCCAAGTCAGGGGGAAAGCAGCAGTCAGCCAGAGTCAGGATTGGGGTAAAGGGTCAGCTTAGGAGGGAATGTTACCGCAAACGGAAGTGGTCCATCTGTAGAAGCTAGTACTCCATTGCCAGCAACCGTGGATACTTCCAGGGTGCGCATTGGGTCTAGCACAGTACGACCAGTGTCATTGGTGGATTCACGATCAGACTTGAGGATGTGGGAAGCTCCCGTTAGAGGACTCGTGGGGAGGATGTCAGCAGTAAGTGTCGATCAGGGAGTTTCTGGAGGTCAGGGTGTCCCACAGAATACAGCGACAGGAAATCGCCACAGGAATCAGAGCAGTGAAGGAGAAGAACAGAGTAGCATGCCATGTCATGGAACCATCAAGGCTGCAGTAAAGGCCAAAGTGCTAGATTTAGTAAGGTTGAAGGCAGAAGTAGATGAGATAATCGGTGGGAGTCTACCTTTGGAAAGGATAGAACTTTATAAGCAAGATGAGCTGTTGTTTGTTGCGAAGGACGTTACTCATTAGGCAAGGAGGGCACATGAGAAATTGATAGAATTGGCCCAGAAGTATGATGTAGATTTGTCCAAAACAAAAATGTTGCAGGGAAATCATGAGTTAAATTACAGTGATCAGGAATTGGATGAGAAAAGAGTCATAGGCTTGAAAAACACATTCGGGAGTTGTTGGTAGGGATACACATATGGAGCATGCTTGATATGTGGGATTAAAGATGGTCAAAGAAAAATAATGTCAAGAAGGGGTTAGGAGATACACCACCTCTAGGAGGGGGAACAGCAGGAGTAGAAGCTTACCCATTGCAAGAGGTACTAAGCGGAGGCTATGAATATGTGCCTTGGAGCAGACATGATTTGGCAGCATTTACAAATGATTTTTTTCGGCTGAGGATGAAACCTGCTGAATGGTTCAAGCAAGTTGATCGCTTTGTTAAAATCTAAAAAGTATTGTGAATTGATTTCAATACTCTGGTTGACATTGAGGTACCTAGTGATTTGTGTTCTGCTTGTAAACTTGCTGTTGATTGGCTGTCTGCCGAACCAGACTGAGATCCCATAACACATGGTCCTTCACCCTTGGTTATGAAAAAGTTTGAGCAGGTAATCACATGGTTACAGTCCAAGATCTCACCACAAGATATTGATTGGGTTAAGATAGATCAAACTACTCAAGAGCACAACAAAACAGTACATGCTTATTACGAGAACTCTTGCAAGCCTTTAAGCAGTATTGTGGGTTGGGCACTCTAGATTTGAAGGACATGGGACAGTTCATTTCCAAGTTTGTGCTGCGATTGAGACCAGAAATTAGCTTTATGATCCAGCAGCATCTGATTTGCTGGCAAAACACGTCCGTAGATGAGATTCTGCGGTATGCCCGATACTTTTGTGACAAAGTGGATTCTAAGCATAGGAAAATAAAGAATAAACTGATGCTAGTCCAGATGAGGAAGGCAGATAGGGTAGACCGAGTGCAGACACATGGAGGAACGTTGGGTTGGAAGCAGGGAACTAATCATGGAGGGACCCAGAATGCGTCAACTCATGTGCGTCAGGGAAGAGGAAGAGGAATAGATACCCAGACAGGAATCGAGGTCGGTACCCTAAAGTAAACCACTACATGTCATTATTGTCACAAAATCTGTCATTGGAAGTGCGAGTGTTGATTAAATCCAGCAAATCAGCTTCAAGATGTGAAGATAGTGCAGTTGAGGTTGTAAGTACTGTGATGAGACCCAGGTTCATAAACGGAGGGGGTCCGAGTCAGCAAGTGCAGGTTCCCCAACCTCCGAGAATTCCACAGGGGAATCGAGTGTATCAGCAAATGCCCTTTATCGCAGCACTAGACAAATTTGATCCAGACCCGTTGCAATGACTGTGCCTGAGGGGGGAGGAAAACTGTACCCTTGGAGTAGTCTTGGAGGTAGACCAGAGGACCGTTTGTGGAGGCAGATGTAGATGGTCATCCAATTACATTCTTGATTGATACTGGTGCTACCCGTTCTACTGTGAGGTCCGCAGTAGTTCCAAACCTACCCCTCTCAGGACAATCGAACCAAGTTGTAGGAGTTGCTAATAAGAGTATGACTAATCTGTTGACAGATGAGATACCTGTGAGAATAGGAAAATTTCAGGATCAACACTAATTTGTGGTGTGCGATTCGAGTCCAGTCTGTTTATTGGGTCGTGACCTTTTGCGCAAATTGAATTGTACCCCCTACTGCACACCCAAAGGAGTAGAGCTGCAAACTAATGATGATGGCATTGCATTCAAACTGGTGAATCAGAATCTCTGTATAGAGATGTTCCCCGTGCTGACGGTAGAAGACCTGCCATATGACTTGAGGGACTCACTCTCTCCAGTGGTGTGGGATTTCACAGGAGAAGAGATAGGACTGATTTGAGGGATTGAGCCAGTTAAGATACAGATTAAGCCGAATGCTGAGTTTCCAAGAACACACCAGTACAATCTGACTCCGGAAATAGTGGCAGAAATTACACCTGTGATTGAGTCAATGATCAAGCAGGGCATTGTGAAGGAAATCATGGGGAGCCCATGTAATTCTCTCATAATGGGGCTGCAGAAGCCGAGTGGGAAGTACAGAATCATGCAGGAACTGCAAAAGGTCAACACGATTGTAGGGCCATGTTGTCCTGTGGTACCTAATCCATCTGTGATCTTGTTCCAAATTCCTTGTGAGGCTGAATGCTTTACAGTGATTGATCTATGCCAGGCATTTTTCTTGGTTCCCTTACACGAGGTGATAGAATTAAAATGTTTTACTCACATATTAGTCGTATTTTACTTGACATTATGTTAGCATTCGTGTAGCTAACTTGAATTAGGTCCTTGCTTTATTCATACATTATTAGTAAGTGCAGATGTTATGTAAGTTAGGTTGACATCTGTGCCACCATTTTAGTCCTCGAAGACGCCATTTTGTATTGTAATCGAAACTGTTACTTGCTCATTTACGAGAAATGGTCCTTAGTAAGTTTTATTTCTCCAATGTTGAAACTTGCTCATTAACACATGCCTTTTTTGTTTCATAGAGGCCTTCTCCCACCTGTCTATATGGGAGGATAGGCCAGACGACCCTGGATAGTAGATAACTTGTGCCAGGCTGTGGAATCAAAACTTATGTTCTGTACCCCCATTGTATTACTACATCTACCAGTGTTTTTCCTTTGTAGGTGGGTCTTTGTGGGCTCCGCAACATACATAAAGTAACTTTATGCTTGTTAGAGTCAGTCCCTTGTCAGCCATCATAGGAGGCTGGTCAGACTGGACTCCACTGCAGTGTACTCTGGTAATAAACTAGTTTGCTTGTATTCTCTACTGCGTCATCTACTCTTAATTATTAGAAGGTTAGAGGAGGTTGAGAGTAACCTGGGTGGCCCTAATTGGGTCACTTCCTTCAGTTGGTGGCCAAACAGGGACCCCAACAGGTGACCCATCCCGACCGTAGTCAGGTCATGTGGGGTTGTGGTTGCGTCTGGTCAGATGATTAGATTGGGGATCCCCATATGATAGAACCTGGTTCTCGCGACTTCCCCACTTGTATGATCGGGAGGCTCCTCTTCTAGTGGTCATCTCAGTTGAGGTCCTGAAAAGGCAAAACTCTTGGATCTGACCATTTGGTCTGAAGAGTCGGAAGGGGAGAATAATCTTGTTTGACCTGTGTGCACCAGGTGAGTTCATCTTGAAATTTGGTCAAAAGTGGCACCGTCTTGATTAACTTGGTTGGTCTGTGGACCCTTGTGATACGGAGCGTTTTTGAACGTTCTGCCAGGCCACTTGTTGAATTTGGTTTATTCTTCAAAAGGCCTGGGACTAGAGCCTATCTTGTCTTGGTGCAGTCTGAGGACTGACTTGTCTTGACTCAGTCTGAGGACTGCTTTTGAGAGCTCTTTTGTGTGTGTGTTTTTATTGCATGTGTTGCTTGAGTGAATAGTGAATGTGGCTGATGCTAGGATTCCTTGATGGAGTAAAATGTGGTGCTTGGGGTGCCCCTGCTGTTCTGCTGAGCATCGGCTGGAGGAAAGGCAGCCTGTGCCTCCGGAAGGCACTCCGAGTTTTGAGATGTATGTGAAGCATGGTATTGGCTCTATTATGTTTCGTACGTTATGGCACAAGTATACGAGGGACAATACTAAGCTTCAGTGGCCATTGGATGGTACTTTTGACGAACAAAAAAAATAAATTATTTACAGGGCAATTTATTCGCTAGAAGAAGTAGGCAGTCAATGTTTGATACTTTGCAAGTATGGCAGAAGGAAGCTAAGCAGAGGTGTATACGGGCTGAGAAGGAGTCTAGGAAGAAAGCATTGCAGATAGTGGTTCAGAAAGCTGTAGCTTATGAAAGAGAACAAAGAGAGACAGGTATTAAATGTGCAGATAGGAAGTTCTGATTACAATGTAATAAGTCCTATGTGGTTCAAGAGGAAGAGGATCCTTTTGTAGAGGATCTGCTGGAATCTCACTCCCCACCTCCCTATGCCCCGCAGAAAATATGTCCTGTTGATCTGTCGTCTCAGTACCCTGTTGCTTACCGGCTTTCTTCTGGTCCTTCTACAGACTGCTTCTGCTCCAGCCCTGCCTGCCTCCTCTCCAGTTTCGCAAGCTGTTGTTCCTGTTTATGTTTTTTCCCCTTCTCTTACACCTACAACTCAGCCATTGTTAACCTTGTCACCTATGTCTCTGTCTCTTGTGTCTTCCCCGAGTATTTCATCTCCAGTGTTGTGTAGTGTTGGGAACCGGTATGTGGATCGGACACAGGGG
The DNA here is from genome assembly GCF_964204655.1 of Triturus cristatus. NCBI lineage: Eukaryota > Metazoa > Chordata > Amphibia > Caudata > Salamandridae > Triturus > Triturus cristatus. The sequence goes on from NC_140588.1 coordinate 60,772,506, forward strand.
ATTGGGCGGCAGCACGGGTGCAACTCGAGCAAGTATTGATTAGATCTGATGTGGGTGAGGAGGAGACAAAGATGGTGGCAAATCAGGCAGCGCAATGGGCTCGGAGTCCGATTTATAATGTGGAGGTTATATGGAGTGTGATGAAAGATTTCAAGCCATTTGTGCAGCAGCATGCCCTTCAGCATATGTCGGCTACATTGATTGGTTTGTGGGAACAATGTATTGGTGGTACAGCTCCTCAAATTATTTATGACATTCGAGACCATATTTATCAGCTGATATGGCCCCTACAGACGTTTACAATAATGTTGGGATACTTATTGGTTATCGAAAAAGATTATATCACCAAACTCCAACTACTGGGTCTGAGTTTCTGATGAGAGAGTTACATCCTGTTTTTCACCCCGAGATCCCAGAGCAGCGTAATCTGGGAGGAGATCTTGTTCAGCAGCGGGTAGAGGCTCATTTTCAGGAACAGTGGGTCTGTACCTCATGGAAGAGAAGTGAGGTGCTTGCTCTTAAGAGTCAGTTACTGGACCCTAGGGAAAATCCTGCAGCATTTTATAAAGAATTAACAGAGGCCGCCATTTCGTCAGTTATGACTTTAGGAGACATTGAGATTTTTTTTGGCTTTTGGTGCCAGTGGACTTTTGGCAGCAGGTGCATACGCAGGATCATGTAGCAGAGCTGGTTGGCACTTCGAATGAGATCAGGGCATGGGATAAGGAGAGAAAGGCTGGTGAAAAGCCTAAAGCTGAAATGTTGGCTTTGCCAAGCCGCATTATTACCTATATGCATCCTCTTATCCCACCTAGACGAGTGGATTGGGACAAGTTAACAGCATGTCGTCAGAAGAAAGAGGAGAACGTGTCTGATTTTTTCACTTGTTTTGAAGGGGTGTTGTTGGATTTCAGTGGGCAGGATTTATCCGTCAAAGGCAGTGTTCGTTTGTTTGTTAATAGGTTTGTTACAAATTTGCTTCCTGAAATTGCGGATCGGCTGCAAGCTTCTGCGAGTACTTAGACTACTTCCTCCCCTTCAGTGATATTGAGTATGGATCAGTATTATGAGTATCGAGAAAATGAGGAAAAGGACAAGGTGGAGAAGAAGAGTAAGGATTTGAAGACGAGGGTGTTGTTACAGCAAGTTGCAAGGGGGTATGGAAGGGGCCGAGGCACTGGTCTGCCTCAAAGGTCACGGGGTGCTGGTAGGGGTGGTGCACCCCTGGGGCCGAATCCGTGCGCGTATTGTAAAAAGAAGGGACATTGGTGAAGCGAGTGTCCGGATCTGTTCCAGAAACTTGCTGTACCTGGGGGGCGGGGTTCAGATGGAAGGGGCCGTGGGCAGGTTGGTCGGGATGAGGATCAAACTAGTGCTTCCTCCGGGGGTTGTTCAGATCAGCGTTATTTTGATGACCCCCGGGGAAGGCAGTACTATCATGATGATTAAAATATGGATGAAGCTGCAGGGATGTTCCATAGCTAGGACAGCAAGGGACAGGGTGAGGGACCAATGCAAATTCCTGTAGATCAGCGTGGTCCTTATGTCACAGCAGATTTGCATGGTTCGGCACAGAAATGTTGGTGGATACAGGGCAAATGAATAGCTCAGTTTCTCGTTGACTGGTCCCCGGGGCAACCCTGTCTGGCCGTAATAATATCTTGGTAGGTTTTTCAGGCATACGGATGCGAGCCTCATTTCCCGACCTCTTCCTTTGACTGTTGGTCCTTTTGATGTGGACTCCCCATTTTTGTTGATGGCAAATTGTGGGGAGAATTATTAGAACTTGATTTGTTGAAGAAGTTACATACCACCATTTATTGTTCCCGGATGGTGTTTATATGACTCTTGGACCTAATGTGGTTAGTGTAATAAAGTGTTTGGCGAAAGATACAAATATGTATATGTATATGTGTATATATTACCTACTGGCAGTCGCCAGCAGGTATATATAGTTAAGACCTATTTTCCATAGGAAATCCGCAACAGTCTATTTGGAATAACGTTGGCGCCGATTGACGAATCTTCGCAAAATTTTCCAAACTTTTGGCCAGCTCCGGTCCACTCCTATCCTGAAAATTTCACGGTGATTCGTCAAGCGGGGGCCGAGAAAAAAGGGGGGTCCCAAAACGTGTTTTCCCCATGCATTTTCCCATAGGACCTGTTGACGCAGCTACTGCCCGAACTGCTGAATGGAATTACACCAAATTTGGCAAAGAGGTAGTCCTCAGTTCAGACTCGTGCCTTTTGCTTAAATGGTGTAAATCTGTTAAGTAGTTTCAGAGAAAATTAGAGTTAAAAAGATAGATATATCTATGGCCTCGGAGGATCCGCGCACCCTCCCCGCACCCAGCGCGCACCCTGCCGTGCACGAGCTGTATTCTAATTGGCTATCAACACTCCAGATCAGGAAGTGTTGGCAGCCATCTTGTGCCTCGGTAGAACCGAGGCACAAGAAACCTAAAAAACAAACGCGAAAAACGCGACAAGGGGGCAGGGTAGAAACACCCTGACCCCCTAGGCCTGCTTAGGGAGTCCCACAAGGACCCCCAGGGCCAAAAAAATAAAAAAAATAATTAAAAATCGTCGAGATTCGCGCACCCAGCGCGAATTTCGGCCGAAAATTTAAAAAAAATTCAGCGCGGGCTCCCGCGCTGAATATTCTAATTTGCCCCCGGGGGCCAAATCCCGGGGGCATAATTAAAAAAAAAAGATTTCAAGTTGTAGAATCTTTGACAATACACCCTGGGGTAGACATCACTAAAAACTCCTCCAAAGAGAAATATATTGGATTAAAAATCTAAACTCTATGATGCCCTCCGGGTTTAATGATAGATTAGATAGGATACACAGTTCCTGTGATAACACTTCATTATTATGTCTACGGTTATCTAAATAATGCTTACTCCTAATGTTCTTATGGAGTAACATATGTGTTGTCTAGTTGAATTTATGTTAAACATTTGCATTGTGATCATACATTATTTTTTCTAAAACTGGTTATGTCACAATATGTATAACTTATGTCTCTATGGTGATGGCTTTCTGTATCTGGTTTCTGTACTACACATCCCCTATTTTTGGTTACCTTCATCACTCTTAATCCTTGAGGTGCTTAGTTTGTGTCCACCTTTCACCACTTTATCCACCTCTAGCTTGCCTTTTTTCTAAAAACATTTTTTTGCATTTTTTTGCATTCTTATTTTGTTCTATCTCACTCCGTTTTTGGACCATTATGTGAACACATCACCGGTTGACACACTCATTCCTTTATGTTGTGTCTACTTTTAGTTAAAAAAAAAATTCTCTTGCATATGCGGTAACATGAGTTGTTAGGTTTTCATGTGGCTCCTTTCATGAGCAAATATGTTTTCGTGCTAATGCACCTTCAGATTGTTGCCATCGTTTTCACATATTCATTTCTCATCCTTGATTACTCATATACGGGTAGGATCTATTCACAATGGAACTACTGATAGTGCATAGTTTTTTCCATAACCACCATGTGACTAGGCGTGTTCTGTGCCGTTTTGATTTTCCTAATAATTTGCGTTCCATATATCTTCTTACATGCTGATTGTCTTCTGAGTTCACATCTCATGATGACCATATGCTGTTTTATCGAGCATTTTGTTTGGGAAGTTCTTTTATTAAATTATGTGCTTTCACATTGTTGTGCCTTCCCATTATCACTATCATTCATCTATTTACTTATTCCTAACTTCATCACATACGGGTCGTTTCCATTTACTTTTGGAACTACTGTTAGTGCATCGTCTGTTTCCATTACCCATCACGTGACCAGGATGACTTCCGTGTTCCGTCGGTTTTGTTTTAAATACTTCGCGACCCGTACATTCACACACATGCCAATTCCCCGCAGAGTTCGCGCATTATGAGGATTACTTTGTTGATTTATTGAGTATCTCCATCGGTAAGACCTTCATTTCTTTTATGGTGGTTCGTATGGGTACAGCATCGAGTATTTTCCGTACTCATGCTAGGTTTACTTTATTCATAGGTTCCGGTGATAATTCTCCTAAAGCTACTGCATTCAAGTTTTTCACGTAGCACGCATTACATCTAGTGGATCCAGAGGTGAGCCTCTCTGCACGCTGTTCATTCTAGTGTACTCTGTACATATTTCTTTGAAGTTTCTGCAATTTAGGCTTTATACACTATGTTTTCTACAGTGACATGTGCAATTCCTGTATGCTCCTTTCACCACACATGTTTGTAGTTCGTGCCATGGTGAGTTGTTGCTTTTTACTCAGCACCGTTTTCACTCGAAGGGTGGTTTTCCCAGTGATGAGTATATTGAATCGTCCTTCATCACCTGGAGTAATTTTGTTCAATCTTGTTCATTCACATGATTTTTTCCACTTGCGCATTTTCGTTAAAGTGAGCACTTTTTCGGTGATTTTCTGACCTATATCTTTTTTTAAGTACATTTTAAGTGTTGTGCACATTCCTTATATGACCTTTGCCTTTCTGCCTCGTTCTGTTGAGTTAACAGAGTCCACCGCCTGTAAACTTACATCATGAGTAATTTCAGAATATTTGTTATAGGTTGCCCCTGAGGAAGGGACTCTTTTGTCCCGAAATGCATCGTGCTGCACGTGAAATACGGATGAAGAATTGAATGACTATGTTTCTGTAACATCTAAGACTGTCCATTGAATGTTTTCTGCATCATTAAGAGTGATTAATGTTATGCAGAATTAAGCACAGAGATACTGTTTCCATATTATGGATGTTATTATGTGATTTGCTATGATTATTGTGTGTATACATTTAATACAATGACAGTTTATTCATTGGGTTAGTTTTGTTTTCTCTTATTTATTTATAGTGGTTTTGGAAAAAAAACAACTGAACAGTGCATGGTACTAGTAGGTTTTCCTGCTATATTCATACCGGAAGTGAACCACGCCCAGTAACCCGGGCTATTTGTTCCAACTCCTACGCTGGACTGGCGTACGCCGGCCCAGCCCACTCCGCTTACGCTTACAAGGGAGGATGACATAGCTATATGTCCAAGGTCTTCCCAACTGCCTGAGGTAACATGGCTGCATCCACTGTCCACATCACTACAAACACCAGCAGTATATGTCCACATGAACATGTCGGTGCTCTGCACACTGAAGTCTGTCCAGCACATCACCGCCACACTTGGCATTGTGCACATTCGCATTCATGGGTCACTTGCCTCCTTCGCATAGACTTGGTTCCCACCTCTCCCCACATTCTGCAATTGTGTGGCAGAGGTGCCATGACAGGGAGGTTTTGTCTACATGGCTGGCCGCGGTTGCCACAGTTACTTGTGTTGTCGTGTCTGGTAGGTGGGCATGTTGTATGTGATTTTGTAACGTGGGCATTCTCTCAGAGTCTCAGCGTTGCTCCTACCTGGGCTCACGACAGCAGCCCGCATAATTTCCTGGTCGCCAGCTCTCCCCGCCGCCTCCTACCACTCGAGGCTGCAGTCGGGAGAGAAACTACAGGACCCAGCATCCCTCCCCGCCACGCCCACATCCGCCGGACATCGCGCCCGGAGGCGCTACTTAGAGCGAGGCTCCCTCGGTGGAGCTGGGGGTCATCTCAGAGTCTCAGCGTTGCTCCTACCTGGGCTCATGACAGCAGCCCGCATAATTTCCTGGTCGCCAGCTCTCCCCGCCGCCTCCTACCACTCGAGGCTGCAGTCGGGAGAGAAACTACAGGACCCAGCATCCCTCCCCGCCACGCCCACATCCGCCGGACATCGCGCCCGGAGGCGCTACTTAGAGCGAGGCTCCCTCGGTGGAGCTGGGGGTCATCTCAGAGTCTCAGCGTTGCTCCTACCTGGGCTCACGACAGCAGCCCGCATAATTTCCTGGTCGCCAGCTCTCCCCGCCGCCTCCTACCACTCGAGGCTGCAGTCGGGAGAGAAACTACAGGACCCAGCATCCCTCCCCGCCACGCCTACATCCGCCGGACATCGCGCCCGGAGGCGCTACTTAGAGCGAGGCTCCCTCGGTGGAGCTAGGGGTCATCTCAGAGTCTCAGCGTTGCTCCTACCTGGGCTCACGACAGCAGCCCGCATAATTTCCTGGTCGCCAGCTCTCCCCGCCGCCTCCTACCACTCGAGGCTGCAGTCGGGAGAGAAACTACAGGACCCAGCATCCCTCCCCGCCACGCCCACATCCGCCGGACATCGCGCCCGGAGGCGCTACTTAGAGCGAGGCTCCCTCTGCGTCGCGGGACGCGCGCGGGCGGCGCCGGGCTGAGCCCGGGCAGAGGGCGGGCCGTCTGTGGCCGTCCGGGGACGAACTGGGTCGGGTCGGCCCGGTCCTTGACAACGTGTTCCCGATTCGCCAAGGTCCGTATACCTGTCATCATTTCTTCCAGACATGGGTAAAAGGAAAACTCCCGAGGGAGAATCTGACTCTTCACGTTCCCTGCCTGTGAATTCTAAGATAAGGAAGTCTAGATCTAAGAAAGCTCGCCAACATGCAGCCAGTAACTGTGTAATGGACCGCATTGAGGTTATAGTCGATGAATGCGGGGAAATACTTAATGCCACCCCTTTGCCGGCTATTGGTGGTAGAAGTGTGTCTACCAAAGGTGTTGTTACAGTTCCGGATATGTTCCTCTCGAAAAAGGGTGGGGAGGAACAAACAAATGGGGTAAGGGGCGAAGCTTTGGTCCCTATCACCCCCACAGTAATAACGGTTGCGAGCCAAGTTCACTCTGGTAAATCCCCTTCTGATTTCAACGGTCCCCCGGGTATTGCATGTAGCAACAGGTTTTCCATTTTGAGCGATGTTGATACTGATGCTAGTTGTCCAGCTCTGCTTTCTCCTGCACGTTTGGATACAAATATAGGTCCTCTTCTATCTCAAGATAGCTCTACCATTAACCTACCCGAGGGATTTATAGGGACTGAATCCTGCAAACATGACATAAAATCTTTGTTGGTTCTAGTGAAAAACTTGCACTCCTTGATTGAGACTATGCAATTTAAGATTGATATACTATCAACTACTGTTATGAAGTTGGGTGAATCTAAGATGGTTACTGATATTCATTCTAAACTAAACTCTGTTAACTCGGAGAGGGGTTTGGTAAAGGCCCCCGTAGAGGTGCCTGAAGGGCCACCAGTAACATCTAATGTTAATGCTAAGATTCTGCCCCATGTTGCTCACCCCGTGAATATTCAGTCTCGTCTCCTAGCACAATCAAGGGATAACTTTGCCGTTGCTTGCACCCCACCCTTGGTTAGACATCCTACCAGAGCCTCTCCTGGTATGCCTCAGGTATTATCACGTGCTGGAAGACCTTCCCTTATTAATGAGAGAACTGGAATCACTCCTAGAGGTAATCCTTACCGACAAACCCAAACACGTGGGCCATACAGTCGTATTTTTCATCCACGAAAGGTCCTTATGGTAAATGTCCCAAGATTGTCCTCTGGGTCCCATTTTGAAACCAGTGAATCTCTGACTAACAAGGTCATACATTGGCTCAGGCATGTAAGGGGTTGCTGCTCTGTAATCAGAGCTGACATAGAGGGAGTTAGAAGGATTTCTCAGAATGGTAATATGATGGACCTTATAGAGGTCACTTTTTATGATCCCACCATAGCAGATAATCTTATCAATCTGGAGTTCAGAAGTTGTCCTCCTGACTATTCTACAATCCAAATCAAGTCTTCCCCTATTCAATCTTCCAGCTCAGGTGGTGTTTGGCCTCAGTCCTTGGGAGAGTCCTGGCTAGATTTAAATGATTGACTTTGTAAAGAAGTTAGGCTAGTGGTTTCCCCTGTTTCTTCTTTTTTGCCTAACAAAGTCCTTAACATCGGTACTCTGGCTAGTATGGATAAACAATATGCTTCTATAGATCCTGTCACGATTACTTCACTGAACAGCATCCCAGAGACTAATAAAGTCCCTAACATTGGTAACTTGGGTAGTATGGATAAGCAATGTTTCTCTGTAGACCCGATAGGGATCACTCCACTGAATGATATTCCGGAATTTATCCAAGAAGATAGTGTAACCCTCCCTGAGCATGGTACACTCCTGTCCTGGAATATCGCAGGACTGAAATCTAAGTTGAATGATCCTAACTGGGTACGATTTATTAATTCTTATGACATCTGTTTATTCCAAGAGACCTGGCTACTGGAGGCTCAGTTTGTAGCGGGTTTTTTGAATTTTAACGTTTTGGCCGTAAAGGGCAAAAAGGGGCGTCCCTCAGGTGGTCTAACCACCTGGATTAGACAGGATCTAGGTATTATTGTTAAGGAGCTCCCCACCTCTCACCCAGATATCCAGCTACTTAAGCTTAAGCTTAGTAACGGTAAATCGCTGGATATCTACAATGTCTATGCTAGAAGTACTGGGGGCAAGAAATCTGATATTATTGCTCGTTTGGAGGAACTCTTGCTTCTCCACTCCCACCACTCCTATGTAATCATAGGTGGTGATTTTAATGTAACCTTTGAACCCCTTTCTGGTATTGATTGGAGTATCATGGAGGCTGAGGATGGCTTATGGGGTGTCCCATGCTTAGATCTTGAACCTGTCACTCGTTGGTCTGAACTGGCAATCCAGATCAACGCCCTTTGTTTTAGCAAGGGGCTTCGTGCAACTAATGGCAGGACTGAACAGGATAAATCTGGATCAATCACCTTTAAGAGTGGTTCCCGTACAAGCAGGATAGATTACATCCTATTATCTTTAGATCTATGGGAATCCCTGAAGGGCATGGAAGTAATAGCCAGATTGGAGAGTGATCACAACCCTCTCTCTCTAACTACCTCGTTTTGGGTGACTCCCATTGCCCATAGTAATTTTTCTCTTCAGCTCCATCAAGACGTAGTTATTTCTAATGATATGCGTCATGTAAAGTGGGCAAAGGTTGCTCAAAGTCAAGAATGTCTTATTCATATTTTTAATAGATTAGTGCTTGCCATTCAGGATATGGGGGCCGTACTTAACCAGTGCCCCTTGGCATCTCATTGTAATCTGGGAACTTCGATCCATGAAACCTTCTTCTCAGAACTTAAAGATATCTTTGTAAGACCCATTAAAAAAACTAAACCCAATGACGACTCCCCACTACGTTGGTATTCTACCGATTGTAGAGAAGCTCGTGCTAATTTGGGCTCCGCACTGAAATCTGGTGACATCTCTTTGGTTCGTCCCGCTAGATATGCATATAAGCAAGCTATCTTTAAAGCCAAGAGAGCGTGGGACCTCCAAAGATGGCAGGAACTCAGGGAAGCAGGTGCCCATAAAGACATGAGACGATTCTGGTCAGTTTTTAAATGGGGGGCTGGAGGTAACCCTGATAAACCACAAAATTGGGTGTCACAAGATGATTGGGTTAAGCATTTTGAATCTTTATATGCCATTGACGAAAACACGTGCCCATCTTCAAATTATCAATATACTTTTTACAATGAAGATGCCTTTACCCTGGGTGATGTTGTTATTGCCCTCAAGTCATTGGTTCCTGGGAGGGCTCCTGGGATGGATGGAGTTCCTGTTGATATTTTCTTCTGTAAAAGTGAGTCATGGGGTAACTACATTTTAATTTTAGCCAATTTGATTGCTAGAGGTGCTCCGATTCCGACGTCCTGGAAGGGAGCAGAAATTATTCCAGTGTTCAAGAAGGGGGACAAGTCTCTCCCTGCTAACTACCGTCCTATCAGCCTGATTGATACCACACAAAAGATCTTAGGCAGGTTGATCCTGAACAAAGTGTTGGATTGGGCCCTAGACAATGCAATCCTTTCCCATCTACAAGCCGGCTTTAGAGCAAGAATAAGCACCATCGATCAGGTGCTGCATTTTGCTATGCTCTATTGGAAGGTGGTTTACCTGGGGGGAGGCAGCCTATATGCCGCTTTTATTGATCTTAGGGCAGCCTTTGATCTAGTCCCTCGGAATACCCTATGGGCTGTCCTAGACAACCTGGGGATGCCAGCTGTTCTAGTTTCTCTAATTGCTAGACTCCATCTAGACAATTTTGCGCAGATTAGATGGGGTGGTGTTGGACAAGTGACCAGGCAGTTCCCTATTCAAAAGGGGGTCAGGCAGGGCTGCGTCCTCGCACCAACCTTATTTTCCTTGTATATCAATGACGTAGCAAAACTATTAATAGATGCGAAAGTGGATGCCCCTTCTCTGGTAGGTGCGAAAATTCCTATTTTAATGTTTGCCGACGATTGCCTTATAATTTCAAAAACCCCGAGTGGCCTACAGAGGTCCTTAGGATTGTTCGAGGAGTTCTGTTTAGCCCGTGGGCTTGAAATTAATGTTTTAAAATCTAAATTCATGTCTTTTAATCAACCAAAATCTTTTAAATGTAAGATATTTATGAATAGTTTGTTACTGGACCAGGTCCAAGATTTTACTTATCTGGGCATTTGTATCCAGCATGATTTGAGTTGGAAAAAGCAGGTTAATTTGGCATCTCTTAAGCACTCCCAACTCTCTGGTGCTCTAAGCAAAGAACATGCCAAATCTCTGACCAAACCCATTGATCCTGCACTTCGGGTGTATGATGCCAAAGTGGTTGGAGCTGCACTTTATGGAGTTGAACTGTGGGGTTTTGAAAATGTATATAAGTTATCTACCTCTGAAAATAATTTCCTTCGAAATTTAACTAGTCTACCTCAGAGTACTCCCCTTTGTCCCCTATTCTATGACCTTGGTATGAGACCGATAGCATTAATTGCCTCTTTCCGCCCTATTCTATACTGGCGGCGTTTATGGGTCACCCCCGAACTTAGGCTTTTTGCTCTTGGCCTCATGGACATTATCAAACTGGACATTTGCCGAAAGGTCAAGTGGCTCCGTAGGATCTATGAGTCGCTTCGGGACCTGGGCCTAAAAAACCTGTGGGATGATCCTCAAAATGCTTGTTTCCCCACCAAACAAGTCCTGAAGGCTTTGTACTGGGAAATGGTAGCATCCAGAGTTTTCAGATCGACAGCACCGCTTTCACTATCAGGCATCTTCTTGGACTTTAAGGACACCATTTCCTTGGCACCCTTTTGGGATGATATAACCAGTCCTTTGGACAGAAAGCTTTATTTTCAGTTCAGAGTTGGCAGTCTCCCAGTAAGAGAGTTTACATCTAGATGGTCCACAGAAAATGTACTCAATTGTCCTGGTTGTACTGCATCTATTGAATCTGCTAATCACTTTTTGTTCCAATGCCCTTCTTATATAATCCCTCGACAGACCTGGCTTAAACCAATGTGCCGGACCCTGGGTACCAGGAATACCAAGGTGGCAGTTCGTATTTTACGATCTGCTGAAACTTCATTTGTTTATATATCTGTTGCAAAGTTTCTCGGCAGGGCATGGGTGATTAGGAGCAAAATGTTGTCTTGATTAATTTTCCTCTCCGTGAATTGCTCAATCATTCTGTAAATATCTCTATTTATTTATTGTTTTAAATCATCTTAAAATATCTTAAAATGTATTATCTTGTAAATGTATGGTATATTTATGCTTTTATGACAATCGTCGAATAAAGCTTTCTTGACTTGACTTGAGTTGCATGATTGTGGAGTTGAGGTGTGTGGTGTGTTCATTTGGTACCTACCAACAAGCAATGCATTTCCATAGGTGCCATCCTCGAAGCGCTGATTGATGATGGACTGTCGGAAGATGTAGGAATCATGCACACTGCCTGGGTAGTTGGCGTCGATGTTGGTGAAGAGTCCCCGGTGGTCCACTATTGCCTGCAGATTGATGGAATGCGTGTGCTTTCTATTGCGGTAATTGTGTGCAGTGTCGGCAGGGGGTACAAGTAGGACATGTGTGCAGTCAATTGCCCCCAACACGTGCGGGAAGCCAGCTACGGCGTAGAAGCCTTGCTTGGTCTCCAGCTGTTCCTGCGCAGTGTGGGAGATGTGAAGGTGCTGGGGTACCAAGATGATGATGGCATCCAAGACAGGTGTGAGGAACTTTGATAAGGCTGACTGTGAGACTCCTCTGACTCTGGCAGTTGTTAGTTGGAAGGTACCAGAGGCCAACAGGTGCACCACATCCAGCAGCTTTGTCTGCGGAGGGATGTTGGTTGTCCGCTGTGTTGGTACCATCAGCCTGTGGGCAATGTGGGTCAGAATGTGGAGGATGGTTGTCCTTTTGTGCCTGTAGTGGGCTATGACATCCTCTGTCGTTAAGTCTGTGAGGCTGGTGCGTTTTCAGAAGGTCCGCTGTCTTGTTCTGCTCTGCCTCTGTGGTAGGTTGGTCTTCAGATGTGGCTCTGGGCTGGGCTCCCTTTCATACTGCAGGTTGTCGTCCTGCTTAACACCAGTAAAAGGCAGGTATTAAATCCCTGCTGCTAATGCGCCTTATCGCCTGTTTTTGGATCGCTTCATCGATCTGGGTGGTCGTTAAGAATATCGCGAAGTGGTGTTTTCGTGTGTTTTTGCACAGGAACACATATCATTAGCATTAGTTGACGCTCTCATCCGTGGCAATGTTTTTTTGCGGCAGCTGTCGCTGGGAAACTGTCGATATCTGCAGTTTGTACCAGCTTGAGAATAGGGCGAAAAATCTATGTCCACTTTTGCGGCGCTAAAACGCTGATAAATCGGCGATAAGTCCTTGAGAATATGCCCCTTTGTGTGTTTTTCCTTCATCAGATGTCCTTTTTAGGTCTCGCCTGACCCAGCGCATGCGCTGGTCTGGCGAGACTTATTGAGAGGGCTCCAAAAAGTGCTACCAGGCCAGCCTAGAGCTACAGTGCATGTGCGCGGGCGCGCGCGCCGCGCTTTACCGCGATTACTTTCACTTTCGTGGCCGCACGGCCGCTTGGCATAGCCAATAGGTCTCGCTTTTGGGACCTTATAAGTATTTAGTTATGCAACTGTTGCATGGCTAAATACTTATAAGGTCCCAAAGGCGAGACCTATTGGCTATGCCAATGCTTGTTAGGTTTGACTCTTTGAAATGTACATTATCAACAAAACAAGCACTGGAAAAGCCTAGAGATCAGACGTTTCCTTTCTGAAAATGTGAGATATTTGGTAGGCGGGTTTGTATGTGGGATTGTATACATAGATGCATTGCTGAAATCCAGAAATTATGTGAGTGAGTGAATGGGAGTGATTTTGAATGGTTGAATGGATGAATAGATGGGTGACTGGGAACACAGATAGATGAATAGGTGAGCAGATTTGTACGTGAGGAACAGTGGGTGGAGCAGAGAACAGCCTCCTGCCACGGACATGTTTGTAGCTGTCCATACCTTCACCCCTTGTATTACCCATTCATCCGTCCATACCCTCACCCATCCATCCTTTGATGCACGCATCTTTTCATACAGTTATATATCTGTGTACTCTCCCACCTTTTCATCGATCCATGCGCTCACCCATATTAATTCAATAACATATGGATTCAATATTTCATCCATCCATGCACGCAATCACTTATTCATCCATTAACCCTTTGACTCATTTTCGCATTCAACCACTCAACAATCTGCAAAACCACACAAACATAATTGCCAGTTATTAAAGAAGAACTTTCATTAAATAAAAAGCTAGATCTATTGGCTTTGCCAAGCTTGCTCATTACTGCTATCGACAAGCCTCCCTAAAAACATTATTATTTTTGTTCCTCATCTAGAGATCACAAATCACATAAAGTTTCTCATCAAGTATAAACATTTTCCTTAAGGTTTCATCTAATAGTGTATTTTTCACCGCACAAAGCTTCTAATGAATTGATTCCATTTTGAATAATATTTGCAAATATCAACATCAAAGAATCGTTGCCAATTTTGAACTAAATATTTAACACACTCATTAAAGAGTAAGGGGATTTATATATGTGTATAGCTGTTAGCTGTACAGCTTTTTGTTTTGAGATTGACCTATTCTGAAACTCAGGTGAACACTTACTGTATCAATAAAATGATATAATGCACACTGGTGAAGACTACACCATAATGCGTGAATAAGGCTATTATTCATTTGCTCACTGTATAGAAGTGCTCCTCTGCTGACGTGAGACGTGAGAAATCGTGTGGCGCAGGGGCGTGGCTACAGCCGTGCGTGATGCGAGCTGGTGAGCGGTCCAGCGATTCAGCAGGCTCTGCGGCTCGGAGGTTTGGCGAGAATCGAGCACTAAGGACTAAGGAGGTGGCAAAAAGCGGTGGTGGAAGGAGGTGGCTGAAGGAGGCGGAAAGCAGTACCCCGCTCTCCTACAGTGACAGAAGGCAACTGAAGGTACACCATTACCGCCGTAGCCTCTAGAGTGATTCCACTCACTCCACGGAAATACTTCAAGACATTTTAGGTAAAGTAACTACTTCTGTAATTAAATACGTGGGAAACTCTCATTGGAACACTTTAGGAAAAACATGCTAAATCAAATAAATCCAAATGTGATAATAAAGTATATAAAGAGGTCACCAGTGCAACGCATGACCCTAGATTCAGGAAGTATAAAACCGGAATAAATAAAGCACTCAGAATTCTCAGGAAAAAGCAAGGGGATTTAACAGCTTTCATAGCTTTAAGGTCAAATAAAAAAATTAAAAAGAAGCTACTATGGACAATAAAAAGAGACCAGGGCAATAAATTATTGGCTAAATTACACACTGATATGAAATAAAACAACAGCATTAGATATTGGATTACAGTGAACCAAATTCTCAAAGCAGGCAATAGAGGTATAAACTCATATATCACTGAGGCTTCATGGGTCCACTACCTAAAAAAACATTTCAATGACGAATCTACAGATAACCTCTAGACAGGCATTTGGGATAATTTAACAAATACACAACATGAGGGACTGCCCGAAGTGAATGCAGATAGCATTAAAAAACAAATAACCAAAGGGCGAAAGGAAAGAGCCCCGGGCCCACACAGCATACCTCCAGTGGTATTAAAATATGACCCAGATCTCTGGGTAGGAATCTTAGCCCTAGTATTTTCTGAGGTCAGAAGCACACAAATTGTCCCCCCGTCTTGGAAAGGTTCGATTATATCTCCCATTTCAGATCTCGTTTTATAACCCTGGCAGATGTTGATGCTAAATACTTTGCCGCAATTATGCTTGACGAACTAACATCATTGGCCTCCAGCAACGCCATCATACCATATATTCAGACTAGGTTTTTAAAGTCATCTGGCATGATTTCGAACATCTTAGCAATCTCTTGACTTATGGACGCTGCTCGTGACTCCATAACACCATTATACTTTTGTTATATCGATTTTAAAGCAGCCTTCAACTGTGTGGACCGGGGGAAGTCATGGCGGAAGCTAGCAAGCTGGAATATGCCACAAAACCTTTTAAATATGTTGGTAATATTGTATAGCAACACGTGGGTTCATTATTATTCAAACTCTTTCTGGCAGATTTGACGGAACCACTACACTCATATAATCCTCATGCTCCTAAAGTGGATGGAAAAATATTATCAAGCTTTTATACGCTGATGACGTGGCACTGGTTAGCTGCATTCGGGTGGGGCTTCAACGATTGCTCAACACAATGATGGCATACTCACTAGCCAACGGCCTGTCTATCAACCTGGGCAAAACGAAAACCATGAGATATAACATCAAAAGTGCCCAAACGCAGGCCTGGTTTTTGGGTGAAACACGGCTAGAAAGCACGGACGAATAATTTGGGGTAATTATCGATATTAGGCAGCTTTTCAGCACAGAAGGTTGTGATACAAAAGAAAGGCCTGATTCTGGCTATAGCCTGTAAAAGCTTGAAGAAAAAACGTGCTAGTCCCTCTCTGAAGCCACTCTTGGAAGTCGTAAGAGCAAAGCTTCTCCCAACAATCTCATATGGAAGTGAAGCATTAAGAGAGCAGGACGCCAGCATGCTAGACTCCGCAATCATTCATCCTTTGAAGAATTATATTTTCCCTGACAAGTTATATCTCACCCGCACAGATAAGATTAGAATTCGGGTTGCTAAAACAGTCACTAGCCAGGTGCGGTGCATGCATGATATGTTGGAACAAGATTAGGAAAGCTGAACCCAACACACTGAATCTCATGTTATGGAATGAGCTACAGCACCACAATACGTCACCGGCAAGAGTGTATCTATCGTCCTTGCAGGCCTCACACAACTTTGGGAAACTCCAGACAATTTACAGACTTTCATGCGTCTGGTTAAGAAGTCACTTGCAACTCAATTTGTTTTAGAAGACATAGCCACACTAGCGAAAAGAGCACATGGTTGGGTGACACTAAACAACTATGTAACTATTGCCCTTCAAGATTACTTTGCCACTGGTTACCCAGCTTTTATCAAGCTACAATTTTTAAATTACAGGCTGGGGCTATTACCAGTTAAATATCATATGGCACCCTGACTGAGTGGAAATCTCCCTGTTCTCTGCCGACTCTGTGGGAGCAATAAGGAAGATCTGTTGCACTTAGTCTGTTCCTGCAACATTGTTCAGACGAAAGGAAGCAACTATTAACTAGGCCTGGGCTAAATTTCTGTTCCGCTCACGGAAATTGCGATAATTTGACATTTTCGCGTTCCGCGGAGAGCGCGAAAATGTCAAAATTTCCGCATTCCGCAGCTTAGCGATAAATTGTTTCTTGCTCGCGCTGTAAAATAATACATTCTCGCGTGCGCGATCGCCTTACCTGAATCCCCGCGTTCGCCGACAAGTTTTCCTGATCCGGTCGCGTTCTCCACGAGATGTTGGATTGTTGGTAGCCATTTGCGCTGTCTCGTGACAGTTCGTGCCCGCAGTAATGTCATTGGTCACGCGATCACGTCTTTCTTCTCGCGATCATGCACCGCGAGAAGAGTGAAAACAAGATGGCCGCGCCCGCGAGCAACCGCATGGGTAAGTTGGCGAGCCGCGACCACGCAGAAAATACCGCGAACGGGTGGGAAAAAAACTTCTGCATCTTCGCGATATTTCCGCGTGTTTGCGGAGATTTTTAACATTTTCGCGATAATTTGCGAAAGTCACTTTTGCAAATTCCGCCCACCCCTACTATTAACCAGGGTTTTTAACCAAAGGGGAATTCGATCAAGAAGGCAGGTAATTCTAGCCTGTTTGGACCCTGGGGACCCCAAGCTAAATTGCCGCTTTGTCAAATTTTTGTTAAAGGTTGACCAAAGATTACACCAAAACTTAATTTGTTCAGCGCAGCAGATGCAAACTACAGATTAAATGGTTACAACACTTTTAAGGAACAATATGTCCTTCCACAAAAGCTACACTGGGGTCGACCTGTTTTATCTTTGAACCAAATATCCTCAGTGAAAACCCAAGAGCTGTAAATACGCCTGAAATTAAACTATAAAAAATTATAAACAGTTCTCCCTTTTACCTGACATTGACCTACGTAATAACGTCTAATTTACTATAATAGCACTTCTTGTTTACAAAAGCACGCATTTCCACCTTCTTTATTACCACTCGATGGGGCCGATTCACAGAACTAATGTGAGAGAAAATCCTAACATTACTACTTTTGGTATTCACAGAAGGTAGTTAGTAGTAGTATAGTTAGGACTCCTAACTTTACTACTACTAAACTGTGATAAAATCCTAAACGTACTACTTTTGTTATTCACAGAAGGCATTTAGTAGTTGTGAAATTAGGGCTCCTAACTTAACTACTACTAAATGCCTTTTGTGAATGCCAAAAGTAGTGAGTTTATGATTTTATCTCTGATTACTTCTGTGAATCGGTCCTGATATTTTTAAATTTGAATGCAAAGCTTTAATTTTTAAAATTGCTAATTTTGAGCACATCATGGATTCTTGTAGTTATATCATGTGTAACTTTTTTTGCAATGGTTTTAAGTAACTTAGCAATTATTTAAAATAAACTTGGAAACTTGAAACACTATATAGAAGTGTAAGAGAAGGTAAAGGTTTAGGCCGATTCATGCAGTATGTGAAATAGTGTTAATACTTATAGATAAATCTGCAAAAGGATTTTAAACACCATAAACTAAAAACGTTGGCTGTGGCAATCGAGTCAAGATCCAGATGAGAAAGTTTAAAGAACACGCAGGCACAAGGTAACCACCTGCACAACTTAGTGCCTTTCTTTATGGATAAAAAAGGAAACACCCAAACACATGTCCATGAATAAATTACTGAAAGCCTATACGTTCGTCCAGTACCAGAAATGGGCATTAGGGCACCAACAAGAAGCCAACTAGAAGCAAAATAAACTACAGCTGTAAACAAGCTACTGTTGGAGATCCATATTTCTGCTGTATTCCTTTTACTTATTTTCTTTAGACATTTGCTATTTTGACCTCTAAAGTAGCTTAGGCCTGTTTACCAGACCTGAGTTACATTTGCTCTCCTCTGAAAAGAGAAAGCCTAAAGGTCAGAGACATTCATTTTTAAATAGGGGTTTCTCTTCCTTAGTCATACATCCAAAATGCAAATTGGCTTGTTTCACTACATGAGTGGAGAACTCTAACTATTGAGAATAGGTTATGGTGGCTTCCCTGCCACCTTCCGCAAACATGTTTGTATACCTAGGACCCATAAATATCATCAAGGCATGAAGATGTGCATTTAAAAATACTAAATCAATACTTTCCTTTATATACTTATCTTTTTGATATTTTGGCAGTCGATATTCTGGCTAGGACATGCTTATAGCACCATATGTTTATGCTCAATATTCTGACATGCTACCTCCCTTGATCTTATTTTCTTCTTTTCATCTACCTGTTGTGTTTCTTTACTTTTATTACACTATCTTCCTGTTGCTGACAATGTCCTTTTACATTCACTTGCTTTACTCCTGTTCCTCTGCCTAATTTTTTTATCTGATATGTTGTATCACCATGTGTTGGGAAGGGAATGTATTCTACTTGATTGCACTAACAAGCATCAGCACTAAGTGAACCTGCATGTGAGTCCCTGAAACGTTTTGCATTTTTATTTTCATCTCAGGACACACAACTATCATGCACCTGCACTGAGAACACCCTGAGTAAGGCGCCAAGACCCGGAGTGGGACATTTGGTGAGCTGAGTGTACCAAGTGTGCCTTCCTTTGCAGTGCTTAGTTTGTAAAAAAAAAAACATAAGTGCCAGGGCCCTGTCAGGAGTCCACTTCTACTTCCAGAACCCATTGCCGCTGTCAGCACTGCCAATTACAGTTTCAACACAACTACTACCCTCACACTCCTACAAGTGTGACAATTCTGTCTATTCCAGATTACCAAAGCTGCTATAAGAATGGCTTTGGCAGCAGGTATTTAGTCATTTTTAATGTATATTGAATTAATAAACAACTGTTGTTGTGTCTTGCTCTAAATTACACAAGCAGCACCACCATATGGCATCCTGTCATGAGTGCTGGTGTTGACAATTAAGTATTGTGCCAAGCACAGGGCGCTAGAGGGCGCAAGGCAAGATGGCCGCTCTGTAGAGCAGCTTCGCCGGCGGAAGACACACTCCTGCAACAATCCTGCTGTTCCTACAAGCATCGAAACTAAAAACACTGGAATATTAAAGCCTAACTGTTCTGGAATCGCGGGGTATGATTATAAGGCAAAACTACCTCGGAGCGCTGTAAAAAAGCTACCTTTCATACGCTCAGGTCCGTGACGACAACATGGCGGCCTAACGGAGATGAAATAAGGTGAGCACCAATGCGGGACGTACGTCTGCACGAGTGTCCTGAACCGGCAGATGAGTCTGCTGCTGACTGGCAAGTGTGAGGCAGGCGTTCTGGCGCGGCATGTGGCCCTCCCAGAGCCGGAGCTGTGAGTCTGCTCTCTCCTTTGACACGCCATCAGAGGAGGAGGAGGCCGTGAGAGCCGGGTGCCGGGGGCGTGGCCCAACGTGGAGCCCCGGGCCATACAGCAGCTGCGGAGAGCTGGCGCAGCACAGCGGAAGATCACAGTGGATTTGCAGAGTGTGACGCGGGCGGCAACTGAGGCCTGTACTGGTGGCGCACGCACTCAGGCCATGGGTCATCACTCCAGCAAACCCTGCGGCTTCACTAACATCGCACTACTGGATGGAGCCATCTAGTAACAAAGCGGACTTCAGTCTGACACACAGTGAGTACCGGCACCGTCACGGGTGTGGATGGAGTGTCTATACCATCATCGATCTATCTAGGCTGTCTCACCAAGCCCCGAATTTGCATACTGCGGCTCCATTCAATCCTACACTGCCAGATAGCCACGCAATAGAACTCAGCTGCGCAAAGCAGTAAATCCTGAGGGCCAAAGATGACGAATTCCGGGCCGTGTTAAGGTGTGCAGCGCGGCGAGGTCCTGCCATCTGCTGTGCATGGCGCAATCCGTTGGATAGGATCTGGTGGTACTGCTAGGTAAATTAATTCAACAAAACTGGAGCTAAGAGGATCCCCCAGAACTATATCGCTGATCAGAGTTGGTCACGAAGATCCCAGGCACCAGACCAGTGAAGATGCGCTTATATCGCATTACTGTGCTTCTGCTGACTTTCTCTTGACCTGTGGGCTCCGCGTTGAACATCGCAGAATAATTGCCGCAACGTCGTGCGAGACCCAATACCCAGAGGTTCCCTGGCCCTCCTGAGAGCTACTGGTATGAGGTGAACCCTGTTTCACGCTGGACATCGTAGTGCTGTGGGTGAGATGATCATTTAACCCGTGTGGCCAGAGGGCTATTATGAGGAGGCACCAGACACGAGACCGATGTGAACGTGGCTGGGTTGAATCGTGATTCCCCTGTTGTCTGCTCTTGAGTTTAGGTGGTTGCACCTACACAGCACAATACCACTGGGATGTGGTTGGACGAGATATACCACCATCACGTGCTATTGACAAGCGAGCGTGCGCCAACTACGCATGGTGCATACTGCTTTAGCTCGGACGCCACACCATCGTGAGGGGAACGTGTGGTCCATCGGCATAGCAGAATAATGGGGAAGACGGAACGGAACCAGTCTCGCCTCACTTTTGAACCCCGTAAGGCTGGTAAATCACGGCAGCAGGCGACCTCTGATTCAGAAATAGACACTCCTAGCGAACATCTCTCATCCATTGAAAAGACACTGTTTGTGGTACAAGCAAGCTTACAGTCTATCGATGGAAAAATTAACAATCTCAATTTGCGGATGGATCATATTTCCACGAAGCTGGACAAACATGCGCTGTGCCTTGGAGAGGCGGAAACACGTATATCCGACGCGGAGGATCGCCAGCAACAGATGACATCCAAAACATTGGCAATGGAAAAAGTGTTCGCCGTCATACAGGCCAAAAACGAAAACCTTGAGGCCGGATCCAGGCGAAATAATCTACGGATTACTGGCTTACCAGAATCCACCAACACTGGTCGCCTCGAGTCCTATGTAGAGACTTTGCTTCAGCGGATCTTCGGAGCAGAACATCTGTCATCTGTCCTGATTCTGGAGAGAGCACATCGTTCACTGGCTGCTCGTCCTTCCACGACCTATAATTGCACGTCTGCTTAATTATAGAGACCGGGACTCCCTCCTCCGTATGGCACGAGAGAAAGGCACCATAACCCACGAAGGAAATACACTGGCTTTCTACCCGGAGTTCACAGTGGCAATGCAGGAGGCACGTAAAGAATATCAAACAGTCAAGAAAATCCTCATAGCCAAAAAGATTCCTTATGCCATGCTCTACTCGGCGCGATTGTGTGTTGAAATAAATGGAAAGCTGAAAATCTTCACTACTCTAAAGTCTGCTATGGACTATGCCAAGTCTCTCAGGTGGAGAAGCCGGGATGTCACTGATGTGGAGGACAATGGTTGTGTGGAATCTTTAGATGCGTCAGCCAAATAATAAAGTGATCAAAATAGCGACTCTGCTTGCCAAGCTGTGAGTTACATGGGCTGGACACAATTGACTCCAACTCTGCCGGATTTGTGGATGTGGAACAAACTCTTTACTTGGACCCTGGCACCACAGAAAAGATTTATAAGATTGTTTGAATTGCTGTATGTTGGTAACACAGAACAGTTGGCATTGTAATTAATTCGGTAACACACTATGTTACTCTTCGGCCCCCTCCTTATGGAATCTGGGAGGGTAGTTGGTGCTCCCACATGGGTGGCCCCCACTGTTGTTTGCGTTTTTGTTTCTGCATGTGGGAATTGTTATGGGTAGTACAGGATGGCTTTATCAAGTTGGGGAAGCTGAAGTGGGTGGGGGTGATGGGGGAAGGGTAGGGGAGGGAGGATTGAACAATACATTTATGCATGACTCAGTTTACAGGACTCTATTTAGTACATGCCCTATAATACTGATATGCTATAACTCATACAATGTATTCACATACCACAACTGACTAATGCAAAGATTACCTGCTTAACAGTGGAATGTACGGGGGCTTAACTCACCGAAAAAGATACGTCAAGTATTTGCATATCTAGACCGCCACGATGTGAACATAGCCCTCATTCAAGAAACACACCTGACACAGAATATCGAAGCACAAATTGGAACAAAATGGGCAGGTTATAGACTGGCTTCATCAAATTCAACTTATGCTAGAGGGGTGCTCACGATTATACGAAAAAATCTTCCTTTCACTGAGATCAGAAGTTGTACTGACGACCGGGTCAGTATGCTATAACACAAGGTACACTAGCTGGTACACTGATGACCCTCGTAAATGTCTATGGTCCCAACACAGATGAATCCGATTTGTTTGTACGTATCATTTCTATACTACGAGACTGGCCCGAAGTGGTAATACTATGGGGGGAAGACCTCAACATGCATCTCGATCCCAGTAAGGACAAATCAAGCGGCACGGGGGGAATATCGCCTAGGACAGCCCGAAATTATTAACAAGGGAATGGCTGAGCTGGGCCTGCTGGATGTGTGGCGCGTGTGTAATGCTGAGAGATTGGAGGGAACGCATGTTTCAACAGCACGGTAGCTGGTCATGACTAGACTACTGGCTGCTGAGCGAGGGTGCATGCGCCTGGGTGTCAGCGGTGGAGGGACTGCCGCTAATGCTGTCAGATCATAACCCTGTTAGACTTAGCCTACACTATATGTCCACACGATCCGTGAAGCCATTGTACAATACTTTGACCAGAATAAAGGTTCAGTAGATAGCGCAGCAATCCTTTGGGAGGCTTTCAAAGCCACTATACGGGGCAAATATATTAGCACCTCTGCCGGTATATTAAAAGATGTAAGGGGTCAGTTATCCAAAATCAAAACCGTCCAGATTCAACTCGAACGAGATTATGACAGATCACCCTGTGCACAGACCTTAGCCAAAATTAAGGACTCATTACTGGAATACGATGAATTTGCGACAGCTGAGATACGCTACCTCTCTAAGCGGCATGTAGCCTTTGCATATGGGGAAGGTGGCAGACCAGGTCATATTCTTGCCAACAAGATAAAGATCCGTACACTCAGGCAAACCATAACTAAGATAACGGACGATGCTGGAAAAGATCATTACACCACACACGACATAGTAGTGATGCAGCGTGGAATTTCAAATCCTCCCTTCGTCACAGACCAAATATCACACTAACGCTTCACTCAATACATTCATTGGTGGGGCCCATAACACCAACACTCACACTTCATTGGTCTGCTCTTACGGGAGAGATAAGTGTTCCAAACGCTGACGTGATAAGAATATCTTATAACCTAAAGGAATTTTATTTACATAAACATACACTAAGGTGCCGATCACAATCCTGTAAAAACCGGGTATGAACCGTCGGACGGAGCATATTCTCCGTCCGACGCGTACCCGGTCATAACAATATACAAACATGGAAGTACGATTCGCACGGAAATACTATTTCCGTACGAATCGTACAAAACTCCGACCGACGAAAATAAACATACAAATGTGATCCGGGAAAGCGCCGACGTGACGTCGGGACCCACGCAGCCTGCCATTCACGAACCAGGAAGTACGATTCGCACCGACGTCATCCCGCACGGACAATATTTTCCGGCAGCCAAAAACTGCCAGGAAATCAGGACGACGCGAACAAGGAGTACCTGCACGCGACGGACAGACATGGACCCGAACCTACGTGTCATCCCGGCCCTCATAGCAGTCGACCTCCTCTACAGGTTACGACGCAGACGCCGTAGAAGGTCAGAACAACAAAGGGAGGGGTAAAGGGGGGGAGGGGCAGGGGCAGGGGCAGGCCACAAAACCCCACCAAAGTCACACAGCACACATGCCCTGGACATACCTGACCCCCAGGCCCTGGTCACTACGAGGGGGTGGGGGCGTGTCCAGCAAAGCCAGCGTCCGCCACAACGGAAGTGCTTGACGATGCGAACCGGCAACACAACAATACAGGTACGTCCCGTACCCACGCCTTAAGAGCGTGGGTACGAGTCGTACCACACCCACACCTACATCACCCCAACAATGGCGGGACGGCTGTACCCACGTGGCAAAGGCCTGGGTACCCCCAACTCCAACAGTGTAAGTACGACCCGTACCCTCACCCGCGTATGCATGGAGCGTACCTCCACCCCAACCGTGTATGTACGACCCGTACCCTCACCCGCGTATGTATGGAGCGTACCCCCACCCCAACAGTGTAAGTACGACCCGTACCCTCACCCGCGTATGCATGGAGCGTACCCCCACCCCAACCGTGTATGTACGACCCGTACCCTCACCCGCGTACGTATGGAGCGTACCCCCCACCCCAACAGTGTAAGTACGACCCGTACCCTCACCTGCGTATGTATGGAGCGTACCTCCACCCCAACCGTGTATGTACGACCCGTACCCTCACCCGCGTATGTATGGAGCGTACCCCCCACCCCAACAGTGTAAGTACGACCCGTACCCTCACCCGCGTATGCATGGAGCGTACCCCCACCCCAACCGTGTATGTACGACCCGTACCCTCACCCGCGTACGTATGGAGCGTACCCCCCACCCCAACAGTGTAAGTACGACCCGTACCCTCACCCGCGTATGCATGGAGCGTACCCCCACCCCAACCGTGTATGTACGACCCGTACCCTCACCCGCGTATGTATGGAGCGTACCCCCCCATGCCAACAGTGTACGTACGGATCGTACCCCCACCTCGTATGCATGGAGCGAACCCACACCCGTGTATGTACTAAGCGTACATATCCTGAAATAGGAGGGCTGGGTGCAGAGTCCTCCCAGCAGTGCCCAGACACAGGAGGGGTGGGTGCAGAGTCCTCCCAGCAGTGCCCAGTCACAGGAGGGGTGTGTGCAGAGTCCTCCCAGCAGTGCCCAGACACAGGAGGGGTGTGTGCAGAGTCCTCCCAGCAGTGCCCAGACACAGGAGGGGTGGGTGCAGAGTACTCCCAGCAGTGCCCAGTCACAGGAGGGGTGGATGCAGAGTCCTCCCAGCAGTGCCCAGTCACAGGAGGGGTGTGTGCAGAGTCCTCCCAGCAGTGCCCAGACACAGGAGGGGTGGGTGCAGAGTCCTCCCAGCAGTGCCCAGTCATAAGAGGGGTGTGTGCAGAGTCCTCCCAGCAGTGCCCAGACACAGGAGGGGTGTGTGCAGAGGCCTCCCAGCAGTGCCCAGACACAGGAGGGGTGGGTGCCTAACACTCACAGCAGTGCCCCTGCAAAGAAAAGGGTGGAGTACCCACAGATCCAATGCCCACAAATGTCAGTCAGGTGCACAAAGATCCTGCAGTACATGTACCACATGTGTGCGAGGCTGGGAGTATACACATGCATAGCGCCAAAAAGAAAACATGTACACATGAAGTCATGGCAACAGTCTACATACACAAGTACAGTGACCACCAAGGACGCCACGAATGATGCAGGTGGAGACATCGCTCAGCATGCATGGCCCAAGTCTAACAAGTCCGTCACACACCCAGCCAATGTAGACACAGCTCAGCACCACATATTGGAAAGACCCTGCAGGGAAGATGTCAGGTTACACAGAGGAAGGAACACACCTTGGGACAATGTCACCATGCAGTAACTGCTTACATGAACAAAGTTATGTAGCCAACAGCTTGTGATGGCACACAGATACCAGGATCCACCCTATGACAAGCACAAGACTACAATTCCCACACACCCAACACATAATCACCACCCAAAATAATGGGGCAGGTTGACCAACAGCAATACCAGACAGACAGTAGTGTACTAAGGAAAAATAAATTGCTTTATTCAGCATCCAAAAATCTGTTTGTCCCTTGAAAGTTCAAAATGTACAATGCCCATAGGGCAATCCAAAGTTCAAATCCAGGTGGGGGACACAGTGGGACGCGTGTCCCCTAACTTGCCTGCACAGTCAGACTCCTTCGTCTTCCAGAGCGGGGAGGGCATCATGTGGGGGGGAAGGACCAGGCACCGCAGGGACATGAGGGCGAAGGGTAGGCGTCGTGGGTGCAGGGATGGAGGACTCCACCACAGGGGGTGGGGCAGGGCCAAAGGCGGAGGCCAGGATGGCGCTGCACACCTTAGCAAGGTCCTCCAGCGACTCCCCTGCACCCGAAGGAACCACAGGCCCCAAGGAGGGGGGGGGCGGAGGGATGGGTCGCAGCACCACTGGGGTAGGGTGTGGACAGGGGGGGGGACTCAACCACCCTGACCGGGGACTCCCTTGACCGCTTGCGGGGTGGTGTCACTGTGGGGCTCAGGGACAGAGCGGCCATGAAGGAGTCTTTGCCGGATATGTGGCCAGGAGAGCTGAGGGGAGGGGATTTGGAGGGAGTGGATTTGGTGGAATGCGGACTCCCACTCTGGCTGCGTGACTTACGTTTGCCCCCCGACCCAGTGGGTGTGCCTACTTCACCCTGTGTGTGCGTGCCAGGAGGTGTGCGTTTGACCTTCCCTGCTGGTGTGGTGCCTGTGTCTGTTGTGGTGGGTGCATGCTGACGTCTGGGTGTACATGGGACAGGCATGGGAGTGGGAAGTGTGGATGGGTCAGGGGTAGGGGGTTGGACGTAGCGCTGCAGGAGACCCACTGCTGCAGTCAGTGTCGAGTCAATGGACCTCAGCAAGTTGCGTTGGTCAGCCTGCGATGAGAAAATGCCCTCCAAGTATGCCTCCATGTTGTTCAGCACTTGGCTGTGGCCATGGAGGACATTAAGCATTGCAGCCTGACCAACCTGCAACTGCCACTGGATGTCCACAGACTCGGCATTGGCGGCAGCAGTGGAGACAAGGGCAGGGGGTGCGGTGCCTGGCAGGAAGGAGACATGTGGTGACTGGGCACGCTGGGAAGGGACACGAGCAAGTGGGAGGCGGCTGATGGCAATGGAGGGGGCGGGGAGAGATGTTGTGCCGCTGTCAGCTGCTGGTGTAGCCTCCGCCCACTCGGAGAGATCATCCTCGGACCCGTCAGCTTCATATTCTGTCGTGCCAGTGGACAGGTCCTCGGCCTCACTCTCCTCCGCCTCAGTTCCACTCAATGTGCCAGCCATGATGTCACCGCTGGCACTGGTGCTCGGTCCCTCCGCTCCGTCTGTGCTCATGTCTCCCTCCGTGTCCCCCGACGATGCTGTGGGCAAGGTGAAGAGACAGCAATTAATCATACACCTGTATACATATGTCACATGAGTCCAATCTACATAGGTTACAGTGCATAGCCTGAAAAGAAAGATCAGTAACATCTACAAAACAAGATACAGATGTAGGGCATGCAACACACAGTTGGTTGACCCACCATGCCACTGAAAAACTATGGAGAGCATGACACAATAGCAAATGACATGAAATTGAGTTTGACAGAGGAGCCAGGCCCTGGGGACAATCCAGCACTGCATCTGTACCACATAGGGATGAGCAGGGACCATATCCATGAACTTGAGGCACATGCTGCATAGGTAATACTGAAAACATGCCCACCATGACTGGCTCACTGCACCTTGAGTGTATGTGCAGACAAACATCACACACTGGCCAGACCTAGCAAGGAGATATCAGGTTTTGACATGTAGGCTTTGCCCGCACCAACCACCCCCTACATGAGACAATTTGTTGAGACACAGGAAGCACTTACATCTCTTAGTCTGGGTGAAATACACATGGGCTGGATAAATGCAAGATTGGACACAAAATACCCAAGGTGCGCCTGTCCAAATAATCATGTACAAATGGTCATCAACAGATGATTGTAACAAGACACACAGGCACTGGCCACCGTGAGTATGAACAAGGAAAATCAGGTCAGGCTGTACAGTGGACACTTGTACTACATTTTACGTCAATATACATGGTGCCAGGGGACAATGGCACAGAGCACAACCTATGCTGTTGACACTGAGAGTGTCCACATTTTGTGATGACACACATGACACCTAGGAAAATATGCCCCAGGGGACAGTAGTGGCCACACAACTCCATGGTCCTGAATGGGAATGACTGCAAAACACGCCACCATCCCTGCACTATGCGTATCGCACAGTCATGCACATCATGTCACAGGCCGCAACATAGGACATGCGTGCTGTAAGGCATGACACTTGAGAGACTAACTCCCATGTCTGGACTCAGCGTCAGTGCCAACTGACATGGAACCCACAAGTACTGAACTGGACAGGGCACAGGCAAGGTCCCAAAACCTGTTACACACCACCCCCACACATGATGCTACAGGCATAGTTCACGTGGAGAAAGAGCCAGCCTACATAACCTTGTGAACGAGTGACTACACACAGACCAGGGAACACATTGCAAGGAGGGGAAGGGAGGCAGGAGAGCACCGCTATACTGTGGGTAACAGGATCTGCACAGCACCTTTAAACCCTGGCAGTGTATCCATGCAACTGTGCACTTACAAATGCTGGTGACACACAACAAACACACATGTACCTACCCCCTTCCTGCTGCTGCTTCTCCTGTAAGCGCCTGTCCAAGTCTGGAAATACCACCGCCAGCACACGCTTGTGGATGTGGGTCAGACGGCGGCGGCCGCGGTTCTTATGGGTCTCAGGTGAGTCCCCCAGCAGGACCCGTGCGATCCTCCGCGTCCAGCACCGGATATCCTGCCAGCTTTTCCTCACCTGGGCCAGGCGCCGCTTGCGACCGTCCGTCCTCCTCACGGCACTGAC
Organism: Triturus cristatus; assembly: GCF_964204655.1. Classification (NCBI taxonomy): domain Eukaryota; kingdom Metazoa; phylum Chordata; class Amphibia; order Caudata; family Salamandridae; genus Triturus; species Triturus cristatus. The sequence continues at coordinate 60,801,522 of NC_140588.1, forward strand.
GGCGTTCATCCAGATCTGCTTCTTGGCAGAGGCGCCTACCTGTGAGGATGAACAAGTGACACTACATCAATACACCTGGCACATGTCTCAGAGACACATAATAGAACAAATTTGCTGTTTACAACAAGGCATAGTATGCATCCAACGCATTGCACCTTTGTCATAGGGACATGATCCTCTGGGGAAGGGCAAAAGCAGTACGTGCCATTGAAAGTACACAGGTGGAATGAGGGCAACGACACAATCAATGATCCAGGCTCACACTGTGCATCACAAGCTACACCAGGATAATGTGCAGCACCTCTAAGCAGTCACATGCCACAGGCCACTGACGCTACCTCAGCAGAGTACACAGACACACACAGGCACAGGACATTCACCAGCCATTGCCAAATGCAGCGACAAACCTCACTCTGCACATGTGCCACTAGACGGGGGGGGGCTCACAGGTGTGGGGCTGGCTCTGCACGTCAGACACACAGCACTGCTCCCTGCTCACATCACATGGGCAGGGAATATCCATCCCTCATGCAGCCCGGGTGCCACACTCCACATATGCACCCACCCACATGACAGGGGACTTACACACACACCGATGTCCAGGGTACGAACACATCATGTGGACACTCTCAGCACAGGTACACAGAACTAACACACATCTGTGGGTACAGTCACCTGTCACACTGGGCTGACCACATAATCAAATGAGGACTGTAGAGGCTACATTCCCAGGAGGACAAGACAGGCAGAATGTGGCATGCACCATGCAGTGATTGTCACAGTAAACACAATGCAAGTGAGGACGGCAGACATGCACCACAGCATGCTCTGGCTGGGAGACATCAGGCATTCCCCCCCTGGGACCCCCCCTACAGTACATAGCATGTGTGTCACACCTGGAGACAATGCCAGAAGTCACAGTCACAAACAAGGGACACAGTCTGTGCTAGTAGACTCTGCACTCACCTGATACCCTGGTCGCCCATACAGCAGGGGGTACTGTGGGAGGATCACATCCAGCAATGCCAGGTTCTCCTCCAGGGTGAAAGGCTGTGCACTCTCCACAGACTTTGACATGGTTCTAGGGAATCAGTAGCAGCAGCTGGGTCGTAGAATCCAAAGATGTGCAGGCAAGTGCTCCCTCATGGGACCTGGCTGCCTTATATCTGCCTTGCTGGCCTGTTTCATGCACAGGAGTACAGAGTGATTGGTCACTCACATTTGCATCCTATGTTTCCTCCAATCCATTTAAACCTAGCACAGTCAGTGGGTTCTTATTGTGGTTTTTTTCTTCAGCATGATGTCAACTCCAGAAGCACATTGCAACAAAGTAGATTCATTCAAACTGACTACTGCTGTGCACCTGCTTCAAAAAATTCAAACTGTAAACTTGGTCTCCATGACAACCAGCATGCATGTAGGCCTTTATACTTGTCCCTCATGTGTCCCCTATGTAATTTGGAGCTTCACACACAGGTTCCGGGGCCCTAGGGCACCCCAAATGCATAGCAACGGCCCGTACAGGCGTGTGTACGGTCCGTCTCACTATGGGTGTTCTCGCGTATGCGTACTCATAGTGGTACGGACCGTACACACGCCTGTACGCTCACTATGATGGACGGAGTGTTGAACATTACACGCACTCACCCGCAGTCAACTGATCTGGGTTTAATCCATCATCATTCTTTAGCTCACTCAGCCACCCCAGTTCAGACATGGTCATATGCAAATCAGTCTTGACCCTGTGCCTCATGGGAACAGTCCAGCCCGAACTGCCAAGCCATGTCTTCCCTGGACCGGAATCAAGCATCCTAGGACCGGTTTCTGGCTATCAGCCGTCATCAGCCAGGATAGCTTGACTCCAGTGGCGTAGTGAGCACGGGTCCCACGTCTGGGAGGCACAGGGTCAAGACTGATTTGCATGTGGCCATGTCTAAACTGGGGTGGTGTAGTGGGCAAAAGAATGATGGATTTAACCCAGATCTCTTGACTGGTGGAGAATGTCTGCATTGTCAGCATTCCGTCCATCAATTGTTTGTTGTAACGCTTTTCGCTCTAAGTGGGATGGGTATTCCCAGACGTGGGACCCGTGCTCACTACACCACTGGAGTCAAGCTATCCTGGCTGATGACGGTTGATAGCCAGAAACCGGTCCTAGGATTCTTGATTCCGGTCCAGGGAAGACATGGCTTGGCAGTTCGGGCTGGACTGTTCCCATGAGGCACAGGGTCAAGACTGATTTGCATATGGCCATGTCTAAACTGGGGTGGTGTAGTGGGCAAAAGAATGATGGATTTAACCCAGATCTCTTGACTGGGGGAGAATGTCTGCATTGTCAGCATTCCGTCCATCAATTGTTTGTTGTAATGCACAGGTATCCTACGGCACTGACACCCAAGCTGAAGGTAATGGCAGCCCTACATTTTCTTGCCACGGGTACCTTTCAATATACCATAGCTCATGTTGGTGGCATGTCCCAGAGCATGTTCAGCCGTGTGCTGCATGATTTCTTAGAGGCCATGTTGCTTCACCTGGATGAGTTCATCCATTTCCCAACTCCTGAACTGTTGACTGGGGTCAAGCGTGGATTCTATGCCCTGGGAGGGATGCCCCATGTCATTGGGTCCATAGATGGGACACATGTGGCTTTGGTACCACCACAGGCACAGGAGGTAGCGTACAGGAATCGCAAGCACTACCACTCCATCAATGCCCTTGTGGTGTGTCTGTCCAACATGGTGATTTCAGATGTCTGTGCTCGTTTTCCAGGATCAGCACACGATGCCTACATCATGAGGCGTAGCAGGGTGCCTGAATTGATGACGCAGCTGCGCAACGAACGAGCATGTGTTGTTGGTGGGTAGGCCTGGGCGGCAAATTCCATTCCGCTCGCGGAATTTGCGGAATTTAGGTAATTTCGCGTTCCGCGGAAAACGCGAAATTGCCCAAAAATCTGCGTTCCGCGACTTCGCGAAATTTTTTGCTTGTTCGCCTTCTCAATATGCGTGTTCGCGAGATATTTCACCCCGAGCACACAAACAGCGATCGCGAACAGGAAAAAAGTATCGCGAACAAGCAATTCCGCGTGTTCGCGGAATTTCTGCGTGTTCGCGGAGATTTGTTACCATTTCGCGGAGATTTGCGTAACGCGATTACGCAAATTCCGCCCACCCCTATTGGTGGGTACACTCTGTCTGTCCTGTATTTTGCGTAGACTTCCAGCACGACCGCTTCTCCTGTCCTACTTATGTCCATGTGGTTTCCATGTAGGGGACGCTGGCTATCCCAACATGCCATGGCTGATCACACCTCTCCGCAACCCCATCACGCCGGCCCAGCTCCGCTACAACACCGCCCATGGCCGGACAAGGCGAGTGATAGAGAGGACATTTGGCCTCCTGAAGAGCCGATTCAGATGCCTCCACAAGACTAGCGGCGCCCTCCCATATGCCCTGGCGAAGGTCTGCAAAATCGTCATGGTCTGCTGCATGCTGCACAACATGGCAGTTGAGAAAGCTGTGCAACTCATCCTGGATCAAGATGATCAGGACCATCCACCCGTGGAGGACGAAGGTCTTGGCAATGGGGCTAGTGATGTGGAGGATGTGGTTCCGCAAGAGGACATCCGGAGTCGGCTCATACACGACTTCTTTGCTTAGTGGTGAGTACCAGTGTCTGTGTGTGCACGCATTGGTCCCCGTGTGGCATGTGTTGCGATGTGTGTGTCCATCTGTATGTATGCCACGTGAGTCAGAGGTGGGTGTGGATGTGTCACTGGAGTGATGGTGCCTGTGATGAGTGTATTTCCCCAGTCATAATTGTGACCTAGCATGTTGTCATCCTTACATGTGTCGAGTACATGCACATGCAAGTGGCTGTGCTTTTTGTGGCTGACTTCTTGTGTGTCTCTCATCCCCAGGTACTTGCGCATGCCGTCTGCTGGTTGCATTGTTGTGGCACTGCTATTCCTCATGGACACGTCATCGTGTGCTGACTCAGCGTTACACGCACAGACAAGTTTGGAAGTCTCCTTAGGGTAAGGGATGCATCAGGGGTGTATTGGGTGTGGCAGTTGTTTACGATGTGTGCACACTGCCCCTGTCGATGTTTGGTTCCTCTGCAGACATGTCGCATCACCATGGGACACATGACATGCAGCTGGGTACACCTGAATAGATGGTCAGACTTGTTGACAGTCATCTGTGATGGGATTGTGGATTGTGATGATGGCATCAATGTGTGTGACACTGCCCTCAGACACATACGGTTTGCATTGGCTTGACATGGTGTGGGACTTCCACATCAGAGGATCAATGGTGTATGGCAGCCTCTCCGCGAGCAGCAGGGGGTGTTTAGCTGTTAGCCGACACTTGTGTGCCAGTTCCATGGCTATCACGCATTTGTGCTGCAGAAGGGGGGTTCCAGTGTTGGACCCACATGTTACTCCACATGATCTGTTTATGTGTACTCCGAGTTGCCTCTGCATTCCCGAATACATGAATAATAAAGGTGTCCCTATGCCTCCAAGGTGCCTATTCTCAGTCAATGCTGGTGTCTTGCCACGGTGCATCCGGCATGTCTGGCATGGTTTTCCGTGATAGTGGCTATGTGTCTATGTGTCGAGTAGCAAGATGCAAGCTGTTTGTGTGGGATTAGACTGTGTATTGTGCATGATGTCCATGACTGTGTGGGTATTGTGACATGTGCCATCCCCATGCATCCAACGTTGGCCAGGCCACCATTCTCTTCATCCACCTGACTCAAGCTTGCAGGACATGGTTCTGCCACCTGTCCACACATACCTGGGTGCCCCACAGGACACTCCACATGATCCCTGACCTCTGTGCATGGCTGTCGCTGTACTCAATATGTCTGTCGGCACGGTTGTGCGGCCACCCCCTCAGCTGGTTGGGCCCATCACGGGTGTGTATGGTGCTCCATGTCTGTCTTGCCTAATACAATGTGACCCATGTGTGTCCTGTGCCAGACTCAGGCCCCAGGGTGTGGATGGTTGAAGTCAAATGAGAACTCAGGCATGGTTAGACTTTACAAGACACATGTAAGGTAATAATGCAAAATGTAGGCATCATCTCTTTATCGTGTAACTTTTTATTTTGGTTGGGGTACGTGGGGGGGGGGTATGACATCAGGGGCTTTCCGGGTGTGTGGAATCCAAAGTTCACTAGGGGAGTTGGTGTCCTTGCCATTGGAAATCCTCAGAGTCCATTCCACAGTCTTTGTCAACATTGGTCAGACAGTGACAAGCAAGTCCATGTGGCAGAGAATGTCTTTTGCTGCTGTGCTGCTGTTAGTCCAGTGGGCCAGGTGCCAGGCCAGGTGTCCTGGGAGATGGTGCTGTTGCGCTGACCCTCACGGTCTTTTCCGTGGACGACCCGCCCTCCTGCGGGGACCCTCAAAAGCAGGCCGTGACGATGTTTGGGATGCTCCGTCGGATGTCTCCTCCTCCTCCTCATCCCTCCCTGTGGGTGGTGATGTTCTACGCCTGGTGGCAAAGGGAGGGTTGCCCATGTTGTCGGCTATCCGACGGAATGAACGGTTAATTCCCGTGAGCACCGTCACAAGCTCAGCCTGTCTGTCCTCCATCCGCCCTTGGTGTCGCAGTAGACAGGCATGTTGCTCCGCATGTTGCTGGGCCTGCTGGGTCTTGATCTCCTCGAGGATGGACACAACCTGGGCCATGCCCGTGGTGTCCTGCCGGTATGTGTCCAGGATGTTTCTGACATGGGAATATACCGGTTCCGCAGCCAACTGGTCAGGCTCGCGCCTCCGCCATCCTCCACTCCCACCACCCCTGCCCACTTGCACCTGGCCTGCCCCTGTGGGCACATCGGGTCTCCGGGACCCCTGAGGGGTGGCATTGGCGTTGCCGCCTGCCTCCTCCTGGGTGCCCGGTACACCGTGTCCCTCCTGGCCAGCCTGGCTGCATTGTGGTGGTGGGGCAGGGATCCTGGGTGTCTCCTGGGATGTGGCAGGAGTGGGGGTGGTGGTTGGCCCAGTTGTACCTGACGCAGGTGCTGCAGGTGGTTGGACACCAGAGGGGCCAGGTTGGTCGGGGTCGAGTTCGTCCACAGAGTGGTGAGAGTCGTCGCTGCTGGTGGGTCCGTCATCCCGCCGAGCCGGGTCCTGTGAGTCTTCCCTCCCAGTGTTGGGGGGTGATCCACGACGTTGACCTGTGTGTGAGAGAGACAATGTTAATTTTGTTCCATGCAACATCCATGTTTCATTCGTTTCTAAGTTGGCACATTTCCTCTGGGAATTTGGATATGTCTTGCTTTCCACTCACAGTGCACTTGTGCATGGGTATGTCCCCTGGCTACAGCTTTTGTGACTTTACCTATGTGTGGCACAGTCTTACTTGCTGCGTCAATTGTGACTGCAGTCAGCAGTGGAGTGAGCAGGTGTGGCGAGCCATGCATTGGCGCCTTCCGTGTTGCACTGTACGTGGGCACATGGAGTTGTTCCACACACTTATATAATGCAGGTAGCTGGCGTTGTGCTCGTGCACAGGTTGAGACATGGCCCAGTGTTTTGCCATGGAGAAGAGGGGGGGTTCAGGCACTGGCCACCCTTGTCTACATGCACGCAGTCAACCTGCTGACGAGCAGACATTCCCACACCCCCCCAAGGCTGAATTGGTCTCCCTGTGTGTCCCTTTCTCACTCCCTGTTGGACAGGCCACATGAAGGGCTTGCTCCCTCCCCGCATGACAGGGCCCAAGCCCCGGCCCTCCAGGTGTTACCCACAGAAACAACCCGCACCCCGTCTCCAGACGGAACTCCTGCCCCCGGACATCTATGTATCATGGGGCCGAACCACTACCGGCTCCCCCGGCCGGACCAGCCGCCATCTTGGACACTGCACCACGAGGCCGCGTGGCCTCAGCTCGACCCTAACCCTGGGCCTGGCCAGGCCCCGACATCCCGGCACCACCATCCACCCAGGAGGTGAACGGACCACTTGGCAGGTCGATGGGAGACAGAAGTGTCGATGGCTCTCCCCGCCAGGTGCCGATCGCCCTCCAGCTCCCCCGGGCGCTGGCTCCACCCCCCTGCTGGGTGTCTGGACTCCCTCATCCCGGACCTCCCGACCTCCAAGTGCGAGGGTCCGGACATCAAAGGGCGCCAGACCTATAACTAGGGCAACTCCAGAGCAGGAAAGCAGTTGTATCCTGGAGTCGAGAGACACCGAGAAGAACTCATCCTTGACGGACTACCGGCGCTGCCTTAGCCCTGCCTTGTGAACTATCGTCCTGCCTGCTGGCGCTGCCGCGGCCTTCTGCATCGTCCATCCTCGTCGGGACCTGCTGGCGCTGCCGCGGACCGTTGTAACTACTACCTTTGTCGGGACCTGCTGGCGCTGCCGCGGACCGTTGTAACCACCACCTTCATCGGGACCTGCTGGCGCTGCTGCGGACCGGGTAACGACCACCTTCATCGGGACCTGCTGGCGCTGCCGCGGACCGTGTAACGACCACCTTCACCGGGACCTGCTGGCGCTGGCGCGGCCCGTCCAAGCTAGAACACCGAGCTCGAGGATTGTGAGCTATCCATCATCGCATCTACCAGATTGGTAACCAGACTGTCCCGCTACCCCCTTTCCCAAACCAAGAGACTAGAATCGAGGGGACCCCTGAGGCCAGACCTTCTTGTACCATTCCATCGTACCTTAAGAAATCGCTTATAAAGAACGTTAAACCCTATCCTTGTGTGGTGTACATCTGTGGGGGGGAAGTTACTCGTCTGTACGATTGCTGGAGACGGCTCTCCCCGGAGACCTCTCCCCTTGTCCTCGGCCGACCCTCCCAGTCCGTCTAACATTGGTGGCCAGCGGCGCGATCCGAATCAACGCGTAATCGTACAGAGAGTAGCTCACCCCACGACAAAACCACAATGTCAACCAAAGAGAGCGGATCCACCGAGAAATTCCAGATGGAGAAATTGGAAGAGTACAGCCATCGTGAATTGAAACAATTCTGCATGGAACTAGGCATTGCTACCACCGGCCTGAGTACCAAAGACGATTTCAAGCACGCCATTGAGTCGTGGGCAGAAACCGGGGTCGCCAGATCCCCAGACCGAAACACTGCAGCATCAGAGAGGAACGCCACGGCTCCCGAGGAGCGAGGAACGGGCCTCTCGCAGGAAGAGATCCAAGAAAGAGAAAAAAACAGACTACATGAGTTAGAAATGGCACGGCTCAAAATGGACGGTGAACTAAAATTAGCCGAGCAAAAACTGAACCTAGAACATCTGCGGCTCCGAGAAGAACGGGAAGAAAAACAGAGGCAGAGAGAGCTCGAAGAAAAGAGATTAGCATACGAACACGAGCGCAAACAGGCAGAAATAAACCTACGGAAGCAGAACAAAGAACCGGAGGTGCCCGAGCGACCGCGCACCCCGGGAGCGACAGAAAAGAAAGTCCACATCCCCAAGGATGTCGTTCGAGAGTATGTCCGAGAGGACGACATACAACAGTGGTTCAAGGCCTACGAGATCGCCATGACCTCCCACCGGATCGATCGAAGTGACTGGGGAGCCGGCCTATGGGGGAGGTTCGTCAACGAAGGCCGCGATGCCCTGCTACAGCTCCCAGACCATCAGATGTCATCCTATGACCACATGAAGGCTGCCCTCCTCAACCGATATGGGCTCACACCCGAAATGTACCGCCAGAGGTTTCGAGACTGCACCCGGATCCCGGGTACAACTTGGATGGAATATGTCAACAATTTCAGCCGAGCGTTCAAGTGGTTGGATCAAGGGAAGCCACGTAACGACCTACGAGCAACTTTTTAATCTCATGGTGTGGGAGCACCTCTCTAACAACTGCTTCGTCGAGCTCAGGCAGCACCTCCTCGACAGTAAATTGACTGACCCACGGCAACTCGCCGCCGAAGCTGACCGGTGGGAAAGCACCCGAGTGGGCCGGAGAGGGCCACACGAACAGAACCGGAACAACCAAGGTCAGCACCGTCCCCGAGGAGGAGGAGGCCAGGGGCGAGGTAGAGACACCGTCCCGGCCGCTCCCGCTGCCAGCACCCCGTCCCCGGCCAGCCGGGGCAACCCCCCGATGCGCCCGGGGTTCCGAGCCAACGTCACGTGTCACCGATGCCAGCGAGTCGGCCACTACGCCAATGACCCGAACTGTCCACAGAACCAAACTCCAAAACCCCGCCAGGTAGCTGCCGCCGCCCTGGGGGGAGAACAAATCTCCGAAGAACAAGAAGAATACGAGCAGGCACAACAAGAGTGGGAACCGGCCGCCATGATTCTAGCGTGCCTAGGGTGAAAAGACATGGTCCCGCGGGCTCCCCTACCCGCCAACACCAGAAAATATAGCCAGTGGGTGAACATTAATGGGCGCCGGGCCGAAGCACTACGTGACACGGGGGCCAGTATGACGGCCGTCCGCTGTCACCTGGTAAAACCAGAGCAGATCCTGCCGAACATTCTCTGCCCCGTCCGTTCAGCCAACAATTCAGAGAGTCTATGTCGGATGGCCTGCGTCCCCTTAGAATGGGGAGGAGTCTCCGGCATGTTGAAGGTGACGGTCCGGGATGATGCCCCCGTGGACTGTCTCCTGGGGAATGATCTTGAGAGTTCCCCGTGGGCCGCCGTCGAAAGAAGAGAGCACCTGGGGATGTTGGGCCGCCCGGACTGGGCGTGCGTAACCACCCGGTCCATGGCCGCCCGTGCCATCCCCCGACCAGAAGAACCAGAATGGCCTGCACCTCCTCCCCCGATCGCTCCAGTAGAGGACACCGACTATACCGACCCCCCAGAGCAAACCCCCGAAGGGGTCGCCCAGCCCCAGGACCTTCCCGACCTGGCTCAGTGGCGTCAAGAAGGGGGGCCCACCCAGGAACAGTTCCGTCAAGAGCAGAAGACCTGTCCCTCCCTCGAGGGACTCCGCCAGCAAGCCCTCGCCCAAAGCGCAGGGGACACCACCGGAGCCCATTGGATCTATTGGGACAACGACCTATTGTACAGTGAACAGAGAATCGCGGAGTTAGAGGCCAGTCAGGAGGACATGAAAAAATGGTACGATCAAAATGCCTCCTCCGTCGAATTCGAACCTGGTCAACAAGTGTGGGTGATGTCCCCCACCGAACCATGTGCCTTGCAGGACAAGTGGACGGGGCCCTTCAAAGTGGTCGAACGCAAGAGCCCCGTCACCTATCTCATCGATATGGAATCTCCCCGGAACCCCCTCCGGGTCCTCCACACTAACAGACTCAAGCCCCACTTTGTGCGCTCGGAGCTCAGCCTCCTGATGGCTACAGACAGTGGAGCGGAAGAAGACTCCGAGCCTCTCCCTGATCTCCTGAAGACTCGGGAGAAAGATGGTTCCGTGGACGGGGTCCGGCTCTCCGATGCCCTCACCCCAGAGCAGCGCCAAGGCTGCTGGGACCTCCTGCTGCAGTTTGCTACCTTGTTTTCCCTCACCCCAGGGGTCACCCCCTGGTGCTTGCACGACGTGGACACTGGGGACAGTCCCCCTATCAGACACCGGGCATACCGCGTACCAGATCGGGTGCGGGCCTGCATCCAAGAAGAAGTATCCAAGATGCTCACGCTCGGGGTCATCGAGCCCTCGGATAGCCCCTGGGCCAGCCCGGTCGTGCTGGTCCCCAAAGCTGCTGCCCCCGGCACCACTCCTGAACTCCGATTCTGCGTCGACTATCGGGGCTTGAATGCTGTCACCAGGACCGACGCTCATCCCATCCCCCGAGCGGATGAATTGATCGACCGCATGGGGGCTGCCCGCTACCTCAGCATCTTCGACCTGACAGCGGGCTACTGGCAGATCGGTCTCACACCCCGGGCCCAAGAACGGTCCGCCTTTTCTACCCCCGATGGCCACTACCACTTCAAAGTCATGCCCTTCGGCATGAAGAATGCCCCAGCTACTTTTCAGTGACTAGTGAACCAGGTCTTGGCGGGGCTCGAGGAGTTCAGCGCCGCCTACCTGGACGATATCGCTGTGTACAGCCGCCACTGGTCCGACCACCTCCACCACCTCCGAGAGGTCCTGCAGGCCCTCCAGCGGGCCGGCCTCACAATCAAGGCCGGCAAGTGCCAAATTGGTCAGGGATCCGTGACCTACCTCGGACACCAGGTGGGAAGCGGTCTGGTGGCCCCTCTGCAACTCAAAATCGCTGCCGTCCAGTCCTGGCAGCCCCCAGTCACGCAGACCGAGGTCCAAGCCTTCTTGGGGCTCACCAGCTACTACCGGCGGTTCGTGAGGGACTATGGCAGCATTGTGGGGCCCCTCCCGGGACTCACATCCAAAAACCACCCGAAGAAGATTAACTGGACCCCAGACTGTCAAGCGGCCTTCGAGAAGCTGAAAGCCGCCCTGTGCACTGCCCCTGTGCTCCAGGCCCCCGATTACAGTCGGGAATTCATTGTGCAAACGGAGGCCTCCGACCATGGCATCGGGGTGGTCCTCTCCCAGCTGAACTCCGAGGGACTTGACCAACCGGTGGCCTTCATCAGCAGACGCCTCCTGGCCCGAGAACAGCGCTGGAGCACAATCGAGAGGGAGGCCTTCGCAGTGGTGTGGGCCCTCAAAAAGCTCCGGCCCTATCTCTTCGGTACCCACTTCCGGGTGCAAACAGATCATCGACCCCTGCAGTGGCTAATGCAGATGCGGGGGGAAAACCCCAAACTATTGCGCTGGTCCATCTCCCTGCAGGGGATGGACTTCACTGTGGAACATCGGCCGGGCCAAGACCACGCCAACGCAGATGGCCTGTCACGCTTTTTCCGCCTCGACGTGGAGAGTCCCCAAGAGGATGGGTGACTCTCCCCGCCTTCAGCTGGGGGGGACGCATGTTGGACAGGCCACATGAAGGGCTTGCTCCCTCCCCGCATGACAGGGCCCAAGCCCTGGCCCTCCAGGTGTTACCCACAGAAACAACCCGCACCCCGTCTCCAGACGGAACTCCTGCCCCCGGACATCTATGTATCATGGGGCCGAACCACTACCGGCTCCCCCGGCCGGACCAGCCGCCATCTTGGACACTGCACCACGAGGCCGCGTGGCCTCAGCTCGACCCTAACCCTGGGCCTGGCCAGGCCCCGACATCCCGGCACCACCATCCACCCAGGAGGTGAACGGACCACTTGGCAGGTCGATGGGAGACAGAAGTGTCGATGGCTCTCCCCCGCCAGGTGCCGATCGCCCTCCAGCTCCCCCGGGCACTGGCTCCACCCCCCTGCTGGGTGTCTGGACTCCCTCATCCCGGACCTCCCGACCTCCAAGTGCGAGGGTCCGGACATCAAAGGGCGCCAGACCTATAACTAGGGCAGCTCCAGAGCAGGAAAGCAGTTGTATCCTGGAGTCGAGAGACACCGAGAAGAACTCATCCATGACGGACTACCGGCGCTGCCGTAGCCCTGCCTTGTAAACTATCGTCCTGCCTGCTGGCGCTGCCGCGGCCTTCTGCATCCTCCATCCTCGTCGGGACCTGCTGGCGCTGCCGCGGACCGTTGTAACTACTACCTTTGTCGGGACCTGCTGGCGCTGCCGCGGACCGTTGTAACCACCACCTTCATCGGGACCTGCTGGCGCTGCCGCGGACCGGGTAACAACCACCTTCATCGGGACCTGCTGGCGCTGCCGCGGACCGTGTAACGACCACCTTCACCGGGACCTGCTGGCGCTGCCGCGGCCCGTCCAAGCTAGAACACCGAGCTCGAGGATTGTGAGCTATCCATCATCGCATCTACCAGATTGGTAACCAGACTGTCCCGCTACCCCCTTTCCCAAACCAAGAGACTAGAATCGAGGGGACCCCTGAGTCCAGACCTCCTTGTACCATTCCATCGTACCTTAAGAAATCGCTTATAAAGAACGTTAAACCCTATCCTTGTGTGGTGTACATCTGTGGGGGGGAAGTTACTCGTCTGTACGATCGCTGGAGACGGCTCTCCCCGGAGACCTCTCCCCTTGTCCTCGGCCGACCCTCCCGGTCCGTCTAACACTCCCTCTCTGTCCCCTCTCCCTCCCTCTGTGTGTCAGCCTCCTCCCTCTGTCCGTCTCCCTGTGTCTCCCTCCCTCTCTCTCCCCCTCCCTCTGTGTGTCACCATCTGTCACCTCAGCCCAGCTTCCTAGGCACACACTTTTTGCAGATCTTTGAATGGCCCTTGGCTTGTTGATGTGAGTTTGTTTCTGATCTCCAGGCACCCATTGGGTGTAGTGTCTGTGTCTGCGCTGCTGCTGTGGTGGTGTGTGCTGCCACTCTTTCACAGTGTTGGCTGTTCATTAGCTGCTGTCATGTGCAAAAACGTGCCGTCACCCCCATGTGTTAATGCAAGGCGTCCGCCATTTGCTGGCAAGTCTTTCCTGTGTGGGGACACACTGTTTGTCTGGCTGTGACCTAGGCCATATGGGCAGAGGGCTTTGTTGTCCGCTTCTGAGTTGCACTATGTGATTTTTGGGGCCCACACTCCCGCCATCCGGCTTACTGTGTCTTGTGTTGGTGTTTTCTGTGGCCTGTGACTTTGCATTGTCCAGCTGGGTGCATGGGGCATGGTGGCGCCAGTGGCATGTGCGTGTTCATGGAGTGTGGTTGAGTCATGCGATAGCTTGGGGTGGTTGCGTGCCTGATTGTGAGTTTGGTTGTGGATGACGTTCCCCCCATGTGAGGTGAGTTGTTTGTGTACTCACCCGGGTCTCGGAGTCCTTCTAATCCGTCCACTGACACCACCGGCAGTATGGCCATCACCCTCTCCTCCCAGGGATGGTAGTGTACGGGTCTGCGGGGCGGCCCTCCTCCAGTGACGTTGGCCTGGTTGTGGTCGTCGGTCATTTTGGCTCGGACCCTCCTCCGCAGATCGTACCACCTGGCTTGGCATTCATGCCTGGTCCTTCTGGTGGCTGCAACAGCATTCACAGCATCGACAATCCTCTGCCACATGGCTGTTTTTTCGGACATGCAGGTCTGTCTGACCAATGTTCCAAAGAGGTGTGGCTCGACTCTGAGGATTTCGTCGACAAGGACCTCCAACTCTCGGCTAGTGAACTTTGGATTCTTGTTAGTGGGCATGGTGAGGGGTGTGGGTGTGGGTGTGGATGGTTGGGGGGGGTGTGTGGATGGTTGTGGGTGTGTGGGTGTGGTTGTGCAGGTGTGTGTGTGAATGTGATGAGGGGGTGTTTGTGAAGGTGTGTGTGTGAAGGTGTGCAAGTGTAAGGTGTAGTAAAGGTTCAAGTATGGTGCTGTAGGTTGTCTTTGGGGTCTGGCAGCAGTGAGTCTGTTGCAAAGGCTCATGGTTTGTGTCTGTGGGCCCTTTTTATTGGTCCATTGGTGGGTGTGGCTGTGTTTGAAGTTTGGGTGGGTATGTTATAAGGAGTGGTTGTGTTTTGGGCCTCTGTTTGGGATTTTGGCAGTTGCAGGTCAGTGAATGTGTTGTTTTTGTGCTTGTTGGACATGTTTTGTGGCTTTGTGCCATTCGAATGGTGTATTCTTGTGTTGTTTTGCTTTGTCCTGGTTGTGTACGTGCGTTTTTAGTGTGTGTACGGTGTGTACTTCGGGAATTTTGTTGTACAGTGCTGTCCTTGTGTCTGGCTTGGTACAACTCGTACATGCGCGATGTTGTGTGAAGGTGCTGGTGTTGGGGCCTGGGGTGCGCTCCGTACTTAGAATGTTGGGGTGGGGGTATGCTCCATACATACGTGGGTGAGGGTACGGGTCGTACATACACGGTTGGGGTGGGCGTACGGTCCGTACATACATGGTTGGGGTGGGGGTACGCTCCATGCATACGCGGGTGAGGGTACGGGTCGTACATACACGGTTGGGGTGGGGGTACGGTCCGTACATACACGGTTGGGGTGGGGGTACGCTCCATACGTACGCGGGTGAGGGTACGGGTCGTACATACATGGTTGGGGTGGGGGTACGCTCCATACGTACACGGGTGAGGGTATGGGTCGTACATACACTGTTGGGGTGGGGGTACGCTCCATACATACGCGTGTGAGGGTATGGGTCGTACATACACAGTTGGGGTGGGGGTACGGTCTGTACATACACGGTTGGGGTGGGGGTACGCTCCATGCATACGCGGGTGAGGGTACGGGTCGTACATACACGGTTGGGGTGGGGGTACGGTCCGTACATACACGGTTGGGGTGGGGGTACGCTCCATACATACACGGGTGAGGGTACGGGTCGTACATACACGGTTGGGGTGGGGGTACGGTCCGTACATACATGGTTGGGGTGGGGGTACGCTCCATACGTACGCGGGTGAGGGTACGGGTCGTACATACACTGTTGGGGTGGGGGTACGCTCCATACGTATGTGGCTGAGGGTACGGGTCGTACATACACAGTTGGGGTGGGGGTACGGTCCGTACATACACGGTTGGGGTGGGGGTACGCTCCATGCATACGTGGGTGAGGGTACGTGTTGTACATACACGGTTGGGGTGGGGGTACGGTCCGTACATACACGGTTGGGGTGGGGGTGCGCTCCATATGTACGCGGGTGAGGGTACGTGTCGTACATGCACGGTTGGGGTGGGGGTACGCTCCATGCATACGCGGGTGAGGGTACGTGTCGTACATACACAGTTGGGGTGGGGGTACGGTCCGTACATACACGGTTGGGGTGGGGGTACGCTCCATACGTACGCTGGTGAAGGTACGGGTTGTACATTCACTGTTGGGGTGGGGGTACACTCCATACATGCGCGGGTGAGGGTACGGGTCGTTCATACACGGTTGGGGTGGGGATACGGGTCGTACATACACTGTTGGGGTGGGGGTACGCTCCATACATTCACAGGTGGGGGTACATCTCGTACATACACGGGTGTACATACACGGGTGGGGATTCGACTCGTACATAGGAGGGCTGGGGGGAGTGTTGGGCGCGTATGCGGGCACATGTCTCCATGGTTGCTATGGGAGTTCGGTGCGGACGGTGTTTTTTCCATACGGTTGTAACATCGGACGCACGGGATGGATCGTACTTGCGCGGTCGGACTTCACTTTTCACATTTGTACGGTAAATCGTCCGGGGACGTGTCGGACACATTTTCCGACCCGAGGACGTGTGGGGAATTATTCCCAATGCGATTCGTATGGACTTTTTCACATGCGAATCGCAGTTGGCAGTTTGTACGGCACTTGTACGATTCGTACGGTAAAAAGACTGGATACGAGTCGTACGGGGAATTTTTTTACAGGATCGTGATCGGCACCTAAATATCCTTATTCCAGCACATCTAAATCCCAAACCTCGAGATATTCCTTCCACTTAGCCAATGGATCAAATTAGCTGAGTTGGAGAAGTGATTTTAATCCTCTTTCATTTATATTCAAATCTTAATATATTACTTCTCAATAAATAACCCAACACATTTGCTTGATATTCAATAATATTGTTTATCTAATTAATGCAAATTGTAATAAAACGTTAATCAAACCACAGAACACCATATTTAACTAATCTGGCTATTAGCCGTCCTCTAAGTCAATTAAGTCGTCATTCAGCACGCTACAGTCCCAAAGATTGGGTCTGGACCATAAGCGTGTAACCATCAAGCAATGCCCATCAGTTTGAGAGTCCTCAGTTCATCAGGAAAATGGGCAGCAATTTAGTCTGTCAAAGATTCAGGGAAACAGCTGTACTGCAGTGTCACCGTCCTCTCCGTCAGCATAACGTCAGGAAAAAGGAAAAGGTTCGCGCAACTCACTATTCTACCATCTTTTTATAATAAAATAAATGCTGTTTCAGCTAATTTTCCCAAATCCACTCTCCTAGACAAGGAAGTTAGTACTACTGTACTTGCCGCCCCTTCTGTTGATTTGGGATTGAAAATAGCCCCCCCCTCACATCTACTAGACAGTATAGAACATCTATTTAGGTCCCTTGTTTCTCCAATTATAGAGGAGCTTAAGAGGGTGGAGAAACGTCTCGAAACCATTGAGTGTGCTATTAGGAGCAAGGACGCTGCAATAAGGGATGTTGTGAATACGGTGATGCCCTCTCCACACCTGGGTGCACAATCGAATAGTCAAACCCTCAAAGCTGCATCAGTACCTTTTAATCAAGGAGAACCCCTTCAACAGAGGCTACCTCCTCCTAAGGTGGCAAACAAACCAGCAGCTACATCTGATAATGAATCGAAAAGAGGAACGGATAACGTATTTGCAAATAAACAGCAGGAGGGGGTGGGGAGCTCCAGATATAAAAGGATGCCATCGAACAAAAGTCCAATGGTTGAACTCCCCCCTGAAGCCGTGCCTTATGTGGTTGTTTTGACTGGGGTTCCCTCATTGACAGATCATAAAAGGGAAGGGTTCGCCCAACTAAAAAATAAAATCATGCACTGGCTTAATATATTTAGACCTATTAAAAGTAATATTAATGGAGAAATAGTGCATGTCAGGCGACTCTCATGGCTGGGTGGTAGGAGCAAAGTTCTTGAGGGTGATGTAGTTGTAGTGAACTTTAGAGACCCTTGAGTGGTGGACCATATTTTAAATTGGCCCTCGGGCAATGGAATGAATTCCATCATACCCCGTGCACTTACGTACTTCTATCCAAGATCACTGGTCTTCCCTACATCTTATGCAAGAGGCCAAGGACCTATTTACCAGAACTACCTAGCTCCCCTTGATATGGGATGCCCTGCACAGATTCAACATCCAGTATCTGTTGCCGATCCCTTTGGGTGGAATATTGTCCCCCCCAGGTACAATCTAAACATCATAAGGGGAATGGAGCATCTAAGACCATTTACACCGCTGGAGACTGTAAATAGGTTCGATGTGTTAACAGACATGGAAGGGTGCGACTGAAGTTTACAGCAGTCGAGGGGTTTGAGGACTCTCCAGGATGGGGGCGTGAACAGTGGGAAGCCACTATGCTTTGATCCTCCCAGCAAACAAGTAGCTGGTCTTGTTCTCCCTTTTGAACGAGACACCTGCATTGTTCATGATGATGTTGACGCCAAGAGAGATCATGGTGAACAACTGGTGATGTCTGTTGAGGGCCCAGCTTCCCTGGAAGCAGAAGTCAACCACGCTAATTCTAATGGTCCTATGCGGGATGCTTGTACTGATCCCATAGCTCTGAGGGGTGTTACTGAGACACAACCAATTCTTACAGCCCCCCCACCCGCCCATCTTAATTATGAAGAGTCTGTTCCAAATATCGATAACCAGTTTAAAGTTCTTAGCTGGAATATTGCGGGTCTTGCTACTAACATTGGCAATCCAGAATGGTGCTCCTTTATTGACCCCTTTGGAATTTGTCTCTTTCAGGAAACCTGGTCAACCGAACCCATCCATCGATTAGGTTATACAACTTATATGCTTCCTGCTGTAAAGGGACATCGAGGGAGGCCTTCGGGGGGCTTGTGTGTCTGGGTAGGCACTCATCTTGGTTTTAATATCAAGAGGGTTGATATAACAAGCTCCGATATACTGTGCATTCTTTTGTTACATAAAAAGATTCCTAAGATTGCACTTATTAATATCTATTCGCGAAGTACTCAAGGAGGTGGTCGTTCTACCACTATAGATTCCCTGTCACAACTTCTGGAATCATTCCATGACGAGGTAGCGTTGATGATTGGCGGGGATTTTAATTGTCACTTTGAGCCTTTGCCCGGAGTGACTTCACTGACAAATGTAGAAGATGAGGCTAGACTTATACCTCCCCTTAATATGTATCCAGCTAAAAACTGGACTCCGAAGGCCCTTCAGCTAACTTCCCTTACTTATGCTTTCTCTATGAGAGCATGTAATGGTCGATTTGGCGGTGATACCCCAGGACAACCAACTTATAGGGGAATGGGACATGAATCTGTGATCGACTACGTCTTGGTGAGCCTAGATTTATGGCCCAATATCCTGGATTTTAAAGTAATTAGACACACAGAGAGTGACCATGACCCCCTGACAGTTGCTTTAAACTTTTATTTATTGAACTCAGGGCTAGATACAGCTATTCCTCCAGTGGGTAATTTAAGAATTATACAAGGGGGTAAGAGGATTCGCTGGCAAACCATAAAACAGTCCGAAACAGCAATAGCCAGCTTGTACTCCAATATTCTCCCCCTACTTGATAGGGTGTTTAAGGGTGAGACTTATAGCAGTGCAGATGATGAAATCCTAGATATGGACAAAATTCACAAAGATCTAGTAGCTATATTGGGCGGTTCCTTTTACACCTCAGGTCCGCCCAATACAAAGATGTCAGGCAAGTCTAATTCTTGGTTTACCAAGAAATGTAGGTTAGCCAAACAGGAACTACTTCAGGCCATTAGAGGAGGTAACCCTCTACTTATCAGGGAAGCCAGGCGAGTTTATAAAAAGTTAATTTCTGCAGCTAAGTCTGAGTGGGAAGAGCAAAGATGGGTCGCAATGAGGCAAGCCCTCGTGGCAAAGGACCCAAGAACATTCTGGAATCTTGTCCACTCTGGAAGCCCTGAGGGCAACACCATGATTGATCCAAATGTTTCCGAGGATGCTTGGGCTTCCCATTTCGAAAAACTATATTCGATTAACACTAGTAGGTGCATCGATCCCCCAGCCATCATAATGTCAAAGGGTCCGTCCTGGCTGGCACCCCCCTGGACCCTATCAGAAGTGGACTTGGCTTTGGACCTGCTTCAAGCTAATATAGCTCCGGGGTTGGATCGTATTCCAGGGGACCTTTACAAAGACGAACCAAAGGTTTGGGCCCCTTATTTCCAAATTCTCTTCAATTCCATCCTACAAGGCTCACCGATTCCATCTACCTGGACGGGCGCGGAAATTATCCCTATTTACAAAAAGGGATCCCCCCTTGATCCAGGTAATTATAGGCCTATAAGCCTAATAGATGTGAGTCAAAAAATCTACTCTAGGCTTCTTCTCCAACGCCTACAGAGTTGGATAGAAGAGAATAATATACTAACCCCACTCCAAGCTGGATTCAGGGCCAAAACGTCCACTATGGACCAACTATTTAGGCTCCAGTTGCTCCATTGGAAACATGTTATTCTGGACGGGGGTAGCCTATATATGACCTTTGTGGATTTGAAATCCGCCTTTGATATGGTGGATCGTAACCAGCTATGGCACCTACTGCTGGATATGGGAGTCCCTCCTTATCTATGTCATCAATTGAAGATTCTTCATGACGGGACCTATGCTAGAGTCCGCTACGGAAAAGTTGGAAATCTGACTGGCCCATTTCCTGTTGCTAAGGGAGTTCGACAAGGCTGTGTACTTGCCCCAACCTTGTTTTCCCTCTTCCTCAATGGCCTTATTGCCGATCTTTTAGATGCTATTGACATTGATGCACCGAAATTGGCCTCCAGAAAATTCCCTGCCCTCATGTTTGCTGACGACACCCTGCTGCTGTCCAAATCCCCGATGGGCATGCAGAGGGTGTTGGACCAGTTCACAAGCTTTTGCAAACAAAGGAATTTGGTGGTCAATATTGGCAAAACAAAGTATATGGCCTTCAATGTAAAATCCTCTAATTACCCACATCCTAAAATGGGAGGAGTCGCTTTGGATCGGGTTTCTATCTTTGAGTATTTAGGCTTGACCCTAAATGACAAGATGGGTTGGTCCCCACAAATTTCTAAAGCCAATTTAAAACTCAACCAGGCGGTGGGGGGCATCCTTAAAGTTCATAAGAACTGTTGCTTAAAAATTATAAGTGCCCCTCTAGAAATTTACTGTGTCCAATCTAGATCCTCTACACTGTACGGGGCTGAGCTATGGGGTTCTAGTAGCACAAATGATCTGACTATTACTGAAAATAATTTTTTGCGGAAACTATTATCACTCCCAATCAATACTCCGCTCATGCCATTGCGGTTGGATCTTAATATCCGTCCTATTTCTGAGGTCATTGCCATACGTCCGGTGATGTATTGGAAAAGGCTTTGGAGCACACCAGAGTTGGCATGTTACAGAGACGAATTGAAGGTAATCTTGGGTTTACTTGGGGCCGATAAGATTCCCTGGCTCCAGTATGTTAGGCAGTCACTATCCAACATTGGCCTTGCCCATCTCTGGACTAATCCAGAGAATTGTTTAGGCATTTCCAAAAAAAGTCTTGCCCTAACACTCAAAGACTACTTTCTCACTAAAGCTTACCGTCTAGTTAGGCCTTCTAGCCTGACTGATCAGTTCTTGGACGTTAAGTGTAATTACGCCTTTGTATCTGACCTCGACGTTATCCAGCCCACTCTAGCAAAGAAGCTGTTCCTACAGTTCAGATATGGGACCCTTCCTTTATATTCAATTACTGATAAATGGGTGGGTGTCCTTGAGCACAATTGTCCGGGGTGCTCATCTGAACAGGAAACTATGATTCATGTTATGCTTTTTTGCCCAGCATACGCTAGAATTCGGAAGAAATGGATTATTCAGCTTTGCTTGAATCTGGGTATTAGGAGCTACCTTGACTTTTTCAGGGTCTTGCGAAGTGATCTAAATCCACTTGTCGTGGTAACAGTTTCCAGGTTTCTACTTGCAATGTGGCTAATTCGCATGAAACTGATACGTAACAATACAGATTGATCGATTGCTATAAATTCAATGTGGGGTTTTATTTGTTGATAAATAGTTAGTCACCTTTATTTCTATTATGGGTATTGTACTGATTGAATATATTACTATGAATTGTTTCATTTATGTACTTTTATGATTTTAAACAATCGAAATAAAGGTTTTTGAATTGAATTGAATAAAATAAATGACAAAATGTAACGAAAGTCAGTTTTGGGCACTTCTGATTGGTAGGTTAAGATCGTCTGTTTTGGTCTCCCAAAGTCTATGATGTCCCTCCATCAGACATGATCCATCCGGTTGTCAAAAGTTGTCCATTGTTAAAGCTCTTGGCAAAAGTCCAGTCGTGACCTTGTTTGGGTACAGGCTGTGTAGGTCATCTTGAGGCCACTTGTACAGGAGCCTGGGACATGCGCACTTGGTCTGAAACCTCGTGGAATGGTAGCTGTCTCGTTGTGTACGTTGGTCGGCCATTTTGTCATAGGCCCAATCGGTCAACTTAAGCGAAACAAACACAAAAAGTAATTAAAACATGTAAATAACAAATAAAATGTTTAACCCTCACTAATTGCCCTATGTGTGTGTAATTATCTAGCATAATGGCGACATTTAAAGAGTTTATATTCACCAATGATGTCATCTGGTGCAACTTACAATTACATCACAAAAGCAACATATATCATGCAGTATTCTATTTTTCTAGTATTAGTATGCGTTCGTAAATTAGTTTACAAATTATTTTAGCCATGCAAAATGCAAATCCCACGTGTAATTCATACATTAGTAAGGTTGGTTAAGTACCACTCAAAACACATTAATATTATTACAATTAATAGATTATTCTAATTAGTATGAACATGCAGAAATGGGGGGGTATACACAGTTTTGTACTACCCGCTCCATCAATCCCTCCTTTGGTGATTATATCACCACACCACCAACATTTTTTATTTCTTTTATGGAGTTTCAAAGTGATTTCTTATTTTTATTCATAATTCAGTTTCTCCTGTCTCTTCTCTTTTCGCTGACTTATACATACTCTCCTTAACTTCCTCTAATTCTATTTCTTCAAACTCTCTCTCTTGTTTCTTACCTCTTCTCCTTTTATCTTTTTCTGACTTTTATTCCCTTTACAACAGATACACCCTAATCTTATTATTAATACTATGAAAATCACACAGGTTAATGGAAATAAGATTTTACCTAAATAAGTACTACCTAAGTTTACTAAGAAATCTTTAATAGCTAATATTTTCTTTCCAATCTTTTCCCAAACACCTTCAACCTCCAGTGGTGTAATTTCGTCATGCAGTTCAGTTATATTTTTAATATAAATTTTCAAATATTTAATTTCATCTGGAATGCAAGTACAACAATGTTGAACTTTCAGCATTCCACAGACTCCACCCTCCTTTGCCAATAATATATCAAGGGCAAGTCGATTTTGCATTACCATGGCACGCATGGCAACCATTTCAGTGTTCACCAATAAACATCCTCCAGCGGTGCTTGTTGACAAGCGATCCACTACTGTTGAAAGTCTTCTAATTTTGTTTGCATTCAGAGATAATCCCACTGCTGGTATCAATGCTCCAAAGATGTCACCCACAATTTCTGACCAAGATTCTCTCTTACTATGTGCTAAATACCTACCTAAACTGTGTACACCATCTTCTCCTTTATCCATATGAAAAATATTCGGGAAAACCAGGCCTACATAACATGTGCCATACCGATGGTCTGGCAAACGATAATCTGCCTTGTTCCCGCAAATGAAATATAATCCAGGAAAAAGTGGATCTTTTCCACCTTTAAATCCCCATCCACCCATGATTCGATATGTATCATGGCACTCACTATTACCTACAAAATAATTATCATATGCAGGTTGATTCCTTCTAATACACAATTTTCCTTTTTGAGGCCCATTCAAAGCCATAGTTGGACTAGCCTCACCTTTCAAGTGTTTTTCCATTTCTACATTCCAGACTGTCTTCTCCACCTTTCCTTCAGATGCCTTTCTTTGCATTTTCAGTCTCCTTTCTTCAACCATATCTAAACATGTCTTTTCCTCATTCTTTAAACTGCAAGTCAAATTGTTTTTAATTATATATTCTAATGTTAGTTCTTTAGTCTCTAGGAAAAATTCACCTAATACCTTTGCAGGTGTTACCTTGTTTAGCTTGTTAATTGATAGTACTTGTGAAAATATATTATCTACATCTGAAAAATATTACTCTAATTTCCCTGTTTGGTAAAATAAACTAGCTATTACACTACATGTTATTCCATAAGTTACTGGAAGGTGGTGATAAGTCACTCCCTCCGATACAGAGGCAGATAACTGTATACAAACGTAGCAGTCCCTTACATCCATTGTCTTTAAATATTCATACAACAATTTTGAAAACACATTATTAGAAAAATCGGTTATAGACCTGTATTTATGTAAATAGTTTTTATCTATTTAAGTCGGAACTACCTTTTGAATCTTTTCTATATTAGTTTTGCTTTCACTATATCCTTCTATTGTATCTATAGTAACCTTAAATTAGATCAGGAGAGCAAGTATGCTCCGCAGAAGCATTAGTAATCCTGTACAACAACAACACATTTTACCCCATTTTTGCAAAAATATACATCTACCTTTTCTACTATCTGTGTTTACCATTTTTGTTAAAATGGACAGTGTGTTTTGACTTAGCCTCTTCTACTTCACAACTAGTTTGTCTAACCCAAGGCTCTAAGCGTCTACTTGGTTCCTCCAGTTTTTGTCTTTTTCCGTATTTTGTTATCTTTCCATTAGCAGCTTTCTGGTCTCATTCAGTTTGGCATCTCATCATCTTTCGCCTTTCCCTCGTGATCTGAATACAGAATGTCCTGAACATCCGCTTCTTCTCCAATATCGGACAAGATAACTCTCAGGATTTCCGATTCTTCGTCCTCCTCAACCACTTCTGGCACAATCACCTCTGAATTTCCTTGGCTATCCGCCTCACTTTCACTTCAGGCAGGGCCACATATGTCCATTCTGGTGACTTATACTTCTGGTTGGGTTTTCTTATTCTTTTGCTTTCTTTGATCACAATGGTTTCTTCATCTTTTAATTTCTCCTGACTTGTCACTTCATTCACCTGTTCAGCCCTTGGTGAATTTACTCGTGTCAGTCGATATCTCAGTCTTTTTATTTTATTCTGCCAAACGTCGTCTTTTGCTGCTCTTTTCAATTTACTTCCTTTATCATTCTTTTCATTTCTCCAAGCTCTCTTTCTTAAAACTCGACCTTCAGGTACTTCATCTTCGCTTTCCTCTGACTCTGTTTCAACTTGCTTTTTACTCTCAACAGCTTCTTTTTCCACCACTTCTTTTGTTTTTCCTTCTTCTGTCCCTCCTCGTATCTCCGGCACGCAATCTTCCTGCTGACTACTTGTCCCTACTTCTGGCTGAATGTTGGGAGTTCCCTACACCTCCTCGGGGTTCTTCCACAGTAATCTTTCCCTCTCTCTCTGTGTCTAGCACCTGTCCATCTAAATGTGTTATTTCAGGTGGAATCTCTCTCAACCTTTCATCTGGAACTTCTCTTTAAGCAATTTCTTTTATTGTCTCTTCACTGTCTTTTTCTTTGTCCTTTCCTTGTCTTTTCCTAGAACATTGAGTTCCTTGTTGAGTCTCTGAGTCTGAGCTGGTATCAGAAATCTGTAACCTTCTTCTCAAGGAAATACGTCTGGGGACAAATGTTAGACTTGGTTCTGATTCCCCCCTTTCAGGGTTTTCTTTTGTATTTGGCTCTCCGTCATCTGATTCAGTACTGGATTCTGATTAATCAAAATACTCCTTTTCTGTGCTATCCACTGGATTTGGAATTCTCAATGTATGACTTGCATGAATCCAGTTTTTCAGGCCAGCACACGTCACAGCTGGTGTTGTGGTCAAGATGACTTGTTGTGGTTTTCCCCACCTTGGTACCAAACAGTTTCTTCTTCTGTGTACTTTTATTCTCACCCAGTATGCTGGGCTCAGATCATGGGCTTGCTTCTTTTCAAGGGTGGTGGCATCCGCTCCAACCTGATGAAACACAGAATGAACTGCGTCAGCCAGGCATTTACAGTATTCCAACACCATGTCATCAGTTATAGTCATCAGCTTGTTGACTGGTATGAACACATGTCGCATCGCCCGTCCCATGATAATTTCATGGGGGCTCAACCCTGTAGTTCTGTCTGGAATTGATCTAATAGTAATGAGTACCAGAGGCAAGACATCAGGCCATTTCACACCTGTGGCTAAACACATTTTCCCTATCCTGTTTTTGATAGTACCATTCATCTTTTCCACCACACCAGAAGCCTCTGGGCGGTAGGCACAATGTTGTTTTTGTCGTACATTCAATGCTTCACAAATCAATTTTATGATCTCATTTCAATTGTTACTGGGAATCCAAATCTAGGGATAAATTCCCTCAAAAGTAATTTTGCCACTGTCATTCCATCATTTCTTCTTGTTGGGAATGCGTCTACCCATCTAGAAAACAGACAGACCACAACTAGAACGTACCTCAACCTGTTACAGGGAGGCATCTCAATGAAATCCACTTGCATTCTGGTAAAAGGCCCTCCTTCTCGACCTGCTGTTCCTAGGCTCACTACTGTCTTTCTTCCAGGATTGTATTGCTGACATATTAGGGATCTTTGACAAAGACTTTCTGCTACAAGTCTGAATTTTGCATTGTACCAGGTCTGCTTAAATGACCTAATCATAGCATCTCTCCCTATGTGTCCCTGACCATGATACATCCGTGCCATGGCAGACATCATGCTATCAGGCATAACTGGTCTTCCATCCCGATAGACCCACACATGATCCTTTTCTCTTGGTGCACATCCTGCTTTTACCCACTGCTTCATTTCCTCATCTCCTGTTTCTTCCTGTAATTGTCTCACTTCTTCCCAGGTACCCACAATGTTAGTAAACATCAAAGAACAAGAAATCACTTCTTTCTCCTTGGCCCTGTTAATGGAATTCTGATTACGTGCACAGTATTGAGCCATGTCGTTGGCATATTTATTGCCAGTGGCGATGTAATCACCACTTTGACTATGGGCAGCACATTTCACAACAGCCAATTGCCTAGGCAGCTGTATCGCCTCAAGCAATTTTCCAACTACTTCAGCATTCTTAATGGGAGTTCCACTGGATATCAAAAACCCTCTCTGCAGCCATATTTGACCGAAGTCGTGTACGACTCCGACGCCATACTGGCTGTCAGTTATAACAGTCACTCTCACACTTTTCCCAATCTTGCATGCTCTAGTCAAAGCAACAAGTTCAGCTACTTGGGCTGATTTTACTCCTTTCAAGTAGGATGCTTCCATCACTGCTGCAACTGTGCATACCGCATATGCTGCACTCAACACTCCATCATCTGTTCTCAAACAAGACGAAATCACTTTCTGATAAAGGTTCATCTTTTATGTCAGGTCGTGGTTTTGTACAGAAATCGACTACATCCAGACAGTCGTGATCTGCTTCATCTCTGACTTCGACATTCTCAGTATCAGGCAGCAATGTTGAAGGATTCACATTCAAACATCTCACAAGACTTACATTTGTTGCACCTAATATAAATTTCTCTTACTTAGTCAGCCGACTATGTGTCATATACTGAGTGCGACTCCTTGTTAAAAGGATTGCCACATCATGAGGTAAAAACACTTTCACAGGATATCCCATTACAATTCCTTCACTCTGTTCCAAACTCCGGCATGTAGTAGCCACTGCTTTCAAAAACCCGGGTAGGGCTATAGCTACTGGGTCCAGCATTGATGAGAAATATGCAATTGGTCTCCTCAATTTCCCATGCTTCTGTAAAAGAACAGAGAGTGCACATCCATTCCTCTCACTACAGTACAACTCAAATTCTTTCTCATAATCAGGCATACTTAATGCAGGTGCTTCACACAACCCATCTCTCAATCGTTTAAAAGCTGCCAATTCTTCTTTGTTCAAATCAATGGGATCTCTCACATCACTTCTTCTCAATCGTACCAAAGGTTTTGCAATCAACGAAAAATTGCTGCTCCATTGACGACAGTATCCAACCATTCCAAGAAACATTCTCACCTCTCTTTGGGTCATGGGTGCTCTCATTCCTTTTATGATCCTGATTTAGTCTATTGTTATCTTTCTCTGTCCTTTTTCGATTTTGTGGCCTAAATATTGTACCTCTTTCTTGCAAAATTGTAATTTTGATGGTGACACTTTAAGTTCTCCATCTGCCGGATGATTCAGCAAGGCTATAGTGTCTATCTCACAAGCTTCACGGGTTTTCGACGCCATAAGAAGGTCGTCGATATATTGAACTAACACTGAATTTTCGGGCATTTCTAGACTTTCCAAAGACTTCTTCAATAGCTGATTAAATATTGAGGGGCTTTCTGTATACCCCTGTGGAATTCGGCACCAAGCCAAAATATGCTCAACGAAACGCAAAACTTTGCTGGCTGTCATGGTGCAATGGGATGGAAAGGAAAGCATGGCATAAATCAATCACAGTATACCATTCTGCATCATGGGGAATCTGATACAAAATCACAGATGGATTTGGTACAATAGGACAGCAAGACACAACAATTTTGTTTATCTTTCTCAGATCTTGTACTATCCTGAACTTCCCATTAGGCTTTTTCAGTCCCATAATTGGTGAATTACATGGACAACTCATTATTTCTCTCAGAATGCCTTGTTTTATCATTTTTTCAATCACAGGAGTAACTCCTTCAATTATTTCAGCTGTCAATTTATATTGAGGGACATTTGGATAGCTTACTCCTTCCTTCACTGTTATTTTTACTGGATCTACATTTCTCATTAATCCCACATCTTCTCCTGTGAAATCCCAAACTTCTGTTTTTACAGACTGTTTCAATTCTTTAGGTAATTCATCAAGGTTAAATACAACATAGGTTTCAGTAACCTCATTTTCCCTGTTTGCCATTGTCATTTTATACAACACATCTTCATCCGGGGTCTCAAAGGCTATCCCATCAGGGGTACAGAATATAGTGCAATTCATCTTACACAACAGATCCCTACCTAATAAATTCACAGGACTGGTATCGCACACAACAAAGCGGTGCATTTCGGAAAATTTCCCTATGCTAACTTTCACTGGCTCGGTAAGATAAGTTTTAATCTGTCTGTTGGATACACCAACTACTTGGATCGTTTTGTCCGAGAGAGGAAGGTTCTTAACATCAGCTGACCTGACAGTTGATCGAGTAGCACCAGTATCAACTAGGAAAGTAATACTTTCATTATTTATCTTCCCATCAACAAATGGGCCTGTCTGGTCTACTTCTAGAATTGCGTCAAGTACGCACTCTTCTTCCTCCCTTCGGCACCGTCAATAACCCTCTTCTGAATCACTCTCATCGCGTTGTAGCCTATACTGCGAAACAGCGCTAGCGCGCAGCAGCTTATTTACCTGTTCTTCGTTGTAGAATCCTGTTTCGTTACCATACTTCTGGAAGTTTTTGCTCTGTGGAAAAGGCGGTTTTGGCACCTGATTCTGTTGGGTTACCACCTGCTGCTGCCGCTACGGTTCACCACTCACCTCATTCTGCACCTGTGGATTCAATGATGTATTTTCATTGTTATTACTTGGGGGAAATTTACACTCGGATTTCCAATGCCCTACTCTACCGCAATTATGACACAGGTATTTCTTTTTAGCTTCTTCTATATTAAAATTTCCCTTACCTTTCCCAGGAATGAACTTTTGTCTCTGGCCTGTATAATTCACTTGTTCCGCTAATTGAGCTTCCTGTCCCTCTGCTACCTTTACTTGTGCCCACATAGCCTTTTCTTTTAATTTTCGCTCTTTTGCTTCAATCTCATCACTGAAATATTTTGCATGTCTCAATACTTCGTCTATTTTCTTATTTTGCCAGTCTACAGTATGTTGTATTATCATTTTGTTAATCTCTGGACGTAGACCATATACAAATCTGTATACAAAATGACTTAAATCCTTTTCACTTACATTTTAATCACCACTAAACTGTTTAAAGGCCAAAATCAGCCTTTCGTAATATGCATGTACTGACTCTTTGCTTTCCTGATGTGTTCTGTCAATTTTCACCCAATCTGTCTCTTTAGGAGGTACTTTGTTTTTTAGAAAGGCAATAACCTGTTCATATTTCTTCATTACCTCGGGATCAGAAGCTTCAGTTTTTGGATCTCTAGGGTATTCCTGAGTTGTCCAATTGATCATTAATTTGCACTCTGTCCATAAATCTGCTGGTACTATTATGTCAAATAGACTATTCAGATCAATCCATAGTACTTTGGACAACTTTACAAATCTGTCCACTTGCCTATACCACTCGACAGGCTTTTCGCGTAGTCGAGGGAAATCATTTGTAAAAGACAAAATGTCCTATCTTGTCCATGGAACATGTACATATCCTCCTCCTGGAATTTTTCTCATGGGGCATTCTGTTACTACCCTTTCTTTTCCTCTTACAGGGAATGCTGCAAACGTTTTATCTGGGGCATCATCTCGTTTTCGGTACCACCTGCTTCTCCATTTATCCACATCTCCCCATTTTCTCAGCAAGATAATTATTTCCTTAGTCTGACTTATCCGTCCTGTGGTGTTCAAATTTTCAATATCTTTTTCAGTGAAATCTATTCGATATGGTTTTTGTAAGGCCTTTACCTTTTCAATATCTATACCCATTTAATTTGCTACTTCTTTTAGTCTTTCGTGCAGATTTTTCGCTCTCCATATTACACTTTTGCACAAAAATAGTAATTCCTCATCTTGATAAGGTTTTAATTTCTCTGTGGGGATAGTTCCTACTATTAATTCTTCCAGTACCATTCGTAGTTTGGCCACATCTATTGATTGGGATTCTTTGTCTTTTCTCTGCAAGCTTCTCAACCATTCACTTAATTCATCTGTAGATGGACCTACTGGTTTTTCTACATTACCTCGTTCTGAATCCTTTTGCGTTTCTAATATTGATTCCACTGTTATTGTATGTCTTTCCACTACATTTTGGCCTATAAAAGGGTTACTCGAAACATTTGGTTCGATCATACTCATTGTCTGTCTCCATGGATTTTCATTCTGGCTCTGCTTTGGCTTCTCAGCCTGTTTATTGTTATTATAAGGAACTGTTAAACAATGTTCGCTATCTTTCTGTTTATCAAAAATAGACATCACAGGGCCTATCGTCACTGGAACAGTCACAGCTTCTAGATTTTTAGTCAATTCTCGTATCTTTTCAGTTAATTCTAAGGTTGTTTTTGCTAATTCTGCCGAATTTTCACCATTTACCCTACCCTCGGATTTTCTCTCTACCTCTCTATTGGAATTACTTTTCTCTAAATCTTGGGACACTGATTCTGACTTAATAATTCGTAAAGTTTCTCTCATTGGGGCACTTGGTGTTAACATTTCTGATTCCGGTTGATACGAAGGTGGATTTTTATAAAACATGTCATCAAGAACATCATCCTCCAACTCATTCACTCCATACCGCCTTGATTCAACATTATGTCTTTTTTCTGTGCATTTTCTACCTCCAATTTCTTCAGCAGTTCTTACGGGAAACAGACCTTCAGTCATACTTGCATTCTGCCACCTTCTCATTCTATCATCATGAGTGTCATGCCCATATCTACCAAACATATACTTATATCTTCAGCCACACCTCTGTCTCTCTCTGTCATGCATTTCATCTTCCCATTCGGTCAATGCTTCAAACTGTGTTGGTCTTGGTCTCGGTTCTAGATTCATCATTCTTTCTCTCAAATTTCTCAAAACTGCTAAATTAAACGAACCATGCTCTGGAAATGCCAAGACTCCATCATCTCTAGTGTATTTTACCCAATTGTCTAACCAAATACAAGTATGATATCCGTATTTCGCAACCATAAAGGATGCAGGGGTTTTCAGTGGAGGAAGTAATTGTCCTTCCCTAGTCGCAATCAGTTTGTCCTTTTTGAACCACTTCTTAATTTTCCCAAACCAAGACTTTTTCTCCTTTTCTGGTGGATCGTAATACATCTTTTCTGTCTTCAGTCTCTCCTTACAACTGTAGCGCTATTCTGACCTATCCTAGCGCGACTCACACTAACACACTAATCCGGAGCGTCTACGTCACCTTTGCAATTCTCCACTCCTAGCGCGGCGTATTCTAACGCACCAATCAGGAGCATCTACATTTTCTAACTGACTGGCCAATCCCAGTGCGGTCTTTCTGACGTCAGCAGCCGCTGCTGCAGCTCCTGATCCTGTTGACCCCTCCTTTACAAAAGTCTCTCGGTAAGCTTTTTACGTTTTTTCGAATCTACAAAACTGTTAGTAACAACATGGAAACACCACCATTGTCCGCTTCGCTAACCAAAGAGTAGCATAAGACCTTTTTCACAAGAATTCCGTCTTTCCCAAGAGCAGCGCTTACCTCTGCACTACTACGGAATCGTTACTTCCGTTGATAAAGTAGCACATCCCTCTACCTTACCCTTCTAGCAAGCATTAGCCAACTGTTTCTCCAGAATTAAGACACCTAGTTGGAGACCCAATGCTCCTGAGAAATAAAACCAGAGTTTCACAATTAACCGGAAACTATTTCATTCACGCACTTTCGCACGGAAAAATGTAGTACATTCACACAGAATTCTGTCTTTCCCGAGAGCAGCGAACAGTCTGCCCTACTACAGAATTATGACATTTGTTAACAAAGTAGCACTTCCCTCTACTTTGTCCTTCTAACAAGCTTAGAAAATACCTGCTACCTTTCCAGTGATAAACGTTATCAGAGTACCTTCTGGCATCCTGGTACCTAAGACCAAAATTTCACAGGTAACCTTCGCTATCAAGCACACTTCTCTCATACAGAAAATGTCTCTAATGGCAACACACGACGATGCTACCGAATCGAACCCAGACAATGCATCATGCAACTTCAATCGTTACACGATTCCCCTGTGTACCTTCAGGGCAACAACAATTCCGTCTTTCGCGAGAGCAGCGCTTACCTCTGCTCTACTACGGAACTGTTACAAACTTCCGACTTCCTACATCCCAGAAGCCGTGCAGACAACATAAAACGTGACGCAACTCAACATAGAGTGTTAATACCTAAACCAATACCAATCAATAATCATTATCAATAAGTAATGTACAAGCAACAATCACCAAACCAAAACAGTAAAAACCATCATCCTGCTACCAGAAAAACTGATGCAGCGTGAAATTTCAAATCCTCCCTTCGTCACAGACCAAATATCACACTAACGTTTCACTCAATACATTCATTGGTGTGGCCATAACACCAACACTCACACTTCATTGGTCTGCTCTTACGGGAGAGATAAGTGTTCCAAACGCTGACGTGAAAAGAATATCTTATAACCTAAAGGAATTTTATTTACATAAACATACACAAAATATCCTTATTCCAGCACATCTTAATCCTAAACCTCGAGATATTCCTTCCACTTAGCCGATGGATCAAATTAGCTGAGTTAGAGAAGTGATTTTAATCCTCTTTCATTTATATTAAAATCTTAATCTATTACTTCTTAATAAATAACCCAACACATTTGCTTGATAATCAATAATATTGTTTATCTAATTAATGCAAATTTTAATAAAACTTTAATCAAACCACAGAACACCATATTTACCTAATCTGGCTATTAGTCGTCCTCTAAGTCAATCAAGTCGTCATGCAGCACGCTACAGTGCCAAAGATTGGGTCTGGACGATAAGCTTGTACACATCAATCAATGCCCATCAGTTTGAGAGTCCTCAGTTCATTAGGAAAATGGGCAGCAATTTAGTCTGTCAA
The DNA here is from genome assembly GCF_964204655.1 of Triturus cristatus. NCBI lineage: Eukaryota > Metazoa > Chordata > Amphibia > Caudata > Salamandridae > Triturus > Triturus cristatus. Next base: position 60,834,939 of record NC_140588.1, read on the forward strand.
AGATTCAGGGAAACAGCTGTCCTGCAGTGTCACCATCCTCTCCGTCAGCATAACGTCAGGAAAAAGGAAAAGGTTCGCGCAACTCACTATTCTACCATCTTTTTATAATAAAATTAATGACAAAATGTAACGAAAGTCAATTTTGGGCACTTCTGATTGGTTGGTTAAGATCGTCCGTTTTGGTCTCCCAAAGGCTATGATGTCACTCCGTCAGACATGATCCATCCGGTTGTCAAAAGTTGTCCATTGTTAAATCTCTTGGCAAAAGTCCAGTTGTGACCTTGTTTGGGTACAGGCTGTGTAGGTCATCTTGAGGCCACTGGTACAGGAGCCTGGGACATGCGCACTTGGTCTGAAACCTCGTGGAATGGTAGCTGTCTCGTCGTGTACGTCGGTCGGCCATTTTGTCATAGGCCCAATCGGTCAACTTAAGCGAAACAAACACAAAAAGTAATTAAAACATGGAAATAACGAATAAAATGTTTAACCCTCACTAATTCCCCTATGTGTGTGTAATTATCTAGCATAATGGCGACATTTAAAGCGTTTATTTTCACCCAATGATGTCATCTGGTGCAACTTACAATTACATCACAAAAGCAACATATATCATGCAATATTCTATTTTTCTAGTATTAGTATGCGTTCGTAAATTAGTTAACAAATTATTTTAGCCATGCAAAATGCAGATCCCACCTGTAATTCATACATTAGTAAGGTTAGTTAAGTACCACTCAAAACACATTAATATTATTAAAATTAATAGATTATTCTAATTAGTATGAACATGCAGAAATGGGGGGGTATACAAAATGTTGTACTACCCGCTCCATCAGTAGCACAATTCAGGAACACTTATGCACACATATATGCATCACAGGGTAAGGTGGATACTAAAGAGCTCGACGAATATCTATCAGATGTGGCCATAGCGTGGCTGTCAGATGGGCATAGAGAATACCTTAGTCAACCAATCACTGTAAAAGAAATCCGAGCGACGATTAAAACTCTTCCCAATAAAAAAGCCCCAGGACCTGATGGCCTCACTTGTGAATTCTACAAAGAGTTCGCTGAGGAATTGTCACCTTACTTGCTCAAAATGTATGCTGAAACCTACGAGACGGGCAAGCTACCGCCAACACTCAGGGAAGCATTAATAATAACCCTACTGAAGAATGATAAGCTCGCTGTGACTCGTATAGGCCACTCTTTCTTATTAACATAGATGCGAAGATACTGGCTCCAACCCTTGATGCCGAACCTAGTCCTCCCCAACCAATCGGGTTTAATTCCTGACACGTCGACATCACATAACCTGCGCACAATTTTTGCGATGTTCCATATACTTGATCCCAGTCTCCAGGCGGCGGCCATGATGCTTGATGCGACCAAAGCCTTCGATTCTATAGAATGGGGCAATGTACTTTATATCCCATTTTTATAAACTGGGTGAGACTGTTATATGTCGATCCCACTGCTAGTGTTCAGGTACAGGGTAGCACTTCGGACCCAATACGGATTGGCAGGGGGACCAGGCAGGGATGCCCCCTCTCGCCACTCCTCTTTGTGCTGAAACTTGAACCACTGGCTTGCATCGTTCGGCAGCACCACAGGTCGGCGGCGCTACACTTTGCCCATCGTCCAGTGGGCATATCATTATATGCGGATGACATGCTGCTCTTTATTAAAGAACTACAAACGTACATGGCACCGATCCTACGGGAATACATTAGGTGTGGGCGATTCTCAGGGTTAACTATAAACTGGTCCAAGTCAATGGCGGTACCGCTTACTGAGAACACCCCCCCTCCGATCTTGAATTTCCTCTTATATGGTCGACGGAACCTGAAAAATACCTGGGAATATGGGTTCATCGGGAGCCTGAAACGGTCATACGCTTGAACTATTGCAAGGCATACACGATATTGGAGCAACAGGTGGAGTGATGGGTGAGACTGCCGCTGTCGCTAGCTGATCGTATAGCTCTTATTAAGATGGTTGTGTTGCCTAAATTTCTTTACCTGTTTAGCAATGTGCCTATCACTCTGACCAAAACCTTTTTCAAACAAGTGCAGTCGCTACTTTTGCAGCTGGTATGGGGCGGCAGGCAGGCTCGAGTAAGCTGGGAGAGCCTCACTCTAGACTACAAGAAGGGGGGTTTAGTGTGCCTGACATGTACCTGTATTATTTATGCGCTCATGCACAATATGCACATTACTGGTTCAACACTCACAATTTCATTCCACATGTTGCAATAGAAGATGGAGATGCGCACCCCACCCCCCTACGATCTATAATAACACTTACATGCAGGGGCACCTTAAAAATAACAAAATTAATACAATCGATGCCACGATTGCAGCCCGGCAGGCACTCGGCCATATGGCTGTGAAGTTGCCAATCTATTCACCCCTGATACCCATCCCACATCATGCGGACATGTCAGTGACACAGGATACAGGGGCCATGTGTGCTTGCTTGGACCTTGGCTGGAATTGATAAAATGCAGGACCTATTTCCCAACTGCACTTTTCTCACGTTAGATGATTTAACTTACATACAACATAAAACCCCATTGTTCCTCTTCCTTTTTCATAGACTGAAGAAAGCAATACAAGCGCACTACACTACGTTTCTAGCTGAACCCCCGACTCTACAAGCCCTTCAGATTGTGCTGACTAGCCCGACGAGACATAAACTAATCACGAAACTGTACCAGGCAGCTAGAGAAGAGAGAGCTACGCCCTCTAGTAAAAGTATGGAGCAGTGGAATGTGCGGCTCACCCCACAGATCACACAAAAAGAATGGGAACACTGCTGTCAACTAACCAGTGCCCTTACATCAAATGGGAATCTGCGCATAATCCATTTCAAATATATACACCAGGTTTATTACACACCTCACAGATTAAATATGGACTCCGAGATAATGATGCATGCAAACGATGTGGGCAACTAGAAGCTGATTTCTGGCATCTAGCCTGGGAATGTAGACATGTGGCTGTGTTCTGGTTTGAGGTGATATGCAGATTGCAGGCTATGACTCATGTGGAAGTGCAATGGTCCCCACAGGTGTGTCTGCTGGGACTGGTGCCGTTCCTGAAAGGCAGCATGGGAAAATTTGTGAGAAAAACGCTACTGCTTGCAAAAAGACGGGTGTTGCTGACATGGGAGAGTAAAGTAGGGCCATCTCCCGGTAAATGGATCCGAGACCTAGTATACTGTCGGGAAAATCTGGCACTCTGTGCAGAAGAGCTTCCATCTGCATCTAGACCAACGGACATCTGGAACCCTTTAGTGACATACTTGCGATCAGTTGAGCAGGACGAATCGTCTGACAGTGTAAAGCATTGATACTGTATAGTTAAACTATGTGTATGGCACGGCACTGTACTGTATTAAAATAATTTTCATCTCAGTTTTTACATACTTCGCTGCAATGTATAGATATAGGGGGGTGTTAATTGTCACACAGACAAATACATTCTATTTGTGATGCTGTATATGTATTTTGCAAAATATTAAATATAAAAAAAGTATAGTGCCGAGCACCGGAAACCACTGGCCCAAATTAAGCACTGTTCCTTTGTGTGTGTGACTACTGTAGGCTCACTGAGTTGTAAGGAACAGTAAGTGGTGGCAATGTGAAGTCCTCATGGCAAGAAAGGCTTTTTAAACTCATCACTGTATTGTTTGAGTGGCCTACAGCCTTGCCGTGTAAAGGATCTGTTCGTCCATTATAACTGGATCTTTTGATACATTCCTGGGTGCATGAGTAAGTGTGCATGTGTACATGCCTCTGTGTGTAGCAGAAGTGTGCAGTGAGCCATGCTGTTCAATGGACACAGAAACTTTCCCTGGTATCTAGAGGTTTTCAGCCTCCCTCGGGGGTCAGATAAGCCTAAAAGTAAGGAGGGCAGATACAGCCAAAATGTTTTCTTAGAAAGAAAGGGGACCGACCCTTATCTATGGGGCTGATCTCTGATATGCATATAAACATATCCCTGGTGTCTAGTGGGCTTTTTGCACCCCTGTGTGGCAAGTTGGGGGTAATAACCCCCATCTGGCCCACAAGGGGGCAGAAAGACTGTCCAACTTGTGTTTGGGGGCACTCGCCTGTCCATTTTGGGCAGCCCCTATGTATAAAAAAAGAATCCCTGGTGCCTAGTGGGATTTATGCCCCACCGGGCAGACAGATGTGGGCAATAGCCCCTTATCTGCCCCCCGGTGGAGGGCAGAAAGACTGTGGCAAATTTCTGAGGGGGTGGGGGCATCGGCATGCCTATTCTAGGAAGCCCCCACCCCTGACCTACAAAAAAATTGTCCTGGCTTCCTAGTGGGCTTTCTGACCCCAAGGGGTCATATCGGGGACTATTGCCTCCACCTGTCCCCAAGGGGGCAAAAAGTCTGTCCAAATTGATAATAAGGGGTGGGGTCACAAGCATGTCCATTTTGGGCTGCCCCCACCTCTAAGAATAAAACAAAAACATAATCCCAGGTGCTTAGTGGGCTTTCTGCCCCCTTCGGGGGGCAGATAAGGGTCTATTGCTCCCATCTGCCTCCTGGGGGCAGAAATAATGTTTCCAAATACATTTGGGTGGGGGCATGGTCTTGCTCATTTTGGGCAGCCCCCACCCTCTATTATAAAAAAAATCCCTGGTGTCTAGTGGGCTTTCTGCCCCCAGGGGCCAGATCGGTGGGTCATAACCCCCATTTGCCCCCTGGGGGGCAGAACGATTGTGGAGGTTGTTTGGGGGCATTGGCATGCCCATTTTGTGCATCCTCCACCCCTATACACACACATACAATAAATCCCTGGTGCCTAGTGGGATTCTGCCGCCCCCCACATGGGCAGATAAGGGGCCACTGCCCACATCAGCCTCCTGGTGGGGCAGAAAGACTGCGGCAATGTGTTTATGTTCATAAATAAAAATCTCTGGTGCCTAGTGTTCTTTCTGCACCCTTTGGAGGGAGATGGGGGACAGAAAGACTGTTTCCAAATACATTTGGGTGGGGGCATGAACTTGTCCATTGTTAGCAGCCCCCACCTCTCTTTTATTAAAAAAAACAATCCCTGATGTCTTGTGGGTTTTCTGCCCCCTGGGGGTCAGATCGGGGGTAAAACACCCAATTTTCCCCCGAGGGAGCTGAAAGACTGTGGAGGTTATTTGGGGGGCGTGGGGGGCAGCTCCCACCCCTTTATGCACACATAAAATAAATCCCTGGCTGTTACCCAAATCTGTCCCCCGGGGGGGCAGAAAGGCTGCCTGCATGCAAAAATGTTGGAGGGAGCAAAAGATGGGCTCCCCCTCCCTGGTGCCTAGTGGTTAGATCCCTGGTTGGGGAAGCGCCCTGCTGTGGTGATCCCCAAGTAGGGAGGCATACCATTGGAAAGGGGAAGCTCTCCCCTTTCCAATGATACCTCTCCCATGTGTTTCGATGCTTGGAGTGCTGAGATAGCTCCATGAGCACTGAAACAGTGAAAATGAAATGAGCCGATTGGCTCATTTCAGTTTCAGTTTAAATGTAATGACGTCTGTGCGTCATGCGCACGATCGTCATTACATTGAAAAAAAATGCCTCGGGAAGTTGAAGATGCTCTTCTCCACCTCCTGAGGCCTAAAAAAAAGGAAATCCCTCTGCTGTTTACAGCAGAGGGATTTAGTGCTCGTGTGCACATGATAGAATGGTTCAGCCATGACGCATAATGGAATCAATCTGTCATGCGCACAGAAAGGGTTAAAACTAACTCAAAAACCAACTCAAAATCACAACAAGCAAGCCCGTGAACATCAAACAATCAGAGTGCGGCTCTGTCAAAGGTCAAGCTATCACAGCGTGGCTTCATCAGCAACTAAAGAATCACAGCACTGCTTTGTGATGATGTAACATAAATCCCAGCGTGGCTCCTTGGGTAACTAACTAATCACAGTACTACTACTCCGTAAACAGGAGAACAATTGCAAAACCTCTTTTAAACCAATAAACAAAATATACCTTTGTCCCTTGAAAGGAAGGAAAAGTCAGTCAATCAAGTAAGACAATTCAATCATAAACTTTAGAAACAAGAACAATTTCCAAAATCAAGACCAGAAAACCAGAACACTATTCACAAAGTATTGCAATTTACAATAGGCAGGCTCCAATTTCATTCAGGCAACCTCATCTGCACCCGTCTGTGCTCGGACCACGCTCCGCACCAGCCTGCCTGCCAAATTTACACCACAACCAGGAACAATAATTCGATAATGCATGGAACAAACTTCTTGGGCTGAACCTCTCGAGCAGACGTTGTACCGGCCCAGCGCTTAGCTGTACTAGCAACGAGGCTCCACAGATGTGCCCTGAGTGCAATCTCACTCTGACAAACGTCAAGGTGAGAACAAAGAAGCCTTTTAGGCGTCACATTGCTGTGGTAGAGGAGGAATCACAAACCAGGCATTGTACGCTAATTAACGCTCGCTCACCTATAAAACATAATTATGAATTTGCTGAATTTGTAGAAGCACACACAATAGATATCGCTTTTCTTGTAGAAACATGGGCCAGTGCTTCATCTGGCCCAGACATAGTTGCCACCATTCCAACCGGCTTTACCATTGCTAGGAAAGACCAGGAGGGGAAGAAGGGTGGGGGCTTATCTATAGTCTAACGCGATCATTTGAGGGAAACCTTCACTAATATTCCACCTAAGTTTGAATGTGAGGTGTTCTCCTTTAAAATCGAACTCATCTATATATACTCCTTCAACTGGCTTCTTATCTATCGCCCTCTGGGCCGTTGAGCCAGTTTTACTCAAGCTTTTAGCCAACTCCTAGAATTTAAGGTCAACTTCAACTTCCAGGATTACTCTGTACTTGTGATTTTAACTTTTTCCTGGATAATTTACAGGACATAGATTCAAATGATTTCTTGGATTTGATGACCAATGTAGGTTTAGAATAGGTCATTAAGGGCCCCACCCATATGGCAGGACATCTGCGTGATGCCATTTTTACAGATAACCCTTTTCTACAACCTATAGGCTGACTACAAATATCCTGGTCTGATCACTCCGCTGTTATGTTTAATCTCTCTCTACCTAAAACATATTGTAAATCAATTATATCAGTCGGGAAGCATGAACGGCTCCAGTGGCATAATATTGATGCCACTGGATTTAATGCTTTGTTAGCGATCAGTAGACTTGTAATCTCCAGTGACCTGGAGACTCCCACCTTGGACTATCATGCCAGGATTGGCTCTGTAGTAAATGTGTTAGTACTTTCTAGATCTGATAGGGCAAACAGAGCTACTCCGTGTGAACTTTGGTTCTCGGAAGAACTAAGGCTTGCAAAACGGTGGTGCTGTAGACAAGAAGGGCGCTGGAGGCAAACTATGCCACTGCCAAAAAAGAAATCTAGAGGAAGATGAGTTCAGAATATAAAGAGCTGATCCATAGTACGAAAACCAGCTACTTTACACACAAAATAAAATCAGCAAATAATAGTATTAAAGAATTATTTGCCACTGTTCAGAAATCAAGTTGGCTTCCATAGAAAAATAATGTGTTTATTGATCAAACCTTCTGCAACGCTGTGGCATCTTTCTTTCAAGAAAAAGTATGAAATATCCATGATGCATTCTCTATGAATTAGTCTGCTGAAACTTGCAGCCCCTCCACTGGTGGCACCTGGAGCACTAGTAACCAGACATTTCGTATGGGACTGTCAGAAATCAACTCAGCCACCCGAACTGCCTTTTCACCTACTTCAGATCATCAGATCTTTAATCTCCTGATCACAGCCAAATACGGCTCTCCAGCTGATCCTTGCCCATGAAGAGTAACACATTTGGCTTCAGATCTCATAGCACAGCATCTCACTGATGTGTTTAATATTATTTTTAAGCCTGGAGCATTCCCTAACCTATGGAAAAAGGCTTCCATTCTTTCTCTTTTAAAAAATTCAGCCTGGATTCTCTGGATCCCAGTAATTATCGCCCGATTTCCCATCTACCGTTGCTAGCAAAAATCCTTGAAAAATTTATAAATCACGAATTGACCACTTTTATTAATAATAACCATCTCCTGGAGTCAACTCAGTATGGCTTCAGGAGCAAGCACAGTACAGAGATAGCCCTGATTACCACTACTGAAGAGGTCAGACGTGCGGTGGACAGTGTTAAATTAATTACATGTTGCATTCATTCTTTTAGACCTCTCTGCAGCATTCAATACTCTGGATCACAGTTTATAGATAAGTCGCCACCAAAATGTAGGCGTAGGTGGTTCAGCTCTTTCTCTTCTAAAATCTTTTTTAGCTGAGCTAGAAAAGAAAGCAATTTGTGAAACTGGACAACTATGCGTCACACTCCTTCCAACTTCCTTGTGGCTTTCCATAGGGCTCCTCGCTCTGCCCCTCTCTTTTCAATCTATATGTCACCCCCCTGGCAGGTATCATCAATTATTGTGGCTTCGCCATGGTGTCCTACACTGATGACACTCAGATCATTGTCACAGTGACCAACAATATTCAGGACACAGCTGCCAGGTTTCAAAACTGTATGCAACAGGTTATTTATTTATTTTTTTTATTCAGCAGAGCGAGAGGTACAGGGAAAAAAGAAAAAACATTGCGAAGTACAATTAACATTCATATCATAAATGATATGGCTTTGAAATGTAATAGTACAAAGAAAAAGAAGTACTAGGAGAAAGTGCAATGTGCCTAGTGCAAAACAGCAAAAGTACATATACACAATAACCATTAAAGTGCAAGTGCCAAACGTGAATAGTTGCAATAGTATTACAATAAAGAACATTCGTTGGCATATGAAAAACGATACAAAGACATCCATTAAAACAATTCACCACTTCAATAGTATAAAATCTAACAGTGCAGAATAGATTCTTAATGAAAGCCAATCAAGGCAAAGATACACTTCCAATTGAAAGTGCAATGTGCCATGTACAAACAGCAAAAATACAATCATCCAATCCACTAAAGTGCAAGTGCGAAACATAGCTATTTACGGAAATGTTACGATCAAAGGAATTCATTAGTATAAAAGCTTCAATTGAAACCGAGTTTCAAAACGATTCACCACTTCCAGTATTTAGAATATAATTGATAAAAAGTGCTAATACATTCTTGGCAGGCAATAGGAAAGTGAGATTCGCTTTCATATGGAGAGGGATATGGAAAGGACTACTGTGTAAATCACCTCCAAAATTGCATTTGCCTATTAAGTCTTCTCCAAAATTTCAAAAAACCTCCAATTTCGCTCGTATTTTTTTAAGGCTCCTACCCTCATAGCATAGGCCTCCTCAAATTTTTTTACCCTTTCATTTTATTAATCCATTTCTGATGAGAGGGAGGTTCATTTTGCAAGATTAGAGAGCGTGCTACCGCACAAGCAATAAAAATGAAAACTCTTTCTGGGTTAGACAGTTGTAGGCCTCCCTTGCAATAGCCAAATAGTACAGTCTCTGCTGCTATCGGAATTTTATTTCCGATTGCGCGCTCAATGTCTAGAAAAACGGCTTCCCAAAAAGACCTCAAACCGGGGCATACATAAAAAATATGGTGCCAACCACCTTCCCCAGATTTGGAACACCGAAAACACTTATCTTCCACATCTGGGAACCTTTTACTAAGAGTAGAGGGTGTTAAATAGGCCAGCCACCTTGAGAGAAAGGCCATCCTCTTAAAATTGGCAGTACGCAATGCTATGCCACCTGAGTGGCTGATCCACTCCCATTCCCTTTCAGAAAAACTGCAGTCGGTCTCCCGATTTATTTTTTCCAGATGGTTCAGGATCAGAGAAGGATGTTTTATTTTATGTAACAACTTGTACCAATTGCCTATTCCTCGTAATTTAGCTCCAAAGAGGGCAGCTGTCAACTGGTTGGGAGATTCGGTTATATCTCCGTTACTTCTCAAACATGAGACTAGCCGCAGATATTCAAAAAAGGCCAGTTTCCGGTTAGCCCCTGACCTGGCCAATATTTCCTGCCAGGAGATCAGTCTATTCTGGACTATGAAATGTCTCAGTTCGGTTAATCCCGAGTTCTCCCAGGCCTTAATATGGCTAGCTTGTATCTGGAAACCGAGACTGGCACATTCTCTTATATTGAGATAGTGAAAGCCTATCAAATTCATGTCCCTAAAAATAGCCTGGAGTCTAAAAAGGGAGTCCCTTAAAGTTTTATACTGAGTTTTCTTTGGAAGCTTAGCAGTTTTTAAAAACACTGGAGTGGATGAACCAATTTCTAACAACATTCTATCGAAAAAAAAGTATCTCTACAAGATGAAGATCCTAACAGCCCAGATACTAAATCGAGAAGGGCAGCTTCATAATATGATCTTACGTGTGGGAGCGCGAGCCCCCCCTGATCTATTGGTAGTTGTAAGGTGTTCAATTTAACTCTGGGGGCTTTTTTCTCCCAAATAAATTGTCTAAAAAGAGTATGAATCTCCCTAAAGAATACCTGATTGATTTTAATAGGGACATTAGAGAATAGGAAGATCAATAAAGGTAGTATAGACATTTTGATTAATGATACTCGCCCTACTATAGATAATGGAAGCAGTGACCATTGATCCAATAATTTGATTATTTTTATCTTCATCCTTAGATAATTTAGATCAAATAATTGAGAAAACTGTGCGGAGACATAAATCCCGAGGTATCTTATGGGATCAGTTCTGGAAGCTTGTGATTTTAAAGAACAGGGAAAGGCATCTATATCTGCATTCATGGCGAGAACTTCTGTTTTGTTTGCGTTGATTTTGTAACCGCCTATTCTTTCAAACTGAGAAAATTCTCCCAAGACCTCCTCGAAATTGATCTTATTAGGGGCCAAGTATAAGATAATATCATCGGTGAATAGTTTAAGTTTAGGCATATCAAGAATAGGGGGGTGGATAGCAGCATTGTTCCGGATTCTTATAACCAAGGGTTCTGTAAAAAAGGTAAAAAGTAAAGGAGAGAGTTGACAGCCTTGTCTCGTTCCACGTTTTATTTGTAATGTTCCTGCGCAGGTGGAATTTATTACAAGCTTAGCTGTTGCACCCTGATAAATATTATTTAGCATTCCTACGACAGTTGGTGGAAAGCCAAATTGATCCAAAGTTATAAATAAGGTTTTCCAGTTTACGAGGTCGAAAGCTTTTTCTGCATCGACCATTACGATACTTGCAGGGATACGGTTTATATTAATGTAGTCTAAAGCTTGTATTAAAAACTGGGTATTGGCAGCCATTGATCTGCCCGCTATAAAACCCGTTTGATCTCTATGAATGACTTCCTGAGCAGCAGGTAACAAGCGCTCGGCCCAAACCTTCATTAGTAATTTGTAGTCAGAATTTAGAAGACTTATGGGCCGATACGAATTCATATCGTCAGGATTTTTATCTTTTTTAACAAATGAGACGATAATCGCTTCTTTGAATTCGGACGGGACCTGGCCTCCTTCTCTTATAAAATTAAACAAGTTCCTCAGAGGAACAAGTAGTTCCTTTGAAAAACTTTAAAAAACTCAATTGGAAACCCGTCTTGCCCACAAGCTTTAGACCCCGCAGTTGATTTAATAGCTGCTAAAATTTCACCTGCCTCAATTTGACTTTCTATATTAAGGACCAGCTCTGAGGATAGTTGAGGGAGATCTAAGGTTGAAAAATAGTCTTCAATCGAGTTGTCCTGTATTTTATATTCAGTGGAGTATAACCGGGCATAATGATCCAAAAAGAGTTGGGCAATTCTGGAGCTGTCGACTACTTCCGAACCAGTAGAGGGATCCAATATTTTTATTATTGAGGCTGATTCCTGTTTCTTTCTAGTAGAATTTGCCAGGAGTCTGCCGATCAATTGGCTCTCCTCATAGACCCTCTATTGGAATAGTTGTGAATTGCAAACCTCTTCAATGGTAAAAAAATCTTTCAATGCCATTTTTGCCTGGTCATATTCATTAGGAAGAGACTGCACTTGAAGGGCATATTCTCGTTCAAGTTCCAGCTGTAATTGAGCTATCTTATCCCTTCGAACCTTATGTTGGGCAGTTGTGAAAGCTATTATTAGACCCCGAGCTGTCATTTTAAACCCACCCCAAACAGAAAAAGGGGAAGCAGTATTTTCGTTGTTCCGAAAGTATTCCCCAATCCAGACCCTGAAATCCTTTACCCATTCTGCAAGAGGAGACGATCCAGCTGCCACCGGGGTCGTTCCCTATTCACACCATTAATTTTAATCTCCAGATTAATATAAGCATGATCGGAAAAGGGGTTACATCCTATACCTGCCTCAACAATCTGGAGGGACCTGGAGCTAAGAAAGAAATCAATTCTGGATGCAGTTTGAAAACGATGCAAGTAAAAAGTAAAAAATTCTCTTTCCACATTCCTTTCCCTCCAACCATCCACCAATTGGAAACCCTTGATAATAGCTTTCAAAACTTTTTTAGTATTCGGTTTCAATTGTCTCCTCTGTTTATTTGACGTATCCTTTCTTGGATCCATTATAAAATTAAAGTCTCCTCCAATTATCATCTGCCCCGGGGCACCCGATAATAAAGTATATATTTGGGTCAATGGAGCCTCATCATCACCTATCGGGCCGTAGTAATTAATTAAATTAAGCCTCTTCCCATATAGCTTTACTGCGACCCATATCCATCTCCCCTGCCGATCTCTATGAACTTCTACAACCTCCCAAGGAAATTTGTTGGAGAGATAAATTGCCACACCCCTCGCTGCTAGACCTGAGGATGCAAAGAATACGTTCGAAAAAATTCTAGGTATAAACAGCTTAGGGGAGTTGGACTTTAAATGGGTTTCTTGAAGGAAAAGGATTTGAGGGCTTAATGAAGTTAGCCACCTAATTAAAGCGCCATACTTTTTTTTATTCAATATGCCATTTACATTGGCTGATAGAATCTTACATTTATTCAATTCCCTAGCCATCTATCCGTCTATTCATAGCCAAATTTCTGCCTTGCCTTTCCAAATACATTCTAGTCATAACCTTATTCCAAACACCTCTAGCCCTATTTTTCCCCCCCCTTACCGTAAGTGAACACTCGACGCCCCCAACCCCAACCACCCCTAGAATGTGGGAAATCCCCTACCGGCCCCGCTAACCACATTACTACCCACCCTGCTACACCCTAGGGTGTCTTGACCTTACACCCTTAGTGCCCTGGAACCCCCACCCCACCCCTTCCCTGTGAATTTAACTTAGAACTTAGAACCTTGACTATCAAAAAGAGAAAAAAAAAAAATTGTGGAAATCGAGCAGCTTTAACATTTGAATTTAGTCTCCCTTTGAGATTTCCTTTAATAAAGCCTGAGCTTCATCCAGGTCTGAAAACAAGAAGGACTTGCCCTTGACAAGAACTTTTAGTTTAGACTGGTGTGCAATTGAGGCTTGGGCACCATAAGTTTTGAAGAGTTGCAGGAGCTTAACAAATTCTTATCTTTTACGAGCAGCTGAGGCTCTCATGTCAGAAAAAATACGACATTTGGTGGTGGCATTTAAAGAGAACTGTCTCTGCTGAATTGCTCTTGTTATTATTCTTTCTTTTATTCGGAAGTCCATGAAATTAACCAGAATTGTTCGTGGCATCGAAGAATTTGGAAAAGGTTGTGCCGGTACGCGGTGTGCCCTTGCAATTGTGAGGTCACCTTCAAATTCCGGAAGAACAGTCTGTTTAATAAAGGATTCCACCCATTGCAGTGGCTGTGACTTTTCAATTCCCTCTGGAACTCCGACTATCCGTAGATTTGATCTTCGTGAGTGATTTTCGAGGTCCTCAATCTTACTTTCAAGATGTCTCTTTGCTTGTGGCAGCTTTCATTTCTTTAGAGACAGTAAGCACCTGATCTTCGAGAAGCGAGACTCTAGCTTCTGCCTCCTGAAGTCTGATGGGGAAGCCCTGCATTGCCTCTTCGATTTTTCCCAAGCGTTGATACAATGTTGCTGTTTCGATTTTCTGTGCCCTCTTCATCTCACGGATTTCGTCTAGTATAAGATTGAGAAGGTCCTTGATGTCTAATTGCCTTACGTCGCTTTTCTCGCCTTTCTCCGAACTTATAATTGACTCAATCTGAGATATAGTAGACTCGGTAGACTTGGTAGACATAATATTAGTAGTAAAAGTTGTAATTTACCCTTGTACTGACACTGGGACTGGCATAGAGTCGAGATGCGGAGAGGCCAATGCTGCAGATAAACCTCCATCCGATGTTTCAGCAACTATCGGGGTTTGAGTCTTACTGCCCCCATGCATATTCATGTTCTGATTTAAATTTTGATCTTTTCCTTGCACATGAATTAAATTTTGCTCTCTTCTTTGTGCTTGAACAGGCTCCAGATCTTTGCCCCCTAGAATTGAATGACTCCGAGGAGTTAATTCCTGTCTTAGGGGTATACTGTCGGGTGGTTCGATTATCTGGTCCCTGTCCGCTAAGTCGCCCTAGGTTGTAGTCCTTATTGGTGAACTAGAGCTGGAGACCGGAGGAGGCAAAGTTGCTTTTTTTAAAAATAGCGGAAACTGCTTGGAAGGGTTTATTTTGTCATCGGGACCATCAGCAACCTCTCTATCGGACTCACAAAACTGCCCCGGTTCATCTTCCATAAGAGGCTCCTTGGCTTTTAGGGGCGTTGATAAGGCCAGCTCCTCTTCAGAGCTCTCGAAGGTGCTATCTTGGACTAGAGTGGGCGTGAGCTCATCTCCCTTTTGAACCTGGCTAGTAGTATGTCTTGCTTCCTTCGCCTGCGCTAGGCGAGTTTTTATTTTTTTTTGACGGGCAACATTGTCATTTTTAGCCACCCCGCTACTATTTTTTAGGGGTTTACCCATATTTACTCCCCCTTTGGCCTCTTATTCTCTTCTTTCCTCTTAGGGAGAGGGAGAGAGGGGGAAAGGGAAGGCTCTTTTTTTTTTTTTTTTTTTAGGCTGCACGCCTCGACTTTAGTGAAAACTTTAGTGAAAACGGCAAGGATGTTACCTCTCCACTGCCACCAGCTGCAAAAAGGCGATATTTTGGAAACAAAGTCTTTCTCCTCCCGAAATTTAAATGAAATATGGCGTTTATATGAGCGAGAGGGCAAAGTTATATAGTAACAGAGAGCTCCAATTGTCATTCAGGGACCGTTTTTCAATAATTAATTCAAGTCTCAAGTTTTGAGTGCACCGGACCAGACTTTTAAGAGTGCAGCTCCATGCTCACTCACTCGCTCGCTTACTTGCTGTTAAGATGGGAAACAGCCCCGGACTCCTGGCTCCTGGCTCCTCCGAGCACTTATCTTGCTGTTTTAATTCCTGCCTCGCATTCCGCGGGTCCGCAACGAAAGCGCCACACAGGGAACCGGGAAAACACGCCGCCGGGCAGGGAAAGACGCCGTTACCACTGTCATTCAAGGTCCACCATTACGGGGGTGGGCGTGGAAGCCTCGGACACCTGACTAGCCGGAGGCGGGGCAATCCGCAGTCATCTCCTGTGTATTTCTTCTGATGGTATGCAACAGGTTAGTAAATGAAAAATGGAGAATTGCCTGAAATTAAACTCACTACTATCCACAACAAGGAGCCAAGAGGGTGAAAGAGAACAGGTTGCCCCCACTCACAAATTTCAACATAAAAAAGGACCTGTTCTGTCAACTGTCTGGACTACTATGGACGCCCACCATATATTTTCACAATCACACAATTTTAAGTGACGCCGCAGTGAATCAGTATCTCCCATCTGCCATACAGTGACCTCAATCACTAATTTAAAACCTAATGTGTGTTGCTGTATCTGCTAGTATGACCCTCCCACAGGTGTGAAGAGGACCTAGAGGTGAAAAGAAGTGAGGAAAAGTTGGCAGTGCCTCACAGGAGTAACACCATGGGAGTTTACAGACTGGTACTCGCCTGTTTCCTCAGGTTCTCATCATTAGCAACTACCAACTTATAAATCAAATAGGTAGTGAGGAAAAAGAAAAAAAAATTGTGTTCAGTGTGATATGTGTGACCCTATAAGGAGTACCGGGATCTGGCATCGGAAACCCGGTGCACCTAGTCTAAAAACGAGCTAGACCGACTAGCTGTGCTATTTTATTCCTTGCTGTGCGCCTGCTCAATTAAAACCAACATGTTTCATTGCCTGTATAGATTTGTGGCAATTTTGTCAGGGTTAGGGTCAGTGTCCTCACTGCACCACATTTCTCTGTTTGTTATACCTGCAGAAAACAGAGACAGCATACCACATTTCATCAACACATATAACAGACATTGCATCAAACTAAAATGATATTGGTGGGGAATCTCGGCATCACTTATGATATATTTACCGGGTAATTGCCCTTCATCGGCATACCTGCAACTCCGTTAAAAACTACTTCCAATACTGTGCATGTGTACTAGTCCACATGTACAAGACCCGTCTCAGTCGCTGCCATAGGTCAGTCTGTATGGAAAAGAGGAAAAGTATTCAAATATTCACTGCCACCCTTAAGCCTACATGATAAAGTCAAAAGGAGTAGGGGAAACTGCTTGTCTGTCTAAAATCACTTATGCGAGTTTCACAGCCTTACTGCTCACTTATATGTGTGTCCTACTCACATAGTAGCAGCACATCCAGCAATCAACTCCGCCGAATGCACCCCTAATTATTAATGGATAGCACCCCTCTTAGTTTATGCCAGCGCTGCCCTATCCGTATGGCCACCACCTAATTTGCCATATCGCTAATAACTAATGCAAATGTTGCGTATAGTGTCAATCATATCGGGGGTAAAACAGGCTATCGCTTATGTGTACGCTCATGAAAAATGCTGTAAGCGGAAGTCCTTGATAACATGAACTCCTGTAACATCCCATGCTTATAAAGCCTAGCGATAAAAGAGACGGACCCTGGCCGTGCATCAAAGGCCGTGCATCTAATAGCCCCTCTTACCGTGATGACGTGGGTGACTGGCCGTTGCTCAGCACCTCATCGTTTCCTGTTCATGGTAAACTATTTCAAAAGGAGCGCATGCTGCATCAGGCTGGAGGGACCCGCCCTACTTCCGGTCCTCGCGTCTGTCCACAGATTGCAAGTCTAAAACAGCAGCCATCTTAGACTGTGCCCCTACCACATATCCAACCCATGTGTGCAAGGGATCTGAGTACGAGTCATGTGTCTGTTATTAAAACAAATTCTTTGCATGTTGTTATCATTTCTCTGGTATATGCCAGATAATTAAAAGACAACACAATCACCGCAACCAATATTTATTTTACCTTTCAGGTCTGCTTGATTCAATAAGTTCACAGGCATCCTCCCCATCATTTTAAGTATGTGCTAGCAGTCTATTCAGTGCAGGGGGGAATTTCTAAGATGTGTAAGAGAAAGGTCGACACCACCTACCCCAATATTCTATCATTTAATACACTCATAGAACAGTGCCTGGTTTATATTTTGTACCATGGTTTCTCTAGAATGGTGCCACTTTATTCCATTCTATAAGGTTATTAAGCCCATGTTGGTCTGCCCCCTCTTGGTATATCCACTGGGCTTCTTTTGTGGTCAGTCTGTTCTCCATGTTATACTGATCCCCTAGTACCTTTTCTAGTACCACCCATCGTATATCCCTGTGTTGATGTTTCTGGGTGGACTGTCCCACTCAGTGATGCATTTGGCAAAAGTGATGCCAAACAAAAATTGACCAAGAAACCTCTGGTCTTCCACCCATAATCTGGTTGAGGTCCCTAGATTCCGGCTATCGAACTGGGGTGGCAAAAGTTTTGTTACCACCACATCCAAACTGTGGAACTTTCCCCCTACCCATTTAAACCTTGTAGGTTTTTTTCTCTCAATAGGTTATGGACTTATTTGCCTTCTCCTTCTAGCTATCGCCTTTCAGGTTTAGCACCTAGATGTCTCCGGGCATTAGTCTGCATTTTATGAATATAAAATCCATTGGTAATCCACCCTAGTCAGTGCATTTGCTCCAGAGGCACACAACAGCAAGAACCACCAGCTAAAATTAAGAATGCAAGTTAGATAAG
Organism: Triturus cristatus; assembly: GCF_964204655.1. Classification (NCBI taxonomy): domain Eukaryota; kingdom Metazoa; phylum Chordata; class Amphibia; order Caudata; family Salamandridae; genus Triturus; species Triturus cristatus. The sequence continues at coordinate 60,852,952 of NC_140588.1, forward strand.
AAAACTCATTAGTTCAGAATCCCTATCAATGTATGAGTGGTGCCTCACTCTACACACCTCAATCATAGACAAATAAAAGCAATATATCTTGAGATCTTGGATTTCATCCAATTTGTTAACCAAACCAAACCAACCAATAGAACTTCAAATAGATGTAAAATGCATTTACAAATATGAATAATACATCGGTACAACAGTAATCAATCCATCACTTTGAACCCACAATCATCATCGCATATCCAAACAACTCAAACAAGAAACAAAATTCCATTCCTCAAATACATACTACAACATACATCACATATGCCTACATTGCACATTTAGAAAAAGCATTAACAGTGGTATTATGACATCACCTATTTTTAATAGTTGGCGTCACAACTACTTCTGTCAAAAACTCTCTTCAAAGTTTATAGTTGAAAAGTGTTAAAAAACGTAATATTCATAATCTGGAACATTGAAGGCATTAGCTATATTTTTCTCAGCAAATTTTAGGCTTAGATTTACAAAAAAAAGCGAAAAAGTATTAGTGGGCTTTTGAGCATTAACAATACTTTACTTTCAGCTGCACCATTTGTACCTCGTCTTAAATCACTTAGTCAAACTATTTTTACATCGAAAGGTAAAAAGGAAATTGAAATGTAAGCCCATAGTTCACATCACAAATAGCATTTCCCTGATTCTGCTTTATGTAACTATTAGGCATCTCTTTTATGGATATTTGTCCTCATTCAAACGTGTGTGAATGTTCACACAATAGACCATCCAGCATCTCTGAAGCCTGAAGTCATTATTCTTCCGCTTATCTTTCTATTATGAGATACATGGATGTGTCTTGCATCTTTATTCCCAGAAGCTTGTTCTACTACGTTTGAAGATGACAATTATCTTTTGTGCTCCCATTCACGGTTGTCATCCTGGAGTGTTATTCACTGTCAGGTACTTTTTCTATTAATATAATGTGATTTAACTGCCTAATATTTATTTTATCAATTGTTAACATTACTTCCAATCATTAAATCATTTTCAGTAAGTCATTTTTCAGTTTGGCTCCCAACATGCTTTTAATTGTTCTTTCTCCTAAGATTATCTTTATTCTTTCAGCCTGTATGTAACTTTTAATATCTTTATACAGGAGCGATATCAGTTACACCTAGGACATCATATTTTCATATTCATTCAATGCTTTTGTGTTAGCCTTTCCAATAAAGTGATCAGAATGTCCTGCTTTGGTCTAACAATAAATTATTTATATCCCCTCCCCAACTCATTGGAGGAACATGTGTAGTGTTCCCTAAACTAAGAAGCTGGCTTGGGTCTACAAGGTTTGCCATCACACCCATGGGTGTCACAAGTGAACTTAGTTCAATGCACCAGTAATTGAGACCCAGATTTATCATACTTTTACGTAACACAACACAGCCATACAACTTGTTGTGCTGGGCTGTACTGTATGAAAGGAAAAAGGCAGGAATGCACCTTATTTACCAATATATGGCGCATTCTGCTCTCTGCCTTTGCAGGCTCCGAATCTGCAGCCTAGCGCCAATGGAGGCCCCCTTGCGCCATAGTACAAGGGTGCTTACGTTGTCGGCAGGCTCCTTCCTGCACAAAAACAATCCTTAGAGGCTTTCGCCTCTTTCTAAGTGTTCTGAAGAATACCTTGTGTTGCTTGGTGAATCTGACTTTAGTATTGCATTACCCTTGCGACACAATGTGTGACACAAGGACAACGCAATACATTGATAAATCTGGCCCTGAATCTGAAGAAGCAGGCTGTTGTACCCCAGACAACCCCATGTAATACACAGTTGAAATGGTGTTTATATTTTTGCGATATTAACAACAGCCGCCTGTGTAGGTAAGAGCGGTGGGCAGAGCAAGGATGGGGGAAGTCGACAGACAAATGAATAGGGAAAATAAAATTTAAAAAAAAAAAACACTTACCTTGCGCTCGCCGTATCGCCAACTCGGCTGTGGTTTTGGGGGCGAACAACCCCCCCCGTTACCTCCAGTAAGTCTTTGGAGGCCATGCCCCCTTTCTCCACCACTGTGCAAACGTGTCTCCTGCGCACTATTGGATGGGGAATGAAGTCCTCTTGGTTGCTGAGGGACCTTGGGGGCCAAGAAGTCCTCTTGGAACTTTCTGTAAGTCCTACATAGCAGGATTTCTGAGAGCTAGTTAGAGGCCCTGCCCCCTTTCTCCACCACATTCGGCAAACACCATTACTACCTAAAAAAGCCATATAAATTCACTGAAAAAAACAAAGGTTACAGGGACATTATAGGAAATGGTATTAAAAAAACCTGAGAAATTAACTGAAAAAAACAAAGATACAGGGACATTATAGTTTGATCAGGGCGTAAAACTCTGCTCAGCTCGCGGAGTTTGCGGAATTCGGCAACTCCGCATTCTGCGGAGAATGCTGCGTTACCGGTAAACTATGCTCTGTGCAAAGGCGTGCTCAAAATGTCCTTTCACATGTGTGGGAGTGACTTGCTGGGGATTAGCGATTGCTGACGAGATTTTCTGAACCATTCACTGGCACCACGAAATTTGCTAGCCAAACGTATGCTCCTGCGAGATTTTGCAGTCACTAACACGTCATTCGGGTGCGCCAGCAACTTCCGGTGGATGTTTTCTGCGGTACGCGATCCCGACGTGCAGGATCTACCGTGGCTGCAATCTGGGGAAGATTCTCTCCTTGAGAAGCATCAAAATCTTCCTTAAATGACGATTTTGAGATAAAAACCTCCTCAAATGGACATTAGGTGTTGTTTTTTTTTCTTTCTGGTAGTCATTTTTAATGCTCCTCCAAGTGCTTTGTCCAACTCCTGGTCACTTTTCATTTGGATTTGGAGCTGGAAGGATCATTATTTGTGTCTGCTGCATATAGCATTGGATTTAAGGACTTTGTATTTGAGATTTCACAAATAAGTTGAAAAACAGGTTGTCACGGTTCCCTCCCTGACCGAGTGGAACATGAGCCGACTGAAACTCGGTGGACCATACCTCCTTTCAACAGTCCTCTTCTCTCCCCACAGCAGGACGACTGGGCTACCACACCCACACCACGCAAGTGGTGGACACCTTTTACTTGGGACACAGTTCCTTTAACTGGGAGACGGGCTCCGTTGGCACAGCCCACAACACGGACGTCATCTGCGGATCTCCAGCATCGGTGTGTGACCACCCCGGAAACAGCAAAAGTGGAGACGAGGAGGACGCCGGAGAGAGAACACCGGGTACGCCAGCTGAAGAGCAGCAGCTCTTGCGAAGGTCTGCATAGGAGCCGAAGACGTCGGATATGCCAGGAGGCTAACGTTTCCTTGCTTCGCCCAGCCGTGCTCCTGGAGGACCGTGGCTTACGAAGCTACGGAACAAAGTTGCGGGGTGGGTTGGAGGGAGTGAGAAGTCCAACCATTAGGACGGTTCTCCCTATCTCTGTTCCCCGGCTACCCGCTTCCTGCACAGGAGCATAACTTCCCGTTGTTCAGGGCACTTGACGGGTGCTCCCCCACTCCCTTCCCTACTACAATTGGTATATGAGGCAGTGACACTTTTCTCCCTTCTCTTTATGTACCGGAGTGACTCAACCAAGCGGGGGAAGATAGCATCCTGAGGACGGAAGGAGCGACAAACAGACCAAAGACCGGATAAGACGTATTATCCCTGACTATTGACACTGGCCTCTGTAAAACGAAGGCAATATTGCAGAATAAAACCTTGTCTAACACGACACAGTGAGGACCTTGATCCTTCCCCTCCTTTACAACTGGTGGAGAATGCGGGCAGTCTGTCCATTAGCAATACAATAATCGACACCCTCATCCAACAACTATTGCAAGGACAGGAGAAACTAGGATGGGCTGTGGAGCGCCAGTTGTCCTCGGCCCAAGCCGACCGAGACGTCTTCAAGGATTCCATGGCCTCACAAATAGAGATCCTCCAGAAACTAATGACAGACCATCTTTCCACCCCAAAGCCCCTGAGCCATCCACATGGGCCAACCGGTGTGGCATTACAGAAGTTTGTAGCAGGAGAGGACCCTGATGCCTTTCTCCTTAATTTTGAGAGGGCCACCCAAGCCTGTGGATGGCCGGTTGAGAAATGGCCCTTTTTCCTGGCCCCCTTATTGACTGACGAGGCACAAGCCACTTATCAGGTGGCGAACGCAAACGGCAACTCCCCGTATGCGATAATCAAGGAACTTATCCTAGACCACTTGGGACTGGACACCGAGGCTTTTAGGTTATGATTTAGGAAGAAAAGGGGTGCTCCTGGGGAGAACCCCAAAACCCTGTTCTTCCGTCTGAAATTCGCAGCAGATAAATGGTTGAAACCCAGCAAGAGTACCAAGGATGAGATGATGGATAAGATATATCTCGAACAATATTTAGAAGCCTTACCATACAATATCCAGAGGTGACTTCGGCAGCACACGCATATAACAACAGAGCTAGCGGTCAAAATGGCCAACACTTTTCCCGTGCGCAACCCTGAGCTGTTCTATGGGAACCAGAGAAACTAAATAGAGCAGTTGCAGCAAAAAACGAGAAAAAGATTATCGACCACCCCCGGACACTTCTTGCTCTAGGCCTATGAAACCAGAAGGATTACCCTATAAAGGGCAACAGTGCTTCGACTGTGGCGAATGGGGCCACATAGCCCGTGTGTGTCCCCGAAAGAAATCGACAGAAGAACCAATGGAAGTGGGGTATATCCCAAAATCCATCCTGTATACAGCTGAGTTGGGGAGCGCCTTATATGTAAGTGTGGAGGTGAATGGGAGAACAGTGAAGGCCCTTTTAAATTCAGGGTGTAGGCAGTCCGTTGTTCAGGGGGACTTGATAAAACCTACCCAGATAGTACCAGAAGCCCTAGTACACATCAGATGCGTACATGGAGACATAAAACCATATCCAGTGGCTGTTATTATCCTCACTCCTGCCAAGTGGAAGCCGTACGCTGTGAGGGTGGGGGTGTTGTCGGAATTACCAGAAGAATTGATAATCGGAACGGACAACCCTGGGTTTTTAGACATGTTCCTTAAGACTTTGCAGGGGTTTCAAGACAGGGAAGAATGTAGAGGAGAAAAGCAAAACACAGCACCATCTCTTATCTCCCCAGAACCCTGGATCCTAGATGGAAGCTTTAAGTTTGCACAGATTAACAACCCAACCTTGCAAAACACCTGTCAGAGTGCACTACACCAAGACACACCTACCTCATATCCCCATTTTACTGTTGAGAAGAGCCTGTTATACAGAATCAGCGCAAAGGACACTGAACCACAGCTACTCGTTCCTATGTCTTTTAGGGACCAGATACTTTTTTCCCATTCTCACCTCACGGCAGGACATATAGGGGCTGAAAAAACAACACAAAACGTGTTACAACACTTCTATTGGCCAGGCGTATATGGGGATATCAAAAAGCATTGCCAAGAGTGTGACACCTATCAGAGGAAGAACACCTATCGTACTCCCCAGGTGCCTCTACAGCCTCTTCCGATGATTGGCACCCCTTTCGAGAGAGTGGGTATGGACCTCATCGGACCCTTACCAAAAACCAGGAAAGTTTATCTGTATGCCTTGGTGATAGTAGATTACTCCACCAGATAACCCGAGGCTTTTCCCCTAAGGGCCCCTACCACATCCAAAATAGCTGACAAACTCATTGAACTCTTTTCTAGGGTGGGATTCCCTCGGGAGATCTTGACTGATCAAGGCACTCCATTTGTATCATGCCTCATGAAAGAAGTATGTAAGACCCTGAACCTTCACCATATAAAAACCTCGGTGTACCACCCTCAAACTGATGGGTTGGTGGTGAGGTACAACGGAACCTTGAAGATGGTCCTGAAGAAAATGTTACAGAATGAAGGGAACGAGTGGGACCAGCTTCTCCCTCTCGCCCTGTACGTAGTCAGGCGTCAAGTCCAGAGTTCCCTAGGTTGCTCCTCGTTCGAGATGCTATATGGACGGCAATCGAGATCACTCCTAGAAATGACCAACGAGGCCTGGGAAAAGGAAGAGGCCGAGGAGACCCGGGGTTTTCTAGAGTATACACAGCATCTGAAGAGCAGAATAGGAAAGGTAAGAGATCTTCCCTACTCTCATTTGGAAAAAAGACAGGAGAAGAAAAAGCAGTTCTATGATAAAGGAAAGAAGTGGAGGCGCCTTGGTGGTATTGCCTTCCTCGACTAGTAAGTTCAAGTCAGAATGGTTGGGCCCATATAAAATCGTGGGGACGGTAGGCAACACCAGTTACAAAGTACAGATGAAATCTTTGCACATACAAACATATCACATCAACCTGTTAAAAAAATGGCTGGGTTCTACACCTACTGCTGCCCATCTCACGCTACCGTCCCATCAGAATTCGTCGCAGACAATAGACCAATTGGTAATTAATAACGACCTGTCTGAAAAACAGCGACACTCCCTTGGCTCCGTCTTACACCCCTTCACTGCAATGTTTTCTGACAACCCCGGGATGACGACCCTAACCAAACATACCATTGAGACCATTCCGGGGAAGGTCATAAAACAAAGGCTATATCGCATACCAGCAGCCAAAAGAAAGGCCGTCCAAAGGGAGGTACAGAACATGCTGGAGATGGGGGTTATTCGTCCATCCAAGAGCGAATGGTCATCTCCCATCGTAATGGTCCCCAAGCCAGACGGCTCTACCAGGTTCTGTATGGACTTCCGTGCCCTTAACTCGATTTCCACCTTTGATGCCTACCCGATACCCAGAGTAGACGCGTTAATAGAAAAGTTAGGAGAGGCAACCTACATCACCACCCTAGACCTCACGAAGGGGTATTGGTAGGTCCCCCTAAAAGAGGCGGATTGAAAGAAAACAGCTTTCTTTACACCAGATGGGCTGTTTGAGTTCACGGTTCGCCCATTCGGCCTCCACGGGGCACCAGCTACCTTCTAGCAACTCATGAATATGGTGCTCCATGAACACCAGTCCTTTGCATCAGCATATTTGGATGATATTGTGGTGTTCAACCCTACATGGGAGAAACACCTGCAACATATACAGGAAGTCCTACACGCCCTACAACATGCTGGCCTGCATATAAACTCAAAAAAATCCAGGGTGGGATTTCAGAAGGTTAAGTATTTGGGGTTTGTATTGGGCCATGGAGTGATTGCCCCTCAAGAAGAAAAGGTGAGGTCCATAGCAGACACCCCATTCCCTACAACCAGGAGAGAGATGAGGGCTTTCCTTGGGCTATTAGGGTATTACAGACGCTTCATTTCACAATACTCGGAAATAGCAGGGCCCTTAACTGACACTCTGTGGAAAGACTATAAAACCGAGGCCTTGTTACATCCTGCTGAATCCTTGGTAGATGCCTTTAAATGATTTTAAAAAGCCATTACCACCAGTCCAGTGTTAGCTTCTCCCAACTTCTCTAAGCCTTTTATATTACACACTGATGCATCCAACTATGGTATAGGAGCGGTACTGTCCCAACTGTCCCAAGAGGGGGTCGAACATCCTATACTCTTCATCAGTAGTAAGCTATTCCCCAGTGAAACAAGATACCCCACGTTGGAGAAGGAGTGCCTTGCGGTTAAATGGTCCATAGATAAACTGAGGTATTACCTCGAAGGCCACACCTTTACCCTATACACTGATCATGCCCCGCTTCAGTGGATGAGCAGAAACATAGGCCAAAACCCCCAGGTCCTACGTTGGTTCCTGTCTTTACAGCCTTTTTCTTTTATTGTGAAACACCGGAAAGGCTTGGATAACGGGAGTGCTGACTTTCTCTCCAGAGTGTTCCCTCTCCCCCGATTGGGAGAATCTAAGGGGGAGGAGTGTCACGGTTCCCTCCTCGACCTAGAGGGACATGAGCCGACTGAAACTTGGTGGACCGTACCTCCTTTCAACAGTCCTCTTCTCTCCCCACAGCAAGAAGACTGGGCTACCACACCCATCACCACGCAAGTGGCAGACATCTTTTACTTGGGACAAGGTTCCTTTAACTGGGATACGGGCTCCGCTGGCACCGCCCACAACACGGACTTCATCGCCCATGGACCAATAAGGCTCTGTGGATCTCCAGCACCGGTGTTTGACCACCCCGGAAACAGTGAAAGCGGAGACGAGGAGGACGCCAGAGAGAGAACACCGGGTACACCAGCTGAAGAGCAGCCGCTCTTGCGAAGGCCTGCAGAGGAGCTCAACGTTTCCTCGCTTTGCCCGGCTGCGCTCCTGGAGGAGCATGGCTTACAAATGTACGGAGCAAAGTTGCGGGGTGGGTTGGAGGGAGTGAGAAGTCCAACCATTAGGACGGTCCTCCCTGTCTCTGTTCCCCGGTTACCCACTTCCCGCATACAAGCACACCTTCCCGTTGTTCAGGGCACTTGACAGGCGTTCCCCCACTCCCTTCCCTACTACAATTGGTATATGAGGCAGTGACACTGTTCTCCCTTCTCTTTATGTACCGAAGTGATGCAACCAAGAGGGGGAAGATCGCATCCTGAGGACGGAAGGAGCGACAAACAGATCAAAGACTGGATAAGACGTATTATCCCTGAATATCAACACTGGCCTCTGTAAAACGAAGGCGATATTGCAGAATTAAACCTTGTCTAACACGACGCAGTCTGGACCTTGATCCTTCCCCTCCTTTACACAGGTGTTTTTTATTTGATTGGGGTAATGCACCTGAATTTAATTGTACTTTTAATCATTTTTTTTTAATGTTTTGTGGTGGGTGGACTGTAGTTTCAGTAGGGGCCTAGTTATTGCTTTGTAAGTAATTTTTTTTCTTTTATAAAAGAAAAATGTTGCACAGTTCACTACATTTTCGCCATGTTTTTTAAAAATAAATTTGCTATACTGATTTAATTCACTATGTGACCTAGTCTGCCAATGGGCCTTCCAGCCAGTAGACCCAGTGCTAGTCATGGGTGCATGAAACAAATGTTTCTGTGGTGTCTGTTGAATTGAAACACTATTTAGGCCATGGATTGGTTTAGATCAAAATACAAAATGTGTTTTTTTGGTGGTATTTCATGTTTTATGTATTCCTGCAAACAGTGTTTAGGCGAGGTAAAGCGTTTGGAGGATGTGTGTTGTTGTAAACATTTTTAGCCCTGTTCATTTTCGTTTTTTGGCATTGCTGAATTCATTCTGTATTCCCTGTGTTTCCAATGCCTCATTTGTCTGGCTGGTGTGTGTGATTGCCATAGGCCACCATTTGTCATTATTCCCCATGTGGCCAGGGGCCATTTTGTATAATCGGTGTCCAAAGGAATGCATGTGTTCTTTGTTTTGCAGGCCTCCTGCTGTTTGTTGTGACCATGTGGCTGACGGCCATTTTGTGTAGGCAGCCAGTGTGCTTTTGGCATAGGCCTGCATGTGTTCTTTGTTTTCTAGGCCTCCTGCCTGTTGTTGCTTGTGACCACCATGTGGCTAGCGGCCATTTTGTGTAGCCAGCCAGTGTGCTTTTGCCAATTCCCTGCATGTCTTCTTTGTTGTGGCCATACCTTCTTGTTGGTTGTTGTTCTGACCATGTAGCTGGCATCCAATTTGCGTAGGCAGTCCGCGTGCTTTTGCCATAGGCCTGCTTGGGTTTTTTTTGCATGTGATTTTTCTTCTTTTGTAAAGGAAAAATTTTGCACAGTTTAGTACATTTACTCCATGATTTTTAAATAAATTTGCTGTATTCTTTTAGTGCTCTATGTGGACTAGTCTGCCAATGGAATGGGCCTTCCAGCCAGTAGGCCCAGTGGTAGCCATGGGTGCATGAAAAACAACAGTTTCTGTTGTGTCTGTTAAATTGACATAATCAAGGCCATGGATGGCATTGGATTAAAGTACAAAAAGTGTTTTTTGTCGTATTTCTTGTTTGTTTTCTGAAAACATTGTATAGGTGGGTAATACCTTTGGAGGATGTGTGTTGTTGTAAAAAATGTTTGCCCTGTTGATTTTTGTTTTAGCCATTTTTGAATTAATCAATTATGATTTCTCTCTGTCTAACTATGCCTCCTGTGTGTGCTTGACATAGTCCATCATATGCCTTTATTCCCACTGCCATGTGGCCAGGGGCCATTTTGTATAGTCAGTGTCCCTAGACCGGCATGTGTCCATTGTTTTCCAGGCCTCTGGGTTCTTGTTGCAATGTGACTGGTGGGCAGTTTGCATAGGCAGTCAGTGTGTTTTTACAACAGGCCTCCATGTGTCCTTTGTTTGTGACCATGCCTTCTTGCTTGCTGGTTGTTGTTGTTGTGTGACCAATGACCATGTGGCTGGTGGCCATTTTGTGTAGCCAGATAATGAGCTTTCCCCATGGGCCTGCATGTGTTCTTTTTAGTTTGTTCCCCATGCCTTCTTGCTTGTTGTTGCTTGCGACCATGTGGCTGGCTTACATTTTGTGTAGCCGGCCAGTGTGCCTTTGCCATAGGCCTGCATGTTTTCTCTTTGTTCCCAATGCCTTCTTGCTCACTGTTGTTGTTGTTGCGGACCATGTGGCAATGGCAGGCAGCCATTTGGTGTGTCCAGCCAGTATGGTCCTTCGCTTTGCCATATGCTTTTTGGATGGTTGAGCAATGAAATAGCAGTTTAATATATTATATCCTTGATGATAACTTCACTTATTTATAATTATTTTTCTTTTAATTTTGTCCCCCCAAAAATTTCTATTTTTAATTAATTGGTAATTTTTTGTTTTTTAAATGATAAAATTTTGATTTTTTAAAACTTTCTTTAATATTATTACTTTAAAGAAAACATTTTCATTACATCTAACATCAGTTAATCAACTCCATGTCTGCTGTAGTTGCACAACGTCATTCATTGTCTAAAGATTATTCCATTGTCATTTGTCAGCTGCACCTCACTGAGTGCCACATCCCATGTGATGCGCCTAAAGCAAACAGTTACATCTGTATGTTTTTGTTGCTCTTTCTTATTCATCCTGAGTGTACAGTCAGTCACCATGAAAGTTCATGTTGGTGTGGTTTTCAGTTTTACTAATGGATACACTGTATTGTTAATTATTTATAATAAGAATAACCAGTGATCACATTAAATTATATTATTTGTTTGTACTACTAATTGAACTGCACCTATGCCACGTTTCACTGATGTTCTTTTCTTTTAGTTGCACAAGAGACAACATCACCCACAGAACTCCCAGACAGTAGGCCTGTGCACGATGTGACACGTGACCCACTCATCACACAGACATCTCTTCAACTTGTGTGAAGCTAAGTGCCACTGCTAACTGGCAGCTTCAAGATCCCCACAACTAAATGTGCAACTAAGAAAGTGGCCAGTGAGAAGAAGGAGCTTACCACCACTGGTAGGTCAACTCAGAGTTTTTTGGGGGAAAATAAACTATGCCTGCTGCACGGGCCTCTGGGTAGCAAGCTGGGATAAGCACCCCCACATCAGTTGACCCACCCAATCTAGACCCAAGCCTATGTCTGTCACAGAGGCAGCCAGTCTAATTACAGCAACGCCGATGAGCAGTGATGTTGAAATCGACTTATCTCTATTGCAAAGTAGTACCCAATCGTTGCAGGAAACTCAGTGAAATAGACAACAACAGCCGCAACCACCAATAGTAATTCCTCTTGAGGTAGGAGAAGTTCAGGAGATTGAGCTTCATGCTGAAGAAGTAGAGCAAGCCGCTCTTCCAGAAGATCCATTGTTTTCCAGATCTCCAGCTAGAAAAAGGAGGGTTAGTGCATCATCTTCCTCTTTAAGCCCGCTTCTGATGATCTAAACACCACTTGGAACCCGCCTCAGTCTGAGAGGGAGTCATGCCATGAGGCTAGGGAAAAGGATGGTTCCTGAAAGCCTAGTTATGGAGGCAGATGTAAAAGAGGAGGATGACGACGAGCCAGTCATCATGGATGTTAGCCCAGCCCCAGTGGAGACTGACGTTACCCTATCCCAACTTGCTAGGAGGGATGTGGCACCACAGATACCACCACCACCGCCAGCTTCCAAATTTGCAAAGCACCGGCAGCGACCTACATCCACAACCACTACAGTAGAGGTAGGTACTACAAAGAGTCAAACTTCAAAATGTCCACCTACCGTCAGTTCATCAGACAATGGCAGTGGCACCAGCATCAGAAATTTGACCACCCGAGTTTGGGACTTCTTTACGTTTAGCAAGAAGGAGGTGAACATTGCCACAGGGTGAGCTTGGTACAAACTATAGTACTGGGGGCCAAACAACCCATTTGTGAAAGCACCACTGCAAGTGTTGTTGATGAAAGTGGTCGAAAGGCTGAGCAGGGAATCTGATCCAATCCCAGTGGAAGGTGAAGAAGAGGGAGACATTTTTGTTACGCAAAGCAGCCTTCTCCCAGTAGTGCAGTACTATCACCCACATCAGCAACATTGCAATGGGATAAGACTCAAGTTGAGACATCAAGGCAAGAGAGGGCAGTGACTTCCCCATTGAAACGCACATTGAGCCTACCACTGTCTGTTTTCAAGACGTCACCTGCATCAGTGGCACCAGAAAATAAAACCTCCAGGCTACTATTCCTGACATGTTTAGGCTGAAGGGGCAGTATCAACAAAACCACCCAAAGGCATGTGTGTACAGCGCGAAGCTGGCTAAAATGTTAGCGCTGGGCCTTCTCCCTTTTTGCTGTGCTGGAATTGATTGGACAAGCTTTGCAGAAAAGTGCTGTTCACACTATCCCCTTGACGACAGGCATGTGAACCAGTTGTAAAGTCACTGATGACATGTACACCACTGCACACTGGATCTCTTTTGTGGGGGCTAAAGAAAAGATATCTGCAGGTGTTGACACTGCTGAGATTTTTGATGCCGCTCAAAAGCATGAGACAGTGGCCATGTTCACCATGGAGTAATCCCATACTGCCCTAAACATTTTAAATTACTTTAACAACAAGGTCTTTGAATGGTCATGACCAAGAGGGCTTAACATTGGATTTGTTGCCATGGACAATGGCAGTAATATAGTTATGGCCATGACCGATGGTGCCTATTTCAGGGTCCTATGTTTGACGCACTGCATCAACATCATTGTACAGGACTTTCTATAAAAAGAAGACCAAGTAAGTAACTTACTGTCCACTTGCAGAAGAATTTGCACCCATTTCACCCATTCATTTAAAGCTGAGGGTCATTCAGCATGATAATAGAATGCCAGTTAAAGCACCCATACAGGAGGTGCCAACACTTTAAAACTTGACTTATTAAATGCTTGAACGCCTGTTTAAGCAGTACAGACCAATTCATAAATATGTCATGCAAAGAGGGGATGCAACTGTGAACGGCATGATCATTGAGATGGACCAATGGGGCTTAGTCAAATGCCTGACATACATGCTGCTTCCTTTTGAGGTGTTCACACTGGAATTCAGCAAGGACAACAGTACCATGGGCCAAGCTATTCCATTGTTGCACATGCTTCAGAAACAACTAGTGGAGGTGTCTAAAATGTATACAGCTTGTGGAGGAAAAAGAAAATGTGTATGGGTTGGTGGAGAGCTTAATCCTTCACTTATCTGTTAATACAAGGGTGCAAAGAGACATTGTGTTATCCAAACATTACATCTGTGCCACAATTCTTGATCCATGGTACACACCATTACTGTCCACTTTAATTACTCTATCAGGCAGGGATGTTGCAAAATACAAGCCATGGATAGCTGAGCAAGCCAGTGAGCTAGAAAAAGAACAGCAGGGAATTAGAGGCCCACTCCTCCAGGGCACAAGTTCTGCGGGGCAGCCTTTAAGTTCAGAGCCTGAGGGCAGTGCTTTTGGTTCACAGCAGACAAGACCGACAACAAGAACACCATCAAAAACCAGAACAGGAGCATCAAAATCTGCAACTGAATGGTTTCTACTGGCAGGGCATAACTTCAGTGCAGAGGCAAAGGCAAAAGAGGTCGAGTAAGGTGGAGCGCCAATGAACATTGAGCAGATGTTCAATGCCCATCTGGATGACCCAACAGAGCTCTACCTTGATCAAAACCCATTGTTGTGTTGGTCTGGGAACTAGTGCTCAGCAGGCTGGCAATAAACTATCTGGTTTACCGGTAGCCAGTGTTTCCGCTGAGCATGTATTCAGTGCTGTCATTGTCACAGTAAGAAGGACCAGTATCTTGCCCCAAAACGTGGCAAGATTAACCGTGATTGAAATTAACTAGCACTTTATACCACGGATTACTGGGGGTATTGTTTATCTGTAACTATTACGCTTAAATGTGTTTCTGATGATTCACACTGTTGGTGGCATAACGATGTCCGATCATCTTTAAATGAAGGGTATTTTTATTTTCCTTCTCCTTTGAGAGATAGTGAGGTTTCTTCACCAGGTCAACTCCACACTGCATTGTTTAATTGTTTTCTGCGTTATACTCCTCAAAGATTCAGACCTGACCAGTCCCTTTAGAATAGATAACACAAACACAAATCATGTCTACAGAAAAAATTACTCAATGTTTGGAGTTGGGACACCGTTGGTATGGAGTTGGACACCTTATACTGAGTCAGTAGGATCATGGATGATGGAATGGCTCAGGGCGAGGGCATGACTACTTCAAGAACTGCTACCAGAAGAAGGAAGTTTTCAACTTCACTGAAACCAACCTATTTGGTGATGACTTTAAAGTGGCCTAGACAGTCCTACCTAACTCTGTATAGTGGTAGTGAGTGGTGACAGCAGTGAGTTGATTTTACTTGATTGGGAAAATGCAATTTTGCAGGATGTGTGTGTGCTCAGTGCTCTCTGCCTCAAATTTTAAGTTAAGTGGTGGTTCAGTGGGAGCCAGAAAACTGGAGACAGACATTTAGTCATGATCATCACATTATGGGTATGCTGTTAGGCTACATATTATTGTTATACTATTCATGATGATGAATTCATGATCATGATGACAGGTGCGAGTTTGAACAGGTCGATACCGATAGTTACAATCGGCCACTTTTTGGTGATTCTTGTTTCTTGTAAATAGCCCTCACCTAACTGTTCATACACCATGCATAAATGAATGAGTGCAGAAAGGACTATTCTTCTCTTCTCTCTTCTTATGAAGTTTAACTTCTTTCTTTCTCCTTGATGCTACCATTTCGAGTTTGTTTATCAATCCGCAGGCCCTCTGGAAAACCAACATAACACTCCCGCTTACCTTACCGGACTGCTTCCGCCAGGCAAGCAAGATTGAAGGACAGTCCAAGAAGAATGCAGATGCAACTCTCAATTTGGCTATACAGTAGCATTTTTTCTTTTTGTTATCATTAGAACTGTGTGTGTTGTTCACTTGAATCCGACAGATAATTTCATTTGTAATATATGTGCTATCTTTCAAAGCTCTGTAACACAGAACATTTAGATATATAATGTAACTTGGGTCTCTCTGGGGGCAGACGGGCAATTTGTTTTGTTTTGTTTTACCTGTACTCATCATTCCTTCATTTCCTTCTCCTCCCATAACAGATTTATGATGGTTGGCTGCTCATTGCCAAGATGAATGTTATCCTTGTGTAGTGTTTGTCTTCGCCAAACTTTTCCATCCATTCATTAGATCCCTAACCCTCTTCTCCCGGGCTGTGTCATTTATTGCGGTGTGGCAATAATTTACACCATTAATTGATCACACACTTGGTGTGGCGGATGTGGTGAAAGCAGTGCCAACTCCCTGCAGGATGTGGATCTTCAGCTTTAAGTATAACCCACACTGGTCATATTTATTATTTACCTACCTAGGCATATAAACAGTGTTCACTATTTTCAGAGGAACATCATTGCCAGAATCATCATTCAGGCACAGTATTGCATCAAAGCTTACCCTTGTCCACTTTGTTGTTCGAGTCGACTTCATTTTGTAACTTGTACTAGCTCACCATTGTTCTGATTATTTCAATTTAGCATTGCTTATCATATTTTCTCTATTGTCTCTCTTCTTGTGTACTAGTAGTCTAGTCTGATGACTGTCTCAATATTGTTTTTAAGCTTGCATATAATGACGCCATTAACTCATTTTTTATTTTAATTTAATTAGTTCCCTGCGATGGATAGTTCATACAACCCTCAGTTTGAGTTCGCCTAGAAGGGAGTGGGACCTTGCTTCTGATGCCTTCAATGTTAGTGTGCCAGCATGCTACTACTACCACCATCATAGCACCTTGGGAAACCATGCAACCTGCGCTTCATCTAATAAGGTAAGAGAACTGTGGTTGATTGTTGAACTGCAATCTATATACAATGGAAATTCACCACCCCCTCCGAGTCCCTAGGGGTTAATATAGTTGCAGCTGCAGATACTGGGAGGAGAGAGTGGTAGGACAAGGGAGGGTACCACATAACAATTTTGTTGTTACACTATCAGCATATTTTAAAAACTGGCTGTGGCAAAGACAGAAGTGCAAAGTAAAAGATTTAAATCATGACGTAAAATGAAAAAAGTTTTATTCACCTAACAATATAAACTAAACTCACAACTGGCCCACCTCTCTACCTGTCCCAACCAATGTCCCATGTAGTGTCCAACAAAGTAAAGTCCAAAAACAAAATTGTCCATAAAGAAAATTGAAAAAATGCCCCAACTCCCACATTCCCACCCTCTCCCCACTGCAAGTCCCACACACCAAAAAAGGATTAAAAAGGGGCAGAAGAGGGCACTTAAGGTGGGCTAGGAGCTTCTTAATGTGCCTCTCCATTGTCTCCATCCATTCCTCCTGCCTGGCTTCCAGGTGCGCCAGCCTCTGCATAATGTGGCACTGAAATGCGGGGGAGCAGCAGTAGTGGAATGGTGGTGGGTGGCTACCGCTGGACCTCAGCGGCGGTGTACTGGAGTACTGGGGTCTGACTGGCCTTGGGGCAGCTGCTGCTGCCGCCTCCTCCTTCCAGGACCACCAGCCGCTGGTATTCAGCCCTGATGGGCTCCAGTTTCCTCTGCCGGGTCTGGGCTGCTATCTCCGCCTGTTAGGAGTCAGATCCATAAGAGTAGCTATATCAAGAAAGAAAACAGATAAATTGTACATAATGCTCTTAGCAAAGCACATACAATTATATAATGGCACAGTAGCACTACATTTGCTGATATCCTCGGGCCATTCAATTTTGATGTGATTAGAGTTTCAGGCATTATGCACTATGGAGTATACAAGTATTCTTCCCTCTCTTATTGAGCTAAATTAATTGAGGAATGCGAGCTCGAATGGCTCCCTAGATATACTCAAGTTACTTTGCTACTCTTAGCAGGTAGAGCAGCTGTACTAGACAATTATCTTATTCCTCATTGCCATGCTCTGTTAAATGCCTTTCAATTTCACCCTGACTACAAGGAAGATGAATCGTTACTATGAATGATATACGTCACGTGGGGTACTATATAAAAACAATCATGCAGACAGACATGCTCCTGTCTGTAAGTAGACAGTACAAAAGCAATGCACTACAGTACTGGGAAAGGATTAAGGAAGAGGATATTCTGTTTGTCACATTTGTCACAGACTATCCTGCTTGCAAAATGTAAATGCACTTACTCTTAGTTCCACTTTACTCCCTGGCCTCACCCTACTTCATCACACCTTGACATTACGTTAGATTATCATCATCAAGTGCCTCAGCTTTTGCTAGTAATGAATCTCTTTGTTCGGCAATTTTGAAAGGGACAATTTTTAACAGACGTAATCCGTTATGGAGGCCATAATTAAATGTATCACTTGGCCAGTAGAATGTGGCACGTGCAAAGAATGTTTTTTTCAAATTTTGCAGGTGTCTGAGACATACAGAACTTAGGAAAGTAGTTATGTATTAGGAAGTGACTTAGTGGGCACTGGGAGTGAAGGGAAGGCCAACAATTTTTCGCATTGCCCTCGAATATGTTAATGGGCCTACACATTAACTGAGTCAGACGCACATTGCACAGCCAACAATGCAGTGTCTCCGATGTAACCATGCAGATGTTAGGTCACCATGGGTGTCACTTGTGAAATGTCATGGGTAAGGAGGGAGGGAGTTGATTGATGATCGGTGGGTAGGTAGGAATATACATATTATATGTTGTGCATGAAAACTACTGTGAGTCAAGGGGGTTGACTGAAAAACCACCTCAACCCTTTGAATCTAAATCTTG
Source organism: Triturus cristatus (assembly GCF_964204655.1). Taxonomy (NCBI): domain Eukaryota; kingdom Metazoa; phylum Chordata; class Amphibia; order Caudata; family Salamandridae; genus Triturus; species Triturus cristatus. The sequence continues at coordinate 60,871,061 of NC_140588.1, forward strand.
ATAAAACCCCTCCAAGCAAGTAAACGTGAGAAGAACGCCACTCCAGAGGAGCACCCTAGTCCCTTGTTCCTTCTTCATTCCAAGGATTTTTCCATTCATCATTGTATTGATCTTCTACTATTATTATTATTCAACCTTGGCTTTGCTACTCACCGTTTAAGTTTTACATTTCCTTCAATCCAGTCTACTCTTCACCATTGAAAACCATCTATTCATCTATATATCCATCCAGCCTTTCACCAACATACATTTACCCACCCGTGCATCCTTTCACCCATCAAAACGACCCGAGGCTTCCGTTCTCCACCCAGGCAGACATCCTTTTACCCATATTCCCTTTCATTCATTCTTCACCCACCCATGCATCCTATCAGCCACCTATATGCATCCTTACACCCATGTATCCTTCTCTTCCAATAATATTACATTTCACCCATCCTTTCTTCTTCCATCCTTCTTTCCCTTTTCCAACAACCCATCATAGTTAAAGGTCTTAATGAAGTTTTGACTGCTGATTTGCAGATAGAAGAGGCCATTACTCAACTCCCGCTGTATATGCTAAGAGGAGTGTGTTCAACTGTTCACAAGTCAACAGAACACCCTTGCAGTGAGTATATAATTAATTGTCAATAAGCAAGCAATGTGACGTATCACCGCACGCCACTGCTACTGGCTCACCCCCTACCGCTACCGCATCTGCAGACTGGCTGGCGCCATCACTGCTGGCCCCGGCACTGGTGGTCAGTGTGACTAGAAAAATATGACAAATTTTTTTGATGCCAGATATGCCTCTCTCTATTATTTTTTTTGTATAGCATTATACAACCACACACACCATAATTTGGTTACAGTACCTTCTATCAAAAATATCAGGTTGGGCATTTTGTTGGTGGCAATTTTTGAAAAGCCTCCAGACAAACTGAAATGGAATGGCAGAGCAATTGATAAATCTGAGTTTTTAATTTGCAATGAAAGAGTGGACAACTGGACATGTGGTCTTGGTTGGCAAATGCAATGGGGCTGTCCTCTTCATACTTCCTTCCAGCCATGGTGCACGGTCATCAGTTCACCAACTGCTGCTGGTAATACTGGGCCTACTTAAGACACAACTTTGGGGTGTCCAATGTAACCATGGCCACTCTCTCGTTTTACTGATTGAGCATAAGCATGTAAAAGAAAGCCTTTTCATCACAACAAACATGTGTAGAATACCTTACTTGGGCATGCAATCTTCACAGCAGAGTAGTAGTACATGACAAATGGGTTTTCTGGGGCTTACAGTACCACCACTAGGCAGTCCACAAAATATATAAGGAGAAAGGAAGGCTGACTGAGAAAGCAGAAGGAAGGAAGCTATAGACAGACTAGTACAGAGACAGTTTGAAGTAAAGCACAGAAAATTGAAATACAGAAAATAAGTAAATAGGATGATGCAGGGATAGCAATAATTTAGAAACAGATTGATCGAAGAGGATTTGGGAATAAATTAGGAAACAGGTAGAAATAATAATTCATAATAAGGAGCGGCAAAAGTTAGGGAAATAAATATTAATGTTAACACCAGGAGGACCTACTGGGGCCTGCAAAGCCATTGGCTGAGGAACTTTGGGACTGGGAGGCATCTCCAGCTCCCTCACCTGCCTCAGCTCTCTTCTTGCCCTGCATGCTGATGTAAGACATAAAGACAAAAAAAAATTGGTAGTAAATAAATGTTCTCTCCAAAAATATTTTTTGCCAGGAAAAGACAATCGCAATAAGATTGAGCTTTTCTAAATCAGATCAACTAGTAGTATCGCGGACTGTCCTATCTTATTCCAAATTTCCTAAACTTACCTAGCCCTATTCCAAATTTAGTCAACTAGATTCTGGAATTACGAATAAATTGCAAGGAATGATGTTTGCTTCTTCTCCTCTCATTTGCAATCTGAACCGCCTATGATGGGCCAATTTACTGAGGGGGCGGTTTTGATGGGGTCGGTCGGAATGGAATCCGAACCGGATTTCTAAATGGTCTCTGACTGGCTCGGAGAGTCCGTCTGCCATTCGAAAAGCCTCCAGTAATCCCTCGGGCGGCTCTTTCTGGCCGAGGGATTACAATGGTAGATTCCAACAGCCTTTCTGTGCCGGCCTATCCGACACAGAAAGGCTGTGGGAATCCAACTTTGGGGGACCCCAGCAGGGCCCCCATGGGTCCAAGGCCTCCAGATGCCCCCCTGTTGATCCCTGCACTCAGTGGCAGGCACCTTGAGGTGCCTGCCACGTGGTGCAGGAATGAATTGCACCTCACCTCTTTACAATGAGAGCATGCATTCCGGTCAGAATGCATGCTCCCATTGTAAGGAATAGGAATGCGACCAAACAGTGTTTGTTGCATCCTAATTGCTGGGTTAAGGCCGACAACAGGAGGGCATTCAGTCCCAGTTCAAAACGATGTTGGGCAGACTCAGGTCTGTCCAACATCGTAATTGGGCTCTAAGTCTGCATTTTTTTATTTAAATGAATAGATGGATTCATGCATGTACACTAAATTGGTTGCTTGCCACTGTACGAGATTAAAAAAAACTAAAAGAAATGAAGTGAGAGGACATGCGCTGCTAAATTACTAAAACTAACTACCACTATCTTAGTGACAGGACAAAGGAGTGTTTGTATTACTTCTTAAACAATCAGCCCAAGCGAGCGCCAACAAGTACGATTAGGTAGCGCCGAGCACCTGTCTAGAATAACGATCACATAATATTTGTAAACTTAACTTACCTGTGTGTGTGCAGCATGCTTGATATTTGCTATTTGGGAAAAATAACAGGTCCAGCAGGTCCTGGTCTCGGTCCAGGACGTCAGACCACAGGTGCATCAGCTGCTGCTCGGTGCACCGAACTCGAGAGCGGCAGTACACTGGCTGGGGCACCCTCGCCCAACGCTGATACCACTCTGTGAGTCTGTACCCCGACCCAGGTCTGCTGCCAGGGTGAAGGGGAGGTGGCACTGGACATAAAAGACCAGCGCTGCCGCCTCCACCTCTGAAAACAAGGCACGAGGCAGCACCCCTTCCTGGCCCTGCCATCGGCAAGGAAAGCGGCTGCTGTCCTTTTTGTTTGGCGCCCTGCTTTACATGGCGCTGGGGGGAAGAAGAGAGAAAGAAAGAAACAGGAAAGAAAATGAGGGAAGGAGAAAATAAGGAAGTCAAGTAAAAAAATAACAAAATACAAAACTCACAAAAAAACACCAAAAAGTAGAAAAACCTAAAATATATACTCAGAAAGACAAAAGGTAAGATAATAAATAAAAATTATAGGAACAAAGTTTTAGAAGGCAAGGATTAAATAGATTGAGGAAGGATGAAAAAGTAGGCCCCAGCACCATAAAAAGAGTGAGAAACAAGATGGCCGCACCCAAGCGCACGGTGTGGTGCAGTTCGGGTGAGATATACGCCTTGGAACGAACTTCCTGTTGACATACGGTATAAACATCACGTGAACGGGAAGGCCAAGGTCTCTCTGCGTAGCACGGCAGAGTGTTTTTACAACTTCATGGAGTTCCACATAGCGCGACTACACGAACTCCGCCCGGGCCTAGCTACAGTTAGGATCAGGTTTCACTTGTACAAAACCAGGGACTTTCAGCAGTTTTAATTAGCTTAGCTACCTGCAGCTTGCACCCCCACAAAGCACTGCTTATGACTTCACATATTACATCACTCATGACATGGTCGGTGACATCACTGATGACATCACTGATGACATCTCAAATGACATCATTGGCTTTTCAGGAAACTTGGTCCCTTAGCAACACCCCCTTTTTACCTAATTTTGTTAATTTTTTCTGTCCTGTGCTACCTTCTCCCTCTGGGAATGACAAGTCAGGGCTTTGTACTCTAGTCTCTCTAGCAGTAAAGTGTATTGCCACTAAAGTAGAATCAAATAGTGACTATGTAGGTATGGTCTTACTAACTTTTCAGGATAATTCATTTCGAATGTAGATGATATCATTGAGAAATGTAAGAACTCTCCAAATAATTAGAGAAATGAGAATAACTGCCAAAGTTTCAACAGTGGATTTGGAGGATTTTAAGAATCATCTTTGTCTGGGACCTTGCTTCTTTTTGAAGACCCTGGGGTTGAGGACTTCTCCCTACTCTACAACTTTGAACACTCTTCACAGGGGTACCAGTTGAATGACTTGATCCGCATGCAGAACCTGGTCATCCCCGGTGCTCAGGCAGTCCCACTTATTTTGGGAGAGGCGTTGAATCTATAGTGGATCACTTTTTAATTTTCACATTGCTTCTCCCCACTGTGGTTGATTATTCTGTTAAAAATGGATGGGGTGGAGTGATCACAATGCTTTACTGTTTTATTCTCTTCCATCAGAGCCAAGGCTCTCTTGAGTCATTTGCAGCTCCAGACCAGTTGAATCTCGCAGAACAAGGGAGGCGGATTAGGTGGGTGAAAATGATCCCCAACAGTTTTGTGGGTCACTTTTGAAACAATAAAGTTTAGAGATGGTGAATTGTCTCAATCCCAACTTATGGCCCGAAGACATTATTTTAGCTTTTTAGTACCTTTGTGCTAGAGCTAAACATGTCCCTGTGGTGGCTGGCCCAGGACACCCTGCCACTTCTCATGAATGACATCTGGGATGAGTTGTTATATGCTAGCAGTAGCAGTGACACAGTGGCATTTTAGAAATCTTAAATCACCCCTTCCTGGCTGTGGATACTTTAACCGGCCTGGCATACCGGAAACCCATTGGTATGCCCATTTCTCGTCTATCTACTTTCTGGATACAGTTAGGATTTGCCATCATCTAAGGTTAGTACAGTAGAGGTTAGATCTCCCTGTCTTTCTTTTTCCATCTCAGAGGTTAGTGGTGCCTTCAGCTGTCTGTCAAGATATAAGGCCCCTGGCCCTGATGGAGTTCCTGCAGATCTCTTTAAGGAAGATATTACCATCTGGCTCCCTTACCGGCAAATATTCTAAACGCTGCAGTTTCTTATGGTCCCTTGTCCTCTTGGTCTCAATCCATTATAGTCCCAGTATTCAAGAAAGTGGATAGTGGGGATCCAACATGTTACAGACAAATTTCACTTAAAGACACCACAGTGAAGGTTTTTGGCCAGGTTGTTTTAAAAAGGTTGATGGATTGGGCGGAGGAGAAGAATATTATTTCCAATTGCCAGGATGGGTTTAGACATGGGTTAGGTATCATTGGGCAATATCTGAATCTCTATTTACTGATTCAGAAATATAATGAGGCCAAGAAAGGGACTGGCTTTTTGGGCTTTATGGACCTTTCAACAGCTTTTGATCATGTGACCCAATCAAAGCTGTGGCCCCTCTTACTGTCTTTGGGGTGGAGCCAGTAATAGTTTATTTCATGGCAGACCTTCATATGAAAATGTTGAGGTCTGTTAGATTTACAAATGAGGGTGTTTGCACGAAGAGCTTTCCTATCATCCATGGAGTACGATAAGGTGGTATCCTGGCCCCATTTTTGTTTACCATTTACATTAATGGTCTGGAAACAGCACTAATGGAAGGCCAGGGTGGCCCTCTCAGGGTGGGTTCACGGGCAATGCCAGTCCTCTTATATGCAGATAAGGCCGTCCTTATTTAAAGGACCGCACTAGGCCTCCAATGCTGCTTAGATTCTTATGAATTTTTTATGGAGGGCTTAGATTTGCCCATACATTGCTCAAAATCTGTCATAATGAGGCTGGGGACAAGCCTGTTAAATCTAGTAATTATTTTTGCCAGAAAGTCAGAATTGCTCAGATAGGCTCTTTTAATTACCTAGGCTTCCTGGTTGATGACAAATCCTCCTGTGGCCCTTACCATTACTCACCAGGTAGTGTGGAGCAGTAATGGATCTTAGGTTAAGGGTGAGTAGGAAACCTGTGAGCGTCCTTATCCAGGTGTATAAGGCCAAGTGCGTATCAGCGGTCAGTTATGGTAGTGATATCTGGGGGATCGGGATTGTGAACTGATACAACGGGAAGAAAACAAGTTCCTCGGGGGGCTGCTGGGTGTTCAACCAGGTACGTCCGCATTTGCGGTCCATGAGTTACTTAGTATTAGTTATATCTCAGACCTTCTCAAACTCCGGCCTTTTTTAAGTTGGATCTCTATCTGGTATAAGAGTGAACCCATATTGAATATAATGATAATTCAGGATTGCCTTTCCTTAGAAAATCATAAGTCTATCTCATGGTTGAATTATATAAAGTCTGCTTTCTTAGCCCTGGGTCGTTCCAACTTTTTTACTCACCCAGAAGTGATCACTAAAGAAGACTACAAATTTTTCTACTGCGGTTATCATCTAGCCGCAAGTTCATTGAGTTTTGTAAACCGTCAGTTCTGGCTTATTGCCTGATGCAGACAGCCAGCTCTCGGGAGCCTTACCTAACTTGGGTGTACAATATTTATCATCGACATCTTTTATATAGGTTTAGGCTGAATGTGTTCCTCTCACTGGTTAGTTTTCCTAAAGGATGGGCGGCAGGTGGCCGTTTAGGCTCCTGCGAGTGTTATGGTTCCTCAGGGCATTCATTGCTGCATGTTGTCATGTTTTGCAGTTATTACATTTTACCAAGGAAAAAATATCGCTTCCAGTCCTGAAGGAGGCTAATTTTACTCAAGCAAGACCAACCATGCTTTTCCTTTCCATGCTGGGGAATGTTCACATATTTGTATCTATGGACTACTTTTTAAGCAGTGTGGTAAAAATTCAAGGTGCTTTGCCATAATGCTTCAGGTGTTTTTAAAGAATGTCTTATGTGTTGATTGGAACTTGTACTTATTGGATTATCTGGTACCTGTTTAAAGATTGACTCACTTTTTATATTTATTTTGTACTGTGATTCATGTATACATTATATTGGTTTTACTATGTTTTTATTATGTTTTATATCTTTTATGGTTATTTATTTAACCAAATAAAGACATTTTTTTCTTCTTCTTGACTAGTTTGAACATGGGTTGTTTTGGGGTGATCTGCCAAGCGTGGCCTGAGAAAAAAAGGGGTCCAAAAACGCAACATTCTCACTTATTTTCCATAGACTTATTTAGGCAGGGCTCTAGCAATAACTGCTGAATGGAATTACACCAAATTTGGCATAAATCTAGATCCTGGTACACAGATTGTGCTTTTTGTGGTTTAGTGTAAATCTGTCCTGTAGGCTTTATAGAAATTAATGGTCAAATATATTTGTATATCTGGACTGTTGGATCCGTGAGAGTACTCGAAAACTATAATATGCCTTGATGTTTCTCAGCTTCAGGTAGCTTGCTGTAGCAAATATAAACCTATACGTCTTCCACGATGTGCTTCTTAATTGAGAAGATGAATTATTGGGGATTTAAATTCCCATTTTTTTATGTTTTGGGTTACACATTGGCATTTTTACTTAAAAGTTTACTGGCCCATGAGAATGGTTATATAAATTTGCTACAATGAGGGACGGGGAGGATGAGTATTCATACATCGAAGGTTTGACAAAATGGTACTGAGGGGAGGACTGCTACTGATCAAGACTCACCCTAAAGCAGTACAGTTATTGGCCCCACTTAGTGATTAATAATGGTTGTTGCTACACTTACCTGAAACATCAAAGGGCTTAACTCACCTGACAAATGCCTTAAACTATGGTAATATTTACTTGACAACCTGACATGACCTTGTGGCACTACAAGAGACCAATTTGAAATGACCGGATGAACTTAGGCTGCATCATAGGGCCTACCCAGTATATATAAATCCTCCACTCCCAACAAACATAAGGGTGCAGCCCTCTTCTTTCACGCCTCTCTGAAAATCCAACCTGAACGATATTTAACTGTATGCATAACCGTATGTGCAGTTTTGCTTACAAATATGCCCCTACTTCAAATCAAGCTTCATTTCTGTGCTCAACACTGTTGATGTGGAGTGGGTTGCGGAAGGGGGAAATCTTTTTGATGAGAGACTTCAACCTCATTTTGGACTTGGGGATAGATAGCACACATAAACACACACAGAGAACACACGGGATATTTTTTGCCCTCATACCACACCTATTCTAGATTAGATTGCGTATTTATAAGCCAGGACCTCTCATCAGCATTGCAAACAGTCTCATTGCACCAGTTACTATGTTTAATCAAGCCCCAGTGGTGATGAACCTGAAGTGCGACATAGATTCGTAAAAAAATCGCCACTGGTTCTTTCCTAGATCCCTCACTGGCGATAGGTAAATGCAGGAGTAGGTGTGGAAAGCCAGTAAGAAAATTCTTCCTCTTGAATGACACACATGACATCAATCTCGCCAACAATTAGGATTCCTTTAAGGCTGTTCTGCGTGGGAAATGCATCATATTTATATTGGCACCAAACAAGCAAAGATCCCAGGAAAGATTAACTTTGGAGACCGAACTGTAACATGTGGAACCGGCATATTAAGAAAACCCAACGCTACCCCTCCACAGGAAAGTCACTGGCCTCAGAGGCAAGCTTAATGCTATTTATAACAACAAGGCCAAACTCGCCCTTCTACCACTTAAACGCATCACATATGAACAAGGCAACAAGGTGGGATCAGCATGCTAGCCAATTGCGGATTAAGAGGGAGAAGGAATATATAGTAGAAAATAGACAAGACACAGGAGAAATGGCAACCTCTGACCCAGCAAAGTCCCAAACCTTTGGACATTTTCTCAAGACTGTTTATACCAGGCCTAGGTGTAGTTCGCGGAGTTTCGCTGCGAGGAACTCCGCGAAAAAATCAAAAAAACTAGGCGGAGTTCCGCAAGTGGTGGAGTACAGTGTGAGCTGCCGTTTGCGCTGATCTTGCTGCCGCTCGGGTAGAAATTCTACCCAAGCGGCAGATTGCTGGAAAAAAACTCTGCTGCACTACACAGAAGGGAGGTTTCTGCACTCTGCGAGCTCCGTGGAGTGCTGAAAATTCCACAAACTCCGCAAACGGAGCAGAGTTCACCGCCCGACCTACTTTATACTGCTGAGGGCTATGATAAGGCAGAGCAAGTTGACTATCTGGAAGGTGTGAATCTCCAGACGGTATCAGCGACTCAGAATGAGTTGTTGCAAGAACCCTTAAATGAAGAGGAATTACGTAGAGCATTAGCAGGCCTTGAACTCCACCAATCCCCAGATCCGGATGGGTCGACAGCACAATTCTATAAAACTTTTGGTTCTGAATTGATACCACAACTGGTGGCCCTTTTCAATTTGGTGGCAGTTATCCCATCAATGAGTGAAGCCCACATTTCAATAATTCCCAAACCAGGAAAAGACCCCCAATGTTGCGGCTCCTACTATCCAATGACACTACTTAACCTTGACACTAAGTTATATGCAAAGATTGTAGCCTCTAGACTTGTGGCTGTAATGCCAGAACTTATTCATCCGGACCAGTCAGGTTTTATTAAAGGCCGGCAAACCCATAACCATCTCAGAAGAGTCATTCATCTGGTTGAAAAAGCTACAAAAAATCAATCTCTGCAGCCCTACTGCCGCTCGATGCATAGAAATCCTTCGACTAGGTGGATTGGGTTTTCCCTTTCCACACTTTGGCGAGCTTTGGGTTTTGCAACCAATTCATAGCCATGATAAAAGGCAACTATGAGCAGCCTAGTACCCGAGTCATGGTTTATGGTGTCGGTTCAGACTTATTTCTTTTAGGGAGGGGAACACAACAAGGTTGTCCCCTTTCACCATTATTATTTGCCCTTGGTATTGAGCCCCTCGCTGCTAAAATATGTGGGTAGCCTGCCATCCACAGCAATTCTTTTGGCATGGACGAACACAAAATGTCCCTATTTGCCATCGACGTGTTGATGACCTTAATCTCCCCAAAACCAACCTTAGAAGCATTACAACTAAAGCTCCGGAATTTCAAAAGGATGTTAGGATTCTGTATTCACCTAACCAAATCATACCTGCTCAATCTTACCCCCTTCTGCAGCGTGAAATCGAAGGGGTGGCGGCATCGATCCCCTTTCAATTGGCTAAAAATGATATCCCATTCCTTAGCATTAGGTTCACTCCCAAAGTTTCTGATATTCTTACAGCTAATTATTTCCCACTCCTCAAACAACTTAGGGAGGAATTTTGAAGATGTGCACCCATGTATATCTTTGGGGCGTATACATGATATCAAAATGAATGTTTTGCCCAAACTCTTGTATCTCTGCCAGGGGAGTGTTTCCTGAATGGTGGGCACGGGAGTCTGTCAAACATTGGCTCCTCGTGGATAGGGCAGTCACTGGTCGGTATATCTGTGACCTTATGTAGAACCCCAAGGCAGATTGTCCTTCTAAATGCGTATCTCAGTACTCCCCCAAAGACTACCTTAGAGTCTGGGATGACATTAACCTAATGGTAGCATGGATCACCATCCCCTCTCCCTTCAGCCGATTCATTATAACCCAGCATTCCCCCCATCTTTACAAACGGGACCCTTTGATGCATGGAGGGAGGGAGGTTGTCTTGCCATTTTGGACCTCTTCCATAATTTGGACATCCTCGCCTCCGAGCACTTACAAAGGTACTTCCACCTTTCAGTGTCAGAACACTCTCACTGCGCCCAACTCAAACACTGGGTTTTACGCCCCACTAGAGACCTCAACCCCATGTGAAAAGCGGAATTGGCTCAAAAGGGTGTATCCCCTTTCTTTACTCCCTACTGCACTCAACACTCACTGCCCCTCAACCACGACACATGTGTTTTTGGGAGCGGATACTTTGCAGTTCCATTCCTGAAGCACAATGGGGAAGCCTTTGGAGAGACATACCTAGGTTCAGTTATTCAATGTGGATACGAGAGGCCCACTATAAATTACTATATGACTGGTACTTCTATCCTACTAAACTGTGGAAAATCTTTCCCAGTACCTCAGACTTATGCTGGTAGAGCTGTGACATGCTGGGGGACATCAGGTACATCTAGTGGGACTTCCCTACAATCCGCCCATTTTGGGCAGAAATTGTAGCCCAGATCAGACATTCTGGGATATCCAATCCGGGATGGCCCAGGCTTCACACTCTTGGACCTAAGAGAAGATTCCCTTAAACATCAAACCGTGTGTGATAGATCCATACTCTGGCTGAATCTCGGGGCAGCAAAAATGGCGGTTGTGTCTGCCTGGAAACAAAAGGAAGCATCTTCACTGACACAATGGCACACCTGATTATGGCAGGCTCTGACGATGAAGCGCATGGAAGACAGCCTCTCTGTCAAATTTAAAAATATTGAATATATTTGGGGTCCATTCATAAAATATCTTTCTAGAGGTCTCCCTTTAAGTGCATCTCCAACATGAACAAGGGCACTTCATCTCTTTAAATTTTAACGACGTCAGCTAATTATTGAGGAATTGAAAACCCTTCGGATAGATATGACTCCAACTGACGACAGATACAATTTCCATACTCTAGTCACCTAGGGGAGGGGGTCCCCGTGGCCAGAATATGCTCAGGTAGTGGGGCATCATTTTGCAGGTGAATGTACAGTGAGTTTTCTCTTCAATTGCATGTTAAAAAACTATTGGAAATCCTTGATGGATGTGAATGCATCATGGATTGGAGTGTAATCTCTTCTGTAGTGACTGTCTAAGAGGAGTGGATTCTTTCTTGTTGTCTCCTGATCTGAGGGCAGAGTCAACAGTTCTCGCTTTTAATTGCTGCTGAGTATGCAGAGACACCAAATAACCTACAAGCTCTGCCCATTTAGCCCCGCCCCTTCCACGTTAGTAGTATACAATGGCATTTCCACAATTTTCTAGGCTGATGGACAGTGTATTTTCCCTACAACTGCACGTAGAAAAACGATCTGAAATCCTTGATGAAGGTAAATTCATTGTTGATTTATTGGAAGCCAATCTCTTCTGTAGTGACGGACAAAACCGAGCGGGTTCTTTCTTGTCGGCTCCTGGTCTGTGGGCTGAGTCCATGGTTCTCTCATTTAACTTCTGCTGAGTATGCAAAGGTGCCAAATAACCTACAAGCTCTGCCCGTTTGCCCCACCACTTCCACGTTAGTAGTATTCAATGCCGTTCCTGCCTGTGATGTTTTGTGATTATGCGGAGGCCCATAAACGACTTATACAGTCTGAGCTTGAATGCTCTATCTTATTTATTCAGATATATATGGGCACAGACAAACAAAGTAACAAGTTCCAGTTGAAGATATCCTTCTCTCAATCTCTCCTCTTCTTCTTTTCAGGGTCTTCCATGAAGCTTTTCCCTGGTGGATGTTTTCCTGGCGAGCAGTTTCCCTCAGAGAAAAGAAAGGCTCAGGTAAGTGTTTTGGACACTTTTCTAATGATGTACCAAGGGGAAGGGCGTGTAGGACCACCGATGCCAAAAAGAAAACGTATCATTTGCTGTGACATGGAAAAATAGTGGAGCCCCAAAAGAAACATAGACAGTGAGGGGGGGAGTGAATCGTTATGTGAGCAAATAAAATGAGGAAGACGCCTTCAGTTGTAGACCATGCCTCTTCTCAGCGCACTTCCACGCTGCCCTCCCTATCTCTCCTGAATCCCCCCCCCCCCCCTTTTCCAGTATACTCGTAAGCGCCCATGCACCTGTGAGAGCCACGACCCTCCGGGGCCGTGGCCGGACTCTTCGGCTTGACTCTGCGATGGTTGGACGTCGTCTGCTTTCGCCGACGCGATGCTTGTCCTCTCCCAGTTGTCTTCGCCGCTCCACGTCTGGCATATGCCTCCCGCGGATACTGCCTCTCTGCCGCTCCTTTGTCCCACTGGCGTCTCCTCCTCTGCGCCTCGCTCGTCTCTTCATTCTTCCTCTTCCGGATAAGAGGCCTCCTCCTTCCATACGTGACCCACCACGTGGGTGGTAGCAATGTTCTCCTTAAAGGGCCCGCGGTCTTTACTTGGATCTCTCTCTATGATGACAGGTACATCTGCTGCTGCTCCACTCCATATGGGCTATGAATAAAGGAGGGGGGCAATATAAGGCGGAATACAGTCTCTTCCGTCTAGTTCTGGTTCTTCCTCATTCGGACTAGCGACTTCCTGACACTGCCGTTTTTCAAGATAATGGACAGTGCGTTTTCTCTACAACTGCACATTGAAAAATGATCTTAAATCCTTGATGGAGGTTAAAGCATTGTGGATTTTTGAAGTGGAATTTCCTGATCTGGAAGCAGATTCCACGGTTTTCTCTCTCTTTTTTATTTAATAAACCAGATTTTATACATTTTATATAAAAACAGAGCACACCAAAAAAAACTTCAGCAGTATGCAATCACCACAAGCATATATCAACATCTTGCGTGTAGTCGCCCATCTGTGCCCTGTAACCCCACCATTTATCCCAGATCTTCTTATGCTCTGGGGAAACCCATGGACAGCATATATTAGCTCCTCCAATTTTGCACACCAGTCCATAGCTGCTCACCACGCCGTTTCTGAGGGTGGGGCTGATGAGTTTCATAGCCAAGCCATGTCCTTCTTAGTCACCAACATCTCCAGACCCACCAACAGGCGATCACTCCTGGAGCCACCCAGATCTTCCATCAAGCTCAGAAGGGCAATACGAGGAGAAAAGTAAATTGAGCAGTGCAATATGTTTTGAAGGATCGCAGACCTCTAAATCACCAGACTGGGCCATGTCACATGGAAAAAGTCTGCTGCGTCCACATGGCACCTAGAGTATGTGGTGTGTAACAAATGTCCCATTAGCAAGTTGACCCCCAGGGGGCTAAACTCAGGTGCCTCACCAATAAGATCATGATGGGCTGCCAAGACACGGCAGAGCTGTAAGAACCTTAAGAACTGGGACTAGTGAAGATGAAGTTTAGCCTGCAAATCCTGAAAGGACATCATATCTGTGCTCTGCCACACGTGCCCCAGTCGAGAGATGCCTATGAGGTCCCACAGGCTGAAGCTTGCCAGGTGAGCCATGTGATGCAGTCAATTGCCCCTCCAGAGGGGGGTATGCAGAGTGACCCTACCCATCCACCTAGTCCACAGCAGTGCTGATCTCCACATCAGGAATACTAATCTAGTAAGGTCGGGGAGGGCACAAGGGATGCGGGTCCATTCAGCCTGTCCATAATAGTGTACCAGCTCATAAAAATCAGTTTGATCCTATAGGCTGGGTCGCCCCACCCACCATGGAGCCAGTCACTGAGAACCACCAACTAAGAAGCCCAGTAGTAGAGTTGCAAGTTTGTCGCCGCTAACTCCCATCAAAAGTAGACAGCACAGGGGAGGAGCCTAGCGCTTGACCAAGATGGCCGCGTGAGCCTTGAGCTCCCGCTACCCTCGCGCCCTCCGGCAATCATCCTGTCCTAAATCCTGATTTTCATGCACGGAATACTGCAGATGAGTCACAGCTGGGGCGATTGACGTTGTCCGGGCCAAGATCGCCCACCGGGGACCGAAGTTGTGCACGGCGGAAGATTGCGGCCTACCTCCGAAGGATGCCAGGGGCTTGCGTTGGCAGGATGCCCGGCCACTAATTGAACAACAGCGGCCTTGGGAGGTGTGAACTGACGGACGGATGCCGCGGCACTTTCACTTTCGCTTTCTCGCCCTTTGTTTGCTCCGGGTTGGGAGTGCGTCATACAGATCCTCTGTTGTCTGGAAGACCTCCACCCGGTCCTGACTGGCTGTTGAAGACCTAGTCGTACCTGTCTCCTCTACCTGAGTGAGGGACGTCCTCTTGCGACTGACCGTCCTGCTGTCCGAGATGTCGACCAAATCGGAGGCAGACAGGTCGAAGTCTAAGACTACCAGGCGGGGAGGCTATATCCAATCCAACAATATGGATCGTTATGCCCAGCAGAAGGGGTCCCCTGGTGGATCGGGACAGTCGCTGGAAGCACAGAAGGCCGATTCATACCCAGCCTCGGAGTTATCATTGCAGGATATCAAGGGGGCGATAGATGGGATGCAATCTTCGATTGGGCGACAGTTCGAGACCCTGGCGCACAAGGTGGACATGATTTTGGTCGATGTCAACTTGATTCGCGCGGACCTGGGAAAAACCAATGAGCGGGTCAAGTCCCTGGACCTCAAGACTACTGGCCTCGCGGACGATGTCTCGGAACTCCAGGCTGAGGTCCGCAAGCTACGAACCGCGAACGACCTCTCCGCTCGCCGGCTCGAGGACTTTGAAGGTCGGGCCCGGCGCAATAATGTGCGCATTATTGGGGTCCCGGAAACTTCGGAGGAGCTCTCCGTGGACCTCCTCGTCGAGGATCTGGTGGTGAATCATCTTGCGCCAAAGGGCCTCGGCAAGTTTTTCGCGGTGGAGCGGGCTCACCGAGTGCCTGGCGGACGGCCTAAGGTGGGAGCCCCCCGCGGCCGATTGTCGCCTGGATCTTCCACTTTCGAGATCGGGACGCTATCCTGCAAGCATCGAGGGTGACAGGCCCGGTGCCTTTTCAAAATGCCTCTGTGAGCTTTTACCCTGATTTCACCCAGATGGTGCAGAAACAGAGGCAAAGTTTCCTGGGGGTGAAGCGGCGGCTTAGGGATATGGACCTGAAGTATGCCATGCTTTTCCCCGCTAAGCTGCGTGTGGTATATGAGGATCGGACTTTCTTCTTCGAATCGCCGGACATGGCAGGGGACTGGTTGGATGCACTCCCTCGGCGACAGCCCAGCCGGGACAGCGTGGATGGGGTGGAAGGCGACCGGGATGGACAGAAGTGATACCTTCGGTGCTGGCCTGCTTCGATTCAGCCCTGGACAGTGACTCGCACCTTATTGCAGTAATGGGAGGGCGGCGGGGGGAAGATAGGGGCTCTTTCCTCCCTTGGGGTGCTTTTTGTAGATTTGTTTCTGGTAGGGCGACAGGCACACTGCAAGTTGGGGGGGCTTTGTAAGCTGACGCAGGGGTGCAGGGTGGGGGGGGTTTCAGGATGTTGGGGTTGTTGTTTGGGGTTGTTGTTTTTTCTTGCAAGGTGTAGCAATGACTGTCAGAATTGTCCGATTGTGGTTCTCTGGGGGGGGGAGGTCTCTTTGTGTTCAGGGATGGGGGATAGGGGCTTAAACGTACTCAGCTGGAATGTTAATGGCTTAGGGGACCGTATAAAACGGGGGATAGTCCTGCAATTTTTGAAACGGACCTTGCCAGATGTGGTCCTCTTGCAGGAGACCCACCTTATAGGGAATATGTGTTATGCACTTAACAGAAAGGGCTACAAATTCATTGCTCACTCGGGGTTTTCCTCGGGATCCAGGGGTGCGGGCATACTTGTCAGAGCTTCCCTACCATTTGAGGTTGACGCCACCATTGCTGATGATAGGGGGCGCTTTGTGGCCGTGTCGGGGAGGTGGGAGGGCAGAACGTTGGTTTTGGTTTCTGTTTATGTCCCTCCTGCCTTGCAGGCCTCCACGTTTGCTGATCTGGGCAAGGCCTTGTTGGAACTCCCCGAAGGGATGCTAGTTGTGGGAGGGGACTTCAATGCGGTTGGTTCTGGAATGCTAGATAGGTACCCGCCCAGAGACACCGGGGGGGCTCAGAAGTGGCTTCCCGACTTTATTGATACTTTTGGCCTGGTAGATTGTTGGAGGCTGCGGCACCCCACTCAGCGACAATACACCTTCCATTCCAGGGCCCACGGGAGTCTCTCCCGGATTGATTATCTGCTCACTCTGGCGGCACACGCCTCTTTGGTAACTGAGGTTAGGCACATGGCACGGGGCATATCAGATCATTCACCGGTGTGGGCACGTCTGGACATAGGCCGGGTGGCGGGGGGCAGGGTGGCTCCCATTAACCCCTGGTACTTTCGGGACCCCAAGCTGCGCAGCGCGTTGCTGAAGATAGTTGACCACTATTTTCGAGAAAATCAGGGCTCAGTTGACTCCGCGGTGTCCTTGTGGGAAGCTTCTAAGGCTGTACTGAGAGGAGAAGCCTTGTCCTTGGTAGTGGGCGCCAAGCGGCGGAGAGACGCCGAGGTGATACAAGTGGAGGACGAGAAATACACCACAGAGTAATAAAAAAGTATCTGCTACGAACAGTGTACACTCTATGCAGCGCTTGCAAATAAGACACTATTCGCTTAACATACCCAGGGTCTGAAGGTGCTAAAATTTATACTACCTGCAGTGATAATGTTGTTACTTTAACCTTTGGGATAATCAGTGAGAGAGTGTGTGCGTACGTATATGTGTGTGTTTGTGCTTGTGTGTATGCATGCATGTGTGTGTGTGGGTCGCAGAACATAAAATAATGGAAAAATCAATGTAAATTTGGTAGAAACACATTCATCTTTGGGTACGTTAATTCCTCATTCGATTAGCTAACCGAGCCCGGATCACATTCCTGCATATTGTGTGTGCGAAAGGAAGTAGCTGCTTTTATGAAACCTCAGTAAACTAATATTAGCAAATGATCATCACATCTATCAGCAGAGAGGAAGGATTGTGTTTAGTGATAAACTGCAGGCAGCTGTGGTCTGTCCTGTGTGCTGGGAGAAGTGTCATCATTAACTCTGGAATGGGTTCTTCCTGTCAGAGGCCAATAGTGTAAGAGGCACTCTCTGCACTTACCTATTTTCAGCGTAGATGTTTCTATCCTGAACTGGAATACGTCTCTTGGCCTAGACACTCATATCCAAGAGGAAAATAATCTGAATCAGTGTAACTAAAAGTGTTTCATTGCTGATCAACAGCGAAATCTAAACACAGTTTTTTTGTCTTTGTCTGACACACATTGCACTGTGGAATTAAGGTTGCGAAATCCCTGTAGGAATAATTTGCTACACGAATGGAAAGTCAGCGTTTTATTGCCAGTCAGTCAGTCAAAAGCATCTTTATTTGGATAATCAAATATTCATTAAAAAAAAACACATAAAAGCTTATAAGGTATAAAATATGAAATAAAACACAATTCATCGCACACAAAAGTGAAATATAAAAGCACTACAGTTTCAACAGGGCAATCTTGACCAGGAAACATAATAGAGAATGAACACAATTCATTACACACATAAATAAAAGTCAACCTATGGCGGCATGTATAATCACTACAATTTCAACAGGGCTATCTTAATCAGAAAGCTTGGCACGACGGGCCAGAACTGCTGCTTTAAGAAAAGAGCCTACATATAAGCTTGTCTCATCATCCAGCATTTGTAAGAGAAAACTGAATGCCATTTTAAAATCCCTTATATTGTGTTTTTTAATTTAATGAGCGGAAGTAAAAAGTGCTTCGTATATCTTAAATAAAATGTGCAAAAAAGTGCAAAGTGCTGCATGTAGTGACAAGAACTCCCATCACAGGGGCAAGGTCACGCATCAAGGTTCATTTAAAACCAGGGGGAAAGCCTAATATGTATTTAAATGTCCCAGCACTAAACTGAAATAACAAACTACGTTCCCAGCATCCTCTTGCTGTAAAGAGGCAGCTGGTAGGAGGGCCGAGTACAGCCATGTTTAATTAAGCTGTCACTGTTGACTTTCCCCCATCCACATTCAATCTAGTGGTATGCTCAAAATGAAACAGGGTGAGCTGCACACATTTCTTATTTACATTCACAGTATTTCAGGGTCTGTGAAGACACGCTGTAAACCAATCTTTCAAAAAACAGACTCCACGGCTGGTAATCATGGGATTTGGGGTCCCCTTTCACACCCAAGCCAACCCCTAATAATATCCCTAGTTAAAGTGGCTTCTCCATTTCTCCGTACTGCTAACCAACGTAATGCAGGGAATGCTCTAATGTGAACTTTTATATATGGTAAGCCCAATTCTTCATGGCAGATCACATAGGAGGATTATGTACGGATCGATAGCACTGTCCTGCAGAACCTATTTTCTTCTATCTGTATAGTGTCGTAGTTGGAGATACCCCATATCCCAGCTCCTTATGTTGTGATAGGAGTGCATTGAGTTTTGTAAATATGCAACAAGGGGCCAATTTAGCCTCCTCCTAGTGGCTGGGGTAGATTACATAGTGAGCCAACCACCCTAGACAACTTAGACCTATACTGAGAGATAGGAGGCATCCGTGGTCCAGAATAAGCAATGGTGACCCCCAAATAAGAAAAAGTGCAGGTGCATCTTAAACTGTTAGGGTCAGATTTGCAAGAAAGGTCCGCATCTGTATAGATGCGTCACTTTCCCTGCGCCACCCTAAGAAACCCTTGCGCCACCATGGATGTGCCGTATTTACAATACGGTGCACCATGGCGCAAGGCTTGACAGATGCGTCAGGAATTCTGGCGCATCTGTTGGGGCAAAAGTCACGCATTGCTGGAGTCGTGTCGCAAGCACAATGCAACTCCAGCACTGCATTTTTAGGACTATTCCCACTACACTGCGTCACTCCTTATGCCTGCTTCAAGCAGGCGTAAGGTTTTGATGCAGTGGCGTCCTAGTAGTGACCCAGTGAAATCTTATTAATTTCACTGTCACTTTTACAAGGCTTTCCTGCGTGGAAACGCCCACACTGCACACATTATACCTGACTCAGGTATAATATGACGCACGGCTTTACAACGTGACGCATCTTCCTAGATGTGTCACGTTGTGAAATGGCCTCCTTTTTTACACCGCCGCTGCGTCACAAAAATGACGCAACTGCAGTGCAAAAATGTTGCATGGAGCTTGTAAATGTGCCCCTTAGTACCTACAAAAAGGGTTGCTAACTGCTTGCTCTTTGGACTGCATGCCATAATGTAGGATTTCACAAAGTTGGTTTGTAAGTCCAAGGACCCCATAAAGTTCACAAAAGCATACACCAGCTGATGCAGGGCTTTTGGTGTTCGTGCCATCAGCACCCCTTCGTCAGTTTACAGGAGAGAAGGGAGTGGTAGCCCTTGGATTCTGGGTACATCTGGGGTAGCAGTGACTAAAAAAGGGTGAAGCTTAGTAATATATAATGTAAATAAAAGAAAAGAGGCTGAAATTGCCATAAAATCACTGGTTCCTCGCAAGGCAGCTGGACCCGATGGCCTACCTGGCGATCTCATCCGAATGGACATAAGCGAATGGGCTATGATGATTGCCTCGCTGTTGAACGCAGTCATGGCAGGCGCCCCCCTCCCTGCTTCTTGGATGGCAGCTGAGGTGGTTCCCCTGCACAAGAAAGGTTCAAGAGATGACCCAGCTAATTACAGACCGATTAGCTTAATAGACTGTTCCCAAAAAGTGGCGGGCAAGATCCTCTTATCTAGGATCCAGCAGTGGGCTGACGAGAATAAGATACTCTCGGATTTTCAGGCTGGGTTCAGATCCGGGACAGGAACGATAGAACAATCGCTAAGGCTACTTATGATCTATTGGAAGGTCGTCACAATTGGAAAGGGTACCTTATATCTGGCCTTCATCGACCTCCGCACGGCCTTCGATTTGGTGCCTAGAAACAACTTGTGGAAAGTGCTGTGTGACCTGGGCATGCCACCCTATTTGCTTCATTTGATCATGAGATTCCATGAAAATAACTACGCCCAAATACGTTGGGGGTCAAATGGTCAAAAGACCTCAAGAATTGAGGTGAACAGAGGTGTACGACAAGGTTGCGTACTTGCTCCAACCCTGTTCTCCATATACGTAAATGGAGTGGTGGATTTTCTGACTCAGACTCCAGCAGATGCTCCACGTTTGGCAGGTCGCTTAATTCCTACTTTACTCTTTGCCGATGATACTTTACTTTTGTCAAAATCTCCGATGGGCCTCCAGCGGCTTCTTTCTGGATTTGACACCTTCTGTAAGCAGCGAGGCCTTTGTATTAATACAGACAAAACTAAGTATCTCATTTTGAATCCCCCACACAAGCTTGGCCCCCCTCCCACACTGGGGCACGTTGCCCTTGAAAGAACCAAAACGTTTGACTATCTGGGCATTCGCTTGGTGGATACAATGAAATGGGACTGCCACTTGACCAAAATGTTGTTGAGCCTAAAAAGAGTGACTGGGGCCCTGTTGAAAGAACAGAGAGCAGCATCCACAAGACCAATAGCGGCAGTAATGGACATTTACTCCGCCAGAGGAATAAGTGCAGCACTTTACGGAGCGGAGCTCTGGGGGATGTCAAATGTGAAAGTGCTAACTCTAGCTGAGAACGCCTTCCAGAGAAGCCTAATGTCTCTCGGCCCTTCTGTTCCCATTTTACCCCTGCAATTGGACATGGGTTGCCGGGCGATTGAAGATCAAGCAAAACTACGCCCCCTGCTACTATGGGCCCGCATCTGGAGAGTGCCAGAGCTCTCAAGTTATGCGGAAGGCCTACGGGAGATAATTAATTGCCCCGGCTGGGCAAAAATAAAATGGCTAAGGGACGTCAAAGCTCTACTTATAAATCTGGGTCTGGAAGAAGCATGGCACCAACAGTCAGCCCCGCCCAAATCCATGTTAAAACAAATCTATTGGACATGGGTAGCAAATAAAAGGAATTCTTCCTCAACAATTTGCAAATCCACCAGAAATTTTTTGGAGCACAAAGATGTCCCTATCAGAGAACTGTACCTGGACATTGTTACTGCCCCATGGGATAGATCTCTGTATTTCAAATTCAGAACAGGTCTTCTCCCGGTCATGGAACTCACATGCCACTGGAAAATACCACACCAGACAGCGCCATGGTGTCCATTTTGCCCTCAGCGTCATGAATCTGTCCCCCATTTGTTATTCGAGTGCCCCGCCTATAAGGTCCCCCGAACGAAATGGTTAAAACCGATGTGCCTTACTTTGGGCACTAGACATTGTAACGTGGCATTACGTATTTTACTCACAGACACTCGCCCATTCCTCGCATGCGCCACCTCGAAGTATCTAGGTTGGGCATGGCGAATACGGTCAAAAAGACTTAGGCAAATTGTTTAATCATGATTTTAACTCTTTTTAGCTAATTTAAATAACCTTCCTTTTAGTCAAATGTAGATAAAATGATGAATTTTAGAATATCTAGGGTTTTTTACGTTTTCTATTTAGTAAATGCTCTAAATGACCTCCAATGTATGTACGCTTTTTAAGATATTTTATGTCGAAATAAAGCCTATTTGACTTGACTTGACTTGTAAATAAAAGAGGGGCTAAACATACACTTGTCTCATCCCCATTAAAAATGTATATCATTGGACACCTTTCCAACTTTCCCTATGCTAACTCTAGCCTTCACATCTTTGTGCAAATACACCATAAAGTGTCCCAGTGCTTGGTCCATCCCATAAGAGAGAAGAGTTTCCCACAACTTAGAGCGAGTGGCACAGTCAAACGCTTGACACAGGTCCATAGATGGCAAGTATGAAGGGGAACGTTTAGCAACAGTATATTTTCCAATAATCGGTTACAACTTAAGACATTGCTCACCAGTCCTCAACTGGTTTCTGAACCTGTGTTGGCAAGAGTACCGAATAGTCATTTCCTGTATCCACTCTTTACACCTGTTACACAACACCCTCCTTCAAATTTTAACAGATGTGTCAATTAGGGAGATGGGACTGTAGCATCGCAGGTGAGAGCAATCTCCCTTCTTGAAGATGGGACCAATAATGGAGATTTTTCATGACTCCGGTAGTAAGGAGTTAACATGGTTGTTAAAAACATTTGTTAATAGTGGTGCCCAAAATTCCAGGTTGCATTTAATGAGATCAATAGGTACCCTGTCAGGACCGGGGGCCTTACCACAAAACTCTGGCTAATGGCATTCACTATTTCTCTCAGAGTTACCTGAATACCTGAGCAATTGTTAACAACAAGAGAGGACTCGATATCAGAAGGCGATGGCGCATAGAGTTCTGAGAAATGAGCCTCCCAACACTCGCTGGGAATATGACAGCTAATTGGGCTCACAGTTAAGTTTATTCTACTAATTTCTGTCACAGTGGACCAAAAGAGTTTTATTGATTCTCCTCTGATCTGTAATTTCATTTTCCATCATAGTTGGCCTTGAGCACACCCAGCTCCTGAAAGATCATGGGGCACAGAACAAAAGGGTAAGATGGCCAGTACAATGTGTGGCAGGAGCCATGAGGTGAGTGAGAGAGGTCTCAAGGTGTAGACATGTTGAAATGTCAGCAAGCCGGGCCGCTCCGAACTTAAACCGTAGCTGTGCTTTGATGTGAAGAATAGTTAGAGACAATGAATGTCCAAGCTAGCGTCAGTTAATTTTCTTCTCTCGCTTGCTGTGGGGCTCTACCATTTCAGGCGTACACTCGGGTGATAGAAATTCTGCCAAAGTGGACAGATACTCAGTGACACTACTGGTCTTTTGGAGCCCTTGACTATGCCTTTTCTATCTGTGGTCACATGGCCTCAAAGGAGAAAGTATATAGTGGTTGGCGAGCCATGATTACTCTCTGTGGTTTCCAATCAGTGTTCTTTCCCTAGTCCCTTAGCAGCAACACAGAGTTTGTGGAATAAGGGGTTAACTTTGAGACATGGTTGGATGTCAAGTGATGTGTGATGGCACTTCCATTGTTCCTCTTTAAGTTTTACCTGCTGGTGAAATCTATTGTATTTAATATACCTTAAAAGGGGCTTATTTCCCACCTTCACTTCTTGTTCACTTCTTATTTGTCCTTCGGCTTTTCACTTTAGTTTTCCTTTGTTTCTATTGGTTGATCGTTGAATTTGCATTTACCAATGCTTTTTTGGTGTGTTTCTCTTAGCATTATCCCCAGGCCTAATTACTCATTCTCATCAGCTTCTCATTGGCTTTGATGGCTGGAACTACTTTCGCTGATGCATTTGAAGAATTCTTTACATGGCAGCACCCATGGCTACATTTCTCCTACATTTTCAATATTTAATTGGCCTTTAGTAAACTTCTCCTAGCTCTCACGCCCGGAACTCCTTTCCACTTTTGAAAAACCAGTGCACTCTGTGCAGGTGGCGTCCTCTTGATCCAAGTTCTGCCGTGGGGCAACACGCACTCACCAGTCACCCGGAGCGACGCTGGCACCCACTCTAGTGCTCCTTTTTGTTGCAGAGGCCGGCGCTTGTTTTAGTGTTCTTGTTGAAGCAAATCGCCATTGAGAAGCTGGAAGAGTTCACCTGAGGATCTGCAGACGAGGCTCCCATTATGAAAGTATGCCAAAGATGGCTTCCTCTTTCTGCTATTCTTTCAGATGATTAATCATACTTCAGCACCCTAGTGACACTTAAACTAGCTCAGGTCTGTCCTTCTTACTCTTACAAGACCTAGCCTGCAAGACTGAGCTGTCAAAACTCAAGCAGCGTTCTCTATGTAAGAATAAGGGTGAATGTGCACTTTATACCTTTACAGTTTACAGATCCTATAGTCAGCAGTTTGGCACTATTGCTGTCTGCAAGTGGATGCAGTGGTGTGTACTGTGTGTATCTGACTCACGTCTGGAGTTTGTGGGAGAAAGCTGATGCAAGCAGAAGTGCAAAGGTGCAAAGAGAGAACCATCCGATGGTAACCGAAGCTTTTACTGGAGTTCTCGTAGACAAGCTGCCTCTTTCTCAGCTGACAGGTGCTCCCTCTTCTCATATATTAAAGCACGTTTTTGCATTCCGTCCTATGCTTACCTTAAGTGCCCAGGACCATCCCCTCTCTGTAGCCTCTCCTCCAAGTCCCTGAAACAATATCTGAATGAATAGTATCAGCAGGTGCACTGGTATTTCTTTTGTACAACTGTCCATCGTTTAAAGATCTACTAAATATGTCCAGTCACAATTCACCACCAACAGGTTCTTCTTGACTGACCAAACTTATTCATGAGATTCTCTTTGCAGCTGATACATGTTTTTCTTCATCAGCAGGTTACCCTTTGAGCTTCGACAGTTTCAAAATGGGTTACCTTTGTGATTGGAAGTACTGAGTCAATTTTGGTAATTTATATTTACAACATACTAATAACTTTTATGTTGTAACCATTCACTTCTTTCCGAATAAATCAATACTCTTAACTTATAGTCTAATTCACGTGCCTAATGCACTTTCACTCTCCCTTTTTAAGCATTTCCACAATGATGTGTCATCTGGCTGTCTAGATTCAGTGTAAAGTGAGGTAGACGTAGTGTGGAGGGGATTTATGTATGAAGGCGCCATATTGCACAAAGAAAGAGCTACATTTAGAGGATGGTTAGTGGTGTAGCTCAATTTTGTTTTGTAAAGTTTAACACTATGCCATGGCTCTTTTATTTTACTAATGTCATTCACTCTATGACTAGGTTGCATATATTGCACAGTTAAATGATGCAATTTTGCATTGAAGTGTTAAAGTTCCATTTATGCCACTAAAATATTGCAACATATTTGAAGTGACCACCTAGCACAAAATGTTGCTTTTGCGCTGATTGGTGCAAATGTTATTTTTATGTTTCGCCTGCACAGCCATTGCGTTGAGCTTGTGAAATCTATTGTATTAAATAAATCTTAAAAGGGGCTTATTTCCGTGAACTGAGACAAGTCATGCCTCTATTCCTTTGTGGATTCTATACCAGACCCACAATTACTTATCAGTGGTAAGCCAGTACATTGGCAAACGATAGCGTTTCGATATCTCGGAGTCCATATATACAGCGAACAGCGGGATCTCCTGGAGGGCAATCTGACACTTGCCATCACAGAGGTGCGGGTGCGGGTGCAAATGTCCATTTTGGAAAACCCTGCCGCTAGCAGTTATGGGCCGGATTGCTTTTAATAAAAATGCTGGCTTTACCGGGTTTGCTCTATCACTTCACAAATGTGCCACTTTATCTTCAACCTTCTTTATTCAGAGATTTAGAGTGAGACATATGACAATTTATCTGGCATGATTCACGCAGCAGAGTAGCAATGGTAAAAATGTACTCGTCAACCACACTGCCCAATATTGAGCATTATTACTCAGCAGCACAACTTCAGTGGGTGGTGCACTGGCTCACTGCGTGCAACCTTGGGGACACGGCGACACAGGCATCCGGGTATACCCAGCCTCAGATAGTGACGCTCTTTCACCCTAACAGAAGGGGGCCCACCTATGCAATTGTTGTTGAAGGTAGCTTATCAGTGCTATCACCGCTGCCTTCGCCTTACGCACCAGCTTGTACCATATGCGCCCTCTCTGCCTATACTAGGCATCCCCAGAAGGCATCGAGCGGTATCCAGCACGGAACTCACACAGTGTGAGGAGGCGGGCATACTAACAGTGGGAGACTTATATAATGATGGGCAGCTTGTCCCCTTTGAAGAACTGGCGGAAAGTTCTGGCTTGCCACATGGACAGTTCCTTCTCCATGCCGCGGTGACTCGTACACTGAGCACACAGTGAGGAACTGCAACGCAGGAACCTATCACGCATCTAACCATATAATATTTACACGAGCTTGGAACTAGTCGCCACCTCACTAAATGGTTTGCGGAATAACTCAGAGCTCACACAGCACCGCCGCTGCTCTCTCTGCGCGTCCATTGGGATGCGGATCTCCAACGACCGGTCACAGATCGTGAATGGGGCTGCATGCTTGAGAGCCCCACGCAAATTCCCAGTAACATGCAATTTAGGCTCATCCAGTATTACATACTCCACAGAGCTTACCTCAAACCCGCCAAAATAAATACATTTTTTAATCGTACAGACGCCAAATGTGCCAGATGTAACGAATTGGGAGCTAATCTTCTACATATGCTGTGGTCCTGCACTGTCATACAGCCATACTGGGCAGAAGTTACTAGGAGACTGGCATTGTGCACAGAGCGAGTGCTGGACTGGACATGGGAAGTATGCATTTTAGGACTTTACCATAGATCTAAGAAACATAGGGTGACGTCCTGATTCATTGACCTAGGCCTCATAGTGGCTAAGCGATTGCTCACACGCCACTGGAAATCACCTGAACCCCCAGTAGCCAAGGCATGGTATCACTCCCTACTGTGCTGGGCAGAGACAGAGAGCGTTGCACTCCGCCGTGAAGAGGCGATTGGGTTACGAAGGGAACCACTAGCACCAGCATGGGACGCAGTACTGGACATGACACCCAGCATGACAGTACATGCTGACGTACACATCGCACCACAAGTAGAGCCCACGTAGACCCATTAGAACATAAACACAGCGCACCTGGCTACTGGTAATCACTGATATTTAACCTTACACAACAGTCGCACAGACACAAGTGTTTCTAACTGCTCTAACATCTGTCACTAGGCTAGCATCTTTGATAGATTAGATTCATGCTTTTTAACTCGTGTAATTTGGACAAATGGAGTGTATTGTTATCCAGCATAATTGCATATGTAAACACCAGTTGAGATTCTCCGATTAGATAAAATCCAGTAGCCGACGCCTTTCGTCCCGAAGGGACTTCTTTAGGGCTCCATAGTATAAAATCGTATTTCCAATGACAGTCTTAGTTTTGGTATGTCTTAATCCTGAGATTACAAATTTGATGTAGCGTGTATCACTGTAAGCACGACTTGGTAACCGACGATCCATGAGTGCGTCTGCTTCAAAGTATATACTGATCGACTTATCTTGATGACACAGAAAGTGCAATAAAGAACGTTTTGAAAAAAAGAATCAACAGAGAATTGGAAGTTCTTCAATATGCACATAAAGACTGTCCTCTACTTCGATTCTCATACGATACATTGTTGAGTGCGGAACCTTTCTGTGTTTTATGTTTGTTTTGAATTTTTTTCCAAGTTTAGGAGTTGAGAGGGGTGTACTCCTTGGTTTCCTGCACCGCTATTCACTTCCCATATGCATATATTGACAGGTGCGGACTGCTATTGCCTCAACCCTCAGCTCGCCATTAGAAGACCAGTTGAGATTCTCTATCTGTTTAATCCTTCTGTTCTCCCCCCTACTTATTTCGCACTTTCTTTCTGTACTCTTTGAACAGTGTATCACCTCATCCCTATGGTGGATTTACAATCTTTTATTTAGCATGTAATTGTAAATTGTCAGAAAACGTTTTGTGAACTGTAATGGATGCTTGTGACGGATGATATATAATATGTGTTCGAGGCATGTGGGCTGCTGAATTCATATCTGTGCATAGATCGCCGCCTAGTGTTGGGTCCGGATGTTTGCACGTTGTTGTCCTGGAAGAGTCTTCGAAGTATCCTTGGATAGGTGACTCCTCCCCTGGACTACAGTGCGCATGGGCATCCTCTCCATCCTCAGATTGTTTTTTTCCGCCATTGGGTTCGGATGTGCTATCTTAGCTCAAGTTAGGAAAATATTTTTTCGAGGCCAAAAGGCCTTTTAGTTCGCGTCGGTACTGTTTATCGATCGGGTTTCGATAGAATTTGTTAGTTTACTAACTTTCAGCACCGACTGCTTTCGCATTTACCTGTCCATCGACTACTTCGACGATGGAATCCAGGACGCCATTCAAAAGGTGTCCGGTATGCAATGCGAAGTACCCACACATCGACGTCCATCCGGTGTGCAACAAATGTCTTTCGCCGGACCACGACGAATCAACATGCATGGCCTGTGCCCGGTTCCGCTCGAAGAAGACTCTGCGGAATCGACGAGCGGCGAGACTCGAGGCGCAGCACGCGGCACCGGCCCCGACAGACATCTTCGGCGAGGCCGAGGACGTCGAGGAATTGGAAGTCTTGCCCTCCAGTCCCGTTTCCGAACACGAACCCGGATCGGACGAGGAAGACGAGTCACTCTTCCACAGAGGTGAAGACGACACCGAGGTAGGAGACGACGAGGAGGCCTTCGGGGCCGAAGAAAGTAGCTCCAATGATGAACAAGGCCTACCTGTTCAAACCGTTCAAACACCAGTGCCACAGCCTATGGCTCCGGTCGAGGGATCGCCTTCGGGCCTTACCCGAGACCCATCCCGCAGTTCTTCGGCCCCGCCCTCGGGCCCGGCCTCGGACGTTCAGCGGCAGCCATTACTACATAAACAGGCTGGTTTCCCTATCACAAAACCGAAACCGAAAGCTGCTCAGGTTCCACCGAAACCGAAACTGAAAGTAGCGCTGGTCGGATCGAGGCCTTCGACGCCAGCGCACCGCGTCGGCACCGACCGCACCAAGAGGGACTTCGGTGCCGAACTTGAGGCGGGCGACGTTGGAGTCGACAAACGGAAAAAAGCCATCGGCACCGACAAACCTGCTCGGCTACCGGCACCGACGACACCAAGGGCCGTACCGCCTGCTGTGTCTCACATCGCTCCCTCGACGACACCTAAGCCTCAGGCATCGAAGACTTCGACGGTGATCTCTTCACCCCGACTCGATGACCCGCCGGCACCGAAAAAATCTACGGCCGCCTCTACGAGCCTGGCCGGTGCCAAAGCCTCGAAGGCGCCCCAAGTACGACCTGGTGTGACGCAAGGCAGCAAAACCACACCTGTCCTCCAGGACACATCGGGCTCCGGTTCGGTCGGAGCTCCCGCAGCCTCTTCGGTGCCGACCAACATTACCTTCGGCTTGCCTCCGTCAACAATCCCAAAAATGTTCCAACTCAGGACACGGGTCACCCAACCTACGGTCACACCTGCTGAGACGTCTCCAGCACGTATCATCGACGCCGGCACTGGCAGAATGATTCTCCAGGACCGAAGGATAACTTCGGAGCCGCCATTGGACCCTTTCAGGATCCCACTAAAAAGGAAGTTGCCTGCAGAATCGGAACCTCTCCTTTATGAACCCTTCCATTCATCCTACCAGGATCCACACCGGTTCTCCCCCACACGCTCCGATACAGACGCATTGGAGGACTACATGGCTGACCAAGTCCCCTACCATGTAGACACGGACCCTGATGACCAGCAGGACCCTGATCAAACTTGGGGCGACCCTGCAGACCCCAGTGCACCTCTCGATGCACAGGATCCACAACTCTATGGGGCAAAGACATCTCCTACGGAGGATACTGCAGCGTTCAATGCTCTTATCGAACGTGCTGCCAATAACCATGGGGTGCAGCTTCACTCTGATACCATCGAAGATGACTTTCTAATGGACACCTTTGCATCCTCAGAAAGACATGTAAAGACTCTGCCAATGTTGAAGGGGGTCCTCAAACCAGCCAAGGACATTTTCAAAGAACCCACCAGGGCACGAGTGATAAACCCCAGGATTGATAAAAAATACAGATCAGCACCTGGGGATCCTACTTACATCAGAGGACAATTACCACTCGACTCCATCGTCGTAGCGAATGCACGCAAGAGGGCACACTCGCAAACAACAGGTGACGCTCCTCCCCCGGACAAAGAGTCCAAGGTGTTAGAAACCTCTGGCAAGCGAGTTGCCGCCCAAGCTGCCAACATATGGCGCATAGCCAACACTCAGGCGCTCCTTGCTCGCTATGATAGAGCGCACTATGACACACTTGAGCAAATATTCCAACATCTCCCTGACCAGTTCAAGGAAGGCGCAGAAATGCTCATCAGAGAAGGACAGCTACTAACGAACGCTTCCATCAAATGCGCACTAGATGTTGCAGACACGGCTGCCAGAGCCATAAACACAAGCGTCATGTTGCGACGACATGCCTGGCTACGGATCTCAGGATTCAAGCCTGAGGTACAAAACAATATACTGAACCAGCCCGTCAACCCCGACTATTTATTCGGGCCAGAGGTTGACACCACCCTCGAAAAGATAAAAAAGGATACGGACACTGCAAAGTCCATGGGCGCACTACAAACTCAGTCCTTTCGGAGCGGCTCCTTTCGTCGCCCCGGAAACAAGGGAGCAGGTAGAGGACAGGGGTCACAACAAACATATAACAAAGGCAATACACAGACCACCTATGATAAAAACACCCGAGGTGGATATCGTGGCTCCAGCACAAAGGGCAGAGGACGCGGCTACGGCAACACCAGGTCCTCCCCCAAGAACAAGCAGTGACGCCCTCTCCCTTCCTCCCGACCACATAACACCTGTCGGGGGAAGGCTACAAAGGTTCCTGTCCACGTGGAATTCCATCACCACGGACAGGTGGGTCAAAGATATTATAAAATACGGTTACTGTCTGGAGTTAACCTCCACTCCACCCACAATACCACCAAGAAGCCGTCCTATGTCCTCAGAGCACTTAACGCTCTTACAGCAAGAAGTGCAAAGTATGCTTCTAAAAGGCGCTATAGAGGTCGTACCCATCCACGAGCAGGGTGCGGGAGTGTACTCCCTCTACTTCTTAATTCCAAAAAAGGACGGGTCGCTCAGACCTATATTGGACCTGAGACCCCTGAACCAGTACATTCTTTCAGAGCACTTTCATATGCTCACTCTACAGCAAGTCCTTCCGCTTCTCAAGCAGGGAGACTTCCTAGCCACACTGGACCTCAAGGATGCGTACTTTCACATACCCATCCACCCCTCACACAAAAAATACCTCAGGTTCACTGTTCAGGGGCAGCACTATCAGTTCAAAGTCCTTCCCTTCGGCGTGACAACAGCGCCCAGGGTTTTCACGAAGTGCCTAGCTACGGTGGCAGCACATCTACGGAGGCAGCATATACACGTCTACCCCTACCTAGACGACTGGCTCGTTCAAGCGAAGTCAGCCCAGCAATGTGCAAGCCACATGTCCCGCACCATTCACCTTCTTCACAGTCTGGGATTCTCACTGAATTATCCAAAGTCCCATCTCCAGCCCGCACACGTACAACAGTACCTAGGTGCGACTATAGACACTCTGGCGGCCACAGCTCAGCCAAATTTAGTGAGGATCGACAGCATACAACTGCTGATCTCCAAATTCAAACCCAATCACTCACTTCCAGCGCGAGTGTTCATGCAGTTGATAGGCATGATGGCCTCCTGCATCTTCATAGTCCCGCACGCGAGATTACATATGCGCCCACTTCAGGAGTGCCTAGCACGTCAGTGGAATCAGGCTCAAGGACAGTTAAAGGACCTAGTGTTGGTGAGCGGTCGGGCATACAACTCTCTGCATTGGTGGAATCCACAAAACCTTTGCAAGGGCCGACCGTTCCAAGAGCCTGTCCCACAAATAGTACTGACAGCGGACGCGTCTCTCCAGGGATGGGGAGCTCATGTACTCCACTACACAGTGCAAGGACTATGGACAACACAACAAAAGAAGTTGCACATCAACCTTCTGGAATTGATGGCAATCTTCCTAGCCATGAAGGCATTCAAAGTACATCTATGCAACAAGGTCGTGTTGATCCGGACGGACAACATGACCGCAATGTACTACATACAGAAACAGGGAGGCACACACTCTCCACAGTTGTCTCATCTGGCTCAGAGCATGTGGAAGTGGGCCATTCAAAGGAACATGTTCCTCATGGCGGAACACCTCCCTGGCAAGGACAACCAGATGGCGGATCTGCTCAGCAGACACAGCCACCAAATGCACGAGTGGGAGTTACACCCATCAGTACTCCAACCGTACTTTCAGCAGTGGGGTCATCCGGAGATAGACCTATTCGCGACAAGCGAAAACGCAAAATGCCCAAGCTTCGCCGCCAGATTCCCACATCCGCAGTCGCAGGGCAATGCGATATGGATGAACTGGTCCGGCAGATTTGCGTACGCTTTTCCCCCAGCGCCATTGATACCGCTAGTGGCCCGCAAACTCCGACAACACTCCCTGACACTCGTCCTAGTTGCTCCCACGTGGGCACGCCAGCCGTGGTACACCACCTTCCTCGAACTTTCCGTGGTGCCGCATCAAAGGCTGCGGATCAAACCCGCGCATTTGACGCAGAACCATGGAGAGGTTCAGCACCCAGATCCGCAACAGCTGAATCTGGCGATCTGGCTCCTGAAGTCCTAGAGTTTGGCTATCTCAACCTGCCACCTGACTGTATGGACATCATCAAGGAGGCCAGGAGACCCACCACCAGAGCTTGCTATGCAGCCAAATGGAAAAGGTTCGTCATTTATTGCGGTAATAATGACATCAACCCGCTGGACGCATCCATCCAAAACATCATCTGTTATCTCTTACACCTATATAGATGCAATCTGGCGTACACCTCTATACGTGTCCATTTGACCGCAATATCAGCCTATCTGCAAACCAGGCAGCACCTCTCTCTATTCAGAGTGCCTGCCATCAAAGCATTCTTGGAAGGGCTCAAACGAGTCATTCCACCTAGTCACCCACCGGCTCCAATGTGGAACCTCAACTTGGTCCTCACACGCCTGATGGGTCCACCCTTTGAACCTCTACACTCATGCGAGATTCAATTCCTTACCTGGAAAGTGGCCTTCCTAGTGGCGATCACTTCCCTCAGAAGAGTTAGTGAACTCCAGGCACTAACCGTTCAAGAGCCATTCATTCAGGTTCACGCTAACAGGGTCGTACTACGTACCAACCCCAAGTTCATGCCCAAGGTAATATCGCAGTTCCACATGAACCAGACTATTGAACTGCCCGTTTTCTTCCAAAACCCACAAACTGTTGCAGAAAGGGCACTACATACACTAGATGTACGGAGGGCCCTCATGTACTACATCGACAGGACTAAACCATTCAGGAAGACAAAACAACTGTTCGTTGCCTTTGCCCCACACCACAAAGGTAACGCCATCTCCAAAGCAGGGATAGCCAGATGGATAGTTAAGTGTATTCAAATCTGTTATCAAAAGGCAAAACGCACATTAACTATTCCACCACGAGCCCACTCAACACGTAAGTTGGGGGCTTCCATGGCCTTCCTAGGAAATATTCCCCTGCATGATATATGCAGAGCAGCCACATGGTCCACTACACACACATTTACAAAACACTATTGCGTAGATGTGCAGTCAAAACAGCAGGCAGCTGTAGGACAGGCTGTTCTCAAAACACTTTTTCAGACCGCTGCAGCTGGCACGGGTAGCCGCCGCTAATAGAGGGCACTGCTATGTATTCTATGCACAGATATGAATTCAGCAGCCCACATGCCTCGAACTGAATATGCTACTTACCAGTATGCATCTGTTCTTGGCATGTAGGGCTGCTGACATTCATATCGCCCTCCCTCCTCCCCGGCGCCTGTCGCAGCTGCAGCTCTCAGAATTACTGCAAGCATGGTCATCACTTTCTGTATCTACTCCATCACTGCCACAATGGCGAAAAACAATCTGAGGATGGAGAGGATGCCCATGCGCACTGTAGTCCAGGGGAGGAGTCACCTATCCAAGGATACTTCGAAGACTCTTCCAGGACAACAACGTGCAAACATCCGGACCCAACACTAGGCGGCGATCTATGCACAGATATGAATGTCAGCAGCCCTACATGCCAAGAACAGATGCATACTGGTAAGTAGCATATTCAATACTGGCTATTCTAAACTGTTTTGTTTTTCAAAGTTCTATGAAAATATAGAAAACAATAAAAACAATTTTTTTTAAAAAGAGGGCTTATTTCCCACCTTCACTTCTTAATTGTCCCTGGGCTTGTAACTTTAGTTTTCCTTTGTTTCTATTGGTTGAGCATTGCATTTGCATTTACCAATGCTTTTGTGTGTGTTTCTTTTATCAGTATCCCGAGGCCTAATTACTCATTCTCATCCACTTCTCATAGGCTTTGATGGCTGGAACTACTTTCATGGATGCATTTGAAGGATTCTTTTGGTGACAGCACGTATGGCTACATTTCTCCTATATTTTTATTATGAAGTTTATTATAATATTTTACGCGATTCATGTGTTTTTCCATAAAATAAGCAACAAGCCCATATGTGTTCCATGAACTACACTTCCCTCCCTAAGTAGTCTAGTGGCAGTATTGTAGATTGAAAACAGATCTTGGTCCCGCACTCCATGTTTTGTTCATTTTAATCCAATGGTAATCCTTAAAGGGGAGCAATCCTGGCTAACGCTACGTCCTGAAGCGCCGAATACACAAAGAAACAACAGCTGATATGAACGATATCAGTCCCAGGATGCATCACTCCATGTGAGATGAAAAATCATCGTACTCAAAGTTTAATCAATAATCCATAATTTTATTATTTATAAAGTTGATTGTAGAACGAGGTATTTACAATATTCAAATGCGTGCATAATGCTCAATCGCCTTTAGTGCAGCATGTCGAAATACCCAGTCCCGTTAACAGTGGTGAAAAGTATAATCCAATGCATTTCGGGCCATGACGGCCCTTCGTCAGGGATACTTTTCTGAAAAGATATTAATCAAACGAATTGGCATTAGTATTCTGTGAACTAATTCCAATGAACATAAAGCTCCTTTTATAAATGTTAAACCAATTGTACATTAACTGACGCTTTCCCTCTCAACCTGAATTAACAGTTCTAAACATGTGCTACCAAGTAGCCCTCCCTCATTGTGGATTGGTCATCGCTGTTTAGTTTGGTGAGCTGTTTTTTCTGCTGAAAATTGTTTGCACTGGTTTTGTTTTTGCAGTGCATCAAATGTTGATGCTCTTTGATGGGCCGGTGCTTCCCATTGTTTTGGGATTGCTGTGGTGTGTGGCTGTCCCGGTGGTGATCAGGCTTAAATAAATAAACTCGCTTTCTTCCATGTGTCCTGGTTTGCTTTACATCTGCACTAGATAAGAACAAACAAAACACAAGTGTATAGTACATAGCAAAATTAGCAATAGCATTACTTGTTCAAAATTCTTATAATTTGGTTGGGATGGTAGATGAATTGGAATGGCGTGAGTGATATTGAATGAGCTGTGTGAAGTTTTTCTTGCACTGCAGTTAGGTTCCATAAGATAAGGCACTGATGGATTAGGTGTGACTTAAAAGGCAGGTTTTGGTGGTAACATTGGTATTCTTATATATTTTTATACCTCCAACCTCTCTCTTGCATGTGCTGTCCATGCTCCATCACTAAATTGTATGGCAGACTGCTCACTGCCTGTTAGTCCCATTAGGCTTTTGTAATTGTAAGACATAACACTTTAACAAAGCTTCAGTAGCTTATAGTGCACAACTGCTCACCAAGCTACAACTTACAACAAAAAACTGCTTATTATTAATCACATAGGTAAAACCTAATGCTTTTGTTAATGCTAGTAGTTTGGTGAATTGACGGCTATGCATGGTTGTGCTGTTTAAATTATGCATGCTAATCTTGGGATTAAATTACAATGCTTAATTATGTGAGATAAATATAAAGCTGACCTGACCAAATAATCAGAGGAGGAAATCCCCGGTGCCTAGAACACCTTTAGGAAAACGTATGAGCAGGAATATTTCCTTGACCTAGCTTGATAATGGTGAGCAATCCTGACCTGCAGACTCTGTATGCCACACTCTGGGTGAGAAGCCGGTGGATGCTTCCTACTCTGTTTCGATGGCCATTAACTTTGCCTTGAAGAAGCCCCATAACTCTACCTGATAATCTTCAGCCTGTGAATCTGCCTCGTCACTGAATGTTTACTTGGTGTGGGCCAGTGACCATCCTTGACTCTCATGGGCTTCAGTCTATATAGGAACTGCCTGTGTTTATTTAGCAAAGATAGACAATCAGAATTCTTTTTTTTTGCAGATTTATATAGCGGGAACTCGACTCGAAGGTATTGGAGCACTTTACATCCTCTTTTTTAGGCATTAGTAACTTGAGGACCATCCCTGACTTTAAGACTAGGAAAATTACAAACCATCTAACAATTATTTTCTGCTAGTGAAAAAACTGCCTTTCACCGTTCAAATACTGGAAGACCCATAAAACTTCCAATACACTTCAGCCCGTACAGAAACCATCTTTGACCCTTTAGCAGTAACAACCCTGTGGCACTGCTCACACTGGCGGCGCCACATTCTGGTTTGCTCCTCTTATGATGCTCCTGAATGTGCTCTGCTGCCTGAGCCTTTCTTCACTACCTCTCCTGGCAGTATCACCAATTTTGTACAAGAAGCACATTGGCACAATTTGAGGAGGATGTGGGAGCAAATAAGATCTGTACATCTCTTGCTAGCATGTGTCTTAAGAGTCTCATAGCACACACACAGACAAACACGCGCACACACATGCACACACCCCACAAGTTCAAGTGTTTCCCTTTTGGGTCACACCTCTTCTTAGCTGAATTCAGTTTGGCCACTACACATAAGGGATATAAAATGAAAGACACTCACATCACAACTGTCAAACCTTCCTGGGGAAGCAATGTATCTCGCTCTGTTGCTTTCTGATGTTTCGAAGCTCTGCAACATTTATCCAATCTCTTTTTCTGCATGAATCGAATTCCAATGTGTCAAAGTATTTGGCTCATTTGAATTAGTTCCTTCTAGACATTGTTAGTAGTAGTTCTGTTAACTGACTTGGATTTAGTTGTTTACTTTTAGAGTTAGGAATTCCTGTTCTGGAATTGTGTTTTAGACTAAGATTAAGGACAGAGTAAGTTAGATAGTGTAGTTCTATATTTTGAGTGCCTTGCATTGTTTGAATTTTGCTTTCTTCTTTCAATTACTTCTTGGATCTTTATAAGGTAATATGGGTTAGAGATATGATTGTTCTTATTGTGATTACTTCTTTCATTCTGAGTTCTGTCTGGTAAGTAATTTCTTCTTGGAACATACTGAACAGGAAGCTGTCTTAAAATGTGCACTGCTTTAGCAATCTGTTCCGTCATTTGGCGCCTTTCCTTCCTTCATATTGGTGCGTCTTGTTCTTCGGTGAATGCTTGTAGAAGTAGAGATAAGTTGTCCATTTCACTTACACTAACTTCCTGAATCTTTTCCATGGCTCAGCCTGACATTGGCATTGGGCCTAGCACTTCATTGACGTCAGTGATTTTGGAACTTTCATTGACTTTGGGCCCTGGGATTCCTACATCTACTAATTTGCTTCACCTCTGCAATTCATGAAATCAACTGCAGTCAGCTACAGCATTCCTAATTAGCTGCCTCTATGGCTCAGCCATTCTGATATGAAATGACATTGGTCCCTGATCATGCAATTACAAACCACTATATATATTTTATACAGACTATTTATTATCACATGGCATCTTAATTGTGTATATATATATATATATTTTAGCATGCAATTTTGATACTCACTGATTTTATACATTTTTGTCCTCCTTTTAGCATTGGGTCTCTTTAGATTTGATCAGTTACCTGACAATATTGCACTTGCACTTTATTGTAGAATTATTTGCTGCTAATTAGACCGATTTGTGACGGACAGTATGTATCTGTATTCTTAGAAATCATTTGCATGACAGATATGTGATTATATGATGCCTCGTTTTTCATGTTTGGCACTTTATACACTCAGGTCGCCTAACTTCTTTTATATTGATTATTGAGAGAACTGTACTTTATGGTTTTGTATTTTGGGCACTTGCCGAATATTGTTTTTAGCAGATATCACCAACCTCTATTTTAGGTTGCTGATTGGTGGATGCAGTATATACTTTTGCACTATGTATGAAATTATGTTTTCATCTATTGTATTCCGCTGCTATGAAATCATTTACTTTTCTCTATATATTTTATTACGCATTGTCATTCGGAAATTGTCCATGATAATGGTAAAGTTCGAACGTTAGTAACTGACCGCATTAGTGCCGCAGTCTGTCTTCTACATTGTTTTACAATGATAGTCTGTTTCTTCAGTTGATTGTGCACATTTTTAACCTTAAATACGTCACAGTGTGGAGACGCATCATGTGATCAAGCTCCCCTCGAGGAGCGAAACGCGTCATGGAAGGCACTGCTCCTGTGAAATTTTGGTTTCAATAAATTGACACTGCTTCACCCACCTATGCCTCGTGGGAGTCCGTGATTTGTCCCTGGAGTCTGGAGGGGCGTGCCTGTGGTTGCGCCGAGGAAAAAGAGTGGACGGGACGTTTTCCATATATATATATATATATTCACTGAAAAAACCATAGGTTTCACACATGTTATAGTTAGCTGGACATTTTACTGATAAAAAACCAATGAAATTCCCCCGTTATAGTTACTGCAGGCAACTATAACTCACGCGACCGCAATCCTCTGCTGATGCTAATACTGTATTTAGACACTTATTTGCCCATGTCTTCTTCCATTAAATTTTAGCTTTACATATATTACAAATATTTTTTTTTCATAAAGACACATATGTCATCAGCAGAAGATTGCGGTCGCGTGAGTTATAGTTGCCTGCAGTAACTATAACGGGGGAATTTCATTGGTTTTTTATCAGTAAAATGTCCAGCTAACTATAACATGTGTGAAACCTATGGTTTTTTCAGTGAATTTGCAAGGTTTTTTAAATGCTAAGTTACTTTACGCCATTCGTGGCGTGCGCGCCCAGTTAACGCAGTTCGTTCCGTGCGCGCACGGTGCGCTTCGCGCACCGTGCGCACAGTGAGCACGCGGTGCGCTTCGCGCACCGCGCGCCCACTTTACGCAGTTAGTGCCCACGTTAAGCGGGATGGGCCATGTACGCACGATGCGCTTCACGCACCGTGCGCATATGGGGAACATATTTTGCGCATCTTTGTGAAATGTTTTCTTTGTTAACTTTTTAACTGATATATGCCATGCACCATTTGCACACGGGGTGGGGAGAACGTGGATAATTTTTTTTTTTTTTACATTTTTTACCGTACGCGTACGGTAAGCGTAATCGGCGATTTTCCGAAAAAAAAATTTTTTTTTTTTTTTGGGCTTGGGGGTGGTTTGGGGACCCCTGTATCAATGCTGGGTGGTTAGGATCTCACGAAAATTGCCTCTTTACACATTTTTGGAGTTCGTTTTTGCTGCCCAACTCAGGAAGCGAGAGAGAAAATGGGGGCCGCCGCTTCCTGGTTTCGACCGATTCGAATGTTTACTAAGATCTAAGAGCCAATCAGAATCGCGCTCGCCACCGTACGCGTACGGTAAGCGCACGGTAAGCGCACCGTAAGCGCACCGTAAGCTGCCACAGATATATATATTGATTTAAAGGCTATTTTCTCAGAATCTACTGAACAGATTTACACCAAACCTACAAAAGGCACTTCCTTGACCTGGGGACTACCTCTCTGCCAAATTTCATTAAATTCTGTTCAGCCGTTCGGGCTGTAGCCCTGTCTAAAGGTCCTATGGAAAAATGCATGGGAAAAACGCGTTTTGGGACCCCCCTTTTATCTCAGCCCCCGCTTGACGAATCCCCCCGAGACTTTCAGGGTAGGAGCGGAGCGTAGCGCCCCACCTATTTTGAAAAATTCGTCGACCGGCGCCAAAGTTATTCAAAATAGAATGTTGCGGATTTCCTATGGAAACGTGGTCCTAACTATAACTACCTACTGGCGACCGCCAGTAGGTAATATATATATATATATATATATATATATATATATATATATATATATATAAACAGAAGCATTTCCCCGATTCTGGAGTCCCCGACCCTACAGGGCGGCCTCACGGGAATGGGCTCGGAGTAACCCATGGAAAACATCATAACACAAGAAGTGAGGCCCAATGCAGGAAACAAGGCTTTATTCCGACACTTCAGCAGCACAGCATACTTCCATTCGCTAACGTTTCGGCGGTTGCCTTGATCACAGCTGGAAGTACCATCAATTAATTTGCAAGTGCGTCAGTGCGTGCTATTTAAAATGTTCATCACGTGACTAAATACTCGAAATACATATCCCACAGTGCATTGTAATTCAATATGCATAAATGTCATGAAGAATCTCGTTATTATTCACCGTACTGAAGGTTGAGAGTTCTTACTTGGCAATGACACTGTGGTAATTTAAATCAGAGTGGCCAGGCCATGTTGCTGTTAAATGTTCGTAGTGCCTGAAACAACCTCATTGTCGTACACGAACGTAGAAGGAGAAATCCCTCACGTATCCCTTCCAAATGCGCTTACGTTTTTTGCTGTAATAGCTGTCCTCAGTAGGCTATGCGCATGAGTGGGTCAAACTCCTCAATAGGATAAACAGAAGCATTTCCCCGATTCTGGAGTCCCCGACCCTACAGGGCGGCCTCACGGGAATGGGCTCGGAGTAACCCATGGAAAACATCATAACACAAGAAGTGAGGCCCAATGCAGGAAACAAGGCTTTATTCCGACACTTCAGCAGCACAGCATACTTCCATTCGCTAACGTTTCGGCGGTTGCCTTGATCACAGCTGGAAGTACCATCAATTAATTTGCAAGTGCGTCAGTGCGTGCTATTTAAAATGTTCATCACGTGACTAAATACTCGAAATACATATCCCACAGTGCATTGTAATTCAATATGCATAAATGTCATGAAGAATCTCGTTATTATTCACCGTACTGAAGGTTGAGAGTTCTTACTTGGCAATGACACTGTGGTAATTTAAATCAGAGTGGCCAGGCGAGGTTGCTGTTAAATGTTCGTAGTGCCTGAAACAACCTCATTGTCGTACACAAACGTAGAAGGAGAAATCCCTCACGTATCCCTTCCAAATGCGCTTACGTTTTTTGCTGTAATAGCTGTCCTCAGTAGGCTAGGCGCATGAGTGGGTCAAACTCCTCATATGCTGTGAAGTCATGTGCTCTGGCCGCTGTGCCACATCTGTGCAAGTAGTGTCAGCATGTAGCTATACCTACTTGGAGAAACTTTTGTTTCGAACATTGTAACTTGTGTAGGGTGCTTAGGGGGTGTTATACAGGGAGAGCGAAGGTAAATTTGCGCGTATCAATTCGGCATTTGTAAAGTGCAAACTACTCACTCGTACGGGTCTGATGGCGCTGGGGGCGTAAGCTGAGCTGCTGCCGGACTCGGGGATAAAGACGCTGAACTACTGACCCCTAACGGTCTGAAAGTGTGGGGTACGGAAATTAAGTGAGGTATTGTCTAGAGTGTCATGCTGCTAAATTGAGCTGCTGGTGGACTCGGGGATGAAACCGTAAGTCCAAACTGTGTGTCCTTTGCTGTGAAGTTATGTGCTCTGGGCGCTGTGCCACACCGGTGAAAGTAGTGTCAGTAATATTTTATACGTAGTAGGAGGAAGTTTTGTTTGGAACACGGACATTTGTATATGGTGCTTAGGTGGTGTTATACAGGGAGTGCGAAGGTAAATCAATACGGTATTTGTAAAGCGCAAACTACTCACTGCTATGGGTCTGAAGGCCCTGGAGGCCGGCGTGGAAATTATGTGACCTATTAAGTGAGCTATTGCCCAGAGTCACCTGGTGCTGAGCTGAGCTGCTGCTGGAGCAGGGGATTAAACCGTGAGCCCTGTGCTCTGAACTCATGTGTTCTGGCCGCTGCGGCACACCTGTCCAAGTAGTGTCAGCATGTGTGCATACGTACTAGGAGGAAGTTTTGTTTAAAACAGTGTGACGTCTGAAGGGTGATTGGGTGGTGCTACAGAGGGAGTGTGAAGTTCAATTCTGCCGTTTCCAATCAATCCGGTATTTGTAAAGTGCAAACTACTCACTCGTACGGGTCTGCAGGCGCTGGGGGCCGGCGTGGAAATTAAGTGAGCTATTGCTCAGAGTCACATGGGGCTATCCTGAGCTGTCGCTAGAGTAGGTGATCAAAGCGAGAGCTCTGTGCTCCAAAGTCAGATGGTCTGGCTGCTGCGACACAGCTGTGTGGAGAATACATTTTGGTGAGGGTGCAGGAGTTGCCGTTACCTGGCCCTAAAATAGCGGGCCTAAGTTGTCAGTTATAAGGTGGCTCTAAAAAGAGCCCTTGTGTTTATTAGTTGGAGCTACATATAAGTGTGGATGCACAGCTTTAAGTTATTCAGAAAACCCGATTTCTCTGATCTGTGAAGTGTACTCCATCACTTCTGTAGATATCAGCCATATCAAAACGTATGTTGTTGTTGTTGTAGATCGCCCCCATTCTATGGTCTCTGAGGTATGCAGACACAGCTTTGTTGACATTCTTCCTAGATTTTTCAATCTGAGGACAAAATTGGTTTGACCATTTCCACTTCTGTCTTTGGCATATATTAGAATATACAAAGACAGTTTGAGGCAAAATCAACATCAATTGTTGAAAGGTGTCCTTCATTAGCATTTCCAAACCTACCCCAGTCAATGTGCCTAGGTCGTTTCAACCACAATGCACAATCATGAGGTGAGGGTGTTGGAGATGCAAACAGGTTTTAACCAAAGGCAACAATTGGTGCCACTTCAATCCTCTCTGTGCAAACCATTTATTGTCCACATTTTGTAAACCTAGGTCTAAGTCAATTCGTCTCTGTTCTGCATACCTCTTGCACCAGAAAACATATCTATGTCCTACGATCCACACTAGCATTTTGAAGGTATGGCTGGGAGGTATGGAAAGATGTCTGTAGGTCATGCAGTTCCTTCGTAGAGTAAGAGATATGTTTAAAGATGGGGAAAAATCTTTTTTTTTTGCACAAAAAACGAGAATTGATTGGAAGATAAGAAGCATTGGGTACTTAAAACTAGGGTGCATATTAGTTGCGTGAAAAAGCATGTTTGTCATTGGTTAATAAAGAGCAGTCTAAACGTGGAGTACATATGATAGGATGAAATGTGCTCAGCTCAACCAGACGTGCTACTTGCATTTGGAAGGTACATTTGGAACTTAAAACAATGGTGAACTTTTAACCCGCAGACACTGTTAAATGTTCGAGAATATGCTGAAAAAAAAAAGTTACGTTTAAAAAAATCATGAACTTTTAACCTGTAGGTGTCGTAGAATGTTCCAGAAAGTGTGGTGATAAAATAGGTTGAACTTCTGACCTGTATGTGGCCGGAATATTAAGTAGCTTTTCATATGAAAAATTCAAAAATAACCAATGGAGATAAGTTTTGGAATGTAGATGAAGGAATGAAGTATTCTGATTTGTTCTTTACATGTATTTATTGGTGGGGCGTGTCAGAACCATTCAGAGCACCCCGGTTCAAGCGCTCTCAATCTGCTCAGTGAATTTGAAGAATAAAAGGTATGGGAGGCAAGGTATATTTCTTTCCCGATTTTTTAGATTGAAAAGACGATCCAAGATGGCCGCCGCTGGTCAGGGGTCTAGTTTCCCGGAGCAGAACAGCAATCGGGAACGTCCAGGTGAGGCGCCTGGAGAAGTGCGCACTTCACCAGAAGACTAGGAGGAAGAAGGCTCGACGGTTGGAGCGGCGCGAAATTAGTCAGGGAACAAGCGGCGGGCTAACTTTGTCGCGCTTCATATTCGGCAGTGCTTATTTGGAGGGCGGAGTAGCACAGGAGAGAGCAGTAGTAAGCTTGGTATTTTTCGAACTTTGAGAGGAGCCTGGAGCTTAGTGAAGCATTACGAATCCGTTTTGAGCTTGATTTAGAGGGAGCTGAAGATTATACTTAGATGGGCATTTAGTCAAAAAAGTTTATGTGAAGGAAGTATCATAAATACTGAGAGTTGTGAAGTGTTTTTGGT
Organism: Triturus cristatus; assembly: GCF_964204655.1. NCBI lineage: Eukaryota > Metazoa > Chordata > Amphibia > Caudata > Salamandridae > Triturus > Triturus cristatus. The sequence goes on from NC_140588.1 coordinate 60,915,200, forward strand.
ACACAGTGCTTTTAGGTTGCCAGAACTATATTGAATATAGTAGCCAATACATTTTCTTCCTACTAGAGGAAAACCCTTAGCAATTAGAGTATTCGTTTCCATAGGTATTAGGTTTAGAGTGCACATTAGTATTGCTGTAGGTTTCCTAGCTCCTTCTTATCCAGTGCACTTAAGAAAAGAGCCAAGTAGGGTTTAACTATTAGAATTCCTGTGAGGAAGGTTTTCCCCCACTGTGAATTTTCACTAGGAGTCATCTGTACAACTAGTAGGTAAGACCCAACAAATTGAGAGACCAATATTAAGCACATAAACAGATAGAGAGGTAATCACCAATGTCATTGTAGTTGCAGACAAAACAGCATATACATCTTACAGAAGAATGAAGAGAGGCACAAGTCACCTAGGAGTTGGGTAGGTGAAAATGTATAAATTAATTATTAATACTAATAGCTTAATAGGAGTTACTTAACCAGATTACTTTTCAGTTCCAATAAGAAGTTGGCTGGTTCAGAACTAGAAGGCAAGAGAAAACCTGAAATCCTGAAGTGGCAGTCTCTTCTCTGTCCCATCCCCTTTCCCCCTGTGGGCTCCTTACCCAGCTGAGTGTTTTCACGAGCTGCAGGAGGCCATAGTGGGGCATTGGGAATTATCGTCTTTCTGCTCCTGTGCATCTGAAGATTCCAGAAGGCCCCTCTGACAGAGTGAAGTGCCCACGTTTAAAATTGCACCTGATCAGAAATGGTAGAGGGACTAGATTTGAAGAAGTTAGGGGAAGTTTTAGAAGGAATCCAGAAGGAGTTAATAATAGTCAGGGAAGAAAATAGAGAGCTTAAACAGGATTTAATTGCTTCTCGGAGAGAGACCTCAGATTTGACCTTGAAGATGAATAGTTTAGCTTCTGATGGATACATCTGCCAGTGGATTCCTCACCTTGTGAATATCCCCTGCGCCAGCAACATTCGGAAACTTTTGTAGCAGTCCACGCCGATGGGGTCGAAGATGACGTCACAGAGACACGGCTCCGCTCGCGACTCCACTGACGTCACCGGCTCCATAAGAAGACCTCCTCGGCGTGATGACGTCAGTTCCCTTTTTTCCGCGCCGACGACGCCAACGGATTTCGGGAATCGTTACTGGTAGCTTTACCTGTTACTTTGTGTTTATTCCGAAGTTTCTCTGTCTTTCTTCGAGAATGTCGGCAAGGAAGTCTGGTTTCAAGCCTTGCCATGAATGTGGCAAACACATGTCCATCACTGACCCGCATGACGACTGCGTTTGGTGTTTGTCATCGGACCACGATGTTGAAGGATGTTCGTGTTGCAGGAAGATGAGCTCAAAGGCTCTTAAGGAAAGAGAGGCAAAGCTCTTTATCGCCCGGATGAAGAGAAAGGAGAAAAGAGGTAGAAGAAGATCCAGGTCGAGGTCGAGGTCGGCTTCCAAGTCGACGTCGGGACATGCTTCAAAGAGCAAGAAGCATAAGAAGAAAAGGAGGCATTCGTCTCATCACAAGGCCTCGACGTCGAAGTCTAAATCGCCTGCTCGGCGTCGAAGGGAGTCAGTGTCTCCTTCTCCTGTTCCGGCTTCGCCTCCTGTTCCATCTTCTCCTGTGTTTTCTCCGGCTCCGGCTGATTCGCCGGTGCCGGCGTCCTCTCCGGCGCCGATGGCTTCTCCAGGTCCTGCAGGTCCTTCGGCTCCGTCTCCGACCCAGGATGAGGATGATCAGGCTCCGGGTGAGTCTGTGACGCCGCAAGTTCCACCGTCGGCGCCGGCAGGCCCGAGTCCGGTGTTACCTGACCAGTATCCAGCTTTCCCTAATCCAGGTCAGGACCCCTCACAGTATCTCAATGCGATGTATGGGGTGTTCTCACGGGCCATGTATTCCTCTGGTGCACCTATGGGTCCGATGGGTCCGATGGCTTTTAATCTGGGAGTGCCGCAGGTTTATCCTCAAGCACCGTTTATGCCTTTCTTCCCAGCGACGCCGTCTTGGCAGATGCCGGCGCCGAAAACATCGACGCCGCTTCCCTCTTCACCGGCGCCGACTCGACCTCGTTCGACGCCGGCTGCTCCAGCTGATCCGCGTTCGACGCCTCTGCCGGCGCCGTCGGATTCGATCACGGCGCCGCCGACGCCGCAGGTGCGGATCCGTTCCAGGAGAGAGGCGCAGAGAGTGCTGGAGGAGAGGAGCTATCTTATGGATGAGGCTGAAGAGGGAGAATTGGTCGAATCCGATGAGGTGTTTGACGAATTGAAGGAGGCAAGTGGGTTGGATTTGTCTCCGGAGTGGGAGATCACTCCTCCTTCAGATGAACCTTCTAAAGACGCGGCTCCTTATCATGCTGTGATAAGAAAGGCTGCAGAGTTGTTGGACCTTCAATTGCCATCTGTTGAGTTCAAGTCTAATATCTTGACTGAGGTGTTGCACTCTCCAACTGCGGTGTCAGAGCCGCTGTTGCCTTTTAATGAAGCAATATTGGAGCCTGTGTTGGATGTGTGGCGCAAGCCTTTTTCGGCTCCTGCGGTGTCCAAGGTGGTTGCAAGGAGATATAGGGTGGCTCCGGGGGATCCTGAGTTTTTGTCATCACACCCTTCACCTGAAAGTCTGGTCGTTCAGGCTGCTTGTTCTGGACGTTCAAAAGGTGCGTTTCCTCAGGTCCCAGGGGACAGAGAGGCCAAGAAGGTGGACCAATCGGCCAAGAAAGTCTTTTCTTCAGCCAGTATGGCATTAAAGTCTTCTAATGCGACTTGTTTATTGGGGCGCTATATCCATGCGCTTATGGATTCAGCTAAAAAGTTGGCACCGAAGCTGTCGGAGGTGGATAGGGCAGGCTTCGGTGAAGTACTGTCGGATGCCCAGGCGGCTGCTCGCCAGGTTATACAGAGTGGCTTGGATACAGCAGACTCAGTTGCCAGGGTCATGGGGTCTTCAGTTGCCACCAGGAGGGGAGCATGGCTTAAGTCCTCCGAATTTTCTTCGGATGTCCAGTCGACCTTGTTGGACTTACCTTTTGATGGGTCTGGTCTGTTTGGGAAGAAGGCTGATGCTGCTCTCGAGCGCTTCAAAGAAAGTAAGGCTACGGCTAGGTCGTTGGGCCTTCAATCCCAGCCGAGAGGTACTTTCAAGAGGTACAGAGGTTTTGGAAGGGCGAGTTTTCGTTCTTATAGACCAGCCCAGCAGCAGCAGCAGCAAAGCTCCAAGGGATATAGAGGAAGGCTTAGGGGTCGCTCACGTGGCCGTCAACTCTCCTCCTCCTCTTCCTCTTCCTCAGCCCCTCCCACCACCGCAAAACAGCCCTAGATTCGACATTCCGGATCATGCTGGTCCTGTGGGGGGCCGGCTTACCCATTTTCTACAAGATTGGGAATCGGTTACTACAGACCTTTGGGTTCTGGATCTTGTAGAAAATGGGTACGCCCTTCCCTTTCGGGAATTCCCTCCAGTTTACCCTCCTTGCCAAGGTGCTTGCTCGGAGGACCACCGTCTTCTCCTGCGGGAAGAAGTCCTGAAGTTGTTTCAGAAAGGGGCGATAGAGGTGGTTCCGGAGCAGGAGAGGGGTCAGGGATGCTACTCCCGGTATTTTCTGATCCCGAAGAAGGACGGCAGATTGCGTCCGATTCTAGACCTCAGAATCCTGAACTTTTACCTGAAACAGGAGAAGTTCAAGATGCTCACCCTTGCGCAGGTTCTTCAGGCGCTGAATCAGGAGGACTGGATGGTGTCGCTCGACTTGCAGGATGCGTATTTTCACATCCCCATCCTGAAGTCGCACAGGAAGTATCTCCGTTTCACGGTAGGGTCGCAACATTATCAGTTTGCGGTCCTTCCGTTTGGTCTTACTTCGGCACCTCGAGTCTTCACAAAGGTGATAGCAGTGGTGGCAGCCCATCTCAGAAGATCGGGAATTTCGGTTTTCCCTTATTTGGACGACTGGCTGATCAAGGCGGAGTCGTCGGAGAAGGTGCTGTGTCATCTGCAGGATACAACTCGGCTGTTGTACAGATTGGGTTTTTCGATCAACGTGCCCAAATCTCACCTGGTGCCCTCTCAGCGCAACCTGTTCATAGGTGCGGTACTGGACACTACTGTGTGTCGAGCATTCCCTCCTCCTCAAAGGATTCTCGACATACAGGAAATGATTCCTTTGTTTTTCAGCGGAGCGGTTGTTCCAGTTCTGAAGGTCCTTCGCCTGCTCGGTCTGTTCGCTTCCTGCATACTGTTGGTCAACCATGCACGCTGGCACATGAGGGCGCTCCAGTGGTGCCTCCGCAAGCAGTGGTATCAGCACAAGGGAGATCTCAGGGAGTCTGTGAGGATCTCCAGAGAAGCTGCAGCGGAGATGTCTTGGTGGAGCGTGGAGGGCAATCTGTCCCAAGGGAAGCCCTTCCATCTACCTCCATCGGTGGCCACGGTGATAACGGATGCATCCACCTTAGGGTGGGGTGCTCATCTGGGGGATCTGGAGATCAAGGGTCTTTGGTCTCCAGAGGAAAGGTTGCTTCACATCAACCTTCTGGAGTTACGGGCGATACGCTTGGCGCTCAAGGCCTTCCTCCCTTCCCTTCGCGGTCAGTCTGTTCAGGTTCTGACGGACAACACTACCGCGATGTGGTATATAAACAAGCAGGGAGGAGTGGGGTCTCTTTGTCTGTGCAGAGAGGCCCTGCGTCTATGGTCCTGGGCTCAGGACCATCGGATTTGTCTGATGGCAAATCATCTGGCCGGGGTGCTGAACGTTCGTGTGGACAGTCTCAGTCGGCAGTTCTCTGCCGACCACGAGTGGAGGCTCCATCCGGAGGTAGTTCGTCACGTCTTTCGGACGTGGGGAACTCCTCGGGTGGATCTGTTTGCCACTTTCGAGAACGCGCACTGCCTGTCATTCTGCAGTCTCCAGTATCCGATGCAGGGGGCGTTGGGAGACGCGTTTCAGTTGAGTTGGGGCTCACGACTCCTTTACGCGTTTCCTCCCATACCCTTGATTCCTCGGGTTCTGAGGAAGGTTCGCCAAGACCGGGCCCAAGTTATATTGATCGCCCCGGATTGGCCAAGAAGGGTGTGGTACACAGATCTTCTCCACCTCTCCTCGTGCCCTCCGCTCCGTCTCCCTCTGAGGGCAGACCTCCTCTCGCAGTCGGAGGGGCAGGTTCTACACCCCCACCTCCGGAGCTTACACCTTCATGCCTGGAGATTGAACGGGGCAACCTGAATTCTTTCTCTCTCCCGCCAGATGTGGTGGATGTTATTTTATCGGCTAGGCGACACTCCACCAAATCCATATACTCCTATAGGTGGTCTAAGTTCGTTCTCTGGTGTGGAGAGAGGTCGTTTGATCCCTTGAAGGCTCGTTTGTCTAACATTCTGCAGTTTGCTCTTTCTCTTGCCCAGCAGGGCTTTGCTGTGGCCACTGTAAAGGGATATTTATCGGCTTTGTCGGCTTTCCTATGCCTGCCGGATCAGCCGTCCTTATTTAAGTCACCTATTGTGCTTAGGTTTCTCAAGGGCCTTACGAATAAATTTCCTCCTACTCCCTTTATTGTACCTCAGTGGGACTTAAACCTTGTACTGACTTATCTTATGGGTTCTCCTTTCGAGCCCTTACATAAGTGTCCCTTGAGACTGTTGTCTTTTAAGACGGTTTTCCTCGTTGCAATCACCTCGGCAAGGAGAGTAAGTGAGCTTCAAGCTCTTAGTTCAAAACCCCCATTCTTGACTGTGCATGCTGAACGAATGGTTCTCCGGACCAGGGCTGCGTTTTTGCCTAAGGTGGTAACTCCCTTCCATCTGGGGCAGTCCATTACCCTTCCTACCTTTTATCCTCCCCCTCACCCTTCCAAGGAGGAGGAGAGACTTCACCGCTTGGACCCTAAGAGGGCGGTGAGCTTTTACCTGGACAGGACTAAGGACTACAGGATTGATGACCAGCTCTTTGTGGGCTTTGCTGGCTGCAGAAAGGGTCGTGCGGTGCACAAGCGCACCCTTTCAAGATGGATTGTGCTATGCATCAAGATCTGCTACTCCCTAGCTGGTAAGGAGCCTCCGGAGGGTTTAAGAGCTCATTCCACTAGAGCAAAGTCTTCTACCTCTGCTTTGTCTAGGGGTGTTCCTGTGGAGGACATTTGTAGGGCGGCAACTTGGGCCTCCCTTCACACCTTTGCAAAACATTATTGTTTAGATTCTGAGGTGAGGAGGGACGGACATTTTGCCCGTTCCGTCCTTCAGGATTTTCTGGTATAGGGGGATGGACACCCTCCTCCGGGAGCGGGGACTGCTGTGGAATCTATTCACAAGGTGAGGAATCCACTGGCAGATGTATCCATCAGAAGAACAAGTTACTTACCTTCGGTAACGCTTTTTCTGGTGGATACAGTATCTGCCTGTGGATTCCTCACTGACCCACCCGCCTCCCCGTTGTCCATCCTTCTATTCCAGTGACTCTATGACGGTAGTTCTATTATTGATTTCAAATGTATTTATGACTGTCAAGGACATTGGGTTATTTCTAGTGCTTTGATGTTTCTTTTCCACACTGTGTGTGTTGATATGCATATTGTGTACTGTGTATGCTGTTTATGTACATATTGCTGTCAGTCCGTCCGTGTGCCTCGGAGGCACGGAAAAAAGGGGCGGAACTGACGTCATCACGCCGAGGAGGTCTTCTTATGGAGCCGGTGACGTCAGTGGAGTCGCGAGCGGAGCCGTGTCTCTGTGACGTCATCTTCGACCCCATCGGCGTGGACTGCTACAAAAGTTTACGAATGTTGCTGGCGCAGGGGATATTCACAAGGTGAGGAATCCACAGGCAGATACTGTATCCACCAGAAAAAGCGTTACCGAAGGTAAGTAACTTGTTCTTCTGGTACAAGTTTTAAGAATCCCTCATTACATGAAGATTACACCAGTGATCCAACTGCTTCATCCACTAAAGTTACTACCCAAGTGATCCATTCCTTGTCCCCAGTAATTCCCTTAGCCCTCCAGAGCGTTTCAATGGGGACCCTCAGAAAGCACAAATTTTCCTGACCCGATGTACCTTACATTTTATGTGTCGCCCAGCTGTATTTCCTGACGCACAGTCGCGAGTGGCATTCACACTATCCTATCTTAGCGGTGATGCTGCGTCTTAGTCAATGCCTCTAGTAACCCGGAATGACCCAATCTTGTATGATCTAGACAAATTTAAAAAGTAGTTCCTCAGAATATTTGATCGGCGAAAAGCCTCACAAGCCACAGATAATGAACTGTTGGAAATCAAGCAGGGAAATCTAGATTTAATAGCCTATCTGGCCCAGTTTAACAAGCTAATTGTGGAGACAGAATGGCCAGAGAATAAAAGAGCAGCAGTATTTTACCGGGGGCTGAAGGATGAGTTGAAGGATGCTGTTGCCCAAGTGCTGAATAGACCCACCGAAATTTCTGCGCTTATAGACTTAGTATTGGAAATAGACTTTCGTCAAAATGAACGGAGAGGAGAGAAGAAGAGGGATTTTCGTTCAAGTACGCCGAGGTTTGATCAAGCCAGAACAGAGAACATTAGAACAAGTGACTCACAGCATGGTTCGGAACCAATGCAAATTGGAACTATCCGTGGCCCTCTTTCAAATGAAAAAAAAGACAGAAGACGTGCAAATAAGCAATGTTTGTATTGTGGAGGTAGCGGTCATTTTGTACGCAATTGTACAAAGAAGCCAAGACAAACACCGGCGGAAAACGCTCAGCACCATCAGTAAATGGAGTTGGACTGATGGCTGCTGAATTAGAAACAACTCCAAATGACCATTCCTTGGCTAATACACTACAGTCCTCTTCTCCACACCTTATCTTGATGATGACTTTGAAGTTTCGGGAGTTCACCTTGACACAAATTACAGTGATGGTGGATTCAGGAGCAACGGGTAATTTTTGTGATCTTAAATTTGCCGAAAGAATTGGATTAAAGGCTATAAGGAAAGAGAAGAGTGAAGCTGTGCGAGCAGTGGATGGCACAAATCTATACCTCTGGACCAATAATTAGCCATACCGAAGCGGTTGAATTGCAAACTGAGGAGGGTCATTGCGAAACTTTGCAGTTCAATTTGATAGATGCTCCCCAATTCGAACTGATCCTGGGGCTCCCGTGGTTTACGGAGCATAATCCGACTATAGATTGGAGTGCACAAACTATCACGTTGAATTCAAGGTTTTGTAAGGAACATTGTTACCAGCCTAGCAATCAGAAGAGATTGGAAACTCCAGCATTTCACCTATGTGAAGGAAGAGCGACAATTTGTGTGATTCAAACGACTGAATTACCTTCTGTATATGAGGAGTTTCGAGATGTCTTCAGTGAGGTGGAGGCTGAGAAGCTTCCACCGCATAGGGATTTCGATTGCAAAATAGAGCTAGAGCCTGGTTCCAACCTTCCATGCAGCAGAATTTATGCTCTAACAGAAAAAGAAGATCGACATCTGAAAGACTACCTGAAGAAATATCTCAGTAATGGATTCATCAGACCTTCACAATCCCCTGTCTCCTCACCTCTTTTCTTCATCCCTAAAAAAGATGGCGATTTGAGGACTTGCATAGATTATAGGGCGATAAATCGAATAACGGTCAAAAATCGCTACCCTCTGCCATTAATCTCAGTGTTACTGGATCAAGTGAAAAATGCACAAATTTATACGAAACTAGACTTGAGAGGGGCTTACCATCTTGTTCGAATTAGGCAAGGGGACGAGTGGAAGACCGCACTTAGAACAAAACATGGCTTCTATGAATATCAAGTCATGCCCTATGGGCTCTGTAATGCCCCTGCCGCATTTCAATACTTTATTAATGACATGTTAAAAGAACATATAGATCAAAATGCAATTGTATACATTGATGATATTTTGATTTACTCAAATTCCGTGGAAGAACATCAAGAACATGTGAAGGGAGTTTTTTCGGAAATTGCGAGAGAATAGTTTGTATGTGAAACTAGAGAAATGCGCCTTTAATGTGAACACTGTAGAATTTCTAGGCTTTGTGCTTTCACCCAATGGAATTGCCAAGAATACAAATAAGATTAAGGCAGTGACCGAATGGGAATCTCCGAAGTCTGTGAAAGAAGTTCATAGCTTTATAGACTTTGCAAACTTCTATAGAAGATTTATCGGAGATTTTTCCAAGAAAATAATTCCCTTAACCAAACTATTGAAGAAAGGAGTTAAATTCAACTGGACCAGTGAATCTGAAGAGGCCTTCTCAAGATTGAAGAAAGATTTCACAACAGCACCGATCCTTTTGCATCCGGATCTAAGTGAAACATTTTATGTAGAAACTGATGCCTCCAATTTAGCATTGGGAGGAGTCTTGTCTCAGAGACACAAGACTACGGGACAACTGCATCCAGTGGCCTTTCGCTCACGAAAATTGACCTCAGCAGAAGTGAATTATACAATCACTGAAAAGGAGTTATTGGCCATTAAAGATGCGTTCAAAGAGTGGAGACATTATTTGATGGGTGCACGACACACGGTGACTGTCTTCACAGATCATCGAAACCTGAAATTTTTAAAGTCTGCTGGAACGTCGACACCTAGGCAACTTCGGTGGTCATTGTATTTCGCTGACTACGACTTTGTGATTACTTACCGACCGGGTTCACAAAATGGAAAGGCATATGCATTGTCCCGATTAGGCACAGAGAATGTCCTGGAAGAAATTGAAAATCAACCCATAATCGCTGAAGAGAGAATCCTTGGTGCTGTGTTAAGAGGAGACATGGGGGAACCAACATCAGATTCCATGGGGCTAGAAGAGATCCAGAAATGGGTGGATCAGGATACAAGAAGAGAAGTTCGCGAAGGTTTACCATATCATAATGGGGCCCTCTACTTGCCTACTGAAGAGCTGCAACAAAGAGCTTTAAAGGAGTGTCATGATCCTGTTTTAGCTGGCCATAAAGGTGTCAAGAAGACTGAAGATTTGGTAAAAAGACGCTTTTGGTGGCCCAATATGACTAGAGAGGTTTATCAGTATGTATCCACTTGCGACATCTGTGCATGAGGGAAATCAGAAAGGCAGGCCCCAAAAAGTTTATTGAAACCAATGCCCACACCTCCGTACCCTTGGCATACAGTGACCCTAGACTTAATAGTTCAGCTGCCTTCCAGTCAAGGTTATGACACCATTTTGGTGTGTGTGGACGCTTTCACAAAAATTGCCCATTTTGTCCCCTTAAGAGGGGTCCCAACAGCTGCTAAGTTAGCTCACATCTTTAACCAGACAGTTGTGAGGGCTCATTGTTTACCTAGGGTGTTAGTTTCCGACAGGGATTCCCAGTTTTTATCTCATTTTTGGAGGGCTTTTGACAAAAAATTAAACATAGAAACCAGGTACACCACTAGCTATCACCCAGAGACAGATTGGCAGACAGAAAGGGCTAATCAAGAATTGGAACAGTACCTCAGACTATGTCTACTAGATAAAGAGGGTGATTGGCCAGGGTACCTTTGGGCAGCAAAGTTCGCTCATAATAATGTGAGAAATGTGTCCACAGGTTATTCTCCCTTTTATTTAAACTCTGGTAGACATCCTAATCAATCAATTCATTTCCAAGAAGTGGATGTTCCAGCAGTTAAAGATTTGGTAGAAATTTTAACCCAAGTGCATAGTTTAGCCACTAGGAACCTCTGTAAGGCTAAAGAGAGCTACAAGAAATATGCTGACCGAAAGAGAAGGAAAGAACCTGATTTCCAAGTTGGAGAAAAGGTTTGGTTAAGTACTAGGAATTTAACACTAAAAGGTAATCGTAAGCTACAACCCCGATACATAGGGCCATATGCTATTGAAAAAAGATTAAGCTCTTTGACCTTCCAATTGAAACTACCAAAATCACTAAAAATACACCCTGTAGTCCATGTTTCACTATTAAAAAAGACGTCACTAGGGCTAAGAACAGTTACACCTCCTAAACCCATCTAAACAGAGGAAGGAGTGAGTTTGAAGTCAAGCAAATCTTAGATTCACGAAAGACTAAGGGTCAGGTCTACTATTTGCTAGATTGGAAGGCTTATGGTCCTGAAGAGCGGTCATGGGAGTTGAGTTCTGAGGTTCATGCTCCTCGATTGATTAGAGAGTTTCATAAGAAGTATCCAAACAAACCCAAACCGGGAGAGCCTGCTTTGAGAGGGGGTACTGTCAGAACCATTCAGAGCACCCCGGTTCAAGCGCTCTCAATCTGCTCAGTGAATTTGAAGAATAAAAGGTATGGGAGGCAAGGTATATTTCTTTCCCGGTTTTTTAGATTGAAAAGACGATCCAAGATGGCCACCGCTGGTCAGCGGTCTAGTTTCCCGGAGCAGAACGGCAATCGGGAACGTCCAGGTGAGGCGCCTGCAGAAGTGCGCACTTCACCAGAAGACTAGGAGGAAGAAGGTTCGACGGTTGGAGCGGCGCGAAGTTAGTCAGGGAACAAGCGGCAGGCTAACTTTGTTGCGCTTCATATTCGGCAGTGCTTATTCGGAGGGCGGAGTAGCGCAGGAGAGAGCAGTAGAAAGCTTGTTATTTTCCGAACTTTGAGAGGAGCCTGGAGCTTAGTGAAGCATTACGAATTTGTTTTGAGCTTGATTTAGAGGGAGCTGAAGATTATAATTAGATGGGCATTTAGTCACAAAAGTTTATGTGAAGGAAGTATCATAAATACTGAGAGTTGTGAAGTGTTTTTGGTACACAGTGCTTTTAGGTTGCCAGAACTATATTGAATATAGTAGCCAATACATTTTCTTCCTACTAGAGGAAAACCCTTAGCAATTAGAGTATTCGTTTCCATAGGTATTAGCTTTAGAGTGCACATTAGTATTGCTGTAGGTTTCCTAGCTCCTTCTTATCCAATGTGCTTAAGAAAAGAGCCAAGTAGGGTCTAACTATTAGAATTCCTGTGAGGAAGGTTTTCCCCCAGTGTGTTTTTGGTGAATTGTCACTAGGAGTCTTCTGTACAACTAGTAGGTAAGACCCAACAAATTGAGAGACCAATATTAAGCACATAAACAGATAGAGAGGTAATCACCAATGTCATTGTAGTTGCAGACAAAACAGCATATACATCTTACAGAAGAATGAAGAGAGGCACAAGTCACCTTGGAGTTGGGTAGGTGACAAATCTATAAATTAATTATTAAGTACTAATAGCTTAATAGCAGTTATTTAACCAGATTACTTTTCAGTTCCAAGAAGAAGCTGGCTGGTTCAGAACTAGAAGGCAAGAGAAAAGATAGAAAACCAGAACGGAACCTGAAATCATGAAGTGGCAGTCTCTTCTCTGTCCCATCCCCTTTCCCCCTGTGGGCTCCTTAGCCAGCTGAGTGTTTTCACGAGCTGCAGGAGGCCATAGTGGGGCATTGGGAATTATCGTCTTTCTGCTCCTGTGCATCTGAAGATTCCAGAAGGCCCCTCTGACAGAGCGACTGAGAAATTGTGCCATTACTGGTTCCATTCTTGATGAAAGCAGTGCATTACATGTACTGTGTGACAAAGAAAGAATTGCATGCGCGTGTGACATTTGAAATCTGCATACCAACTACAAAGGAAAGGTTGAAATGACCAAGGTGTGTTATGTGTTCCTTAGTAGTGATTAAGTATTTGAGGTGATATTTTTAAGTTTGAAAGTGTTTTTTATTTCAAAATAATATACTGTTAGTAAAGTGTGGTGTTTCATTTTGGTTATAAAATATGCATAAAGTTTGACCTGTTGTAAAATAAGTACTTTATATATGTTTCGGAATTTTTCACAAAGAAGAAGTGTAGTTTATCATCTTTGAAGGACTGTATGGTTTTGAAAATGAGGTACAGCGTTAATTTGGGTTTGCTAATCTATTCAGGCGAGATAAACAAAAAGTCCCACGTTTGCAAATTAAACTTTTTGTAGAAATAGTGGAGAGGGGGGGTAGGAGATGTATGTGTTATTAAGTTAAAAGCGATAAAACCAAACCCAGAAATGTTATGTGGGCAGGCTGTGGTCTCATTTTTGACACTGAGAGGTAGATTTGAATATAAGTCTAGATAGGTTGTTGTACTGTGAGGCCATCTACAGTGTTTGGAGATTACATGGAGAGGAGATGGAGATAGTAAAAGTGATACGTTCCTTTTATATGTACGCATAGTTTGAATCATTTGATCATAGGTTGAGATATAATATGAACATGGTTTCTGGTTTGCATTTGGGTATAGTTAATAGTTTTAGTACTTTCTGACTAGTGAATAATAAAAAGGTAGATATACTAAAATATATGGTAGTGAACGTATTAATAATTGTCTGTTCTTATTAAATAGAAGTGGTTGGGGAATGTTTCTTTAGAAGAGATGACATAAATGTGTGAGAGATAAAAAAGAAATGGAAATGTTCGGTATATTTTCTGTATGACTTTCTTGACATTAGTAAACTACATGTGATTATAAGTGATACTAATTGTCAGGCTGTGTCCCTGTGCTCAATATACGTAGGTGTTTCAGTGGTCCGGGTTTTACCGGTGCTCAGCTTCACTATCCCTTTTGAGACACTCGTCAATTTTTTCGTTCCATTTAATGTCCTTAATATACATACAGTAAAGGGACGGTATATCAAAAGTTTGGGAATTACAACTTTGTTTACTCTCCCCATCCCCTGCTATACACTCTCTACAGAGTGTTTAAACGACTTTAGTAACATACAGATGTCTAGCTAGTAAAGGCGGTGTTGTGCCACTGGGCCCACTTATAAACCGTGCTATGGGATGGTTTATGTTTTACCCGCCAATTTGCATGTTTGAATACTTTTTGCTGATAAGCGTTCCGGCAGACACCTGTTAATATGCACCCAGTGTATGGGTATAGTGGTGCTACTAGGAATGGTGGGAGTTTCTGTTTGATTTCGTACGGTTAAGCAAGGGCGTGGGTGGGGGTGGGGGAGTTGGGTATGTTGGTGATTAAAACACAGACTTTAGTAACATGCAGATGTCTAGCTATTAAAGGTGATGTAGTACCACTGGAACCATTTATAAAGCACCCTATGGCATGGTATATGTTTTATCCGCAAATCTGCATGTTTTAATATGTTTTGCTGACTAGTGTTTCAGGAGACATCTGTTGAAATTAAACCTCTGTATGGCTATAGTGGCGCTTCCAGGTTTGCTGGGGCTCTTTGTTTTATTGAGTAAAGTTAAGCAAGGGCAGGTGTGGAGGTGGTGTAGTGGTACTGGGACTATTTATAAACCTGGGTACATATTTCCAGGAGGACAAAGTTCCTGTGGGCAGGTGCAAAAAGTCACCCGAGCCCTTAAAAATAAATAGGGAGTGAAAGAGTTCCTAGTTTGAAGAACCACTCAGGTAAGTGGAGGACCACTCTATGTCCTCTGTTGCCCTCACACACCCCGAAAGGTGTCATGCTTCATCATCGGGCGGTTGCTCCTCGTAGGGCCGGCGCTGCAATTCCCTACGGGCCCCCGAAGGGTCACTTTTTCGGAGATCTTTTAGGAACCGCCGGATGGTGCATGTGGGTATGTGGAAAGTGGGTTCTGTATGGAGGGTAAAAAAGGTGCGTGCAAGTGAGTGAAAAACATGGTGGGTCATCATGCAGCAACTTGTATAGATGTACCCTGAGCAGAATTTAACTGCTAAAAAATTGTGACCCTGAAGGCACAATCTGCCCATGGATCAGGGATCAAAGGCCAACATGTTTCGCGCCTCTATCGCCTGAGAGGTCGGTGGCGCTTCGTCAGGACCAAATTCTTAACAATAAGTGCACGTGAAAAATAAGTAAATCGAGTTAAAATACCCTCAATATCGGTCTGGGCAAACGCCTGTACACCCTCAGTGTGGTAACAGGTCAACGATGAAGGAATTGCTCCAGGTCAATATCTAGGAAAGGAGAAGAGAAGAAAAAGACCACAGGGATGTGTATCAGAAAAACTTAATACAACATAAGTGTGCCACAGTCGTGTGCACATCAACCCCAAGCTAACGCCAGGACACAAGGCCTGGATATATAGAAGGGCACCAACACCAAGCACGGCATCTAACAGAATTACCCACCCAACAGTGGTCGCATCATGGCATGTCAAAAATGTAAACCGGTCATCCATATGTAGGGTCAAGGAAACATAATCTCACCAAATATGACACATTCCTTATCCCAAAAGGGGGAAAGCTCGCCCCTCGTGACAGAAATAGAAGCTATATTGACAGGGTAAGACCTTACCTAACCGGTTCATTATACAAAAACCAACAGCTAGGCGTGTGGAATTCCTGCAAAATATTGGGAATTCAGCCCGGGTCGTTACACCGCTGTACCGCCCCCATCCATGCGGCTGCCAGTCATGATCTACCCACGGCAGCACTTGCCTCTTAAATAGGTCACGGGAACTCGTCAAAAGGTGATTCCTTTCACCGGGTTAATTCTATTTCCGGGTCCCGGGCTTGCAACAAAGCACAGCTGCGCATGCGTATAGCATTCTTGATAGTGCGCGTGCGTGTGAGAGGGAAACTAATCCCCTGTGCCCCGGTACGGGCATACCATCGTTATTTAAAATATGTCACTCAAACGCAATGTCAGAAAATAGCGTAATGAAGATATCATGTGCAACTATTGTTGAAGATGGTATGTTGCAAAATTACCCCCGTGCATGTACCTTATATTAACAATGTATATTGGTGATTAACAGCCAGCACACCACATGAAGGTTAGAATGCACTATAGCTTCTAACCAATGGAAAGGGGTCTTTTTCTTCTCTTCTCCTTTCCTAGATATTGACCTGGAGCAATTCCTTAATCGTTGACCTGTTACCACACTGAGGGTGTACAGGCGTTTGCCCAGACCGATATTGAGGGTATTTTAACTCGAGTTACTTATTTTTCACGTGCACTTATTGTTAAGAATTTGGCCCTGACGAAGCGCCCCCGACCTCTCAGGCGATAGAGGCGCGAAACATGTTGGCCTTTGATCCCTGATCCATGGGCAGATTGTGCCTTCAGGGTCACAATTTTTTAGCAGTTAAATTCTGCTCAGGGTACATCTATACAAGTTGCTGCATGATGACCCACCATGTTTTTCACTCACTTGCACGCACCTTTTTTACCCTCCATACAGAACCCACTTTCCACATACCCACATGCACCATCCAGCGGTTCCTAAAAGATCTCCGAAAAAGTGACCCTTCGGGGGCCCGTAGGGAATTGCAGCGCCGGCCCTACGAGGAGCAACCGCCCGATGATGAAGCATGACACCTTTCGGGGTGTGTGAGGGCAACAGAGGACATAGAGTGGTCCTCCACTTACCTGAGTTGTTCTTCAAACTAGGAACTCTTTCACTCCTTATTTATTTTTAAGGGCTCGGGTGACTTTTTGCACCTGCCCACAGGAACTTTGTCCTCCTGGAAATATGTACCTAGTCTTGGGAGCATGGACACTGGACCTTTTTTTAGCTCCTAGATCCCCCCCTCTTTTTGTGTTTGATATATTGAGTACGGCGGTGTAGCCATGGGATCATTTATCTTTAGTTCCTTTTCTAGGGGTACACAATCCTTCACAACCACAACCTTGATTTGGGTAATGCACGAGTTGTCCCTTGACAAGGGTTTGGCACTACTTGTTCTACTTACACCCTACTGTGTTTCATATGGCAGCAATCCTGTTGGGGTTGGTCCTCTAGGGGCATTCACAATGTAAACAAATCTCATTCCTTATTACTCGCCCCCTTTCCATTGGTTAGAAGCTATAGTGCATTCTAACCTTCATGTGGTGTGCTGGCTGTTAATCACCAATATACATTGTTAATATAAGGTACATGCACGGGGGTAATTTTGCAACATACCATCTTCAACAATAGTTGCACATGATATCTTCATTACGCTATTTTCTGACATTGCGTTTGAGTGACATATTTTAAATAACGATGGTATGCCCGTACCGGGGCACAGGGGATTAGTTTCCCTCTCACACGCACGCGCACTATCAAGAATGCTATACGCATGCGCAGCTGTGCTTTGTTGCAAGCCCGGGACCCGGAAATAGAATTAACCCGGTGAAAGGAATCACCTTTTGACGAGTTCCCGTGACCTATTTAAGAGGCAAGTGCTGCCGTGGGTAGATCATGACTGGCAGCCGCATGGATGGGGGCGGTACAGCGGAGTAACGACCCGGGCTGAATTCCCAATATTTTGCAGGAATTCCACACGCCTAGCTGTTGGTTTTTGTATAATGAACCGGTTAGGTAAGGTCTTACCCTGTCAATATAGCTTCTATTTCTGTCACGAGGGGCGAGCTTTCCCCCTTTTGGGATAAGGAATGTGTCATATTTGGTGAGATTATGTTTCCTTGACCCTACATATGGATGACCGGTTTACATTTTTGACATGCCATGATGCGACCACTGTTGGGTGGGTAATTCTGTTAGATGCCGTGCTTGGTGTTGGTGCCCTTCTATATATCCAGGCCTTGTGTCCTGGCGTTGGCTTGGGGTTGATGTGCACACGACTGTGGCACACTTATGTTGTATTAAGTTTTTCTGATACACATCCCTGTGGTCTTTTTCTTCTCTTCTCCTTTCCTAGATATTGACCTGGAGCAATTCCTTCATCGTTGACCTGTTACCACACTGAGGGTGTACAGGCGTTTGTCCAGACCGATATTGAGGGTATTTTAACTCGATTTACTTATTTTTCACGTGCACTTATTGTTAAGAATTTGGTCCTGACGAAGCGCCACCGACCTCTCAGGCGATAGAGACGCGAAACATGTTGGCCTTTGATCCCTGATCCATGGGCAGATTGTGCCTTCAGGGTCACAATTTTTTAGCAGTTAAATTCTGCTCAGGGTACATCTATACAAGTTGCTGCATGATGACCCACCATGTTTTTCACTCACTTGCACGAACCTTTTTTACCCTCCATACAGAACCCACTTTCCACATACCCACATGCACCATCCGGCGGTTCCTAAAAGATCTCCGAAAAAGTGACCCTTCGGGGGCCCGTAGGGAATTGCAGCGCCGGCCCTACGAGGAGCAACCGCCCGATGATGAAGCATGACACCTTTCGGGGTGTGTGAGGGCAACAGAGGACATAGAGTGGTCCTCCACTTACCTGAGTGGTTCTTCAAACTAGGAACTCTTTCACTCCCTATTTATTTTTAAGGGCTCGGGTGACTTTTTGCACCTGCCCACAGGAACTTTGTCCTCCTGGAAATATGTACCTAGTCTTGGGAGCATGGACACTGGA
The DNA here is from genome assembly GCF_964204655.1 of Triturus cristatus. Lineage (NCBI taxonomy): Eukaryota > Metazoa > Chordata > Amphibia > Caudata > Salamandridae > Triturus > Triturus cristatus. The sequence goes on from NC_140588.1 coordinate 60,933,408, forward strand.
CCTTTTTTTAGCTCCTAGATCCCCCCCTCTTTTTGTGTTTGATATATTGAGTACGGCGGTGTAGCCGTGGGATCATTTATCTTTAGTTCCTTTTCTAGGGGTACACAATCCTTCACAACCACAACCTTGATTTGGGTAATGCACGAGTTGTCCCTTGACAAGGGTTTGGCACTACTTGTTCTACTCACACCCTACTGTGTTTCATATGGCAGCAATCCTGTTGGGGTTGGTCCTCTAGGGGCATTCACAATGTAAACAAATCTCATTCCTTATTACTCGCCCCCTTTCCATTGGTTAGAAGCTATAGTGCATTCTAACCTTCATGTGGTGTGCTGGCTGTCAATCACCAATATACATTGTTAATATAAGGTACATGCACGGGGGTAATTTTGCAACATACCATCTTCAACAATAGTTGCACATGATATCTTCATTACGCTATTTTCTGACATTGCGTTTGAGTGACATATTTTAAATAACGATGGTATGCCCGTACCGGGGCACAGGGGATTAGTTTCCCTCTCACACGCACGCGCACTATCAAGAATGCTATACGCATGCGCAGCTGTGCTTTGTTGCAAGCCCGGGACCCGGAAATAGAATTAACCCGGTGAAAGGAATCACCTTTTGACGAGTTCCCGTGACCTATTTAAGAGGCAAGTGCTGCCGTGGGTAGATCATGACTGGCAGCCGCATGGATGGGGGCGGTACAGCGGTGTAACGACCCGGGCTGAATTCCCAATATTTTGCAGGAATTCCACATGCCTAGCTGTTGGTTTTTGTATAATTAACCGGTTAGGTAAGGTCTTACCCTGTCAATATAGCTTCTATTTCTGTCACGAGGGGCGAGCTTTCCCCCTTTTGGGATAAGGAATGTGTCATATTTGGTGAGATTATGTTTCCTTGACCCTACATATGGATGACCGGTTTACATTTTTGACATGCCATGATGCGACCACTGTTGGGTGGGTAATTCTGTTAGATGCCGTGCTTGGTGTTGGTGCCCTTCTATATATCCAGGCCTTGTGTCCTGGCGTTGGCTTGGGGTTGATGTGCACACGACTGTGGCACACTTATGTTGTATTAAGTTTTTCTGATACACATCCCTGTGGTCTTTTTCTTCTCTTCTCCTTTCCTAGATATTGACCTGGAGCAATTCCTTCATCGTTGACCTGTTACCACACTGAGGGTGTACAGGCGTTTGCCCAGACCGATATTGAGGGTATTTTAACTCGATTTACTTATTTTTCACGTGCACTTATTGTTAAGAATTTGGTCCTGACGAAGCGCCACCGACCTCTCAGGCGATAGAGACGCGAAACATGTTGGCCTTTGATCCCTGATCCATGGGCAGATTGTGCCTTCAGGGTCACAATTTTTTAGCAGTTAAATTCTGCTCAGGGTACATCTATACAAGTTGCTGCATGATGACCCACCATGTTTTTCACTCACTTGCACGAACCTTTTTTACCCTCCATACAGAACCCACTTTCCACATACCCACATGCACCATCCGGCGGTTCCTAAAAGATCTCCGAAAAAGTGACCCTTCAGGGGCCCGTAGGGAATTGCAGCGCCGGCCCTACGAGGAGCAACCGCCCGATGATGAAGCATGACACCTTTCGGGGTGTGTGAGGGCAACAGAGGACATAGAGTGGTCCTCCACTTACCTGAGTGGTTCTTCAAACTAGGAACTCTTTCACTCCCTATTTATTTTTAAGGGCTCGGGTGACTTTTTGCACCTGCCCACAGGAACTTTGTCCTCCTGGAAATATGTACCTAGTCTTGGGAGCATGGACACTGGACCTTTTTTTAGCTCCTAGATCCCCCCCTCTTTTTGTGTTTGATATATTGAGTACGGCGGTGTAGCCGTGGGATCATTTATCTTTAGTTCCTTTTCTAGGGGTACACAATCCTTCACAACCACAACCTTGATTTGGGTAATGCACGAGTTGTCCCTTGACAAGGGTTTGGCACTACTTGTTCTACTCACACCCTACTGTGTTTCATATGGCAGCAATCCTGTTGGGGTTGGTCCTCTAGGGGCATTCACAATGTAAACAAATCTCATTCCTTATTACTCGCCCCCTTTCCATTGGTTAGAAGCTATAGTGCATTCTAACCTTCATGTGGTGTGCTGGCTGTCAATCACCAATATACATTGTTAATATAAGGTACATGCACGGGGGTAATTTTGCAACATACCATCTTCAACAATAGTTGCACATGATATCTTCATTACGCTATTTTCTGACATTGCGTTTGAGTGACATATTTTAAATAACGATGGTATGCCCGTACCGGGGCACAGGGGATTAGTTTCCCTCTCACACGCACGCGCACTATCAAGAATGCTATACGCATGCGCAGCTGTGCTTTGTTGCAAGCCCGGGACCCGGAAATAGAATTAACCCGGTGAAAGGAATCACCTTTTGACGAGTTCCCGTGACCTATTTAAGAGGCAAGTGCTGCCGTGGGTAGATCATGACTGGCAGCCGCATGGATGGGGGCGGTACAGCGGTGTAACGACCCGGGCTGAATTCCCAATATTTTGCAGGAATTCCACATGCCTAGCTGTTGGTTTTTGTATAATTAACCGGTTAGGTAAGGTCTTACCCTGTCAATATAGCTTCTATTTCTGTCACGAGGGGCGAGCTTTCCCCCTTTTGTGATAAGGAATGTGTCATATTTGGTGAGATTATGTTTCCTTGACCCTACATATGGATGACCGGTTTACATTTTTGACATGCCATGATGCGACCACTGTTGGGTGGGTAATTCTGTTAGATGCCGTGCTTGGTGTTGGTGCCCTTCTATATATCCAGGCCTTGTGTCCTGGCGTTGGCTTGGGGTTGATGTGCACACGACTGTGGCACACTTATGTTGTATTAAGTTTTTCTGATACACATCCCTGTGGTCTTTTTCTTCTCTTCTCCTTTCCTAGATATTGACCTGGAGCAATTCCTTCATCGTTGACCTGTTACCACACTGAGGGTGTACAGGCGTTTGCCCAGACCGATATTGAGGGTATTTTAACTCGATTTACTTATTTTTCACGTGCACTTATTGTTAAGAATTTGGTCCTGACGAAGCGCCACCGACCTCTCAGGCGATAGAGGCGCGAAACATGTTGGCCTTTGATCCCTGATCCATGGGCAGATTGTGCCTTCAGGGTCACAATTTTTTAGCAGTTAAATTCTGCTCAGGGTACATCTATACAAGTTGCTGCATGATGACCCACCATGTTTTTCACTCACTTGCACGCACCTTTTTTACCCTCCATACAGAACCCACTTTCCACATACCCACATGCACCATCCGGCGGTACCTAAAAGATCTCTGAAAAAGTGACCCTTCGGGGGCCCGTAGGGAATTGCAGCGCCGGCCCTACGAGGAGCAACCGCCCGATGATGAAGCATGACACCTTTCGGGGTGTGTGAGGGCAACAGAGGACATAGAGTGGTCCTCCACTTACCTGAGTGGTTCTTCAAACTAGGAACTCTTTCACTCCTTATTTATTTTTAAGGGCTCGGGTGACTTTTTGCACCTGCCCACAGGAACTTTGTCCTCCTGGAAATATGTACCTAGTCTTGGGAGCATGGACACTGGACCTTTTTTTAGCTCCTAGATCCCCCCCTCTTTTTGTGTTTGAACTATTTATAAACCGCCTTATGGTATGGTATATGTTTTACTTGCCAAATTGCAGATTTCAATACCTTTTGCTAATGAGCGTTCCGGCAGACACCTATTGAAATTAAGTCTATGTATGGCTATAGTGGCACTAACGGGAGTGCTGGGGTGCGTTGTTTGATTTCATAAGGTTATGCAAGGCAGGGGTGGGGGTGGGAGAGGTGGGAATGTTGCTGATTATAACACGGACATTTGTAACGTGCACATGTGTAGCTAGTAAAGATGATGTAGTGCCACTGGGTCCATTTATAAAGCGCTCTATGGCATGGTATATGTTTTATCCGGAAATGTGCATGTTTTAATACCTTTTGATGCTGAGCGTTCCGGCAGACACTTGTTGAAATTAAGTCCCTGTATTGCTATAGTGGCTCTACCAGGTTTGCTGGGGCTCTTTCTTTGATTTCGTAAGGTTAAGCAAGGATGGGGATGAGGGTGGTGTAGTGGCACTGGGCCCATTTATGAATCGCTTTATGGTATGGTATATGTTTTTCTCGCATATTTGCATGTTTTAATACCTTTTGGTGATGAGTGTTCCAGCAGACAGCTACGCAAATCACACAACATTTTGGTGGATAACAAATCTTTGTGCTGATAGACACTCTTGCACTGTGGTAGAAGACTGCCAGCGTTGATGGCAAATTATGAAATTTGGTGCCATTGTAGATTTAAATGGAAGCTTGGACCATTTCTTTGTTACTATGGTGCCGTCAGGGCTTTAAGTGGGAAAAAAACTGGGGGTGCTCTAAAAGGGGCGGGGCAAACCTCTTAAAGGGGTGTGGGCTATCCAAGTAGGGGCGTGGTCTAAATCAAGATAACTAGTATTGTGTGCTTAAGAAAATCCCCTCCAATTATCCTACGTTCGGAAAACACACACTTTAAAGGATTTCCCTTCCTCCTACAACGTGGCTCACCTAGCATGATGTCTCCACTTCTCAGTAGTGAGCAAAATGAGCATGCGCACATCGATGTGCATGCTCTCACTGCAGTCCAATAAAAAAAAAAGAAAACTGACTACCTCTGCGAGGGCCGGGAAATAGAGCCCGATAGAGACCCTTTTCGAGGCCTCCTGAAAATAACTGCCGGTGCTCAGACCCGGCCCACTTAAAGCCCTGCATCCATCCATCCTAAGCACTGTGCCATCCAACCATCTTTCAATTCATGCATACATTCCTACCTACATACATACATACATCTGTCCCTGCACTTATCCTAAGCATCTATCAGCCCACTCGCCCATGGTAAGCATTGTGCCATCCATCCAGCTATACGCCCATTTATCCATACATACATCTGTCCCAGAACCAATCCTATGCATCTTTCAGCCCACCCGTCTAACCTAAGTACTGGTCCATGCATCCATTCATCCTTCCATCCATTCATACATCCATCCATCCATCCATCTAGCTATCCATTCATCCATCTGGCCATCCATCCACTCGCCCTTTATTCAACTATCCGTCCTATTTCCGTGCACCCTCCGCCCCCGATCCTAAATACTGTGTATTATACTCATCCACCCAGCCTCTTAAGGGGCCAAAAAGGCTGGCGATAAGCATTGACAGGCAGATGTTTCTGATAAAGAACAAGAAAGCTTTGAGTTGCTCTTTGTGGACCATAGTTCACCACCCTTCTCTGGTGGTGTTTTAAACAAAGGTTGATCCAGCAAAAGAAATGTAAAGCAGTTTTTCAGTGTAAGACGTTAATTTAGAAACATAACATTTTGTCTATTTCTATATAGGAACGCTGCTTTAAACTGGCCATGACTGACAGATACTGAATGCCTGTAGTTCTTACATTTGAGAGAGTATACCAGACAGCTAATTTGGGGTGGTGAGAACCTGCCCTTCTTTATTTCCATGTGAAGCACAGTATAGGACTATAAAGGTAATTCTAAAGCTACTATCTTCGTATTAAAGAGGGGTTGTGAGAACAAAGGGGCATATTATCAAGAACGGCGTTAAAATTATCGCTGCTTTAGCGGCAGGAAACTGCCACTAAAGTGGCGATAATGGGCTTGATAATATGCCCTTGTGAATTCCCATAGCAGCCCAGGTTCTGGCGTGAACCTGGGCTTCTATGGGAATTCCAAGGGCATATTATCAAGCTCATTATCGCCGCTTTAGCTGCAGTTTCCTGCCGCTAAAGTGGTGATAATTTTAACGCTATTCTTGATAATATGCCCCTAAGTGAGCCAGGCAAAACATGTGTTTTCGTAGCACTAAAAAAAGACACTGTGAAAGGTCAGAGCAGGGTCGTGCTGGAGTTGGCTGCCTGTGGTTGTCTCCAAAGGCGCAACAAGAGTGAAATTTCGGGGGAGGCTAATTATTTCAGCAATAGGCAGAGTGGGGATGTAGGGGCTCTAAAAAGAGGTGAAAAAGAACAGAGCATCATTTACAAGCAAATGGTTTTTTGAAGACCTGTGAAGTACTCGGGTGCCGCTCTGTGTGTGTGCCTGGGAAGCTGTCTCAGGGAGTCCGGGGCAATGGGCGTTGCGCGCCTGGTGGTCTCTCTGCTAATCACGCAACGATGATGTTGCTCCTGCGTTGCAAAAAGAGAAGGGAAATCCTGAAAGAAAATGGCTCTCTTTAAAGGATTTCCCTTCTCGTACAACGCGACTCACCTGGCATGATGTCTCCACTTCTCAGTAGTGAGCAATGTGCATGCTCTCACTGTCTCACTGCAGTCCAATAAAAATAAAAAAACAACGGACTACCTTTGCGAGGCCCGAAAATAGAGCCCCATAGAGACCCGTTTCGAGGCCCCCAAAAAATAAACTGTCGGTGCTCAGACCCCCACAGACCCCCCCCCCGCTTAAAGCTTTGGGTGCAGTGTTATGTTTGCGAAGTTGTAGATAAAATTGTTAGGCTAATAATGGTAAGTACATAGATTACAATTTTTTAAAATACTATCTATAAAGTTGTCTGCGGTGGGTTGCAGAGGGAGTGCTGTGGGGTGGTGGGGTGTGGAGGAGAGGTGAAAAGTACGAGGTAGTGCAGTTACATATAAATTGTAAAGGTGTATGTAAATAATGAAATAAATACTTGCTGTATGTTCTATGGCACTACCCGTCATCCTACTGCTCCCCTGCCCTGCTCCATCACGTTGCAGCACTGCTTCTGGAAGCCGTCAGTAGAACTTATATAATTGTATGTTATTATTTTAATATATTGAACAGATATAAAAAATAATTGAATCTATTTTCTTTTTTCAGAAAATCATTTCGTTTGGATTAAAATGTGAAACTGCCTAGAAGAACTGAAAAGAAAAGGAAATTGAAAAAATATATATATTTGAAGAAAAGGAAAGATTTTCAATGAGAGTACACAAACAGTTTCTTCTGGTAAAAACACTAGACAATTTCTGAAAAAAATATTACGAACATTTAATGAAAATAACATCACACAAAGGAAAAAGAAGAATTTTTCAAGTAAGGAGAAGCAGACTTCAATTTCAAATACCAGGACAAGAAAACATGATAAAGAAACAATATATGTTACCCGGAGACAAAAACAATTTCAAGAAATTCGTCAGAGACTTTTTCGACCTAGAGTGATTCAGAATTTAATGAAAACATGCTGCAAATATAAAAAGAAAGTGCTGCAATTCAAACAGAAGCAGCATATTGAAAGTATAGTGGATACTGCTTTCACTTTAAAACAGAAGTTATTCATTGTGATTTTGAAGAGGATCAAAGTGTTGGATAAAATAATCAAAGTGTTGAAAGAGAAAGGTAGAAGAAAAAGACTCGCGAATAGAACCAACTTTTGCAAAATCTTTAGTGGACATTGGAAACATATTTTAACTAGTGAGCCTTTTTTTAATGAGGAAAGTTACTTCCAGGAAAATAGTTTACCATTTGCAGTTGATACTGGAGGTTGTTGCTACGAAGTTCAGGATGGTTGTCCCCTTCCAAAAGAGGAATTGGTTGGTAAAAGTGCAGAAGAGTTAATAGCTGAAGAAGTGCAAGGGAAACGTACACAGGCACCTGTGTATAGGTGGGGTTGTAGCAGTATTTGTAGTATTCGACAGGAATCTATTTATATAACACGAAATTTGCTACGAGAATATACAGATAAAAGTATTAAACAGAAGAATAAGTTGTTACAAGGACTAGATCCATGTAATGTAAGAAAATATACTTAGAAGCATGGGCATTTTCTGGCTTGTTTTTCAAAAAAAGTGTGTAAAACTGTTTTTCATCACTTGAGGATGTTAGCAGTACACCATTCAGAAATGCAGAAGTTTGTAAGGAAACTGCACTATGTGTAAAAAGTCCTGCATTATGTTTAAGTGAACTGAATACAGGTCTTTTACATGGTTCTTTATCAGATGTTCAAAAAAAGTGTGATGATATTGAAATGCGATATTTTGGTTCAAAAGAGCAGTCCATAGAAAGTGAAAGTTTGACAATTACAGATGTTGAAGGAGATGGGAACGTGATTAGCACTTATCAGTTTGAAGAAGAAATTGGAAAGTTTAATGTAGTGTGCTCTGAATTACCAAACTATGTTTGTGTTTGTTGTCGACGTACTCATTATAAAAGTCAAACTAGGAATGTTGATTTGTATTTGAAAAGTGAAAAGGAGAACAATAGTAATTGGGAAGAATTTGCAACACACCTGTTGGTGGCAGGTTGATTTGAGTTAGGTAGTGTTCAACGTATATGTAAATATTGTTACAACAAATTAGAAGAGAACAAAATGCCTGCTAGAGCAGTACATAATAACTTAGAATTAGTAGCTATTCTGGAGGAACTGGTAGAATCTAATACATATGAGTCGGTTCTAATTCAATCTGTTCATCCTTTTCAAACTATAATTCGGATGGAGCCTAAAACAGGTAAACTGCCATCAACAGACTTGCAAATAGTGGTGTACTTACCTTTGGATTTTAAGAAAAATATTAAAATATTGCTGGAGAGAAAGAGAAAAATGAGGCAGTAGTCATTCTAGTAAATGGTGTACCAACAAAGAGTCGGACAATATGGCAAGAATTTGTGGATGTTAATAAAGTTGAAAAGGCTACCTTATATCTTCTAGAGAACAATATTTATTACAAAACTGTAAATGTGGATGAACAGGTGATACGTTTAGAAGATGAATGTAAAATTTCAAGTGGTCAAATAGAGAAAGTGGACAAGTCAAGGACTAAAGAGATTTATGAACATTACACAATATGTCCTTTGCATTCAAAAGAAGTAATAGGAAGCAGCATTGAGTTATTTCAAATGAAAAAAACACAGGGAACTCCAATGAGTGTATGGGAGAAACGCTTGGAAGCTTGTTGTTTTCCACAGCTGTTTCCTACTGGAGAAGGTGGACGATATGATGACCGACCTGTACGGATTCCAGCTTCAGAATATCGGTCAACAAGATTATATTCTGAAAATCCTAGATTTCGACAGTGCATTCCATACATATTTCACCTTTTGCTTGAAAGTGATCTATCTTCTCTGCCGTATGCAGTGAACCACATACTTCAAATTGGAGTTCATCAATCACTTCTTTCTGTGAAAGAATTCGTGGAAAAAGTTCAAGAAACAGATAATAATTTAGAAGCACAGTTAATCAATTTGATGGCATGTCAACGTGGAACAAATGAGTATTGGTATCGTCGTCATGGAGAACTCAAGTGTATGTTAAGGAACTTAGGTACACCAACATGGTTTGTCACACTTAGCTGTGCAGAGTATGCATGGGAAGATTTACTTGAGTTTCTATGAGAAGTGAATTGCAATATAAAAAATGTTGAAATAAAGACTCCTGGTGAACTGTGTTCATTGGATATTGTTATTGTGTGCAGATATTTTAATCATAGGTTTCAAGCTATGATGTCTTTTATCTGTAATAAAAAGAATCCACCTCTTGGAGAAGTTACCGATTTCTTTTGGAGAAAGGAGTACCAAGCAAGAGGTGCACCTCATATACATATGCTACTATGGATCAAGGATACACCTAAATTTGGAACTGATTCTGATGAAACAGTATTGTCTTTCATAGAACAGTATGGACATGTGAGATTCCAAGAGAAGAAGGAGATAGAAGGTTGAGACAGCAAGTTTTACATTTCCAAAGTCATCATTGTGGAAAGTACTGCAGAAGAAAAGTCCCAACAATTTTAGACCAATATCTAGAATTCCACTCCCGGCGAAGGTCATTGAAAGGAATATTAATGCCCAACTAAATAAGTTTCTGCAAGACTCACAAGTCTTAGACCCAACCCAGTTCGGATTTAGAGGGGGCCACAGCACTGAAACTGCGCTTTTAAAATCCACGGAAGAGATCAGAAATATTTTGGACCAAGGAGGGAATGCCGCACTGATCATGTTGGATCTCTCAGCGGCATTCGATACGGTCCACCACGGTGTATTGATGGAACGTCTACAGGAAATAGGAGTCAAGGGCTCTGCCTGGAAACTTCTTAAATATTTTTTGACTGACAGAGTACAAACTGTGGCCCTGGATGATTTTGAAGCTAAATCATTCTCTTTGCCATGTGGTGTCCCGCAGGGATCATCACTGAGCCCGACCCTTTTAATGTTTATGTTTCCTCACTGGCACCACTTGTTGAATCATTTGGGTGTACATTAACCTCATACGCTGGTGATACCCAAATAGTGGTGAACCTATTTCCAGGCGGCTCTCAGAATACTTCACTACGGCTGCAAAATTGTATGAGCGCCGTGGGGGGTTGGATGGCAAAAAACTGTTTAAAGCTCAACTCCAGCAAAATGGAGGTGGTTTTGTTCAGCAATAACCCCAATCTATGGACACCAGATTGCTGGCCGGTAGATCTTGGCCAGCTCCCCACACCAGTGGGGAAAGTGAAACATTTGAGAGTGTGGATAGATGACAAACTGAGCTGTAGGGACCAGGTAAATAAAGTTGTCTCTACTACCACTTGCATCCTTAAATCTTGCAAAAAAATCATCCCACTACTCCCAAAAGCAGTACAACAAACAGTTGTTACTGCATTAATTATGCCAAGATTGGATTATTGCAATAGTCTCTATTTGAAGATACATGAAGGATCCCTAAACAAATTACAGATTCTGCAGAATGCAGCTGCTAGACTACTTACAGGTACACCTAGGACTGATTCCATCTCTGTCCAAATCAAAGCTCTGCATTGGCTGCCAGTGAGGAAACGTATCCAATTCAAGTCCTTGACTTTGGTTTTTAAATCTCTTCATGGAACCGGGCCTGAATTCTTAAAACAACTGGTACACCCCTAATAGAACCTTACGATCTTCTGACGCCAATTGGCAACAGTACCCAGGGCGAAGAAGGCCAACTGGGGTGGCAGAAGCTTCACAGTCAATGCAGCAAGAGCCTGGAATGCTCTTCCTTTATTCTTAAGAAGCATGACCAATCTTCTTGTATTTAGAAAGACACTAAAAACTTGTCTCTTTACTGATTGATCCTGCGTGTTTCTCCATCTGACTCGGTTCATCTTTAGGCCTTCTTCCAGCACCAGGACACCTTTGGGTAGCAGTTGCGCTCTGCAAATAGCTGTAACATAACATAACATAAAGGAAAATGTTACACCAAATGTCGGTTTCGTTTTCCACATCCAGTCATTTGTAAAGGAAGAGTAAATTCTTTTGTTTCTTCTGTAAGGCACACAATAACTCGGAAATCTCCAAAGAATACCTACAACTTAAAAAGAACAGAAGTGTCAAAGTATATCAATGACTACAATCCCGTCATTTTAAAAATGTGGAATGCGAACATGGACATCCAGTATGTTGCAGATAACTCAATTGCTGTTGCACGTTATGTTACATCGTACATAACAAAATCAGAAAAAACAGAGATGAAACAAATGTGGGAAGAAATTGCACAAGAGAAAAGCCTTAGCAAAAAATTGTACAGCTTTACTTTGAAAATGCTTTCCCACCGAGAGATTGGATCCTATGAATGTTCAGACCGCTTCTGCTCTTCAAGTTTATATTCAAAGTCACGAGGAATCATTTGGGTAAGTTTAGGTCTTGCCTGCTCACGGAATAGAGTGTTGAAATCATTAGAAGAAATTGAATACTTAGCAGCAAATGAACCAGACAGTACAGACATTCTTAAAACTAATATGAATATGAATTTAAAAGAAGGAAAATATGCAGTAGTTGGATGTCATGGTTGTTTAGTAAAACTTGCAAAAGATAATCTTATAAACCACAAGAAACACAGTTGTGAAACTCCAGATAAGAGAGAATTTTACTATTTAGCACTTCTCCAACTCTTTAAACCATGGCGTAGCGAAAGTGAATTACTTGGAGACTTTGACTGCTACGAAGATTCTTTTAATGCATGTAAAGATAGCATTGCATGTACAATTTTCCCTACATATTTAAAAATGCTGAATGATGAAGTTGACCGGAAAAGACTATTACAGCTGAAATAGCTAATGAAAGTTCTTAAGATAGTCAAAGTAGTGGTCAATGTAGTCAAGATCCTCTTGGACAACCAATACTGGAAAATGAAGCAGCGAGTGCTATGCATGAAGTCGAAATTGCAATGCAACAAGCACACGAGGAGAATATTACATTGGAAAAGTTAGAACAACTAAATGTTGAACAGAAAGAAATAAATGTACAAGTGAGAGAACAGATAGAACATGGTTTGTTGCATGAAAAAAAGAATGTGTGTGTTCATCTTTGAAACCTCTTCTGATGTACATCAGTGGTCAAGCTGGGACAGGTAAACGTTTTTTAATTAAAGTTTTCACCAGTTACCTTAAAAAACTATTGGTTCACATTTATGTTCTGTGGTAACAGCTCCAACTTGGTTAGCTGCACACAATGTTAAAGGAGTTACTTTGCATAGATTACTGATGTTACCAGTTGAGCATGATAATAAATTACAATATCAGAAGTTGTCTGGAGAAGCTTCTCATGAAGTGTCAAGAGTGCTGAAGAAAATGAAACTATTAATTATTGATGAGGTGAGCATGGTGTCAAACTTAATGCTTGCTTTTGTACACTTAAAATTGCAACAGGTATTAAAAACAGATTACGACGTTCTCTTTGGAGGAAAACAATAAATTGTATTTGGAGATCTGCTACAACTAACCCCTGTAAAAGGAAAACCAGTGTTTAAAACTCTTCTACATGAAGACACAAAGAAATCTTTGGGAAGTATTGGAAATGTGAATCTGTGGTTAAATTTTGAATATAAAGAACTCACTCAGAATATGCGACAAGCAAGATATGAAAATTATGCAAAAATTCTAAAAGATGTAAGAACTGGTGTTCTAAGCAAACATGGTAAACAAGCTTTTCAAAGTCGTCTACTAAAGAACGTGTTTACAAATGAAAACACACCAGCAGAAGTAATTTACGAGAAAATTTAAGAAAAAAAGTCTATAGTTTGCTTAATGCCTACAGTGGAAGAGTGTTATACATTTAATAGAGAGCTTATGAAATTAAAACATCAAGAAATCGTTCACATTGAAGTTATTGATAAAATCGAGCATCAAGGAATAACAATTCTTCTTTCAGAAAAACTACAGACTAAATTGGATTCTCTGGAAAAGTCTGTATCAAAAACTGCTGGCTTAGAAAAAATGTAGATTTATGTTTAAACTGTCGGGTAATTTTGAGGAGTAATCAGAATGTAGAAGAAGGTTTAGTGAATTGAGCAATGGCGAATGTTGTTGTTTTTGTGAAATATCAAAATGGAAATGGAATTGAATTCTTGAAAGGTAAATTTGATCAGATTACAGAGGTAAGACAGATTGCGTGTTGTGCTGTACGTTTTTTGCTTGTAAAAGACTTGTATGTTCAAAGAAAAGTTGCCCTTCTGTCTAGCATATGCAATAACTATTCATAAATCTCAAGGTTTAAGTGTAGATAATGCTTTGGTAAATGTAGGAAGAACTGTGTTTAAAGAGGGAATGGTATATGTTGCATTATCTCGAGTTATAACGTTGTCTGGTTTGTATTTAATTGATTTTGATGAGAACAAGGTTAGTGCTGATGTTAATTGTGTAAGAGAATATTATTGTTTGAGAAGGCTTTATGCTCCAACTTTAGGTGAATATCCTATTTATGAGAAACGTGTTGCGTGTTCAAAACGCAAACATGTTGAAGAATCAACTATGGTTGGAAAGCAGAAACAAAATCTAGAGAAAAAAAAAGATGTAAAGAAACAGAAAATACAAACAAGTGATGATGTTGTCGGATATCAATTAGAAAATGCTTCTGGTGTCAACTGCTTTGGTAATGTTATTCTAAACGTTATATTTTATCTTGAAGATGTTTATGGTGAAATTACGGAAAGTGAGGAAAAAAGATTATGTTCTGCACTTTATACTTTATTTCAAGAATTGAGAACTGATCGAAGTAAAATCCATTCTGCTTCTGGTATTCACCAACTGTTGGATACATGTACTGGATCTCTAACGTTCAGTGCTAATATACAACAAGATGCACAAGAATTTCTGATGGTTATGCTTGGAGTACTAGAAGATGAAGAAATTCAGATTGAGAGTTTATTTGTACTCAGTTACAAATGGGAACATAAATGTGAACAGTGTCCATTAACTTTAAGCACTATAGTTGACAGAGAACGATTTCTATATTTGACAAAACCTGACTGCAAATCTGTACCATTTTCCAAATTAGTAAAATAAGCTGATCACGAGATGATCTGTTCTCGTTGTAAATCAACAATGCTATCTACATTATGCCTACAAAGATAAGAAAAATATTTGATTATAATGCTGCAAAGCTGTAGACCAAATGGAAGAAAAGTGGAAATCAAAATTAAAAATTTTGTTGCTAGTCAAGTATCTATTTCTGGAAGAACTTTTGAAGAACAGTTGCTATTGTTTTCCATGCTGGAAGTACTACCACAAGTGGACATTATACAGTTTATTTAAAGTGTATTAATGGTTGGAGTCACCGCAACGATACACACTTGGAAATGAAATCAAGATTGCCTTATGAATTACCAAACTCATACTTGATATTTCTGAAACAAAGATTTTAGATGGAAAGGTGTAAAGATACTTTAAGGAATTCATACTGGATGATTTCAAAGCAAATATTTTGATACATTATTTGGCGTATTGGAAAATGTGAACAGAAACTACAAAGTAAAGGTAAGATTTGAAGATTGGAAATAGTATTGTATGTGTTATTTGTATTGATTTTGTATTATATTTGTGAGAATTAGGGATTTGTTTTTTTTAACAATCTAGTTGATTGTTTTTTTCCCCTGCTGTTTATGATGAAACTACACTGACATCACTGTGAATAGTGAAGTTAAGTAGAAGCTGATGACAGCAAAAAAAGGGAGAAAAATTGTTTTGTGAATGTTACATTATTTTGTATTATTTAAAAACTCACTGTAATTTGTGAAATATATTACATTACATAGCAGTTTTGCAGTTTATTTTATGTAGTTGAAAAGTTAGAAAAAACAGTACTAATGACAAATAGCACAATAGTAGTTCGATATTTAAAAAACCTTTGAAATTCACTGAAAAAACCATAGGTTTTGCAGACGTTATAGTTAGGAATTAGCATTTAAAAAACCTTTGAAATTCACTGAAAAAACCATAGGTTACAGGGACGTTATAGTTAGGAATTAGCATTTAAAAAACCTTAGAAGTTCACTGAAAAAACCATAGGTTTCAGAGACGTTATAGTTAGTTGGACATTTGACTCATATAAAACCAGAGAAATTCGCCCGTTATAGTTAGCTGAACTAACTATAACTTGCAATGCACTGGTGATGAGGTCACATATTACATCACTCATGACATGGTCAGTGACATCACTCATGTCATCACTGATGACATCTCAAATGACATCACTCATGACATCACTGATGACATCATCCACGTGATAGTCTGACACACCTCCTCGCACTCTAATATAACCTTTGATATACGTACTCTAAAATACAGACTACAATTTTCAAAACCATAGACACACCAATACCATATACTAGATACCCATCCACTGATTCCTATCTATATATTGTGAGCTAGACAAAGTAGACATACACTCATAGAGTCACTGATACATGCTGTCACTCATCATTACATCAGTATAATATCCACTCATACACCTATACATACATTCACACAGTGCTACTGATCCATAGAGTTACTCACACATCTACTCAGTCATGCCAAAAACCAATCACACCCATGTACTCACCTATGCAGATATATACACACCACCTGACTTATTTATACACACACCACCTTCCTTATTTATATAGATACTAACACATACTTACTCTCTTATACAATCACTAATACAAGTACACATTCATATATGTAGACACTCTTGCATTCACTCTCTCTCATGTATAGTCAATTATACTCCCCAACACTCACATATACTGTCTAAAACATATATAGTTACTCACATATATACAACTGAGACATCAATTCACTAATCAACACACCTGTACACATAGTCAGCTACCCATACAGCCCTTCCGAGATGCCCTTTTGAATCTATACAACCAGTGAATCAGCCATTCAAACATGTATGCACAGAGTCAGACACCCCCACCCACCCACATAGACACTCAGACACCCATACAGATACTCATACAATCAATCAATAACCCATATAGGTGAAGTAGCTACTCACCAACCCATGCACCTGCTTACACACCAACTGAGAGACTAATATAGACATGCATTCAGTAACATACGTTCAATCAGTGACTTATACAGTCAGTCATGCATCTACTAAATAATCCATTCAGGCACTTCTACATCCACTCATTCTTCAATAGACCTTGGCATAGATATATATGAAAAATATTTAAACTTTACAGAAACACACATTCACTGGATGATGTCATCAGTGATATCATCAGTGATGTCATTTGAGATGTCATCAGTGATGTCATCAGTGATATCAATCACCATGCCATGAATGACATATGTGACATCATGAGCAGTGCATTGCGGGGGCACGAGTTATAGTTAGCTGAAGTAACTATAATGGTGGGATTTCTATGGTTTTGTACGATTAAAATATCCAGCTAACTATAACACCACTGAAACCTATGGTTTTTTCAGTGAATTTCAAAGGTTTTTTAAATGCTAATTTCTAACTATAACGTCTGTAAAACCTATGGTTTTTCAGTGAATTTCAAAGGTTTTATAAATGCTAATTTCTAACTAGAATGTCCCTGAAACCTATATTGTTTTTAAGTAAATTTTAAAAAGACGTGCATTATTTTTGTAGCGAAAAACTAACTGTAACAGTCTGTTATAAATTATAATTTAACAATGTTAAAAACTTAATTAGCAGTAATTAACATATAAGTGTGGAAAAAGTGTGACGCAACAGCTATGATACCTGACTTTGAACAAAAGCATTCACAATTCGATTCCCGGCTCCAGCGACACGTTAGTCCACCACTGTGTCACTGTGGGCAACACCTTCCTTAATCTTTCCGATGCCCCTGAGCACCGGCACACCTTTCCAGGGCTAGCTGTACGCTTTACAAATGCTTGTATTTTTTTTTAATTTAAAACCATAGTGATGACAAAATATTAGCACGTTTTTTTTCTTCTATTCTGAAAGATATATTTTTTTATGTCTTCTATTTAGAATTACAGCAATTAATAGATGTATTTAGTCATGAGAATGGAAATGACAGGGTTTACCGGGTAACAGTTTTTAAGCTCTCCAACGTATCTACATATTAAGGACCTTATACGTGTTAGGATTGAAATCGAAACCTTTACCGCTTCACATTTTGTAACTTTTCCCAACAGGTGCACAAGTTAAACAGTTAAAACATGAGCACGTGTCAACTGTAAAACGTGACATCTAAATGGGCGGAGCCGCATCTTCCTTCCATAGACTACTCAATAACCAAAAAGTATATAAACCACACCGTTGATTGATTAGTTTAGTTTTTGCGAGTTCTTTACGCGTGTCCATTCAGTGGTGCAGGTGCTCTTTTCGAGAGTGGGATTTTTCTTTTGCGGCCACAAAACATAATCCTAAGTTGTAAGTTGTTTGATTATGGCATAGTAGATATTTATAATACGTAGCTATTTGTCAATATTTAAACACTTGTATTTAGAAAAAAGTGTTATTGGTTGTTTTTGCCATTTATGTGTAACGTCAGCAGCTTGTTTTCAGAAACAGACAGAATACAGCCAACATTGTTCCTTTTCTGGCTCCTTTGAGCGTATATAGTGTGACTTTGTATATTATAATATTGACACTCTACTTCACCTCAGAAGTGTTGGTGACACTTCGGTGCGGAGACTAAAGATTTATATGTAACGTCAGCAGCCTCTTGGTCCAAGTCTAATTCCCCCTTGGGATCATATAGTATGATTATGTATATTATAATAACCACCCATTATGATCTCAGAGGAGTTTATGACCCTTTGGCGCAAAGACCAAAGATTTATATGTAACGTCAGCACCTTCTGGTTCCAACTCTGTTTCCCCCTTGGGATCATATAGTGTGAGTATGCATATTGTAATATTCACATTTATACTGACCTCAGAGGAGTTTATGACCCGTTGGCGCGAAGACTAAAGATTTATATGTAACGTCAGCACCTTCTGGTTCAAACTCTGTTTCCCCCTTGGGATCATATACTGTCAATATGTATATTATAATATTAACAGTCATTGTGATCTCAGAGGAGTTTATGACACGTCGGCACGAAGATGAAAGATTTCGAAGTCCCGGAGAAAAGAAGCTCTGAACATATTCATCGCTGGAAAGTATTTCGTTATTGATCTTGTTTTGTATTCATGAATTTATGTTCCTTTTCCTTTTTGTGTGCATCAGTGACACTCTGTATATTGTAATAGAGTGTGATATATTCACACAACAGGAATTGGAATCTGAAATACAGCTTACTGACCTTTATAACTTACTTGATCAGATATTTTCACAGTGAGAATATTTTTCGAAATTACAGTTTAAAAATAGTTAGTTTGCATACTTTCTTAGTAAATACCTTTCATAAACCCTACATTTCTGATTTTTTTTTGGTATTTCTATTTTTCTCTGTTGCGGTTCCTATTCACCTTCTCCCTATAGAAAATAGAAGACCAGTAGAGTATATTATTATATTACTATCCTATATGTTCTTATAGGAATACGTGATTTGTTAGCGGAGCAGTGAGCGACCTCTAAGCACTACGACAGAACTTTCCTGAATTCTACAGAATAGAAATTTGTAAAAATGATAAAGCGTACATTTCTATGTAATATAAAGTCATTTGTGTTTAACTGTGTTTTTACTTGTTATTGTCCTTGTGACCTGAGATGATGCAATGCGGGAGTGTTTCTTGTAGCACTTCTTCACTACTTTATCTAAAAGTAACTCATGCCCTCTTATATTATCAAGAATATGGGGCAACACTTTTACAAACTATAACTACAGCTTCAGTTTCCGAAGAAAGTATATTTGTAATTGCTTAATAAAAACAGTTTCAAACCTAGACTGAAATTTTTGCTGCGCAACCACAGCTCCCATTCAGAAAAGTAAACACCGCATTATAAATAAATAGTGCAAGACCGCAACACACACTGTTATTTTTCCAACGTGATTTGTACACCCCACGCCAATTATATAAATTAGGCCTGGGCAAAGCACTACGCTACGCTCGCGAAGTTTGCGAAGTTCGCGCTACTTCGCACTACGCGAATTGCACGTAGCACAGTGCGAACACGCGTAGCGTAGTCTTGCGTAGTGCTGCGGTCATTTTTTGCTTGCTCGCGGTCCTCATCGTCAAGTTGGCGACCGCGAGCAAGCAAAATGACATCCCGGCGAGACTTTTTCCTTGTTCGCGATCAGCAACATCAAGTTGGCGATCGCGAACAAGGAAAATAAACCTCCCGGCGAGATTCACAACGCGAGGAGGTCAGGTTTCTCATTGCGAGGGGTCGTGTATGCTCGCGACCGCTCGCGATGAGAAACTACCAGTTCGCGTTGAGAAAGCTGCCGCTCGAGTAAAAATCTCCTCGAGCAGCAGAAAACTACAGCTCGCACTGTGCAAGATGCCATTTTCAATGATTGCACAGTGCCGGTTGCTTGTCCGCACTGTGCAATCATTGAAAACAACATCTTGCACAGTGCGAACATGTTACTACGCAGTTCGCGAAGTGCTACACGAAGCTCGCGTAGTGCGAACTGCACTTTGCGTAGCTTCGCGAAGTGCTACTTCGCGAACTACGCCCACCCTTAATATAAATGGCCCTTAAAATATATAAAAAACAATTTCATTACAAGACCGGAGGCTACCATTATGCTTACACTTTTAATTGCGTCACCAAGCAGCCGCATACATCACAAAGGAAGTATTCCAAATAGAACATTAACAACAATAAAAGGCATGAGCCCACAGTATACTGCCTCTTTTAAATGCGGCTCCAGGCAGATAAGTTATCCCTTACATTTCTTGCTATATTTTAACTGTATTGATATTTTATAAATATTTGTTCTTATTCTATGTATCTGATCCCTACATAACCTGTTGTATCACGACTCTTTTACATATTTCTCTTAGTATTACCAAGATTGTATACATATTTCTCTTTGTATTATTGAGATTGTTCTGGTTTTATTCTCACTTTAGCACGCTTTGCAGACGGCTTCCCTCTACTTAAAATAACGTTTTTTGGGACTTACCCCCATTTCCCTTCCCTTCGTTTCGGTCTCCCTTTCTCCAATTTACGGAGATGGGATGATGATGATTACGCGTCCTTCCGATCGTTCCCCTCCCGATTTGGACTTGTTTAATTTTAAGCTAAGTGCGTTTTTCATCTTCCTTTGCATTTCGACCGTCGCACTGAATTTAAAGGAATGAACCTTGGCAACGCGTCGCTAGCGTCGTCGCGTTGCCAAGGAACATTCCTCGAAGCCTCCGGCTGTCCCTGCTTACGCGTCTGAGTTCCATGGCAACCAACAAGGAAATACCCTTCGGTGATCGCGCTCGAGCGCATTTTAATCACCGGAGGACGACGGTTGACTCGCTGGCACAGTTTTATGTTCTCTTGCCTGCCTTTAGCAGAAAGGCTATTAGAAATATAGGAATAATTATTCCTCATTCTCCAAATTAATTATTTCAACCTTTTACCTTTATTCTAATATAAAAAAAGGGGAGAAGAGAGTGAGATTAGATTTATTTGTTAATTTATGAAAAAAAAAAATAATAAAGGTAAATAATAATTTAATTTTACCATGTCTGACTTTGACTCAGACGAAGCTGAGGCTAGCGCCCCTACCCCCAAATTTAATAACGAGGCCTTTAAAGACATCATCCAGGAGGAGATGAGATCCTGTATGTTGGAAACCCTGTCCAAAGTTATCTCTGCTAAAAGATCCCTTCCATCTGATGAGGACAATTCTACAGAACAACATACTAGCGAAGATCTCACTAATATAAAGGGAAAAAGAGCAAAAAAATGTAATAACAGAGTTTTTCCCTAAGAGCACTAGAGGTCCTAGTACCTCTACTTTTACAAGAGGCCACCATACCTCCTTTTCCATGGGTGTCCCTAGCGGCACAACATATAAAGGTGTCCTCAGCGGCACAACGCATAAAGGTGTCCTAAGCGGCACACAATATCAAGGTGTCCACCGCGGCACAAAATATCTAAGTGCTCAAAATGACCTCAATGATACCAATAATGATGATGATGATCTTTACTTTGATGATGATGCCTCTAATTCACCTGACGAATATGTCCTAGACTTAGACCATGATGATTTAGAGTTTAGCTCTCTTGACGACGACCTCGCTCACTCTTCAAAAGATGCCATCCTTGACCCTCTAGGACAAGAGATGTACACTCCCCTTAACATCAAGCATCCGAGGAGCTCGGAATGGATCCCTCACGACCATGTGAGTAAATTCATCATTAAGTGGCTTAGAAACCCGCTTGACAGGGACGCTAGAAACCTGCTAAGGGCAGAATGTTGCCGACCCAACATCGGAGATAGAGCTTCTCAAACCCCAAATCTCGACCCAGAACTTATAAAGTACCTTTTCAAGCTGGGAAGAGACCCTAGGAAGGGTATGGAGAGATCTCTAAAAGGCTGCCAAGATAGGGTCCTTGACATCTTGGGCCCCCTAGCAAGAATCATTGATATTTCAGAAGAAAGCCATCTTAATGGCACTCCCCTCGACACAGAACTCATCAGAGGTCTTAGTCAAAGAGCCCTCGTTCTTTTAGGTAACGCAAATGCCAGCCTAAATCCTGAGAGGAGAAGAGTGGTCCTCACCAAAATTAGCCCCAAGCTAAGTGATCTAGCTGACAAAGAGCCATCTGCCAACCCTAAGGGCTTGCTTTTCGGGGAAGACCTGATTAAGACTCTAGGGAAATACGTTTCTACATTCACAGCCCTAGATAAAGCGCATCAAAATATGAAGAGAGTGTTTAATTCTAATAACCTTTTCGGAAGGGCCGGTAGACGGGGCCAGTCTTCCGGCCGATTCAACAGAAGGCCCTATCCTAGAGGAAGAGGATATGGCGGAAGGGGCTTCTTGAACCCAAACACTCCCCAATTCTTTCCGCAAAGAGGAAGAGGTTTTCGCTCTAGAAGCTTCAGATCCCGCGGAGCACCTACCGACAACAACAACCAAAGTGAGTACAATTTCTGTTTCTTCTCCTTCCACCCCTTTCCTGAAAGTGGGTGGGAGACTCAAACTCTTTTTCAACAACTGAAAGTTGATAACACAGGACCCATGGGTTTTAAATACCGTCAGGGGTTTCATGATAGACTTTACACAAACCCCTTACCAATCTTCTTTCCCAAAAGAAATGCCTCCTTCCCTAGATCAGGAAAAGATTATAGAAGAGGAGATCTCTTCCATGCTTCAGAAGGGTGCTATAGTAGAAGTACCCTTAGGAATGCTAAAATTCATCAGCACCCTTTTCCTGGTCAAGAAGAAAGACAAAGGGTGGAGACCCGTCATAAATTTAAGAGCCCTCAACAAATTCCTTGTTTACAGACATTTCAAGATGGAGGGCATTCACCTTCTCAGGGATTTACTTCTAAAAGAAGACTGGCTTGTAAAGTTAGACCTAAAAGATGCCTACTTCACGATTCCTATGGCCAAGGTTCACCAACCCTATCTTCAGTTTCTTTGGAAAAACCATCATTTCCAATTCAAAGCCCTCCCCTTCGGTCTTTCATCAGCCCCCTGGTGTTTCACCAAGGTAATGAGATCAATCGCTTCATGCTTAAGAGAAAAAGGTATTCGCATGATACTTTATCTAGACGATATCCTCATCCTTTCTCAGGACCATTGTCAAATTCTCAAAGATCTGAAGACCGTGATGGATCTTTTGGAAAATCTGGGCTTTATTATAAACAGAGAAAAGTCCATCCTTTTACCTTAAAAAAAATAGAATTCCTTGGTTTTTCAGTGGATACCACAAGTTGTCTACTACTCCTTCCTCCAAAAAAGATATCCAAAATAAAAAAAGAGATAAGACATATCCTAAAACTTCAGAGTTTTCCTCTAAGGGAACTAGCCAGATTACTAGGTCTCCTTTCCTCCTCGATACAAGCCATCTTCCCAGGCCCTCTCAATTACCGTGCACTTCAGAGGGTGAAAGCAAGGGCCCTTCAATCGGGCCTTTGGTACGGAGACCTTATTTTGCTAGACCAGGAGGCCAAGGTAGAACTGACCTGGTGGTTGGACAACCTAGAGGCATGGAATGGGAAAGCAATTTTTGGCTCAACTCCAGAATTCGTTTTAGAATCAGATGCCAGCCTTCATGGCTGGGGAGCATGCTTTCAAGGCCAGAACACTGGTGGAATTTGGTCTCTGGAAGAATCCTTACATCATATAAATTTTCTGGAATTGACAGCTGGTCTTTACGCCCTGATGAGTTTCAAACAATTCATTCAGGGCAGATCTATCATCCTAAAAATGGACAATATCTCCGCCGTCGCCTAGATAAACCGGCTAGGTGGAACCAAATCTGCCGACCTCTCCAATCTTGCCAAGAAACTTTGGATGTTCTGCTTGGAACACAAAATCGCCTTAAGAGCCGAATATCTCCCAGGCAAATCCAATGTATCGGCAGACTGGAACTCAAAATTCCTTCTGGACTTCAGCGATTGGAAACTCAACGTCTCCGTTTTCAATACCCTCAACTTCTACTGGGGACCTCTAGACTTAGACCTCTGTGCCAGCAGACTAACCTTCCAAATCGTGAATTATTACAGTTGGATGCCAGACCCGGGTGCTCTGGCAGTGAATGCCTTCCTCCAACCTTGGCAAGGCAGAAACAGCTACGCCTTTCCCCCCTTTTCCATGATCCAAAGAGTGCTTCAGAAAGTCAGACTTCACCAATGTTCAATCGTGTTAATCACTCCCTTCTGGCCCTCTCAAGCCTGGTTCCCAACGGCCCTAGAGATGAGTTACGACTTCCCATTCCTAATTCCCTTCCTTGCGGACCTTCTTACAGACATAGACGGTCATCTTCACCCCATGGTTCAATCAGGGAAACTGAACCTTCTTGCCTGGAGAGTGTCAGGAGATCCAATGATCTCTCAGGACTTTCGTCAACAGCTTCAACTCTCCTCTGCGAATCTTGGGCCCCTGGCACACACTACCGATACAACAACATTTGGAAATCTTGGGTTCGTTGGTGCTTGGAAAGGAATCTGAATTCCGTACAGGCACCTATCGTTGACATAGTCAATTTTCTGGTGGAACAATTTGAGAGAGGCCTTAGTTATAGATCTATCAATTGTTATAGATCTGCCATCTCCGCTGGTCACTCCCTTATTAACGGTAAAACTATTGGTAAAAACGCAATTGTTTGCAGGGTTCTTAAAAGTATAAGACTCAGAAGACCTCCTAAACCCAGATATCAATCCCTCTGGGACGTGAACCTGATCCTTGACCTTTTTTCTAATTGGCCTATTAATTCACTCTTAGACAATAAAAAACTTTCTATTAAACTGGCTACCTTACTTTGCTTAATTTCCTGTCGTAGAGTCTCTGATGTCAAAGGTTTGGAGATATCTAATAGATCCTATACCATGTTTGGAGTTAACTTTGAACTCTTCAGAAGAACAAAGACCATGTCCAATTCTATCTTTTATCCTCGTTTTGATGATTATCCCAAACTCTGTGTGGTTGATTGTATGAAAAAATACGATTCTAGAATGAATTCTCTTCGACCTCTTAATGCGACACAGTTGCTCATTTCTTTCGTAAGACCACACAAACCTGTTTCTTCTAGTTCTATCTCTAGATGGGTTAAGATTGTGTTAAACCTGGCAGGTATCGACCTTAATATTTTTAAACCACACTCTATCAGAGGCGCTATGGCCAGTAAGTCTTTCTGGTCTGGAGGTAAGTTGGATGATATCCTCAAGGCTGCTGATTGGTCTAATGCTCGGACCTTTGCTCACCACTATTGTAAACCTGTTTCGCATGTGTCTGATGTAGTTTTACAAAGCTACCAACAAGCATAATGGTAGCCTCCGGTCTTGTGATGAAATTGCGATTCTCCTATTAACATGACCAGAGAATCTGGATTTCATTAAAGACACGGAGGCTAACATTATCCCCCCCTCCTCTTTCCCTTTGGAGGTTGTTATGCATCTATTGTAATTGATTTATTGTTTATTATCCTTTTCTTTGGATATTGTTGATTTGTCTTGATATTGTTGAATTGACATATTTCATGCTCTTATACTTTTTTCTTGGACATCAGTCTCTTGCTCTGGTTTTACTTGCACTTATTTTCTCTCTTTGCAGATGCTCTCTAAGAATTTTGGATTAGAGTTTTTTCTTCTTCTCCATCTTCGGTGTCCTTCCTTCTTCGACGTCCTACGTTTCAACAAGACGTTTTCTTCAATTTCAAGACGTTTTCTTCAGTTACAAGGATTTTAATGAACTTATCTTGTTTGTTTTCTCGCTATTTAAAAGAGGCAGTATACTGTGGGCTCATGCCTTTGATTGTTGTTAATGTTCTATTTGGAATACTTCCTTTGTGATGTATGCGGCTGCTTGGTGACGCAATTAAAAGTGTAAGCATAATGTTAGCCTCCGTGTCTTTAATGAAATCCAGATTCTCTGGTCATGTTAATAGGAGAATCGCAATTTTTACCTTCACAATCCCTGTCCACCACCTTGTGACCACTGTACAGAGTTAATAGTGTTCCTCCCCTCCCCGCTACTAGTTTGTTTTCCCGTACTCCATTGAAGTGCGTCACAAAATGGTTCACAATAGTCAACCGTTCCCAGCCAATATTGAGCAAACTTGTACTCAGAACACTTTAGCCAATAAAATGTCCATGGTGTTCCGCAGAGGGGGGGGGAATTGCTGTCAACACGTCTACTTTCAATGGTTTACAGCCAATGAACATTAAGCTTGGGAAGGTCCAGCTTGGAGCACGTCAGCCAAACAGATGTCCCTGCTACTCCGTGGACGGGGAAGAAATGGCTAGCAACACTTCTACTTTCAATGGTTCGCAGCCAATGAACGTTAAGCTTGGGAAGGTCCTGCTTGGAACACGTCAGCCAATCAGATGTTCCTGTGACTCCGCGGAAGGGGAGGAAATGGCTGGCAACACTTCTACTTTCAATGGTTCGGAGCCAATGTACATTAAGCTTGGGAAGGTCCTGCTTGGAACACGTCAGCCAATCAGATGTCCCTGCTACTCCGCGGACGGGGAGGAAATGGCTGGCAACACTTCTACTTTCAATGGTTCGCAGCCAATGAACATTGAGCTCGTTGTTGGAACACCTCAGCCAATTAAACGTTAATTTTTTTCCGGGCACAGGAACAGAACACGCCCTCCCACATAATATTAACTTTTGTCTAAGAAAGTGACACTGTCCGTGATAAAAGTGAACACCGCATTATAAGTAAACATTACTGCGCATTATATTAAAGGAAGGCTGCAATACGGCGCATTGTTATTTTCCCGATATGATTTACACAGCCTACTGAGCATTGCCGCAATACTGCACATTCACACTACCTGTGTGTGCACCCTTACACAGTCTACTGAACATTGCCGCAATACCACACATTCACACTACCTGTGTGTGCACCCTACACACTGCTTACCGCAATACGGCGCATTGTTTTCTCAACGGGATTTCCAGAGCCTACGCAACCTTGCCGCAATACTGCGCACCGTTGTTCTGCGGATGTAATTGCCATGGCCTACGCAACATTCAAACTCCCTGCCTCTGCACCATACAGACTGCTTAAACTAAGACCAGAGTGTTCTTACTATACCCTCTTATACAATTATTCTCTTTGTTTTCGCCCTACGCCTTTCAACTCAGTCACAAAATGGCTTCCAACACTTCCTAGTTTCAACAGTTTGCAGCCAATGAGCTGCACGCTCGTGCTCGTAACGCCTCAGCCAATCAAATGTCAGAATTCTCAAATATCGAGATCTGTAAATTTTGATATTTCTCTAAAGCTACTGAACGAACTTACCCCATTTAAACAAAAGCGTGCTCTCTGGACCAAGACCTTTCTCCCTGCCAAATTTGGCGTAATTCCGTTCAGTAGTTTGACCTGTAGCCTTGTCTAAAATTGCTTGGAGAAAACATGTTTTGGGACTCCCCTTTTTTCTCATCTCCCCCTTCACGAATCACCCCCAAACTTTCAGGATAGGAGCTGACCTGAAAAGAGGAACTTTTTGGAAAATTTTGTAAAGATTCGTCAAACGACACCAAAGTTATAAGCAAATCAAAAAATGCTTTTCCTATGGAAACATGGTTCTAACTATAACTATCTACTGGCGACTGGCAGTGGATTATATATATATATATATATATATATATATATATATATATTATCTACTGGCGGTCGCCAGTAGATAGTTATAGTTAGGACCGTGTTTCCATAGGAAATCCGCAACATTCTATTTTGAATAACTTTGGCGCCGATTGATGAATCAAAATAGGTGGGGCGCTCCGCTCCGCTCCTTCCCTGAAAGTCTCGGGGGGATTCGTCAAGCGGGGGCTGAGAAAAAGGGGGGGTCCCAAAACGCGTTTTCCCCATGCATTTTTCCATAAGACCTTTAGTCCGAGCTACAGCCCGAACGGCTGAACAGAATTACTTGAAATTTGGCAGAGAGGTAGCCCTCAGGTCAGGGATGTGCCTTTTGAAGGTCTCGTGTAAATCTGTTCAGTATTTCTTGAGAAAATAGCATTTAAATCAATATATATATCTATAGGCGCGCTCCGAGCGCGTACCGTAAGCTTACCGTACGCGCACGCCGCCGTGCGCGAGCGCCATTCTGATTGGTTGTTAGATCTTAGTAAACATTCGAATCGGTCGAAACCAGGAAGTGTCGGCCGCCATTTTGTCTCTCGCAGTCTGAGGGGGTGAAAAACAAAGGTGGATAACGTGTAAAGGGGGCAGGCTGGACAGTTCCTGACCCCCTAGCCTTGGTCAGGGGGTCCCAGAAGGACCCCCAAGGCCAAAAGTGTATTTTAAATTTTTTATGAAAAATCGCGGAGTGCGCGAAGCGTGCGCGGAGTGCGCGAAGCATGCGCGCACGGTAGAAATGGAAAAATTATGCGAACTACATAACGTGGGCGCCCACAGCGCGTGCACCGTGCGCGCACGGTACGCGCACGGTACGCGCACGGTGAAAAACCTTAAAAAATAATAATAAATACATAACTTAGCATTTAAAAAACCGTACAAATTCACTGAAAAAACCATAGGTTTCACACACGTTATAGTTAGGAATTAGCATTTAAAAAACCTTGCAAATTCACTTAAAAAACCATAGGTTTCACACATGTTATAGTTAGCTGGGCATTTCACTCGTGAAAAACCAATGAAATTCCCCCGTTATAGTTAGTGCAGGCAACTATAACTCACGCGACCGCAATCCTCTGCTGATGACGTCAGATATTACATCATTGATGACATATGTGTTTTTATGAAAAAAAAATATTTGTAATATATGTATAGCTAAAAATTAATGGAAGACGACATGGGTAAATAAGTGTCTAAATACAGTATTAGCATTAACAGAGGATTGCGGTCGCGTGAGTTATAGTTGCCTGCACTAACTATAACGGGGGAATTTCATTGGTTTTTCACGAGTGAAATGCCCAGCTAACTATAACATGTGTGAAACCTATGGTTTTTTAAGTGAATATATATATAAACAAACACAACCAGTCTCACGTTACTGGAGCCCTGGACCCTTCAGGGCGGCTTCAGTGAAATGGGCACGGAGCAGCCCATCAATCACACTCGCCATGCAGAAAAATATACTGAAGCCCAATACTGCAGTCAGGTACCTCGCTCAGTCCAGCTCCCAGAAAAGACACAGCACTTGTGGGGGAGAGTCTCCAGCTTTATTGAGACTCTTCAATGCACCAGATGCGTTTTGGCAGTCGCCTTTCTCGATGGTACGATGGCGCGCCAGAAATGGCCATTTTTTATACTTTATTTACAAACCACATTTCCTGTTCCCATGCAGCAACAACACGGAAGAGGGATCAACATTCATGTTACAATGTGAGCCACTGACTGACAAGTGCTAAAGTGCATGTGCTTCTCTTTTAAACATGGTAACAATGTTGTATACACAATTGGCAAATTTGGTTTACTTATATGTCTCTTGTAATTTGGGATACCATATACCCAGGGACTGTAACTTAAATGCTTCTAGTGGGTCTGCAGCACTGATCATGCCACCCACACAAGTAGCCTTTCAAACCTGTCTCAGGCCTGCCATTGCAGGGCCTGTGTGTGCAGTTTACTGTAACTTGGACTTGCTATTTAAAACTACTTGCCAAGCCTTAAACTCCCCTTTCATTATATATAAGTCACCCCTAAGGTAGGGCTTAGATAGCCCATAGGGTACATGCTATGTAACTAAAAAGTAGGACATGTACTGTTATGTTTTTCATGTCCTGGTAGTGACAGATACCCAAAGTCCTTTTCCACCACTTTGAGGCCTACTTAGCTCATAGATTAACATTGGGAATTCCTTTATACACTTTTAAACTTTAATTCCTGATCGGAAATGTTTTAATGTTTTAGATCTTTGGAATGGTAATGATAAATCCTCTGTACCGGTAAAGTTGAATTTAGCATTTCTATTTTAGAAATGGCACTTTTTGAAAGTGGATATTTCTCTGTTCTTACTGCTGTGTGTGCCAGCAGCCTGTCTCCAACACACGTCTGGGGTAGGTGACAGCTACACTTTGTGCATTCCCTCTAGAAAGCCAGAAACAAAGAAAGGTTAGGTATGCCTGCATACTCATCTGCGTTCTGATGGCTCTTCCTTTGCAGAACAGGAGGTAGAAGCTGACACTTACACATGAATAGGCAGTATCATGTTTCCCACACAAATGACTGATTACCCCTACTGATAGTCCAGAGCCAGGACTGGGGAGAAGTGACTTGTTTGCACTTCAAAGACCCTTCTTTGAAGTCACCCCCACTTCAAAGGCACATTTGGGTGTAAGTGCTGGGTGTCTGAACCCACCAAATCAGACTCTTCTGGACCTACAACTAGACTCTGTCAGAACAACTGCTGTGATGCATTGAGGACTGGCACTCTGCTGGACTGTTGTACTGGAAGGCCTGCTTTTCTCGTGTGCTGCCCAAAACTCTCTATTGATGAGAGCTGGACTCTGCCTTGCACTGTAGTGATCTCCAAGGGCTTGTTGTCTTGCCTCCTGTTGCTTGAGACTCAGAGATATCAAAGTGTTCTAAGCAAACATGGTAAACAAGCTTTTCAAAGTCGTCTACTAAAGAACGTGTTTACAAATGAAAACACACCAGCAGAAGTAATTTACGAGAAAATTTAAGAAAAAAAGTCTATAGTTTGCTTAATGCCTACAGTGGAAGAGTGTTATACATTTAATAGAGAGCTTATGAAATTAAAACATCAAGAAATCGTTCACATTGAAGCTATTGATAAAATCGAGCATCAAGGAATAACAATTCTTCTTTCAGAAAAACTACAGACTAAATTGGATTCTCTGGAAAAGTCTGTATCAAAAACTGCTGGCTTAGAAAAAATGTAGATTTATGTTTAAACTGTCGGGTAATTTTGAGGAGTAATCAGAATGTAGAAGAAGGTTTAGTGAATTGAGCAATGGCGAATGTTGTTGTTTTTGTGAAATATCGAAATGGAAATGGAATTGAATTCTTGAAAGGTAAATTTGATCAGATTACAGAGGTAAGACAGATTGCGCGTTGTGCTGTACGTTTTTTGCTTGTAAATGACTTGTATGTTCAAAGAAAAGTTGCCCTTCTGTTTAGCATATGCAATAACTATTCATAAATCTCAAGGTTTAAGTGTAGATAATGCTTTGGTAAATGTAGGAAGAACTGTGTTTAAAGAGGGAATGGTATATGTTGCATTATCTCGAGTTATAACGTTGTCTGGTTTGTATTTAATTGATTTTGATGAGAACAAGGTTAGTGCTGATGTTAATTGTGTAAGAGAATATTATTGTTTGAGAAGGCTTTATGCTCCAACTTTAGGTGAATATCCTATTTATGAGAAACGTGTTGCGTGTTCAAAACGCAAACATGTTGAAGAATCAACTATGGTTGGAAAGCAGAAACAAAATCTAGAGAAAAAAAAAGATGTAAAGAAACAGAAAATACAAACAAGTGATGATGTTGTCGGATATCAATTAGAAAATGCTTCTGGTGTCAACTGCTTTGGTAATGTTATTCTAAACGTTATATTTTATCTTGAAGATGTTTATGGTGAAATTACGGAAAGTGAGGAAAAAAGATTATGTTCTGCACTTTATACTTTATTTCAAGAATTGAGAACTGATAGAAGTAAGATCCATTCTGCTTCTGGTATTCACCAACTGTTGGATACATGTACTGGATCTCTAACGTTCAGTGCTAATATACAACAAGATGCACAAGAATTTCTGATGGTTATGCTTGGAGTACTAGAAGATGAAGAAATTCAGATTGAGAGTTTATTTGTACTCAGTTACAAATGGGAACATAAATGTGAACAGTGTCCATTAACTTTAAGCACTATAGTTGACAGAGAACGATTTCTATATTTGACAAAACCTGACTGCAAATCTGTACCATTTTCCAAATTAGTAAAATAAGCTGATCACGAGATGATCTGTTCTCGTTGTAAATCAACAATGCTATCTACATTATGCCTACAAAGATAAGAAAAATATTTGATTATAATGCTGCAAAGCTGTAGACCAAATGGAAGAAAAGTGGAAATCAAAATTAAAAATTTTGTTGCTAGTCAAGTATCTATTTCTGGAAGAACTTTTGAAGAACAGTTGCTATTGTTTTCCATGCTGGAAGTACTACCACAAGTGGACATTATACAGTTTATTTAAAGTGTATTAATGGTTGGAGTCACCGCAACGATACACACTTGGAAATGAAATCAAGATTGCCTTATGAATTACCAAACTCATACTTGATATTTCTGAAACAAAGATTTTAAATACATCATTCGGCCTAGTGGAAAGGTGTAAAGATACTTTAAGGAATTCATACTGGATGATTTCAAAGCAAATATTTTGATACATTATTTGGCGTATTGGAAAATGTGAACAGAAACTACAAAGTAAAGGTAAGATTTGAAGATTGGAAATAGTATTGTATGTGTTATTTGTATTGATTTTGTATTATATTTGTGAGAATTAGGGATTTGTTTTTTTTAACAATCTAGTTGATTGTTTTTTTCCCCTGCTGTTTATGATGAAACTACACTGACATCACTGTGAATAGTGAAGTTAAGTAGAAGCTGATGACAGCAAAAAAAGGGAGAAAAATTGTTTTGTGAATGTTACATTATTTTGTATTATTTAAAAACTCACTGTAATTTGTGAAATATATTACATTACATAGCAGTTTTGCAGTTTATTTTATGTAGTTGAAAAGTTAGAAAAAACAGTACTAATGACAAATAGCACAATAGTAGTTCGATATTTAAAAAACCTTTGAAATTCACTGAAAAAACCATAGGTTTTGCAGACGTTATAGTTAGGAATTAGCATTTAAAAAACCTTTGAAATTCACTGAAAAAACCATAGGTTACAGGGACGTTATAGTTAGGAATTAGCATTTAAAAAACCTTAGAAATTCACTGAAAAAACCATAGGTTTCAGAGACGTTATAGTTAGTTGGACATTTGACTCATATAAAACCAGAGAAATTCGCCCGTTATAGTTAGCTGAACTAACTATAACTTGCAATGCACTGGTGATGAGGTCACATATTACATCACTCATGACATGGTCAGTGACATCACTCATGTCATCACTGATGACATCTCAAATGACATCACTCATGACATCACTGATGACATCATCCACGTGATAGTCTGACACACCTCCTCGCACTCTAATATAACCTTTGATATACGTACTCTAAAATACAGACTACAATTTTCAAAACCATAGACACACCAATACCATATACTAGATACCCATCCACTGATTCCTATCTATATATTGTGAGCTAGACAAAGTAGACATACACTCATAGAGTCACTGATACATGCTGTCACTCATCATTACATCAGTATAATATCCACTCATACACCTATACATACATTCACACAGTGCTACTGATCCATAGAGTTACTCACACATCTACTCAGTCATGCCAAAAACCAATCACACCCATGTACTCACCTATGCAGATATATACACACCACCTGACTTATTTATACACACACCACCTTCCTTATTTATATAGATACTAACACATACTTACTCTCTTATACAATCACTAATACAAGTACACATTCATATATGTAGACACTCTTGCATTCACTCTCTCTCATGTATAGTCAATTATACTCCCCAACACTCACATATACTGTCTAAAACATATATAGTTACTCACATATATACAACTGAGACATCAATTCACTAATCAACACACCTGTACACATAGTCAGCTACCCATACAGCCCTTCCGAGATGCCCTTTTGAATCTATACAACCAGTGAATCAGCCATTCAAACATGTATGCACAGAGTCAGACACCCCCACCCACCCACATAGACACTCAGACACCCATACAGATACTCATACAATCAATCAATAACCCATATAG
Source organism: Triturus cristatus (assembly GCF_964204655.1). Lineage (NCBI taxonomy): Eukaryota > Metazoa > Chordata > Amphibia > Caudata > Salamandridae > Triturus > Triturus cristatus. The sequence continues at coordinate 60,967,148 of NC_140588.1, forward strand.
GTGAAGTAGCTACTCACCAACCCATGCACCTGCTTACACTCCAACTGAGAGACTAATATAGACATGCATTCAGTAACATACGTTCAATCAGTGACTTATACAGTCAGTCATGCATCTACTAAATAATCCATTCAGGCACTTCTACATCCACTCATTCTTCAATAGACCTTGGCATAGATATATATGAAAAATATTTAAACTTTACAGAAACACACATTCACTGGATGATGTCATCAGTGATATCATCAGTGATGTCATTTGAGATGTCATCAGTGATGTCATCAGTGATATCAATCACCATGCCATGAATGACATATGTGACATCATGAGCAGTGCATTGCGGGGGCACGAGTTATAGTTAGCTGAAGTAACTATAATGGTGGGATTTCTATGGTTTTGTACGATTAAAATATCCAGCTAACTATAACACCACTGAAACCTATGGTTTTTTCAGTGAATTTCAAAGGTTTTTTAAATGCTAATTTCTAACTATAACGTCTGTAAAACCTATGGTTTTTCAGTGAATTTCAAAGGTTTTATAAATGCTAATTTCTAACTAGAATGTCCCTGAAACCTATATTGTTTTTAAGTAAATTTTAAAAAGACGTGCATTATTTTTGTAGCGAAAAACTAACTGTAACAGTCTGTTATAAATTATAATTTAACAATGTTAAAAACTTAATTAGCAGTAATTAACATATAAGTGTGGAAAAAGTGTGACGCAACAGCTATGATACCTGACTTTGAACAAAAGCATTCACAATTCGATTCCCGGCTCCAGCGACACGTTAGTCCACCACTGTGTCACTGTGGGCAACACCTTCCTTAATCTTTCCGATGCCCCTGAGCACCGGCACACCTTTCCAGGGCTAGCTGTACGCTTTACAAATGCTTGTATTTTTTTTTAATTTAAAACCATAGTGATGACAAAATATTAGCACGTTTTTTTTCTTCTATTCTGAAAGATATATTTTTTTATGTCTTTTATTTAGAATTACAGCAATTAATAGATGTATTTAGTCATGAGAATGGAAATGACAGGGTTTGCCGGGTAACAGTTTTTAAGCTCTCCAACGTATCTACATATTAAGGACCTTATACGTGTTAGGATTGAAATCGAAACCTTTACCGCTTCACATTTTGTAACTTTTCCCAACAGGTGCACAAGTTAAACAGTTAAAACATGAGCACGTGTCAACTGTAAAACGTGACATCTAAATGGGCGGAGCCGCATCTTCCTTCCATAGACTACTCAATAACCAAAAAGTATATAAACCACACCGTTGATTGATTAGTTTAGTTTTTGCGAGTTCTTTACGCGTGTCCATTCAGTGGTGCAGGTGCTCTTTTCGAGAGTGGGATTTTTCTTTTGCGGCCACAAAACATAATCCTGAGTTGTAAGTTGTTTGATTATGGCATAGTAGATATTTATAATACGTAGCTATTTGTCAATATTTAAACACTTGTATTTAGAAAAAAGTGTTATTGGTTGTTTTTGCCATTTATATGTAACGTCAGCAGCTTGTTTTCAGAAACAGACAGAATACAGCAAACATTGTTCCTTTTCTGGCTCCTTTGAGCGTATATAGTGTGACTTTGTATATTATAATATTGACACTCTACTTCACCTCAGAAGTGTTGGTGACACTTCGGTGCGGAGACTAAAGATTTATATGTAACGTCAGCAGCCTCTTGGTCCAAGTCTAATTCCCCCTTGGGATCATATAGTATGATTATGTATATTATAATAACCACCCATTATGATCTCAGAGGAGTTTATGACCCTTTGGCGCAAAGACCAAAGATTTATATGTAACGTCAGCACCTTCTGGTTCCAACTCTGTTTCCCCCTTGGGATCATATAGTGTGAGTATGCATATTGTAATATTCACATTTATACTGACCTCAGAGGAGTTTATGACCCGTTGGCGCGAAGACTAAAGATTTATATGTAACGTCAGCACCTTCTGGTTCAAACTCTGTTTCCCCCTTGGGATCATATACTGTCAATATGTATATTATAATATTAACAGTCATTGTGATCTCAGAGGAGTTTATGACCCGTCGGCACGAGGATGAAAGATTTCGAAGTCCCGGAGAAAAGAAGCTCTGAACATATTCATCGCTGGAAAGTATTTCGTTATTGATCTTGTTTTGTATTCATGAATTTATGTTCCTTTTCCTTTTTGTGTGCATCAGTGACACTCTGTATATTGTAATAGAGTGTGATATATTCACACAACAGGAATTGGAATCTGAAATACAGCTTACTGACCTTTATAACTTACTTGATCAGATATTTTCACAGTGAGAATATTTTTCGAAATTACAGTTTAAAAATAGTTAGTTTGCATACTTTCTTAGTAAATACCTTTCATAAACCCTACATTTCTGATTTTTTTTTGGTATTTCTATTTTTCTCTGTTGCGGTTCCTATTCACCTTCTCCCTATAGAAAATAGAAGACCAGTAGAGTATATTATTATATTACTATCCTATATGTTCTTATAGGAATACGTGATTTGTTAGCGGAGCAGTGAGCGACCTCTAAGCACTACGACAGAACTTTCCTGAATTCTACAGAATAGAAATTTGTAAAAATGATAAAGCGTACATTTCTATGTAATATAAAGTCATTTGTGTTTAACTGTGTTTTTACTTGTTATTGTCCTTGTGACCTGAGATGATGCAATGCGGGAGTGTTTCTTGTAGCACTTCTTCACTACTTTATCTAAAAGTAACTCATGCCCTCTTATATTATCAAGAATATGGGGCAACACTTTTACAAACTATAACTACAGCTTCAGTTTCCGAAGAAAGTATATTTGTAATTGCTTAATAAAAACAGTTTCAAACCTAGACTGAAATTTTTGCTGCGCAACCACAGCTCCCATTCAGAAAAGTAAACACCGCATTATAAATAAATAGTGCAAGACCGCAACACACACTGTTATTTTTCCAACGTGATTTGTACACCCCACGCCAATTATATAAATTAGGCCTGGGCAAAGCACTACGCTACGCTCGCGAAGTTTGCGAAGTTCGCGCTACTTCGCACTACGCGAATTGCACGTAGCACAGTGCGAACACGCGTAGCGTAGTCTTGCGTAGTGCTGCGGTCATTTTTTGCTTGCTCGCGGTCCTCATCGTCAAGTTGGCGACCGCGAGCAAGCAAAATGACATCCCGGCGAGACTTTTTCCTTGTTCGCGATCAGCAACATCAAGTTGGCGATCGCGAACAAGGAAAATAAACCTCCCGGCGAGATTCACAACGCGAGGAGGTCAGGTTTCTCATTGCGAGGGGTCGTGTATGCTCGCGACCGCTCGCGATGAGAAACTACCAGTTCGCGTTGAGAAAGCTGCCGCTCGAGTAAAAATCTCCTCGAGCAGCAGAAAACTACAGCTCGCACTGTGCAAGATGCCATTTTCAATGATTGCACAGTGCCGGTTGCTTGTCCGCACTGTGCAATCATTGAAAACAACATCTTGCACAGTGCGAACATGTTACTACGCAGTTCGCGAAGTGCTACACGAAGCTCGCGTAGTGCGAACTGCACTTTGCGTAGCTTCGCGAAGTGCTACTTCGCGAACTACGCCCACCCTTAATATAAATGGCCCTTAAAATATGTAAAAAACAATTTCATTACAAGACCGGAGGCTACCATTATGCTTACACTTTTAATTGCGTCACCAAGCAGCCGCATACATCACAAAGGAAGTATTCCAAATAGAACATTAACAACAATAAAAGGCATGAGCCCACAGTATACTGCCTCTTTTAAATGCGGCTCCAGGCAGATAAGTTATCCCTTACATTTCTTGCTATATTTTAACTGTATTGATATTTTATAAATATTTGTTCTTATTCTATGTATCTGATCCCTACATAACCTGTTGTATCACGACTCTTTTACATATTTCTATTAGTATTACCAAGATTGTATACATATTTCTCTTTGTATTATTGAGATTGTTCTGGTTTTATTCTCACTTTAGCACGCTTTGCAGACGGCTTCCCTCTACTTAAAATAACGTTTTTTTGGACTTACCCCCATTTCCCTTCCCTTCGTTTCGGTCTCCCTTTCTCCAATTTACGGAGATGGGATGATGATGATTACGCGTCCTTCCGATCGTTCCCCTCCCGATTTGGACTTGTTTAATTTTAAGCTAAGTGCGTTTTTCATCTTCCTTTGCATTTCGACCGTCGCACTGAATTTAAAGGAATGAACCTTGGCAACGCGTCGCTAGCGTCGTCGCGTTGCCAAGGAACATTCCTCGAAGCCTCCGGCTGTCCCTGCTTACGCGTCTGAGTTCCATGGCAACCAACAAGGAAATACCCTTCGGTGATCGCGCTCGAGCGCATTTTAATCACCGGAGGACGACGGTTGACTCGCTGGCACAGTTTTATGTTCTCTTGCCTGCCTTTAGCAGAAAGGCTATTAGAAATATAGGAATAATTATTCCTCATTCTCCAAATTAATTATTTCAACCTTTTACCTTTATTCTAATATAAAAAAAGGGGAGAAGAGAGTGAGATTAGATTTATTTGTTAATTTATGAAAAAAAAAAAAATAAAGGTAAATAATAATTTAATTTTACCATGTCTGACTTTGACTCAGACGAAGCTGAGGCTAGCGCCCCTACCCCCAAATTTAATAACGAGGCCTTTAAAGACATCATCCAGGAGGAGATGAGATCCTGTATGTTGGAAACCCTGTCCAAAGTTATCTCTGCTAAAAGATCCCTTCCATCTGATGAGGACAATTCTACAGAACAACATACTAGCGAAGATCTCACTAATATAAAGGGAAAAAGAGCAAAAAAATGTAATAACAGAGTTTTTCCCTAAGAGCACTAGAGGTCCTAGTACCTCTACTTTTACAAGAGGCCACCATACCTCCTTTTCCATGGGTGTCCCTAGCGGCACAACATATAAAGGTGTCCTCAGCGGCACAACGCATAAAGGTGTCCTAAGCGGCACACAATATCAAGGTGTCCACCGCGGCACAAAATATCTAAGTGCTCAAAATGACCTCAATGATACCAATAATGATGATGATGATCTTTACTTTGATGATGATGCCTCTAATTCACCTGACGAATATGTCCTAGACTTAGACCATGATGATTTAGAGTTTATCTCTCTTGACGACGACCTCGCTCACTCTTCAAAAGATGCCATCCTTGACCCTCTAGGACAAGAGATGTACACTCCCCTTAACATCAAGCATCCGAGGAGCTCGGAATGGATCCCTCACGACCATGTGAGTAAATTCATCATTAAGTGGCTTAGAAACCCGCTTGACAGGGACGCTAGAAACCTGCTAAGGGCAGAATGTTGCCGACCCAACATCGGAGATAGAGCTTCTCAAACCCCAAATCTCGACCCAGAACTTATAAAGTACCTTTTCAAGCTGGGAAGAGACCCTAGGAAGGGTATGGAGAGATCTCTAAAAGGCTGCCAAGATAGGGTCCTTGACATCTTGGGCCCCCTAGCAAGAATCATTGATATTTCAGAAGAAAGCCATCTTAATGGCACTCCCCTCGACACAGAACTCATCAGAGGTCTTAGTCAAAGAGCCCTCGTTCTTTTAGGTAACGCAAATGCCAGCCTAAATCCTGAGAGGAGAAGAGTGGTCCTCACCAAAATTAGCCCCAAGCTAAGTGATCTAGCTGACAAAGAGCCATCTGCCAACCCTAAGGGCTTGCTTTTCGGGGAAGACCTGATTAAGACTCTAGGGAAATACGTTTCTACATTCACAGCCCTAGATAAAGCGCATCAAAATATGAAGAGAGTGTTTAATTCTAATAACCTTTTCGGAAGGGCCGGTAGATGGGGCCAGTCTTCCGGCCGATTCAACAGAAGGCCCTATCCTAGAGGAAGAGGATATGGCGGAAGGGGCTTCTTCAACCCAAACACTCCCCAATTCTTTCCGCAAAGAGGAAGAGGTTTTCGCTCTAGAAGCTTCAGATCCCGCGGAGCGCCTACCGACAACAACAACCAAAGTGAGTACAATTTCTGTTTCTTCTCCTTCCACCCCTTTCCTGAAAGTGGGTGGGAGACTCAAACTCTTTTTCAACAACTGGAAGTTGATAACACAGGACCCATGGGTTTTAAATACCGTCAGGGGTTTCATGATAGACTTTACACAAACCCCTTACCAATCTTCTTTCCCAAAAGAAATGCCTCCTTCCCTAGATCAGGAAAAGATTATAGAAGAGGAGATCTCTTCCATGCTTCAGAAGGGTGCTATAGTAGAAGTACCCTTAGGAATGCTAAAATTCATCAGCACCCTTTTCCTGGTCAAGAAGAAAGACAAAGGGTGGAGACCCGTCATAAATTTAAGAGCCCTCAACAAATTCCTTGTTTACAGACATTTCAAGATGGAGGGCATTCACCTTCTCAGGGATTTACTTCTAAAAGAAGACTGGCTTGTAAAGTTAGACCTAAAAGATGCCTACTTCACGATTCCTATGGCCAAGGTTCACCAACCCTATCTTCAGTTTCTTTGGAAAAACCATCTTTTCCAATTCAAAGCCCTCCCCTTCGGTCTTTCATCAGCCCCCTGGTGTTTCACCAAGGTAATGAGATCAATCGCTTCATGCTTAAGAGAAAAAGGTATTCGCATGATACTTTATCTAGACGATATCCTCATCCTTTCTCAGGACCATTGTCAAATTCTCAAAGATCTGAAGACCGTGATGGATCTTTTGGAAAATCTGGGCTTTATTATAAACAGAGAAAAGTCCATCCTTTTACCTTCAAAAAAAATAGAATTCCTTGGTTTTTCAGTGGATACCACAAGTTGTCTACTACTCCTTCCTCCAAAAAAGATATCCAAAATAAAAAAAGAGATAAGACATATCCTAAAACTTCAGAGTTTTCCTCTAAGGGAACTAGCCAGATTACTAGGTCTCCTTTCCTCCTCGATACAAGCCATCTTCCCAGGCCCTCTCAATTACCGTGCACTTCAGAGGGTGAAAGCAAGGGCCCTTCAATCGGGCCTTTGGTACGGAGACCTTATTTCGCTAGACCAGGAGGCCAAGTTAGAACTGACCTGGTGGTTGGACAACCTAGAGGCATGGAATGGGAAAGCAATTTTTGGCTCAACTCCAGAATTCGTTTTAGAATCAGATGCCAGCCTTCATGGCTGGGGAGCATGCTTTCAAGGCCAGAACACTGGTGGAATTTGGTCTCTGGAAGAATCCTTACATCATATAAATTTTCTGGAATTGACAGCTGGTCTTTACGCCCTGATGAGTTTCAAACAATTCATTCAGGGCAGATCTATCATCCTAAAAATGGACAATATCTCCGCCGTCGCCTAGATAAACCGGCTAGGTGGAACCAAATCTGCCGACCTCTCCAATCTTGCCAAGAAACTTTGGATGTTCTGCTTGGAACACAAAATCGCCTTAAGAGCCGAATATCTCCCAGGCAAATCCAATGTATCGGCAGACTGGAACTCAAAATTCCTTCTGGACTTCAGCGATTGGAAACTCAACGTCTCCGTTTTCAATACCCTCAACTTCTACTGGGGACCTCTAGACTTAGACCTCTTTGCCAGCAGACTAACCTTCCAAATCGTGAATTATTACAGTTGGATGCCAGACCCGGGTGCTCTGGCAGTGAATGCCTTCCTCCAACCTTGGCAAGGCAGAAACAGCTACGCCTTTCCCCCCTTTTCCATGATCCAAAGAGTGCTTCAGAAAGTCAGACTTCACCAATGTTCAATCGTGTTAATCACTCCCTTCTGGCCCTCTCAAGCCTGGTTCCCAACGGCCCTAGAGATGAGTTACGACTTCCCATTCCTAATTCCCTTCCTTGCGGACCTTCTTACAGACATAGACGGTCATCTTCACCCCATGGTTCAATCAGGGAAACTGAACCTTCTTGCCTGGAGAGTGTCAGGAGATCCAATGATCTCTCAGGACTTTCGTCAACAGCTTCAACTCTCCTCTGCGAATCTTGGGCCCCTGGCACACACTACCGATACAACAACATTTGGAAATCTTGGGTTCGTTGGTGCTTGGAAAGGAATCTGAATTCCGTACAGGCACCTATCGTTGACATAGTCAATTTTCTGGTGGAACAATTTGAGAGAGGCCTTAGTTATAGATCTATCAATTGTTATAGATCTGCCATCTCCGCTGGTCACTCCCTTATTAACGGTAAAACTATTGGTAAAAACGCAATTGTTTGCAGGGTTCTTAAAAGTATAAGACTCAGAAGACCTCCTAAACCCAGATATCAATCCCTCTGGGACGTGAACCTGATCCTTGACCTTTTTTCTAATTGGCCTATTAATTCACTCTTAGACAATAAAAAACTTTCTATTAAACTGGCTACCTTACTTTGCTTAATTTCCTGTCGTAGAGTCTCTGATGTCAAAGGTTTGGAGATATCTAATAGATCCTATACCATGTTTGGAGTTAACTTTGAACTCTTCAGAAGAACAAAGACCATGTCCAATTCTATCTTTTATCCTCGTTTTGATGATTATCCCAAACTCTGTGTGGTTGATTGTATGAAAAAATACGATTCTAGAATGAATTCTCTTCGACCTCTTAATGCGACACAGTTGCTCATTTCTTTCGTACGACCACACAAACCTGTTTCTTCTAGTTCTATCTCTAGATGGGTTAAGATTGTGTTAAACCTGGCAGGTATCGACCTTAATATTTTTAAACCACACTCTATCAGAGGCGCTATGGCCAGTAAGTCTTTCTGGTCTGGAGGTAAGTTGGATGATATCCTCAAGGCTGCTGATTGGTCTAATGCTCGGACCTTTGCTCACCACTATTGTAAACCTGTTTCGCATGTGTCTGATGTAGTTTTACAAAGCTACCAACAAGCATAATGGTAGCCTCCGGTCTTGTGATGAAATTGCGATTCTCCTATTAACATGACCAGAGAATCTGGATTTCATTAAAGACACGGAGGCTAACATTATCCCCCCCTCCTCTTTCCCTTTGGAGGTTGTTATGCATCTATTGTAATTGATTTATTGTTTATTATCCTTTTCTTTGGATATTGTTGATTTGTCTTGATATTGTTGAATTGACATATTTCATGCTCTTATACTTTTTTCTTGGACATCAGTCTCTTGCTCTGGTTTTACTTGCACTTATTTTCTCTCTTTGCAGATGCTCTCTAAGAATTTTGGATTAGAGTTTTTTCTTCTTCTCCATCTTCGGTGTCCTTCCTTCTTCGACGTCCTACGTTTCAACAAGACGTTTTCTTCAATTTCAAGACGTTTTCTTCAGTTACAAGGATTTTAATGAACTTATCTTGTTTGTTTTCTCGCTATTTAAAAGAGGCAGTATACTGTGGGCTCATGCCTTTGATTGTTGTTAATGTTCTATTTGGAATACTTCCTTTGTGATGTATGCGGCTGCTTGGTGACGCAATTAAAAGTGTAAGCATAATGTTAGCCTCCGTGTCTTTAATGAAATCCAGATTCTCTGGTCATGTTAATAGGAGAACGCAATTTTTACCTTCACAATCCCTGTCCACCACCTTGTGACCACTGTACAGAGTTAATAGTGTTCCTCCCCTCCCCGCTACTAGTTTGTTTTCCCGTACTCCATTGAAGTGCGTCACAAAATGGTTCACAATAGTCAACCGTTCCCAGCCAATATTGAGCAAACTTGTACTCAGAACACTTTAGCCAATAAAATGTCCATGGTGTTCCGCAGAGGGGGGGGGAATTGCTGTCAACACGTCTACTTTCAATGGTTTACAGCCAATGAACATTAAGCTTGGGAAGGTCCAGCTTGGAGCACGTCAGCCAAACAGATGTCCCTGCTACTCCGTGGACGGGGAAGAAATGGCTGGCAACACTTCTACTTTCAATGGTTCGCAGCCAATGAACGTTAAGCTTGGGAAGGTCCTGCTTGGAACACGTCAGCCAATCAGATGTTCCTGTGACTCCGCGGAAGGGGAGGAAATGGCTGGCAACACTTCTACTTTCAATGGTTCGGAGCCAATGTACATTAAGCTTGGGAAGGTCCTGCTTGGAACACGTCAGCCAATCAGATGTCCCTGCTACTCCGCGGACGGGGAGGAAATGGCTGGCAACACTTCTACTTTCAATGGTTCGCAGCCAATGAACATTGAGCTCGTTGTTGGAACACCTCAGCCAATTAAACGTTAATTTTTTTCCGGGCACAGGAACAGAACACGCCCTCCCACATAATATTAACTTTTGTCTAAGAAAGTGACACTGTCCGTGATAAAAGTGAACACCGCATTATAAGTAAACATTACTGCGCATTATATTAAAGGAAGGCTGCAATACGGCGCATTGTTATTTTCCCGATATGATTTACACAGCCTACTGAGCATTGCCGCAATACTGCACATTCACACTACCTGTGTGTGCACCCTTACACAGTCTACTGAACATTGCCGCAATACCACACATTCACACTACCTGTGTGTGCACCCTACACACTGCTTACCGCAATACGGCGCATTGTTTTCTCAACGGGATTTCCAGAGCCTACGCAACCTTGCCGCAATACTGCGCACCGTTGTTCTGCGGATGTAATTGCCATGGCCTACGCAACATTCAAACTCCCTGCCTCTGCACCATACAGACTGCTTAAACTAAGACCAGAGTGTTCTTACTATACCCTCTTATACAATTATTCTCTTTGTTTTCGCCCTACGCCTTTCAACTCAGTCACAAAATGGCTTCCAACACTTCCTAGTTTCAACAGTTTGCAGCCAATGAGCTGCACGCTCGTGCTCGTAACGCCTCAGCCAATCAAATGTCAGAATTCTCAAATATCGAGATCTGTAAATTTTGATATTTCTCTAAAGCTACTGAACGAACTTACCCCATTTAAACAAAAGCGTGCTCTCTGGACCAAGACCTTTCTCCCTGCCAAATTTGGCGTAATTCCGTTCAGTAGTTTGACCTGTAGCCTTGTCTAAAATTGCTTGGAGAAAACATGTTTTGGGACTCCCCTTTTTTCTCATCTCCCCCTTCACGAATCACCCCCAAACTTTCAGGATAGGAGCTGACCTGAAAAGAGGAACTTTTTGGAAAATTTTGTAAAGATTCGTCAAACGACACCAAAGTTATAAGCAAATCAAAAAATGCTTTTCCTATGGAAACATGGTTCTAACTATAACTATCTACTGGCGACTGGCAGTGGATTATATATATATATATATATATATATATATATATATTATCTACTGGCGGTCGCCAGTAGATAGTTATAGTTAGGACCATGTTTCCATAGGAAATCCGCAACATTCTATTTTGAATAACTTTGGCGCCGATTGATGAATCAAAATAGGTGGGGCGCTCCGCTCCGCTCCTTCCCTGAAAGTCTCGGGGGGATTCGTCAAGCGGGGGCTGAGAAAAAGGGGGGGTCCCAAAACGCGTTTTCCCCATGCATTTTTCCATAAGACCTTTAGTCCGAGCTACAGCCCGAACGGCTGAACAGAATTACTTGAAATTTGGCAGAGAGGTAGCCCTCAGGTCAGGGATGTGCCTTTTGAAGGTCTCGTGTAAATCTGTTCAGTATTTCCTGAGAAAATAGCATTTAAATCAATATATATATCTATAGGCGCGCTCCGAGCGCCTATAGATATATAGCTTACCGTACGCGCACGCCGCCGTGCGGGAGCGCCATTCTGATTGGTTGTTAGATCTTAGTAAACATTCGAATCGGTCGAAACCAGGAAGTGTCGGCCGCCATTTTGTCTCTCGCAGTCTGAGGGGGTGAAAAACAAAGGTGGATAACGTGTAAAGGGGGCAGGCTGGACAGTTCCTGACCCCCTAGCCTTGGTCAGGGGGTCCCAGAAGGACCCCCAAGGCCAAAAGTGTATTTTAAATTTTTTATGAAAAATCGCGGAGTGCGCGAAGCGTGCGCGCACGGTAGAAATGGAAAAATTATGCGAACTACATAACGTGGGCGCCCACAGCGCGTGCACCGTGCGCGCACGGTACGCGCACGGTGAAAAACCTTAAAAAATAATAATAAATACATAACTTAGCATTTAAAAAACCGTACAAATTCACTGAAAAAACCATAGGTTTCACACACGTTATAGTTAGGAATTAGCATTTAAAAAACCTTGCAAATTCACTTAAAAAACCATAGGTTTCACACATGTTATAGTTAGCTGGGCATTTCACTCGTGAAAAACCAATGAAATTCCCCCGTTATAGTTAGTGCAGGCAACTATAACTCACGCGACCGCAATCCTCTGCTGATGACGTCAGATATTACATCATTGATGACATATGTGTTTTTATGAAAAAAAATATTTGTAATATATGTATAGCTAAAAATTAATGGAAGACGACATGGGTAAATAAGTGTCTAAATACAGTATTAGCATTAACAGAGGATTGCGGTTGCGTGAGTTATAGTTGCCTGCACTAACTATAACGGGGGAATTTCATTGGTTTTTCACGAGTGAAATGCCCAGCTAACTATAACATGTGTGAAACCTATGGTTTTTTAAGTGAATATATATATAAACAAACACAACCAGTCTCACGTTACTGGAGCCCTGGACCCTTCAGGGCGGCTTCAGTGAAATGGGCACGGAGCAGCCCATCAATCACACTCGCCATGCAGAAAAATATACTGAAGCCCAATACTGCAGTCAGGTACCTCGCTCAGTCCAGCTCCCAGAAAAGACACAGCACTTGTGGGGGAGAGTCTCCAGCTTTATTGAGACTCTTCAATGCACCAGATGCGTTTTGGCAGTCGCCTTTCTCGATGGTACGATGGCGCGCCAGAAATGGCCATTTTTTATACTTTATTTACAAACCACATTTCCTGTTCCCATGCAGCAACAACACGGAAGAGGGATCAACATTCATGTTACAATGTGAGCCACTGACTGACAAGTGCTAAAGTGCATGTGCTTCTCTTTTAAACATGGTAACAATGTTGTATACACAATTGGCAAATTTGGTTTACTTATATGTCTCTTGTAATTTGGGATACCATATACCCAGGGACTGTAACTTAAATGCTTCTAGTGGGTCTGCAGCACTGATCATGCCACCCACACAAGTAGCCTTTCAAACCTGTCTCAGGCCTGCCATTGCAGGGCCTGTGTGTGCAGTTTACTGTAACTTGGACTTGCTATTTAAAACTACTTGCCAAGCCTTAAACTCCCCTTTCATTATATATAAGTCACCCCTAAGGTAGGGCTTAGATAGCCCATAGGGTACATGCTATGTAACTAAAAAGTAGGACATGTACTGTTATGTTTTTCATGTCCTGGTAGTGACAGATACCCAAAGTCCTTTTCCACCACTTTGAGGCCTACTTAGCTCATAGATTAACATTGGGAATTCCTTTATACACTTTTAAACTTTAATTCCTGATCGGAAATGTTTTAATGTTTTAGATCTTTGGAATGGTAATGATAAATCCTCTGTACCGGTAAAGTTGAATTTAGCATTTCTATTTTAGAAATGGCACTTTTTGAAAGTGGATATTTCTCTGTTCTTACTGCTGTGTGTGCCAGCAGCCTGTCTCCAACACACGTCTGGGGTAGGTGACAGCTACACTTTGTGCATTCCCTATAGAAAGCCAGAAACAAAGAAAGGTTAGGTATGCCTGCATACTCATCTGCGTTCTGATGGCTCTTCCTTTGCAGAACAGGAGGTAGAAGCTGACACTTACACATGAATAGGCAGTATCATGTTTCCCACACAAATGACTGATTACCCCTACTGATAGTCCAAAGCCAGGACTGGGGAGAAGTGACTTGTTTGCACTTCAAAGACCCTTCTTTGAAGTCACCCCCACTTCAAAGGCACATTTGGGTGTAAGTGCTGGGTGTCTGAACCCACCAAATCAGACTCTTCTGGACCTACAACTAGACTCTGTCAGAACAACTGCTGTGATGCATTGAGGACTGGCACTCTGCTGGACTGTTGTACTGGAAGGCCTGCTTTTCTCGTGTGCTGCCCAAAACTCTCTATTGATGAGAGCTGGACTCTGCCTTGCACTGTAGTGATCTCCAAGGGCTTGTTGTCTTGCCTCCTGTTGCTTGAGACTCAGAGATATCAAAGTCTTTACCCCTGCTCCTGTGCCTGGTTCACTGGAAGTGGACCCAGATACTTGCATCACAAAAATCGACACATCTCCGGTCTGCGTGTAGCAGAACTGGTGCACCATCCCGGTTGTGTCAGGATTCAAGGGACTAGGGGCTGCCCTACATGCGCCATCATCCATTGAAGTACTCGAAAACTTTAAGATGGGCACCCAAGCATTCTGCAGTGATCAGTTCTAGTTGTTTTCCCCTATCCCTAAGCGCAAGATTCTATGTGAAGTGCGTGCCTTCTAGAATTTGCACACTTTACTGAAGTGAATTTCAGTGAATTTACCTTGTTGTAGAAGTCCATCCGGACTAGTTAGTGAGGGTAGTTTTTGTTGTCGGCTTCGTACCTAGTTTTCATCCGGGGTGAGTAGGTGTCGCTTTGGGCATGTCATGCTGCATAGAAACCTATTCTTCAGAAGTGAAGGTGTCTTATTTCTGAGCCTGCACGTTGAGGGAAACTTCTCTCTCTCTTTGCACATTTCACTCAATTAAGTTCCTGGTAACGAGGTGTTCCTCCAATCCGAGTCGCTGTGAGGAGGAGTGAATCATCATACAAGAGTTCACTTCCCCAAGGAAGTGTCTCAGCATCTCCGAGGTTCTGGTAGTGACTCAGTACGCTACTCCTCGAGACTGCGTGCTGAAAAATGCCTATGTTCTTCGAAGAAGAATTTCACAGAGCAGTCCACTTCTGAACACAGCTGGTCCAGATAATTACATTAGTATTGAGAATTTTTTTGTTTTAAAAAGTATTTACAATTACAATAGAACTCTCTACAAAAATGACAATTTAGGACAATTACAATAGAACTCTCTACAAAAATGACAATTTAGGAATAGACTGAACAGAGGGTTTTCATAAAAGAAAAAGAGTAATACTTACCAGAGTTTCTTCATGCCTTAGAATCCACCTGCAATTGAAGACAAACAAAAAAAGAAAATTAGTTGTTATGCGAAAACGATTATCTGAAGAAAAAGCATAGTGCTATCTTCCAGGTAAACTCATGCAAAAACAATTTTTATTGCATTACTCAATTACAATTGTCATCCACAATGTTCATCATAGCAGTGGCCGTCTCCCGCTTATCGAAACCGTTGCAGAGCACAATCTAAACCACTCCCAACTACCAATGCGCTGTCCCCTAACACCCCCCTAAACAAATGCGCCCCCCTCACCCACATGTCAGTGTGCCATACTGGCAGGTACCAGGATAAGTCTCTCTTGTAAGTAGCCGTGTTAGTGGCCGCGGGCTACTCCCCACCCCCATAGACAGGCTCAAAGCAGAGAGGAAAAGAAAAAAAAAGCCCTCCCGCCCTCATGAGCACGCCAGCAAGTGCCTCTCCCCCTCTAGGTTTCCGCCGGTTGTTCCAGTGCTTCAATGCCCTCCTCCCCTTCTGTTACCCACCCCTGGAGGTCAACCACTAGTGCTTTCCATGCATGTGCCATGACCAGCGCCTTTTCATCGTTTCCCCGTAGCGCAAGCTGCAGCTGGAGCGTGCCCTCGCTACCCGCCCATTTGGTGAAGGTCACTCTCCACCTCGCGAAGCTGGGACCAGTCCTCGACTTCCAGTGTAGAGTAATTTCCCTTTTGGCCACCACCAGCCCCAGGTCGCAAAACTTGCTCGTGGTTTTCGTGCGCTGCGTGTGGGGAAACCAGAGCAGCAGACAAACTCCCATTTCCACCCTCAGTTCCCGCCCTGTCACTTGGGTCAAGCAATCGATGACCTCCCCCCAATAGCAGCCTAACGTGTCACAGGACCAAAACATGTGTTTAAAGTCAGCCCCCTCCTCCCCACAACGAGGGCATTGCGGTGTGGGGCCCCCAAAATACTGAAATAATTTAGCTGGCGTCAAGTATGCCCTATGCAGGGTGAAGTACTGCACCAGTTGAAACCGGGCATTCCACGTGCTCTTCCAGGCCCGTCTCTGAAGCTTGGGCCACGTCAAATCCGGGATGGGTTTCCCGATGTCTGTTTCCCATTTGACCTTCAACGCAGTCAAAGGGGCTAGATGTTCCGTCGACATTCTCTGATAGAGGCATGTAATGGCCTTGACTGTGCCCGCCGCCATGACCACATATTGACAGCCGGCCGCCGTCTGCGGTTCCGAGAGCCCCGCGTTCCAGTGCTTTCGTAGAGCTGCCACCAAGGCCGCGTGGAGTAGATAGTCGCCCCTCGGGATCCCGAAAGAGTCCTGCAGACCCTGGAACGGCTGAAGCTCTCCATTGAGGTACAGGTCCCCCACCATCTGTATCCCTAGGTCTTCCCAGCGGGCCAGCCCCGACCAGTCCCCGCCGTGGGGGAGGGCTGTGCACATACCCAATGGGATCTCCTGGGCGTAGGGGTGAGCAGTGCCGACCCTTCGCAGGCTTCGGTTCCAACACAGCCAGAGCGTTCGCTCCTCGAGTGTTAGCTGCGACAGCTCGAGTCGCTGTTGGAAAACGATAAAGGAAAGCACGTGCCGCGGGATCATTCTGCCCTGCGGGCCTTCAGGGCCTCTAAATTCCCGAGCCACTGCCTGCGTGAGCCATTGTAGCTGGGCAGCCAAATAATACCACTCGAAGTCGGGTACCGCGAGCCCTCCCTCGACTCTGGGCCGTCGCAGCGTAGCCAGCGCCACCCGCCGTCTGCCGGCCCCCCAAATAAAGCCCGTAATCATGGCTGTAAGTTTGCGGAAGAGCGACATCGGCACCCAGATAGGAAGCGTGCCGAAAAAATACAACAGGCGCGGGAGCGCCACCATCTTCAGTAGCGCCACCCGCCCCGCTACCGAGAGTGGGAGAGTGCTCCAGAATCCGATACTGCCCGCCAGGCCCGCAATTGCCCTCCCCACATTCCCCTCCAACAGGTCGTGCTGGGTGCGGTAAATGCGCACTCCCAAATACGGCAGACAGCTACCCTCACAGCGGATTGCCCCCAGAGAAGAGGGGGTCCGCTCCCACTGTGTAATGGGGTATACACAAGTCTTGTCCCAGTTGACCTTCAGGCCCGACAGGCGCCCGAAGTCCTCCAGCAGCTCCTTGGCGCCCTGGAGGGCCCCCTCCGCGTCAGCCAGGAAAAGCAATAGATCGTCCGCGTAGAGGGAAATATAATGGGTTTCCCCCCGCAGTAGCAGCCCAGCATATGCGCGTCCCAGTCGAGCATGGGCCGCCAGTGGCTCGACCGCCAGGGCAAACAACAATGGCGATAGCGAGCAGCCCTGCCTCGTTCCCCGCCGTACGGGATAGGGATCCGATATCGTGGTCCCCGTTCGCACCGTAGCCACCGAGTTAGTATAGAGCAGCCTCGTCCATCGCACAAACCCATCCCCCAGCCCAAATTCCTGCAAAACCCTAAACAGGTAAGGCCACTCCACACGATCGAAGGCCTTCTCCATATCAACCGACAGTGTCAGGGTGGCCGGGTAGTCCATGCAATCCACCTCCATGACCCGCAACAGTTTCCAGATACACGTCGACGTGTTCCGTCGCGGAATGAACCCAGCCTGGTCCGGGTGTATCAAGGAGGGCATATGTGCCAACAGTCGTGTGGCCAGAATCTTGCTCAGAATCTTATAATCCACTGTTTAGCATGGAGAGCGGACGATATGCCGTCTTGGCACCCGGGTCCCCTCCTTTTTTCAGGAGGGGTATAATCAGCGCCTCACGTGCGGAGGTGGGCAACTGACCCTCCTTCCAGGCCTCCCTATAGACTGACTGCAACTGTGGGGAAAGTAGGTCCACATAGGGCGCGTAGAACTCCACCGGAAGCCCATCTGTCCCCGGAGTCTTCTTATGCGCCATATGCTTGATCGCCATACGAATCTCGCCTAGCGAGATGGCACCTCCCAGCGCCTCCTTGAGAGTGGGAGCTAGTCTCGGTAATTGGGCTGTTGCCAGGAATTCCTCCAAGTCCCCGGGAGCATCCTGCATGGTGTTGGAATAGAGGGCGGTATAATATGCCAAAAACTGACCATTGATCTCACTCTGAGAGTACACCATTGTCCCGTCCCCGGCGGTCAGCAAGAGTATGGGAGATCCGCATCTGGATTCGCCAACCAGGCCAGGAGCGACCCGACTTTGTCCCTCTCCGCATGCGCCCTAGTAAGGTATATCTTGTAATCAAAACAGCGGAGCCGCTCTACCTGCACTGCCACGTGTTCGCGCGCTGCAGCCACCTCATCTTGGGATTGCTCCCCCAATTGATGTGCCCGTTCCGTCGTGCGCAGCGCAGAGTCCGCCGTCTCTATATCCCCCAATAGCGTTTTCCGGACCCCGGACGTGGAGGAGATACATATCCCTCTGATGACCGCCTTGAACGAGTCCCATTCCCATGCCCTCCCTGATGCTGTCCCTGTGTTCTCTGCGAAATAATGTGTTATCCCCTCTTGGACTTCCGCTTGGAAGACAGAGTCCTCCAACATCCGCGGATTCAGGCGCCAGGTGGGTATCATCTGACGCTGCCTGCTCCAGTGCACTGCAACCAAACAGGGGTTGTGGTCCGATATGGTCTTCGCCAGATATTCACTATGGCGGGTCAAAGCCTGTACGCCCGGAGAGCACAAGATGCCATCCAGGCGCACATGCAGCTCGTGTGGAGTAGAATAAAAGGAGTAGTCCCTCTCCAGTGCGTGATGCTCCTGCCATGTATCCACCAACCCCCACGCAGTCTGCCAGTCCTGTCTACTTCTAGCCGCCCTATGTATCGCTGATTGGGCCAAGGGTGGGTGAGAACGATCCAGGTGGACATCTGTAATGGAATTAAAGTCACCCCCCAATATGATCGGCCCCTTTAAATACTCCGCTAAAGTGCCGGAGACGCGCGTGAAGAAGGCCGCCTGCTCTATATTCGGGGCATAAAGACTGCATAGCGTTATGTCTCTCCCATTTATTCGGCCCTGCACCACCACAAACCGTCCCTCCGGATCCACCTGCGTGGCGAGGGGCTGAAAGGGAAGACCCGCTCTAACCCAGATTAGGGCACCCCGTGCAAACTTGGAATAGGTGGTGTAAAACAACTGGCCCCGCCAGCGCCTATGAAGGGCCCGCCCCTCCGTCCGATCCAAATGAGTCTCCTGCAGAAAAGCCACCTGCACCCCCCTGCGCACCAAGTACGCGTGGACCTTACAACGCTTCGTCATGGAGGTGAGCCCCCTCAAATTCCAAGTTATATACTTCAACTCAGGAGGGGAGGCCATCACAGCATATAACACTTACTATCCAACCACGTCCCCTCCTAGGCACACTGACATTACCCCAACCCCTCTCAACTCCCCAACAAACGCCCATCCCACCCGCCCCCAGAACAGGTTCCCAACCGTAGTTACCCATCCAAATACAATACGATTAACCAATGTCTCTGGTAGCCACCAGAGCCTCACAACTAGTGTGAGTAGGAGGAGGTAGGCCGGGGCCGAACGGGCACCAAAAGTGTTCGCAACAAGAATCCTAGCCCAGACTCCGCAGTGGCACCCCGGACATATCTCGCCCCCGGTACGCCCGCCCTAGCCCTCCCCCGCCCCCGCAATCGTAGATAGGCTAGTAGTCCCCTGTGGATCCGCTGCAGCCCCCATCCCCCAGTGTAGAGTCAACAGTGCAGCATAACGCTCCTCTGGCCCCCAGCTAGCCTCCTTACTGTCAGTGGCACGCCAGGAATAGTTCAGGTGTCCATTATTCCATCCGCCGTCCCCGGCGTGACATGTGGCAGCCCTGTCGCATCGTCTTCTGTCTCATCGCTGTGTTGAGTGTCAGACCCTTTGTGAGAGCCCGAGCCCCCACCAGGGGCTACCACCATGGCTCCGGAGATGGCGGAGACCGCCTGCAGCGCTGCTTTCCGCTCCAACTCCGTCTGGGATGCCAGGGGGGAGCCCCTTCTAGTCAACCGATTCCTGGCACGTCGACCTCGACGAGGCTTCGGCGAAGACATCCTCGATTCCCCTTCTGCGGCACGGCCCCCGTTCCGGTTCTGTGCATTTCCAACCAGCCCCATGTGGCCTCAGGGTCGTAGAAGAAGAATGTTTTGCCGTCCAATATGACCCGCAGACGCGCAGGAAACAACAGCGCGTATTGAATACCTTCATCCCTGAGAGCCTTTTTGATCGCCAGGAACGATGTCCGATGTCGCTGGACCTCGAAGGGGTAGTCAGGGTAGATAGAGACCGACGCGTTTTCCACCCGATAGGGGCCCTGTGCCCTGGCCTTCTGGAGTATAATGTCCCGGTCTTTGAAGTGCAGAAGACGTGCGACCACTGCACGTCGTGGTCTACCAGGATCCAGGGGTCGAGCCGGGACCCTGTGTGCGCGCTCCAGCGTGTAGAACGGCGTTAGCCCCTCTGGCGCAACCACTTCTCGCAGCCAAGTCTCTAGATAAGCCAGCATATCGTTCCCTTCAATTTTCTCCGGCAGTCCGACCACCCGTATGTTATTGCGGCGATTACGTCCCTCCGCGTCCTCAGCCCTCTTCTCCAACAGCAGCACCCTCCGTTTCAGATCATCCATGACGGCCTCCGAGGCTTTCTGGGCTGGTGCCAACTGCTCAAGCGTGACCTCCGTCTGTTTGACTCGATCAGCCAGCTTCCGGTGATCCCCCCGAAGCAACCCCAGGTCCGTGGAGACTTGCGCTATGTCGTGTTGCAGGGCAATCCGTGTGTCCGAAATGGCTCGGAGGATCTGATCCAGCTGCTTTTGCTGTAGGCCCCCGGAGAGGACCCCCGCCTCTTCTCCATCTCTCTCGCCAAGCGTGTCCCCGGTCGCGGCAGTAGCAGCGGCGCCCTGCCTCGGGCGTGTCTTCCCCATCACTCCACGGGTAATCGAGGGCGGCTCGTCCGGGGCCCCGCAGCTCCAACCCCTGGCTGCCCGCGCTATGCCGGATGAGGCCTCAACCTCGCGATGGCCAATTGCGGCAACGAAGCGGCCCCGCTCCGCGCCCTGGTAGATCTCGCCGCCGTCACGGGGGGCCTGTCCCACCACCAGGGTACGTCCGCCGACCTGAGACAGGGGGGCAGGGGGAGCGGCACGCCCTCCGCTCTTCTCACAGGCAAGGAAGCCGGCCCGCTCCGACCGCAGGCCCACAGCTCTCCAAGGGGGCCCCCACCGCTGCCCCTCAGGGCACCAGAGCAGTCGCCTCGTTCTGGCCCAGGGCGCCACCACTCACATGTAGCCTCACAGGCCCCGCCGCTTCTTCCACGGCAGCTCCAGCCGCGTCACCCTCGGCGACTCCAGCAGCAGGCGCCTCACAGGGGGGACCGCTCGCTACACCCCGCGAGCTGAAGGCTCTCCACAGTCACAGGATCCGCTGCACGGGCTCCGGGGCTGCGCACTGACCTGCAGTCCCGGTGCCCGACCGCCGCCGTCGCACCGCAGAAGCCACCACCTCAGAGCCGCAGTCGGGTCTCCGACGCTGACCCGCAGCTTCCGGTGCTCTCTGCCGGCTGCCCCGCACTTCCGGCCGGCGCCTCAGGCACGCCACTCCGGGGATCCCTCTCCGATGTCAGGCCGCACAAAATGGCCGGCGGCAGCCCGTACCGCCACCTCGTCGCCGGAGCCAGTTCAGCTGCGGCGGTCCCCGGCAGGCCGCAGCACAGTGGTGGGAGTCAGGGGTGGCCTGGTCCGGCCCCCGGAGGTCTCACAGCAGGTCCGGGGCGACGATATTCAGGATTACGGCCGGGCTGGATGCGGAGCTCGCAGCTCACGCGTCCATCCCCATCGGCCTCCAAGCCACGCCCCCATCTTCCAGGTAAACTCATACGCAAGAATTATTAACAAGGAAATAACATACTCACCTTAAATAAAAGGGAAGCACAGGTCTTGGATATCTGGGTATGTTACAGTACAATTGAGTACATTAAAAAAAAACGTAAGTGCTTCTTATAAAAAAATGTTTTATTTCTTGAAATCTAATTGAAGGTTATGTTCTAGTTTCATAGGCAACCCAGAAAGAATGACACTTACATCCAGAATTAGACAAACGAGGTGTGAAACTGAGAGGAAGCAGAAACCAGAGGACCTAAGGCGGTCACTTCTGTTCATTTCTTATTTATCCCATTTCCCCCCTCAGAACCTTCCTGGTATTCAGTAGATATTCAGGTTATGGGAGGAGTTCTGAGAGAGGCATTGGGGCAAATCATTGTTTTGCTCCTGTGCAAGCCCAGAGGTAAGACTCTTGACAGGGAGTAGAATCAGCGCATAGCTCTCAGAACCAACGCATCACTGTTAAACCCCGACGCATCAGAACTGTACATCGCCACCCACGGAAGTGTGATCAGATCGGCGCATTGCTAGAATCCGGGGTCTCTGGTTGGCGCAGGTTTGCACTTGCGACAAGCAGGGACCCTTTCCTCTAAGTCAGGGCGTAGGATTACCTCTTTAAAAATAACCCCTGCTCACCCTCTAGGTAACGTGGCGCGAGCAGTCAGGCTAGATTTCCAGAGGGCATTAGGTTAAGCATTCAAGATATCTCACACAATAATCACCTCCCCACCACACAAAGACACAAGGCTGTATTTATATCAAAATAAAGTTCTTTATATAAAAGATTTCTTTAGCCAGGTTGTCAAAAATACAGTCTTTAACTTAAATAAGGTTCCAGTTACTCTTGAAGGCTTTCAGGTAGTCCACAGTTCTTAAAATGGCAAAATTGTACTTAAAATAGGCTTTTTAGGGGTTCTGTGTGCTTCGTAGCACCTTTGTTATGCTTTGTACAAGTTTTTAGAGGTGTCTTGCCGTTTCTCATGCTTCTCGCATGAGCACGAGTACGCTTGCCGTTCCTCACGCTTCTCACGTGAGCATGCGTACGCTGGCAGGGAACCGTACAGACCGTACCTTCGTTGGTACACGTCGTACACGTCCGGGATGCCCCTCGCCAAAGCTCACGCTTCCCGCGTGAGCGCCGTAAATGGATTTCAAGGCAGTACGGCTCGTAATTCTCCGGAGCACTTCGGACAGCTTGGACGATGGTTGCCAAAGCTCACGCTTCCCGCGTGAGCGCCGTAGCGGGTCTCCAAAGGCAGTACGGTGCGAACAGCTGATTTTGAGCCATACAAAGGCTCACAAAGCACGCGTTCGTCGCGTAGCAGTTCTACAGCGCTAGTACGGCCCGAACCAAGCAGCGGGCGGGTCGTACAGCAGCGCGCTCGCACACAGTACCTTATTCTTCGCACAGGGGGTGATCACAGCAGCATCAGGGGTCCTGGCAGGAGCGTCTCACGTCGCGTTGTCGTCCCTTCTTGGCAGTGGGCGGCGGTGCTTCGTGGGGTGCTCCAGGACAGTCTTCGGCCACACGATCACAGGCAGGAGCAGGAGGGCAGCTCGGGGGCAATCTCTTGAGCACGAGTACGCTTGCCGTTCCTCACGCTTCTCACGTGAGCATGCGTACGCTGGCAGGGAACCGTACAGACCGTACCTTCGTTGGTACACGTCGTACACGTCCGGGATGCCCCTCGCCAAAGCTCACGCTTCCCGCGTGAGCGCCGTAAATGGATTTCAAGGCAGTACGGCTCGTAATTCTCCGGTGCGCTTCGGACAGCTTGGACGATGGTTGCCAAAGCTCACGCTTCCCGCGTGAGCGCCGTAGCGGGTCTCCAAAGGCAGTACGGTGCGAACAGCTGATTTTGAGCCATACAAAGGCTCACAAAGCACGCGTTCATCGCGTAGCAGTTCTACAGCGCTAGTACGGCCCGAACCAAGCAGCGGGCGGGTCGTACAGCAGCGCGCTCGCACACAGTACCTTATTCTTCGCACAGGGGGTGATCACAGCAGCATCAGGGGTCCTGGCAGGAGCGTCTCACGTCGCGTTGTCGTCCCTTCTTGGCAGTGGGCGGCGGTGCTTCGTGGGGTGCTCCAGGACAGTCTTCGGCCACACGATCACAGGCAGGAGCAGGAGGGCAGCTCGGGGGCAATCTCTTCAGCGCGTCGCGCTGTCAGCTTCACGGCGAGGGCACAAAAGGCGTCGCAGGTCCTCACAGGAGCTTCCACGGCCAGGGGGGTCGCAGAGGCTCGGCGCTTGGAGTCTACACAGTCTCTTCTTTGCGGTGCGAGCTACGGCTCGGGGGGGGCAGGTGCTTGCGGTGCTTGGACCAGGGAAACAGGTCTTTGCGGTGCTTGCAGTAGCCCCGGTGGCAGATGTCGCGGTGCTTAGATGAGGGGCACAAGGTCCTCAGGGGTCAGCTTCACAGGATCGCTTCCAGCAGTTCTCCTCTTCTGGGGGAAAGGTTGCGCCCACTGTTCCTGGGGCTCAGTTCAGGGGGCAAGTTCACAAGCAAGCCCTTGGAGATTGTTTTTAAAAGCACAAGTTGAATCAAAGTCTTTTCTTAAGTCTTTTCCTCTCATTCCAGCAGACAGGCACCCACTGCAGGTCAGTCTCTCAGGCAGAGAGACAGTATTCCTCCTTCAGCTTCTCCAGGTCCTTCTCCTTCAGGCAGAGCTTCTTCTTGGAGCAAACAGGATCTCATTTCTTAGGAGAAGGGCTCCTTCTTTTATAGCACAATTCTTTTGTTCTTTGTCGCCAGGGGGCCTGGGCCTGGCTCAGTCCAGTTTTGGAGCACTTTGTTGTGGTGACTCTGCTCTTTCCTTTCAGCAGCAGGGCAGAGACATCAGCCGCTCCACAGGGGGCGGAGCCAGCATTGTGGAGGCAGAGGACAGGTCTATTCAGAGTCAAAGGTGTAGTCCTCCCACCCATCCTGGTATAATCTCTCTACCCACCACCTGGCAGCCAGCCTGTCTCCTGGAATTCCCCAGCCCTGCTCTTCACTGTTGCTAGGCAGAACACACACACACACCAGAGGCGAACTGAAATGGCCAGGTCAGTAAATACCAACTTTCTAAAAGTAGTATTTACAAACACAGGATATTAAAATAAACTTTACTAAAAGAAGTATTTTATTATTCTGAGTTCAGGCATACTAAACTTGACTTTCTACCATGCTCTATGAGTCCACTGGGACTACAGCGTGTAGTAATTCCAGCAGTCCATTCTGGCCTATGGAGAGCAGGTAGCCTTCAATAGTGAAAAACGAAAATGGCTGTAATTCACTATTAGGACATGCCACACGCATCAGGGCATGTCCTACCTTATACCTACAATGCACCCTGCCCTTGGGCCTACCAGAGGGGTGGCTAATATGTAGTTAAGTGAAGGTTTGGGGACTGGCAAGTGGGTGCACTTGCACAATCAGCGCGACAGTACCAGACCGCGTGCAGGTTCTGCAGTGGCAGACCCTAGACACATTTTACTAGGCCGCTTCTGTGGGTGGCACAACCAGTGCTGCAAGCCCACCAGCAGAATTTGTATTTACAAGCCCTGGCACTCCTGGTGCACTTTACTAGGGGCTGATAGTAAACCAAATAAGCCAAACATGGACACCAATCAATGTATACACTTTTCAAAAGGGAGCACTTGCACTGTGGCACTGATTAGCAGTGGCACAGTGCCCTGAGCAGCTAACACCAACAAAACACAAGGAGGCACATCAGCAAAAAGTGGAAGGGAAACTCACGCCAAGGTGCCAGGTCTAACACGCATCCTTTGACTTGCTGGAGAAACCCGGCGCATCGCACTTCGGGACCAACGCATCTCGGCTCAGCACTTTGTCTATGGAACCAACGCATTGCCACTCTGGGGTTGACATCGATGCATCTCTCAACTGCACCCTGCATCTCCCTGTTGCAACCAGGTTACAGTAAAATACTTGAAATGTTAAGAGGGACTGCATGACTGACTGGGTTACCTCAAAGAGTTTTACAGTCATTATTTACTAATCAATCAGTGTTTTTACCTCTTAAGTTAAGGGCATGAATATAGGTTCCAATATGGACCGGTTTCAAATTTTGTTTATTAATACTACCAGATCTGATACTTGCCAAGATCCACTCCACTTAAAGTTTTAACAGTGGATGGTGTTGGAATTGGTGATTATATGCCAATTTCCTCCCCCCAGAGATATTTTTGGGCCTTATTATTGTTCATGATAATGATCCCCATTTTCTTAATTCAAGATGGTGGCACTGTGGCAATTGCAGTCATTTATATAACAAATACTTTTATCAAACTCATTAATCTGCATTGAATAGGTGCAAATAAGTGGGAAGCTTCACAGATTATTGACTATTACAGCTGTCTGCAAAACAAGTTCTGGAAATTATAAGGACCACTAATTAAAACGGCAAAAATATTGTGATGTGAGTCATTTACAGAACAAGCACATCAATAGCAAGGCTTTATTTACAATGAACAGGTATGTAGCATTGTGGGCCAGCCCAATTTGCTGAATGTTTCCACTATTTGCAAGTGTTTCCACTAATGCTGACTCAAGATGACGGAATGAAGAGAATTTTACAGACCGCATGAACCGATCACAAGTGTCTTTATTCCTATTGGTCAGCATGTGTGGCTGTTTCACACACCTTGAAAAATTGTGGCCAATCAGAAAGCAGATTTCTTTTTTTAATTTTCCCAATGAGCACTACAATGCATGGATTATGCACATATGTTCACTGGACATTTTCCCAAACACGTCCAAAATGGATGGACACACATGACTGAAACTAGGAAGACACCAAAACAAGTCTAACACCATGTGCCTACCTAATGCAGTGTACTTTGGTTTAGCCATTTTGCAGTCTTTTGTGAATAGATTCCCTATGGAGATTGCCATGCTGTACTTTTGGAACTCTCCCAACAACATTTGCCTCCCCTTGACCATTCTTCAATAAATGTGACTTGATCTAAGGGAATTTTCTGAACTTTGTGGAATGTTTAGTGCTGATTGGTCCACTGGGACAAAGTTATTAGTACCCCAAAAGACCTTTTCTTATAGAAACCAATCTTAACAACAGGAGCATAAATGTCCCCACCCTCTAATATTGACTGTAATTCTCACCTTTGGTGTTTCTTCAGGGGTGAAATGAAAGCCAGTAGCAAGGTCTCAACTTTTCCTAATCACCACAGAGGCCCAACAAAGTTCAAAGTCTACAATGGTGAAATGGGGAAGAGGGGAAAACAAGGGAACAAAAGACACATGACCAAGCATATTCAGGGCTGAATAGGAATCTTCAGGATCACAGAAATGCCTGCAGCAAGACAAGAGATGTGTGTATATATGCATAGAACTAATGCATAGCAACAAACCCAACCATTCCCCAGAAATGCAGGGCCTCAATTATGAGGCCCTACTGGCACTTTTGCGCCACCAGAACGTCACTTTTTTGAGGCAACGTAAAGCCACGTTACATGGCTTTTCATGGCCTTATAAATATTTATGCCTCTTTCACGCAGAAAAATGTGTGAAAGGGGCTTTCCATGGGTATTGCAAAGGGTGTTCCCAGCAACATCCATGGCTTTTTAACACTGCCCCAGATTTACGCGAAATCGTAAGTCCGAGGCAGTGCCAAAAACGTACACCTCCAGAGGGGAGGCGTGGGAGGCACAACAAGGAGAAATTGTTTTATTTCTCCTCGTTTTTCCTCCTTCTATGTGTGCTACATTCTGTAGCACACATAGAAAGAGGAAAACGCCTCTTGTGATAATTTTTGTGCAGGAAGGTTTCCCTTCCTGCCTTCTTTGATGCACGGCAGCCCAATGTACACCGGCGAAGGGGAAAAGGACATGAATGGTCTATCTGATAGACACAGTGCATTCCTGCCCTTTTCTTTTGCCGTAGGGCAGTGCAGCAGGAAAGCCTGCAGTGCTGCCCTACGGCAAAACCTCATAAATGAGGCCTTCAGTGTTTATATTTTTATGCGATAACTACCTGTGAATTTCCCCTCTTCCGTTTAAGGTTATAGTTATCAGAGACTGAGAAGCACTTTTCTTCCTTCATGAAAGAATATGCACAATAGGTGGTGTCAATATAATAGGAAATAATGTGTGAGTAAGTATTCAATGTACTAACCTTGTAGAGAGATAGAAATTCATAAAAATAGCACCAAAATATAATAATGTCAGTGGAAAAAAACAAAAAACATATTTCCCAATAGGATGAAGTAAACCAATGCAATAAGGAAAACAAGAAAACATATGCAAAAAAATTAGCAGGGCTGAATACAACACAAGAATAACTCCTTGACTTCAGGATGTGCTTTGTAGTAATGATTCGTTATTTTACATCTTGCAGTTGTGCAGAATAGGAAATGGAACTTCCAACGTAGTGGAGACACTTCAGATAAGTATAACCCAAGCTAATAATAGCCTCACGTGATAGCCCTTTAGGACTGCTGGTTCTTTAACTGTTGTCTTTCTTGTCTTCTTTTGTTTTGCAGGTTGGTGATGACCTGAGGGAGGAGCTAGGCCAGTCACCACGTGGAAACCTTCATTGGAGAAGAAAACTTGACGAGGAGCAACCGGACTCCGAATGCCGAATTCGATCGCTGAAGTGACCCGGAAGTGACAGGTGAGTTCAAGGGTAAGCTTGGGCGGTAAACTCCTCTCTGCTCGCCGAGTTTGTGGATTTTTCAGCACTCCGCGCTACGCGGAGCTCGCGAAGTTCCTTGCTTGCGTCCGCAACGTCAAGTTGGCAAGCATGAGCAAGGAAAATTCCCCTCCCGGCAAGATTTCTCCTCATTCGCGATCGTTAACATCAAGTTGACGAGCGTGCAAAATCAACCTCCCGGTAAGATTTCTCAACGCGGGGCAGCAGATTTCTCATTGCGAGTGGTTGCGTATGCTCGCGACCGCTCACGTTGCGAAACTGTCCGTTCGTGGCAGAAAAGAAAGCAGCGCCCACTGGCGATTATTGCACAGTGCGGACAAACATCCGGCACTGAAAATCACCGCAAACTTCATTGTTCCATTGCACTCTGCTGCTTGCGGAGCTCCGCCTATCACAGCAGAGTTTTTTCTGCACTTCGCAGAGTTCCACGTAGCACAACTCCGTAAACTCCACCCAGGCTTATTCAAGGGGCAAGGACGGAAGACACGCATGCATGCACAAGAAGGCAAAGTGCTCTTCCCTTCTTGCCTGCCCTCTTTATTCCGGACTTGCTCTGCCACACCCGCATTAGCAGTCAGACACGGAGCAATGCCGACATTGACTGGCTGAATAACTGAGTGATTTACTGGGGACACACTTGTTACTGTTTCTTCTTTGCTTTTCTTCACCCTCAATCTTGCACATTGCCATTGGAGTGAGTAAGTGAAAACAACATTTACATAACTTTTAAAATATACTCCACCTGGCCACTGGAATTTTGGCACAAGTCTTTTCTTTTATTTCTATCACCTTATGCTTGGAATATACATTGACACCCTGGGATGCTTTAGTGGCGTTTTCACGTAATCATTGCATATTGTTAGATCATAAATATAGTAATTGATACCATTTTCACTGTACAGTATTGTTATCTATAGTTCCAGACAATCTTACATGGGACTATTCTCATAGAGTACCTCCGCACAAACACTGCACCAAAAGGCCTCCTGGTGACTAATGCACCCCAAATCTTTTTAGAGGATGCAACCTTTAGAAAGGAGTGGGCAATGATCGTGTGGCATTGCACACGTGTTTGGTTAGTGCTGATAATAAAAACAGCGGTAAGGCTCTCTGAAGCACTCATGGTTGAGATTCAACAAACAGAAAATCACTTTAAGACTACACTAATCGGATACAAAAAAAGACTGGACGAGATGAAAAATTAAATCAGAGAATATAATGACAGTCTGATCCAGACGAAAGTAACAATATTTCAAAAAGATCTTAAGAAATTTACCTTCAACAAAGTCTACCCCTATGCTGATACTACTTACACACCACCTAGTAGGAGTAATTCCAATACAGACACCTCTGACGACAACTCCTCTACTGCAAGTGGCTCGAGTAGTGGTAGCTATAGACAAAGACAAAGGGGTGGGACACGAGGTGCGTCTTGGCCCAATTTTCAACAACCCATGTGGCCACCCTACCCCATCCCGGGAGGAGGGATGCACCCAATGCATTTCCAGCATCCTCAGATTCCGATGTTGGGTTGGAATCCTGGCTTCTTACAAGCACCACATTTTCAACAAAATACCTACCGTTCTCCTTTTTTAGAGAGAGGACGCAGAGGAAGGGGCAAGCGAAGAGGACAGAACCAAGTCTGATGGGAACAAGACGACTCAGTGGGTAACAATACACGGAGCAAGTCCCAACAGGCGAGCACGAGTGCCCAGGGAGTCTGATTGTTAATCTCTCAAATTTGACTTTATCCGCAGCAGAAAAACAAGTCCTCGAAAGAGTCTTAGGTTTCGTCCCAACTGCCAGCTTGGACAAGTTCCGACTTCATTGTGAGCTATCAAATTTTATTTAGAAAGCTCAAACTAAAAGCTTTTTTAGAGGGAAAAGAACCAACAGAATCTGAGAACAGCTCAGGAGATACAGGCTTAAGGACAAAATCCACTTTTACCCCGCCCCCTCACTTTGTACCAGCAGAAATCACTGCTTTTGAGCAGGCGCTTTTAATGAAATCAAACTCTTCAGGAACCTAAAACTTTCAAGAACCTCAGTACTTCTGAATTCAAGGCCCAGGAAAACTTGCAATCCAACACCGCCATCACAACAAAACCAGCGGATAAGGGTGGTGGTGTGGTTATTCAGAATACTACTGACTATGAACATGAATGTCAACGCCTGTTGGCTGACAGAAGAAACTACCAACCACTGACCAAAGACCCTTCCCCTGAGTTAAAAACTTGAATAACGAGACTGGTGAGAGAGACAGAAGAGAATGGTCCCATCACTAAACATGAAGCTGAATTTTTGACAGAGGGGGACAACGTAATACCCTATTTTTATACGTTGCCCAAAATACATAAAAATAGAACACCCCCCACCGGGACGTCCCATCGTCTCGGGGATTGGCTCTCTACTTGAGCCATTATCACGCTTTTGTGACCATTTTCTCAAACCCCTGGTTCAACAGACCCTGATTTACCTTAAGGATACAAAAAAACCTCCTTAACTTGCTACAAAAACTGACTTTTTGCACAGATTCAACTATACTGTTGACTCTAGACATCGAGAGTCTTTATACGAGCATTCCCCGGGACGATACCATCAGAGTCCTGGGTGAGGCGTTGGATGAAATTACCCGGGAATATCAAACACCGAAGGCGTTCATCTTGGAATGTGCTACTTTGGCACTTAAACACACTTTTTTTTAATATA
Organism: Triturus cristatus; assembly: GCF_964204655.1. Taxonomy (NCBI): domain Eukaryota; kingdom Metazoa; phylum Chordata; class Amphibia; order Caudata; family Salamandridae; genus Triturus; species Triturus cristatus. The sequence continues at coordinate 60,998,343 of NC_140588.1, forward strand.
AAGGTGATCTGTTCCTTCAGTCAACTGGGACTTCAATGGGCAGCACCTTTGCCCCTAGCGTAGCGGGCCTTTATGTTCATGACTTTGAATGTAAATTCATCCAAAATGCCAACAACCCTTTTGCGTCTTCCATAAGTTTATGGAAGCGATATATAGAAGACATTCTCATGATATGGCAAGGACCGGAGGAATCCCTTGCAGACTTCTTAGTGTGGATCAATACTCTTGATCTGAATTTGAAATTTACCCACACGTCGGACAAACAAGAAGTTGTGTTTTTGGATATGGTAATTTCCAAAACCAATGGGCACTTTACAACCAAAACCCATTATAAAACAACAGCGAAAAATAACCTGTTGGAATTTTCCAGCTTCCACCCCAGACCCCTAAGGGAGAATTTACCATATGGACAATACCTACGTATAAGGAGAAACTGTAGCAATTTAAACAACTTCCGCACACTGTCATCTGATCTGACTACCAAACTTAAACAACATGGGTATCCAGAAAGAGTTCTAAATAAGGGCTACAAACTATCCTTTTTCTCTGGTTCTCTCTTTTAGCCAAATGTTGCCTGAACTATTGTCTGATTTACATCACAATAATCCAATAGTGATCGCTGTGTACAATACAAATAGCCACAAAATTCCACATCAAAATCATAATAATATTGACAAAGAAAGAACCCTTGACTTCGGTTCCTTCGTTTATTTCTTCTTCTGCTCCTATTTGTATGGACTATCATATACGTTTACTTTCTATTCATAGTCCTTCAAACACGATTAAGGCTCCCTATTTGTACTCACTAACAGAGCGGGTGATTGACCGGCTCTACCATTACACTTTTTGTGCCCCCCTATGTGTGGTTTACCGTATTTCAATATTTTTAACCTTCTAGCCACTTTTACTCAGTTGAAAATTCCAAAATCAACAGAGTGTGAAATTGGCTAATCTCCTAATCACGCTGCACTTTTTATCGACCTTTGCTATATTTAACATACAGGGTGCTCTTTCCATTTCTAATATTTTGCCCTTTCGGACGACTCCGGATCCGATTTCTTCTCCGCAATCAGATTGGGCATTCACACTAGAGCCCGAGCTACAACCTTTGTGATTGGCTGCCAACTCGCCCCGTCATTCATGCCAACGCAATGACGCGTTCAGCTCAGCCGAGTACCTGTCTATTTTCCTCGTGTGTTTAAAAATCTTGCCGGTTTTCCGGTTCAAACATCAGCGGGGTCCGGTCCAACGAGGATTGTCATAGATACCGGGCGGGTGCCTGGCAGCGAAGTCGTGAGCCCCGATACCGCAGCATGAGATAAGTACTCTCTTTAATCCGAGACCTCACATCTTACCTTTACCCTAACTTCTTTTTCTCATAGGGTGTGCCATTTTGCCACCACCCCCTCCCGAGACCCATGGTGTGATAAGTGATTACACCTCTTGTAAGATATATTTTTAATGTACTTTCATTGAACTATATGTGCCCAGCAGCACTGATTTGTCGTTAAAACCTTTCATAGCGTTTATACCGCTTAGACCATCGATTACCGTTAAACGCTACTTTGGGCATACAGGGCGCCATTGCCCTTAGGAACGTCAACCACAATTAAATCGACCACAGGTTGAATAAGTGCACAGAATCACCAATAGCAGCACATGTGATCAGTGTTACTATTCAAAGTGCACTTCGAAGAGCACCAATGCATGTATATTCTGCCATGATAAACCATAGAAGATCATGTCTATACTATATTTCTTCTTGTTTTTTCTTTGTTTGTCCGGTTGTCATTGTCAGTTATATTTTTTCAGAATACACTCGGTTCCTCTCAACACGGGGAATACCTGACATTTATTCTCTTTTAACTATTTTTCACATTAATAACCTCTGGTTAGGGTGGGCCTTAGCGCGCCCATACTGCAGAGGTTCACCACACTCTGGTCCTGATGACAGTCTGATTAATAATCCCACATAGGCAAAAACATGTTGACCACACCCTAAAGGGATATAACCGAACAATGTATTTCGTTTCTTTATCCCACACTTCTTTTATCTATGTATGATTGGCAAACTAATATAAGGTTTTTTTGAAACAGTCTAGACATTTTTAAATTCACTTTCACCTATCACAACTCACATGATACCAGCTCCGCAATAATTCTGGCGTTGAAGCACACCAGGGTGGCATTCGGCCTCTCCTGGTGGGGCCCGATGATAAAGAATGTCACCAACTAGGTTGGTGAGTGAGGGCTTTCTAAAAAACCTAGTTGATTTTTTTACATGCATGTTCTTCTTCTTTACAGAAAGGTACACTCTTTCGTTGTTTTGATTACAGTATTGAGGGGAGCAAGAGTGCTCCTGAGTTGATTTCCCTTCCTCTCTTGTTGTTTCCTACATATTTTTTTGTTTATTCACATTTTTCTTCCAGCTTTTTTTTAATTTATAATTTTAAGAGGCCATTCCTATTTTATCACGTTGCATCCGTTATGTCTAGTACGTCCATAGAAATCATTGCACTATGATATTAATTTTTGGGTAGTAAATAGTGCCAATCCTGCATTAGAATGCTGTTGCCGTCATCTGCTTCTTGAAGTAATGTTCATTAGTTGTTCCCAGAAATCAAACATTTCTATGTACTTTCCCCTTATTTTCTGTAATTCATTTTCTTTTCCCTTAGCATTCATAGTAACAATTTCTAGTGTAGCTAACTTCCCAGTCTCTTCTATCCATTCCTGTTGAACTTGGCCCTCTTTGCTGGGTCACTCCCAGACTTTTTGCCTTCACCCCACCTGTTTTCTGAAATCATTTTTGTTGGCATTAGGACTATGTGCACTTTACCACTGCTAACCAATGCTTAGGTGATTGCGCTAATCCTTAAAACGTGGTAGAATTAGCCTCCCCTGATTGGCATATTAACTTACTTATAAGTCATTAGTAAAGAGGTACTACATGTACCCAGATCCTGGAAATTAAATGCCATAAGTGGGCCTGTATTACTTATTGTGCTATCCAGTTAAGTAGCCCTTTTAAGCATGTCTCAAGCGTGCCAATGCAGGTGGTGTTCAATTTTAAACTGCCAATTCAACTTGGCAAAATAAAACTTTTGCCAGACCTAAACCTCCTTTTTCATACAGATAAATTACCACTAAGTTAGGGCCTAAACAGCCCATAGGGAAGTTCATTTAAAAAGTTGGATATGTACTTTTAAGTTTTATATGTCCTGATAGTGAAAAACCCTCATATTCGTTTTTCACTACTGTGAGGCCTGCCTCTTCCATAGGATGTAATAAATACACATTTTTAATTGGGAACAAGTACAAAGATCATGTTTGGACTCAAATGAATTGTAATTTAGAATCCTCTTTAATGGTCAAGGCGGATTTTAGATTACAGTTTTGAAAAAGGCACTTTTAGAAAACTTACATTTGCCTACTCTAAATCTTTTGAGGCCTTCTAGAAATTTCCAGCTGCCTGAGCCTCTTCATTTCTCCCCGATCAGGAATGAGTATTGAGCCCAGACGGTGAACAAGAGAATTTGGGGGTGACTGGGAAAAGGCCATCCTGCCGGGTTGGGAGGGGCAGAGCTGTTCCTTGCCACAATTGCATTTCAAAGTGCTGCCTCCAGCATACTCACAAAGGAAATTGACAACAGCTGTTCGTCACCCTAGACCACCTGGAGCCTGGGCAGGGGAAGAGAGGGCTGCCTGTTGCTTGAGGCATGCCTTATACCCCAGAGCCCTGCCATACTGCTTGAGGCTGCCCTGTTCTCTGACAAGGAAGACGGGACCTGCTCACTTCATCCCAAGCTAACCTGATTAACTCCAAGGGTCTGTTGGCTGATCTCCTATTTTAAGTAATATGTATACCACAAGCTCCAGAGGCCTCCCTGCAACTGCCCAACTGGCCTGCTGGAACTCACCATGCCTGGACCTGCAACAGAACCTGCCTGAGCCCTGCTGGCCTCTTTCTGGAGCAAGTTCCTGATCCCCAAGAGGTGCCTCCACATCTCTAGGACCTTGGCTGGCATCAGTTGAACTCCTTCTGGCATTGAACTCTGCACGCCAAACTTTAAGAATGTAACTTTTTTTAGCGGGACTAACCTGGCCCACACTCCTTCACAGTCAGCCTGAACTCGAGACTTTGTACCGGCCTAGCACCAGCAGGTACCCACCTTTAACGCTTTACGCTTTTTGGCTTTATTTTTACTTAAACCTTTCAAATTGCATACCTCCGGGTCTCCTGATTGGGTTTTTGTTGTTTTGGTCTTGTTTTATATATTAAATGTTATTCTATTTTTCTAAATTGCTGTGAGATATATCTTGGGTTGTGTTTTCCTTTTATTACTGTTTGCTTGCTGCATAAATACTTACTCAGGGTACCCAGCCATAATGGCCAGGGATTCTTCAATGGATAGTTCAAAAGAGTTTTTATTGTATATAAAAAAGAAAATATAGAATTGGGCAAGCAGGAGTATAAACCCTACAGGGCGTAACTTAACAGGTGTACCTACACAAACAGTCAAGGAAAGGGGTTACATGAAACAATTATTACAAAATCACACATCCCAAAATTCATGGAGACAACACTACTGCACCCAAAATAAACATTTATATAATCATGCAGGTCCGCGTGATTTAGTCGACGACGTTTCGATCCACTACACATATAGGATCATCATCAGGACAATAAAATGTTTGCCTGTATACATAACTGAGTGTAAAAAAATATGTAAATACAAATGTAACCCAGTACAACTAAGCAACAGTCTTGTTCTGCCAAATATACATGCCTCCGGTCATGGGAATACCACTACGCTCTATTACCAATGTAATACGTTTAATAGTGAAGGTGCCAAATCGAGACCAACCACAGTAACAGGATTCCTAGAGCTAGTATTCTAGCAAGCAATGGGTGCTGCCGTTAATGGGACCCACTCCTGTTCTGCTGAAACCCTATTCAATCACCATGGTTGATAGGGAGTGCAAAAAATGGAAAGGAACACTTGTGCAGGTGAATTCACAATTGAGCTATATCCAGATGGAGTGTGCAGTACTGAGGCTAGCTAGAAAATCTTTGCAGTTTTTGCATTTTTCTAACAGGTAGTCTGTCTGTTCTATTTTTGTGATTTTAACCAAACTGCAGTCTATGGTGGAAACAGGTGAAAAACCCATTTGTGATCTCAGAAGCTATACATTATTGAAAAGGAGACAACATTTCCGGATTCAGCAAGGGATCATTTGTGTAGATTCCTCAAGGTTTTCTCAAAGAGACTAAAAGTTCAAATTTAAAAAAAAATGAAAGTTAGTATGAAAATACCAGCTATTTGTGATGAAATGTTAATATGTAACCCTTGGTCAAGATGGCCCATATACAAAAACAATATAACGTTATGTCCAACATGGTCATGGCAATATTTAGGGTTTGTACAGTCCACAACAATGCGAGAGCCAATAACTGAGATGTTCCTTGAAATTATTTGTCATTGGGTACTAACTATGGTAAGATATAAGGAATGAAAAATGGGTTTGCAGAAACCCTATGTATTTATGAAATGTGCATAAGATAACAAGTTTAAGACCAGTGGTTATGTATACTCCTCCAAAATTAGGTTTACCCATACTATCATGTTATTCAGTGGGCATTTTTGAAATGTCTTCTTTCTTGCACACTAGCTTACATTTGGAAGCCACAAATGCAGAGAAATACATTTGGTGCCAACAAATGTTCTACCATTCTGTCTTCCCAAACGTTTCCAAATAGAAAATGGTACCCCACTTGTGTGGCTAGTGCCTGAGGCACAACACACCCCGAAACGCGACCTGGAAACATCAAATTTTACCAAGCAGAATTCACATTTTTTTATAATGTGAATAGCTGTTGATTTTGGGCCCTAGCTCACCCCCCCCCCCCCCCATGGAAACCTACCATACCCAGACATTTCTGAAAACTAGACATCTGTGAGTGGAATTTCCTCACATTTTGCCTGAGGGAAAAGTTCAGAATGTGTGGGATTCACACATTTCCTACCACCCAATGTCCTCACAGGTCTCTTAAAAGCAATGGTACTTCACTTGTGTGAGTGGGCCTTGTGCCCAGGACAGGAAAGGACCCAAAATGCAACATGAAGCAATCATTTGTTGCCACCCAAAATCAACTCTTTTTTTGCAATCTTGGTGGCTGCAGAATGTGAGCCATAGTTCAGCCAGCACCAAGGGAAACCTACAAAACCAAGACACGTCTGAAAACTAAACACTCTAGGGAGTCTTAAGGTGGTGTGACTTTTGTAAATCTTACAATATTTTCGTACTCAGAGAACCTTGCAAACCACAAACTTCAGCTAAAAACACACAGTTTCCTAATATTTCTGCGAGAGAAAGTTCTGAAGTCCATGGGTTGTCACAAATTCCTACCACCCAGTGTTCCCCCATGACTCCCAATAAAAATTATACCTTGTTTGTGTGGGTAGACCTAGCACCTGCAATAGGAGAGGGCCAGAAATGCAAATGGACTAATCACATTTTTAAACTGAAAACCAGCACTTTTTTTGCAATTTGGTGACTTGGAATTTGGACCCTAGCTCAGCCGGCACCTAGGAAAACCTACAGAACCAGGACATTTCTGAAATCTAGACACCAGTGGAGTCTGGGGTGATGCATCTTGAATGGATCCCACAAGGTTTTCTTTTTCCATACTTCCCTGCAAACCTCAAACTTAGCCCAAATTTGCGGAATTTAGGCAGAATATCAGAAACAAAAATATTGTGGGATAATATATTGTGTCGAGAATATCGAGGACAAAAATATTGTGATGTAAGTTACTATAGATAAGTAAAGTTTTACTATATATACCTCCACAAATATGTACCTTGATTATACATATATCTATATCTCACAAAGGTATATAGATCTGGGCTTAGGTATAATAAATCTATACTTAGCTATTTGCACTTATCTCCTTGATATTATGGTCCTCAATATTTTTGACATGGTATTCTGTCTCAATAAAAATGCTACCCCAGTTGTGTGTCTGGGCCTACTTCCCATGACAGGAACTGATCAAACCAGGGTAGATGAATTGAAAGTGGCCTTCTGGGGTAGAGAATGCAGAACTCTCCTTGGTCTTTTCAGTTAGGGCAATCTGCCAATACCAGGATGTCAAGTCAAAGGTACCTTGGAAGCGCCCATCTGATCAATGAGCTCAAGAGCTAGAGTGAGCATCAGCCTTGGTGACTGAATTGAGATCCATGTAATCCATACCAAACTTATATTCTGGTGTAGTGCCTGGTGGGTCAGCCTTGAGTACCACTACCACTTGACTGGACCAGGGACTATAGGAGAGCTCAATACCCCCGAAATTCAACATCTTTTATACCTAAACCTTGGTGCTGGCTGTCACATTGTCAGACAGCCTGTAGTTTTAATTCTTGACAGGCATGCTTCCCCCATGTCAATGTCATGAGTACACCAATCAATAAGCCCTGGGATGAGTTTCACAAGAGCATAGTGAATCCGGACCTCTCAAAGTGGGGCTTGAGGTGTTTCACATATAGAACCCTTCAGGGATTTCTAGATGTCTTGAGGTTCAGCAGATAGGTGACCTCCCCTTTCTGTTCCTGTACCTCACAGGGACCATTCAACCAGTCCTTCAAGGCCAGGAGCTCTACAGACTCCAACACTCACATGTGTTGACCAGGTTAAAACTCTACCAGAGTGCCATTCTGCTTTTACCAGCGTTTCATTTCCTCATAGCTGGCCTCTAGATTTGCTGTGCTCTCTTTCCAGAAGTGCTCCACCTGAGGGCCAGCACATAGTCCACTGCATCTTGGTTGGGGGGGTTCTTCAGAGCTTGTTCCCACCTCTCCTTAACAAGACTGGGAGGTCTAAGCACAGGATAGGCAAACAAAAGTTCAAATGGAGTGAACCTCACTTCCTTCTGAGGCACTTCTCTGTAAGCAAACATCAGGCATATTAAGAGGATGTTCCACTTGCACCTCAAAGCCCTGATAGCCCCACAACCATCCCCTTCAAGGTCTTGTTGAATCTCTCAACATGTCCATTGGTCTGGGTGTGGTATGGTGTGGAGAATTCTAAGTTGCCCCACACTCATCCCATATGGACTTAATGTAGGAAGACATGAAGTTGGTACCCCTATCAAACACAAATGCCTTGAGGAAACTGACATGAGCAAATATCCTCACCAGTGCCCTAGCCACTATGGGGGCAGTCAATTACCTTAGGAGTATGGCTTAATGGTACCTGGTGGCATGGTCCACCAAGACCAGGTTGAACCTGTTGCCTATCTAGGGGTTCAGAAGCCCACCAATGTCAACACCTACCTTTGCAAACGGTGTTTCTACCACAGGGAATGTAATCAGGGGAGCCTTACACTTTAACCCTGATGGCCCACTTGCTTGGTAGCTTACACGCAATCTGCAGTATGCACCTAGGGCCAATAAAACTATGTGACCAGTCGTACAAACGTATTGGCCACCCCTAGATATCCTGCCAGAGGAATGTCATGAGGCCACCTCCAATAGGAAGCCCTAGTAGCACTGGTGGGACGATTAACACATAGGTTGATCCAGGCTCAGGGACCATAGGCTCACTATACAGGAGACTGTTCTCTCAATAAATGTGTTGATCACCAGAGGTGTCGCCAGCTGTCTGGGTATCAGCCTGATATCGTAGATCTTCAAGAGTGGGGTACGTCTTCTGCACCTTGCAGAACTCCTATGATAGCAATGTCTCCCCCTGTAGATTCCTGGGAATCATCCTCAGGATCAGCCTCCCCCCCCCCACAGTGAAAAATGCCTGAAAGGGTTTCCCATGCTTCTTGCCCTTTCTCTTTCTAGCAGGCACCTGGGCTACTGGTTTAGGCTCCAGGTTCTTTTGACTCCCCCGACGAGTTGCCAGGGACCGGAGTGCCACCTCTTTCGAGATGGTGTGCTCTAGGTCATTTCCTAACAGGCAATCAACAGGCATGGCTAGCCTCACAGCTATCTTTAAGGTACTTTAGACCCTCCCCACACTCAAAAGCTGTCAGCTATCATGCCCTGGCAGACTACATAGGAATCTATCTGCTCTTGTGACACCAGATGACACCTCACTGTTGTCATAGTGGCTCCAGTGGCTCGCAGAGGCTGAACCCTCTGCCCATTGAGAATGAGCCACTGCCTGTACATCTTAGTGTTATCAAGCATTTTAGGTTTTTGGCACCATCTCCATGTCAACCAGAGTCACTAGGGTAACCTCACTCTCCCCAAAATTAACTGGAACAACCTCCTCCCCCAGCACTACACTGGTAATTCCTGAGGTAGGTCCACTGTTGGTGTGCTGACTCCAGCGGGGGAAGATGGCATCCTACTTTATGTGCTCAGGCTGGTAAAGGTCATATCTTGTGGGCTGGAAAATTCCATAGATTTCTTCCCATTAAACCCTCCCTTCTTATGGTCAGGATAAGACAGGGATTTCTTCCCCTCAAAACTCTTTTGAGAGCCTTTAGAGAGCTCCATTTGGCTTGCGCTGCTTTCCCTCCTGTTGGTGGGGACCCTGCCCACCTTATTTGTGCCCCCCAAGGTACTCTCTTTGACACCCTGGTACTAATCCACAGGTTAGACTCATTTGCCAGATCTCTGGGCACAGAGAGCTTGGAATCAATAAACTGTTGGTGTAGCTCTGCAAAGAATTTGCTCCCACATAAATAGACTGTACATCCCATCTTAGGGGCTGATTGCGAGGTATTAGGAAGACTTTCCTAACGCATCGAATCAGTCGGTCAGATTCCTTTCCGACCGACCTATTTTGATGGTGTCCGTCAGAAAGGGATCCGACTGGTCATTCCAACTGGCTTCTGATGGTCTCGGAGAACCTGTCCGTCAGTCGGAATGACTTTAGTAATCCCAAGAGTGGCTCTTTCCACCCAAGGGATTACAATGTTGGATTCCGACAGCCTTTCTGCCGGCCTTTCCGGCACAGAAAGGCTGTCGGAGGTTGACTTTGGGTGCCCCCAGCAGGGCCTGCATAGTTGCACGGCCTTCTGTTGGTGGCCCTGCTGATCCCTGCACCCCATGGCAACCACCTCTAGGTGTCAGCCAGAGGTGCCCGCCACGGGGCGCAGGGATGAACTGCACATCTTTGTTTTACAATGAGAGCATGCATTCCGGTTGGAATGCATGTTCCCATTGTAAAAAACACTGTTTGGTCGCATCCTAATTAGGCGGTTGGGACCGTCGACAGGAGGTGGGGCGTTCTCATGACCGAAACGATGTCGGGCAGATTTAAGTCCGCCTGACATCATAAATAGACCCTTAGTCACTCACTTTGCTGCCCTTCACCCAACCATCTAGTGCCTTACTGACGTAATCCACAAAATGAACCCAAGACTGGTGAGGCAACCTTTGCCTATTCCTGAACTTTAAGGGGTATTTCTCTGGGGTAAGACTAAATTTGACAACATGGGCTTCTCTCATTGAGGAATACCTCATCTTCTCAGCTTTGTATATGACCAGGGTGTATCTCCCTGTGACTGGCATATGATTCCAGAGACCAGCCCCCCAATCTTCCTCTGGGACTCTGTGCATGCACAAAGCTACCTCATGGACCTCCAACCACTTGTCGATGTCGTACCCCACCACAAAGCACTAGGGGCCATATTTATGAGACCCTCTGCATCGCTCTTGCACCATGCAATGTGGTGCAAGAGCAACACAAATGAAAAATGAGATTTACGAAAGCCATGCAAGATCACATTGCGTGGCGCTTTGTGGCTTCTCAAGTAATGTAGCGCAGCATAAATCACTTTGTTGCATTATTCTTTGCTATGGAGGAATTTCCATGGGTGTTGCGTAGATATATGCTTTCCCACATTTACATGAACAGGTAAACCTAGTAATGCGCCAAAAAGCTATGCCTCCCCAGGAGAGGTGTAATGATGACACTTGATATTCTGCAGCACACGTAGAGAAAAAAGCCTCTCATGATTGTTTTTGTGCAGGAAACTGCCCTTTATGCATGAATACATTCCTCCCTACAACACACGCACCCTTGCACCATGGTGCAAGTGTGCCAGCATTGGTGCTAGGCTTCCCAAATGAGGCCAATGTAAAGGAAAAGCACAGCAACATGCCACATTGGATACATACAGCACATTCCTGCTCTTTCCCTGTGACACAGGGCAGCGCAGCAAGGTGACTTGCTGATGTACTAAACTCAAAAAGATGACCCTTGGTTTTTGGGGATGTGGACCCAAGGGCACTGTGACCCAGGAATACCTCTGAGGGCTGCAGCACTTATTGTGCCACCCTTAGAGGTCCTGTAGCTTTATACACACTCACACACTGCCATTGCAGGCTGCATGTTTTGGTGCAGAACAAAGTGAAGAGTCGACATGGCACCCAACCCTGTGTGCCATGCCTACAATCCACTACCCTGGCATAGGTAAGCCACTCCTCCAGCTGGGTGCATTATTCCAGTGGTAAGGGTCAGGTGCAAGAATCAAGTACCCCTATAGCGTCAGTTCTTAGACATTGTAAGTTCAGTACTGCCATAATGAGTATATGATCTGGGAGTTTGTTATTATGAACTCCACAGCACCAAAATGGCCTTACTGAAAACTGGGAAGTCTGGTATCAACCTTCTCAGCACATTAAACCCACACTGATAACAATGTGGGATTTAATGGACAATGCATTCAGAGGACCTCTTAGAGATGCCCCCTGAAAAACAACCTAATTCTAGTGTCCTAGCTGAGTGGCTGCTTGCCAGCTGCCACCACCAGACATGTTTCTGGACCCCTGGGTCAAGAGCCTGCCGCTTTTGGGGTCCTGAAACAAAGCACATCCTGGGACAAGATGCCAAGCCTCCTCCCCCAGGATGGGCATGGTCCATGAAGGGGAAGCTTCAAAGACTTGCCGCCTTTGTGAGCCTACCCCAGCTATTTGCTGCTCCCAGCAGCTGGCCCATGCCAGTTCTGACCCCCACTTTGGGTGGTAGAATCAGCGGGAAAACCCAGTAAAGAGGAGAATAGTGCCCACCTTTGCCAACCCCACCCCTCAGGTGGGGGAGGCGAGGTGAAGCACAACTTCCAGTCCCCGCCATCTTGCAGGTAGGTGATCCGGCTAACCATAGTGCGGCTTATGCCCTCTCCCACTGGAGGGTGGCATAATAGGGGGTGCACCCACCCCACGAAAGGGAACCATTGGTCCCAACCTGTACCTACTGGTAAACACCCCTAAATTTAGTATTTAGGGGCAACCCTGAACCTTGCCTCCTCAGACCAGAGCTGAAAAGAATAACCAAGAAGAAGGACCGAACAACCGTGCGGAGAGAAGAAGAGGACACCAACTGACTTGGCCCAAGCCCTACTGGCCTGTCACAAACTCAGACTACTCCAATAGACCCTCAGTGTGTCCTGCAGCTAGCAGTGCTCAAAGACCCTGAGAACCTGCCTTGCCTTTGTGAATAAAACAGACTTTGTCTCCCGTGAGCACCGGACTTGCTCAAAGTTAACCGACTCTGACTCCGGCCGAGTCCTTGAGTCGCCAACACTCTGCTCACGGCACCCAAGTCCGAGTAACCCAACACCCTCAAGAGGTCCTCCCAGCGATCCTAGCCTGGATCCCAGTGATCTCTAAATCTCATCAAGCTCCCCAATCAAACCTGCAGTCGACAACAGGATGGTCCTCCAACCGTAACCGAATGCGATCCCCAGACTAACTCCATAACCGAAACGGTCCACAGAAACCACCTGCGACTGTCCGACCAACTCCATCCCTGAATGCTTGAGGTCACCGGACAACCAAGCCCAAAGTCCCAACTTGCCTCATCAGTTGCTGACCAATTCTGAGGGATCCCCGCATGACTCTGCAGCTTCAGCCAAGACCGCATCCTACACCTGGCCGCCTCTACACCACTGGTGGTGTAGTCCTTGTTGGCAATTGGGCCCTAAAGTGCTGACCTCGACCCCAGGAGCTTCTTGCTTCCTAACCTTGTGGCCTGCTGACCGCAGTCCCAAAACCTCAACCGTGCTTAGCCCATTGGCTAATGTGTGGTCCCTGCACTCTGTACCCGGCCGCCTCTGTGCTGCGGGTGCTACGATTCCAGTGCCCATCTGACCATAACTTACTCAGGGACTCGTAACCCTCATTTTGTTCACCCAAGATTAAATGTGTATCGTGAGTAAACCTGCAACACAATAACGCTATTGCCAAACGTATTATCTATATTTTTCTTTCCCTCAGGAAATGTCCCAGCCTAGTATCTAGAGATACCTGGCTTGGCTGTGTAAGAAAAGTAATTACATAGTAATTTTGATTATCTGCAAATACCAAAGTAATGCTACTGTAAATGATTCACTGCATTCCAAACTGTATTTAAAGTGCATATGCTTGCAAAGTATTCTGATATTTACCTGTACCAGGCCTGGCTTGGTTCTAGAAAATAAATATAAATACTATTTTTATACCAACCAATTGGTCAGAGTTCAGTGAAACCATTTCTTGCCTGAGTTATACAATAAATGCTTAGCCTTACTGCTCACCCACACTACCACAAATAGAGAGTACGTTTCTGTCTGCTTTAACCTCTGCCTACCTTTGCGACTTCCTACACTGCTACAATTCGCTCTTGCAATCTAACCCTTGCATTGCTATTGCGCAGGGAGCTGGAGCTCTTGGGCATTCGGGTGGGTTCTTCTAACCATATTATCTTACTATATGTGGAAGATTCTCTTATTTAATCTTCATTCCCCCAGGGAAGCAGTATTGCTCCTGATGAGGCTTTTGGCTGACTTTGGTGCGGTATCGAGCTTACAGGTTAATATTCGGAAGATACTGTTGTTCCCTGTGGGTTGGCTGGGGACCCCCCTGAGTAGCTTCCGGACTTAGGGAATCTGTTGAGAAACTGTGCGTTTCTGATATCTAGGCATTATGGTTAAACACACAGAGGCATCTCACCTTGGTTGGAATGTAGACAGGGCTGTGGGGGGGTCTGTCAGGTTTGATTGGGTTCTGGAATAAATTACCCCTATCGGTGATGAGTAGGGTGGCGATTGCTAAATTCGTCTTGCTCCCGTGCTGTCTTTATCTGGTTCAAAATTCTCTTTTCCCACTTCCTCCATGATTTTTTCATCAGCTTAACAGCCTGTTGGTCTCACTGTTTTGAGCAAGGCTGCAGAGCATGGTGGCCCTGTCAGTGCTCAAAAGGAACATGGAGGATGGTGGCTTGGCCCTCACAGATATACAATGTGACTATTTCACCGCACATTTGCAGCATGCCGCTCTATGGCTCGCAGTGGTCGTCCATTTGGGAGAAGCAACTTTTCCAGGATCTGCTCGGGGAAGATATATTGGTCTGCTTACTAATACAAGGTTGCTGATTGAGGCACTCTGTTACGTACCTTGTAGGGCACACTGCCACAATATGGGCAACAGTAATTAAGAAGGTGCTTCACAGGGCTCCATCTGACAGGGAGCTGGGTCTCTGGGGTTTAGTGCCATTCCGCACGATAGATTTGGATCTGCCTATGGCCCAAGGAAGGGTGGGTGGTTGTCAGTTGGCTGTTGACTTGCATCCAAGCTAGGTTTATTTCTCTCTCCTGAAGGCACAGTAAGGCTTTCATGGAGGGCTGGGGCACTTCCTACACTATGCCAAGTTAGAAAACATGTTGCATGAGGTATGGAGTAGTTTTCTAGTAGCTTCCCAGGGGTTGGGCGGCCTGCTACAGTAGGGTGAGGGCAGACATCTGATCACTCTTTTCTATTGGACTCTTTTGGGGAACATGACGCAGCCTCCCTGTAAGGCCCAGCAGACATGGGAGACTAAGATAGTAGAGGACATTGCATAGGCGGATTGGTTGCGTGCATGTGAATTGGTGAGGACGGTCTCCTGTAATAACAGATTTAAGCTGCTACACTTTAACTATTTGCATCACAGATATGTTACTCCCTTCCAGCTCAACAGGATAGACCTGCTAGAGCAGTGAAGTGTGCACCCTGTTGCCTGGTGGGTGCCACCTTCTTGCATCTTGCCTGGACATGTGCTGCTGTGCAGGGGTTATGGAGGGAAGTGGTTCCCAAGATGAAGCAGCTACTACCTCACACTTCCCTTTACTCCTGGGGCCTTCGTGTTGGGCATGGTGGTGAGGCCAAATGGGCGTTAAGATCCCTTAAAAGGTTTCCCGGATCTCACTCCTCCCATCTAAGCGGCAGGTGGCCATAGAGTGGCTGGGACCCGGGGTGTTGCAGGTATCATTCTGGATTAGAGATGTCCTTGAGTCCAGGTTAGTGGAAGAGCATCACTTGCACCTGTCCTGTCCAGATGACAGGGCTACAGATGATGTCTTGGCCTAGGGGTTACTACTGGTTAGTCAATGGCAGTGAAGCCTCATACATTGACCCTGGATCCGGGGAAAGGAGGTGAATCTGTGGGTTTTGTATGGGAGTTGTGGCTGTTAGGTGTAGTTTTGATCTTTTTATGCTAGTCTAGCTCTGTGTTTGTATATGTTATGCTGTTTGTTTTCTTCCCTGTCCTCATGATATTCCTCTCTACGATGACTTGAGATGCTTATCATTGCAGACTGATATACTGCTTATTTATGTTGTGCACAGTATGTAACTGGAGTTTTTTCTTGCACTGCTTGTGTTGTTGGGTACTCAAAAAACGAATAAAACAAAGTTTTTTAAAATATATTTTTCCGCAATATTGTGGGAATTCACATTAGAAACATATAAACCGGAAGTAATTAAATAGAATATCGTTTTCATGGTGTGTTCCTCCATCAGTTAACGAGTATGCAATGTATCAATATCAAAAAATAGAACAGGAAAGATGTAATAAAACTCTTCTTGAAACTGGAAGTTATAGTCAACAGCAGTTATTGATCTTTTGACTTGTATGGACCCTCAATGAATCATTACTGGAATCCGTGGACCCCCACTGAGTCATTTTTGGAAGCCAGGGATCCCTTGCCTAAGCATGTTCTGTTATTTGAACCTCAAAGCAGAACACAAAAACACAAAACACAAGTACACACCTAACACATGGTCAAATGTTGAAATATTTTGTTTAATTCACAATCAAATATAGAAAAGGTTTTTACATTTTCAATTATGCTTATTTGTGTTTATGTACTTTATTAATTGTCATTAATTAATTTTAATACTATAATAATTTTGGAAAACAGTTGCAGACCCCCAGGGGTCCTCGGACCACAGGTTAAAAACCACTAGTCTAATGCTTTAGGGAAGTTATTATAGGTGTAAGTATTTAGGTCCAACTGCTCTATAGACAAAATTAAATCTTTTGATCAGTAGAATAATTGTATATGGCCCAGTGTCTTTCGACCTTTATTGACCGTGATAAATGTATTTATTAGTTTATTTAGTAGCGCATAGTTAATTAAAACCATCACACTAATGATCAAAAGAAAACAAATATTAAAATAAATATTTCACAATAATATACAAAGTCTCCACACTTCGTTTTTATGCTTCTCCATTAGTGATATGTATAAAATGATTGCGTCTAAATTTGAAGAATGTTTTCTGTTTAGTTGACTAGGACCCCAAAATAAATACTGATGTGTCATGATTTTGAGAGAATTGGGGAGACCTGTTTTTGTCTTCAAGAATGTGATTCTGAAATATGTTTAATGTTAGCTTCTGGTGAAAAGCGCTGGTTTCATATGGAAACTATAGAGCTGAGAGATAGATGTGAGTGACACAATTTCTCTTCGGAGATTAACTTGTCTTCAGAAATCCATGGTTTGGTGAAGCAGGCAACGTTTAACTAACTGAGCTTATCATGACGTCTTGCTCGTAAATTCATCAAACAGGAATGGAAGCATTTCTTGGGACACAGAGATTACTCTTTGTCAGGGAGTGATGGCACTGTTGAGTTAGTGGGACCTGAGATGTGGGCATCCTTTTTGTTGTCGTTGAATGCAGCTAAGTAAGTGCTCTCTTTAAAGACTTCTGTATATTTAAACGTCTAATGCTTAGCTGGTGCCCCTTTGAAGTATGTTTTCTGTGAGGGTGATGATGTTATTGAAATTCAGTGTTTATGAAAGAGAACTTAATGTTTTGGGAAAGAGCACCAGCATTGCGCAAACATGATAAATATAGAGTGGGTTAGTAAGGTGGGGATTCCAGGGGGACAGCATGTAAGGAGGCAGGGGAAAAAATGAACCAGATGGAATAGAGTTTGTAAATTGAGGCAAGAGTGTCTGCTTAACAAAGAGTGGCACCAAAAAATAATGCCACACTGGAGAAAACGAGGTGGAATCTTGGCTGGTATTAAAACCACAACGCAGGCTTACCCCAGGTGTTGCTCTGGGATCTGGCCATCGAGAGCTCAAGTGAATATTCATAAATGTTAGCCTAGGGAACAGAGCTCTAATGGAGTATGACCTATGAGTAGTCCTGTGGTTGAGGAACAGGTTTATTATGAGCTGAACGGCCCAAGCATATGTGTTGGAATGTACTGTGATGTAATCATTTATGCTAATCATCATTTATAAGTCTAAAAAAAAATCGCACCTCTTTTTAGTCACATAATGTTGGCAAGTATGTATTCCGTTCACCACATAGCGCTGAACGTAATCGAAAGTAAAGCTGCTAGACTAAAAACCTCAAGGGGTGTTATCGGTTTTTCTAGAGTTGACTTGCCTGTTGGTATTCCTGCAGGCCTTAGAATGGGAGCCTTGGCCCCTGATTTAGGATTTGGTAGAGAGGTTACTCATGGATATCCCGTCCGCCTTATTGCATGGGGCATTATATCCTATGGCCCTTGTAATAAGGCGGTTGAGCTATGCCTCACTTTTGTGCCGGAGTGACCCCGCCACCAAACTCTAAAATGAGACCACAAGCTTTTAAGTTGAGTTGAGGAAGAGTTTTGACTCGAAACCTGGGATTTCATTCCTTCTTGAAGTATTTTAAGCTCTCACACCACATGAGAAGCAGAATGTAAGAAAAAAGCTACAAAAGGAAAACATGTGGACATCTAGATCGGTATGTAAAATATATGTACAGAAAAATAGGGAATGAATTTGCATTTCGTACTAGAGTGGTGTACCATCAATGTACAGAAGGGAAATTTGCACCGAGCCCTTCTCCAGGTCGTGACTTGATGTCCGACACTGGTTCCTTAGGCCCTCTGTCACGAGCCGTTGAGTTCCGCGCTTGGATTCACAATAACCCAATCAATTTGTTAAATGAATCAATGGAGCGCGGAGTCCCGTGGTGTAATTAATGTTGTATCAACAGTCAAATGCAAAGATTAGCAATTAGTACAATCACTGAACATTACTGTTTCTATATTAAGTTCATCAGCTGGCATGCGGCAAAGAGGAGGCCGCAGAGTCCCGTGCTTGAGTGTGAATGTACGTCATCACGCTGCTCCAAGCTCGCTCATGCAATTAATGGGTTTGTTAGTCAAGCATCAGGTACAAAGGCATGCGAAAAACTTCATGAGAGACAAAGGGAATACCTGCAGAGACTCAAAAATAGCACAAAAAAAGATCTGATGGAAAAAGAGAGACTGTCAATTCCAGCATTTTGCACTATGATGGTTTTGTGGAATGCCTGAGATTACACCATTTGCTATGTCACGTAATTGAGATTTACTTCAGCTATCAGGGTAGCACAAGACAAATGTGAACAAACAAATTAAGAGTGGCTCTTGTTCACGATTTTGCACAATTTTATAATGCAACATTTGTCCTCGTGCAAAAAATGGTTGCAAAGACTCATTATGTGCTAAAACAAATAGTGCAAAATACTCCAGCCCACATTTTGCATATTAATGAGTAATTTTGCTAAATTCTTTTGCCATTTGGTGTAATTTCCTTATAGGATCTTGCATGAAAATCGCCCAGCCCTCACTCAAGTACCAATTTTAGATTCCACCATCTAGGAAGAGCCCCTACCCACTCCTAGGCATTGTCTCCTAGTTTTCGGACTGAGTGCCAGAATTGTTTTACTTTGTACCAGAGGCTTCTAAGGCAAGGGAGGGAGGCAGTGGACCAAAGAATTAAAAAAAAACCTACAAGAACCCCTACACCAGGTTGACCACTGGTTGCTCATCATGGGGTGTCTTGTGAAGCCAGTTGAATACCTTCACGCAGCAAGGAAAGTGAGGAAAATATGTTTTTAATAAATGGGTTGCCTCAAAAAGGGAAGATGATGTTATTTTATTAATTATATATGGGGACATCAGCAGTGCACCAATGCATTATCAAAAGAACAACTAGTGTCTCACATGTTCAAATGTTAATGTTTGAGAAGTACTCTGACATCTCCAGGCTATAAATGCACTAAAATTACAGGTTTCATAAGATACCAAGTCAGCATGCGCTGACCATCTGGGAGTATACCATACATTGTTGGCCGCAGTACAATACAAAGAGGAGAGAAAAGCATACTTATGTTTAGACCATCCTCGTATAATGATCAATAGTGAGACAACAGCACACATGTTCATACCAGGAGATTTATGGATTATGGCGTTTGAGGACAGTAATGATGGTCTAGGCTCACCATGATGCTTCTACCCAATGAGAGCAAGTGGTAAAACACTGGTGGCCTTGCGGTCCATGAAAAAGGGTTGCACGCATCTTCCTGGTTATCATCACCAGAGATAGCCCAGGTAAGCGATCCAGTTGGTGTGTGTTCCTCTCTCTTACTCCTTTGTGAAGTACACAAGTTCAGAACTATCAAACACATTGTTTACGGGCAGTCATAAAGCAATTGCTATCTGCTTGCCTGGGGCAACCCTTTTCAGCTGCTGTGCAACCTCTTGATGTAGCCAAACTGACCACAGTCACCTGATTCCTAAAAGAGGCTGATACAGTGCAATTGTTGTATTACACTGGGATCAGCCTCTCCCTTTGTGGTGGAAGAAATGCTTAAAGCCCTCACACTGCCAAAGGACGGGATGCAAAAATGTGCAAAATATTTGCCCCAATAATAAAGGAGGGGAAATCAGCTTACGACTCCTTGCGACCAGTAGAAAATACTGGGATGGAGGCATGCATGGGGCAACAGACACCCGCTCCAGAATTCGTCTTTACCGTGTGCCAACATTGTGACCCATGTCTCACAGTACCAAAAAGAGAGACACACTGTGATTCTGAAATAGGGGTGCATGGGAACTCTCTTTGCACCTCCTGATATCCACAGACTGCATAAGAAAAATGTAACCTGTCCAATTTCTACAGCTTACAATTTGCAAATATTTAACGACCACAAAAACACTCATGAAGCTTTTGTGAAACCTACCAAATCAGAAGTGTTGGCATACATGTTTTTGCTCCATTGCAAAAATATTTGCTCTGGGTTTTTTCAGCGTATGTTGGTGTAGGTGGTGGCTTGACCAAACTGCCCACAGAGCGCAACGATTTAGCAACATGATTCTCTTAAGTTACTTTTGGAGTGTTCATTTGTAACTTTGAAATGATGGAGTGCTCTCAGAGTGTTTGTAACCAGATTTCCTTTCAATGCAAAGGTGATTGGAAAGATTATCTGGAGGACAACCCAATGTGGGGCTCAGACTTGTCATCTTTTGTGTCATTACTCAGTGAAAGGATTTTGGTTCTGTTTCACTAAAAAGTGGAAGCATTGCAATTTTTCTCTCCTTGTGTGTCTTGCACAGAAGCAGTGCTGATGGGAAGATTTATATGAAAGAGTGGAAGCACACCTGGTATAATAGGATTACAAACCAGAGACAAGGTAAGTGCAGAAAGCAATATGAGATTAGGTGGCCATCAGAATTAGCTGCATACAAATGTTCACAAAACCACTTAACTGAATATATCAAAAGCACATTGTGTATTTTCGAATAGTTAATATGATTGACCATTAATCCAGAGTAAGATTAAGAGGTAAAACAATCTAAAAGCAGATATTGAGTAGGCAACAGTTCTTGTTCCGAGTATTGTTCTCAGAGCCGGACTAGGATTACATGATGCACAAGATATAGAAGATATTTGTGATGGTGACATAGTCTTGGGCAATCCAACCATGCAAATGGTGCATAAAAACAGCCGAAACGTGTTCTGTTCGCTGAGGAGCTTCTTCAAGGCTCGGATATCTAGTCGCAATAGAAGTAGCCACAGTACTTATGTCTGGGCCTCCTATACTCAGAATGGTTCTCAACTTAATTTACAGTGCGTTCCATGGCCAGTGGGCTATCCCACTTTTTCCGAAAACTTTGTCTATAGAACTGTTCAGCTACGTCTAGTGTTTTTTGAAAGGCCTTTTCAATATTCATTGGCTAATCAAATTCGTTTACCTTTTGTAAATTCTGGCGAGTTCTCAGAACGGCTGTCAGCACTGGCACATTTCTCTTGCGCTCATTGTCGAGAATGAAATCAGTGTTTTGTTTTTAAAGTTAAGGACATGAATAATGTCCCAGAATAGACCAAGTCCGAAGTCTGTTTTCAATTACTGCAGATGCTGAACACTATCAGGACACTCCCCAAGAATGCCAACATTTACAAAGCAGACATAGTTTGGCCGGTGTTTTGGCAACATTCTCACATTCATCCACTATCTAGTCACAAATGCAAACATTCAAAGAAAAAACACTTTCACATATAAACTAGACCTATTGGCTTTGGTAATGCTTTTGCTTTGATTTGCTCCTTATTCGACTCTGCTACATGGCCATCTTTAGATCTTTCACAGTGTCTGATAGCGTCTGCCCTAAAACATTCGTGTGACTGGTGAAGATTGTTTGCATGTATGCCATTTTCACTGCAGTGGAAATCCATTTTTTTAATTCCTAATGCTTTATTTGCAGTAAATCGCTATTGTATGTGTAATACTGTTGTCAGTAGGCACTTACTAAAGTGTGTTGTTTATGTTCATTTTATAGTTGGGTGATGTAAATCTGAAAACAGCAGCTAAAGTTGATCATGCTAAGTGGATTGAAAACCTCTGTAAATGCTGATATTAAATCACTTTACAATAAAAACTTTTGAAATTGTGCTTTCCTCCAGAGGAAAGAGACCACGTGACCCTAGAAGCAGTAATTTTCAGTAACCTGTCTGCTCAACTATCTATGGGGCAGATGTATCAAGCATTTTGGCAGTCGAAAAAGGGCATATTCACAGAATCTGCCAGTTTACGAATGCAAAAATTGCTTTTCCGATGCAGCAAACCTAATTTTGCGATTCGGTAACCTGTTACCGAATCGCAAAATGGGTTTGCGATTCGGTATGAGGAAGGGGCGTGTTTAGGGCGTCCCTTTCAAATACCGCATCGGTATGTATGAATGTTTTGTGACCGCATTTGCGGTCGCAAAACATTCACATGTTACCACCTACTTCAAGCAGGTGGTAACCCATTCGCAAATGGGAAGGGGTCCCCAATGGACTCATACTCCTTTGTGAATGTTTGTAAATCAATTTTTAAGAGCAGGCAGTGGTCCCATGGACCACTGCCTGCACTTTAAAAATTAAAAGAAAACTTTGAATTTTTCGTTCTGTAAAGCATCTCGTTTCCCTTTAAGGAAAATGGGCTGGTATACCAACAAAAATTATTGCTTTATTTAAAAGCAATCTCTGACATGGTGGTCTGCTATTCTCAGCAGGCCACCATCCCTGCGATTTTTGCGATTCCTAGGGGGTCGCAAATTGCGTCCTACCTCATGAATATTCATGAGGTAGGTCATTTGCGACCCCCTAGGTATCGCAAAAGGTGTAATATACACCTTCATACATGGCATTTTGCAATTCTCTAATTGCGAATCCTTGTGATTCGCAATTAGGGAATCTCAAATAATTATCTTCATACATCTGGCCCTATATATCTACCTTCCTTAATGGCACTGAGCCGGGTTGTGCCCTACCGAATTCCTGCTGGTAATGGCCCTTGTGGTGGTCTGAAGACTAAGGAGGTCCAATTAGAACCAAAAATAGGCCAGGGCACCCAAAAGGGGTCCACATTTGCAGATCATGAACTTTCACAACACATTGCTTGGTCAGAATATTGGAGCTAATTTTTGGAGACATTAATGGTAAATTAAGGTACTCATTGCAAGTTTATCGGAATATGGTGAGGTATATTTCCACACATGATAAATACCATTACCTCCAGGGTGAAGTATTTACCGCATGTGGTACATACCTCCCATTCAGAATTTCAAAAAGAAAAATAGAACATAAGATGCAGAATCGGTTTTTAATACACTAAGGGGCATATTTACAAGAGAATGGCAATAAGCCAAAATTGCTAACGCCGCACTCTATCATTCTGAAAATGCAGGGATGCACCGTATTTACAATGATACATACACCCTTGCATTTTCCCTAGCACTGGCGCCAACGCAGGCACCCTTGCACCATGGTGCAAGGGTGCATGCATTGAGGGAATTAATGCTTTTGTGTAGGAAGGTGTCCCTTCCTGTACATCAACAATCACCAAAGGTGATTTGTAACTCCTATGTATGCTGCATTGTGCAGGACACATAAAAGTTGCAAATCGTAATTTTTTAATGATTTAATGAAGGACACCTTCTTGCACATAAACAATCATTCTTGGAGATTTGCTGTTTCTATGTGTGCTGCACAATGCAGCACATATAGAAACAGCAGAAACAAGGAAAAATTAATAATTTCTCCTCATTTCGCCCTGTTAAGACCAAGTTTTTTTTGGTCTTAATTTTGTCGCTGGCACATATTTACGCCTCCCTTGTAAATAGGGGGCTGCGTCAAAAAGCAATGAGTGTGGCGGCGGAAGGCCCACCACAACACACATTGTCTGCCCCTTTCACGCTAAGTGCTACATAAAAGGAGGGCGTATTCACATGGCAGCGTTAAGTGGCTTAATGCCACCTTGCAAATAAGGCAAAGGCGATAAGCTCTTGTAAATATGCCCCTAAATTACGTATGTTCTGCCTTTTTTCGGGGCCTCCCCCATACATTTCAACACGGTTGACCTGCTAGAATTTATCAGGTGAAAAGTGTAAGGGTGTGATAATCATCATGCTGGAAAGTGGATTATTAGTAGTGGTAAATATGCATCTACAACTGGCAATAAGGTCACTAACGCAATAGAGAGCTCAGAAAATTATTCCCATGCTCAACCCTTGGTAGCTTGGCTGCGAGCGTGCAGGCAGGTTTCACTTCGAAGATAGACATGTAAAGCATTTAAAAACACAAGATGAGTAAATATTTAAGACACACCACACAATAAAAATCCAAGACCAATTTATAAAAATAGGAAATTTTTTTATCTTTAAAATGGCACCAAAACAAAAACAATCCAATGTAGGAAAACGGGGATATGATTTTTTAAAGATTTAGCACTTTATAGCACATAGAAACTTTTAGCGCCTATTGGGACATCTGGTCATGCTGGACCGGGACAAAGTCAAAGTTTCAGGCCGACCGTGATGAAGCCCTGCACGGCTACCCCTCGCAGTAGGTCTTAATCAAAGTTTTTACCTTCTGACTTAGAAACCTTTCTGGAGCTTTTCTTCCCTGGGTCGCTCGAAGCTTTCAGCCATTCAGGATACGGTGACGGTGCACCTGCTTGCCTTGCGATGAGCACCCAGTCAAACTTATGAAAGTCAGACCTTCAAAGCTTTCCAGCGGGGTGAACCAGAGATCCAGGCTGGCTGGCTGTTGAAGGTGGGCTGCTTGACTCTCACAGTTGATGCTGGTCACCATTTCTACGTTCGGACTTAAACACTTTTACTGACCTTTGCCCGGGGTCCCTCAATGGTCTTTACCAGGCCAAATTGGGTGAGGGTTCGCTGGCCTGGGTTTCAATCAACTCCCAGTCAAAGTGTGGAACTTGGACCTCTGGAGCTTTTCAGCGGGATTAACCTGGAGGACAGGCCGGCTCGTGGTTGAGGGTCGCCAGCTTGACTGGTCAGGTCGAGCCAGTCCACTTATGAAGCTTTTTTCAAAGGTTCTTCAAAGTTCTCCAAACTTCTGGAACTTGTTCTTGAAGTTTCTTTGAGGGTCCCAAAGTGTCCAAAACTTACTTCAAGGATCTGGAAGCTAAAAGATGGTCCTTGAAAGTTGGGGACTTCAATTCCCACAATCCACATGGACTCTTACAAATCCACTGATAATACTGCAGGCTGGGGATTCTTGGTGGGCATTGTCCCTCTCAGATACTTATTCAGTGTTCTTTGGGGTCACACAGGAGGGCACTCCTATCCAATGAAGTGCAGGGCAACACCCCAGAGCATGACCATTAGCTCCAAAGTGTGGCACAATGGTCACCCAGAAAGCACTATTTTTCCAAAATTCAATATAGCTGAAGTCTCATCACAGAGGCAAGAGCTGGCTCAACCAACCTACAGGATGGTTCCCCTCCATAGACTCCCTCCACCTGGCAGGTTCCCTGATTAAATATCGCTGTAAAAAATATAGTTTACAAAAATATTGTGGTAAAAATATCGAATACAAAAATATCGACTCCCTATACTTAAACAGGTAAGTACAATAATATTGATACAAAAATATCGAAGTAAAAATATAGATGTAAAAAATATCGACTTATAAAAGAAAAATAAATAAAATAAAATATATTAAATAAGATTAATATTATTAACAAAATAAATTAAATGTAATATATATTTTAACTAAATATAACAAATAAACTTAATTAAATCAAATATAAACACACAAAAATGTGCACAAATACATATATTTACTTAAATTGTTTTTATTAACTATTATCTTTACTTAATTTATAAACTTTTTAAATTATATAAAAATGAAATATATACATATATGAATAATTTAAAATCAAATAAAACATTCTATTATTAATTAACACATTAAACTATTAAAAGAAATATTAAAAATACATTTCACAACACAATAAATACAACAGTATGGAAAATGTAGGATAGCGGAGGGGTAAAAATTACTATTCCCACTCCAGTGAGTGCAACAGCAGGGAAAGTGTTGGATAGCGGAGGGGTACAAATTACTATTCCCACTCCAGTGAGTGCAGCAGCAGGGAAAGTGTTGGATAGCGGAGGGGTAAAAATTACTATTCCCAATCCAGTGAGTGCAACAGCAGGGAAAGTGTTGGATAGCAGAGGGGTAAAAATGACTATTCCCACTCCAGTGAGTGCAGCAGCAGGGAAAGTGTTGGATAGCGGAGGGGTAAAAATGACTATTCCCACTCCAGTGAGTGCAGCAGCAGGGAAAGTGCTGGATAGCGCAGGGGTAAAAAGTACTATTCCCACTCCAGTGAGTGCAACAGTAGGGAAAGTGTTGGCTAGCAGAGGGGTAAATTACTATTCCCACTCCAGTGAGTGCAACAGTAGGAAAAGTGCTGGATACCGCACCAATAAAAAAATAAACATCAACATTTTTATAAAATGTTATTTCCATTATTAACATAATTAATATTGAAATTTAAATATATTATTATTAAAAAAATATATATATTCATTAATTACACATTGTTTAACACTATAATATCACCAACACACATCAATTATTTACACAATTACATTTAATAATTACTCATTAATTAATTCAAATTAATTAATACAAATTAATTAACAAATTAATTAATGAAAATTAATTAACAAATAATTAATAAATCACCAATAAAAAATAAATTACTTCCCACCATTTACACCTATAAAAACAACACACACCTAAAATTAACTAAACAATTAACATAATTAATTATTAATTATTTAATTTAAAATAATTAACAACAAATTATCAAACAATTATTAATAAATTAATTTACACATTTATAACTCTATAACATCACAATTATACAATTATGAATAAATTTAAGTTATTAAATATATTTCATTTAATTAAATTACTTCCCACCCTATTCCCCTATAAACCCACAACCCGCTACGGAACTAAAAACGCAAAATTAAATTTAAAAATTATTATTAAATACTATAAATAATAATTACAATCTATATAATTAAATTACTTCCCACTCTATTCCCCTATAAACCCACAACCCGCTACGTAACTAAAAATGCAAAATTAAAGTTAAAAAAAAATATTAACTACTAAACTTTTAACATATATAATATAAATACTAACAATTCTCATACAAAATACTAAAATGCATAACATTAATAATGAATTGAAATATAACAACTATATTTTTGTTAACGATATTTAACTCTTCGATATTTTTGCAATCGATATTAATGACCTAACAATCGATATTCTTTACCACAATATTTTTTACATCAATATTTCTTAATCCACAATATTTTTACCTCAATATTTCTGTAGCTCGATAATTATGCATCGATATTCTTGCTCTGGACCCCCTGGCATCTACACATTCCTTCCTTATGTCTGCCATCTGGCTGGGTTCAGAGGGCAGGGGCGCAAATGAAACTGGTTTCTTCTGCCTGTCTCCTTCTGAAGATCATGGTTTACGACCTCTCCCCCTTGCTATGGCATTCCGATGCAGCAAAACCCTCTCCTCCCAGAATGGCTCTTTCACTACAGGGGCTACTTATCACCTCATAAAAGCAGCCTGACTAATCCACTTAACTCTGACCCATCAGGGTAGATCACTGGAAGGCTGTATTTTCTAACAGACAAGAAAGTCTTATATCTTCTTGTTTGTATATTTTAGGATAAATTCAACACTAGCATATTGTTGGATTTATCAATACCATTCTAGTTAAGCTCTTGAATTACATTTTCTGGGTTTCCTGGCTGGAATTATTAATTATTAACTTCTTGCTATGTTAACTTATGTGGCTGGGGATCTGCAATGAGGAATTTCTCTAAAACCAGGGCTTATAAAAACATATTTTATGACGGTCCTGCCTATATCTACAGGACCCCTCACCCCTCGAACACCTAGGGGGAGACTTTAGGGGTTCTGAATATGAAAAAAATTTGGGAAGCACTATACTACAATGTGGGAAGTGAAATGTGCAATTGTACTAAACCCAAGGCATTTACAATCTATTTTATAAGGGTCCTCTTATAAGTACCTGACCCCCCCCCCCCCCCACCACTGAGACACCTAGGAGAGACCCAGGGGGTACCCAATATGCCACAATATTGTAGTTTATTAATGTGCAAGTGCCCCAAACACCAAAGTTGAGTTTGGGCACAATTTACATGTTAAAGCTGTCCTGCAAAACTGACCTCAGGCCCCAGCAGTGCACACATGCAAGTGCAGAAAGGGCTGCTGGCCTCTAAACTGCCATGCCCTATTATATACTAGAGACTTAAAGGTAGTTTTGATCCCGCTGCCCTGTTATGTACTAGGGCCTTATAGAGGAGGTCATGCCAATCATAGGGGTACCCTAACCCATACTGTACCCTAGTGTATGTAGGTGTTTTCACTGTATTTTAAGTGTGCTTTCCACCCAGCACTAGCCCTGGGCCTGGTTACAGAGCCCATGGCATCCTCAGAGTCCTAAAACCAGCATCCAGGAGTCTCAAATGGGGCACACAGTGGGGGGACACTTCAAACAGGTTCTGATTTCCAACACATCACATGTTGGAAATTGGCTCACTGATTGATGGGGTGAAACCTTAAGCAAGCAGCAGCCTCAATTTCTGTCAGGGTGAAGTCACAAGCAAACCACAAATTAACCTGTGCTTAACCCTCTGGTCGCTTGCCACAAAGCCGTCAGGCTTAAAGTACAGGTAATGTGAAAAGTACTTATGTAGCACTTCAAACAGTAATAAAATGAAAACACAATACAACACAAGAAAAATCCCACATCAATTTAGAAAAATAGAGTAAAATGTAGTAAATTATTTGAGATCAAAATGACAACAATCAAATTAGTAGAACTGGAGATAGGCAACCGCGACAAAGCCACAAGTTCAGGTCAAATGTGATGGAGTGTGGGCCGGCTACAGTGACCATGTTAGGCCCGCTGAACAAATGCACCTTAAATCCTGGTTGTGGAGCGAGGTGAAGTCCCACATTGAGGATGCATCACGCAGCACTGGTGATGCGAGGTTCTTGCGTGAAGATGCACTACACAGCGCCAATTCTGAGGGAGCTTCGTGGCAATGCGAGGTGTGTGTGTGGAGATGCATTGCGCAACGGCGGTACCGAAGAGCCACTGGGACAATGTGATTCTCTTGTGTTGGGGATGTGTCATGCAGTGGTTCTTATGCGGAGTCTTACAAGGCAATGTGTTGTGCTGAGACCACAGATGGGCTGCCAGAGCACCTTTAGGGCCACATCCAAGGGTCCAATCCTAGGGTGGCACCACTTGGGGGTCAAGACTCACACCAGACTGAGTCTAGATGCAGGATTCAAGGTGGTTGGAGCCTGTTCTGTCCCTGAAGCTTCTGATCAGAAGGTCAGCCAACTGGGCCTTGGAGTCACTCTGGTGGTCCTGGGTTCAAGATGCAGGCCCTGTCTATCACTCAGGCAGAATGGCAACAGAACAACAGTCATTCTGGCAGAGCAGTACAGTAGTCCTCCTGAGTCTTCCGCAGGTTCAGATGTGTACTGAAGAGTTTGGTCTGAGAGTCCAATATTTATACCTGGTGTCCACTTTGAAGAAGGAGACTGTTCAGGAGGTTTCCACTCCAAGAGGTTTTTGGAATCTGTCCTGGCCCCAGATTCAGTAGAGGCTTCCACAGGTAAGAATGGTGGAGAGGGGCGGGGTTGGGACTAGTGGAAGTTAACAGACGACACGTTAAGTAATATTAAATAAATTAAACCACTTACCTTGCGCTCGCCCCATTGCCGGGTCGAGGACTGCGAGGGCAGTGCAGGCCCTCTTTTCAGGGTCCAATCCACATGGCAGCAATGAAGGCGATTCTGCACAAGCATGCACCCCACAGCCAAGGAGATGCGTTGGTCCAGTTCGGGGATGCACCACTCAGTAGAGAAGATCGGTCAATTCCACTGATAAGCACCTTAAGCTCACTTCCAAGGGTCCAGGACTGGAGTGGCACCTCTTGGCAGGGTAGACTCACAGATGGCAGAGTCCAGGTGCAAATTCAAGGTTTTTAGAAGCCTGTTATGTCCCTGAGACTTCAGATCACCAGACCATCCAACTAGCCCTTGGAGTCACTCTGGGTTCAAGGTCCAGTACTTCTCACCCAGGCAGGACGGCAGCAGGCTTCAGGTTAGTACAGCAAAGCAGGAGTCCAGCTGAATAGCAATCCAACAGAGTGGCAGTCCTTTCAGCAGCACAGCAGTCCTTCTTTATGGCAGAGTATCTACAGGTCCAGAAGTGTACTGAAGTGGTGGAGTCTGAGGTCCTTCTTTTATACAGAGTTATGCCTTTGAAGTGGGGAGAAGCTTCCAGAGGCATACCTAGGAGTCACACAGATGTCCTGCCTTCCCTGCCCTGGCAGCAGATTAACTACAGTGGGTATGCAGCCCTTTGTGTTGGGGCAGGACAGTCTAGCCAGGTGTAAGTGAGTCTGGGTCTAGTTACTCCCTCCATTCCTGTCAGTAATGGCCCATTAAGTCACACCTAAGCTTCCATTGTGTGTGGCTGTCTAGGAGGAATACACAAAGACCAACTGCCAACTACACCCAGCTATGTGGTCAGAGACAGTCTGCAGGCACCAAATGGCTAATGTAAGAAAAAGCTAACTTTCTAAATGTGGCATTTTTTAGAATTTTATTTTAAAATCTGACTTCACCATAAGTTAGGATTTTAAATTAGGATTCCAGAGACACCAAACTTGAACCAGTTATATCTTCCCATTTGAAAACTGCTCTTATGAAATGTCATAAACTAATCCCAATGTTATCATATGGGATAGATGGGCCTTACTGTAGTTAAAAATGAATCTAAGAGTGTTTAACTACATATGCAAAACTTACATTTACATGTCTAACTTTTTAAATACACTGCACTCTGCTCTTGGGGCTGTTCAGGACCTATCCTATGGGTGATTTGTATATAATAAAAAGAAGGTTTGGGCGTAGCAAAGGGTTTAGCTTGCCAGATCGAAATGGCAATGTGAACTACAACATCAATGGCAGGCCTGAGACTTGTTTAAAGGGCTACTTAAGGGGGTGGTTCAATCAGTGCTGCAGGTCTGCTAGTAGCATTTAATTTACATGCCCTGAGCACATGTCGTGAACTTCACTAGGGACTTATAAGTAAATGAAATATGTCAATTGGCTATAAGCCAATGTTACCATGTTTTCAGGAAATAATATAAGCTCTTTAGTACTAGTTAGCAGTGGTAAAGTGTGCACAATGCTAAGGGCAGCAAAAATGAGGTCAGCAAAAACAGTAGATCTGGATGCAAAAAGTTAGGGGAAACAATGCCAAGGATGCCAGGTCTAACAGTAATCAACATGTTCCTACCCTCCCTGACGCCACATACACGCTACTGGAATTAGTCAGGGTTAGTCCCTGTTCCTCCCTCAATCTTTGTATGTCTACCCTAAGCAGTCTGTTTTTTCACACGTAGGGGAAGGAGGAAGAAAACAGAATATTTGTACATGAGGTTATTAAAGTAAAAAGGTTCACAAGCCAGTCGTGATGATAGTACATTGCCACCTAACAAGACCAGTAATTCTCAAAATGGGTCGTGCAGCCCCCAGCTGTCCCTGCTCCTGTAGTCAGCCAGGAAAAGATGGGCAAGGGAGTAGCCTTTTAAAGTAAGCCAACTGTATGATCTGAAGGTCTTCCTAAAAGTGATGGAGAAACAACTAAAGGAACAATTTATGAGCAGTGATAGTATGGCCATTCAAGACAAACGGCGTCAATCAGTGATTCCATGGAAGTTATGTTTTTAGGTTACAGAACAAAAGTGGGTGAACGGAGGATGGTTGAAGGAAAGGTAAAGGACAGGTGGGCGAATAGGGGAGGGGTTCTGGTCTAAATACCATATTTGGCCCCCAGGCCCAAACAAGGAAGATGGAACAGAAAAGATTACTTTAACCTCTACCTCCTTTACATAGATGCCTTAACAGGATTATTTAAGAAGGGAGTAAGAGGTATACCGAGCCTGCAGAGGGGTAAAAGAAGGGGGTGGTTCTGCTGGACTACAGAGGAGGAAGGACTCTGTGGCTCAGTAGAACAAAAATAGAGAAGTACGTGAAACCCAAAGCCTCCCAGCTAGGGACACCAAGGCTGCTCCTGGGAAGCAGAAAAATGTCCTCACACTAAATTATGCAGGGTTTCATGCAAAGCAGTACCAGCGGCAAAGCACAACCCTTTTCTTCAATCACCAGGCAAACACCACTGCCGTCTGTCATTCACTGATCATAACAGGAAAATTACGCTATATAGGGCAACATGGTTAAGAGTCAAGTTATGGCTCAACAGGGGTTTCTCCTAATTGGCAGGATGAGATTCGAGTGTGAGCTTCAACTTCTGCTAGAGTTTCAAGAGATGTGCATTTTTCCTCCTAAGTTTAAAAAGGCTCTGGAGTATGCGCTCTCGCAGTTTGCGCTACCTTAAACCAATGTGGACAGTTTACATTCAATTTCCCAGCAAGAAGTCAAGCATCTTACTGTAGACTGAACTGGTCGTGCAGGCTTGCCATTTAATTATATATATCGTTTGGTGAAATCATTTAAAGCAGCAAGGATTTAATTAGTTACCACACAAATCTCGACTTTCAGGAGATAACAATGTTGGTATTTTTGCCCCCAAAGATTGTTTCTATGAGCAGTGAATAAGCCTAAATTTTGTCGGGCCTTCTATATCTGCTGCTATGGGGCCGATTCCGATCCGGGTCGGAAGGACACCGAGCGCGATCCGGACCGAAAAAACTACGAGCCGTATGCGTGTTTTCCGCCCGACTCGTACAGCTGTTCGAGCAAGCAAGTACGATGCTAGCTACGTGAAATTCACTGACCGAGTAGTTTCCGGGTCCGAACCGCTCCGTACGTCTCGGCCGTAAGCTAACCGTGGCGTGCAATGGATGCGATTTATGACCGAGCCTGTCCGAGCCACACGTCGTACAGCCGGTGTGAGCCGGAGTGTCCAGCTCGCAAAACGTCCGGGAAGTTGCCTTTGGGGGTCCGTGTCGGACCCCCTGTCACCCGCAGCCCTACGACTCGGACACGGGGAGACCCAAGGGTCCCCCCAACACAGGCATGTACAGTGCAGATGGCACCGACGAGTACCCACTGTAGGGGGCGCCCTTGTGCGAGACGTACCCATTCAGTCAATGGGAGCCCATGTACGCGTCGTACGACCGGCTCCCATTGACTTCTATGGTAGTCCGACCGAACCGACTCCGGCAGCATACGGCCGCATCGTACTCGCTCGGTCGGACTGCAGGACTCCGGCTCGGTCGGAAAAAACTCTGGATCCGGCTCGGTCGGAGAGCTTTCCGACCCAGATCAGAATCGGCCCCTTAATGTTTTCCATCCGGCGCTTTATGTGCATATTTTAGGGGATTGAATGCACTTTGTCCTTTTGACAAATGGTTTGTGACTCTCGCAAAGCATGCTGGTAACAGAATCTTCGAGGAATCATTTTTTGGATGTCCTTGATAAGTCAACTTTTTTCTATAACGGATTTATTTATGGGAACCTAGCAGCGACGGTGCGGGTTTGGGAGTGGACCTTTTATGGGATTATTAAAACAGATAGACAGCTGGTATGATAGACAGCTGGTATGATACACAGGTGTGCAATGATTGTGTAAACAGATTAAATAGATTTTCACTTCAGCAACAAATTTGTTGATCCAATGAAGTAAACTATCACCTATATATCACCAATATATCACAAAACAGATTACCTTGTGCCCTGTTTCTGCATATACTTTAGAAACAATATTATGTTTGAGAACCGAGCTGCAATGTCATAATTTTATTTTAGGGAATTACCAAAAACAGTACCTAGACGGAAGGACACATACTTTTTCCAAGGACACAAGCGTGTGTTCTCAAGAAGTAAAACAGAATTTCACCTTCGCATCTATTTTCGTTGATCCGGTAGAAAAAAACAAAAATAAAACCTATCAATCATAAAATTATTTCTCCACTAGCATTGCCACAAACTGTGTTTTTTTTTAGCTGGTGCCACCAGACAGCGTTAACATTTACTTGCTTTTAACATTTCAGGCAGAAGCGTAGCCTGGGTACCAGGCTCCTAATGCACGCAAGGAAAATGGACCCCTCGGCCATCACCCACATAGTAAAAGACAGGTAGAACTAGGGTGCAGTCGGCCACTAAGGCCACTTCACCTGCTGCACCACTGGCAGGAAGCCCCTGATTTCAGCCCTAAGGTGAAGCACGCATTTTAACATTAACATTTTAAGAACTAGAATGATGAAGAACTGTTAAGTCAGAAGTTACAGAAAACGAGCAATGCATAATGTAAAGTGTCATTACACCATGGCAGAGTGCCTCAACCCTGAAAGGCCACATAGCTGCCAAGATTTCAGAGTCCTTATGTGTGACATTTCTATGCTCTCGGCCTGCTAATGTGTGTCATTTCCATGCTCTCAACCTGCTTATGTGTGACATTTCCATGCTCTCAGCCTTTTTATGTGTGACATTCCTTTGCCTGTGTGTGACACTTTGAGTGCCAATTTATCACGAGCATAACCAATCAGTGAAATCAATTAAATGAGCTACATTTCATAAAGCGCCGTCGTTTGTGCAAAGACAAGTTATGGAAGTTGCATGGCAACAGCTGCACCACATCTGGAGTGCCTATGGAAGGCCATTTACGCCACTGCTAGATTAAAACTTGATTGTACTGAGGGCCAGCAACAATTCATCATCATAGCAGGCGTTTTACAAAGCTGTGTGACGGGGACACAAGGTGGGTAAGTCGGTGGGCTACCTGCTAATAATAAACTGTGCACCAAGCGCTTAAGGAATCCTGCATTGCAGGCGCTGATAAGGACCTTTGTGGCGTGTTCTATTCCTACTAAGTGGAAAAAGTGCTTTAGATAATAATCTGGGTGGCAGACGGACATGAAAGTCTGTATGATACACACAAAATGGAAGCCTATATGCTGTTTGTGTTTACATAGGAATACTTGCAACCAACCAGGGGTGGTGGCAGACTACACACGTGGTGAGCAGTCTTGGTAGCTTAGTCGGCGAGATTCCGGGGATGTAAATCTCACATTTCCCAACTACAGAAGTGGGAAAGAAATCCAGCACATGCGTAGCAGACCCGATTCTGGGCCGTCAGATCCAACTACCAAGCCAAGTACGCATTTATTTGACAGGAGTGTCACACCCCAAACACCCTCCCTGAAGTTACGCCCCTGTCTGTGGTGGCTGAACCACTGAAAGGTGGACCTAGAAGCAGCGACGGCCTGTATAGGGCGTGTTACCGGGGCGGTGACGTGAGGCAGAGGAGGGGCAGATGTGGGGGGTTGCAAAATGCGGCATACGGCCGATTGCAGATAAGTTACGAAAAAAATAAATAAAACGAATTTCGTTGCACGCGCAGCATCGCCAAATGCGATGCAGCGCACGCAACAAAATTTGTTTTCATTATTTTTTGAAACTGTGAAAAACTAACAAGATGCTCAAACCTACTCTCTGTTTGTATGTCTATTACTTAGACTTCCTTGGCCACCCAGGACAGGGCAGTGCTCAACCAACTCCCTGCTAATGGCGGCCTAGAAGGGAGTCAATTTACTGAGTCCTGTGATTAACCGTCAAAGGATAAATTGGAGGCAACAGTAACCAACCTACTCTAACTGATTGTGGCACATATTGCAACACAGAATGAGATCCTTCTACTTTGTTACAAAAGGATGCCATTTCATAGTCGATGCAACTAAGATCCCTAGGATTTTATGACCTGGGTTGGCAAATTTGTGGCAAAGAATGATAATAAAAAGCAAAATGTGCAGTATTTCTCGGCCATTCTTACCATTTCTCCTGGTGATAGACCTTTTTAGTTGCCTTAAAAGTAAAAAGGAGGTAACATTAAACCAATAATTGGATTACATTGCATCCCTTTTGGCCACACAATTAGGACCAGGAACCAATAGATAAGGTTAAATGGGTTCATTACAAGTTCAAAGCCAAACTAATTATAGATGAATCTCAAAAATATATTGCAAAGATACAGAATCACCACAGGGAAACCGAAATGTTGGATGACATTTGGGGCCATATGTATCACAATGTTCTTTCGCGATTCTCAAATAGCGTTTTTTTGAGAATGGCTATTTGAGATTCGCAAAACGCTATGTTTGTAGGATTTGCAAATAATTTTGCGAATCCTACATTTTCCTTAATTGCGAATTGCAAATTGCGATTCCCAATTAAGGAATACCTCCCCATTCATTCCTATGGGCCTAGAGGCCCATAGGAATGAATGGGAAGACATTCTCAATTTGCGATTCTCAATTAGAGAATCGCAAATTGAGAATGCAATTTCAAGGGTGCCAGGGCGTCAAAAGGATACCCTGTTGCACCCCTGAAATGTGCATGTGTGCACATGTGGCACATGCCCTAAGGGCATGTATGTGTGCCACATGGCACTTTGAAAAATGCAAAAAAGTGCATTTTTCAGAGAAATCGCAAATGACCACCAACTTGAAGTTGGTGGTAATTTGCGATTCCTTAAGGCTAAATTGCACTTTTTCTGTGCTTCTTACATTGCATTTAAGGAATCGCAATTTGTGGTTCCTTAAATGCAATCGCAAAATAGGGAATCGCAAATTTTGCGATTCCTTATTTTGTGAGGCAGTTTTTCTTTAATACATACCACTGAGCCCAATTGCGATCGCAAACGCCGAAATTCGAAATTGGAATGATACATATGACCCTTAGTCTTAGAAGCATAAGGCATGCAAGAAATTCGGTTGCAGCAGTTCAAAAGAGAAGAAATAGGATTTGATGATCAGTGTACAGGTTTAGACCCTCATGTCTATGCATGAATAAAACTAAAGTCGCCAAACCTAGTCCTAAACTAAAGTTGGGAAACTGTGGAAACCTAGTCAAATCGGGAGAAGCAAGAAGGTGTCATCTTAGTGGAGACTTCAGTAAAAGTTCTCCAAATCAGGGCAATGTATAGCATAAGGTCACACAATGGGAATATGAGAACAGAGGTCTGTACCTCTCAGAGTCTAAGGGTTATCTGCTCTAAACACTAACCGTGTGAACATCAATGAAACCCATAGAACAGCTTGGCTTAGCGCGTCAAGATGGCGGTCGCACTCTAGGAGTGCTCTGGACCCCTCCGTCATCCGTGCTAACATCCCATGTCATCAGCACTTCTCTGTTCACCCACCGGGCCTCCGTTGCATCTACCGAGGTGGGCACTACCTGGCGGAGCAGTGGGAGCCGATTCATCCGGCCATCACAGAGAGAACTTCGCTGTGGCTTCAGACGCACCCCCCTTCGGGGTGGTGGCATCGGCTCCCTGAGACTTGGCACCCTGCTCTCTCCCGATGCTGCGGCCTGTCTCGCCTACCACCGCGAGCCTGAGACTACGCCCTCCAGCTGCTTGGGGGCATTTTGGCACCACTGCATCATGGAGCGGAGGTGTCGCACACTGCGCCTTATGGCGGCAGGAGTGTGTGGTTGCGGGAGGATCGGCTGCCTGATTGGGTGGCGGGATCCCTGGATCGGGGCCCCCTCCCACTACTGCCCCTCTGGGCCTTGCTGAGCCCGAGCTGGGGCCTTGGCAGGAACCTATTATCTGACAGCCCTCCGCGGGCCGGGACGTGGCCGCCGACGTCCGTGGCCTAGCAGTGCTCATCCTGTGGGGCCGACTCAGGGCCTGAGCAGAAGGCGATCACTGGCGCTTGGCTGCGCCTCCAGCACCACATCCTGAGGGCGGCCTTTTGCTGAGTTTGCGACCTGTGAGCCCTATTCCCCGTTGGGGCTACTGAGCTCCGTGCGCCCCGCCGCCTGTGTCCCTGCAGTGTAAGGCCTGAGTGCAGCGAATGGGCCCATCTACGACCGGCATCCCGTCTTCTGATCCTCCCGGGACCTTCGCACTACGCCCGGCGGAGTAGAGGTGGGTACCAGCTTGCCCGCACGAGGGGGACCCCTGAGGCCCTCTATACGGCCCCCATTCCCCCCTCACACCGCCAGTCCTGCAGATTTGTCCCTGGCCCTGCGGACTCCTCTACCTCTGCTGCTATCGTGGTGGTCCTGGCCTGGGCCTCTGGGGTCTAGCTGCCTGGGTCTGCGCTACTGGCCCTGTGGCCTGGCTGGCACGGTGCATTTGATGCTGTGACTACCGGAGGGCTGGAATCGGCCACATATGTCGAGCGGCGTGGGGTCCTGGATAGGGGCCCCCTCCGCCACTCCCTCTTCTCTGTGCTGGCCCTGAGATGCCCTGTTGAGACGCTGTGAACCCCTGCCGCCGGACCCTTGTCTGTTCTCCTTGAGATCTCAGCACCAGTGGCACTCTCATTGCGGTGTGCCACCAACCGGAAGGGTGGTATCAGCCGCACCTATCGAGCAGCGTGAGTCCTCGTTGGTGGGCCACCTACTACTTCCTCAATTCTGCACTGCTCCTAGGAGGTCCTGACCGGGCCCTGTGAGCCTCAGACGCCCGGGCCTGTGCTGCTCGTCCGGGGGTGCTGACCTGTGCGGCGTCCTTCTCTTCACAGACCACCTGCCGAGGGTGGGCAGAATCGGCCACAATTACCGAGCGGATTGGGGCTGAGGCACGAATCCCCGCTGCTATTCCCCCCTCCTTCTTCTGCCCCTGTGGGTTTGTGTCTGGGCTGAGCTGGGTGTCGTCACCCTCAGATCGGCCGTCACCTCGGGCGGCAGGGGCTGGGGATCCACATCTGCTTGAACCTGCACTCCAATACTGAGGGGCCTATACAGGGGCGGGAGCGGTGTCCGGGTCTGAGTGTAGATGACTCGGGTGCTGAGCCTCTCCCACAGAGGTTCATCTCCTCCACGAGCCTGGGATCTTCCTGTTGACCGGGCGTCTGTGACCCTACGCCTGCGGCCGGGATTGGTAGGGACCATGCCCCTAATGTGGTACTGTAAAATTCGGAACCACATTGGAAGCATGGCCCCACCATGCCGATTTTGGTATCAGCGAACCGCAAATGACTAATGCGGTATGTATAAGTGTTTTCGTCATGTTTCATCGACGAATTCACTGTGTATGCGATATTACACATTGGACCCTCGGCTTCCATTTTAGAACAGTAGCCATTTTTGTGGTTGCCCTCACATAGGCTGCGCTTTAAGACCATGTTTAGGCCTAAAGGACACGTACACCTTCTGTGACTTCTCTGTGACCTGTGCAAACCGACTCCGCTGCCCGAGGTCAATCCTGTCCGGCCAGTTCCCTTCCTTGCGGCCTAATGAGATTAGCATCAGGGCTCGACCCATCATAAAATCCTTGTTCACACACGATCTCTGACTTAGCTATTTTCACACCTGTTTCTGTTCCTACTTTATGGCTTGTTTTACGAGCAGGAGGTGCCCGTTTTATTGGGGTCCGCTGTTATCTGATGAGGGTTCTGAGCCTTGCGGGGTTAAATGATTGTGTGCTTAACGAATTGAAATGTGGGATTGTCATTATGGCTCTGCTGTTCCTTTGAAACGAAAATATGTGAATGACCACTTGTAAAATAGGGCGGTGTTGCCCAGAAGCGTAATATTTTGTATATAAGTAAAGACTGGTTTTTGGTTCGGGAGCAGTCTCCTGAGAACATACATTGTGTTGTACTTCTCGGATACCTGTGATTGGTCTGCAGCCAATAAATACGATCTTTGACTTCACCTAGAAGACTCTGTGTTTCTGTGGGTCTGAAACAGGAAGAACTCGAAGTCTTAGGGTGTGTTCCCCTGCACCGCTGGGTTCTAAAAACCCGGTACTTCAGTTGGCGGTACCGGTCCAAGCCAGAGGTTCGTGAGGAGCTTCGTGTGGAAATTCCGGAGGAAGGCCGCCACTTCATCGACCCCTGCATGTCGACGTGGTCCGAAAGTCTTTTCTGCAAGGTTCTCCGCGTCCCGACGGCTACGAAGGACTGCTGCCCTGATTAATCGCCCTGTTTTGGACCCTTGACGATTTGGTAGAGCGGAACAATTGAGAGAGTCTTCTGGTGACGCCATCGATCATCGATACCTCAGTTAAGTATAAGTGGAGCGTCTCCCAGTTTGTTTGGTATCCTTCGGGATTTTGGTATCCTTCGGGATCACTTTGATTTGGAACTTGCAAGTGCCAAAGCCAGAGGACTCGTGTATTCACGAGACTATCGTATTCGATAATCCTTTGAAGTTTGAAACTAGACTAGTAAGCGAAGATGCCTGGTTCTAGTATATTTGGAAATTTGTTTTGTTTGGGTTGTAGAAAGGACTCCCGATTGGAGGATTCGTGTCCGGTTCCTCCAATTGGAACTCCAACTTATGAGCTTTATGTGAAACATGGCGTAGGCCCCATTACGTATAATGAAGTATGGATCCGATATACTAGGAAGGATGGTGTTTTAAAATGGCCCCAAAATGGTAGTTTCGACACAGAAATCTTAGATAACTTAGAAGTTAAATTATTTAAGAAGAAAGCCCGGCCGGCGATGTTTGATTCTTTCCGCCTATGGCGAAAGGAAGCCAAACAGAAGGAAATTAAATTAGCAAAGAAAAATAAAAGAGAGAGAGGTATGTCGATAATGCAAGCAGCTGTGCAGTTTAACCCCTTCGGTGCTCATGACGGAATGGTTCCGTCATGACCCACGGTTGAGCTGTGCTCATGACGGAACCATTCCGTCATGACCACACCCGCGCAAGATTCCGTCAGCACAGCGGCGGAATCTGCGCAGCATCGAAGGGGTTAAAGATAATGAAGAGGACCAAATGAATGAGGAGTTGCACAGGCAACGCAAACTAGTCATTGATAAATGTTACCCAGTTTTGCCGCCCCTTCAGCAAGGTGCATCAAAAGAAAAGGAGAAAGATCCTCTGATGGCACATTTGTTAAGTTCGCCACCCCCGTATGCGCAAAATGCTACAGCACCTCCACAACCTCTAAATGCACAGCCTGCAGTTAATTTGCCGCAAGCTTTCCCGCAGCCGCCAGCTCCCCCTCAGCCGGCTCCTATCCCTACAGCGCAGCCCTCTCAAGGGCTGCCAATTTCGCTACCTGTCTCTTCTGCGCTTCCTGCGACTTTGCCTAGTATATCAGCTGCCTCCCTTGGCGCTCTTCCTGATACTACCACTGTACCTGTATCTGAACCTGTTTTTCTTCCCTCTGTCTTTCCCCCCGTTTTTGCCTCAACTTCTCCTTCTACACGACAACGAATAGCTAGTGCGGTCACTAGCTTGATATCGCCTCTCTTTGGGTCATCCAGTATGACCCCTGGTTCACAACGTAAGCAGTTGCGTAGTCAGCTGCCTGATTCTGGAGAGAAAGAGGTATTAGACCATATGGCACGTAGATGGATTGTTTTCCTTTCAAACTATGATATAGAATCAGTTGTTAATGTTTTTTACCAATGGGAAGCCCCAAAACAGAGGTATGTGTTTGAGAAAATGTGTGAATTCCTCTGTGAGGAATTGGAAGATCATGGTTTAGACTCAAACCCGCAGGAGTTGTGTCGAGTGCGATTTGATTTTGGAAAAGGTACGATTGTGGGTCCCGATGTAGATAAAGCAGTTGCGACTTTACTGTCCTTCAGAAATGATGATTGTCATCAGTCATTGTTCGAACAGGGATTCCCTGTGGGGAAAAAGGTAAAAGCGCGCCAATACCCGATGCGTGAGGTTCCTCCAGTCTGGAGACCTGGTGATGCACAGGCTAATCCACCTGTTCTGCCACATTTTCAGCGTGTTTGGGTACATGTTCCATGGAAGCGTTCTGAAGTGTTAGCGCTTAAGCAGACATTGCCTGACCCTCGTAAAAACCCTGCAGGATATTATAAGGAGTTATCACAGACTGCAGAATCGTGTGTCATGAATCTAGCTGATATAGACATGTTGTTCGGGAATGTTGTTCCACAGCCTTTATTGGGATCGATTCGTAATGTAGATCACATTGCAGAATTAGGTAACACATGGGCTAATATCATTGCTGCAGACACTAGACAAGTTGGTGGTACGAAACCTGAGCCCCTAGTAGCAGAACTCCCTGGTAGAATTATTACCTACATGAAAACTTTAATGCCCGCGATGCGTGTGAATTGGGATAAACTATCGGCATGCAAACAGAAGAATGATGAAACGGTGTCTGATTTCTTCACCAGGTTTGAAGAAACGTTTATCGACCACAGTGGTCAAGACATGAGTACTGAAGGTGGCCAACGGTTATTTGTCGATAAATTTGTGCATAATTTGCTTCCCGAGTTGTGTAAGAAATTAAAAGATTCAGAGAGTTCTTGGGCTGTTTCCTCTTCAGCGCAAATACTGGCCACTGCACAGTATTACGAAAATAGGGATAAAGATGAGAAGGATAGAGCAGACAAGAAAACGAAAGAATTAAAGACGAAGGTTCTGTTTACAGCAGGCCTACCCACCGCGTGGTAGTCAGAGTAACTATCAGCAACCTCAACAGTTTCAGAGAAACATGCAAAGGTTCGAGTATTCCCAACCGCGTGTTCCTGTAGGTCCCAATCAATGTTCGTATTGTAAAGAAGAAGGTCATTTTAAGTATAGTTGTCCTAAATTGTTGCAGCGTACTAATAATGCTTATGGCGCAAGAGGTAGAGGTGGTCAGCAAGCTCCTAGAGGTAGAGGGCGTGGAAATGTTCCCCAGAACGCGCGTCCTCTTCCGCCTCAAATTACGATAAATAGCTTTGATCAGCAAGCTAATGCAACTGGTAATACAGCTCAGTACTATAATAATGACTATTATGCAGAAGACGACAATGTGGAAGGTAATGATTACTAGGACAGCCATAGACAGAGAGAGGGAGTGGTTTCAGTGCCAGTGGATCAGAGTGGACCGTATGTTAAGGTGACTACAGCGGGTGTGTCAGAGCCCTTTCTGCTGGATACTGGTGCTGCAAAGAGTTCAATTATGCATTCAAAACTCCCTGGCGCGCCTTTGTCTGGCGAAATGAATGTTTCAGTAGGTTTTTCTGGCGCCCCGGTTAGGAACCCGATTTCTAGTCCCATGCCCCTTTCTGTTGGACCTTGTGAGCTAAAAGCACCCCTTATCCTAACGACAGGTTGGGGTGAAAATCTGTTAGGATTGGATTTGTTAAAAAGATTACATGCAACATTATATTGTTCTCCCTCAGGAGTACAACTTACATTGGGTAAGGAAGTGATTTCCCCAATGTATTTGTCGAAGAATAAATTGCCAACTGAATTGTCATCCCTTCCGGATGTCCTTTGGGCTACTGGTCCCAATGATGTGGGCCTTTTGGAAATACCGCCGTATGTGGTCACTTTGAAAGCCAATGTCAGATTGC
Source organism: Triturus cristatus (assembly GCF_964204655.1). NCBI lineage: Eukaryota > Metazoa > Chordata > Amphibia > Caudata > Salamandridae > Triturus > Triturus cristatus. The sequence goes on from NC_140588.1 coordinate 61,041,577, forward strand.
CACGCATTCCCCAGTACAAGATATCTAATGAAGGTCAGAAAGCATTGTTAGCAATTATCAGTGATTTGATTAAAAAGGGTGTAATTGAAGAGACAAGAGGCAACGTTTGCAATAGTCCTGTTTTACCTGTTTTAAAACGTACGGACCCTTCTCAGCCACCTGTTTACAGGTTCGTGATTGATCTTAGAGAGGTCAATAAGATAGTGGTGCTACCCTTATTCAGTACGTTGACGATTTGCTAATCGCCGCGGATACTGAAAAGATTTGTAAAGAAGCTACATTGTCATTGTTGCGTCATTTGTCTGCCTTTCATCACAAAGTGTCTCTCACAAAACTGCAGTATTGTCGACAAGAAGTGACCTACTTAGGTCATCTCTTATCGAAGGAGGGAAGGAAACTAACCCCAGAAAGAATTCAAGCCATTGCACAATTGAGCGTGCCAAGAACACAGAGAGAAGTGCGTGCTTTCTTGGGCATTACTTCATACTGTAGGCACTGGATCCCGAGTTTTTCTTTGCTGGCAAAACCTTTGTTAGCATTAACCTGTAAAAATACACCGAATCCTATCCCATGGTCTGAAGAGTGTCAGAAAAGTTTTTGGGAATTGCGTAATGCATTATGTTCAGCTCCTGTGTTGGGTACCCCCGACTACAGCAAGCCTTTTACATTTTATGTTCATGAAAAGGAAGGTTGCGCATTATCAGTGTTAACACAGCCTTTTGGAGACAGACCACGTCCATGCGCGTATTTTTCGTCAACTATGGACCCGGTAGCGAGGGCATTGCCCAGTTGCTTAAGAGCTACAGCCGCAGCAGCTGTGTCTATTCGACAGTCCGCTGGACTAGTGATGAATAACACATTGATTGTAATGGTTCCACATGCAGTGGACACATTGTTAAACAGGACCAAGACACAGCACTTAACTAGTGCTCGAGTGTCAGGGTATGAATTGACACTGTTGGCAAACCATATACACATAAAGAGGTGCAACACGTTGAATCCAGCTACATTATTGCCGATTCCAGCAGACACAGATGAGATTGAGCAGCATGATTGTCTGTTCAGAACAGATGAAGAGACAAAAGGGAGAGTGGATCTTAAAGATACTCCCCTAACTGAGTGTGATGGTACCTTATGGGTGGATGGTTCGTGCTTCAAGCTTCCGAATGGTGATACGACTGCTGCATATGCCATCACGACTTTGCACATAATTGTCGAAACTGCACGCATACCACATAATTCGGCTCAAGCAGCAGAATTAATTGCCCTTACAAGAGCATGCGTGTTGTCTGAAGGAATGAAAGTGAACATATATACTGACAGTCAGTACGCCTTTGGCGTGGCCCATAGTTTTGGGCGCTTGTGGAAAGAACGTGGGTTCCTGACTTCGCATGGAGCTAAAATTCAGAATGGTCAGTTGGTGAACGATCTCCTTGAGTCACTGATCTTACCGTTACAAGTTGCGATTATGAAATGCAGTGCATACAAGAAGGTCACCGATGATGTTGGTCGTGGTAATGCGTTTGCTGACGAAATCGCGAAAGAAACAGCAAAAGATGTGAAGACTCAAATGTATGTTGCAGGCCCTGCAAGATGGGTTGGTGATGTTGGAATGTGTGAAGACACGATAGAGAGTGTGAAGTCCCTTCAAGCTGAAGCCACAGAGAAAGAATTGAATGTGTGGAGAGAAAGTAAGGGTAAATTGGATGAGAATGGTTGTTGGGTTGATTTGTCAGAACATCGGCGATGGTTGTTACCTGATGCATATGTGCTTCCAGTGGTTACGATGGCACATGGAATGGCACATATCAGTGTGAAAGGAATTTGTAAGTTGTTGGCTCCAGTATGGCAGAATGCTGGAATTCCCAAGTGTGCAGAGAATGTGGTCAAAAATTGTATGGTATGTTTGAAATACAACCCTGGTAGGGGAACCCCAACTCCAGCTGGTCATTTTGTGCCTCCATCATATCCATTTGAGGTTTTGCAGCTAGATTTCATCCACATGGAAAGGTGCGACAATTTGAAATATGTACTGAGTGTTTGCGCTTTTTCAAGATGGATAGAAGCATATCCCCTAAAAGACAACACTGCTTTATCAACAGCCAAAGCCCTTGTGAAATAATTTTTCCCTAGATTTGGAATGCCAAGAATGGTATGGAGTGATAATGGGAGTGAATTTGTAGGTCGAGTGATGAAGAATGTGTGTGAGGGACTAGGCATTAAGCAGAAGTTCCACGCTGCAAATCACCCCCAATCAGCTGGATTAGTAGAGTGCTACAATGGCACTCTGAAACTTAAGTTGGCCAAAATTCAGGCGAGTTCTGGTCTTAAATGGCCTGACGCTCTGCCTTTAGCACTCCTATCAACAAGAATGACTGGGCATTCACGAGTGGGACTTAGTCCCTATGAAATAGTATTTGGCCGCCTCGCCAATGTATGGGGTGTGCCAAGACCTACAAAATTCAGTGAAATCGAACATCCAGTACTGCTTGATTATCTGTATGAATTGACGGCTAAATTGCGTGTCTTACACCAACAGGTTCACGATACTCTGCCCCAGGCCTCTGAAGCTCCAGGACACCCTATCGACCCTGGCTCGTGGGTGCTTATTAAAAATTTTCAACGTACAAAGAATGATGAGCCCCGTTGGATCGGCCCTCACCTCGTACTTCTATCGACAAGATCAGCGGTTCGAGTGAAAGGGAAAAAGAATTGGATACACGGCGCCCACTGCAAATGGATCCCTTTGCCTCTACCATATGACCGGTGGGTCCAGGAGGGTATCGCTGATTCTGAAACTGACACTGTCCCTCGTTTTGTGCCATTTAGTGATGCACGTGTAAAGGGAACGACTTCAGAACGAGAAAATGACGATATTTTGCAGGAAGCTGTGCCGCCATCGAGCCGATTAGACACCACAGAGCCTGAACTCTTGTTTCAAGACCAGACAGTACCTGGTAGAAACCGCTATAACTTGAGGCCAAGGCCTATGGACAAATAAAAAATCCCTTCCCTTACTATTTTTTGATATTACAGCTCTCCCATCTGAAGGACTTTTTGATTTTTTGATTTTTGTTTTTCGAACCACCTTCCGGGTTCAGCTGCAGGGTCGCGGTGCCAAGACTTTGGGGAACAAGCCGAAGACGTTAGGTCAACGGTTCTGGTTGGTCTAGGGCGTTCCCTGGACTGACAGGTGTACTCCTTAGCAGAAGATACTCATCCGCCGCGAGCAGCACGATTAGAGGATGGAGTTTTTCAAGATGGAGGGGCCCACCAAGGAAATAAATCTCAAGAGCAGAATATGTAAAATAATGAATAGAAAACGTTTTGTAATATTGTGTCTGTTTGTACTATTTAGCGTAATGATGTTTTCTGTAGGTTGTGTATTATTATCTTTCCAAGTGTAATTTGCACCCACTGTACAGCCCACACCTCCTCCTACTGTTTTCCCACACTCTTTTCACCCTCTGCCAGAACACGAACAAGCTAGACGTTCTGAGTTTGTGAGCAATTCGTTCATCCAACTCCTGCACCAGCACCAACTAGTTATGAATACAACAAATTGCTGGGTGTGTGGTTTGATGCCGCATACCATTAATAAGGGTATCCCATATCTAGTACTGCCGTTTAGTTATAATGGGTCATCATGGGCATTCCAGACTATGTTTCTTTTTGCGCTTGAAACCTACTCCCCGCGACCACCGCGTTCCACTAGACCTAACTCGAACAATAAAGCCTTGATGAGAGGAGTTGCAGATATGAGTGGAGATATCGATGCATATACATCTATTCCCAAGGATGAGTTGCGAGCTTATGTAGGTTGGAACGTGACGGGGTATAGCATTAGTTTGGGTGAGAAACAGCGTAAAAGTTCATCCCCGATTTGGGTCGTACCCCACGTAGGTCGGTTCTGTCTACAAGGCAATGGTCAGAATCCAAGAGCTCAACTAGGGAAGAGCGACTGTACGGAAACATACACTTTTCCATCACAGTTTTCCCCTGCGTTTTTGGCTGCCAAGGGTACATACTTTGTTTGTAGTGATCGAGCATCTACATGGTTGCCCCCTGATTTCTCGGGCACGTGTTATATTGCAAATTTGCTACCGCCGACATTTACTGCCGCCTCTGATTATCACAAGACCAGAGTTGTGAGAGGCGTGGTTAGTGAGGAGGATACTGCCGGTCAGGAAGCAGGAGACTTTTTCTTGGGTTTCCTGCCGTTTTGGGGACCAATGGTCAATAGTAGGAACCTGAGACAACTGACCCGTGTAGTGGAAACCACTGTTAATGTAACGGCTGGTGCCCTTGGTAACTTGACAGCTGAGCTCCAAGCGGATCGCCTCATGACGTTGCAGAACCGCATGGTTCTAGATGTTATACTTGCAGACCGTGGTGGGGTATGCAAGGTCATCCAATCGAGCTGTTGTATTTTCATACCACTCCAACAGTCTACCAGGCCATTTCCAAACTACATAAGATTTCCGAATCCATTCACATGGATAAAGGAGATTGGTCAATGATGGGGTGGTTCTGGGGACTGATATCAGCCTGGGGATGGAAGATTCTGATAGTCGTTGGGATGATCTTAGCCATTCTTTTCACGTTTTGTCAATGTATACAGTGCGCTCCTGTAATGTGTAGCCTCTGTGTTACATCATGCGTAAGGAGGCCTGTATCAAGGGACGAGCTAAGCAACAGGATGATGCTACAGCAACATCTCCATGACTTCATGAATATAGATCTGGATTCAGATTAGTATAGTTCTTGCCTATGTAAGGGCAAAAGGAGGGTCTGTGGTACTGTAAAATTCGGAACCACATTGGAGGCATGGCCCCACCATGCCGATTTTGGTATCAGCGAACCGCAAATGACTAATGCGGTATGTAAAAGTGTTTTCGTCATGTTTCAGCGACGAATTCACCGTGTATGCGATATTACACATTGGACCCTCGGCTTCCATTTTAGAACAGTAGCCATTTTTGTGGTTGCCCTCACATAGGCTGCGCTTTAAGACCATGTTTAGGCCTAAAGGACACGTACACCTTCTGTGACTTCTCTGTGACCTGTGCAAACCGACTCCGCTGCCCGAGGTCAATCCTGTCCGGCCAGTTCCCTTCCTCGCGGCCTAATGAGATTAGCATCAGGGCTCGACCCATCATAAAATCCTTGTTCACACACGATCTCTGACTTAGCTATTTTCACACCTGTTCCTACTTTATGGCTTGTTTTATGAGCAGGAGGTGCCCGTTTTATTGGGGTCCGCTGTTATCTGATGAGGGTTCTGAGCCTTGCGGGGTTAAATGATTGTGTGCTTAACGAATTGAAATGTACGATTGTCATTATGGCTCTGCTGTTCCTTTGAAACGAAAATATGTGAATGACCACTTGTAAAATAGGGGTGGTGTTGCCCAGAAGCGTAATATTTTGTATATAAGTAAAGACTGGTTTTTGGTTCGGGAGCAGTCTCCTGAGAACATACATTGTGTTGTACTTCTCGGATACCTGTGATTGGTCTGCAGCCAATAAATACGATCTTTGACTTCACCTAGAAGACTCTGTGTTTCTGTGGGTCTGAAACAGGAAGAACTCGAAGTCTTAGGGTGTGTTCCCCTGCACCGCTGGGTTCTAAAAACCCGGTACTTCACTAAGACATACTCTCCACAAAGTCAAACTAAGATGGCCCAATACACCACCGTGGACCGAAATCCAATGGACGGGATGCCTGGGGGCTTCTTCGCTCCCTGGGACTGACCTCTTGGCCATCCTGCAGGCTATCAGCGCCTCTCAGGCTTCGGTAGCGAGCAAGATCGGAGAGGTCCGGGTGGACATGGCCCTTATTTGCCAGTACCTTCGAAACGCCACAGCCTGAATCTCGGAGGCAGAGTCCCGTCTCTCCACGGTCGAGGACGAGCTTGGGCAGCTGAAGACCCAGGTGGCCCGCCTGCAGACTCGCACATCTGAGCTGCATCGTCGCGCGGAGGATGACGAAAACCGCTTGCGGCGAAACAACCTGCACCTGGTGGGGTTTCCGTAGGGGGTGGAGCAGGGTCACGCGGACCCCTTCATCGAGACATGGCTGAAATCCTGGATGCCCAAAGATGCCTTGTCGGCCTGATTTGAAATTGATCACACCCACCGTTCTTTGGCGAATAAAACTCCTCCCGGTGTCCCACATCGTCCCATCATAGTGAGGATCCTTAACTTCTGGGACAGAGATGTCATCCTCAGCGCGGCCCGAGCCCCGGGCCCTCTGAAGTACCAAAATACCACCATCATGCTCTTCCCAGACTACACGAGGGAGGTGCAAGCCCAGCGCAGTTCATACACTGACGTCAAACAAAAACTCCGCGATCTGGGGCTGCGATATGGCCTCCTCTTCCCGACTCGCCTTCGAGTTATGTTTCAGGGCAAGACAATCTTTTGTCACCCTGCAGGATGCCTAGACCTGGCTTACTGAGGAGCGGCTCCTGCGGATTCGGCCTGCTTCCTCCCCGCCCTGTCTGACCCTCAGCAAAAAAGTCTGTCTCCCCAAAGCAACAACAGAGACGCACCCGGTGTCACGGGGGGGTCCGCTGGGGGAGGCATCATGGTCGCTGTCCTTCGAGGCCAGATTGTTGGCCACTGAGGGGGCCCTGCTGGCTCTCGATGGCCGAAGCTGTGCTAGCTCCATGGATAATCTAAGCCGAGATTCTGACCCATCCGGAGCCTTGCAACCTGCCTTGTCGGACTCAGACCTTTCTAGAAGCCCCACGCTTCAGGACATCGGTGGGGAGGTGGGAGTCTGATCTGCGAAAGCCCAACAGGCCAGTATCGGGGTAGATCCCCCGTGAACACTATCCTCTTAGACACAGGCTGATGATCGTCTACATCCATCACTATGGAGAGGTCCACTAATGCCACGAACTGTCCTACTAAGCGTTTTAGCTTGGCTGCCTGTTATTGGTAACTTGGTTTTTTTTTCAGGGCGACATATGCTTCAGTTCCGGAAGTATAGGGTGGGGGGAGGTGGGGGGGGTCCGGGGAGGGGGACCGTTGTTATTAAGGTTGTTTTTGACCTGGCTCCATTCCAGCGTCTGCCTTCTGTTGTTCATAGCATCTTGACACCTATACATCATAGCACCATCGACCGACAGCACATCACATTATGCTTGCCACACCTCTCCGCCCTAGTGGCAGAGCATTGCTCCCTCTGGGATCCGGGCCCGGTCGGTCCACTCTGCCCATACAGCACCTACGACCCAGATGTCTACCAGCAGTAGGTCCATCCGCGTTCTATCTTGGAACGTGAACGGATTGCTGGATCGCATCAAACGTACAGCGGTCCTTAAATACGCCCAGCGCCACGTGCCCGATGTTCTTCTACTCCAGGAGACACACCTTCTGGGAACTCATTGCCCTTTCCTAGCGTGGTATGGGTTTGATAGGGTGTGGTACTCCGGCTTCACATGGGGCTCCCGGGGGGTTGCCATAATGGCCTGGAGGGGCCTCCCCTTCACCCCTGAACAAGTAACGACTGACACACAGGGCCGTTATGTGTCCGTGTCTGGTAGGCTTGAAGGATATACTCTAAACCTAGCTCCAATTTACGTCCCACCCGCGACACTCCCCTCCACTCTCCATTGCCTCACGGTCTTAATCTCCGCCTTGCCCCTGGGTCAGACGATCATTGGGGCGATTTCAATGCGGTCATGCAGCCGTCCCTGGACATGACCGGAGTGCCATCCCCGGTACGACTAGCTCATGCCAAGAAACTGTCGGACTGCTCCACGGCTCTTGGCATATGCGATGCCTGGAGGGTTTGGAACCCCCGGAAGAAACAATACACCCATACCTCGGCGGCCCATCGCACTCACTCTCGCATTGACTTGCTCCTCCTACCTGCCACCGATTGTCAAAACATCTCCAATCTCGATTCTCCCCCAGGGGATCTCGGACCATTCAGCTATATCACTTCAGTTAGGGGGTGCTGCAGACGGGATGTGGACAGTCTGGCGACTGAACGGGTGGTTTTTAAAAGACAAAGAGTTCAAAGACGTGATGGAGGTGGAACTGCGTAACTATTTTCTTGCTAATCGGGGAATGGTCCCATCCCCAGGTACGCTCTGGGATGCTGTTAAGGCCACCATTCGTGGCGTGGCCAGGGTCCAGGTGCACTCGAAGCGTGCGGCTCAGACCGCTCACCTGACTCAGCTCGAGGCTCAAGCCACGTGGCTGGAACTGACCATCTGGGCCACGGCCGACGCCCAACCTGTTAGGCAGCTGGCAGCAATTAGGGACAAAATCCGACAGATATCCCTCGACTCTGCCAAGACGCTGTGGCGCTCTTCTGTGGCCTGTATCTACGGCTGGGGAGACAAAAATGGAAAGTTGTTTCACAACTTGGTCTCGTACCCCAGGGCCAATAGAATCATACCTGAAATCCAGGACGCCACTGGAATTCACCACCACACCTCTGGCCATTGCACAGGCCTTTGCGGGTTACTATGCTCAGCTGTATTCTGCTTGCCCCCCGAAGATACCTCGGCGGCCCTGCTGGGACGTGCGGATGTCCAACTCTCCTGCCTCACCCAGGCGGAGACCACGGATCTGGATCTCCCCTTTACCTCGGAGGAGATAAAGGGGGCCATCTCTTTGCTGAATCCAGGGAAGACCCCCGGGCCAGACGGCTTCCCACAGGAGTACTACACGGCCTACAGAGACTTGTTGGTGCCTCAACTGTTAGAGCTCTTCCAACATGTCGGTGAGTGGGACTCCTTTCCCCCCAAGACCGACGTGGCCACTGTTGTTGTAATTCCGAGGACCCAACCACCCTCTGCCTCCTGTGCGGACTACCGTCTGATTTCTTTAATTAATACTGAAATGAAGATCTTCGTCACAGCCCTGGCCCAGCGTCTCTGTCCCCTCTTACACAAGTTGGTCCATCCAAACCAGTGCGGCTTCATGCCAGCCCGTGGTACCAGGCACTGCATATGGCGCCTCCACCTTGCCCTGGCCCACTGCCATTGCCTAACACCATATCTTGCCCTCCTTCTTATAGACTTCGAGAAGGATTTTGATACGGTGGACTGGCGATACTTAGAGGACGTCCTTCTGACGATGGGCTTTGGTCCCTACTTCCGCCGTCGTGTCCGTGTTCTCTATTCCAGTCCCAAAGCCAGGGTCCTTATCAATGGTGATATCTCAGAGGAGTTCCCAATCCGGAGAGGTATGCCCGGGGTATCCCCTCTCACCCCTCTTATTCGCACTGGTGATGGAACCCCTGGCTTGCCTCATACGAAGCGACTCCCAAATCTGGGGTTGGTCCTGGGACTCCCATCAGGTGGACAAAAGCGCCCCCTACGCGGACGATGTCCTGCTCTTCTTGGCAGACCCAGAATGTTCCGGTCCCCAATGCCTGAGGCCTTTGAGAATGTCTCGGGCCTGCGACTGAACCCGGCTAAGTCTACCCTGATTCCCCTCCATCTGTCAAGGGATTGCTTTTATTGGCAGTCGAGTATCCCCATCAAGAGACTATCGTTCAAGTACCTTGGAATTTGGGTGGCTGTGCTCCCAGAGCTGGAATGGGTGCTTAATATTATCCCCCTGGTCATGAAAGCCAAAAACAACCTAAAACGATGGCAGACTCTACCACTTAATCCCCTTGGAAGAGGGGCTCTTTTTAAAATGATGAACCTTCCCCCGTTTCCTATACATCATTCAGAACACCACCTTTCACTTCCCCAGGGGCTGGTTCCGAGAGTTTGATGGGGTAATCACGTGGTTTCTGTGGGGGGGGGGGGGAGGCCACATATTGCCCCTGCCCACTGCAGGATTCCACCCTTTGATGGAGGCATGGGCATGACGAATCTCCATCTTTATTACCTGGCTACCAGACTCCTCATCATCTATGATTGGTTCACAGGGGGGGTGGTCTGACCCGGCCTATTGGGCAGAACTAAGAGACATGGACTTTCCACATATTGAAGCCTACTTATATAGGGCTCCCATACGATGCCACCAATCACCAGAGCGGTCCTGGCGGCCTGGCGCTCTGCTCTGCGACACACGGGTTGGACTAAGCGACTCACTCAATATACAGCTCTCTGGCAGGGCATGTGGTTGCGAGAGGCATCGACCCTCACAGGTTTCCGACAGTGGGACGACGTTGGGTTTTGTCTGCTTGGAGATGTTTGGGTGGGGGATCACATCAGGGCCTTCCCCGATCTACAGCAACGTCACATTCTTCACACCTCCCAATTCTACAAGTATTTGCAGCTCCGCCATGCCCTCACTGTACATATCCCATTAGGTATATCACTACCCAAGTTTAGCCCGTTGGAGGCACAAGTTATTATGGGCAATCTGGGTAGGGAGGGGTGTCAAGGATTTACCGTTCCCTGATGAACAATGACCCGACCGCTTTAGACTCGCTCCGGGCCCGCTGGGAGGGATGGCTGGGCCCCTTAGAGGACGCGGACTGGCGCAATGCCCTTATGGCTCCCAAAACCCTTATGACCTCCTCCAAACTCCGCCTCATTCAACTCTATTATCTCCACATGGCCTATCTCACTCCTGAGTGTTTACACAGGGCTGGGCTGCGCCCTTCCCCGGACTGCACACAATGCGGCCAAACTCCGGCCGACTTCTACCATATGGTCTGGCTTTGCCCAGGCCTTGATCCATTCTGGTCCGGGGTGGAATCTGAGCTCACACAGACCTTTGGTCGGCAAGTTCCACACAATCCCTTACATCTTCTCCTGGGTGTATTTGATGGTTTGGACGGCTCTAGAGCGGACAAACATTTTCTGGGAACGGCGGTCGCTGTGACTAAACGAGATATTGCAGCAGCCTGGGCCTACCCCAACCCCCCAATCCTGCGAAAGTGGCGCAGGGGAGTGGATTGGTGCGCGGTCCAGGAAGAACCCCTCTTTGAGGCGCGTGGTTGTCCCACGAGGTTTCATAGGGTTTGGGGCAAATGGCTGAACCTACTGTTTTCAATTGCCAGCTTTGGCTCTCCCATGTGACGGGGTAATGCTTTCCAGCTTGGGTGACTTGCATAAATACTCCTACCCTAACAGTGGGTTTTTTTAACTGTCTGTTGGAGCTGGAATGGGCTTTACTGTATCAGATGTATGCTGTCTTTTTGTTTGTTTGTTTTTCAAAATGATAATAAAATTGATTATCAAAAAAAAAACATAGAACATTTGAGAATTCCACGTCATTGACTCCAGTAGTTTTCCACCTTCTCACAGTAGAGATCGGCAACTTCACTTGATATTCCCATACTATAGTTTGAATATCAGGACGAGTTTAGCTAGTTCCCTGCTCCTGATATGATATGAATGGGAGTCTTCTCTTAGTTCATTAGTGTCTCTCATTCTTGCCAAAAGTTTCTTACCGGACCTAACTTTCTCTAACACACAATAGGCCTTGCACTACCTAGGAGATCATGTGAACTCAAAAGAAATCATGTTGCAGCACAAGCAAAATGTTCACGTTGAAGGTTAAACATTGAAGACCAAATGCTTAAGGCCTTTGGTTAGGCTAGCTTAGTGAGAAAGTCAATGTGCACTGCAAATGCATAATTGGATGTGCACATTTGGTTACAGAATAAATTCAAAACATTAATAAATGAGTACACAAGTACATAAGAAATGATTTTTCATGTAAATTCAGTATAACTCGAAATGCACAAGTATAAGTGTGAGCCAGAACTAAAATTTGGAACACTATATGAAAACTTTAGAACAGATGCTATGTGAAACTCTACAGTTAATGCATTCCAATAATATGGTTGGAGCTTCACTTTACATTAATAAGGTTAAGATACACTGTAGATATATGGTGCTAATACATGTAAGTATTGCTCTTCTGTAACATAAATGGGTGGAGCACAAATTATGCGGTTCCAGCACCCCGCTCATGGCAGAATTAGCCATCACAATCAAGATCTAAATCTTATCAGATGAACCAGATAAAACCTTGTGGTTTCCCTCCTTTTTCAACTAGATTCCTCTACACGTACTTACTCTTCTCTAACTCTACATACATTCTTTCTTTTCACTCCCTACCTTGCGTTATTAAACATTTATCCCTTAAAGATCAGCACTAGGAAAATCACACAGAGGGCAATTATAACAAGGGGTTTCAGGATGGTGCAGAAAATTCCACTTCCCAGGTTTCCAAACCATTTGCCTACTGAATCAAATCCACTTCCAATAGTTTCCCAAGCACCTCTCACTTCCAGTTCTCTCAAATCTCCCTTCAGACCAGAAATATTCTTAATATACTGTGCAAATTCTTACTTTTGTCAAGAATGTAGGTGCAGCATTGCTGGACCTTTAACATCTGATAGACTCCACCTTCTTTTGCAAGATAATCTCATTCAGAATGAAATGTCTCAGTCTGTTTGATGGTAAAGCAAATTCAAAATGCAGTTTGAACAGAATGTTTAGTTAAAGGAAGTTCAATTGGATCTGCCAATATTATCCCCAAATTCCCAGAAATGTCTCTCTGTCATTGGCAGCAAAGTATGTCCACTCAGGGGATGAGTACCCCCGACAGGGCACTGTAGCTTTTTTTGATCTCCTGAGTGAAAGCCCTTCACCTTCTCCATCACTCAAATCAGAATCCCCAGTATCCTCCCGGATAGTTTGGAGCCCAAAATCATAAAGCAAATTCGATATCCCTCTTTTTTGCCTTCTTACAACACTTGGCCCTTCATCAGGGTCTGAATCTGGCTCAGTCACCACTACAGGAGAAGACTCCACTGCTTTAGCCCCATCTGTTGACTCATCAATATCCCCCTCAGGCCAAACAAGTGTTGTTTCAGATGCTTGCTGATCCCATATAACTTGATTAACCTGCTCCTGTGGTCTCTCAACCACCACTGGCACTTCTGTGCAAGGTGCTGTTACATCATCAAGGGGACACAGAACCCTGTGGGTGTGTGCAGCATGCACCCAGTTGTGGAGACCACCGCATTTCACAGCAGTTGCGATGACTAGGATCACCTGGTAAGGGCCATGCCAGTGGGGCTCCAGAAAACTCTTCTTCACATATTTCTTCACCAAAAGCCAGTCGCCGGGACTGAGGTCATTGCACTGCTCCTGTTGGGGCAAGTCTGTGGCTGCTTCAATCTGGTGAGAGAGAGAATTCACCACGTCAGCCAGTCCTTTGCAGTATTCAAGAACCGTGATCTGCGGGGGCCAAGATGGCGGACGCGTCAGCGTTCGAGTGAGGAGTTGAGAAAGTGCTTCTGCTGTGCTCGCTCGCTCGCATCGAAGGTGCTTGAGTTTACCTTGTGAAGCTGGGCTGCTGCATGGAAAGCTGTCTGGACTGGACTGGCGAAGCAGATTCCGTGTGTATGCGAGGGGTTGCCGTTGACGGCTTTGCGTTGGCTGTTTGATGCGGCTGGATCTATGTTGCTGCTTTCGCCGCTCACTTCAGCGGGCTTGGCATTTCTCAGCGGTTGGTGTGCGTAAATGCCGGAGTGCTGAAATCGACTCGGCTCCCTGCTTCCTGGTTTGGAGACGAACTTTGCCTTTCCTGGTGCATTATCAGGGGAATAGCCGTTTTATCAGCATGGCACCTAAAAATCCGACCCTGGCTATTAATTCCAAGACTCAAAAGCCTAAAACTAGAGCAGTTACGGCTGCCGCTTCAGTTTCCATACAGAGCACTCCCGCCAACGATCCGGTTGCTGGCAGCGAAACTAGTCAAGGTACTCGTCTTTGGTAACCGATATGGGGGCAGAAGTATTGTCTAACGTATCTCCCGTTTCTATTCCATCTAATGACTTACTGGCTGCTCAGGGGGATTCTGGGACATGTAGTCCCAGTATGTCATTAAAAATACCAGGAATGTTTAAAAAAAAGAAGAAAAAGAGCCAAAGTAATGTTAACCTGATAGACACTGTGGATCGTCAAGTTAAGCCCAATTACAATGTAAGCCAGACTGACTCCCTTGCAGCTGTGATTTCGGTTGGGGAAAATATACAAGAGGTGGCGGTCCCAGTAGGTGATACTGACTCTGATACACTTGACTCTGCAGGGAATTTCTACTCCATGTCGGACTTGTCTAATCCTCTGGAGTCTGAGAGTCTTGAAGGGGACATAGACCATTATGGGGAGACAGGTGACGCAGCCAGCGATAATAGCTCGAGCAGTTTAATACAGGACCACAGGAGTTCTTCTGATGAAGATGATGAGGAGAAGCAGGTGGAGAACGAGGTGGAGGGGCTCCCAGCTAGTCCAGAATGGGAAACAGATGAAAATACAGTTTTATCGATACAAGGAACTAGTGCTGGTTCCTCCACTATCAAGAGTTCAAACAAGGTAGACGATTCTAAGGCTCCTGTGGTCACGTTGGGTACATTATATCAGCTCATGCTACAACATCGTGAAGAGATGAGAACTGAGAATTTACGAACACAAGGGGCTGTACGGAAGCTGCAAAATAACCTAAGACGAGTGGCTAGATCATGCTCCGAAATCACCGCAAGGGTGGTTGAAGCCGAAGAGAGGATCTCTGAAATTGAAGATAGGATGAATATTAAAAAAACACAGATATCTTCCTTGGAGAGTTTAAAGGAAGAGATGAACTGGAAGCTGGTTGACATTGAAAATAGATCACGGCGCAATAATTTACGTATCTTGGGTATTCCTGAGGGGAGCGAGGGGGGGAATGTTAGGCAATTTGTTAGTGAACTTTTCGCTGAAGCCTTTCCGGAATTATCACATTGGAAGTGGGATGTGGAACTCCAAAGGGCCCACAGATTTCCATTTCAAATGAATACTAGATCTGGTAGCATTCCTAGACCAAGAGCCATATTGATCACCCTGAATAACTTTTTGGCTAGAGAGGCTCTATATGACTTAGCCAGACCAGATCGAAAGCGCAGGGGGAAGAGCTTGGAATTCTTTGTTCGGCCTGATTATTGTCATGCCACTGTCCAACAACGCTGGCAGTTTCGCCAGCTAATACCGTCTTTTCAGGCTAAGGGGGCCCAAGTATTTCTTCTCAATCCCTCTAAATTGAAAGTAATTCATAAAGCAAAATCTTATTTTCTTACATCCGAAGGGGCAGCTAAGGAGTTGCTAGCCGTACTATGAGTATGATCCCCGAATTTTTTTCTCTCTGTTGATGAGGCATCAACTTTCACTTTTTGCTTGGTTTATTTGACCCTACTTAATTTTATTTAAGCTGATTTGTAGCGAAGTTTACTGAGCTGTTTTTTTTTTTTTTCACTTATTATGTTTGACATATGTTGGACATATTATACGTTGTAGAGCGAGCCGCGAGGCACAGGCTACTTCTCACAACATCACATGGTAGGGACTTTTCAGTCCCTCGGCCCATTATGGGTAGGGGTCTGGGTAGGGATAGGGGAGGGGGTGGGTAGTTTTTTTTCTTTTGCGGGGTGGTGGGTTTGGGCTTTGGTCTGGGGTGTGGAGGGGGCAAGCTTGGTTACAAATGAATGTGTAAAGAAAGATATGTGCTATAAGATGTTTTCGTATTGGAATTGCTATTTCGTCTTGGAGATTTACAGACAGTCTGGTGCTTTAACTGATTGGAGTTCTAAAATAAAAGGGATTCTTTTTGGGTATTTATTCTTCTTCATACGGGAGGTATGTCTTAACTTAGATTCATGCAGTGGCAGTAGGTTGTTTGGATTAATTTCAATAAGATGGGTATTTTGAGAATTTGTTCTTGGAACATTTGTGGTCTAAACAATAGGGAAAAGAGGGGGGTCTGCGCCCAATTAATACAGAATATGAACCTTGATTTATTGTGTCTTCAGGAAACACATCTGGTCTGGAATGATAGACATTTATTTAACGAATTGGGTATGCAGTTATTGGGCTGTACTCGTCAAGGTACCACCACTAGAGGCGTTGCTATCCTTATGAGAAAAGGTTTGGCCAGTCTGAAACGATCTAAAGCAGACGAGTACGGTAGATGGATGATTATTGAAATCTGTATTGATAATAAATTATGGACTATATGTTCAGTATATGCCCCCAATACAGATGATCCGGACATATTAAATTTTTTAAACCTAGAATTAGCCACTTGGTCATCTCCTCTAATTTTTTGCGGAGATGTAAATATTCATATGGAAGGTGGTCTAGACATACGGGGCACTTCAATATATCCTGGACTGAAAAAAAAGACATTTAAGGCATTAAGAGCTTTAGTTTTGGATTTTGGTCTGTCTGATGTGGGCTTTGACAAAAATCCTTTATCACCGGGGTATACTTTTTTTTCCTCACCACATCAAAAACTTTGTCGACTGGATTATTTTTTTGTTACTCTAGGGTTTAATCATAATATTGACTTTCAAATTCTTCCACGAATAATTTCTGATCATAATCCGGTTTTATTAGTGCTTAAAATTGACAGACCAGATACACCTCTGATGAGTACTTGGTCCTTTGAGCGAAAGTTACTGGCGGACCCGGCATACATAGAACATATGGGAAAGTGGATCAGAGAGTTTTTTGAGTTTAACAGGGGGAGTGCATCGACCCAAAATGTTTGGGATGCATTTAAAGCAGGAGTACGTGGGGAGACTCTGTCGTATTCGATTAGAAAACAAAAGAACATCCGGAATAAGCTAGATCGTTATTATAAAGCGATTCAGGAATGGGAGACTAAATTAATCATTTCTATCAGCCTAGCACAAGACACAGACCATATTAAAACCATTTTAGATATACATAAAGCTAGACTGTATGAGGTGTTAGCTACTAAAGTGGCTGAGCAGACCGCAATATTTAGATCACAGATTTATGAAATGGGGGAAAATTCTGGCAGGATTTTGGCAAAAACAATAAGATTAAAAGAGACCACTAATGTTGTCACTGCAGTTGAGGATGCTACTGGGCTAATCCATAATAATCCCGATGAAATCCTTGAGGTATTCCGACAGTTCTATTTAAAGCTTTACGAGCAAGATGCTCAATTATATTCTAACGAGCTCTTCTTGAACTTTTCCTCATTGCATAACATCACAAAATTAACCACTGCTCAAGTTCAGGCTTTAGATGCTGACATTACAGGGAATGAAATTGAGTCGGCGTTATCCTCTCTCGCTTCGGGTAAAGCAATGGGGCCTGATGGCATCCCTCTGGAGTTTTTTAGGCTATTCAGGAACTTATTGAAACAAGACATGCTGGCCACTTTTTTAGAAGCACAGAAAGGAATAGCGCCTGTTTCTTGGAGACATTCAATAATAATGGCATTTTTGAAAAAAGATAAACCCGCTACCAGCCCGGCTTCATATAGGCCAATCTCGCTAATTAATGCAGATAGCAAAGTTTTCTCTAAAATATTAGCCTCAAGGATATCAGGGATAATTGCTACCATAGTCTCTAGATGGCAACATGGGTTTATAGCCGGGCGGAATACTACGGATCATGTCCGTAGGATCATTGCCCTTATGGACTGGGCTCAGGGTACTAAAACATCTATAGCAATCACCCTGTTGGATGCTGAAAAAGCATTCGACAGGGTGGCCTGGCCCTATCTTTGGGATATGCTCTCCCTGAAGGGGTTTGGACCTACTATGATCTCGGCCTTGAAAGCTCTGTATAAATCCCCTCTGTCCTCTGTAAGAATTGGGACAAAGTCATCTGCCCTGTTCTCTATCAATCGGGGGACCAGACAGGGCTGTCCAGCCTCACCATTACTCTTTGCTATCTATATTGATCTGTTTATTAAAGAGCTTAATCAAACTGAAGATATTTCCCCAGTTCCGGTGGCGGGAGTGAATTACAGAGCGTTGGCCTATGCCGATGACGTGGTCGTGATTACAACAAATATTGTTAAGGCTATCCCAAAGGTAGAAGCGTTGGCATGTAAGTTTGGTTTATTTTCGGGGTACAAACTTAATATGGCTAAAACGCAAATTCTCTTAGTGGGCCAGACTCCTTCAGTTCGTCCGTTGGTCCACCTCAATATTGTTACGGTGGCGACATATCTGGGCATTCAGATTACTACACCAGTATCTTCTATCCCCGAACTCAATTATAAATTAATTCTAAAAAAAGCCAATTCTATGCTGGAGCGTATTAATTATTTGCATTTGTCTATATATGGGAGAAATAACGTGTTGAAAATGTTAATTCTTCCCAAATTTTTATACCTATTTCGTTCTGTCCCTTTAGAATTTCCTCTTATTTTTTTTAAAGAACTTGAGAGAATGACGACTAGATTTCTGTGGGGCTATAAACGCCAACGTAGAGCGTATAAGAAGATGATCCTTCCTAAGGATAGGGGAGGATGGAATACACCTTATTTCTTGTTTTATTATCTAGCATCTGCTTTACAGTTTATTTCTCCTTTGATAATTGGCGCAAATGTACAATTACAAGAGTCACATGCTCCTTCAATCTGTGAATTTGCTTTGGGAGTTGAGGCGCGTGGGTGCTTGCTAACTAATATAGAACCCAGCTATTATAAAAAAACAAAATTTAAGATATTGAAAGCTGCTTTTTTTGTTTGGAAGCTAATCCGACGTTACGTAGGACTCCAAAACATATCTAAGTACACCCCTCTGACGTCTATACATATATTTCCTCCTATCTTTAGAGATTATACAATGACGAGATGGGGGAACAGTGGCATTAATGTATTAGGTGATTTATGGCATAATAACCGTATTATAACATTTTTGGAACTTAAATCTAAGTTTAATCTTACAAATCTGGATTATTTCAAGTACCTCCAGGTGCATAGCTTTCTTAAGAAGATGACCTCTCTGGATCACTCTGGGTTGGTCGAAATTCCTATCATTGATGCTTTATACACTAAAAAAAGGATAGGTGTATATTACAAATTATTATTATCTTCCTGCTCTGATGATATGTTGGATATTCAACAGCGGTGGGCGGAGAAGACGAACTGTGATAGCAATTCGATTCAGACATCTATTTTGCTTGCTAACTCTGTTTTGTTGACGGGCAGAATGCGTGCTCAGCATTTTATGGCCATCTTTGACCTGTATTATACTCCTGCAAAAATTTCTAAATGGGGCTCAACCACTGGTAATGCATGTAGTAGATGTGGGTTATTTGCTGCTGACGCAGTTCACATGTTTTGTAGCTGCCCACGTTTAACATCTTTGCTACATGAAATTCAATCCTTCCTCACTGTAGTACTTGGATCTGTAATAACAATAACACCTGAATTAGTTCTGTTAGGAGTTTCTTCCAAGATATCGAATGAGTATAATAGAAACCTGGTATTTATCCTTATGGCAATTCTTCGAGGGTGTATTACCCAAGAGTGGATTAGTCGTGAAGCACCATTGTTTTGTACCTGGAGGGCACGTTTATTAGCAATATATAATCTGGAATATGCTATATATAGAACAAAAGGGACTAAAAAAAAGTCTATGGGAATGAAAATTTGGGCGCCAATTCTGCAATGGATTGAGGGTGAAGCAGGATAATTCTTGGCTATTCTTTCTTTTCCTCTCTTTCTTTTTATGCCCTAATATGTTTTCATCTGGTCTGTCGTCTGTTGGTTACCAAAAAAAAACAAGCTGTATCTATTTATTTACTTATTTATTTTTTATTATTATTATTTTGTCTGCTGCTTGCACTTGTCTTTCTGGTTCATATGTATTTTTGTTTGTATTGTAACTGGCTTGCATTAAATAAAAACTTTATTAAAAAAAGAAAAAAAAAAAAAAAAAAGGAAGTTCAATTGGATCTGCCAATATTATCCCCAAATTCCCAGAAATGTCTCTCTGTCATTGGCAGCAAAGTATGTCCACTCAGGGGATGAGTACCCCCGACAGGGCACTGTAGCTTTTTTTGATCTCCTGAGTGAAAGCCCTTCACCTTCTCCATCACTCAAATCAGAATCCCCAGTATCCTCCCGGATAGTTTGGAGCCCAAAATCATAAAGCAAATTCGATATCCCTCTTTTTTGCCTTCTTACAACACTTGGCCCTTCATCAGGGTCTGAATCTGGCTCAGTCACCACTACAGGAGAAGACTCCACTGCTTTAGCCCCATCTGTTGACTCATCAATATCCCCCTCAGGCCAAACAAGTGTTGTTTCAGATGCTTGCTGATCCCATATAACTTGATTAACCTGCTCCTGTGGTCTCTCAACCACCACTGGCACTTCTGTGCAAGGTGCTGTTACATCATCAAGGGGACACAGAACCCTGTGGGTGTGTGCAGCATGCACCCAGTTGTGGAGACCACCGCATTTCACAGCAGTTGCGATGACTAGGATCACCTGGTAAGGGCCATGCCAGTGGGGCTCCAGAAAACTCTTCTTCACATATTTCTTCACCAAAAGCCAGTCGCCGGGACTGAGGTCATTGCACTGCTCCTGTTGGGGCAAGTCTGTGGCTGCTTCAATCTGGTGAGAGAGAGAATTCACCACGTCAGCCAGTCCTTTGCAGTATTCAAGAACCGTGTGATCTCTAATGTTCACAAGTACATTTGCAGGTACAGCTGGCAATCTCATTGTCCTGCCCATGATAATGTCATTGAGGGACAATCCTGTCCTCCGATCAGGAATGCTGCTAAGACTCATTAACACACGGGCAAAGCATCAGGCCTCTTCAAAGACATGGAAGCACACACTTTTGCTAATCTGGATTCCAGCATGTCATTAACTTGTTATACTAGACCTGAAGTCTCAGGTCGATAGTTACATGCAGTCTCTGCTCCACTTGTAAAGCTGCACCCAACATTCTCAGTATCTCATTATTGAAGTGTTTCCCTCGGTCTGACTCTAGAGAAGTCGGGAACCCAAAACTAGGTATTAACTCCCTCAACAACAGTTAAGCTACTGTGAGACTGTCATTCCTTCTGGTCGGGTAAGTTTCGACCCATTGTGAGAAGATACACAAAATAACCAGGACAAATCTCAGCCTGTTACACGCAGATATCTCAATGAAATCCAACTGCCTCTTGTTGAATGAACCACTTGATCTTCCTATGTGGCTCAGTATTACTGTAGTTCTCTTCCATAGTCATCTGTTGCAACACAACACAAATGTGACACAATGCCTCAGCCATCAATCTGCATCTGGGGGTCAAGCCATGTCTGCCTAAACAATTGGATCATGGCATCCCTCCCTACATGAGTAGGGCTGTGATAATGTCTAGCCATTGGTGGAAATAGACTATTTGGCAATACACGTCCTCCATCTCCTGAAACCTAAATGTCATTGTCTCTCTTGACACAAACTGCTGTGACCCAACTTTGCTGTTCCGCTTCTGACACCTCTTCCTGAAGCCTCTTAACCCATTCTCATGTATCGGTAGTTGCTAACAAAAGATTGTAATTGGTCTCATCTATTCCCCCATTTGTATACTCCCATTAAATATACAGGCATTATGAGCACTGTACTTTGTGACCTCATCAGCATATCTGTTGCCCACTGTCACATAATCTCCCCTGCAGTGTGCAGAGCATTTTGCAACCAGATGCTTGGGCAGGCATTTGCAACGCTTCAAGAAGTTTTCTCACCATTCCTGATGATGGACACTGAAGATGTCATAAACCTTGGAATCATAACTGTCCGAAGTCATGCATGACACCAAAGTCATACAGACTATTAGTGAGCAAAGGCATATCACACAATATGCCTTTCACAAGCTATGAGCTCATGTGAACGCACCTGCAAAAGAAAGAACATTGCAGCGCAAGCAAAACTTTCACATTCAAGGTTAAACTTTGAAGACCAAATGCTTAAGGCCTTTGGGTATACATGTGAATGAGAACTAAACTTTGCAGCATTATAATGAAAAATTAGAGCACAAACTTATGTGAATCCTTAATTTCTACAGTGGATGCACTCCTATAACATGGTTGGAGCATGGTTGTAGCTTCACTTTAAATTAATACGGTTTAGATACACAGTAGATATATGGTGTTTTTGCATGTAAGTATCCATGTTCTGTAACATACATGGGGGAAGCTTACATAATGTGTTTCCATTTCAGTAGGCAGAAAATTTGCCTGTCACAAAAATACTCCTCAGTTTTGTGTCGCTTATTACTGGAGCCTTGATCAAGTCAGTCTATGACCCAGCAGAATGTCCATCAGCACTGCACCATGGAAAATAAGGATTTCTGAGGTTTCAGAGATTGCAGATTGCAGAGGCCTGCACCCTGCTCCCTCTGGCACCACACAACCTGCTTTCTAATAGTGCACAAGACAGCAGGGGGGGGGTGTGGGTGATGGCACTGCTGCCATAGGGGGCAGGGGTGGTCCCAAAGAGGTTTGATGTGGAATAGGAGGACATATATTAGTCCCAGGAGTAGAGGGCGATACAGAAGACATTGGGGAAGCACGGGAGTAATAGGACAGCAGGGAGTTGCGGGACAAAGGAGACAAAGGGCAGCAGCAGGTTAGAGGTATCTAGGGAGATGCATCACTATGCTAGAAGGTGTGTCTAAGGTGGGTCAGAGGTGACA
Organism: Triturus cristatus; assembly: GCF_964204655.1. Lineage (NCBI taxonomy): Eukaryota > Metazoa > Chordata > Amphibia > Caudata > Salamandridae > Triturus > Triturus cristatus. The sequence goes on from NC_140588.1 coordinate 61,064,007, forward strand.
AAGTGCAGAGGAGGGGGGGGGTTGGTGGACCAAAGGAGTCAACAGGAGACATGCTGCAAAGGTGGTGGGGCACAACAGAACAATAAAAATTAAGGTGAGCCGCAGGCTGCATACACAGTAGGGGATCCCAGTGTATTTGGAAGTTGTGATAACAGGCAGATGACGGAAGAAGTTAAGACCTCTGCTGCCCGCTAGTCTGTAGTTAGTCCTTCTTTTATTGCCCAGCAGCCAGTAAACTATTCTCCAATGCCATCATTTGTACAGGCTGCATCCCTCAAGTATGGAAAGGAGCGTTTGTGATCCTATGCATGCAGTACACAAACCGAAAGCTTTAATATTGTACACGTGAATTTGTAAGCGGAAAATTTATCAGAACATGTTTAGTGTGGACTCAATTTCACTAATGGTTCTTTAATAATCTTTGCCTAGGAAGAAAACCAGCCTTCATCATGTTTAATATACAGCGCTTGTAACGCTTACATTTTATTTATTTCTGTCTTTCGTTCATTCTTTCTGCCCTACTTTCTTTGTTTCTTTGCTTCCTACTTTCATGCTTTCTTTAATCACACGACATAACTTTCTATATAGTCTTGTTGAAATATTTAGGTGTGTCTCGTTATTTTGTGGAATCCAGAAAGATTATCCTCGCCTTCAAGAGCATGTTGAGACACACTTTTAAAGAGATGCCACTATTTACTGATGTCGAGCTTGCAAGCCAAACTATTGTATTCTCGATTTGTAAACATTTTAAAATGTGCTATAGCTACAATTTTTACCTTGGTTTTTGATTGCTGTTAAACAGTTTTGCTTATGTGTCTTCAATTTGGCCACTTTGCCGTGCTCAACAAGATCAGCAAATTGAGAGGCCATCATATTTTCAACTTATGTTGATTTTGTGGAAGTAAACCTGAGAGTCTTAATTGTGTCCTGGCAAACAGCAAATGTCTAATGTCTTCTGGCCAACATCATTTAGACAACCTACTTTTAGTATTGGCCATCCCCAGCATGGCGTTGGCTGCCTGTCAGAGGTTGGACGCAGGGCATCGCTACAAGCCAGGCCTGGTGAGCAACCCCACGCCTCGCGCAACCAAAGCCTAAAGGACATGCAGGGCATGGGGTTGGCTGCCTGCACCTCTGTGTTGGTTACTGGGTATGCCCCTGTGGCCAAACCCAAGTGGGAGCAAACATATGCTTCCTTGCTCACATCAGTGCTGGCAGGAAAACTACTCTGCCCTGGGTACAGGCTCCCTGTGACAAAGAACTTGAGCCAGCCCCATGTTAATATTGATTAATTTTAATGATTTTACATTTGTACTTTACACTAAAATAGCTGTAATTATTTTCTTTAAAAAAGTTTCAGAAGCTATGTGTTTTTCCCACTTTGACCCCGCACAACCAAACAGCATCCTGAGATGTGTAACTAAGGCCAGACTGGCACATGGAAGTCTTCCTGGGCTCCTCCACTGGATGGTGGGTGTAAGGTGTCTGGCTGTAGCAGTGAAAGTCACTATGAAACTGTTTGGGGAATATGATAACTTGAAGCATAGATGAAAGATTGTTGGAGCACTGGGCATGAAGGCAGCTGATATTATGTTTGTGCACATCATGATAAAGTTTGACAAAGGCAGGACTCAAGATAATAGTGTTTTATTTGCTCCTCTACTAAAAAGTGATATGGGGTTGAGTTGAGGAGTGGGCTAGGCTGTGGTGATACCAGTGATACTGGGTGACTGGGGGTGCCTGCACTGATTACTTTGTTTTCTGGCGATTGCGGTTCTGCGAGAAGTCATGAGACGCTGAGGGCTCTATGAGCTGATGAGGGAGGTCTCTCACTCTTTTGCTCTTTCGCACTCCAGCCCTGCCTGACTCACATGCTTACTCACCCCTCGGGCGCATTGTGAATTCCTGCAGAAACACCAGTGGAACAGTGCAGTAAGGGAGGTAGAATCATGCAGATGAGAGCCATACAGTAAGGAGTCTCTTTACCAAGCTGCTGGTTTATGTCATGCCTAAGCCTCTGCTAGTATGCTGCCATGAGTGTGTTAATATATTCTAATGTTTGGACTTGCCCAAGTCGCTTCCAAAGATACACTACTCATTACCCAGTAGTAGATTCAAAACCTGTTTAGTAAAACCTTGGGTAGCGTAAAAATTTGATGAATTCTGTTGGGAAAGATGGGCTAAGCCCCCAGCCTCAGCCACAACTTCATCCACATACGTGCAACATTGTGTAAATCTATTCCCATGGATTGAGTAATCCCCCCTGAGGCAGCAGAAGCAGCTTGGCTTGGTTCGGGTGCAGCTTGCGTCCACTGGGGGGGGCCCGGTGTCAGTTACATTTCCAAAGCAGCAGGGATTGGGGGTTTTCCTGCAGAAGCGGTCAGCCTAGGTGCTGGTGCGGCTTTTGGGTCGTCTGCCTTTCCCCTCTAAGGATCTTGTTCTTAAATCCTTCTGACAAGATTTGAAGTGGTGTATCAGCGGTTGAATCTTAGCGGTCTTGTGGCCAGTGATTTAGTGTAAAGGAGCCTGAGTGGAAAGACTGCCTTATACTGGTTCCCAGGAGAAGGAAGACCTAATTTGTTTAGCTCAGTTAGATTCCTCCTCTACATACTTCCACACTTCCTCTATTTTTGATCACATATAGCATTACAGCAAAGGGTTAAGATCGGGGAGATTGATCCCCGCAAGGAGTTGCCAAAAGACCAAAGCAAATTAATTAAGGAACAAGGCAGTACATCTGGGTAGTTTAAAGGAGAAATCAATGATTCAGACTTATTTAGAGTAACTTGAGTCAGAAGCTGATCTGTTACCTATAGAAGATGGTTTGGAAATAAAATAAAAAAATAAACCCCTATTGGATGTTGCCTCAGCGAACCCGAATGGTAATCTGCATGCCTCTTCAGGTAGTAGCAAAAGCTCTACCGATACTTCTGTGCTCCTCATCGATAACAAGCCAGGCCCAATTTTAAAGAGCATTTAATTCAAAGTCCTTTGGATTTAGTCCAAACACAGTCTCTACATGAGAAATGTAAGTTAGTTCAACTGGTGGACTGATTCTTCCTTAATGGTGGCGAACACGCTTCCAGAGATATCGTCGTCTATGAGGCGCTAAGTAAAAGTAGCTCAGAACTTTTTGTACCATTAACACAGAGAAAGAGACAGTCACTGGAATTTTTCTGTAGTACTCCTAGTATTAACATCACACCAGGTTTAAACCTTTCTGAAGCATCTGAACTACTGCTGCATCCATCAGCAAAATCCCCTGACGACTACATTTGTTTCTCCAAAGCTTTCTAATGCCTTGAGAGAATCCTGTCATCCATCTTGCAATTGTTGGAAAAAATACTGATAGCTGGGATTATATGTTGCACATTTTATCAATAATCCTGAAAGAGCTCCCAATAAAATGTGAGGGGGTGACATATCAGCTGGCAAGCAGTCTATACAAGTTAATTTCATACAAAAAACAATATTGGTCTTCAAATAGGTTGCCCCATATTGAAATTACAGAAAAATTCCACAAAAATTAAAGCTTAAGGTAGATCTGTCTTCATTGGATCTTCTCTTTACCAAGAAGGATTCCCCTCCCCAAGCCTCTACAAAGGATTCTTCAAGCAATTATAATCCATTTGCATTACAATCCATGGAGCCAAAGTTTTTCCAATTTTTAAATCAAAGGGAAAAAGGAAAGGGTCTGAAGTAAGGCCCCATCTCTAGCTGTAACTTCCAAAAAAAGAAAGATTGGAAAAAGGTCAAACAAAGCTAAGAAGATTTGGCAAAAGAAGGGTTAGAAATATCAAATTTTCTGAGGAAACTCTTCCCACATCATCTACAACGGACCTTGTGGAAAGTGGAAAGTCCAGTTTAGGGTCTGAGAATACACAGTTAGCAGCTGTTTCTGGGAATTCTCATGGTTTAAGCAGTCTATATAGGGTTTTAGCATCAAATGGTGCTGGAGGTAGTAATTAAAAAAGATCTTAGTTTAGATAGTAAGGCGGAAAAGGTGGCTCTTAATTCCAAGATCTTTGTTTCATCTACTGATCCACACTGGGATTTAAAACACTCAAAACAGGAAACACTAGCCCCATCAATGCCTCCGAACCTCATTTAATGTCATCTGTGTCTCGCAAATTCTCTGGAAAAGTGAAAAATGGCTCTCGGAATCTCCAAATATTTAAGCCTAAAATGCAAAAGAGAATGGAAGAAATTACTACTTTGGCATTATTGTCTAATTTAAGAATGATCTTCCCTTTCTGAACTGCTCCATTTTGTTGAAACTCTTAGCCCAGTTAGACCAACTTAAGTTGGTAAGGAGCAGTGATTTGGATCTGGTGGAATTGTTAGTCACTCGATGGGAGAACAAAACAAGGGTTACATTTAAATCACCTATTACTATAAATCTTATCTTGAATAACTGTAATTTTTTATGTTTCAAGGAATCAGCATCGTTCCTTCTCCTCAACATAATAAGTTTTACCAGTGAGGTGGAAAATTGATGTCCAATTGAAGAATGTTCTGTTTCACAGGAAGAGATGGCTACAAATTAAAAATTAACATTAATTTCTTGTAAAGCTTGGTCTATCATCATTGCTCTCATGCACTAGTAGTATTGGTAGTATGTGACCAATGGGTTCTCTGAGTCTTAAAGTACCACCACTTGGCCGTCCACAAAAGGGGAGAGGGAAAGCTGAAAGGAAGCTACAGACAGACTAGTAATTACAGACTAGAGACAGGTTGATGTAAAGTACAGAAACTTGAAATATAGAAAATAAGTAATGGCATAATGCAGGGATAACAAAAATTTAGAAATGAATAGATCGAAGAGGATTAATAAAAAAATATAAAACGGGTAGAAGCCACATTGTTAAAAAAAAGAGCGGAAAAGCTAGGGGAATAAATATATTAATGTTAACACCAGCAGAGCCATCGGCCGAGGAACTCTGGGAGGCATCTCCAGCTGCCGGACCCTCACCCGCATCAGTCCTCTTCTTGCCCCTGAATGCTGAGTTAAGACATAAAGACAGAAAAAGATTATTGGTAAATAAATATCTCCGCAAAATATTTTTTGACAGACAACAGCAATAACATTGAACTTTTCTAAATCAGATCAACTAGTAGTAGTGTAGTGCAGACCATTCTAACTTATTCCAAATTTCCAATACCTACCTACCTAGCCCTATTCCAAATTTTGTAGACTACATTTTGGAATTACTAATAATAAATTACAACAAATGATGTTTGCTTCTTCTCAAATCTAATTCGCAATCTCTCAACCCCCTTTGACGAGCCAATTCACTAATCACTAAGGGCCTTATTAATGATTACAATTATGTTGGGCGGACGCTGTTGTGGTTCTGGAACCACCCGACCTTAGGTCGGCGGTCACGACGACCGCATAAGTCTATTACGAATCGATGCGATCACCTATAGCCCATAGGGCAGTTGCAAACCTCCATTTGTTAATGGAAGCTTGTGTGGTAGGCAGAAAAGGCTCACAGCACAAGCTTCCATTGAAAAATGGATGTTGTTGTTCACAAACATCCCTGCACTGTCCATGTGGCATGCACCATGCAGTTACAAAATTACAAATAACTAATTACAGAACTTCTTACATAATCATCACTAATCACATCAACCCAAGCGAGCGCCAACAAGCACGATAACTAGGTTAGGTAGCGCCAAGTAAGCAAAGCACTTGGCTAGAATAACAGACTATTACATAATATTTGAAAACTTAACTAATATGCATGTGAGCAGCATGCTTGCTAATATATGGGGACAAATATTAGCTATATCAAAGAAGCACAAGTAAGAATGACAATTAATAATTTACTACTTAGCTACTCACCTAGCACCACAACCTCAACTCCCAGCAGGTCCTGCTTTCGGTCCAGGATGTTGGACCAGCAGTGCGCCAACTGCTGATGGGTGCGCCAGACCCCAGAGCAGTGGTAACTGCACCCACGCCCAGTGCTGCTCGCACTCCCACATCCCGTACCCGGACACACGCCTGCTGCCAGGGTGGAGGGGAGGTGGTGGTGGATATAAAAAAGCAGCGCAGCTTCCTGCACCTTGGAATACAGGGCACGGGGATGCACCCCTGCCTGGCACCGCCTTCCACAAGGAAGGTGGCTGCTACTTGCACGCCTTGGTGCGCCCTGATCTGCCATGGGGCTGGGGAGGGGAGAGAGAAAAAAAAGAAACAGGGAAGATGAAGGGAGGAGGGTAATAAGGAATTAAGAAAGCTAAAAAATAAAAATGTACAAAACTCAACAAAAACACACGCAAAAGTAGAAAAAAACACAAAATACATACTTAGAAAATGGGTAAGATAATAAATAAAAAAGATTGGAACAAATGTTTTAGAATGCAAGGATTGCAAATATTGAATAAGGATGGAAAAGTAGGCCCCAGCACCATAAACAGAGTAAGAAACAAGATTGCTGCGCCTATGTGCGACGGCGTGGTGCAGTTCGGACGATATTTCGACCGGAATCCGCAATACGCGTTGACGTACTGTGGAAACATCATGTGAACGGGTGGGACAAGCAACTCCGCCCGCTCGCGGAACTCCACGTAGCGCGGCTACGTTTTTTTCACGCTTCATGGAGTACCACGTGGTGTCGCTATGCGAACCCTGCCCAGGCTTAATTTATTATGGGCGATGGGAACGTGGGCGAGATTGCTTTTATTACATTCCAGTGCGGGCACTGTTAATCATTTGCATAGTTTCCCATTGGGATTCTATGTTGTATCTCACACAGATGCCTGTCCTTGCAATGGTAATTCAGAACAAACCCTGTTACATTTTGTCTTATTTTGTAGATTTAATGAATTTTTAGTCAGCAGTTTTAATTACCGCTTGTGAGGAAACTTGGTTATACACAATGCAGGGTGGCTTTACACTGTTTACAGTTTCTGTGGAGTGAAGAGGTTTCTTTTGTAGTTGGCTCCTTTTTAGGTCTCGCCTGGTGTTGCAGCGCAAAGCGCTGCTCGCCGGGCGAGAGATTTTGCAGGAGAGTAGATTTGAGAAGGGGACTTGAAACCCCGCCCCAAATTTTCATTGGCTGGCATCACCGTTTATGCCAAATGGTGGCCTGCCATTGGGAATGAGTGTTTTTTGTTGATGCCCTTTCGCCTCTGATCCAGACTGGGTCGCCAGCTTTGCTGCTGTCGCAAAGCACTTTCTTATCTTTATGGGGCCATGTCTTTCTAATTAGCATGGAGGAGCGCACTGCCCCCGACCTCTCAAAGGAAAAAAATCTTGGTTTCGTCAAGATTTTTTTCCTTTGAGAGGTCTGGGGCAGAGCACACCTCCACGCTAATTAGAAACACATGGCCCCATAAAGATAAGAGATCGATGATTGTATTCACTGGAGACGTGTCCCTGCCGGGAGCATGGCTGTAGTAATACTCCAATGAGGCTCTATCGGTGAGTTCTGCCAGAGGTTTAACACACACAAGTGACTTATTCTGCGCCCACGCATTGTACACTCAGCGAACCGCCCCCTCTCCTGCTCTCTCCCCTCTATTTACATGTTGCTGATATCGGGCCATCTGGCTTCCAGTGCCGATAAATAATGGATCCGAGGTTTCTTAACAACAGGAAAATTTAAATCTATGAAGGGGAAAGTCATCTCCATGCTCCCAGCAACCCTCCGACGCCTTACCTGCATGCAGTCTGGGCTGCCAGATGGTGGCAGGCGCTCGCAGATCTGTAAATACCGCAGTGAAGTCACCTCAGGCAGTAATAATTCAAAACCAACACATGCGGTGCAAGCTTCCTCCACTCACTGGGTGCAATCCTCTTTCCCTAGCCCGACTCAAAGCCCGCCTCCCCCTCCGGTTTTAATGGTAGCTCACACCTGAAAAACAGGACTTATGTTTTTAATGAACTTAGTAATTACTGAGAACATGTATAAAGTGCACTTACGAAACTCCCAAAGTTCTCTGAAGGTTCTAGCCTGTGTCGAATGTCTAAATGCAAAATATTGGGATGATTATTCCAAGATCGACCCCACAAACCCTAACTGGCGCCCACACTCCCAATTTCACTTCTATAGATACTCGCAGGCGAAGGAGTCGGATACGCTGATGGAGTGAGTAGCAGACCAAACCTCGCACCGAGTAGGATGAGTATAACAATGTGCTTCCCTTTAGCTGAAATTTACAAGGCTGTTATTATAGGGCTGTAACTTAGCACAAAGCTGTTACAGTCCTGCCGGCGGTGCGCGCTGCTCAACAGCTGCCAGTGTACAGTTCTGGCCCGACCAGCGGTGTGGGCTGCACAACTGGCAGAAAAGAGTTACAGCCCTGACAGTCATGGGTGCCGCACAATGACTGCCATCGTACAGTTACAGCCCGGCCAGCGATACTCGCCGCTCAACAGCTGCTAGGGTACAGTTACAACACTAACAGCTGTGCGTGTCGCACAACAACTGCCAGTGTACAGTAACAGCCTTGCCAGCAGCTCATGCCACACAACCGCCGCCGCACAACCGCTGCCAGTGTATAGTCACAGCCCCTGCCAGTGGTGTGTTCCAGGGACAGCAGAAATATGCGGGTAGTTCTTGTGGTCTGAAGCGTCACTTGGTGGTTTATGGGGGGTGTTCGTCCGGGTGCGCATGAAGCAGGAGGCCACTAGGACAATTGCAAGTGAGTGAAATGAACACAAGACTTTGTAAGGTTTGCGGATTATCACACATGCTTCAAGGCGCTACCACTGTGGGGGCAGGTGGCTAGATCAAGAAAGTATTCATCAAATTGAAAGACATAAGTGGCTGCTGGATTCCTGTGCCAGGGACCAAAGTTACAACCTCAACACCCAAAATGTCACAATAGATATGACACTCTACATGAGGTTACAGCAGCCAGCCCCATGGCTGTACTACTAATATTTAGCACAGGAAACCCCGCTAAGGTAAGAACCAAGGGGTTGGCTTTAGAGGCGCATGGACAGGGGTTCGGCAAGTATGTGGCACGGGAACAGCCTTGAGGAAAACCCCACAGTTTTCTTACAGCAATGTGTATTATTAGCCCCGCATTCCCTCCTGTGGATGGCTGGACTCATTCTCTACACTAGGGGGTTTGGTGTAAACAACACTTTCCATGGCTGCTTTTAGCTCCAAGTCCCACACTCACTGAACAATAACTGAGACATCTACACCAAAGTCTGGGGGGTGGGGTGGGAAGCTCCATGTGAAGCGACACCTCTTAATCATCATAATGCATGTCTTATTCCATCAAAGGCCGCAACACCCTGCCTTTATGACAGGCATGCGATTCAGCCTGAAGCCTCCAGACCCTATCAGCAAGGTGTGAACAGAACTACCTAAGAGGAAAAGCTGCGCTTGGTTAGTGTTTAACAGAAGTCAGCCCTGGCTGCCGGAAGTTCAAAGTAGGAGTTGGCTGAATTTTGTACTCCTTCAGGCATGAGGCTTACGATAGTTAAGAGGGAGGAAACCTATAGCCAGGGCCACTGGAAATTTGCAATTGTGCAGCCACTGCGATTTTCGCATGATTATAGATTTGCCAAACAATCCATCACGTGTCGCATGATCCGCATATTTTAACAAAAATGTTTGTAGCTCAAGCCGTTCAAAAATTACAAAAAATACTGCAATATGTGTTGCCGTGCAGTGAAATGCCGTTTGCAAAGGTGGACTGGTCACCTTTCTGTTGCTTATTGCTATATTTGGGTGTTAAACTGGTACTAATGAGGTGCAATCAATTCCCAGACACTGTTACCAAGTATAGCAATAATGAAATAATTAAGTTCAGTTCAAAAGCTTTATTTCGACAGTTTGTCATAAAAGCACAACAATACAACACATAACGCACAATAAATAAGACATAATACAATACAGTTACAAGATAAAATAATTATTAAATTCCGTATACTGTCGAATATCTAAAAATTATTAAAAAAAGATATTACTGTAACAGCTGTTTCCTTGCAGTTCTTATCCTCCAAGCCCAACCCAAAAATTTAGCTATACAACAGGCAAAGAAGGGACGAGCGTCTGAGCTCAATATGCGTAGAGCTTCCAAGTATGATCTTGTACCTAGGCTCCTACATAAAGGCTTCAGCCATCTCGACCTAGGCACAGAATAAGCATGGCACTCAAACAACAAATGAGCTATGGACTCGACCCTTAGATTACAAAAGGGACAGTAAGGGACAGTTTGGTATGGAGGTTTCCAGGTAGACGTAAAGAATCCTAGGGGAAGAACACCCACCCTGAATTTGAAGTATAATGCTCTATCACCTGGGTTGAAGATTGCATCCAAATAAGGTTCTCTAAAAGGGATCTCCTTAACTAACAAAAACTGGGCGACAGATTTACAATGATTAGGGTTACACAACCTCTCATTATCCACCCAGAGCCAATAGATCTTCTTGAGCATTTGTTTTGAGGGTGCTGTTCTATTGACCCAAGCATCTCCTAAACCCAGGTCATAGAGAAGTCGCTTAACCTCCCTGAGCCAGATTACTTTATACCAGCCGGATGAGGATAAGATTTCGCTGAGGGCATCTGCATAACTACTCAATTCAGGGACATTCCATATCCTGGCCCATAATAAAAGGGGACGTAGCCTAGCTTGCTCACTGATTGAGCGTGTGCCTGCATCTAGCAGGAGGGGAATTGAAGGGGTACTGTGGGGTAACTTCATAAGATCTTTATGAAAATTATTTTCGAGGTGTGTCAAAATTTCAACTCTTTGTATACCCCATAGTTCCGACCATACAGTGCTGCACTCACCACCCTTGCCCTATAAATATCAAGAAGTGCCCCAATAGGTTTTAAAACTGAGGCACGTTATTCCTTGAGCAGGGCCCCTGTGACCCTCTTATGGGTCAAAAACACCTTTTGGTGGTGCGCCTTCCAGCTCATATTGGCACACAGACGGATACCTAGGTAGTCAAATTCGTTGACTCTATCAAGGGGAACAGAGTCCAAAGAAGGAGGAACAGCCGCTTTCCTGGGAGGGTTAAGAACAAGGAATTTGGTCTTGCTTATGTTTATGGACAGGCCCTTGGTATCACAAAAGGCCTTAAAACTAGAAAGCAACTTTTGGATACCTACTGGTGACTTTGAAATTAGGAGGGTATCATCCGCGAAAAGGAGCGTAGGTACTTTTCTGCCAGCCAGGGATGGTGCGTCTGACGGCTGTTGAAGCAGATGCTCCACCACTCCGTTAACATAGAGAGAAAACAGAGTGGGGGCAAGCACACATCCCTGGCGGACGCCCCTATCTACGGAGATACGAGATGTTTTCTCCCCCTGGGTACCCCACCTAATCTGGGCAAAGTTGCTTTCGTGGAACTTTATAAGCAAGGCCAACAAGTAGGGAGGTAAACCCAACCTACCTAAGACATTCCACAATTGGACTCGTGGGACCAGGTCGAAGGCAGTTCGCAAGTCTATAAAGACTAAATACAAGCTGCCCCCACCCAGCACAACCACTTTCCAATATATCATTAAAAGGCGAAACGTCTGCTCGATGGTACCCATCCCTGATCTAAAACCTGCCTGGAAGTCTGACAGAACCTGATTTTCTTCGACCCACTGCAGGATCCTATATAGTACCACTTTGCCCGCAACCTTTTGTGTTGAATCAAGCAGGCTAATAGGGCGATAATTAGCTGGGTCGTCCCGACAGCCTTTTTTAAAAATAGGGACGACCTCAGCACCCCTCCATGAGTCAGGGAGAGAATCTCCCGACACAACCTCATTCAAAAGTGAGGCAATTAACCTACTCCAGGATAATGGATATTTCTTCAGCAAGTCACTCGGGATTCCGTCCGGTCCGGCAGCCTTGTTAGATACAATACAACTAATTGCCCTTGCAACTTCCTCAGTGCTGAAGGGGCAGGCATTACTGGAGATCTCGGCTGTTAAGCTGGCGAGGAGGCCCATGTTAGGATGGGGTACCCCACTTTGGACAGAGTACAGTTTAGAAAAGTGGGCAAACCAAAGATCACCAGGAATATTACAAGTAAACTGGGAATCAAGAGGTTTGTCCCTAGCTCTCAACAGCTCCCAGAACCCCTTGGAGTCTTTCCTGGTGCTTGCCTCCACTAGATCCCACCAAAAACTATAATCATGGGCCTCCTTTGCCTCTGCCACAACTTTTTTATAGAGTTTCCTCGCCCATCTAATGTTGCCTGTATCCTTACTTTTCACTGCGGAAATAAGTTCCCCCTTTGCAACCCGACATTTAGAGGAATACCACTTGTTTCTTGCCCTAGGAGCACCTTTCGCAGAAACATTCACGCTGGATTGGGGTATAATAAACAAATCACTTAACAACGCAATGGTTTCTGTGAATAATGGTGAAACAGATTGGCTGGTGGTACCCAGGGCTTCAAGGCGCGGGCCCAATGCTGCCATAGTGGTCCCTGCCTGTGCCATCCTTTCCTCATCCGCTGCTACTTTAGCCCACTTTAGGCGCCTGCCACAGCGCGAAGGAGCAAGCTCATGGGAGGTTTTCCACTTATTGGGGATCTTAACTGGGTTCCCAGCCTGCCAGGGGGAAAACAATGTTAAGGAGAGGGGATTGTGGTCGCTATCGCAAGACGCAATAACCTCCATATCATAATGGAGTGACCACAGATTATAATTCAACACAACATAATCTATTCTAGAAGTGTGTCCCATCCTGTTATAGGTGTGCGCACCCAAAGGATCCAATTTAGATCGACCATTGGTTGGTCTTAGGTCATATTCCATACAGAGTGCATTGATGTCTACCGCACTCTGGGACCATTTAGGGATCGGGTCTAGGGTCAGGTTGGGGATACCTCTCCTTATATTCTCATCCCAAGTATCCAAAATATCCTCCCTGGCCGATGGCTCAAAACAGCAATTAAAGTCGCCTGCGAGAAGAATATAAGAATCAATACAGCAGGCGGCTAAATCGTTGCTTAATCCTGTGGAGGATAGAGTAGAAGACCCGCCCCTGGCCCCCCTTAAATAGAGGTTAAAGACTTCCAGCTTCCTGCCCCCTGGGCATAGGATGGTTATCCTCTGGAGATCAGGAGAATGCGTAGGCTTTTGGGTTACATTTAAACCTAAAGCAATATTAACCCATATAAGAAGGCCACCCGACGGGCGACCTTTACATCCATATTGATGGGAAGCTGGAACAAAGTAGGTCATAAAGCCCACTCGGTGCTTAGGTTCAAGGCACCACGTTTCCTGCAAAAGACAGATGTTATAAGGGTCCAAAAAGGCATTCCATTCAGGGATTTCAAAATTACGGGCAAGCCCTGCTACATTCCAACTTATAATCTTTAACAAGGGGACGTCTGGGATAATCTGCCTTGGAGGGTTATCTACTGTGGCCAGAATGGACGCAGGTCCTACCCCCTCCACAGTAGATCTATTTAGCCTAGGCAGTGGCTCAAACTGATGGTAATAGGGAGCTATTGCTACATCAGTCAACCTCCTGATTGATGAAACATTTTGGATTGGCGAAACATTCTGAATTGGAGGCAAGGGGATCGTACAAGATGGATTCAGTTGATCCGTTACTACTTGGGGGTCAGAAATGCATGGTGTATACAAACTCGCCTTTATAGGTAAAACAGAAAACGTTCCCTCTAGACTTGGGGGGCTAACAACGGAAGGATCAGTCACCACAAGAAAAGAGCCATTGTGCCCCAAAACCTGTGGTAAAGGGACTTGGGGAACAGGTTGGCATACGAGTCAATCTACCTCCTCAAGCCCAGCAAACCGATTCGAGGTGGAGAAACCATTCCAGTTTATACAGGGATCTTGAAATTTTTTGGGATGGCTCCTCCAGTTATGGTGGTGCACTAAAGACCAGTCCTCTTCCCGTGTATATCTAGGACACGGTGGGTAAAAAAAGGGCAATGGCCTTGGTGTAACAAGAGAACCTTCACCAGTAGGCCAGGAGCAGATGTAATGTGCCGTGTGAGGGTCCTCAAAGGTCACCACTATACAGTCCCCGGGACTAGATTTCTTTGAAGGGCCCACCCAGGGGGTTCTGCGTACCATCAAAATTCTACTTCTCTGTCCAATAGGGATTGGACTATTCACGTTAAGCCAATGGATTGTCTTGTTCTTCAGAGACTCATAGTTCTCATGATGGCCGCTTCCTAACTCGGGGACACCCGTCAGCACAACCACATGATCATTGGCCTCTGGAGGGAGATCAATGTAACCCCCTCTAAAGTTGTTCTTAGCAGGAGGGCTCTTAGATGGATGGAACGCCACTTCACTAAGAGGGGGACTATGCGGTGCACCTACATTGGGTTTAGCTGATGGTTGGGGGATAGGGCGCTTTGGAGCCTTAGGTATGGAGGCGGTATTACTATGATCCACACCCACAGTCCCTGATGTAGGAATCAAACGTGCAATGGCTGGGACAGGAGGGGAGGTTTGCGGGACTTGAGGGGTTAAACCATGAGGAGGTGGCTCAACAACAGGAAAACCCTGATTTTCTAGACTTCTCAGGCCGAGAGTGGCCAGAGCAATAATGCTCTTTTCCATCTCGAGCAGATTATTCTCAATGCGTGAGAGTCTAAGATCGAGAGGGGTAAGAAGTTTCTTGAGGGTTTCCCAAACTAAACCTATAAATTCTCCTTCATTCCTTTCCCCATTCTCTACATGTAAGCCCTCAACCTCTGACTCCATGACCGTAGGGACAGTCGAGGGGGCAGAAACTGGACCCTCTTTAACTCCCACATGATGTGATTGTTCCCTGGGCACACACCCTTCTGTAGAATTTAAAACCGGAGCACTAGTCAAATTCAGGTGTTGTGCAACCACAATTTTAGCCTTCTTGCGACAGTAAGCAGACCGAGAGGTGCATCTTTTTTTGGGTTGATAATTTTTACTAATAGAGCGCCTAGGTGGAAACATTGCAGGGATAGAATTGTTAGAACTAGCATCCTGCTTGAAAGGCGTATTGCGAAGATTCATTGCACTATCCTGAGTCAATGGCTCTAAAGTGGGGGGTAGTGTAGGGAGAACCGGGGTGTGATGAACGTCAACCTGTGTAACTACACAATGGGGGATAGCTGAACGCACCGGGGTAACCGCAGTGGCTATATGGCCCAGGGAAGATTTTTTTGACAAATCAATTACCTGGGACAATCTCCTAGCGGATGCCAGTTCCAGGGAAACATGAGTCTGGAGTTTAGAAATCTCATGGTCTATAGCTGTGTTAGTACGAGTAATAAAATCGTCCATAGGACCATTGATTGAGGGACCGCTATTTGCGGCCTTACTCCGTGTTTGCCTTGTAGACATGGCTTGGCAACCACAACAACGGCAACCCCCTGGCTAATCTGGGGGTATAAAATAATAACTGATTAACAATTAAGGTACGACAGAACTGTTGTAATAAATATAAAGAGAGAGTAGCCCCGACCTGACCTCGCTGACCTCGAACGGCCTCAAACGGCCCGCTCTTTGCCCGGTCTTCGCCCCGGTGAGCGTCCCGTGCGCGTCCCGCTAGCGCGGGTGGGAAGGTATCTATATAGGAGTGGCAAAGTCAATAAGGGGGGAGGGGCCGAGAAGAGCTTCCAGGTGCGCCCAGTGATGTCCGCCGACTGCACCCTGGTCCTCGCAGTCCCGGCAATCAGGCTCCCCCAGCGACCAGCGCTTGAACAACAGCAACTCCCCCGCAAGTCTGGGGATTCAGGATCTGCAGGACTCCTTGTCCGGTGAGTGTAGAGTCTGCGCCCACGAGCGGCTCCCGCGAAGCGGGGGCCGCGAGGCGTTTTGTGGTGGAGGGAGGCGGGGCCGAGAAGAGCTTCCAGGTGCGCCCAGTGATGTCCGCCGACTGCACCCTGGTCCTCGCAGTCCCGGCAATCAGGCTCCCCCAGCGACCAGCGCTTGAACAACAGCAACTTCCCCGCAAGTCTGGGGATTCAGGATCTGCAGGACTCCTTGTCCGGTGAGTGTAGAGTCTGCGCCCACGAGCGGCTCCCGCGAAGCGGGGGCCGCGAGGCGTTTTGTGGTGGAGGGAGGCGGGGCCGAGAAGAGCTTCCAGGTGCGCCCAGTGATGTCCGCCGACTGCACCCTGGTCCTCGCAGTCCCGGCAATCAGGCTCCCCCAGCGACCAGCGCTTGAACAACAGCAACTTCCCCGCAAGTCTGGGGATTCAGGATCTGCAGGACTCCTTGTCCGGTGAGTGTAGAGTCTGCGCCCACGAGCGGCACCCGCGAAGCGGGGCCGCGAGGCATTTTGTGGTGGAGGGAGGCGGGGCCGAGAAGAGCTTCCAGGTGCGCCCAGTGATGTCCGCCGACTGCACCCTGGTCCTCGCAGTCCCGGCAATCAGGCTCCCCCAGCGACCAGCGCTTGAACAACAGCAACTTCCCCGCAAGTCTGGGGATTCAGGATCTGCAGGACTCCTTGTCCGGTGAGTGTAGAGTCTGCGCCCACGAGCGGCTCCCGCGAAGCGGGGGCCGCGAGGTGTTTTGTGGTGGAGGGAGGCGGGGCCGAGAAGAGCTTCCAGGTGCGCCCAGTGATGTCCGCCGACTGCACCCTGGTCCTCGCAGTCCCGGCAATCAGGCTCCCCCAGCGACCAGCGCTTGAACAACAGCAACTTCCCCGCAAGTCTGGGGATTCAGGATCTGCAGGACTCCTTGTCCGGTGAGTGTAGAGTCTGCGCCCACGAGCGGCACCCACGAAGCGGGGGCCGCGAGGCGTTTTGTGGTGGAGGGAGGCGGGGCCGAGAAGAGCTTCCAGGTGCGCCCAATGATGTCCGCCGACTGCACCCTGGTCCTCGCAGTCCCGGCAATCAGGCTCCCCCAGCGACCAGCGCTTGAACAACAGCAACTTCCCCGCAAGTCTGGGGATTCAGGATCTGCAGGACTCCTTGTCCGGTGAGTGTAGAGTCTGCGCCCACGAGCGGCTCCCGCGAAGCGGGGGCCGCGAGGCATTTAAGTAATTAAGTACTATTATGCCGCATAATTTGCCTTCTCTTGCGGCATCATTTAGTTAAAACTGCCACATAATTTGACCCTCTCCTGCTGCATAATTTCAGTGGCTCTGCCTATAACTGGAATACTTAGAGACTGAATACAAAGGTAACATTGAGGGCTGTGTTAATGTGGAAGATGTTTGTGTGTGAGACAGATGCTCAAATTAGAAGTAGACAAGGTATACAAGGCGAAGTGTGACAGTTTTGTTGTGCGCAACCTGATAAAGGTACAGCTTGTTTTCAATTGTTGCATTTCAGTTATGTGCTGTATTAGACATCTGTGAAGGGCAGTGATGTTTGTGGTGATGGAAGGTGGCTGTGGCTGTTCATTGATCAAAACACTCTTAGTAGTCCCTCCTTAGTACCACCTAGTCTCATTATGTAACCTCCCATGGCAACAACCCGTTATGTGTGCTGTTGCTCGGTAGGTTTTAATTACAGCCTCCAAGCACTATTTTCTCAAATAGCATTGTCAGACACGCTTTCTCCTAAAGCTTTTAAAACATTTTTTATAGCATGCATCTGCAATGCAATAGGCCTCTCATTTGTGATGAGTTTAAGTTATTGGCATTGTAAATGACAATGCCTTTTATTTATCCATTTCAAAAACAACACATAAATAAAAGGCATTGTCATTTACAATGCCAATAGCTCAAACTCTCATAAATGCGAGACCTATTGCATTGCAAATGCTTGTTTAAATCTACTGTCTTCTGAAAGAAAATTATAGATGATTGAACTGTTTGAAAATGTCTCGTAAGTATTGCTTTCTTGGATGTTTGGAGTTGGATCTGATGGACTTTACTTCAATTTTATCATCATGCATGTTTCGTCTGCTAGTATTTATGTCAGCGATTGGTTCAGCCCTTGATTTTTGATGAACTATTTCGACCATTTTTATGGTTTCATGTTTTAATATTTGACTTTATTGCACACCTTATGGTTTGCGAATAAAGAATTGATTGACTAGTTACTCAAATAGTGGAAGAGCTGAAGCTGCAATATTTTACCTCCTTAGACAGTGGTAAATAGTTGGTTGTGACTTCAACTAGGAATGTGTTGCATCTGGATGGGAATGTAGCAATATTTGTTGCCATCTTTAAAGTAAACAGCAATACATAGCACAATATAATTACACAAATCAACATAACAACACAACTAAAACTTAACAGGGTACAACACAGCAAAACTGTGAAAAAAGAATGCAAAACAAAAACCGCAAAACAAAACAGCAAAACCACATGCAATAAAGCGGCAAAACACACAACAGCCTAAAACAGCAAATCACCACCACATCAATATGCAACACAACAACTATGCACATTTTTCTCATACATTACTATCTCTAGAAATCTTCCTTCAAAGTATGTGGTAAAAGGTGTTTTCCCAAGCACTGCCTTACTTACACCAAGGACATGTAATAGCACCTGTCAAAATGTTTTCAATCAATCAGGGGCTTGTAAGATGCGGCTACTGATCAGTGAGGGTCTCAAGGTGCTGGGTGTGAAGGGGGGGCTGCTGGTCGAACTGGGTGGAGGATCATTTGAAGAGCCAGATCGTGAGGTCCTTCCTGAATTGGGTCAGGGACGCTGATTGCCTGAGGTGCAGGGGCAGGGAGTTCATTTCTTGACAGCAAGGTAGGAGAACAATCTTCCGCCGGTTCTGGTTTTGTAGATCCTGGGGATGGAGGTGAGGGTACCACTGCTCCTGCATTAGGAGAGGTGGACCGGGCTGATTGCCATTAAGAATGGCCTGGACAGATATCCCTAGCCACGGTTCTCAACAAAAATGGGCAATCGCTAGATATTGCCTAGCGCAATTTAGGCCATGGGCTATCAGCGAAATCCAGGAGCAATGGGCTTTCACTGCAGAGTATAAGAAGAACTGAGAGTGACATGCCTGGGGGGAGGGTTGGGGGAAGGGAGTGGGAGAGTTTCAGTTAAGAGCTAGAAGTTTGAATTGTACTGACACAATGCTAGCCTGTACGATCCTTTTGAGGGTAGTGTGGTATTGCCTTCCTTCCAGCCATGAGACGAGACAGAAGGATGGACCTAGATATAGCAGATTTCATTTGATTGTGTTGGGTATGATTGCATTGTTACCTATTATGCTATATACCATCTTACTGTATTGTATACACTAAAGTATGTGAGTGAATAGATTGGAAACTTTCAATAAAGTTTGTTTAAAAACAATAAATGGAGGTGAGGGTGAGTTGGGAGGATGGGAGTTGGCTGATGGGTGTGTGGAATGTGAGGCGGTGTTTCAGGTACGCTGGTCATTCATTGTGTAGGGCTTTGTAGGCATGAGTGAGGAGCTTGAAAGTGACTCTCCTGTTGACTGGGAGCCAGTGGAGTTGTTGAAGGTGCTGTGTGATGTGGCTGTGGCGGGGAATGTCAAGGACAAGTCTGGCTGCGGCATTTTGGACGTACTGTAGTTTCTTAAGCTGTTTCATAGTGTGCGTTGCCGTAGTCGAGTCTGCTAGTGATGAGTGCGTGGGTGACTGTCCTTCTGGATTCTGTGGTGATCCATTTGAAAGTCTTTCAGAGCAGGTGGAGCATGTGGAAGCAGGCTGAGGAAAATGCATTGATTTGGCGGTCCATCATGAGCGAAGAATCCATTATGATGCCAAGGTTGTGTGTGTGGTCTGTCGGGGGTTGGGGGGCACCCAGACGATCTGGCCACCAGGCGTCTTTCCTAGATGACGCAGTGGGTCCCAGGATGAAAACTTTGGTCTTGTCTTAGTTGAGCTCGAGGCAGCTGTCTTTCATCCATGTCGCAACGGCCTTCATTCCACTGTGGAATCTGGTTCTGGTGATTGAGGGTTCATTGGTGAGGGAGATGATCAGCTGGGTGTTGTTGGCAAAGGAGACGATGTTGTGTTTGTGGCTTCTCACGATGGCTGCGATGGGGGCCGTGTAGATGTTGAAGAGGGTGGGGCTCAGGAATAAGCATTGGGGGGAATCCACAGCTGATCTCCATGGGTTCTGAGAGGAACGGTGGCAGTCTGACTCGCTGGGCCTTGCCGTTGAGGAAGGAGTGGATCCAGTCCAGAGCCCTGTCGCGGATGCCAGTGTCATGGAGTCTGGTGATTAGGGTGTGGTGAGAGATGGTGTCGAAGGCGGCCAAGAGGTCTAGTAGGATGAGGGCCGCTGTCTCGCCTCAATCGAGGAGGGAGCGGATGTCATCTGTGGCGGCGAGGAGTGCAGTTTCTGTGTTGTGGTTGCTTTGGAAGCCGGATTGGAAGGTGTCCAGGACATGGTTTGCTTCGATGAACTTGGAGAGTTGGGCGTTGATGGCCTTCTCTATGACCTTGATTGGAAAGTGGAGGATGGAGAACAGTCTGAAGTTCTTGAGGTCTGTCGGGTCTGAGGGTGGCTTTTTCAGCAGGGGGATTGATCTTGGCATGTTTCCATTCATTGGGTAAGGTGACGGATTTGAAGGAGCAGTTGATGGTGCTGCGCAGCTGGGGTGGGCGATAGCGGCAGCTGCTCTGTGGAAGATGTGGTATGGGCATGGGTCTGTCGGAGCCCTTGAGTGGATGCTCTTCATGGTATTGAGCGTATCCTCTGTAGTGAGTTGGGTCCAGCAGAGCATGGTCTTTTGAGGGGCAGCTTGGTTGTCTGCAATGGTAGCGGGTGTGGCGGATGGGTCTAGGGTGTCAAAGCTCTCGTAGATCTTCCTGATCTTGTGGTGGAAGAAGGTGCCGAGTTTATTGCAAAGGTCTTGGGAGGGGCGTTGATGATGGTGAAGAAATTTTTGCTGTTGTGTGTGTTGGCATGGATTCTGTCTTGGATGGCCCTTTTCTTAGTGGTTTTGAGGAGTAGGTAGTGTGTGTTGACGGCGGACTTGAAGGTTGCATGAGTTTCCAGGGATTT
The DNA here is from genome assembly GCF_964204655.1 of Triturus cristatus. Classification (NCBI taxonomy): domain Eukaryota; kingdom Metazoa; phylum Chordata; class Amphibia; order Caudata; family Salamandridae; genus Triturus; species Triturus cristatus. The sequence goes on from NC_140588.1 coordinate 61,084,844, forward strand.
GTTGCACCTCCATTTCTTCTTGAGCTGTCTGCAGGTGTGTCTAGACTCATGGGGGGGTTAAACCAGCTGACTGCCTTGGATCATTGTTTGCCAGGTCTTCTCATGAGGGGTGCCAGGGTACCGGTGTAGTTGGAGAGCCAGTGTGGAGGTTGCGTGCTGTGGTGTTGTAATCTGTGAATGTTGGCGGAGTGGTTTTGCTGAGGGAGTTCTTCGGTGGCCTTGATTCAGCTTCAGATGGGGGGCAATGAAGACGGTGGTGTGCGGTGGGGTTGTCAAAGGTGGGTCTACGCAGTGATGGTCAGTCTAGGAGAGTATGGTGGTGTGGCTACAGCTGATGTTCCCGCTGGTGGAGAAGACGGGGTCGAGCATGTATCTGGCTGTGTGGGTCAGTGTGGTGACTAGCTGCCTGAGTCCGATGTTGGCGAGGTTCTCCAGGAGGGAGGCTGTGTTCTGGTCACTGGGGTTGTCCAGGTGGAAGTTGAGATCTCTGAGTAGGATGTAGTCGGTGGATGCGAGAGCCTGAGGTGCGATGAGGTCTACGATGGAGTCGGTGAAGGAGGTTCGGTCCGGGGGACTGTAGACGAGGGTGCAAAGGAGGGTGGTGTTGTGTTTGGTCCGGATCTGGAAGTAGAGGTGTTCCATGTTTGTCATAGGGTCGTTAGAGTGCGCGATTAGTCGGATCGTGTTTTGAGGATGATGGCGATGCCTCCTCCCGGGCTGTCGGGGTGGTCCTAGCGGGTGATCTTGTAGCCATCGGGATGGCGATGTCCGGTCCAGAGCAGGGGTCGGTCCAGGTTTCCGTGAGGAATGCTATGTCAGGAGATGTGGTGTCGAAGAGGTCCCAGATTTCTGTGGCGTATTTGTGGAGGGAAAGTACATTGCGGAAGATGCAGTTCAGGTGGACAGGTGCTCTGTCGGTCGACTGGGCGACAAGGGGGCTGGCGTGATGGCATGGCTGAAGGTGCAGTTGCGACAGGCGAATGGTCCGAGAGTGTTCTTCGGTGATGCTCGGTGGCATGCGGCGTGTTATCCCGGGGTCCCAAAGCAAAAAGCAAAAAAGCCAGAAGAAGCAAGTGAAAAAACATAGGCAGTGGCAGAAAAAAGAAAATTAAAACAGAGAGAGGGACAGAAACAGCTAAGAGTGGGACAGGAGGGCAGTCAGGCAGTGACTCTCTACTACTGGACCACCAGGGATGAGGCACAGGCAGGAGCCTGTGGGTGGAAGAGGGCTTTGAACTTCTGAACTCCGGGTCAGTGACGCCAGCAGCAGCAAGGGACTGCAGCAGCAGCAGCTACCAGACGGCGCTGTGTTGTGGAAGGAGCAAGTCAACTAAGAATAGTGGACTGCACTTTCACCAAGCAGTGGCTGCCATTGAGTAGTGCTGGGGGAGGGCTGGACAGCTGAGAGGCGGGAAATGGGGGAGCGGAAAAAGGACACTGGAGGAGGGCAAAGCCGTGGGGGATCGCAGCGTCAACGAGGGAGAGAGCAGCAAAAACAAGAAAAACAGAAGGAAAAGCAAAAAGCAAAAAATCCAGAGGAAGCAAGAGAAAAAACAAAGGTAGAGGCAGAAAAAAGAAGATTAAAGCAGAGAGAGGGACAGAAACAGCGAAGTCCAGCAGAGCAGTGACGCTTTACCACTGGACCACCAGGGATGAGGCGCAGGAAAGAGCCTTCGGGTGGAGGAGGGCGATGAACTTCTGCCCTCTGGGTCAGTGGCGCCAGCAGCAGGAGGAGGGGACCGCAGCAGCAGCTACCAGAGGGTGCTGCACTGTGGAAGGAGCAAGTCCACTAAGGATTGTGTTATTCGACCCAGTCCAATTTCTTTGACCCTTAATACAAGTTAAAGGCTAAATAAATTCTGATCGGACTTATGAGTTGTGTGGTAAATATCACACACTTGCAGTTTTCCTAGGATACATTCTGGCAGATCAAACCTGCTGAAACTTATCAGGACAAAAAAGCCTGACAAAAGGCAAACATGCCTAATTCAATGTGTTAAAAAGGTTTCTGATGTTATGCCTCACTTTCCTTTTGAAAACTCAGAATAGCAGGTATTCAAAACACACAGTAAATCCATCACCCTTGGGGAAATGGTGTTTACCATGTGTGGTAAATACCCCACCCTATTCAAACGAACTTGTAATGATGGCCCATATATATGTGGGTGTACATGTTTTATTTTATTCTGAAGAAATGTTGCTGTCGAGTTCTCTGGCTACCATGAAATATTGGAATATTTAATCAGTTTCTTTCTGAATTGTTTGTAAATCTGATGGTTTTTAAGACAATGCTTCAGAAAAATCTTGAAGTAAAAACACACATGAGTAAGAGGATCGAGTTTGCTCCCTGGCACGGTGAAATAATGGGCTGTTTTGAATATTTTTGAGTGTACTGATTTTGGTTACCGTAGGTGCCTAAGACAGCACAGGCCTGATAACTGCATACAGCATAGACGAAACCTAAACACTTTCAATAAGGAATGCCCGCACAAAAACAAATATGACGTAAACTACAAAACGTCCATTAAACGGAAATGACAAATTGCACCAGCTGTAAAAACAAAACAACAAGGAAGGCCATGTGCGCAGGGCACATAGCCACGGAAAACAGGAGAGCTGAATCCTGTGTCATGGGAAAACATGACCACATCGACTGACCATTCATAAACTGAGGGCAGAGCTCGGAAAGTAGCTCATGAAATGGTACCACCTGGTTGTCTGTCATGGTGTAGATGCGGCTGCCACACTATGGTGATGGTATATCACGCTTGGATCCCTGCCAGCTAGACAGGAAGTGGAATGCAAGTATTCTTGACTTGCTCGTTATTCAGAGACAAGGTTATTCGTCTGCTCTGTCATGTTTTTGGAGACTGAAAGTACAGCACATCGTGTGAGCAGTTCTCTGTCGTAGCTTTCTGTACCTATATGCCTCGTCTTCCATGTGTACTTTATGCATAAATGGATGTCTAGACGCGCCTTAAAAGGACAATCTGCAATAAATTAAGGGGCAGATTTATGAGTTCTGGCACATCTCTGCAAATCAGCAGGGATGCGCCAGAAAAGATGCGACACGCAATTCCCTCCCTGCGCCACCACAAATGTGTCGCATTTACAATGCGTCACACCGTGGCGCAAGGATAGGGCGATGCGTGTCGCATCCTGTGGCGTAAGGGCGGCGCATTGCTGGAGTCGTGTCGCAAGCGCGACGCGGCTCCAGCAATGCTCAGGGGCGCCCTATGCCTAACATGCTGCGTCAATCCTTATGCCTGCTTCAAGCAGGCTCAGGGTTTTGACGCAGCATGGACATAAAAGTGACTCCGTGAAATCTTGTAGATTTCACTGCGTCACTTTTACGAGGCGTTCTTGCGACGGACAGCCCACCCTGCGCCGGAACACCCACATGAAACCTAACGCAGGTTTCATGTGGCGCAGGGCTTTATAACGTGACGCATCTCCCTGGATGCGTGAAGCATCTCCCTGGATGCGTCACGTTGTAAATAAGGCACAACGTGGTGCATGGTTTATGCCACCGCTGCGTCACAGAAGTGACACAGCGGCGGCGTAAATGTGGCGCATGGGGCTTGTAAATCTGCCCCTAAGTGTTTAATGCACTTTTTAAAAATTAAACCTACATAGAGGAATTCTGTGGGAAATAAAAACAGAGTCTTAAGAATAGTCTAAATAAATGAAAACCCAAATATTGGTGCCATCTATATTGAATATTGAATTAGGTGACAAGTGATAATTCTGCAGGTGACGATAGGTAAAGCTTTTGGCTAAAAGCAAAAGAAAACAAGCCTTTGCACTCTTGTATTCTGATGGTGGTAATAACCTGCAAAATGGCCTCCCAGGCTCCACACTGGGAGTCTTCTTAAGTGCATCCTACATGCTTATCCAGGGCTTGAAGAAATATGATTAAATCACCCCCATTGTGATGGAACCCCATTGGCTTCCCTTACCCACCCACATCATCTTCAAAACCAGCTGCATCATTTACAAAGCCATCATAGCGAGCACCACTGCTTATCTTGCAGACAAGCTTACCATACCTGGTGCAACTGAGCACATCCGCAGCAAGAACGCAGTCACACTGCAGATTAATATGTGTAAAAAAAAAAAAGAAAGACAGTAGGCTTTATCCATGTATGCTCCAAAGGTATGAAACAACTTTCCAAATCCATTAGGACCACCCAAAAGCTGCTCCAATTTAGGAAAGAGTTGATGACTCACCGCTTTAATTAACAAAACATCACAATACATTAACAGGCCACAACACCGCTACCTCTCCTAATATGACTTTCTGCTTGTCCTTGAGCACATACAGCACCCAACTGCCTCTTTATTAGGTTTGCACTACAGAGATACCACATACATACATTCATTTCTAGAGTTTAAATTAGTGGTGAGCGTAACTCACTTAAATTGCTGCAGCATAATTATGCAGAATTACCCCAAAATGACATGACCTTAAACATAATTATGTGAGAAGAGTAATTCAGCATTTAGCACTATTTTCTTCATGTAATAGCACCCCCTCGCATTCAAAGTGGACCAGAGGATGCATTTTGCACTAAGAAATAAAGCAAAATGCAACAGAAGATGAATAGCAGAGCAATTCTTCCCAAAACGTACTCCCAGCATTTAGCGCTATTTTCGTGGTGCAAAATCGACACTTACATCTAAAATGGACACTAGGATGCATTTTTGCACTAAGGAAATACATATAAATGCAAAACAATACGAACAGCAGCTTTGTGTTGTGATTACCTCTGAGTTTGTCACTTGTTTGTTCAATGTGTGGTCTGTTTTTCACAGAGCAAATTGCACTTCCACCGATATTGGCATGTTGGGTAGTGTTATGCATGGCGCACTAAGATGAGAATATGCTTCCGGCTACTTGTGTTACTCAGGTGGCTTGATTTATGATTTTGTTTTCTATTACAGGTCGGTTTTTAGCAAAACATTAACTATACCAACAGGGTAACTTGTGATTGGAAAATCTTTGGTATCACACAACCCCAGATTTCAACCACTCCGTAGATTAGGGATAATTAGGTTCTGACAAATTGCCAATAGATCATTTGTGACTTACAAATGTCAAGAAACATGTTAAACCTCTGAGCTATCATAGATCTTTGTTTCTTTTGATAGCCATCACGTTTTTAATTGGACAAATAGACTCAACTATTAAAATTCCATTTGAGGACTTCTTAGTCTCTTTTAATACGCACTTTTCACACACATACACTGTTCTACACCAATGTACATGAGGACCCCTACACCCACACTTTACATACGGCATTGGAACAAAAGAACTCCGGTAAAGAGGCCCCTTGTGGGTGTCCATCGGGCATTGCAGCTCCTGCTCAACGAGGAGCATTCTCTATGATGAAGCATGACATCCATCTGTGTGAAGGCTCTTGTTCCTGGGAAATCGGACCCCCCAGTTCGACTGCCCAGTTTATGACCGTCCACATATTCTCTCTCTTTTTTCACCATAAGGAACTGCATACCCTTTGTTGAAATACTTGGTCCCAAGAGGAGCACGTATGCTGGGCATATAAGTGTTCCTGGTCCCTCTCTTTGAAAATATTATTAGTATGGTGCCTCAGCCGTGGGATCTGTTCCAACTCAGAAGCAAGCAGCTATTCAACACTCCACTAGTAGCATGATTAACTACACACCCTGTTCACTACTTTCCCCTTTTTCTACCCCACTTTGTGATTACTGTGACTAGCAACCACTCATACAGACAAGAAGTGACTACTGTGAACTCCAATGTAGATGGCAAACAGGACATAAGGTTTGGAGATGATATGGTCAAGAAATTTTGAAAACACCCTCCCTACCAGGGGCTGATGGGCCTACCCTGTTGAGTGGCGAGACAGATGAGTGAAACTCACTAATAGCTATGAAGAGACATCTGGTCAAGATTACACTCCATGGTGCCATCATGACAGAATATTTTAGGGCTAAGATATCCCTAATGGGTTGGTGGGGACCAACGTCCTATGCATCTTCCTTGAAGATGCTACCTTCAAAAATGAAAGATCACAGGTGGCATGGAAGTGTATTAGAGTGATGGACTTGGCACTTTTTGCAGGGTCATCCCTGAACATTTTGCCTTCCTCCTGGTATTCTTTCTGACCTGGTGTTGGTGGTTTTTGGACTCTGGGCACTTTATCACTGCTGTCCATTGTTAAAGTGCATGTGCTCTCGATGGTAAACTTGGTAAGATTGGTCTACACCTGTTTGGCGTATTTATTTTACCTACCAGCCCCTTGTTAAGTGGTATCTCATATACCCGGGGCCAGTAAATTAAATGCTACTGGTGGGCTTGCAGCTGTGCTTGCGCCACCCACCAAAGTAGCCTTTCAAACCTGTCTCAAGCCTCTGCCATTGCAGTGCCTATGCGTGTAGTTTACTCCTGCTGTGATGTGGCACCTGAACTGGGTGCCACGTCTGTGACTCCCCTTTTACTACATATCACTCACCCCTAAGGTAGGCCCTAGGCAGCCCTATAGGCAGGGTGCAATGTAGGTAAAAGGTAGGACATGTGCCTTAACTGTGTGGTATGTCCTGGTAGTGACAAACAAACCTATTTGGTTTCTCACTACTGTGAGGTCGGCCACTCATAGGAATACATTGGGGATTCCCTGATATATGTTTCAGTGGTAATTCCTGATGTGAGAGAGGTGGCGTGATCAAGTTTGGTATGTTTGGAATAGTGGTAATAAATGCTGTATAATGGTGTTCACAGATTTATTATCACTATTTTAGAAATGCCACTTTCAGAAGTGGGCGTTTCTGTGTACTATGTATCTTTGTGCCTGCCTGTTGTGTATTGCATTTCTGGCTCTGGATGACAGGGGCTGGGGAGGTGCAGTGGCTCCAGAGGGACTGGGTGAGTCAGCGATAGGCTGAATAGGCCAATTTGCATTTGGAGTAGTGGGAGGAGTAGCACCTGGACCTGAATAGGACTGTGCCTGCCTTACACAACGCTGACTCCGCCCCCTGTGGTGTGTCTGGGGCCAGAGCCTACACTAACAATAAGGGTGTTTGTGCACAAGAAAAGGTGTATGTAAGTACCCCCCAGAACTGGTTTGGACTCTGCACAGAGCCCCGTGCCAGAGGGTAGAATAAAGACATTTGCAATATAAATATTGTGACTGTTACCCCATGTCGGTGTTGAACTTTGTGCTTACTTAACCAGGACGAAGAGGACTGCTGGGCACCAGGGAAAACCGCCACAAAGGACTTCCCCCCTGCTGGAGGGCCCTATGAGCTGGCCTGCCTGGGCCCAGCTCTGCCCATGCGACTTCGGGGGGCACAGCACGTGGTGAGCACTTTCACTGGTACTGCCTGAGTCCGAGGAAGGGGGCTCCTCTCCGTGAGGCTTAGCGTTGTGGAATTTCCAGTATTGGCAGCCGGGGCTCTGCTACTTAACCCTAAGCCGCACCGCGACATCTAGCCAGTGCAGCATTGTCCTTAGCTAAGAGCGTAAGGAGTGGGATGCTCCTGTTATATTTCATATCAGTACCCTAATATAGGTCCAGGGAACATCATACACTTTCCCTACATCAGCTCCCATTATTTCATATGAACAAGCCTTATAAGGACATAACTCCAAAAAAGGACAGAGTGCCTTATAGGGACATCACGCCTTATAAGGACTGTAGCCTTTTATGGACTAAGCCTTTCACCTAGTTCCATGCCGAGGGTGAGTTTTTCCCAATTGATATTGCTAAGACGTCATCCTTAGCTCATATGAATAATTGATGAGTACACTCTCCAGGAGGCATACTTCACCTCTCCCATCGGCGCACACGGTTTAGTCCCCAACGTCATCCTCATACTGAACAATGGGTAACACACGTACATAGACTATATAAAAACAGCACCTCTTGCTATCAGAAGGCAGGAGGGAACCAAGACTTCAAGACCGACACACTGACCAGAGATGCTGCAGCTCCGGCATGCCATCGCTCCAGCTTACAGTGGTCTGACGATCCCGTGCGGGGTGTCCAGCTCAAGTCCAGGACGAAGTCCCACACTCTCACTTTTCAGGTAAGGGGGTTCGACTCAATTCTAGCTGGATTCTTGGCTCATAGGCTCTTAGGCTTAGGATCTGTAGCACCTACTCACATGCTAGGTACACTTAGGTACATCTAGTTAGGCATCTTAGGAGTACGCACTTTATTTTTTATAAATGCATTTCATATTCATGTATATGTTCGTGACTATGGCAAAATGGTAGAACAATACTATTCCTTTTTATTCACTGTACTGATGGTTCTATATCTCTGCTACTGTGTTACAGTTGTAACAGCGCACTTATTCTACATGAGAAGAACTACGGTACAATAAATATGTATTGTAAAAACGCTCAACTGTTTCTTCTCTGTATCTCTCTGAAAGCAAAACAAGCAAGCACGAGTGACTGGGTGAAAAGTAGTGCATTGTTTCCACGAGTCTGAGGTTATTGTGTTCTGAGGTTGCCAAAAACTAATCTCTCTGATAGCAGGAGATTCTAGTGGCACTGCGAGCTAGCTAATGCAAACCATAGGCTAACATATGCGGCGGGGTGCATGGAGTCAATCTGCCACCAGACCCACAGTATATGTTATCCGTAAACAGCGGACATCCTGCATGATAGGGTACTATTAGGACTACACTACACTCCCACCGGAAAGTGGGGAAGGAGCCCAGAAAACGGCATCATTGCTCCCCCGTGTCATGGGGGGAAATGTGGGAGGAGCACGGGCTGCTCGTGGTTGCACCGCCCCACAGGCTCCTCTCTTCGTCACAGCTGTGCCGCTGCTAGGCACCACCGAAGGGAGGCAAAACCACGAACGGCATCCGGAAGTCAGGCAGAGTTGTGCCTGACCGTGGGCAGGTTGCCGTAGAAGCAGGAAGCCCGGAGGAGACAGGAAGTCAGGCGAAGGACACCTGGCTGTTGACAGAGTCCCACAAGAGGGATCGCGTCGGGAGCCTTGTGAAGGCCCTGTGCTTGGGTGGAAGCAGCTCTCCCCCTCTCCAGCCCCTAAACAAAAGGAGAAGCCGAAGTGCAGCAGCCGTGGCCATTGAGAGGCCACACCACAGCTTCTTGGGGCCTGACTCGCCGGAGTGAGGGTGAGTCCGGCCATTGGGGGAATTGCCTATGAAGGGGAGACCAAGGTAGGTCTTCCCACCCTTGAAGTCATTGAGCTACCTCTTGGTAGAAATGCTGCCCCCCTCTGTGCATTAAGGGCCTTGTTTCTGCTACATCGGCAGCCAGGGTGCCAGTTTGGAGGCCTCGTGTTAGAAGGGACACGTAGTGGGGAGAGCCTTCACTTTGGACAAGGGTATTGCGGGGACGCCCAGGACGGGCCCTGAGGTTAAGGCCAGACTGGCTGAAGTTCGCCCATATGTTTTAGGTGGGACATAATGTCATGATGTGCTGTGTGCACCTTGTCAGTGATTACAGTGCACCAATTATGTAATTTACGCCTAATGCTTTTGCCTAAGGTGTGCCCTCTGAAAGTGGGTATGGTGGTGCACTGTTGCTGATGTTAATGCCTAATATTTTTGGCTAATTGTACCTTTACTGGTAATTACTGGTTGTTTTCACTGACTGTGATATATGTGATGTTATGACAGTGGCCAGATTGGCCCTGTTGTGTATATAATCCCTGTAAAGTCATACCAAGTGCCAGGTGGCACAGTGTATATATGTGGTTACGTTCTAATGTGTTTTATGAGTAATGCAAAGGCTATTTTACAACCTTGTGTGGAGTTTTCTTTGTGGTATGCCTAGTGTGTCACTGCTGTGTGAGTGTGTTGCACAAATCCCTTACACATTGCCTCTGGAATAAGCTTGACTGCTCTGCCAAGCTACCAAGGGGGTGAGCAGGGGTTATCTTCAGTGTGTAACTCCCTTGCCCTGAATAGAGTGGTGGCTTCTGCCTGGCTTAGGCGCATGCCCTAGCCAACCAAAAATCCAATTTCTAACATTGGTTGTCAGCAGTGAGGATAGGACGTTTGCGCAGTACCACAGCAACACCTGGTTGCACTAAAAACTCTAGATTTAGACAAATCATGTGTTTGGGAATTTCTCCTGATTTTCTCACTAAAAGTGTAATTTTTTTAATTTTGTACTCCTGCTTCCGCTCAGATGCCTAGGTCTCTTGTTTTGCACTGTGGGTTGTGTATCTTCCCAGGATGGGGTTAATCTATAATGAGAATGACCTTTTATAGTACACTGAGGAGTAGGTAATGAGTTTCTGCAGAGAAAGGGGATACCAATAGAAGGAAACTTCCGCAGAAAACTGTTCCTCTTTGAAGAAGGCCGCAGGCGAGTAGTCTTAGAGCCCTAGGGGGACCTTACAGATTACCCCTCCACATACCTAAGTGGTGGTTTTGAGGCAGGGCCTGAAGAGTCTGAAAAGGAGGGAGAAAATGACAGGGCAGGGATGCCAGTAGATAGTGCAGACCCCGTAGAGAGGGAGTCCCTTGCTGGGTCCAGTGTCGGGGGCAGTGCCCCATATCTTTCCCTGTCCCCAGAGGAGTGGGTGGATAGGAGGGAAGAAAGGGAAATCAGCTGGCTTTGGAGAAGCTCGGATTAGAGAATACCAAGGAGATAGCACAGCTGGATGTGGAGGAGAAAAAGGCTGAGGTTAAGAGGGCCTTAGTTCAGGAGAGGATGGGGGAGGCAGAGAGGGCCTTTGCCAGCGAAAAGCTAGCTCTTGAGGATATGTCCCCTGAGTGTAGTTTTAGTGGTCATGATTCAACAATGAGGGTGGGGTCCAGTGGTGGCAGCAAAAGAGAGTCCAGTGTAGGAAGTCCCACTCCCAGATCTCAGATCATGGTACCTAGTTCCCAGGAAGAGGGTGTCACACCTGAAGGGTATAGGTTGAGGTTCAGGGGCAGTAGGAAACTGTCTCACCAGCCTTGGGGGAAGTTTAGTGGCTGAGCGTTGTAATGCACTGGAAGGTTGGGTGATGGGTAACACGGCAAACAATTTTGAAGGGCTGTTCAATCTGATTGTCAAAGAGCACATGTTCCGTTGTTATTTTCCAGGATTATGCCAACACCTGTTGGAGTGTGAGTTCTCTGATCCCAGGGAGCTTGCACAGGAGGCAGACCTCTGGGTGAGTGCCAGAGGGTCTGAGAAGGCATTTGGGAGTGACCTTAAGGGGAGTGGCTCAGGTATTTTCCCAACCAAGAGTGGTGGGAAATGTTCTTCGCATACCCGATAGGTCTTGGTGTAGTGGGAGGGGTGTAAGGACTCACGTCCTGTCCCCGCGGAGAAGGAGTGAGAATGGGATACATTCCAAGGTGCCCAAAACACAGTCTCAGGGCCTGGAGGGTTCCTTTGGGTAACACCAGGTGGGGAGCCTAGGCTGTACTAGTAGGCCATCCATGGGGGTGGATCTCCTAGTGTCAGAAGAACTTGGAGCATCTGTAAACAGAGCTCCACCAGTTCTGGTGTATGGCGGCGTCACTCCTGAGTGGAGGGTGTAGAAGTCCAGATGGAGGGGTGAGAGGGGGAGAGAGTCCCCAGTGGGAGAACCAGTGGGTCAGGGGCCAGCCATAAGGGCTGAGCCTTCTTGGAGGGATCATGGTGATACCACTTCTGTCCTGGGGGGTCTTCGCGCACTGTCAGATGGACAGGGGTTGAGAGATCAGCCCCAGGCAGATTGTCACGCAACACATGTGTTATGTGTTACCCTCGGGGGCATGCATGCTCCCCAGGAAGTTCTGGTTTGACAGGCAGGTGCTCATCTGCAGGGTGTAGTCCCTGGGTTGGGAGGCCAGGTTCAGGAGGTTATGTCTGGCCTGGAGGGAAGGACATCTGTAACCAGTGTCCCTACCGTTTTGTCTTCTAGGGGTACCACTCCAGGTGGGAGGGTGCAAAACTCTGGAATGGGATGCAGAGGGAGGGAGTCCTTGCCACTGGCCCCGGTTCAACCTGAGGGTTTAGACCGTAGGTTGGGAGAAGAGTTGCAGGAAAGAGGTCCTGAACTGGAGGGAGAATTGTGTGGGAGGGTTGATTCCAGCATCCTGACAGTTTTGTGTTCTGATGGTGCCTCTCCTAGGAGTAGAGTGCGGAAACCCAGAAGGAGAGGTAGGGGGAGGAGAGCCTTACCCGTGACCTCTGAGCAGCCTGAGGGTACAGACCCTGGGTTGAGGGGTCAGTGGCAGATTAGGACGGCACTGATGAGAGGTAGAGTGGAGAATGGATACTATGTACCTGGGGCTACTGCCCCCCACTCTGTGAGATGGCAAGGACCACAGACATCTGGATGGCCTAGGGCCTGGTCCTGGTCCTGGCCACGGATAGCTAGGCAGTCCCAGTGGGAATGCTTAGTTGGTCCTGGAAGCTTAGACAGAGGGAACCACATGGGTTAAGATTGGCATAGAACTGGAGTGTGCCCCTGCAGTTGCGGGGCCGCCTCCGTGTTCTATCTCCCCATGCAGGGAAGCCCATCAAGGTATTGATTGGTCTACCCTGGCTTTGGCTGGAAGTTGGTTGTGCTGGACTTGGCCCTTTTTGCAGGGCCATCCCTGAACTTTTTGCCTTCCTCCTGGTATTTTTTCTGACCTGGTGTTGGTGGTTTTAGGACTCTGGGCACTTTATCACTGCTGTCCAGTGTTAAAGTACATGTGCTCTCTATGGTAAATATGGTAAGATTGGTCTACACCTGCTTGGTGTATTTAATTTACCTATCAAGACCTTGTAAAGTAGTATCTCATATACCCGGGGCCAGTAAATTTAATGCTACTGGTAGACTTGCCGCGCTGCTTGCGCCACCCACCAAAGTAGCCTTTCAAACCTGTCTCAGGCTTCTGCCATTGCAGGGCCTGGGCGTGCAGTTTACTGCCGCTGTTACGTGGCACATAAAGTGGCTGCCACGTCTGTGACTCTCCTTTTACTACATATCAGTCACCCCTAAGGTAGGCCCTAGCTAGCCCTATAGGCAGGGTGCAATGTAAGTAAAAGGTAGGACATGTGCCTTAACTGTGTGGCATGTCCTGGTAGTGACAAACAGCCTATTTGGTTTCTCACTACTGTGAGGCTGCCCTCTCATAGGAATGCATTGAGGAATTTCCTATATTTGGTTCAGTGGCAATTTCTGATGTGAGAGCGGTGGCGTGATCAAGTTTGGTATGTTTGGAATAGTAGTAATAAATGTTGCGTAATGGTGTTCGCAGATTTATTATCACTATTTTAGAAATGCCACTTTTAGAAGTGGGCATTTCTGTGTGCTATGTGTCTTTGTGCCTGCCTGTTGTGTATTGCATGTCTGGCTCTGGATGTCAGGGGTCGGGGAGGTGCAGTGGCTCCAGAGGGGCTGGGTGAGTCAGCGCTAGGCTGCATAGGCCGATCTGCATTTGGAGTAGTGGGAGAAGTAGCACCTGGACCTGAATAGGACTGTACCTGCCTTACACAATGTAGGCTCAGCCCCCCTGTGGTGTGTCTGGGGCATTCCTCTGAGAGGACAGTCTCACAGTAGTGAGAAACCAAATAGGCTGGTTGTCACTATCAGGACATGCAACACAGTTAAGGCACATGTCCTACCTTTTACTTACATGTCACCCTGCACATAGGGCTAGCTAGGGCCTACCTTAGGGGTGACTGATATGTAGTAAAAGGAGAGTCACAGACGTGGCACCCACTTTATGTGACACGTCACAGCGGCAGTAAACTGTGCGCGCAAGCCCTGTAATGGCAGAGGCCTGAGACAGGTTTGAAAGGCTACTTTGGTGGGTGGCGCAAGCAGCGCTGCAAGTCCACCAGTAGCATTTAATTTACTGGCCCCGGGTATATTAGATACTACTTTACAAGGGACTGATAGGTAAATTAAATGCGCCAAACGGGTGTAGACCAATCTTACCATGTTTACCATAGAGAGCAAATGCACTTTAACACTGGAAAGCAGTGATAAAGTGCCCAGAGTCCTAAAACCACCAACACCAGGTCAAAATAAATATCAGGAGGAAAGCAAAAAGTTAAGGGATGACCCTGCAAAAAGGGACACGTCCAACACAACCCCTTCCAGCCTAAAGCCAGGGTAGACCAATAAATACCTTGATGGGCTTCCCTGCTTGGGGTGATAGAAGACGGACGCAGGCCCGCAACTGCTCCGCCCCCCTGTGGTGTGTCTGGGGCCAGAACCTACACTAACAATAAGGGTGTTTGTGCACATGAAAAGGTGTATGTAAGTACCCCCAAGAACTGGTCTGGAATGGGCACAGAGCCATGTACCAGGGGGTAGAACAAAGACATTTGCAATATAAATATTGGGGCTGTGACCCCATGTCAGTGTTGAACTTTGTGCTTACTTGACCAGGACGAAGAGGACTGCTGGGTGCCAGGAGGAACCGTCACAAAGGACTTCCCCTCTGCTGGAGGGCCCTGTGAGCTGGCCTGCCTGGGCCCAGATCTGCCCTTGCGACTTTGGGGGGCTCAGCATGTGGTAATCACTTTCAATGTTAGTGCCTGAGCCCCGAGGAAGGGGGCTCCTCTCCGTGAGGCTTAGCATTGTGGCATTTCCAGTATTAGCAGCCGGGGCTCTGATACTTAGCCCCGAGCCGCACAGCGACATCTAGCCAGCGCAGCATTGTCCTCAGCTAAGTGCTCAAGGAGTGGGCTGCTCCTACCGGAAAGGGAGGAAGGAGCCTAGAAAAAGCCGTCATTGCTCCCCAGTGTTGTGGGATGAAAACATGGAAGGAGCTCGGGCTGCTCGTGGCCGCACCTCTCTTCTCCAGCACCGTGCCTTTGCTAGGCACTACGGAATGGTGGCAAAACCACAAACGGCAGCTGGAAGTGAGGCAGAGTCGTACCTGACCATGGGCGGGTTGCTGTAGCAGGAGGAAGCCCGTCATAAGACAGAAAAGTCAGGTGTAGGACGCCTGGTTGTGTGCCTAGTCCCACAAGATGTATCAAGTCGGGAACCTCGTGAAGACTCCTTGCTTAGGGGGAAGCAGCCCTCCCCCTCTCTCAGCCCCTAAACAAAAGGAGAAGCCGCAGTGCCTTGGCTGTGGCCATTGAGAGGCCACATGATGGCTTCTTGGGGCTGACTTTCCGGAGTGAGGGTGAGTCCGGCCATTGGGGGAATCGCCTACGCAGGGGAGACCAAGTGAGGTCTTCCCGCCCTTGAGGGCATTGCACTACCTGTTGGTAGCAGTGCCACCCCCTGCTGTGTATTACAGGCCTTGTTTCTGCTGCATCAGCAGCCAGGGGGCCAGTTTGGAGGTCTTATGTTAGAAGGGACACGCAGTGCGGAGAGCCCTCACTTTGGACAAGGGCTTTGCGGGGACGCCCAGCGCGGGCCCCTGAAGTTAAGGCCAGACTGCCTGAAGTTCACCAATATGTTTTAGGTGGGACATAATGCCATGAAGTGCTGTGTGCACCTTGACAGTGCTTACGGTGCACCAATTATGTAATTTACGCCTAATGCTTTGTCTAAGGTGTGCCCTCTGAAAGTGGGTACGGTGGTGTACTGTTGCTAATGCCTAATATGTTTGGCTAAGTGTACCTTTACAGGTAATTACTGGTTGTTTTCACTACCTGTGATATATGTGATGTTATGACAGTGGCCCGTTCAGGCCTGTCGTGTATATAATGCCTGTAAAGTCATACCAGGTGCCAGGTGGCACAGTGTATATATGTGGTTATGTTCAAGTGTGTTTTATGAGTCATACAAAGGCTATTTTTTTTTTTATTACCTTATGTGGAGTTGCCTTTTGTGGTGTGCCTAGTGTGTCGCTGCTGTGTGAGTGTGTTGCGCAAACGCTTTACACATTGCCTCTGGGATACGCCTGACTGCTCTGCCAAGCTACCAAGGGGGTGAGCAGGGGTTATCTTCGGTGCTTGCCCTGACTAGAGTGGCGGTTTCTGCCTGTCTTAGGTGCATGCCCTAGCCAACCAGAAATCCCATTTCTAACATAGAGACTGGCTGCTTTGACAATCAGGATCAACATAGCAGAAGGAGCCTTGAAAACAGGCATCCTCATTTCGGACTACGGAAACGCCCTCTACGCCGGATCCTCGTCCAAGCTCATCAGCAGACTACAGAGAATCCAGAATGCCTCTGCACGCCTGATCCTCGAAGTCCCGCGCTGCGACAACATCATCCCCCACCTGAAGAACCTGCACTGGCTCCCCGTCGACAAAGGAATCTCCTTCAAGCTCCTGAACCACGCACACAAGGCACTCCACAAAACCGGCCCAGTCTATCTCAACAGCAAACTCTCCTTCTACGTACCCAACAGAAAACTCCGCTCCGCTGACCACGCCCTGGCCACGGTCCCACGCATCCGGAGAACTACTTCCGGAGGCAGATCCTTCTCCCACCGCGCCGCCAAGACCTGGAACACCCTCCCCCTCCACCTACGCTAAAGCGAAGACCGGCTGACCTTCAGGAGACAGCCCAAGACCTGGCTCTTCGACCACTAACAACCTCCCCCCCCCCAGCGCCTTGAAACCCGCCCGGGTATGTAGTGCGCTTTACAAGTTACTTAATTGATTGATTGATATAAAACCAAACTGGCTGAAATCAACAATGAGCTAACTGAAAATAAGGACTTCCTGCTGAAACAAAAGATTGCCAAATTCCAGAAGGTTATCATAAAGTTTGACATGGAAAAGATCTACCCTTATCTCAAGGACAACTACCCAACTGCAACAGGGGAAACCTTGTCAGATGAGAGCCAATCCTCACGTAGAAGGAACTCCTCCTTCAATAGTAACTCCAGTGCAGACAGTTGAAGTACCAATGAGGGTAGAAGGGTTCCTCTACCACTAAGGTTTGGCTACTGAATGGCACCTCTTCAGGAGCCACCAATATGGCAGTATCTAATGTTTCCTCAGGGCCCGAACAGCAGAGGCTGGGGCAGGGCAGTGGAGGAGGCAAAAAAGGAGTGCAGTGGCAGGAACCACCCCCGCACCCAATGCAACCTAGGAGTCAGTCGGGCAGAAAATCGATTGTCAATTTATCACAAACAATTCTCACAGAGACAGAGACAAGAGTCTTAAAGAAGGGTTTGGGTTACCCACTCCAAAAACTGTTAAACAGTCCATATTTTCTTCAGGAAAATACTCCTGAGGGCTTTCTTTCATGAAAATCCCAGCCCAGGACATACAGACTCAGCCCTACGAAACCCTTCCAAGTTTTCTCCACCTTCCAGTATGATACTAAATGAGCTCCAGACCTTTCAACAGGCAGTTCTAAATGATGTGGAAAGATGCCCACAAGGACCTAGCTTCTATAATATGTCCAATCAAGATTTAGAAGCAGTAAAATCTCTGGCTAATGGCACTCAAATCATTATTAAACTGGAGGGGGCAAAAGGGGGTGCAATGATCGTGTCAACTACTAACTATAACGCGGAATACCTCTGCCAACTGGCCAACTGGAAATTCTAGACTCCTATTAATCAGGACCCTACTGGGCGCTTGAGTTCTCAGATCACTTCAATCGTATCCACTACAGAGACACAAGGGTGCATCAGCCAGAATGAAGTAGAGTTTTTGGTAAACACTCAACCCAGGATCCCATACTTTTACATCCTTCCAAAAGTCCATAAGGGACTGCATCCCTCATCAGGAAGGCCAATTGTTTCAGGGATCAGCTCTTTTTTGGAGCCACTGTCGAAATTCTGTAACCATTTTTTACAAAAGTAGGTAAAAAAACACAATCATTCTTGCAGGACACTAGAGATGTCCTGAATCTCATTGTGGACACTAATGAAAGACACTAGATAGATCTCTTAGCCACCCGCAATGTAGACCCATTCTACACAAATATCCCCCAGGTGGGTAACTTGGAGGTGGTGGAGAGTACCGTACTGTCCGAGGAGTGGATGTCACCCACCCCTGTCAGTTTCATTATGGAATGTGCCACCCTGGACCTTATGGAGAACATTTTCCAATATGGTGATCAACTGTACTACCAGACCCAGGTGAGTTCTATGGGGAGCATATTTGCCATAGTCTAGCAAGCCTCCAGATGGATGCCTTTGAGAGGGACAAGATGGTTTGCAACACCAATCCTTACAGTGCCAACATACTTCTTTGGCGGAGATGCATTGATGACATCCTTATCTTCTGGTACGGAGAAAAGATTATTTGTGACAACTTTTGCAACTGGATGAAAACTCTGTATCCCTACTTACATTTTTGCAGTAGTAACTTGGACAAAGGTATTCCTTTCCTTGACTTAATGATCTGTCAGGTTGATCGCAGACTACAGAAGACCACTTTAAAAAAAACAACTGATTGCAATGGCCTTCTTTTATAAAGTAGTTATCACCCTAAATAACTTGGGGATAATCTCCTATATGGGCAGTTTTTACGACTATGTCGTAATTGCAGTACTACACAAGACTTTGACACACAAGCACAATTTCTATCCATCAATCTAGAGGCACAACTATACCCTCTACATTGTGTTAGAACAGCAAAAAACATCACAACAGGGAAGCCCTATTAGAACCACGCACAATGCCACAGGACGATGTACTGACTTGCGTCACAACTTTCACACCGGATTCCAAAAAACTACAGCAGATTATTAGGAAACATTCAGCGATCTTGTAAACAGGCAAACTGTCACTACCAACAACCCGATTTGCCTTCCAAATGCACTTCAAATCTAACTGATATGCTTGTACACACCAGGCTACGCAAACCCACGATATCAGAACAAAGACGTCAATGGGATTTACCCCCTGTGACAGGCCATTTCGCCTGTGGCTCATACGCAGTCTGTGCCTTTACGGACACTACAAAAGAGGTCAGATTGGTTAGTACCTGCACCTGGATGTAGAAAACACATACCAACTGTAACTCAAGAAAGTGACCATACATGGTGTCATGCCCCTTCAATAAAAGATATATTACGATGACCACGAGACCGGTCAAAGTAAGAATTATGGAACATCACAGCAGCATTTGTTGCAAAAAAAATCAAGTATCAAAATGAGCACATATTTCCTGACTGAAGGGCATTTACCTGACAGCATATGGTAGACTGTCTTGGAAGCACATCCAGACATCAACAAAAAGACCCTGTTCATAAGAGAACAAAGATAGATTTTCCATCTATCAACTCGTGAGTGGACTAATTGATGACATTCCATGGAGTGAAATTAATATTTGAGCTTCCCCGGGGCACCTCCATGAATGCCGTATGGCCACCCACATATATACTCCACCCTCGCTGGCTCCATTTATACATTACTGGCTTAGCCATATAAACACATGTGGCCGTCCATGAAATAATCTTTTGAGCCTTTTGCCCACACCTTTGTGCAAGGATTAAGACATTTACATATCCATTGGCTCATACAACACATTGGCAGTCAACACTGACATTCAGGCACCTACAGAGCAACTCGTTCCACCATTACTATGACCTCACACCAGTGTGTAAGGATTTACATCTCTATATAGCCATAGGCTTGGCTGCTGAAACAGACATTCAGGCACATACAGAGCAAGTCATCCCACCAGGTATATGACTTCATATCTCCCACTCCGTCCTGTGTCACATTAGGCAGCAGCTACCAACGGTAGGCCCTTTGGAAATACATTTAGGTCACCCTATGTCACACACTTTGGTACCCTGTATATTTGCAGGTACATATGGATACCCATGATTTGCAAATCAACAATACCACCATGTCTGTGTTGCTCCTACACATGGCTTTGTTTGCTCTTCTCTTCTTATTTACCCTATTTCAAGATGGCGCATCATCTGTTTTTGAGTAGGGATCTCTTCGACCACTTTGTCTTTGATGGTGGTCAGGCACGCTTACACGCATGCGCCTACCGCAAGCTCCAGGCGATACCCTTTGGGCTATCAGCCGAGCTCTTCCTGGGGGTTCACATTGGGTAGAACCGCATTATAAATCACTACATTCTTTTGCTACTCATTATGACGTCTTCCAAGTGGCCACATACCCCCTCAATGTGGCACTTGTTCTCGCACATCCCAGACACTAGACATGGTCTAGTTTTACCATGTTCTACGGCAAAGTCCACCTGAAAGTTATTACCCAATGGGTATTGATTTTTAAGATGATCCTCCCTCTCACTCCTCTACCTCCAAGGTACCAGAGATCGGTAAGTCGTCTTGTGAATTCTGCACTACAATGATGTAAGCATCACTATGTGGTTTTCTTTTCAGGTTGCCCCAACAGAGTCCATTTCTACACCTCTACTATGACGTTTTCCCAGCATACTGTACCCTTATTTCTGTATTTTAGCACGCTAAGTCAGCATTAACTCTGCTCCCACTCGAGAAGGCATTCCCGCTACCCAAATTGGGTGAGTTTACCCTTTGTGAGGTAAAGGCACATTGGGCCCGATTCTCAGAAGTAATCTGAGACAATATCCTAAATTTACCACTTTTGGTATTCACAGAAGGCATTTAGTAGTAGTAAAGTAAGGATTTTGTCGTAAGTCTGTCTTAAGTCTGCCCTAAGTCTGTCTTAAATTTGTCTTAAGTCTGTGTTAAGTTTGTCTTAAGTCTGTCTTAAGTCTGCCTTAAATCTGTCTTAAGTCAAACTCAAGTCAAACTTAAGACAAAATCCTAACTTTACTACTACTAAATGTGAATACCAAAAGTAGTAAGTTTAGGATTTTGTCTCAGATTAGTTCTGTGAATCGGCCCCTATATGAATAAGGCAGAAAGATGTCAACTTTTTAAAAGTGCCATTTTCAGAATGGCAATTTAAAAAATGGCATAACCATAAGTTAGAATGTTAAATTGTGATCCCAAAGACATCAAACTTGAACTGGTTATCTCTTCCCATTTCAAAATGATACTTATAAGATGCAATAACCACCCTCTTCAACGTCTACATGGCCCCCCTCGCAACCATGGTCAGGAACCACAGGCTCAACATCGTCTCATACGCCGACGATGAGACCCAACTGATCATCTCCCTCACAGATGAACCCATCATCACCAAATACAACTTCCCAGAAAAGACAGAAGTACCCATCCTTGGCTCCACCCCCGCCGCATGGAATGACTCCTGGTGGCCCTCTGCCCTCAGAAATACCCCCACAATATGGACCAGGCTTGAAAACTCAGCATCGTACTAGACTCATCGCTCACAATGAACCAGAAGATCAACAACGTATCCTCGACCTGCTTCAACACCCTCCGCATGCTCCAAAAGACTTTGAGATAGATCCCAACCAAATCCAGAAAAACCACCATGCACGCACTCATCATCAGCAGACTGGACTACGGCAACGCTCTCTACGCTGGTATCAATAAGAAACTCCTTCTCAAACTCCAGACTGTCCAGATCGCCGCAGCCAGACTGATCCTCGACATCCCCCATCACAGTCACATCACCCAACACCTGTGCGATCTCCACTGGCTTCCAGTCAATAGAATTACCTTCAAACTCCTCCCACATGCATACAAGGCCCTTCACAACACCGGACCTACATACCTGAACTGTCGATTCTCCTTCAATGCACCCAAAAGACACCTGCGATCAGCCCAACTCTCTCTGGCCACCGTCCCTCATATCAACAAGACTAGAACGCGAGGATGTCCTTCACCTACCTCACAGCCAAAGCCTGGGACACCCTACCCATCCACCTCTGGCAATCTCCCACGTTGCCCTAGTTCAGGATGGACCTCAAGACCTTGCTCTTTGGATGACCTCAGAGCCTCCCCCCCATCACCTCCAGACCCTCACTGGTGAGTAGTTGCGCTTCACCAACCCCTAATTGATTGATTGATAAGGCAACTCCAATGTTATTCTACGGGAGGGATAGGCTTTGCAGTAGTGAACAATGTTTTTCACTACCAGGACATGTAAAACTTAAAAGTAAATGTCCTGTTTTTTTAATACATTGCATCCTGCCCTCTGGCTTTTCCAGGTCCTACCCTTGGGGAGACTTATGTGTATTAAAAAGGAAGACTTGACCTGGCAAAAAGTTTATTTTACCAGGTCGAAATGGACATTTACTTTAAACTGCATACACAGGCTCTGCAATGGCAGGCCTGAGACATG